>NC_087443.1:56862361-58075219 GCF_036321535.1 Camelus dromedarius | reverse complement strand
GTGAGGGGTCAGGAAGTGGGGGAAAAGGTCATTCTAAGGATAGGGGTCAGGCCCAACTCAGATCTTGGTCTAGTTTGCCCAGGGCCCACTACTGGACAGTTTGTATTGGACCAAATGGTACAACAACCGGAGCCTGGGCCGTGGATCCCACTCCTTCATCTACTATGAGAACCTGCTGCTGGGAGTTCCAAGGCTGCGGCAGCTGCGGGTCCGCAATGACTCCTGCGTGGTGCATGAAGACTTCCGTGAGGACATTTTGAGCTGCTACGACGTCTACTCTCCAGACAAAGAAGAGCAGCTCCCCTTTGGGCCCCTCAATGGCACAGCGTGAGTGAGTCCCCCCACCGATGTCACAGGGCTTGTCCCTCTGAGCCTGACACCATCCCAGGTTTGGGAACCACTTCCATTGAGTCTTAAGGAGACTTGGGGGCACTTGGTGGATCTAGGGGACAGCTTTCTGAGACCCAGCTGTGATTGAAGACCTTGGTCCACATCACTCAGGAACAGAGAAGGTACATTAGCAGACAGAGCATCACCTCTGAACTTGTTTCCAGGCAGAGGTGACAGTCACAGTCACTCTACTCTGGAGGCAGTCCTACCAGAGAAATCATCCTTTCTTGCCCAGAAGTCCCTCAGGGGTATGGAGAGTGGATGAAGTTTGATACTGCCACACAAGTCATGGTTGGAAGAGTCTAACCCTTGGAACTGACAAGGGAAACAGAAAGGGGCCAAGGACAGATGAAAAATTAGGGAAGAAAGGGGGAAAAGGTGGCTAGGACAGGAGAGAAGGGGAAGGAAATAAAGGTCCAGGGAGGAAAGCTTGTGGACAGAACAGAGAATCATGGGGTCAAGTAGCCAGATGGACAATTTATAAGAGCAGAAAGGGTCTTTTCTGGCTGGTATAGGCCAGGTCCTTCCCTTGTGGGGACTACTCAGGCTGGGGTCAAACATGGGCTTGGATTTGTCATCCATAGTCTTAGGTGACATCATGAAAAATTAGGAGATTGACATTTGTGTGTTTCAGCTGTGCCATTAACTACCTGGGTTATCTCAGACATCTCTGAGTCTTAGTTTTCTCGTCTGTAAAATGTGGGTAATATTTACCCTCCCTTCTCAAACAGTTACATTAAACAAGATATTATATGTGAAAAATATATTATATGTGGTATGTATATATAATATATATGAAACGGTAAAGCCCAATCATAAAGTGTTGCCATTGCCTTGGGAGACTAGTTTTTGGGACTGGCTTAGACCTCTCTGTTGAGATGAATTCTTCTGTGACAGGTGGACATACCATTCTCAGGATGAGCTGGGGGGCTCCTCTCACTGGGGCCGGCTCACAAGCTACAGTGGAGGTGGCTACTACCTGGACCTTCCAGGAACTCTACAGGCCAGTGCAGAGGCACTTAGGGACCTTCAGGAGGGCCTGTGGCTGGACAGGGGCACTCGAGTGGTCTTCATTGACTTCTCTGTCTACAATGCCAACATCAATCTCTTCTGTGTTCTGAGGTGAGTCCCCCTTCCCTGCCTTCCCTCCATCCATGGTTCCTGGTTCCCTGCTCCTCTGACTGAGACCCTTCCCTAAAATTGTACCCTATGGTGGGAGTGAGGAGGGGAGGGGATAAGAGGAACTGTCCCAGCTCAGGCCCCATCGGGCATCTCCTCCTCCTTCCACAGACTAGTGGTAGAGTTTCCAGCCACAGGAGGTGCCATCCCATCCTGGCAAATCCGCACAGTTAAGCTGATCCGCTATGTCAGCAACTGGGACTTCTTTATCGTTGGCTGTGAGGTCATCTTCTGCATCTTCATTTTCTACTACGTGGTGGAGGAGATCCTGGAGCTCCACATCCACCGGCTTCATTACCTCAGCAGCATCTGGAACATTCTGGACCTGGTGGTCATCTTGGTGAGGGACAGATATCTTATACTTGGGACATACTGGGAGGTGGAGGGGGATCCACCCTGATAGGGGCTCCAAATTCTTCCTTTTGGAGTCCCAAGTCCTCCTTATGACTTCCTGTCAAATAATATGTTAACAGCTCCCCAAGCCAAAGGCTGATGCTCCCCTCGCTCAGCCTTGGAAAACCCTGTCTCCCACATCTCCTCTCTTTCTGGCCTGTGGTCCAGGCCCTGCTCTTTTCTTTGCTATTACATTCCTCTTCTGCCTCTTGCCTTTATGACCTGTCCCCTTGGAATGCCTGCCTTTTCTTTTCTCTTATTAAAAATTTTTGACCTCTTCATTTTTGTCTCCTTCCTATTAACAAGACACATTAATTTCTGACCCAGGCTGGGAAGTGGTGGGGAAACTAAAATTGCTCAGCTCTGGTTCTCCATGGTCCTTCACAACATAGATATTTACCACTGGCCCCAAAGCCTCCTCTTGGGCTTTAAGACATTCCTCAATCCTATCCAGTTCTGTATGAACCTGAGATAGTCAACAACTCAGCAGGGAAAGATGTGTTTTTTCCCTACCTGTCTTCCCCACCCCAGCTCGCCCCGGGACCTCATCTTTGAACCTCCCTTGAGATCCTCTTGATTTCTCTGACCCCCCCGACCCCTGTGGTGGCAGCTCTCCATTGTGGCCATGGGCTTCCACGTATTCCGAACCCTCGAGGTGAATCAGCTGATGGGGAGGCTCCTGCAGCAGCCAAACACGTACGCTGATTTTGAGTTCCTTGCCTTCTGGCAGACACAGTACGACAACATGAATGCCATCAACCTCTTCTTTGCCTGGATCAAGGTACCCTGGGACTCCTCACCCCCAGCAATGCCTCATTCTCCCTTCCTCAGTACTTGTCCCATTTTCCTCGTCTGGCTTGGCAACTCCTGTGGTCTTCTTAGGCCCCTGGAGTGGACCATTCAAAGCTTTTCTCTTTTCTTCCTTAATTCCTTGGTTCTACATGGCCCTTCCAGATATTCAAGTACATCAGCTTCAACAAGACCATGACCCAGCTCTCCTCCACGCTGGCCCGCTGTGCCAAGGACATCCTGGGCTTCGCTGTCATGTTCTTCATCGTTTTTTTTGCCTACGCCCAGCTAGGCTACCTGCTTTTTGGGACCCAAGTGGAAAACTTCAGCACTTTCATCAAGTGCATGTGTGTGTCCTGTCCCCTTCACTTCTTTCTAGCCCCTCACCCTCCATCTCTATGTGTCCTTGAGGCAGCTAGGTAGGTGTGTGGGCATGTCTGTGCTTAAAGTATCTGTGTGAGAGTCCCTGGAAGCGCTGGTGTGTGTGCTCAGTACCTCTGTACCTCGTTCTGTCTCTATCAGATTGGGCTGGACCTGCTGTAAGGGATCTGAGTTCACCAGAGGGCAATAGTTAGAAGAGTGGGATGGGGGTGTGGATTGGGGTCAGGGCTATGTTTGGGCTCTGGGTGAAGCCAAGACCCTGGTCTCTCAGCTTCACTCAGTTCCGGATCATCCTTGGGGACTTTGATTACAATGCTATCGACAATGCCAACCGCATCCTGGGACCTGCCTACTTTGTCACCTATGTCTTCTTCGTCTTCTTTGTGCTCCTGGTAAGGATCCCTCGGGGGGGGGGGGGGGATTTGGGAACCTGAGGAGTGGAGGCATGGATGGCCTGCAGGGTGGGGTTTTGACTCCCTCCATGTTCCACACTAACGATTATGATCGATTTCTCAAATCAAGGATAAGGGAGCATGACCCATTGCTAACAGCATTGTGCTTGGGATCCTGAGATGTGGGACTTAGTAGGCTGCAGAGATGAGATGTTGAGAGCATTGGCTCTTTAGAGCATGTGTCTGGGACACTAATAGGGTCAATGGGTTCAATGCTGTTAGTGGGTCTGGGAGTGAGGACCCAGGTCCCTGCTTTATCCTCCAGAACATGTTCCTGGCCATTATCAATGACACATACTCAGAGGTCAAGGAGGAGTTGGCTGGACAGAAGGAAGAGCTACAGCTTTCAGACCTCCTGAAACAGGTGACTACTCCCTCTCCTGGAGCTGCACATCTGCATCAGGGTCCAGGTCCAAGGCTCTGAGTCCTGGTCTGTGCCTGACTGGTTAGGAGCCTGTGCCCTCATGTGCCTTGGACTTATCCCTGGGATCCTGTCACCTTCTAGGTGCGGGTGGGGGCAGGAGATGTTGAGGAGGCTGTGAGAACTGGTGCCTGTTTCCTTTCCCCTTGCAGGGGTACCACAAGACCCTACTGAGGCTGCGTCTAAGGAAGGAGCAGGTTTCGGAAGTGCAGAAGGTCCTGCAGGGTGGGGAGCAGGAGACCCAGTTCGAGGATTTCACCAACACCTTGAGGGAGTGAGCAACCAGAGATCCAACCTTCTCTGACATTAGTCTATAAGTCCTTGACCCTCAACCATCCACCCTTTGCCTATAAGTCTCTGATCTTGGCTTATGGTGCTCTGACCTTGGTTTATAGGACTATGAGCTTGGCTTATAGGTCTCTGATCCTGACCTTCAGAATTGTGCCCTTGGTTTAAAGGACTCTGAGCATGTTCTATTGTATTCTGGATCTTGTTGAACAACTCTTAGGACTAATGTAATAATATAATTCCATAATCACTGTATACATCCCTCACTCCTTGAAAACTTTGATCTTGGTACTGTGCTCCCCAACAAACACAGATCTTTTCCTTTAACCATCCTCTCCCTGCTTCCCAGTTAAACATATTAACAAACATTGAACAAATATATTGTGAGCACCAGCTGTGGGCCAGACACACAATTAAATGAGACAAAGTCATTGTCCTCCAGGAGTTTATAGACATATAAGCAAATAAACAGAATCAGAGAACAAGTTTGACAACAGAAGTGACTAGAAGAGAGGGGCATGGATTAATAAAAGCATATACAAAAGCAAGGAGGTCTGAGCAACACAGACAGGAGTCACTAGTAGCTGAGTATTGTTAAGGTATCAAATGAAAGGTGGAGCACAGGGGGAGCTGAGGCCAGTTAAATGGGCTCAGGCCACACTGGGAAAAGCCTTGGACGCCACTGCTCTATGCAAAGAATAGGGTGCTCAGTAGGGATTTTAAGCAGGGAAGGGATATGTTTAGACTTGTATTTTAGAAAGATTAATTACTCTAGTAGCATTATGAGGGATGGATTTCAGGGATAAGGAGTGAAGGGGAGGCTATAGGACAGAGGGTGCAGGGAGGGGTCAGGTTATCTGGAGGCAAAGAGATTTTGCATAATCCCCATAGAAGATCACGAGGGCCTGAACCTAGTCAGTAGGAGTCACAGAAGGAAGAAATAGATTCAAGTGATTTCTTAGGGGATCAAATTGCTAGATCTTGGAGATCCTGGCTTTTCTACATGGTACCCTTCTTCCCTCTTGCCAGAGACTGAAAAAAACAAGTAGGGAGTCCATAACTGAGAGACCACAGCCATGGCAGCTCAGAAGTCATTTCATCACTCTGTTCTCCTCAGGCTGGGGCACACGGAGTATGAGATCACTGAGCTCACAGCTGCCTTCACCAGGTTTGACCAAGATGGGAATCGCATCCTGGATGAGAAGGAGCAGGAACAAATGCGACAGGACCTGGAGAAGGAGAGGGTGAGACTGGCTGGCTGGTGGAGAGGCAGTGTGAGGAAACTGCTCACCCTCCCCTCCCTGCCTGCACACCCAGAGAACACAAACCCAAACTGAAAATCCCCCGATGGTTGGGCAGGAAAGAGCTCTCTAGAATAGCGGTTCTCAAATTGCTGCACATTAGAACCCCCTGAGGAGCTTTTAAAAATTCTCAGGCCACATATCCTATACCAGAATCTCTGGGGAGTTGGGGGGCTCAGCCATCAGTCCTCTTTAAAAACTCTCAAGTAACTCATAGCCAAGGTTGATCGCCATTGCTCACCGTCATTGACTACAACCTTAAGGAGAAAAGGGCCAGTTGCCCAAGAATTCCTGACAATTCCTTCAGAGAACTTGCCCTCTCCTTGGGACTCCTAGCCCCTGCTAGGCCTGCTTCATCCCTATCCAGTGTACACCAAAAAGCCAGGGTCAAAAGGGACGGTGCCAGGGCACTGTCCCTTCTCTCCCAAACTGAGCTGGCTTCTAGTGAGCACCTTGTTAATCAGTGCTTCAAGGAGCTTGCATTTTGTTTCCTTGGAGGTATTTCCCCACCAGAGGTTAGGCCCAGCTCTGTGTCCAGCACCACCACTCTGCTTCTGTCATCCCCAGAGTTTGAGAGGGAAGAGGAATAGCAGGAACTGGAGCCCAAGGCCCAGTCCTGAGAGCCCACTGGAGCAGGTGAGGGAGCAGGAGCTGATGGCTTCCCAGAGTCACCTTCTCCTCTCTGACCTCTGACTTCCTGATCAGGTGGCCCTCAATGCTGAGATTGAGAACCTGGGCCAGTCCATTGTGAGTAGCCCACCAGGCGAGTCAAGTCCAGAGGCTGCCAGAGCAGGTGGCTGGGTTTCAGAAGAATTCTACACGTACGTGCAGCCAGGGGCCAAGGGTTGACTGTGTTTATGATATCCTACCTTGAGTTTCTTTCCACAACCTTCCAATTCCCTGTCCTATCCTGTGAAGAACTTCTGTACCCCTTTAATTCTCCCTACAAGGCTGGCCTTACCTTCCTTGCTCCCATCCAAACATACACTGTTCTGTACCCCCTATCCCTGGAAACACCCAGGCCCCTAGACACATATTTCTGCTCCTTTGGTCTCTCAAATCCTGCACAGGCTCACAAGGAGAGTTTTGCAGCTGGAGACCACCCTGGAAGGAGTCATGTCCCAAGTTGATGCCGTGGGCTCAAAGCTGACCATGCTGGAGAGGAAGGGGCAGCTGGCTCCCTCTTCATGCATGGTGAGTGGCCCTTTATCTGGCTCCTGTTGGCTCCCCACAGCTGAACTCTACCATCTTTTCCACTCAGTGGGTGGAGGCAAAACATTTTTGAAAGACCAATGATTTCACTGCTCCTTGGGCAACATGTTCACAGTAGTCAGTGTATCAGTGGAGGTGGCGGGGGGAGGGAAGACCTGAAGTTGGTTGCTCTAGCCTGAGGGCTGCTTTGGCCTCTAGGAGATGATCTGGGGTTGGAGAAACAGATCCAGGTAAAAGGAAAGTGGGACACAAACTCTTCTTTCAAGTGACTTGTCTCTTTTTCTTCCAACAGGGGGAACAAGGCATTTGGGAGCACCTGCAGGCAGCCCCAGCCATGACTCCAGCCCCCTGGGAACTCCAGAGTGGACAGGAGAGTGGTGGGGGAGGGGTCCTAAGGCATCAAACAGCAGGCTCCTCCCTCACCACCTCCCTGGAAGGACCCTTGGCACGTGCCCTCCACTTCTAGGGCAGCAGTTCCCACCATTGCTGCTGCTGAGTTCCACCCTATGTCTGGCCATTTGAGCCAATGTTTCTGTGTGTAGCCATGTAGCTCTGTGAAATAACAGAGCTCTCACTCCCTGTACTCTGAGCTCTGTTTAGATGATTTAAAAAAAATAGTCAGTAACAAACAAAATAAAGGAAGGGAGGGTAATGACTTTCCTAAGCATCTGGATAGCCACCATTTGTGAAAAAAGTACAAGCTGAGAGAATAGCAGTATCTACATGTCTTCCTCCTTGCCAGTGAATCTTCTCCTCTGTGCATCTAGAGATATGTTGCCAGCACCCATGGAGTTCAAGTCTTCTCCATAGACCTTCCCTGTGAAAGAGAATGGGAAGCCAGAGAGGAGAGGAGCCTTTCTCATGTGAGGAGGTTATAATGTCACAGAGGATCTGGAGTGATGATGTCCCCCAACTTTCCCCCAGCAAAGTCCGTGAAGACTCAGTGGAAGAGCCTGCCTTCAGACATGCCACTGAACACTGTGGGGGCTGTAAACCAGGATGAAGATGGAGCCTGAGGAGAATCCGGCAAAGAAAGGACTTCAGGATTCCAAGATCTTTGGATAAAATGTGGTGGGCTCCGATTCTGTCCTTCCATAGGACAACGTGGGTTCCCCTGGTGATAGTCAATAAAAATTCTTAGGAAACCCAGGACTTGGCAGTTGTTTCTGGGATTGCATAGGGGGAGAAGAGAGGCTGGAACTGTGAGCCATTCTTGTACTTGGGCTGGAGAAATCTCATCCCTGCTGGGAGGTGTAGAGTCTGGCAGTGACAATGTGAAGAAGCTGGGCTGCCCCAGGAGTCCTAAAATAAAAACTCTGGCTTATAGGAATGGTTTGAAATGGTGGGCACTATGATTGTACCACTGGAGAGAGTGGAAACAGTGATCTAGGGAGACCTTAGAGTGAAGAGAGTAAGGTGTGTGTGCGCACGCGCGCATGCACGCAGGGTGTGGGCAGTGAGAGTGCAGCTGGAGGATAACCAAAGACAAGACAAAAAACTCCTACAGCAAGATTTCAGGTATATAGGACTGCATCTTGAGACCTGCTATATAACCGCTCTCTTGCCTTGTGACCCTTATCCCTACCTTATTTTTCACCTTCCATTGCTCCCCAGTTTCTTTTTTCATCCATTCCCTTCACCCACCCCCATTCTCTTACCTCGTCAAATACATTCTGTACACCCAGGAGTCTTGTGAAACAGCTGAGTGTAATTAAGATAAACAGAGTGTATCCTCAGCCCTAAAAAAGTTATCATCTAAGCTTTCTTCAAGAAAGGCTGTATCAACCGAAGAGAAGTAGGTGCCAGCCTCCAGCTTAAAAATAAATGGTCCAATGTGTTGATGTTAATCCAGGACATTGGAAGGGAGAGTATTTCAGCTCAGGTCTAATGCCTGAAGGTTTCCCCAGAGCCTAGATGAGACTACCTTCAAAAGCATGGATTCCCTAAGCAGGCTTTCAGCGACTAGTACCAGCCAGGGTGAGAATTCTCTGGGGAGCGGCTAATTTGTCTCCGGTCACTTCAGTCAGTAGGCCACACCGGGCTCGACCCCTCCCCTCCCATACACGTTGTGTGTCTTCCTAGACTAGTGATTCCTCCAGGAAGGGGCCGCAGGATTGAGCGCATCCTTAGTTCCAGACGTTGGACTCTTGGCAGCAGATTGACTCACGAAAGCCCATTCTAGCTTCAATCCCGCCTTGGTGCTTACACTTTGTTATTATTCATAACGTACGGTACGACTTGAGGCTCAAGATCACAGGGCAGCGAATTCAGGGCGGGAGTGGGTGGGGCACGCCCGGCGCGCATGCGCAGGTATCCCAGAACCGGAAGCAGCGCGGGGCCGGCCATGGCGGCGGCGGCTGAGAGTGTCCCAGCCACCCACAGAGAGGAGCTCGTTCGAGGTATGCGGAGTGGATGGGGATGAAGTGTCGCGGGAGGCCTGAGGCTCCGGGTACGGGCCCGGGATGCCGGAGCGGGCAGGCGGGCACAGCGAGGCGCGCCTGTGTGTGCGTGCGTTTTGTCCTGTCAGGGCGCCTGAGATGGTTTGGCCGCGGGGTCGGGTGTAAGCTGAGGCGGATTCAAGGGAGCAGAGTTGGCGTCTTTTGTGGCAAGGACGAGGCGAGGGACTTGAAATTATGACACATGAAGATTGGAGCCTATTTGATGGAATGAGGACAGGTGGGGATGTGGGGAGAGGCTGCTGTGCCTGGATTAGGACCAGGTGTAGGGCAGGGCACTTACTTATCCTCATTTGATCCAGATGATGCCGCCGTGGAAACAGCTGAGGAAGCAAAGGAGCCAGCTGAGGCCGACATCACTGAGCTCTGCCGGGATATGTTCTCCAAAATGGCAACTTATCTGACTGGAGAACTGACGGGTGAGGCGGGGCTTGGGTTGAGCAGGGGTCTGGCTCCAGACCTGGGAGGTGCTTTAGCAGCATCAGTCTGCGGCTCCCTTCCTAACCCTATAAACCTTGAAACATGCCTGTTTGAAGTTTGGGAGGTCAGGAATAGGTAGGAAAGAAGTCCATCCCTTCCCTGGAGAAATTTCACGAACTACTTTCAGAAACACCTAAGAATACTTACATTCCTGCAGGCCTCCGTAGTGTGGGCTGAAGCTGAGAAAACAAAAAAGAATTTATCAAGAAGTGCTCCCTTGGAGGAGGTGTATTTTGAACAGAGTTATGAAGCAAATGATTGTCCCAAAAGTGGGAAATGACTAGTGAGTGAGGTGTTATAAGCAAGCAGTTTGTTTGGCTAAACTTTCATATTTACTACGTTAAAGAGAAATGAAATTGGAAGTGACCCACAGATTTGGGGACCTATTAGGTTGGTCTGAGGATTTGGTGACCCACCCTTTGGAACATGATTAATTTTTTGGTCCAGTGTGTATTTCTAGGTGAACACATGACCCCTGTGTGGAGGAGGATCCAAAAAATGACATCTGGCTTTTCATAAGGGTCTATTATATTGTTTCACTTCCCTAGGAAGTTGCTGTGAGCTAAATTTGTGAATCAGAGTCTATGAGAAAATGTTTGATACAGAATAGGAGGAGTTGTGTAATCAGCCTGATTACTTATTTGTTTATTTATTTCTGAGCAAGAGAAACCAGGCAACAAATCTATTTTTGGCTTTTCTTTAAAAATTCCCAAGATTTGGCAATACTAGTCCCTCATTCTTAAGAGGCTCTAGTTTACTAGAGCTGGGCACCTGTCTCCTTTAAATGGACCAGTGCTGTTCAATTTGTCCCCACTACTCCCTATTTTCTCTCTTTTACTGAGACCTGGTGTCAGTTGCCATTTATTACTGTTCTTATATTGTTTTTAGTAGTGGTACAGAGTGGTTTTCTGTACCAATATCTATCAAAATTGGTGAAGTAAATGATAGACTAAGAGGATTATGTTCCAAGAAGTAGGAGAGAGCATATTTCTATGTGGAAATGGATAATTTTGTGTTTAATTTTCAAATCCTTGGCTTGCTTCACTCATTTACATTATGTTGCTGGCTTCTAGGTATCTGAGTGTTTGGCCCTTGTTTTAGAGAGACTAATTTGATAGCAGTGAGAGTATGGATATGGAGGAAAGAGAGAAGAGCAATATTGCAGATGAAAAGTAGTGGTCTGTGACAGAGTGATGGGAAAAGGAATGGGAAGGAGAACATGATGCAAGAACATTACAGAAGTGGAATTTATAGAACTTGTGGAAGTGGGTATTGAGGGATGGGAGCCGCTTAAGATGTGTCTGAGGTTTTAAGCCTGGGTAGTGCCATCAGCCAAAATTGGCAAGTTCGAAAGAGGAACCATGTTTAGTGTGAAAATAATATTTTCAGTTTTGGCTTGGCTGATTTTAGATATTACTGGGACACTCAGGTGACTATTACCAAGACATTCAGGTGACTTGCACATGTTAGTCCAGAGCTCAGTGTGTGATCAGAGCAGGAATAGAGTTGGGAGCCACCCATGTAAACATCAGTCATGTGTGACAGCTGAGGAAGAGTGGGGCACTGATAATTAAGTGAGTTGGCTGAGAAGAGATCTGGCATAGAAACTCAGAGCTGTGAGAAAGAGATTAGAAAATGCTACAGCGGCCAAGGGACATGAGCATTTCAGGAAGAGAGGGAGATCAGTAATGTCAGATACTATGGGGAGGCCTAGAAGGATAACAACTGCAAAAAGGCCATGAATTGGGGGGTTAGGATAGTGCTGATGACCTTTGAGCATGTAATTTCTCTGGATGATGGGAGCAGAGACCAGAATGGATGGGCTTACAGGAGTGAATAGTGAAGAAGAGGAAGCAGTGAGTGTAAGGTACTCTTTCAAAAGGGTTAGCAGTGAAGCTCCTTTGCTTTACTGAGCAAATGATGTAGGTGTAGAATAGAGGGAGGGCTTTTGGGCTGGAAGAAACATGAATATATTTCTAGATAGAGAGGGAAGTGCCAGGATGGAGAGAGTTTGGAAATGCGGGGGAAAGGAGGTGATTGAAGAGAGGCCCTGAAGAGGTAGAAGGGTTTGGGATCAGGAGCACAGGAGGAGGAGTTGTCTTGGAAGAGTAGGAGCACTTCTGCCTCTTGGGAAGATGTTAAGGTACAGAGAAGTTTAGAAGTGAGGCAAAAAGATTGAGGCAGCTTATGTAAGTGGGCTTGGCTTTTGGGAAAACTGGAGTAAAGGCCATTTGCTTTGAGCAGGGCTGGGGAAGGGAATTGAGGGTATGAGAAACAGACAAATGGTTTGAATAAATGCATAAAATGCAATATAGAATCACAAGTAATAAATGAGTTACTGAGAAGTGTTGAGGTCCTAGTTGATTTTATATGTATTTTGATATTTACATTTGCTGCAATCTGCCGTATTACATGTTTTCGTGCTGTAGAGGTACCAAGACTATTTCACTTCCCTTTTCTTGGTACATGAGTTTATCATTTCCCTTTCTAACTAAGATCCTGAAGCTTCTGAATCTCACTTGATTTAAATAGTGTGTTGATTGTTGCCTGAGTTTCTACTTAGACATTCAGAGTATGCAGGCTGAGTATAAATGTCATAGATCAAAAGTGGCTTGCTCCTTTGCCATTCCCTAGGTCCTCCCTTGAACTACTATTTGGCCTATTAATTCCATATTCCAGGGATCTAAGACAAATCTTAAAAGCATCACATCTTCTGTTTGTTTTAAAGCCACCAGTGAAGACTATAAGCTCTTGGAAAATATGAATAAACTAACCAGCCTGAAGTATCTTGAAATGAAAGATATTGCTATAAACATTAGTAGAAACTTAAAGGACTTAAACCAGAAGTGTAAGTAATAATTTTTACAATTAAATATGTTTGTATTTAATGTTCTTTTGTGCTTGGGGTGGTGGGGAAGGGAAGAGAATATGGCCTCTATCCTCAGGAAGCTCATTTTCTAAAAGTGAATTACAAAGTTAAGGTGAATTTCTTCCATTCTGAGGATTAGCGTACCTTGGTGTATGGTTATTCTGCTTCTGAATCTTGATTTGATCAGCTTATTCCTGGAAAACAGGGGGCAGAGGAAGGGTGGCCAGATTCTAGTGAACTGATTCAACAATGAAATCCATGAAGGACTACTCTATAAACAGAAAACCAGAACATCTATAAATGGAAAACACTGCTTTAGACTAGTAAGATATATTATTTCTATTGACTTACCTTTGTGTTCCCTGTCTTTAGAGCCCTCTTTCTTGGTCTGGGAGTACCCAAGAAACTGAATCAGTAATGGAAGGATTGCTTGAGGAGCAAGGAACTTAAAAGAGAGGAAAGTCAGATGAGAGAGGCTTAACTTTGTCTAGGTCATCTGATCAACTAGCTACTGTCTTCTGAGGTGTCTGCCCTACTAGTGATCAGAGCCATGTCACTCTACCTACTGGGTCTTAGGCAGAGCTGGAGAGACAGTAGCATTCTTACTTTTCCACTGTTTTCTACACTCCTTGTTGAAGCCGTATAAACCTGTGGTCTATCTTTGTTTTTAAAGATGCTGGACTGCAGCCTTATCTGGATCAGATCAATGTCATTGAGGAGCAGGTAGCAGCTCTCGAGCAGGCAGCCTACAAGCTGGATGCATATTCAAAAAAACTGGGTAACTATTTTTATTTCTATTTTCATTTGACAAGAGTACCCTCCTGCCAATATGACCTTATCTAATATGATAGCTAACGTTTATGGTATGCCTACAGTTATCTATTTTAATCTTCACAAACCTCTTGAGAGTAACTTTTTATTATTGGTAGTAGTAATAAAATAACGTTTCCCGAGTACTTAATGATCTGTCAAGGCGCTGTTTTTTTTGTGTCTTTTATGTTTTTTATCCTTCCAATAATCTATGAGCTAAGTGTGTGATTTTTATCCCCATTCTATAGAAGAGGAAACTGTGGTTGAAGGGGTTATAACTTCCTTAAGGATACAAAGCTGGTATATGAAAGAGCTTTATTCCAAACTAGATCTGATTAATTATAAAGCTCAAGCTCTTAATTGTGGTTCAGCAGGCTGAAGCATCTTTAATGATGTAGTTCATGTCTTAAAAAACAGGATTGCTAATCAATGCCTTCTTGAAGGATTACTTTTCCTTTGAAGAGGAAACTGGCACTTTCAGTGTTGATGCCTTGCTAACTGGCTCTGGCTCTTGTATCTATAATTAAAAATAATAAAGTTGTTTTTAACCAAGGTATAATTTACAGATTATTTTTATCATTGACAGTTGTTGACTACTTCAAGAGACTGGTCTTCAGCACACTGAGATTTGACATGGGTGGTGATTAATGATTTCATTGGCCACCGTTAAATTTACTAAATGGCGACTGTGAACTTTAGAAGGTGTTGTACCAGATGCTTTCAAGCTTTCAAAGAAAAAGAGATATATCATTAAGAGGCTTATTTGATTGTTTTCCTAGAGTGAGGGGTAGGGTTAAGAATATAAAAGGTGAAACCTACACTTACACTTCTTGAGAGTTCCAGTCTGGCTCCCACAGAGTTCCTGGGACAGAGCCTAGAGAAGCAATTTCCTGTGCTTACTAAAGCTCCCGGGTGGCTCAAGTGTCCTTAGAGCTCCTTAATCCTGGTGGAGCCATCTGAGCAGGTGCTGTTAACAGGGTTAGAACTTAGGGAACTTGTGTTAGGCTCTCAATTCTGTGTGTGTGTGGTTGACTCTTTATCTTAAGTTGTGTGCATTGATTATATTTGGACAGATATCCAAATATGTGTCTTTAGCTAATATGATAGCATTTATGGACACAATTTGGATAGCTAGGAAGACTGAAGCTAATAGATTTTTTTTAATGTAATAGACATTTTTGATTTTGCCTGGAAATGCTAACTAAAAAGTATCTTTGTGAGAGTCAGTTTTAAAAGATACAACTTTCTCTCCCCCTCCCCACTGCAGAAGCCAAGTACAAGAAGCTGGAGAAGCGATGAAAACTTATTCCTATGGGACAAAGTCTTTTTTAATGTGGAAGAATGTTTTATAAGACCTGAATCCTGAGGCTGATGAATTGTCAGAACTCCTCAAAAGGCAACTATGCTGGTCATCCCAGAAAACATCCCAACATTGGAGTAAACTGGAGAACCGTGGCTACTCCTGAACTTCTTTGGAGGCAGTATCCCTCAGAAACTCACACTTATAACTCCTTACTTTTTACTTGAATGCATCATCTATTCAGAACAGAGAGTCTCTCAAAAGTTCAGGATAAACCTGGGCTTGCCAGTAGAATCAAATGAGAGGACCTGTTTTCCCTGGTAGTAGTTGATTACTGCATTATTTTCTTAAATGGCTGGTTTTTGAGTGACTGTATAAATTTTTTTTTTCTGTTAAGGACGCTAATGTATTGCTAACAAGATTCTAAATTTAAGAAGGAAAACAACAACAACAAAAAGGAAAAAACAGTCTTGTTCTTGACAGTTTGTCACCTTGTGAATGTCAGTAATTTACTTTTCTATAACATTGCAAATAACAGAAAATGAAACAATTTCAGAACAAATCTTCTAGACTGAGCGGAAACAGTGAAAGGAGTGTTGTTGCAATAGCTTGGTGTATGTGATGGGCCCCTCCTGTCTTTTCTCTGTGTGAGTCAGATGGCTGGGGATGACATCTTGACATGTGCTCCCTTTTGGAAATATAAGGACAGGATGTGTATGTGTGTGTACATGTTAAGTGGGGAGGTGGAGCTGCCACTTGGGCTGCTACTTATTAAATAAAGCATTTTATAAAATATCTTCCTACTTGTGTCTGCAGGATCAGGGAGGCTCCTGGGACCTGATCGTGTTCCTTTCGTACTAAAGACATAAGTGCATGTGACTGACCTGTCTAGTTTGAAAGACAGGGAACCATATTCAGAGTTGGATGTCAGCAGTTAGGAAGGTCCCCAATTCTATCTCTGAAAGAGTTCTTTGTTCTGTTTCTGTCATTTCCCACCATTTATGTTCCAGCCCACCATCATTTATCCTCTGCTTCTCTGGACTATTGCTGTGATGTCTTCTCATCTTAACTATCCCTCCAACCCGCCCTCCACACTGCTGCCAGACCAGTCTTTCTAAAATGTAAACTGGCCACATTCTTATGCTTAGAATCCTTTTGTGACTTCTCATGGATGAAGGTTTTTTCTTCATAAACTTTCTACTTTACAATAGATTTATATTTGCAGGAAAGTTGTAAAGATAACACAGAATTCCATGGATGAGTTTTCATATCTCACTGTTTCCTCTTCCTGAAATTATTACCTGCCCATGTTTGACAAACTTCTACTCTTCTCCAAATTGTCTTAATCTCCACTCCTGGGCTGTGCTGTATTACCCCCAAAAGTAGAAAAAATATGTCCTTTGTGTACCAGTAATACAGGAGCATCAATATTTGTGAGGCAGATAACTTCATTTTTCCCAAAAAAGCATTGTAGAAATTGTGAGGAAAATCAGAACTTTGTTTTTCTTCCTTAAACTTATTTTACATTAATTTTGAATTTCTTGGATGCCCTTGGTGAGTTTTTCCTGTGCCTCAGTTGTCAGAAACTTGCTTTTGTTTCTACTTCCTTAAACACTGTTGTCTCCTACCAATTGGGCTGAATTCTCCCAAAAAGTCAATGTTACAAAAAACAAAACTAAAAAGGTGGGTGGGCTATTCTAGATTAAAAGAGACTAGAGATAGAATTGAATCCAAGTGTGAAAGTTGATTGGATCTTGAATGAAAACAAATAAAGTTATAAAATAAATTTGGAGAGACAAAAAAACTTTAAATATAAATATGTGTTGCGGGGTGTTAGCTAAAAATTGGCACTTGCCATCTGCCTCTGAAAGAACTGGATCACGTTGGCACTTGTCATCTAACTCTGTATTAAATTACAAGCCGCTGCAGCCACTGACCTCCAACAATCCCAGAAAGGAGTTCAGGATAGAGATCAGGAATGAGGCACTCTATGCTCTGGGAAAACTGCCTGAACAGGCCTTCAGGTAGTTAGATATTTTCAGGAGAAAATTTTATGACCCCAATTCTTATGTCTCCTCATATCTAGAAAAGCACCATAGTCATTAATGGTGACATCTGCTTCTTGTGACTACCCGCAGCCTCTGCCTAAACGTGTGCTTGATTGCACATACCCCACTTCACTGAAATCAGATATAATACTGAGTTTTCCCCCTGCCTCTTTAGAACAGTTTCACAGAGCTATCTGAGGTGCTATCTCCTGGGCTATAGTTCTCATTTTGCCCCAAATAAAACTTAACCCACAACACTCACATTGTGTGATTTTATTTCAGTCGACAGGGGATATTATTGAATTAATGTTGATTTTCTTATATGTGTTAAATGGTATTTTGGTTATACAGGAGGATATTCTTAGGAAATACATGCTGAGATATTCCTGATGTCTTCAATTTACTTTCAAATGACAGAATAAATTGCTTATATACCTCGAAGGAGAGAAGGTGGAGGGAGAAGTAAATTTGCCAACTTGTTACTAGATCCAGATGATTGCCTTTGTTCTTTCCCACTTTCTGATAGGTTTAAAACTTACAAAAAGCATGTGTGGAGGGAGTC
This sequence comes from Camelus dromedarius, assembly GCF_036321535.1. Classification (NCBI taxonomy): domain Eukaryota; kingdom Metazoa; phylum Chordata; class Mammalia; order Artiodactyla; family Camelidae; genus Camelus; species Camelus dromedarius. The sequence goes on along the minus strand of NC_087443.1, from coordinate 58,057,888 downwards.
TGTCTTCTCCACCAGAGTTACATTATTAGGTTGGGGCCGACATTGTTCCAGGAACTTTCTAGCAACTCAGTACTTTTAATTGGCCCCAAATAAAAAATTACAACTGGATTGCTTTTCATCATTTCACTTTCCCCCTCCTTCCCTCTCCATTCCTCCTATAGGTGAAACCTCCTGAGAGAGGCTTCTGTCCCTCGGTGCTCTCCGTAGATAACTGAGTTTTCATTGGCTGGGTTCGCTGACGTCTTACTGTAGTGCGACCGCATTTTCCGGAGGAGCGTGGGTTTGGTGTCCCAATTTGCCGTGGTCGTCTTGACCCAGGCTGTTAGGGCGGATGGCTCAGAAGCCCCTGCGCCTGTGAGTGACCCTGAATCTGAAGAGTGTGTGTGTGTCTGCTGGTGGGGTGTGTGTGTGTCTGAGTGTGTGTGTGTCTGAGTCTGCTGGCGGGGGGGGGGGGGTCTTGATCTAAATGGGAAGGGAGGAGGAAAAGGCGAGAGTGGGAGGAGGATAGAGAGCGCCCAGCGCGTTTTTGCCTCACCCGGTGCCAGCCTCTTTTCCCGGGCCATTTTCGCTCCCGAGGAGGGGAACTCTTGGCGACACTCGCTGGGACAGGCGGAAGCACCCAGCGTCAGGCCTCCTCCGTGTTAGGTCGTTCTGGCCTCTGACATCATTTCCCCTTCATTTCTCCTTGCACTCTTACTTACTTATTAACACAAAATTGTAGGCATGGGGTCCATTGATGGGCCCTGAGCAAGTGGTAGGCTAGAGAGAGAGGTGAGGTCTCTGCCCTGGCATTCTTTTTGAGAGGTTGGTTAGGAGAGGACTTCCATTCATCTATTCATTGAATAATTGCAGTGTGCTAGGTACCGTGCTAGCTGTTGCACAGATGGCTCTTCTGCCTTTGTGGATCTTACAGTTTAGAGGAACGGCTATTAATCGAGGAATCCAGATAAATGTTAAATTACGGTACTGATAAATGTCAGGAGGAAAAGTTTGACGATTTTGGGAAGATGTATAATAGGGTATTTGGCTTAAGGTGAGGGATCAAGGAAGTGAGGATTGAGCCCTGATTAATAGCTTTGTCTTTATCCTAAAAAAGTCATTGGAATGTTTCAGAATGTCTTGGCATGAATCGTGTTTTCACTTTGGAAAGCGATTCTGACTGCAATCTGGAGAACAAATTAGAGGCAAAGTAGGGGACAGCTAGGATTAGAGTGAAGGCAGAGGAGAAGTGTGGGAACTCAAGGTTTATTTAGGAAAGGACATCATCAGGGTTTGGAGATAGTTTGGTTATGAATGAGAAGGAATTGGCACTGTCTGGGTCCTAGATTTCTTTCTTCAGTGAGATGGGAAATACTGGAAAAGGGCCCACATAAGGAGATGATGAATTTTGAGGTGTTTTGATGGTGTACGAACCAGGCAGTGGCTCTCCCAGAAACAGCTGTAATTCCATGTGACAACTGCTATGAGAGAGAAGTGCAGGATCCTCTGGGAGCAACAGGAATTAGTGGCTATAGGGGTTGGAGGGCTTCCTTGAAGAGGTGGTGCTCAGAAGATAAATGAGAATGCTTAATAATTTATTACAGAGCTTGCTCTGAAAAGCTAAATGGGTTTCTGAAGTTTTGAGAAGAGATCTTTCTGAGCTGATCAGGAAGGCTTCAGAGATGTGCTAGGCCTTGAAGGATGGGAAAAATTTAGACTCAGGATGGGTAGGGTGGGACTGTTAGGAGAAATAACTACCCCAGGAGAATGGCAGAAGCAGAGAGTTATCAGATGGACAGTGGTGAAGGTTTCTGTTATGGAAGCTTGGAGAAAGCACTGGGGAGAGACATCAAGGACTTGCAGAAAGCTGTGGATCCTTAGGCAGTGGAGTTGTCTTAGTGTTTTTTAAAGAACATTAAACTGTTAGTTTTATATAGGATGGACAGGAAGAAGAGGAGGCATTGGAGAAAATATAAGCAAAGTATTCTCTTTGTATCCAATACCAGAGTCATTGTATTTCTCTCTGATTCTGCCTCTGCTGTAACTACAGGACTCTCAGTTGCTCAGCCTTGTAATTGTCCTTCATTTCTACTTCTCCACTCCAGTTTGTGTTTAAGTCTTGAGAGTTCTAAATTTCTCATCATTTCTCTCCTCCCCATCTTCATGTAACATTGCCCTCTTTGCCAGCATTTTTGCTTATAGTCACTTGTTCCTCCAGACCATCATTCACTCTGTTACTAAAATGATCTTTCTAAAACAGTCACTACTTAGCTTGAAAATGTTCAGTGATATGGACAGTAAAGCACACCAGAAAGACAAACTGACAAAACAATAAGATCTATAATTTTTCAAGATGAGTTAAAAGACATTAAGAAAATGATATGGGGAAGTGGAGAAACCATATAAATCATATACCTCACAACCTAGGGTCAGTCCCCCTTACAAACTTTAGCTCTTGCCAATTTCTACCTCCCTGCCGCATAACACTTTACACATACGTCCTATTACTGCCCTTTTTCTATAAATTTGTAACTGTCAGAGTATTTCCCCTTCCCTGATAGTGAGCTCTCTGAGGCTTAAACTGAGTCTTCATCTTCTTTATACTCCTAGCATGTCCTTAGCAAAGTACTTGGCATATTGTACTTAGCAAGCATGTTACAGGTGTCCAGAGTGTTTTTGTGGAGTGGATGACTGAAGCCTTGTGCTAAGGTAGTGGCAGTGGAAATGAAAAAGACGAAATGGTTGTGAAGGATGTTTGTAAAAAGAGATTGATGATACTTGATGACTGGAAGGGAGATTTTTGACTCTTGATAACCAAGTCGACAGTAGACCCGTCCACAAAACTTGGCAAGTGAGAAGAAACTGGTTCAATTTTGGAGGAAATGATAAGCTAAATTTTAGATATAGTGGGTTGAAGGTGTTGGTGAGATCTGTAGGTGGAGCTGCCCAGTAGTCATTAAAGTTCACATGCATTGAACCTCTCAGGTAATCTCAGAGAGAGTGGGTCACATGCCTACCTGATCCAGGAAGACTAGTATGTGTCATATCTGGCAGGCCTATTTGGGTGTCCTGAATTGCCTTAACATTTATCTCTTATTTGCAGCTTGGCATGTGGAGATGTTGAAGGGAAGTTTGATGTTTTATTCAATAGAGTTCGAGCAATTCAGAAGAAAAGTGGAAACTTTGATGTAAGATGTTTCCTTTTACTGCATTTATTTAGACTGTTGTAGTCAGACACACTAAAATAATGTTTGGCCTCCTTTATACATTTCTCAATTGAACACACACTCTCCTTGTTTGTTAGATTGCGTTCCTTTTGTGTGCATGGGAACTTAGTAGCTGCAGAGTGGTATGGGAAGGGAGACCTGTTTACTGTAGACCTTTGAATACTTTTTGAATTGGAATCATGTTACTTTATTACCATACACAAAGCTGAGAACAAACTAGCAAAACTTCCGTGATTCTGACCACTGGGTTTGGGAAGCACAGATCTATTTCATAGGTATATGGTATAGATTAAGTCAGATAGCATATGTGCAAGTGCTTCACAAACTAAAGAACCTTATGTAATTGTTACAGATTGCCAACTAGACTGTAAATTCCTGTAGTACAGAAGAGTATTCTAGATATGAGGATAATTTGTTCATTGGGTTAAATGTTGAATAAAGGCAGCAGCAGGCAGGAAATGTGTCCTTTATACCCTGTTTCTCTCAGGGTATCTAATATTTAAAGTTTTGTATTTCACAGAGGGATTCTTGAAGGTCGGATTTCTCCATTTTTTCCCCAGTCCTCTCATCCCCTTCCCCAACTTGAATTTGACAGCCAGTGAGCCAAGATTTAGTAGTTTATATAGAGTCAGAGTAACCACTACAATCACTGTGAAAGAATTATGTATAGAAATTCTGTAAATTGATTAAGGAAAAAACCTGGTTTGAGACCATTAAGAAGGGTAATTAGCTGAATAATGTTACTATCAGTTAGTTATGTATTATTTGATAATAAAAATCTCATATCTGTTTAAAACGCTCATTTTAGCTGCTGTTGTGTGTAGGAAATTTCTTTGGCACCACTCCAGATGCTGAATGGGAGGAGTATAAAACTGGCATCAAGAAAGGTACAAAACTTATTTTTAGCATATGATTTTTAACAAAATTTCAAGGCTAGGTAGTTCTTGCCAGGTTGGTTTTCACAAGTGTTAGTGACTTAAGAGCTTGCCTTTGATCTCTGCATTGACCTGGGAAGAATGCCTATGCATCTAAATGTTCACATTTTGAATTTGGTTGGATGTAGTTCCAGAGAAAGAATTCTCTTCTAAGTAGGAAAGAATTGAATAAATGCAATCATATGTGTCCTGTCCTTCTTCCAGTTTTGGTGTTTTTTATTAAGCAATTTGAGTCTGTGTTTCCATAGTTATATATTGACTATCCACTCTAAGATGTTACTTCATCAGTCTTGTGGTACCATTTAATAGTCAGACCACAAGGTTGGATGTAGGATATTCTAAGTGGTGAGCATGTTCCACACACAGGATTGCACACTCTACTTTTGCTGTGTTTTTCCTATGGGCAAGCAGTTCTCCGGTTCCAAAGCAGATCTGTTAACTATTTGGTGTGATGTCTGTTTCTCTCACTAGCTCCTATTCAGACATATGTGCTGGGTGCCAATAACCAGGAAACAGTAAAATATTTCCAAGATGTTGATGGCTGTGAATTAGCTGAAAATATTACTTATCTGGGTAAGTTGATACTTCTTGTGTTTGTAATGGGCATAATGTTTCCCAGGAATTAGTCTCCCAGGAATTTGTGGCTGGATTCTTTTGCCACTACTGCCTGAGAGAATGGGGGTCAGTGGGGTCTTGTCTGACGTTTACGTTTATACCCTTAAGACTATGGCATTTTTTCCTCTGTTGTCTCCTGCCTCTTCCTAATCTCCTTGTTATTCCACAAACCAGTATACACTCTTCCAGCCAACAAGAGGAATAAACTACTTGACTACAGTGTTTGGAGTACCTAAGGTATAAATTGTGTTAAAAAAAAATTCCATGCGTGTGGTCTCACCATGTTACATTGCTCAATATATACAGCTTATTTGTAGACTCCTAATTTGCTATAGCTCTAGGTTTCACTAAGGTTTTGGAAACTCAAGTTTTTCATGTTGATCCTTGGGTTTTTGACTCCTTTTGCCCTATTTCTGGTTCTAGGTCCACTCTTCAATTCCAGGTTAAAGTTGTTCCATCCACTACCCCCTGAAACTCTTCTAGTAGTTCTTTCAATGTCTGGCTGTTTTAAAAAGCACCGTCAAATTTTGCTTTTGTTCTCCACTTGCCCGCCTCCCCTCACTGCTACTGCTTCTTGGATCATTCAACTCATTTTTTTCCTAAAATGGCTCAACTTCTTTTCACATTTCCTCTCTCTTGGTGTCTCATTTCTCTAGAAAGCCTCTACATTTCCTTTGCTGTATATGCTCCTTTTATAGTTCTTTATTAGTATGTGTGTTCCTTTATTACTTTATTATTTTTTGTTAATATGTATGTTCCTTTATGAGTATGTGGAAAGAGCCATTTGGGAAGAAGATACTCAGTAGATGAAAGGGAGGTGAAAATTGATGAAGCAGGGTCTTGGAGGCAACAGAGGAACAGAATCAAGGGCACAAGTCAGGAATAAATTTAGAAGATGACAGTGTCTTAATTTTTCCCAAACAGTTGCTTTTTCCAAATGTTTTCCTTTTTTTGGAAGCGTCTGCCTTCATGAAGAGTACATCTATTCTAGACAACAGCTTACTCAGAACTGCAATTATTTTTTCTTATAATTGCCTCTTTCTGTGTCCAGGTGTCTAGATTTCTTTTAGTCCATATAGAGTCTCTAGAAAGCAGAAGTCCTTTTTATTAATCAGTGCTTCCCAAGTTTTTCATCTGTAAGTCACCTGGGATGGTCAGACAAGCCTGTGGGCAACAGGCTCCCTTATGTGGGCTCCACATAAGGGCTGCTGTTGCTTACAGAACAGAAGTACTGTTGTATTTCATCCAGCATAGAGACCTAGCAGCCAGAAGTGTGGCTGTAGGAGAGTTTAGGAAAGGCAGGGAGGTAGGAGGGTCATGGCATGGGGCAAGAGATTCATCACCAGAGTGACATTTCATTCTGCAGTTTGACTAAAACTTGTCCATTTTTCTTTGAACACAGGTCGTAAGGGTATCTTCACTGGAAGCTCGGGGCTGCAGATTGTGTACCTCAGCGGGACGGAGTCCTTAAATGAGCTGGTCCCAGGTTACAGTTTTAGTCCCAAGGATGTGTCTTCCCTGAGAACAATGCTGTGTTCAACATCCCAGTTTAAGGGTGTTGATATCTTGCTCACATCCCCGTGGCCCAAGTATGTGGGGAACTTTGGGAATTCTTCTGTGAGTAGTGTTTGTTTGGTTGGAATTTCTAAAAGCAAATTGCGCTGGCTTAATTTGAGCTTTTTTTGCTTTTTGTATGAGTATTTCAGCTCTTAGTTCCTTTCAGTGGAAATCTTTTGTGAATTTTTTCAGAATACTTAAAGCTATATCAGCTGACCAAAGTAAAAGTTGATCTTATGAAAGCATGATTCACAGATGAGATTGTGAAGTCTTAATTATAAATGAATGTTTTTTTAAATTATATTGTCCATTTCAACTACCCTTTCTCAAGCTGCTTCTTCACATGTTTTGAGGGGTCACTAGCTTTCAGTGAAAAAATTTACAGCTAGTAGCAGCTCTGCAGTATTATTTCCTCTCTCCCATTCCAGATTATATCTTTTTGGCTATCAAAATATTTTAAAACATGGAATCATTATGAGATTGAGGATAGTAATCTAAAGATGGGAAACTAAATTGAAAACTTGGTACTTCTGTAATGGGAAAGCTTTAGTGTTGGAATGTATCGGAGCTAGCCATTGCATTTGATCTGAATATTTTTATAAGCAATCTGGAAGAGGATGTATGCCAGATTGGTGAGTGACAACTATTATGGGGAGCTTCATGGGTGGAAATAAGCTTAAGGAAGAGCTTGAAAGGTTGTATGTGGGGGCAGAAAGTATCAACTGACTGACCTTCAGTGAAGGAAAATGTTTAGGACAAATACCAATTCATAGATGCAAAGTTACCAGTGATGATCCAGAAAAGGGCCTAGTAGACAGACCACTTTCTGCCAACTTTAACACAGTGTGTCCATGACCAGAAAGGCCAACAAAATACCAGGCATTATCAGGATATTGAAAGGAGAAGGGACAATGCTCTCTTCCGCTTCCACAAACCCGTGGTTATTCTTCCACTAGAATACAAGCATAGCGTAGAGAGGATACAGCACAGCTAGGGAAGATCCAGAGAAGAACTACTACAGTGATGATGGAGAGGAGAAACACGTGGGATATTCTGTAAGGAAGAATGAAAAGAATGAGGCTCCTTCATTTTGGGGGTGCTAAAAAAGTTTACAATTTTTGTTTAAAGTTGATTAAAAAATTATTTTTGGAGGAGAGTAATTAGGTTTGTTTGTTTGTTTGTTTGTTTGTTTGTTTGTTTATTTATTTATTTATTTATTTATTTATTTATGGCAGTACTGGTTTTTTTTTTTTTGGTACTGGGGATTGAATGCAGGATCTCATGCATGCTAAGCATATGCTCTACCACTGATCTATACCCTCCCCCTCAGTTTAAAGTTGATTTTGATGAAAGTTTATAAGTAGTCATGCAACATATACATAGAAGAGAAAACAGTATAGTTTACCAGTCTCTAAAATACTTCAGCTAACCTCAAGGCTAATTCCTTGCCCTTTAGTAGAAACCTGAAGGAAGCAAGCATAAAATGAAAGGAAGTTCTTGATTTACTTAGCGGAAAATTAATTTTGGTAATTTCTTTACTTGCAGCTAATACCTTCTCTTAGAATGAAGTTCATAAATAATATGGATAAGAGATCACACAATTTGTTGTTAGTGGAAGCTAGGGATGTACTGGGAACAAGCCTAGCTTTGACAAATTTTATGTTACAAACATTGTAACAAGGGTGTGATTGTGCCCTTTCAGAAACCATGCCTTCCTTGACAGAAGCAAAATAAAGGCTTGTGTGCTTTACATGATGAAGTCTTTGAATATTCCATGCCATATATTCAGTGGCTACTAGGGGCCCTGAAGCTAGCTTTTAATTTTGATTTTCTGCAACGACTAATTTTGATTTTCTGTATTGTCGGAACTTAAGCAAATTACAGAAGCAATCTGTGAGCTCCAGAGAGACAGCACTTAGTTTCCAAAAAAAGATTTTGATAAACCTTGTTTTAGGTGTCAATATGGAGGAGTTACCTTCCCTTTTAACCTGGCTTCCAACAGTTGTTCCTATTTCTGCATTCATAATAGCCCAGTTCCCCTCATGTGTTCGAGAGTTTTCTGATTGCCATAAGAATGGAATTCATGATGTAAATCCTACTGCCCACATTTGTAGCCACAAGTAAATTCCGAAGACATTTCAGAGTGCCTTATTTCTCTGTATTTATTGATAAGTCATCAGTCTATTATGGTGACTGTGTTTCTATTTTCTAGGGAGAAGTGGATACCAAAAAATCTGGCTCTGCTTTGATCTCCAGTCTTGCCACAGGCTTGAAACCAAGATATCATTTTGCTTCTTTGGAAAAGACCTATTATGAGAGACTTCCATATCGGTGAGTAGAATTTCTTTTCTTCTTTTTTTTTTTTTTTGGTTTTTTGAAGATTTTGCCTTGGATTTTCTGTGTAAATTTCTCATGTTCATTTCAGCCTTATAACAGCTTGGTTCCTTTTAGTTACTCAGGCATGAAACAAGTCAACTCTCAAATCATTCCGCTTCTCTGAGTTTAGTTTCCTATTTTGAAATGCAAGGGATTGGACGATATAGTAGAGCTCCTTGAAGTTTTGAAGGTCTCAGTTGACAATGTGGTTTCATCACCATAGTTTGATGTAGTACAGTAAGTCCTGTTTTGATCAGGTTAAACAGTACTCTTTATAATCTTAAATTCAGTATGATCACCTTAGAAGTATTTCAATTTGGAAATCAAGAACTTGTATCAATTTTTTCCCTCCCTCTCTCTCTCTCTCTCTCTCTCTTTTTTTTCAGTTTAGTTTGGAGGTGGGGTTTTTAAAGGATGTATTGCAGAGAAAATAAAACTAGTGTTTTACAAGTTATAGAGCTAAGTTAACTGAGTTATCTTCATTGTAAGGGGCATGGATAATCCCTAAAATAATTTTTGAAAACTTTTTTTAAACACAAAAGCCATATATATGTTGCTGAAAGTTCAAAACATAGGGGTGAGCAAAAAGAATATAACTTACCCTTTCCCTGTACTCCACAGCCTAAGATATAACTATAGGTACTACAGATTTTTTTTTTCATATCTCCGTATATGCATTCCAGAAAAACTTCTTCTTTAAAACCGTGCACTAAAAGCAGAAAGCTTACAGGACAAGCCACTCACAACCTGTTTTTTGGGGGTGGGGTGGGGCTGGTAATTAGGTTTTGTTTGTTTCTTTCTTTCTTTATTATTTTTAATGTAGGTACTTGTGGTTGAACCCAGGATCTTGTGCATGCTAAGCGTGCACTCTACCACTAAGCTATACCCTCCCCCCTAAACCCTGTTCTATTTTTAAGGATCCAAATATACATTTCTCAGAGAACATAAACCAGTGGCCATTAGGCACATGAAAAGATGCTCACATCGTTAGCCATTAGGGTAATCCAAATCAAAACCACAATGAGATCCCACTTCTCACCCTACTAGGATGACTATAATCAAAAAGGCAAATAATAAGTGTTGGTGAGGATGTGGAGGAATTAGAACCTTCATACACTGCTGGTAAGAATAAAAAATGGTGCAGCTCCTTTGCAAAATACTTGGTATTTCCTTACCATATGACTCAGAAATTCCACTCCTGTTGCAAGTGAAATGTAAACATAGGTTCACACAAAACTTGTACACAAATGCTCAAACAGCATTATTTGTAAAAACCAAAAAGTGAAAACAACCCAAATGTCCATCACTTCATGAACGGATAAATAATGAGTGGTATATCTGTGCTATGGAAAGTTACTCAGTTAAAAAAAAAAAAGGAATGGAGTACTGATGATAAGCTACAATATGCGTGAACTGTAAAAACATTATTCTAAATAAAAGAAGCCAGACACAAAATACCACATATATGATTCCATTTATCTATAGTGTCTAGAATAGGCAAATTCATAGAGATAGGAAGTAGACTAGTGTTTGCCAGGGGCTAGTTGGAGGGAAATGGGGAGTGACGGCTAATAAAGAGTTTCTTTTTTTAGGTGATGAAAATGTTCTAAAATTAGATTGTGGTGGTGGTTTAATATATATGAATATACCCAAAACTGGTGAATTATACGGTGTTTGAATTAGATCTTAATAAAGCTCTTTAAAAAGCAGCAAAAAACCCTGTACAACTTTTAAACCAGAGCTGTAACAAAAATTGTCATAACTACCATAATAAAAATACTAGCATAGTTAAATCTCCATCAGCATTTGCACTTAAAATTTCTGTCAGGCCCTGCTTTGCATCCTGCATTGTGAGTCTTATGCTTCCAACTTTGAAAAGCAATTTATAATATTAAAAATACCCTTCAGTGGTAGCATTCGTCATCAGACATTTTTATTTTAAAATAAGTGAGGGAAACATCTTCACAACTTCTTTATCTGTACTTGCAGTTTCCTTGCTGGTTTAGTTTTCCATTGCTACTATAACAAATTACCACAAAGTTTGTAGCTAAAACAATACAAATTTATTATCTTACAGTTCTGTAAGTCAGAAATTTGACACAGGTCTCTTTGGGCTACAAAGTGTTGGCCAGGTTGTGTTCCTTTCTGGGGGCTCTAGGAGTAACTGTTTCCTTGCCTTTTTCAGCTTCTAGAGGCCACCTGTCTTCTTTGGCTTATGGCCCCTTGCTCTGTCTTAAAACCACCAGCTCTGGTTGCATCCTTCTTACTACTCTCACCTTCTACAGTCACTTTCCCCTCTGACTCTCTTTTGCTTCCCTCTTTCACTTTTAAGGACCCTTGTGATTATGTTGGGTCTACCCAGGTAATCCAGGATCATCTGTCTTAAGGTCAGTTGATTTGCAACTGATTAATCCCATCTGTCACCTTTGTTACCCTCTGCCTTGTAAGCCAACATTCACAGGTTATGGGAATTAGGACCTGGACATCTTTCAGGTAATGGGTGATGTGTGTGCATTATTTTGCTACCACTCTCAGATAGTTTAACAGTGGATACTGTTAGCAGTTTTTGAGGCTGCTGCACTGGTCACTACTCTCAGGGTATGTAGCTATTTTTCCTTAATGTCTTCATATATTGTTAAAACTTTTAATTGTAAGTAAGCTTGTTTCAGTCATCTTTAAAAGTTGGGGAAAGTTGCATACGAAGGAGCATGACTTTCACCATATACTGACATCAGTCCCATTTGTCAACAGTGAATGTTCTTACTATCTTTAAAAAAACAGGTTGCAGCAGGCAGACTGTATTTTGGTTTATTTGCTTTCAATACTGTGAATATAAAACATGTATTTGTGTATTTATTTAAAATGGTTTTATACTAGCTTTTTTAAAGATAAAATTGTATTTTGTGACAGATTCAGGAAATTTCTATAGCAGAAGGAAAGTAAAGAACTCTAAGGATTGATATCTGTATTAATAGTCAACTCACTAAATATAAGAAATATATATAACACCATTATTTTTTTTCTTTTAATTATAAATAATAGTTGCTTAATGTAGAATGCTTGTAAAACAGAAAAGCTCAAAAAAGTATTTTGGTATATGCAGTTCTCATTTTTTTTTTAAAAAAAACGTAGACACTCATGTATTTTTATATTTTTCCTAGAAAAATGAAATTATACTATATATTACTATTTGAAGCATGTTTTTTGCACTTAAAACTCACTTCTTTTTGGTTTTCATTATTATAGCCTTTGATTACACAAAAGAAGAGAGAATAGTATGATGGACCTTCCTGAACCTATCATCTAGCTCCAGCAATTATTTTGCCAATTTTCCAACTCTTTTAAAGCCAAAAGTTGGTTGTTGGTTTTTGTGTGTGTGTGTGTGTGTGTGTGCTTTTCAGATATGTGATCTCAATTTTTCCTAACAAGCACTGGGAAGTAGGGATGATTATCCTAGTAGATGGACAGGCAACATCTGAAATTGTTACTGGTGGTGATGGACTTGGGACCTGTGCTCTTTTCATAGCCTCACGGAGTCCACATATTTCATAACTGCAGATCAAAAGCAGTGTTTGTTGGTAACCTATTATCTCTCAAATATATTGTAGAAACCACATCGTTCTGCAGGAAAATGCACAGCATGCCACCAGATTCATAGCTCTGGCAAATGTTGGAAATCCAGAAAAGAAAAAGGTAAATTTTGAGTTTTTGGTGGTTGGTTAATATTCATTGTCTGCCTGATAAATGTTCCTCTTGCCCAGTTTAGCATTCAGATACTCTCTTATCCCCAACTGCAATGTCCCAGCACTTCAGTGACTTTACTCTCTGTAATGATGCAGGAATGAAAGGTCAGGTTTCCGTGGGCCCTTTGTAGGCTATTTTAGAGAAGGGTATGGGCAAATTGGCCCAATGGAATAAAGGCAGAATTTCAAAAGAATGATATTCCTTTCTTCTCACATCTATGTGGTTGCCTCTATAGGTATTTTTCATGAGTTTGATGGTATTCTTGCTTTGCTTCTTTTAGCAACTTCATTTAGCAGAAAGAATAAAATCCTCCCAAGGATTTACCTAAGCCCTCCTTGGCGCTGGGAAATCTTAGTGATACCTGGAATCTATCTTTGTACTGAAAAACAGTGCAGGCGAATGAAAAGAGAATATACCAGAAAAGTATGTAGTTTTCCTCACTTCTCTGAGAGCATTTCTAATCTGTAGCATGGGCCAAAAGCAGGATATTGTGGATTGGGATAGCTAAGATCAGAACAATCAGTCAAGTGGGAAAATTAGTAATTTGAAGATTATCCCACTATAATATGTCATAAACAATGTACATACAAAAGATAAGCAAATTCATATTTTGTTTTTTCCATAATATCTTAAGCTTTTGAGCCCAGTGCGTTCTTAGCAAGTTGAGTTTGTAATTTTCTTAACTGCCCTTTCAGGACTGAGTATCACTCATAGTATTTTTAGTCTCTTGCTTTACTCTCAGGGATATGTTAGCCTCAGCCCTAAGCAATGCATTCTTGAAGAGTGCACATTTTAAAATTTGGCTAGTGTTATTAAATTCATTTCAAAATTTTTGTTCCAGTTTATACTTAACCAGCAGTGTATGAGTTTGTTTTCTATCCACATTCTTGTTGGGTAGTGTCAAATTTTTATTACAGTTTTTGTTATCCTGATAGACAAAGATCATATACCATTGTTAATTAGTTGCATTTCCCTGGTAGTGAGGTTAAGCATCTATTTATATCTCATGTCAAGTTTTCAGTATTTGTGCCATGAATCCAAGATTCTAGATATTTATGGGAATATTTACTTTTTTGTGACTAGTCCCGAAGAAAATTTATCAGCATATATTGGAGAAATTGTATAAAATCAGAGATAAACACTAGGTTGTCCAATTTAGTTTTCGTAAGAAAAAAAGAAAGGCAGTGCAGTCGTTATTGACAAAGTACACAAAGATAAAGGACTCGGAAACAGAAGCAGTTTGTCTTGAAGGGTTATGGAGCAAGTCCTTCTGGGCCTTGCAGTGATAATTGTTTTGTGTGAGGGCTGGGGCTTAGATTAGTTGCTTGTTACTTCGTCAGCCTTCAGAGATCACTAAAATGGCATTGCTGTGGATATTGTAAACCACAGATGTGTTGGTTGCTGCTCTTTTAATCTTGCTCAGTTTTTGAAGCTTTATGTGAAATTTTCACAATAAAATAGGTTGATCGTATTTGCATAAATAGTGTTTCCCTTAATTTTATGTTTTTTTTTTCTCCAAAGTATCTTTATGCATTCAGTATCGTTCCTATGAAACTAATGGATGCAGCAGAACTGGTGAAACAGCCTCCAGACGTCACTGAAAACCCTTACAGAAAATCTGGAAAGGAAGCATCCGTAGGAAAGCAAATTCCTGCTCCTGAGGTATGTTCTGATTGAGAGGTGGCATTTTCTGGGCAGGATTGCCCATTGTAGCATCCTTTTCCTGGTTATATTTTAGTTCATAAGACAAATTTAATCCCCAGAATCTAAATCTTTTTTTGCTCTCTTTGGAAAATCATGGCGGTGGTTAGAAAGCCTTGGTAGGTTTCAAGAAAGTTCAGTGTTTGTTTTTTTTTAAATGGTAATTTGGGGTTAACAGTTTCATATTTTAAGTCTTTCTTTGCCTAAACTTGGTTCATATGTTAGGGCTACACATGTGAAGTCTTTCCTTGTCTAAAGTTAGCTCTATTAACTTTTTAGGCAGGTATCTAACTGCTTGGTAGCAGTGTAATTTGCTATTTTATAATGAGTGCTAATAGGTAAATGAGATTCACTCTGAAGAAATTTTTTAATAGTAGACTTTTCTGAAATTCATTTTTTTTCCCTCACTAAAGAAAGACCATCAAGTTCCCTTACTAGTATGTATGGTCTTCTTTCTCAGACTGTTTTTCTTTATGAGCAGTCTTCTTATCTTTTTAATTAAACTTCAGTTAAGAGTTATTTGACCTGTGAAATTGTAAGACTGCATTACAGCCATACTGAGAGAGAAAGGAAAAGGAATTTGGGTGGCTTCATACTGTTCTGTTTTAGACAAGAATTGCTGCATAACTTGCATTTTAATTTGCTTTTCCAAAGGGGTGAATTTGGTGGTAGCTTGGACAAGTGTTGAGAAGTATGACTGAGAGTTCAGGCATCAGGATTGGGAAGATACTTTTCTTCTCTAGAATACGCAGCAAGGGCCAGGAGGAAAGATAGACATGACATGCATGGCAAGAATGTTCCCTTGTATGTGGACGGTCTAACAGTTAGTTTAATAACGTTTACTCTTCTACCTTTGGCCATTCCAGGAGGAATCGGCCTGTCAATATTTCTTTGATTTAAATGAAAAGCAAGGAAGGAAGCGTTCATCTTCAGGCAGAGAGAGCAAATCTTCTCCTCACCCAAAGCAGCCTCGCAAACCTCGTAAGTACCTCCATTCCAGAGATCTCTTACCTGAACAATAACTATTATTTTGGGTCTTGTTTGGGAAGCAGCATTGCTAAGAAAGCCTCTTATGGCAGAAGAAGATTGTATATTCAGTCATTAGACCAATAGTAAATAGAATAGAATAGAATTTTTAAAATAAATAAATTAAACTAAATTAAATTCAGATATGGCCTGACTTTGAGGCTAAGGCTATTTCTGTAAGAACTATGGAAAAAGCTTCTTTCCTTCGTGTCTGTCAAACATGAGATTAGAAGCCTACAAAACCAATGTAGGTGCGTAAAATAATAGAATAATCAAACTAGTAGACAAGATTTATGGCTGTTTCATTGAGATCCTCTTTCTCCACCCTCTTGTTTCAAAGATGAAGAAGCTGACTTTGGGAGGGTAAACTGACTCCCAGGGTCATGTTGCTAGCTAGTGGCATAGTGGAACTAGAACTGGGGCTCCAGACACCCAGTTGAATGTTCTTTAATTGCAGCTGGTTGCCAGTTACATGCTGCTGTAGTCAATATGTGGTTATCACTTGTGGATCACCTACCTATGGATTGGTTACAAATTTGGAACTCTTAATAGAGGTTTAGTTTTATTGCTAATACTGATGGGGACAGGGATCAAGTAGACCCAACCTGTCGTGGCAGTGCTGTATCTGTACCAGTCTTTGCAGGATACAGAGATCAGACAGGGCTGAGTTTATAGGGTAGTTATATGCTGGAGGGCTTAACATTTGTCTTTCTTCCACATGAAGCTCAGCCTCCAGGACCCTGCTGGTTTTGCCTTGCCAGCCCTGAAGTGGAAAAGCATTTGGTGGTCAACATTGGGACACATGTGAGTTACTTCCATGGACCTTTTACAGAGAAGGAGATGTTTTCTATTAACTTTATTGAGTCAGTTTACATAAATCATAAAATTAGCCTACTTTAAGTGTACAATTCAGTGATTTTTAGTAAGCTTACCAATTGTACAACTATCATATAATACAGTTTTAGAACATGTTCATCCCTCCAGTAAGATTCCTCATGCCCAGTTACAGTTAGTCCCCATTCCCACCGTAAGCCCTGGGCAACCATTAGTCTGCTTTCTGTCTCCATTTCTGTCTGGACATTTCAGATAAATGGAATCATATAATGTGTGGTCTTTGTCTCTGGCTTCTTTTCCTTAGCATAATATTCTTGAGGCCCAGTCATGTAGTATGTGTTAGTTTTCTGTTCCTTCTTCTCATCAAGGAGTATTCCATTGTATGGATAGACTACATTTTGTCTATTTATTCAGTTGATGGACATTTGAATTGTTTCCGCTTTACAGCTATTAGTGAACATTTGCAAAATGTCTCTGTGTGAACATGTTTTTTTAAATTGAAGTGTAGTTGATTTATGATGTGTTAGTTTGAGATATACACAAAGTGATTTAGTTATACACACACACAGAGACACAGACACAGACACAGACACATACATATATATTCTATTTCAGCTTCTTTTCCATTACAGGTTATTGCAAGATATTGAATATACTTCCCTGTGCTATATAGTAGGTCCTTTTTTAAAGCTTTTTTTTTAAAGCTTATTTTTGGTGGAGGCGGTTAGGTTTATTTATTTTTTTCAGTGGAGAAACTGGGGATTGAACCCAGGACCTCCTGCATGCAAGGCATGCACTCTACCACTGAGCAATACCCTCCCCCTATCTATTTTATATGTAATAGTGTATATATCTTAATCTGAAACTCCTAATTTATCCCTCCCCACCCCCTGTCCTCTTTGGTAACCATTTGTTTTCTATGTCTGTAAGTCTATTTCTGCTTTGTAAATAAGTGTTTTTTTGTTTGTTTGTTTGTTTGTTTTTTAGTTTCCACATATAAATGATACCATTTGATATTTGTCTTTTTCTGTCTAACTTATGTCACTTACTATGATAATCTCTGGGTCCATCCATGTTGCTGCAAATGGCATTTTTTTAATCACTAAGTAATATTCCATTATATATGTATACCATATCTTCTTTATCCATTCATCTGTAGGTGGACATTTAGGTTGCTTCCATGTCTTGGCTATTGCAAACAGTGCTGCTATGAACATTAGGGTGCATGTATCTTTTCGAATTAGAGTTTTCTCAAGATATATGCCCAGGAGGGGGATTGCTGAATCATATGGTAACTATTTTTAGTTTTTTTAAGGAATCTCCATACTGTCCTCCATAGTGGCTGCACCAAATTTCATTCCCACTAACAGTGTAGTTGGGTTCCTTTTTCTCCACACCCTCTCCAGCTTTTATTATTTGCAGACTTTTTAATGATGGCTGTTGTGACTGGTGTAAGGTGCCTATTAGTATGCCTTCTTTGGAAAAATGTCTCTTTAGGTCTTCTCATTTTTTGATTGGGTTGTTTGGTTTTTTGATACTAAGCTGTATGAGCTGTTTGTATACTTTGGAAATTAATCCTTTGTCAGTTGCATTGTTTGCAATTATTTTCTCCCATTCCATACTTTGTCTTTGCGTCTTGTTTATGATTTCCTTTGCTCTGTAAAAGCTTTCAATTTAATTAAAAATGTAATTTTTTCATTTTTGCTTTTCTTTTCATTACTCTAGGATACAGATCCAAAGAAAATAATGTCAAAGAGTGTTCTACCTATGTTTTTCCTTAGGAGTTATAGAGTATGCTGTCTTATATTTAATCCATTTAATGTAAGACTTTAATTCATTTTGAGTTTATTTTTGTATATGGTGTTAGAGAATGTTCTAATTTCATTCTTTTACATGTAGCTGTTCAGTTTTCCCAGTACCACTTATTGAAGAGACTGTCTTTTCTTCACTGTATATATTTGCCTCCTTTGCTGTAGATTAATTGGCCTTAAGTGTGTGGGTTTACTTCTCGGCTTTCTATCCTGTTCCGTTGATCTATGTGTCTCTTTTCGTGCCAGTACCATACTGTTTTAATTATCGTAGCTTTGTAGTATAGTCTGAAGTCTGGGAGTGTGATTCCTCCAGTTCTGTTATTCTTTCTCAAGATTGTTTTGGCTATTCAGATCTATTGTGTTTCCATACAAATTAAAAATTTTTTGTTCCATTCTGTGAAAAACAATGCCATTGGTAATTTGATAGGGATTGCATTGAATCTGTATATTGCCTTGAGTAGTATTATAATTTTAACAGTATTGATTCTTCCAGTCCAAGAACATGGTATATCTTAGTCATCTTCCAGCTTTGTCATCAGCATCTTACAGTTTTCCAAATAAAGTCTTGCCTCCTTAGGTAGTTTTATTCTTAGGTGTTTTATTCTTTTTGATGTGATAGTAAATGGATTGTTTCCTTAATTTCTTTTCTAATATTTTATTGTTAATATATAGAAATGCAGCAGATTTCTGTATTTAATTTTATATCCTGTAACTTTACCAAATTCATTGATGAGCTCTAGTAGTTTTTTGGTGGTGTCTTTAGGGTTTTCTATGTATAGTATCATGTCATGCAGTCATGGTTTTACTTCTTTTCCAATTTGGATTCTTTTGGTTTCTTTTTCTTCTCTGATTGCTGTGGCTAGGATTTCTAAAACTATGTTGAATAAAAGTGGTGAGAGTCGTCATCCTTATCTTGTTCCTGATCTTAGAGGAAATGCTTTCAGCTTTCCACCTTTGAGTATGATGTGAGCTGTGGGTTTGTCATATGTGGCCTTTATTATGTTGAGGTATGTTCCCACTTGATCCTGGCATATGATCCTTTTAATGTATTGTTGGAGTTGATTTGCTAATTAGTATTTTGTTGAGGGTTTTTGCACCTATGTTCATCAATTATACTGGACTGTAATTTTCTCTTTTTGTGATATCTTTTTCTGGTTTTGGTATCAGGGTGATGATGGCCCCATAGAATGAGTTTGGAAGTGTTCCTTCTCTGCAATTTTTTAGAATAGTTTCTGAAAGATAGGCAATAGCTCTTCTCTAAATATTTGGTAGAATTCTCCTGTGAAGCCATCTGGTCCTGGACTTCTATTTGTTGGGAATTTTTAAATTACTGATTCAATTTCAGTACTGGTAATTAGTCTGTTCATGTTTTCTGTTTCTTCCTGGTTCAGTCTTGGGAGATTGTACCTTTCTAAGAATTTGTCTATTTCTTCTAGGTTGTCCATTTTATTGGCCTATCATTGCTTGTAGTAGCCTCTTATGATTTTATGTTGTTCCTTTGTCTGGAACATATTCCTCTGCCTCCTCATTTTGTCTAAATTTCTATTTGTATTTTTATGTACGTGGTAGGTTAGTTAAGTTTCTTGACCTTGGATAAATGGCCCTCTGTAGGATATGTCCTATGGGTCCTAGCAGTGCACTCCCCTCTTGTCACCCAAGGGCCAGAGGCTAGCTGGTCCCAATGGTAGGGTCTGACCTATGTTTGCAGACTCATTCTGCAGGCTGCAGGATCATAGTTTTCTTGCTTCTGGTGTCTGCCTAATGGTAGGTGAAGCTGGTCTAGAGGCTTGTGCAGGCTTCCTGGTGGGAGGGGCTGGTGTCTGTCCACTGGTGGGTGGAGCTGGGTCTTGGCCCTCTGGTAAGCAAGGCCTTGTTTGGGAGTGTGTCTTGAGTTGGCTGTGGGCTCAGGAAGTCTTCAGGAAGTCTGCTGATGGGAGGGGATGTATCCCCACCCAGTTAGTTGTTTGGCCTGAGGTGTCCCAGCCCTGGAGCCTACCAGGATGTTGGGTGGGGCCAGGTCTTGGTACTAATGACCCAGGCAAGATGTCAGCCTCCAGGAAGGAGAGTTCATGCAGATGAATACTCCCGAAATGTCTGCCAACGTGTCTGTGTCCCGAGAGTGAGCCACAGCCACCCTGTGCCTTCCCAGGAGACCCTCCAAGACCAGTAAGTAGGCCTGGCCAGGGTCCCATGAAATTATGGCTTTTGCCCTTGGTCCTGGTGAGCATAAGATTTTGTGTGCATCATTTAGTAGTGAAGTCCCTATTTCCCCGAGTCCCATGGAGCTCATACAGTTAAGCTCTGCTGGCCTTCAAAGCCATATACTCTGGGGGCTCCTCTTCCTGGTGCCGGACCCCCGGGTTAGGGAGCCTAATGTGGGGCTTAGAACTCTCACTTCTGTGGGGGAATCTCTGCAATACAGTTTTTCTCCAATATGTGGGTTGCCCCCTGGGGTGTATGGAATTTGATTATATTGCGACTCTGTCCCTCCTACCTGTCTTGTTGTGATTTCTTCTTTATGTCTTTAGTTATGGAAGATCATTTCCAGTAGGGTCCAGTCTTTTACTGATGATTGTTCTGCAGTTAGTTGTGATTTTGGTGTGTTTGTGAGAGGAGGTGAGCTCTGGCTCCTTCTTGAACATATATTTTCATTTCTTTTTGGCTGGACACCTAAGAAGTGGAATTTCTTGTAGATTTGTGTTTCATTTTTTTTAAGAAACTGCCAAGCTATTTTCCAAAATGGCTGTATTGTCTTGTTTTCCCACCAGCAATGTATGAGGGTTCCTGTTTTTCTACATCCTTGCCAACATTTGTTATTGTCTGTCTTTTTTGATTATAGCAGTTCTCCTGTAGTTTAATAGAGCCAGTTTCAAAAGCTTGGTCCCTCCTTGCCTCCTCTCTGACGAATAGGTGTGGATCTCCTGGGGTGCTACTCTTATATAATCCTTGAACTTTCTGTATTTTTAGTCCATACTACTTGGGAGTGATGAGTTGCTTTTATTAATTACTATTTAAAACAGGGATTTTCTTTGTCCCGAAAAAGGAATCCTTTGTTGCCTATATATTCATATTGGGTTAAAAATGTTGGTATTCTTATATCTTCAGGTTTAGAACTTTGCATTTGTTAATTTTTATCTATAGCAATTATGTAAGGTTGGGACTGATTCATAGTAACTAATTATATAAAAGACTAGAGTAATAGATTCTGTTTTGCCTAGTAGTAGAGGATATAGCTTTCTAATGACAGGAATACCTACATCCACATTCCTGGTATGGGTATCTGGGAACCCAAGATGATAATTATAAAGTTGCCCAGTAAGCACTGAATCAGACTATGAGAACTGGATGATCTAGAGGGTGATTTTACTCAGGCTGTGAAAAACTGATGAACTATGTGTGTCTCACAGTAAAGTCATCTGGCTTCAGATTTCCTCAGATACTTTTCCTTGGGCAGGGCTTGATTAGGTATTAAGTAATATTTACTAGGCTTTGACCCTCATTTCTCTGGGACCCATATTGACAAGTATCCTTTTTCATTCACTTAGAATGAAGAAAGCTTAATTTTCACAGTACATTTGCACCTTAGTCACCCATGACTAGATCGGCTTTTTCCCAAGGTTCCTGAGGGAAATATTTACAAACATTTCTTAGCATGTGATGCTTCTGCAGACAGATACTTTCATCTGGTTTTCATTGATTTGTTCTAATTTTGGTTTCTGGGGATGGCCTTTTCTTTAACTTATCCTGACAATCCTGACTGAGGGCCCTTTCCTGAGGCCTCCTATAGACTGACCAGAGCCTCAGTGTCATCTTACACTTTTAAGTCACATCCTTCTCCTGCCATTGTTGTTTCTGACAGAGGAGTCCCAGTCTTAATTTGTGTGTCTTGGTCATTGGCACACTCCTTTCTTTAGAGGGAGCACTTATGGGGTCAAGGCCTGCAACACAGTTGGGCCAGGGAGCCTGTGGATGAACCCTTAAGTGAGAAGCAAACTTGAAAAGTTCTTGCTTTTACAGGGATGCCCTTTTTGGATTATCTCTCTTGGACCTTGTTTTCCTCCTTGGGTTAGTTTATTCCATCGTTCTTTCCCACACAATTTGTACGGTAAGACAGACTTCAGACTGCCTTCTGTTTGGAAAGCTTCAATAGGTTCACAGTGCAGGGGAAAGAGATTTGGATTGGGTGACTTGGCTCTGTGCTGCTCTGGGCCACTGGGAGAAATGGCCTTTTCTTGCAGTTCACCCTTCTGTTGCCCAGGGTATCTGACTCAGGGTCTGAGCCTGGGGGATAATAAAGGAAATGTGTTTGCTTCTCATCTCAGCTTGAAGCTAAAGAGACAAAATACATTTCTGGTGTTAATTGTGGCCTAGCTCGGTAGCCCAAATAGGAGGTCACATGAGGATTTTAGTCTAGTCTGCCTAGTAATCACGTTTACATTTACCTGTGCTGTTCTTTGTTGATAGAAACCTCTTGGGAACCTCTGGTGACCTGTGGGTGTCTGGCAAAGGGTTTGGTGTCCCTTCTTGTAACTATTCCTCTTGATCTCCTTTCACTACTTCCTTCCCCTGGTTTTCTCAGTCTTTGCCCTGCCTTCCTCAAGGGATATACGTGGAACCGTGCTGATGGCCCATGGCTACAAATTGGTAAAAGGATGGGTGGACTGCTAAGAGATCAGACTAACTACTGCAAAATCCATGCATTTTACTGGGGGAGAAACATTCATTCAGGTCCTATTTATACATTTGAGATATAATTGGAGGTAACCCAAGTACAAAACAGATTAGAAGGCAAGAGTTTGAAAGGGAGGGAGGAGACTGGGCAAGAACTGAAAAGTCCTGCCTCCAGGGGTGCTACTTAGTCTAGACCAGGAACCTTCTTCAGTAGCCTCGATGCACATCACAATATAAAAACTATGATGGTAACCTCCCTGACATAAAGGAAAGGCTAGAAAACTCAGGCTTCTAGAGTAACCTTTTAAAACAAACACAGTGAAAAATGGTTATTTTAAAAATTTTAAAAATATTTTAGTGCTTATGAGGTTTTGATAAACTTTTGTCTTTTGGGAAATTAACTCTGAACACAGCTACATGTGTTCAGTCTTCTGCCAAGTAGATCATAGATGATCATGCTTTAGTTTCTGATACCTATCCTGTAACTCTATTGAACTTTCTCAGTGTGCATGAAAAATAAATGACTCTTTCCTTCAGCCTTGACTTCAAACCCACCACTCTAAAGCTATCATTTGGATTTTTTTTCTAAAGCTCTAGTACCTTCATTTGCCTGCATCAATATTCACTGGCCCTTTCTCTACTCACTCAGTGTCTTCCTTCAAAGAAAGTCCGAGTAGTAGAGCAGTCTTGCACGTTTAGGTTTTGGCAGAAATATTTTTAGCTGCTATTTAGCTGCCGACATCCATTGTAGGGAAGCATAGTTTTCTTTGGTATACCTGAGTTTGAGGTTTCTCCTTCTTCCTCCCACCCCATTAGATTATATGTGCTTTCATTTTGTAGAGGTTAGTCAGCAACTTAAGGCTGTAGGGACATTGGATGCTAATCACATCATCTTAGCCTTTTTCGTGAGCCCAGGGGTTGTAGTTAGGGGTGGGATTAGATGCCACTGAAGGGAAGGTGGTCATTTTGAAGTCAGAAATGATGTCTTTCTGTGGCTGAAGGTGACAGTAACTGAAAAAATTTGTTTTCAAGTTTGGAGCCTGGAAGGGGAAAATGAACTGTTTATTTCCACCTCCTTCGGCTCTGGTGTGTTTGTTGCCAAAAGCCTATCTATATGCTGTTCATTTGTTCCCAGCTTATTGGATACTTGCAGAGAAATTTGTTGTATCTAATCTTGTTCTTCAGCAGGTACTTGAGAAAATTGGTGTTATTACCTCTAAAATCAGATTTTACAAGTGGAGAATTTCTATTGATAGCCTCTTGACTACTTTTTTCCACACCCTCGGGCTCACTATTTGTAAAGGCTTTTCTCTCTGGAGAATCACACGTGTGGTATTGACGTCTCGCTTCTGTGTGCTTCCTCTTCAGTGCTACCTTGCCCTGGCCAAAGGAGGCTTATCTGATGATCATGTCCTCATCCTGCCCATTGGACACTACCAGTCAGTGGTGGAGCTTTCAGCAGAGGTGGTGGAAGAGGTGGAGAAGTATAAGGCTACACTGAGGCGGTTCTTTAAGAGTCGAGGGAAATGCTGTGTTCTATTTGAGAGAAATTTTAAGAGCCATCACCTCCAGCTACAGGTAGGTGGTCTCTGCCTAGGAACTTGGAAGGGCTGTATGGGGACCTGGATATTGATAAATATTTAAGAAATGTTAATTTAATTCTTATTTTTAATTAATGCTTAAATACCTGATTCTAATATAAGATTAAGTATTTAAATATTTAATATGAATCTTTATATTAATATATAATGTTCATTTAAAAGGTTAAAGAGTCTCTGGTGATAACTCCAGAGATTTCACAGGGAAGTGAACGGTCAATACAAGCAAACAGCACAGACAGTAAGTGCCTTATGAGAAAGGGAGTGGGTAGTTGAGGAAAGTTCCAAGAAAGATTTGGGCCTTGATAGGTAGAGCTTGGAAGAGAGTGGGTGTTTTGTGTGCAGCCCAGCATGAATGACAGCTCAGAGGTAGGAAATAGTCTCAGAGCCTGCAAAGGGCTCACAGCTCAGAAATTCAGATTGTTATGGATAATTTGTAGTTGTGGTAGTTTTCTTTCTGGCACATTTGTTAAGTTTTCAGATGGGCCTGACTCTGCCACATATATCATATAGGAGCTGGCAAAGGCTTGATGACAGAGAGATCTCTTCCTAGCCTTTCCCGTATCACAGATAGGCTCCCACATGTGGCAGGCAATCTCATAAGTTTAAGTCCTTAAAGGCAGGCTGATGTAGACCTGTCTGGCCTGAGGAGAAATCTTGGCTGAGGGGTGTTTCCCCACCCCTGTGATGGATTTGCTACTTCTCAGGGACTGTGCAGAAGGCATTACCTCTCTGGGACCTGCTCAAAGAATTTCTCCTATCCCCCTGCAACCCCCCAAGGTCGTTCCTGTACCACTCAGCCGCTGCACTACTGATGACATTAAAGATGCCTTCATTACTCAGGCACAGGAGCAACAGATAGAGCTGTTGGAAATCCCAGAGCACTCTGACATCAAGCAGGTAAAACAGGAGGGGAAGGTGGTATTCAGAGAGAAGTAAAGACCTGATTTCTGACATGTTGAGCCTGAGGTACTATCAAGGCATTCAAAAAATGTTAAATAGGCAGGTGACAGCCGGGTACTAGAGCACAGGGTGTTGATTAGACTGCAGACAAAGATGGCATTATAACAATGCCTCAGTGCTTTCCTGGGAAGAACAAGAAGTTAGAAATTTCCTGAGACAGGAACTTAGAAAGGTGGGTGCCACTGGGGGGATCTTTATAATAGCTGCCATTTTGGCCTTTTATACTCTTGTTCCATTTAGTGTCTTGGGATCCGTATCTGCTCAAATCCTTTTTCTTATACTTCTAAATTGAATTCCTTGCCAGATTAAAGCTTTTAAGAGATGAGCTAGGATTTTCGATTTTTAAAGCACAAATTGCATGTCCTCATACTACTCTGTTTACTTTAGATTGCACAGCCAGGAGCAGCATATTTTTATGTTGAACTAGACACAGGAGAGAAACTTTTCCATAGAATTAAAAAGAATTTCCCTTTGCAGTTTGGAAGGTTTGTATATTTTTCTTATTTTAAATGTGTTTTCGCTAGACCTACTCTGAACCAAGTAGTGGGCTGCATGGCCAATTGAATAAAAAGCCAAACAAGAAACAATCCTTGCCGCAAGGAACCAGGAGTCTTAGGGCAAGTCAGGTATTTATGTATATGACAATAATGTAATGCAGAATGTAGAAAATACCATAAGAAAGTTTTGAGGAATGATGTACTTTAGACATTCAGAGAAGGGAAAGCTCATTTCTGCTTGGTGGAAGGCGTCATGACAGGGCTGAAGTGGAGCCTGAGAGATAGATTTAGAGGGTAAGCGTTGGCATGTGAGCATTCTAGCCTAAGGGAGGAATATGCTACCATTAATAAACGTATGCTCTGTGCTAGACACAGTGCCAAGAACTTTCCATGCATTGCTTCATTTAATCTTACCAACTCTATAGGGTAGGTACTGTCAGCCCAATTTACCAGTGTGGAGAATGAGGCTCTGGAGCAGTGCCCAATAGAACTTTCCACAATGATGGGCATGTTCTGTGAATCTACACTGTCCAAACAGTAATCATAGCTATATCAGTAATGACTAGTGAGCACTTGAAATGTGGCTAATGTGGCTGAGGATATCAATTTTTAACTTAATTGCAATTAGATAGGATTAAATTTAAATACCTGTGTCTGGCTAGTGGCTTCTATAGTGGACAGCATGGCTCTAGAGTGGTTAAGGAGCTTGTCCATGGTCACACAATGACCTGACCTGCTGGACCCCAAAATGTGAGGTCTTAACCTCATTACTCTGTAGTGTCCTAGAAGTCTGGATGAGGCTTCAGAAATTTCTGCTCCTCATATCATGCAGAACATGATGCAAAACCGTACAGGGAGTGGTATAAATTAGGCAAAGACTGAAGGCAGGAATTTGCTGACAAGAAGAGAAAGAGTATGGAGGGGAGCTGAAAATATGCAGAATAGATTATCTGATGCTGGTGTCTGTGATTTGCAGCAGTTTTTTCCCCCTAGTTAGAACTGAGCTTGGAGTCAACTTTGAACCCTTTCGGACCAATATGGAAAGCCCCCAAGAGATTGCCACTATTGGATATGTCCAGAAAATGTAGTCTACATTTTCAAAAAGATAATTAATAAATGAGAACAAGTGTGTCAGGAGCTTCAGACATCTGACATTATCTTTGTGTTGCTGTTTCAGCTACAGGCACAGTTGTGGACACTGATGACATGGACACATGACTGCAGACATGCACAGGCACATAAGCTCACACAAGAGAGATTCTTTAAAGGATTTTGTGCTCTTGATAGTTGATTATATTTTCAACATTGAGTATTTTTCAAAATAGTGACTTATAGTTACATAGCATTTCATAGTTAACAGAATATTTGAGAAAACATCTTTTTTTCCTGCTATATGAGAGGGTTGGTTCTATCTTCATTTTACAGGTGAAGAGGTAGGCTCACAGTCTGCCCAGGGAACTAGAACTTGAGCTTAGGTCCTTTGACTTTTAGAAGTTTCATGTAATTTGTTTTCGACCTGTTTACTGTAGCTTCAAAGTGGAAAGTGAACAATATATATGTGTACAAATAGAGTTATTTCTAATCTATCAAAATAAGTAAAATGGAAAGCGGTGGCATTTAGGAGGTAGCTTGTGTGTGTGGTTGTTTGTTGCCATGGAGCCTGTGCTGTTGTGCCTCTGTAGGCCCAAGTGTGCTAGGAGGAGAGGCAGAAAGTCAAAGTGAGTTGATACCAGGTGCCTGACTTTTGACCATGCCCTCAGCAAACTCCTGGCCTAAGTGAGATGACAAAACAAGAGTTTAAGGCAGGGTGTAATCACAGCTAGTTTGGTGCTTTGTGTTACCTCCATATATCAGAAAACCCTTATTTTGCATTTCATAGGTGAGGAAATCAAAACACAGAGACGAAGTAATCTGTTCAAGTCATAGACAGCACGTGGCAAAGCTAGGAATGGAATCCAGTGTCTGATCTTTCTGATACCAAGGCCTGACCACTTTCTACTGTGTCATGTTGCTTCTCTAG
This sequence comes from Camelus dromedarius, assembly GCF_036321535.1. Classification (NCBI taxonomy): domain Eukaryota; kingdom Metazoa; phylum Chordata; class Mammalia; order Artiodactyla; family Camelidae; genus Camelus; species Camelus dromedarius. Next base: position 58,030,334 of record NC_087443.1, on the reverse strand, counting down.
GTACCAACAATGTAGTTCCAAGCTGTTCTGAGAAGTAAATGGGACTTGAGGGGTTAGAGAAGAGTAAGACCTGAGCTGGTCACTTAAAACAGGTGTGATTTTGATAGAATGGCAGAGATGGCATTCAGGGCAGAGAAAATGGTATGAGCAAAGTCAGAGGAATTTGCATACCTTCTTTGGGTGATGCTGAGGAGAGCTCTCTGGCTGGAGGGGAATAATGGAAGGAGGGGGTTTGGGGCTGACACTGTTTGTTTTGACTTCTTTGTGTTCTTTCTGCAGGGAGGTTCTGGCCAGTGAAGCCATTCTTAATATTCCTGACAAGTCTGACTGGAGGCAGTGTCAGAGCAGCAAGGAAGAGGAGGAGACCCTGGCTCACCGCTTCCGGAAAGACTTTGAGCCCTTTGACTTCACTCTGGATGACTAAGCAAAGGGAAAAGCACTATATGAACTTCACAGGAAGTAATAGCAGCCTGTTTTTTAAGAAATTGCAGTCTCCCGTGGGGACTGTTACCCTGCCTCTTTTTTGTGTATTCCCATGGAACCTGCCTGCAGCAAGAGGCCTAAGATTGAATATTTTTTGAAAAAGTCTCATTCTAGGATGAAGATCTTATGTTAAAAGCATGTCTGTCATCCAGCTCCAAGTACCGCTTGTGTTTATGAACATTTTCAAAAACATTTAAACTATCAAATAAAATCCAAATGCTTGCTTTTTCAGGGTTGGGAAGTATCTTGTGTTCATGTTACCTATAACCATTGAAATGAAGTAGTGTGTGGTAATAGTAGGAGGGGCCAGGGCTTTAGGCCCAGCTGTTATCCCAGGATCTTACAGGTAGCTTCTCTCTCAGCACCCAGGATGGAGAAGGGACCCACAGCCTTTGTCGTTTTTCTCTCATAGCATTCATCTTACTGATATAAAAGAGCTCACTCAGTCCTTCAGCAAATATTTAACTCCTGTGTGCATGCATTTTTCTAGGCTCTGGGAGTATAGCCATGTCCCAACATTATCCCTATTGTCCTAGAATTTACATTCTTTTTTTTTTTTAACTGAAGTATAGTTGGTTACACTGTGTCAATTTCTGGTATACAGTACAATGTCCCAGTCATGCATATACATACATATATTCGTTTTCATATTCTTTTTCACAGAATTTACATTCTAGTTGGAAAGAAAGGGAGCAGATTTTTAAAAAGATGAGTTCTACTTAGGTACTGAATATTAGTTGCTGTTTGATAGTTATAAATTCATGGAGATCTGGGTTGATGATATTTGGTGTCTAGAAAGATTAAGCAAAGTGGTTTGGGGAAGGTAACATAATAAAAATGTGATACTATTTATTTCTAATTTTCATGACTAAAATAGTTTTTTGCTCTGGAGGCAAAAATCTGAGCTGTCTGAGGTTTTGAGTCCAGACAGGGTTCCGAGGATCATCAGGTGTTGTACACCCAGCAAACGAGGGCTTCGTGCTATTAGAACAACCTATGCCACAATTATCTGTGCAATCTGCCTAGTTATAAGGGACATGCTCTTAGAGTTGTCATCACATCCAATTCTGATGCTCCAGCTCCATGGCTACCAAGCACATATGGGGAACAAGAATCTCTGATACCTCCCACTGCTGTGATACCAATGACCTACAACATGATGCGGTTTGTGTCATACAGTGTTCAACATTCTGCTTGCAATATTCAGGGATTCTGGTGACAACACATTTGCTCTGCCAAAGTTAACACTCAGTGCTTTCAAAGTAGCCAACAACACTGCTATGGTGCGCATGTGTTATCCACCTTTAGAAGTCTCAATATGTTACATCTGTGTGGCAAAATCATGTGTCACTAAGTGTTAGCTGGAATTCTAAGTATCTCAAAGGCCAGGTGGCACAAATTATGGTCCAAGTGCACATAATCTCAAAGGAGGCTCAAATGACCATGCAAAGGACACATTTCTTTACAGAATTTGATTCTATGCTGATGTTATACTTGAAGTGATGAGATCCCCAAGTTCTGTGAAGCTTACGACCGACTCAAAACAGGGACCTAGTTCTCCTATTCTAAGGCACCACTCAGAAGCCCTTCTTGTTGTACCAACTCTGCAGCGCTGCATCGGAAACAATCCCCACAATGAGGAACTACCGCGCTGGCAAAACTAACTGGAGGTATGCAAGCTCCGTGAGGCATTTAGGGAAAAACTCCCTGAGTCAGGAGGAGCATACTTTCCTCGGGAACAGCGTCACATCCTTAAGTATTTTGGGATTACAGGGGAGATCCTGGAACAGGTGTATAGGAAGTCAAGCAAAAGAAATGCTGAGCCTGACTGTGGATGATGATTAATCATTTAAGGAAAAAAAAGTGAACTATGAAGCCTAAGGCATCAGGGTGCCTGTTAGCGCAGGATTATTTCTAGTTTTTTGGATTCTGCAAAGTTTAAATCATTTACCAGTACCAACTCAGCAGGTGGTGGGGCTGGAGGATAGATGGCAAAGGTCTGAAGAAAGGTGAAGTGTAGATAGGGGTGGAGAAGGCGTTAAGTTTAGAAAAGACTGATACGGGCGAGACTAGTTTGGAAAGTGATTTGAAGGGAAGATAGGGTCTGGAGAGAGCTCAAATTTTTGAAGGCTAGAAAAACACATCTGAGTTCTCTCAGTCAGGAGAATGCCCAGGAAACTTAGAAAAGGAACAGAAGGCGCCCACCTCCTCTCCGGACCCTTTCGCCCGCTAGACTCTCGCGCCCTGCGGGGAGGAGTTGGGCGGGGCTTTTCCTGCCGCAGTTACCGGAAGTGATGCATACCTCTCGCGAGAAGAAAGACGCGCGAGCCTCGGTGGCCCGGAACCGGCCTCGGAACAGTGGCGGAACCCGAGGTCGCTTTCCCTCCCGCCCCATGGAGCGGCCCCCGGGGCTGCGGCCGGGCGCGGGCGGGCCCTGGGAGATGCGAGAGCGACTGGGTACAGGCGGCTTCGGGAACGTCTGCCTATACCAGCATCGGGTGAGGAGGGGAGCGCGAGGGAGCGGCGGTGGGTGTTTGTCAGAGTGCCTGTGGAACACAGTGACTGTCAGTATGTGAGAGATTATCGGTGAAACCTTGAGTAGTATCGTGAGCCTGTGTGTTTGTGTGTGTGTGTGTGCGCGCGCGCGACAGAGAGAGAGAGAGAGGGAGGGAGAGAGAGAGAGGGATTGTGTTTGTGAGCCTGGTAGCTCAGTCCGGAGTTGTATCTGAGGTCTTGGTCAGTGTGTGTGAGTTAGAGCTATTAGGGGAAACTTTTGTTATGACTGTGAAGATGTGACAAAGTGTTTACAGAGTGTGACGGTGCGTATGTGTCCCTCTGAACGTAGAAAATGTCAGGGTGTGTGAGGCAGGCGCACGTAAGAATGTGTATCGTGAACACAAATGGGTGAGAAGATGGGGCTCAAGAAGGGGCTGCCTGTTGGAAAGTGTATGTTTATATGTGTGCTTGGAGGCCATGTGATGTCAGTAGGGACTGGAGTAGACAAGGATGGTGTCATGATGGGTCCAAGGTTAAGCTTTTGGGCACATTGGGTAGGCTTTGGAATTGGGGGTGTGTTCCAGGTGGGGAACCGTTTGAGGATCAGCTAGTGAAAATGATCATGGCTTCACAGGGGAAGGAGATAGATTGGGGGTAAGGTGCCTTCGCCGGTGGAACACAGCTAACATCAGACTTGGGAATTTTGCTTTGATTTAGTTGAGAATGTTTAACCATTGTAGCAACAGCTAATAATCACGTTTGAGCCATTTAGATACTACTAAAATGCTTGCATTGGCCTACGAATTAAGAAGTGAATTCAAGAGGAGGAATGATATTTGCTGTCTTATGGAATATGGGTGTGAGTAGAGAGGCTAGAATATAGAGCTGGAGGTAGGGTAGATGGGAATCTACTTGGAAGGAATAAGCTTGTTTGTGTGGCAGTTACAATGACAAATGTCACTCATAGAACTGAAGAATATTTGTGAAGTAGGTTTCTAGATAGAGCTTAGGAGGGAGTCTTGGAGAGAAGGAGACAGGAAGTTGAAGGACTAAGGCATTAAGTACTTTGACATCCAGACAAGTAGTAAATTTAATAATTTTCACCATCAGACGTAAGGCACTCAACGAGTAGAGAGAGAAACAGCCAAGTACCTCCAGCAGAATGTTGCCTATGGCCTTGTTATCTAACCTGCCCATCAGCCTGGTCACAAGAAAAAGAAGTATGCGTGCTGGCATGCTTTTGTGACTACTTTGCTTGGTCCCTGGCTGGGGATGAATGAATACATCCAATTCTTTTGAAATTGTGGTAAAGAGTATATAACAAAAATTTTTACCATTTTAACCATTTTTAAGTGTACAATTCAGTGGCATTGTATGTTTACATTGTTGTGCAACAGCCATCACCTATTTCCGGAACTTTTTCATCTTCCCAAATTGAAACTCTGTACCCTTTAAACAATAACCCTCATTCTTCTCCTCCCCCAGCCCCTGGCAACTACTTTTCTACTTTCTGTCTGTATGGAATTCATCACTTTTTAAATGGAAGAGATTTGGGTTCCTCTAGAATCTTAGAAATCTCTCAGTAACTTTCCAGATGTCCACAGTGGTCCTTCCCCAGAATGGGACATGTGACAACTGGCCTGTAGTGAGAACAGAAGAAGTTCTCTGTCATAAGACTTGGAAACAGCATCATTATTTTTCCATTTACAGCTTTGCATTTACAGATTTCAAGATCCTTGTGTTTTGATGGAAGCCATATCTCAATAGTTCATCTACACCTATTAAATCACAATGAGAAAGGGAAAAGGATATGAGATGGTTTATTTAACTGATTACTGTGCTGGGTGCTGATGGTACCAGAATCAATAAAAACTGTATTTTCTGCTCTCAAGGAAATTTCAACTCTAGTGAAAAAGGTAGACACAGAAACACTTTAAGTACAATGTAGTAACCTGTATATCGAAGATATTTGTAAAGTGATATGGAAGCATGGCAGAATAACCAAAGAACTCTTCCTAGGGAATAGCGTCGCTATTTTGTTTGGAAAACAAATAGTTTGGAGAAACTAATCTCCGTGAAATGCTTTTAAAAAAGGATACTTTGGCCAATACATTGTATAAATGCTTCATGTAATATTTCTTCATTTGGAGAGTCATAACCCACATCAGCATATGAAAGCTCTGAGAAGTCCTATAGTAAAGAAATTAATTTAACTTAGTATTTTCCAGTTTTTTAATTGCAGTAAAATATAAATAACATTTACCATTTTCACCATTTTTAGGTGTACAGTTCTGTGGCATTAAGTACCTTCACATTGTTATGCAACCATCACTGTCTATCTCCAGAATATTACCATTGTTTTAAAAACACAGAACTCGTTTTGTTTTGGTTTGGTTAGGTTTGCTGGGCATATATAAACTTTCCACAGAATGTTCTTTGTGAAAAGGTAGAGTAAGAAAGGCCCTCACCGAGTAAGTAAAATATAACCTGAGAAATTGAAGGATCTTACAGGTAGGGGTCTTTTTGAAATAGATAACTTCCTGCCTTATTCAGAAGATAATTTAGGGCTTAATGTTGTCCATGGTTGTACCAGATTGTCTCTGTGGTGGTAAAAGCTTACGTGGGACCTAGAGTAACCAGGTACCTACTCAAAACAAAAGAAAGGTTGAAGGGAGCGAGGCATGTGGTTAGGCTGGTTTGTAGTCTGTCCTGGTTCTTTACTCTCTCTATACGTCAACTGTCTTACCTCTAGCTACCCCCCATTTCAGACCATTCCATACAAGTTGTGTTGCTTCCTGTTCCTGGGCTGCATTATTACTATTGCTAGAATATGATGAGATCTGGCTACTTCCTGTAATGTGCATCAGGTTGGGTTTAATTTTAGTCAGGATTGGCTAAATTACTAGTCATAGGCAAGAGCTGTCAGATTTATTTTATAGATATGGAAACATAAGTACAATCGCTGTTAGGATTTTTTTATTTTAGGTAATTTGAAATGTAAAGATTAGGAACTAATTTTGGAATGTTTTTGTATTAAGTTTGGTCATATTAAAACTATTTCTTGCTGTTGAGGTCAGGGATCCCTGAATTATTCTTTTCATTCTTGTTATGCTGGAGCCTGTGACCCTTGTTAGTTGTCTTGACTAAGCTCAAAAAGGGGTTTGTTGGGGAGATAGGGTCTTTGTATTTTTTTAGCAGTGTTTATGAGACAGTGTTCTGAAGAGATCTGTTACAGAATCAGCCGCTTTTTGCTTGTGTGCTTTGGTGTGTTTGAAGGTCAGTTTTAAAGCATTAGTTTAATAGTCTCATGGTTTATCTCGCAAAAGTATTGGCTCAAGAGTGCTGTGGATAAATATATTTAATTAGTAAAGCCAATGAGTTTTGTTTCCCCAGGTTGGTATTTCTTTGATAGCAAGTAAATCTGCACAAGAATGTAATTTATAATTTTTTTTCTGTTGATTTTCTATTTTGGCAGGAACTTGATCTCAAAATAGCAATTAAATCTTGTCGCCTGGAGCTCAGTACCAAAAACAGAGAACGGTGGTGCCATGAAATCCAGATCATGAAGAAGTAAGTGTACTTGATGACTTAAGTTTCCTCGGTTCTGCACCCAGCCAGGGAAGGAGGCCAGGAATCCATTCTTCTCAGGATCTTTTGGGGAACTTATTTTTCTCTTTCTCATTAAATATATGTGTTCTATTTCTAATAATAACATCACATTATGCTTAAGTAGGTGGGGTTTAAAAAGTCAGCTAAGTGTTACCAGAGTCAGCTCTCTGAGAGCAGAATCTCTTTCTCCTGGAACTTGGGCAGTGCGCCTCTATTATATTTTATAATTAAATAACAGTCACTACTTTCATTTCTTTACTCTCACCTACTTTTGTTAGATAGTGTATCTATTGCTTCGTAAAAAATTATTCCCAAACGTAGTGGCTTAAAACGACAAACGTTTAGTATCTCATAGTTTCTGTGGTTTCGGAATTTGGGAGTGACTTAGCTGGGTGGTTTTGACTCAGGGGATCCCTCCTGAAACATCACCAGATGTTAACTGGAGCTGGAGTATCTACTTCCAAGCTCATATATGTTGGCTAGAGGCATCTGTTTCTCACCATATGAGCCTCTTCATAGCAAAGATTAAATGTCTTCGTGGCATGGTAGTTAGCTTTCCCTAAAGTCAGTGATCTGAGAGAGAGAGCAAGTTGAAAGCTGATGTACCTATGGTCTTTCCTCAGAAGTCGCATTCTATCCTTTCCAAATAATTACTATTTGTTAGAAATTAGCCACTAAATATAACCTCCACTCAAGGGGAACAGAATTAAGTTCTTGAAGGGAGAACTGGACATATTTTAAAACCTTCACAGGTAGTGTGCTAGTAGGTACTTACAAATAATTCTCCTAATTGTCTCAGTAGCCCAGTATTTAGTCATTATCCCTATTTTATAGAGGAGGAAGTTAAAGCTCATAGAGTCATACACCTGGTAGGTAATAGAGTCTGGATTTGAAATAAGCACTTTCTGACTTCATTGTTCTTGGTGCCCTGTACTGGTTCTCAAACTTAGCTATGTAGCAGAATCACTATGAAAGCTTGTTAATGATGTAAATTCATAGGCCCTATTCATGGGAATTGTGTTTCTTTAAGTCTCTAGCCACTGGGAATCAATTCCAGTTTTGAGATCCACTGCATGATGATGGTGATGGTGATGGCTGGGATGATATATTGTTAAGTTAGGAGAAAAAGATGTTAGGAGACAATAGGTAATGTGATTCAGTATTGGTAAAAAATGTATTTGTGCACAGATTAAAAACTGGGAGGAAATATGCCAAAATTTTAAGTGTTCAGAGCTAGGTGACATTTTAAGTGATTATGGGGGAGGCAGTATGATACAGACTTTGGAGCCAGACTGCTAGATTTGAGTCCTTCCTTGACTGCCTGCTCACTATGTGATCTTATGTTACCTAACCAATTTGTGTTTCAGTTTTCTCCTGTGTGTTGAGACTCTTAATAAATTTATCTATAGTAGGATTGTTGTGACAAGTAAATGAGTTAATGTATGTAAAGTGCTTACTATTTGGCATATAGAAATGTGATAGTAGTAATAGTGATAGTATTTTTTATCTAGATTTTCTTTTTAACAAATACTAATTTTTGATTACACAAATGAGAAATTAGAATATTATAAATAATGTCAGCCTTTCTTCCCCTGACTGCCCCCCAGTTAACTACTATTTCAAACTCATTCCCTTTTCATTGGAAACAAATTTTTAATTATACTGTTTTCCCCTTGTTAGGTTGAACCACGCCAATGTTGTGAAGGCCTGTGATGTTCCTGAGGAATTGAATTTTTTGATTAATGATGTGCCTCTTCTAGCAATGGAGTATTGTTCTGGAGGAGATCTCCGGAAGGTAGTGTGGATGTTTTGAGATGATGAGATAGTAAATCATGAACTTTATTGGCGATGTTTCAACCCCACTCCACACGGTAATCTAGAATAACAGTCAGTAAACCATGGCCTGTGACCTGCTTTTGTGGCTGCTCTTTTACTGTAGTGGCAGAGCTGAGTAGTTGTGACAGAGACTGTATGGCCTGCAGAGCCTAAGGTGCCTACTGTCTGGCCCTTTACAGACCATGTTTGCTGACTCCTGATTAAGAACGTGCATTTTTTGTTGGTGGTGGTGTTTGCAGGATGGCACTGTATTGATGGTGTTTCAAGGGTTTATTTAAAAGTTGTTTTTTCTGTTGCAAACCTTTCTTTCCTGTCTCATTTTAAATCTGCGATATGGCTGTTCTTACTTATATCTGTAAGATTTTTCAACCTTTTTCAATTTCAAATACTTTTTCCCTTTTATCTTTTTTTCTTTTTGTTATCTTTATTATCTTTTTTTTTTTGTCATTTCATTCTTTCTCCCTTTATCTTTACTTGTGTAAGCCTTGTCATGAAATTTACATGTCCTCAGTATAGATGTGGTAATTTTTCCCCCTTATCTTTTCTTAATCATGACTTCTTTTCTTATTTGAATATTCTCTCAGAGTATAGTGATTAATGATTGATGTGTCACTATTACAGCCCAGAAATATTGGCAATATACATTTTTAGACTTTTTTTTCTTTAGCTACTCAACAAACCAGAAAATTGCTGTGGACTTAAAGAAAGCCAGATACTTTCTTTACTGAGTGATATAGGTATGTAATTGATATGAAAATACCATCATAATTTTATGCCCCTTTGATCTATAAAGATTCTATGTATTATTTGGGAATTAAGGAGAATTTTTGATGTACATACAAAGCATAGATTTTTCACTATAAGAAATTTTATCTTTATGAAATTTTTTATCTATAAGAAATTATCAGAAAAATTTAACTGTTATCATTGGTGCTAAATTAAAACTAGGATATTTCGTTTTTTATTTTTTGTTTTTGGCTAGATATCCATTCAGCTAATAGATGTTCCAATTGCTGGAAAAAAAGTGGTGTGAAATGACCCTATTCAATAGTACCCCACCTCCCTGCTTGCTTAACACAGTAACTTTATTTACCAGTGGTATTGCATCTCGTGGGCCTAGGTCTCAAGTCAACTCTTAGGATGAAATCTCTTTTTAAACAGAATTACTCCTGAAAACTCTCTGAAATAACCAGGACCTAGGCCTTTGGAGGACACCTAAAAGCCATGACAGTGTTTCCCTATATATTTTTATTTTGCTGCTTTTCTTAGGTCATGGAAACCAAAGTCTACTTGAAGAGGGTGATTTAGGTGGGAGGGAAAGACTATAAATATACAGCAATTAATATAGGGCTTTGGGCTTTTCTTAATTGCTTGTTCCATTTCTTTTTAATATTAATTTTCATTAGTTAAAGAGCATATATTATAATTCTGCAGTATTTGTTTAATGTTACTGGATTTTCTGTGGAGAAAATCTGAGCTGCTATACTATCACTAATCATGTAGTTATGATGGTCCATATAAATTTGAGCATCAGAGCAGATCTGTACAAAATGTGAGATGTTTTTTTTAATTCAGTGTTTTCTATTACCTCAAAATATATTTTAAATTTTATTTAGGATCTGGGATCCGATATTTGCATGTAAACAAAATTATACATCGTGATTTAAAACCAGAAAATATAGTTCTTCAGGATGTTGGTGGAAAGGTAAGTGAAACCTGAAGAAATATTCCAACCAGTTGAATAGAATCTCCCTGGTGTAGTCAGTCTTTGAGGTTTGGTGTCTCCATATCACTCTATACTTCTCTATCACAGCCCTTGTTACACTGAACTGTGGTTTTATGTTTAGTTGCTTATCTCCTCGGCCAACGCAGTAGATTGTTGTAGAAGAAACTGCATGTGTCTTGTTCACTTCTGTTTTTCCAGCACAGTATCTAGCAGAGATAGTAGGCAGTGAGTAAGTAATTTGTTAATCCTTATAAAGCACATCCCCAAAACACATCCTCGATCTGCTTTACTTTAAGGAAAAAAAAAGTTTACTTAATTACGTTTCTTATTTAAGAAAAGTAAAGCAAAACTCATTTGCCTCCCCCAAAGTCCTAAGTTCTATATTTAATTAAAATTTACAACCTTGATTTCTCAGATTCCTAAAGCAGTCATCTTGGGAAATTATGAATTGACTCTTGAAATATTTATTTTTATCATAATAATTTGAGCAGTTTTCTTGCTTCTAGCCCCCAAGTTCCATTCCAATAAAGACCTTAAGCCAAGAGTCTGAACACTGAATTGGATTGGGTAGTCTTTAGTTAGTAAAGATAGAGGTCATTTGGAGGTGATGAAACCTTGATGATGCTTATTCTCTTTGGAGCCTTACATGTATGTTTTGCACCATTTGCTTTTTTTGTATCCAGAGACGTGAGGATATTCTTGAAGTTAGATAGGTGTCTACTCACATCAGTCCACTCTAAGATGGTATGATGTTTCCTCAAGTTTGGAAGTCACCCTCACCTTTGCCTTCCAGTTTAATGGATCAAGCTTATTCTGAACATACCAAAATAAAAATTAATAGCTAATCTGTATTTAGTTTTTACCATGTACCAGGCACTGTGTTAAATTACTTTTTTTCACTATGTTATTGAATCCTAGTAACAATTCTTTGAAGTAGAGATTGTTAGTAATACTGTTATGTAGGAAACTGAGAGAAGTAACTTGATCAAGATCACATGGCTGTTTAAGTGGTGGAGCTCAGGCTTAAAACACTTTTGTGTTATTCCAGAGCACATGCTCTTCACCACCACCCTCTCCAGAGCTTTGTAAGGACATTGTTGCCTTTCTTTTCAAATTTCTCAACCATTTAATACTTAATATTTGATAGATTATGCATAAAATTATTGACCTGGGATACGCCAAAGATGTTGATCAAGGAAGTCTGTGTACATCTTTCGTGGGAACATTGCAGTATCTGGTAAGACATATTGTTTTTTTGAATTTAAGTGTACAAAATTCTCATTCTTATTTCTGAAGGTCATGAATATAATAGTTCAAAAATCAAAAAGCTTTTCTCTTTTAGTGCTGATGTTTAAAGCATTGTTTCTCTTTAAGGCCCCAGAGCTCTTTGAGAATAAGCCTTACACAGCCACTGTTGATTATTGGAGCTTTGGGACCATGGTGTTTGAATGTATTGCTGGATATAGGCCTTTTTTGCATCATCTGCAGCCATTTACCTGGTAAGAAATGGAAAAGAAGTTTGGTATGCATAATGGGAAGGGAAATTTTCAGTTTCCTGCTCTCCCTTCCTTCTTTAAATGGTATAATTGCCTTTTAAACACATAATTAAACAAAATTAAATGGCAAAAATTCTTTTTTTTTAAATTTTATTTTATTGAATTATAGTCAGTTTACAATGTTGTGTCAATTTCCAGTGTAGAACCAAAAATGCTTAGTGTTTGTGAGAACTGGGTTGTCAACTTAGGTAGCTTTTGTTTTTATAGGCATGAGAAGATTAAGAAGAAGGATCCAAAGTGTATATTTGCATGTGAAGAAATGTCAGGAGAAGTTCGATTTAGTAGCCATTTACCTCAACCAAATAGCCTTTGTAGGTATGTATATTTCCGTTGAGGAAGTTCACGTCAGTTTCTTCAGGGTTGTAAAAGAACAGAGTTGCTGTCTGTTTCAAATAGCATTATCCAGGGGAACTCTCTGTGACGATGGAAACGTTTTATATGTGTGCTGGCGATGTGAGTCTGTCTGAGCACTTGAAAGGTGGACGGTGTGACTGAAGAACTGAATTTCAAACTTACTTACTTTTATTTAACTTCAATATAAATACAAATAGCCAATTGTGACTGGTGGCTACCATACTGGACAGCACAGGTTTGGTGGAAACAAGAACTGCCATTCAGCTGATTGGCTTAGGTGCTAAGAAGACTCTTGGGATACTGCAGTAAAGTGAGTTCCTTAGGGAATGGAACCCTACTCACCTGTTGGATTTGCCAGTAACTAACTTGCATATGTGAGTTTTGGGTTGTTTTTATGGAAAAAAAAGTTTATCACGTGTCATTTCATGAATTATTCAAAAGTAAGATACAAAATGGGACAGGTGAATAGTGACAAAGGAAATGGACAACCTATAAAATAACCTTTTTTACAAACTAAAGGAAAATGGGAACATAATGATTTTTTATCCTATTTTTGTATGTTTTCTAGTTTAATAGTAGAACCCATGGAAAACTGGCTACAGTTGATGCTGAATTGGGATCCTCAGCAGAGAGGAGGACCTGTCGATCTTACTTTGAAGCAGCCAAGATGTTTTGTATTAATGGATCACATTCTGAATTTGAAGGTCAGTTTGAATAGGGTCTACTTCATAAGACTTGCATTGAGGTTAATAAATTTATTTGGAAAATGAGCATAAATATATTTTAATTATCTTTTCTTGATGCTTATTTGAAAAAGAAAATGATATTCTTAGAGCAGAGGTATTTTTCATTTCTTTAGTAAGCCTTCTCAGTTTTACATCTCAGTGGTCTTTGTTGATTACTCCTTTAATCTTTTGGATTTTTCCCCTTCTTCGTGTCAGTGCCATTTTACCTCATTCATTTAGGTCTAATCATACTGGATTTGGTTTGGTGAGAAATGTTCCTATCTGGCTGTCATGCCTCTATGCTTCCTTTCCATTCTACAGACCATGCAGCATGAACTGCCTATCTCATCTTCTGAAAACACTTTTTTATTCTCTTGTCCAAGAGGCTAACAGTTCTTTTTTGCCTACCAAGTCAAGCCTAAAGTGACCTTCTTGGCTTCTGGGGGCTTTCTTAATGCAGGTTCACCCCAACCCAAGTGCTTGTTTGCTTACCCTTTACTTCACTCACTGCTCCTAATGCCATCAAGCCCGTTATCCATTTTTGTGCTTTGACAGATGCTATCCTTTTGCCCTAAGTGATCTCTATCTCTCTGTATCTCTTCATCTATTCAGTTGGCACATACTCAACTCTCCTTTTCTCTGAATGGTTTCTACCTCATAGTTTGTAGTTTAATCATATTTACTATATTCTCTATTTCTTTTCTTCCACTCATGTCTCTCCATATACATTGTCTTCTGCAATGCTGGGATTTTTTTTTTTTTTAACTATTTTTATTAACAGTCGCCTACCCTGCCACCACACTGTCCCTCTACTGGCATTCTGTACAAAACAAGGCATGTACTAGATTCCTCAGTAAATATTCCTTGATGTGAATAAAAGGTTCTGTTATGCTGTAAACCCAGAAACAGTTCTGATCTATGGTCTTTTCACATTTGTTGTTGGGTTTTTGGGTTTTTTTGGGGGGGGGTAGGTAATGAGGTTTACTTATTTATTTTTAGAGGAGGTACTGGGAATTGAACCCAGGACCTCATGCATGCTAAGCATGTGCTCTACCACTTGAGCTATACCCTCCCCTCCTTTTCACATTAGTTGATTGCTTATAGTAGATAGGGTTTCTAACATTGAAACAAGAAAGAGTCGTTATGTAAGGTTTTACTCCTATCTTTTTATACTTTATTAAATAGGAATTTGAGCCCATGTTGTTGTCATTCTTGGCTAACATTGAAAAGGTATCTGGCTTCTTGATTTGGTTTTCTTCTACTGTACCAAGAAATAAATCATCCCCCAATGTGTTAGACAAGCAGCACCTGGTGACACCTTTTAGTTCTTTGTTCCCTTCAAAAAATTTGGTTTTTATCTCAGATTTTCTTTTTCAGGCTTGTCATGGTAATCATAGCATCATTTCTACCTGGAAGGGGTCTGTGAGCATGTGCTTGTCATAGAGCCTGGGGAAAGGGTCCTCCTTGTGTGTTTTGTGGTCCGTAGACTTTAGTTCAGTTTGCAGCACCACTATTTGCATATCTGTGAATCTGGGACCCCGAAAATGTATGTGTGTATGCGTGTGTATGTATATATATTTATAGTTCAGGTACAGTAGTATCTTCTTTGAATAGTCAGTATTATTGTGAGGTACAGAATGAAGTTTGTGTAGGGTACTATTCATTGTAGTTCAGGGGTGCTTTCCAGACATGATAATAGGACTGAATTTTGAATAATAAGGGAGTGTCAATCCAGAGAATGGGCAAGGGTGAAGATTTACACGCAGGGGAATGTCATGAACAGAGAAGCATGAACTGCAATACAGGTTGGTGTTATTGTAGGGCATTTTTCTGAGGAGTTTATTACATTGTTCAAGGAGGGAATAGTGTCTGTTTTATTTTCATTTAAAGAAGACAACAACAAAAGTTACCGAAATACTTCTTTCCCTTAAAAAGAAAAATAGTTTAGAGAGTCTTCACTGCATATTTTTCTATTTATTATGAAAAACTTTAAATATGGAAAAAGTTGGAAAAAGTGTACTGAGCTTGCCTAAAGATAATAGTGAAACAAGTATTTATTTATTCCTTCTTTGCCTCCTTTTTCTTGCCCTTAAGTGTAACTGTATCCTAAGAGTCTCTCCTTGGCTTCCTCTTTTTCCAATATTACTTCTCTTCCTTTTCTTTGGCAATCTCTTTAACTATAAATTGCATATGGGTAACTCCCAAATTTATCTCCTCAGTTGTTACTTTGTATAACTCTCTGCAGTGTATTTATAACGAAACTTGGTGGTCCCAGTGGTACCCAAGACGTAATTCATTACAGATGGAGCACATTTGCTCCATCAACTGCTTCTATAGCTTTTCCCTTGCTCTTTACTTGCACTATCACCTTTCTAGTTACCTAGGTTGGAAACTTTGGCTATCTGACTATTCCTTCTCCTTCAGTCTACATATTCAATTATTTTGTGAAATTTTGTGAATGTTTTAACAATTCTGAACTTGTCAGTTTCTCAATTTAGAATGCCTTCCCTAGTTCCTTTTTGCTTATTGAATAAAGTTCAAACCCTTACATTGGTGTTCAGAATCTATCTTGGTCTCATTTCATCCTACACTTCCAGTTTTATCTCCTGTTATGCCCTAAGGGGGCATCATTTTAGGTACATTTGAACTGAATAATTTATATTCTCTGATTATGCTCATCCCTTTCTACTTTTCTGCCTGCCTTGTTGTTTTCTGCCTAGAAGAATCTTTCTTCTTTCAGTCTTTTTCTTCTTCTAATCATTCTTCCTTTTCAAAATTTAGCTCAAATAGTGCCTCCTTTATAAATGCCCTTTTCCTCCCACCAAGTAATCTCCTTTGGAATCTGTACAGTACTTTACAACTAAAAGTACCTATTGGATTTTGGTTTGTATTTTGGTTCTTTAAATGTTTTTTATTATCTTTTATTTGTCTATTATCCCATGGAGGTCAAGGATCATTAAGTTACTCAGTCTGCATGCCCACTACTAGCTCAACACACCTAATAGTATGTACCATAGTAGGTACTTATTAAATGTTTGCGTGAACAAAAGGATTAATTTAAATTGTGTTTCCTCTACTTTTTTTTTTTGCTCCCTTCTAGCTCTGCTTTGCTAGTGGGATACTGTGATCACTTATCCTAGTTTGAAATATACTCTGTGTAAAAATAAATGTCCACCTTAGGATTTTCATACTAAGTTTCTGCTATTGCTCTTAGTGGCCACTGTCATAGTGTGAAATCTGCCTAGGCTGGCACGGAATGGAAGGTCTCAGCTGGTGCACTTGTATCCATGTCAAGTTGGAAGATTCCCTTCTCTTCCCCCCATCTTTTTTAAACTTAGAAGGTTATTATATATTAAAGGAAAGTTTATACTTTACCTCTGTAATAAACATTTCTAGCAGAGATAATTTTAATCATTTGTATACACTAGTCAATTGTAAGGCACTGGGGAAACAAAGGTATTAATTTTGTATGGCTTATCTAAGGACAGTGGAAGGAAAAGGATTTAAAGTTATGTTGTGTTCAAAAGACTTACCTCTAACTCTGTAGCTGTCCTTGATTACCTGGGTAGAGCCCCACCTAACTCAGTATTAGGCCACTTTAAATGGGGCTTTAGGTGATAAGTTCTCAGAACTCTGGTTTCTTTCTTTGCCAAAATGGAGATTAGAAGATCTAATTAATGGGATGTTATGTGAAAGCACTTAACTTGTGCTTGGTATCTATTAGGCACCGTAAATGGGAACATTTCCTCCCAGGTCAGCAATATATTTCTCAAAATAAGTGTTGTCTTTTTAAATTGGGGTTTTTAGTTCTTGATTTTGTACATTTCTAGAACTTTGGAACTTTATTCCTTGGAACTAACATCTGTTGTAGTAGAAAAGTAAACTCTACTCTTCAGTTTTCAGAATGTCATTTTGTAATTAGAGAAGGAGATCTCACTTTGGAAAATGATTGAACCTTGTTTAATGCAGAGATAATGCCTTTTGCTCATATTTCCTTTAGTACCTAGCACTGAATCTTTTATGGAGCAAATGATCAATTATTATTTCTCCTTTTTCTTATTTGAACAGATAGTACACATCCTAAATATGACTTCTGCAAAGATAGTTTCTTTTTTGTTGCCACCTGATGAGAGTCTTCATTCACTGCAGTCTCGTATTGAGCGTGAAACTGGAATAAATACTGGTTCTCAAGAGCTTCTTTCAGAGACCGGAATTTCTCTGGATCCTCGAAAACCAGCCTCTCAATGTGTTCTGGATGGAGTCGTAAGACAATTCTAATATACCTAGAGTATAAGAAATCTGTTAGCATAGAGGGATTGCATGCTTTGCATTTTTGATGCATAGTTGGAATCCTTTGGGGTGTCATACTTATCTTAGAATTATTTTTTTAGTTTTATCCTACTCATTACTCTTATCATTGCTTTGCAAGTTGAAAAGATAGAAATGAAACTTTTATTGTTTTGAACTTTACATGATTTTCTTTTTGGAACCGGTTATCTCCTTCCTCTTTTTTCCCCTTTTTGTACTTGAAGCCTAGAACTTCGAAATTAGATGTATAGCCCCATAGTCCTGCCAGAGGATAGATGGGTGGTAAAATATGATTGTGATCATCACTCTTTTTTCATTTTTCTTTCTTTTTTTACTTTATTGATGCATATTTTATATATCATTGTAATATCATAGAATTTACCCATTTCAAGTGTACAGTTCAGTAATTTTTTTTTGCAGCTACCTTAATTCTACAGCCATCTCCATGAATCAGTTTAAAAACATTTCCATCTCAATAAGATCCTTCATGTTTGTAACTGTTAATATCCATTCTGCCCACCCCAGAAAAGCACTAAGTTACTTTCTACCTCTATAGATTTGCCTTTTCTGAAAATTTTATGCAAGTGGAATGATATAATCTGTAATCTCTTGTGTCTGACTTCTTTCACTTACTGTTACTCATTCATGTCATAGTATATATCAGTACTTCATTCCTTTTGATTACTGAATAATATTCCCATTGTATGGATATATGTTGTTATGACTTTTTGCTTTTGTCCTTTAGGGTCTAGTGATTGTTTTTCACTTTATTCCATACTACAGTTATTTATTTATTTTTCCTAAACAAAAGTTTAGACCTTAAATCTATGAGATATATGCTAATGAAATTGACTTCACCATTTGCATTTCACAGTAGGAAATCTGGTGCTTAGGCATTTAGAGAACCTAGGATCTTCAAGGACCTTTTTCCTTTTTTAAAAAATTGCTTATTTCTTTTTCAGAGGGGCTGTGATAGCTATATGGTTTATTTGTTTGATAAAAGTAAGACTGTATATGAAGGACCGTTTGCTTCTAGAAGTTTATCTGACTGTGTAAATTATATTGGTAAGTATAGTCCATTTACTGACTGAGCTTTAAATCTGAAATAATGTAATTTAAACTCAACATGATTAGTAGAAATGGTCTTTTGGTATTTCTGTTCTGTATCTTACACTTCAGGTTTCTGTGTGTGGTGAAAAATGGGTTTGTATGGTTTGGAAGGTGAAGAGGTAGATTTTAAATTACCACCAGATCCCTCATTTGGGAGATTTACTTTCCTGCAGATAGGGCTCTCACATTTAAAAACAATCTCCACTGTTAATTAAGCCCACTTTTTAGTTGCTCTTTCATTATTTAAGCATGTTCAAATACTTCATTTTATCCTTTGAATACTGTTTAACATTCAAATGATTTCATTTATCTTGAGAGTTACTTCCTTTTGGAGTAGTTAAGTGATCAGTTTCTGTCTACCCAAAACTAAAAACAAGCACAAAATGGTAAAGTCAAGAGCAAAATTGGGTATAAGGGTTAAAGGTATATAATCTTTCCTTTTCATGTTTCTTTTTTTAAACATTTCTAGATTTATAGAAAAATTGAGCAGATAGTACAGTTAGTCCCCTCCCCTACACATATAGTTTACCCTGTTATTAATATCTTACATTAGTATGGTACTTTTGTTATAGTTAATGGACCAATATATTATTACTAACAAAAGTTCATACTTGATTCAGATTTCCTTAGTTTTTATCTGATGTTCTTTTTCTGTTCCAGGATCCTGTATTACATTTAGTCATCACATCTCCTTAGGCTTTTTCTTGGTTGTGATAGTTTCTCAGATTTTCCTTGTTTTTGATGGCTTTGAAAGTACTGGTCAGGTATTTGTAGGATGCCCCTCTGTTGCAATTTACCTGATTTTTTTCCCTCATGATTAGACTAGCATAATGGGTTTTTGATAGAAAAATCACAGAAGTCAGGTACCATTTACATCACATTATATAAAGGATACATACTGTCAATATGATTAATGACTGTTGGTGTTGACTTTGATCACCTGGCTAAAGTAGCATTTGTCAGGTTTCTCCACTGTAAAGTTTAATCTCCCTGCTCACCCCCACCCCACCCCCCAACTTTCCATACTGTACTCTTTGGAAGGAAATCGCTATGCCAAGAACCCACGCTTTAGGGTAGACTAGTAGACTATATAATTTGTTCGGAATTCTTCTGCACATGAGATTTATCTCTTCTCTCCCATTTATTAATTTATTTAATCATTTATTATAAAAATTTTATTTATTTTATATCATGGATTATAATCCAGTATGAGTTTATTTATTTTGTTGTTCAGATTGTTGCAAACTTCATTAGGAGCTCTTTCAGGAGTCTTGCATTGAAGAAAGCATATCTTATTAAAGTGCTGTTTACCCTGTATGTTTTCCTGAAGGTGGGTTGGTAGTCCAGGAGATGAAATTTGTTGTTCAGAAGCAGTAAAGACCATGGCACATTGTGGAGGATGTGGGATTTGATTTAGAACTTCAAAGAAATAAAGAATTTGGATTAGTGGAGAGAAAAAAAGTATTCTAGGCTGGAAAGAAGCAAGGGGGAAAAAAGACAGATACAGGAATAACTGTAAGCTTTGTGATTATGTAGTAATTATGTCTTCATTTCTATTTCCCTTTGTATCTGGAGCAGGGCTTATGTATTGCAAGTGATCAGTAAATGTACATTGAAATTGAATGAAGCAGTAATAAGTGGTTCTTTCTGGCATCAGTTTCTAGCATCTGTGGGAATGCTGTGCATATGGACAGGAAATCACAAAGAATAATAAAAGAACTATAAAATCTTAAAAAGTAACTCCCCTTTCTTTTTCCTTATCTTCTTACATGTAGTACAGGACAGCAAAATACAGCTTCCAGTTATACAGCTGCGTAAAGTATGGGCGGAAGCAGTGCACTATGTGTCTGGGCTAAAAGAAGACTACAGCAGGCTCTTTCAGGGACAGAGAGCAGCGATGTAAGTGGCTTCTGTTGTTCATAGGTGCAGCGACCCATGCATTGTTGCTCGAGAATTAATCTCGCCAGTTTTCACTAGTCAGTATTCCATGCAATACTAAATTGCTGGGCCAACTTGGAAAGTAGTATTCTGATCAGACTTGTAGAATTCTTACCAATGGTCTGAAACCATCCAGTTGCAATAGTTTAGCAGTAGTTCCTGAATGGTCCTAGTATAAGAAGATTGTTTATTATCATAGAGTATCACAGGCAGGAAGTCTTTAGAGATTAGATTGTAGAGATTAGCTATTTCTTATAGATTGATAATAGAAACATAAGCTTTGGGCTTATGGCAGTTTGAGGTTTTAAATTTTTGTCCAATGTTTCTGAAATGCTGATGCCTTTTTTTTTCTTGCTATGATTTAGGTTAAGTCTTCTTAGATATAATGCTAACTTGACAAAAATGAAGAACACTTTGATCTCAGCATCTCAGCAGCTGAAAGCTAAATTGGAGTTTTTTCACAAAAGCATTCAGCTTGACTTGGAAAGATATAGTGAGCAGATGACTTATGGGATATGTAAGTGTGCGGTAATGTGTTTGAAAGAACTGTCTAGTCTCTTGAAGATAGCAAGCTGTTTCATTTACATTCATATTAGAACAAGAGACAGAACATCTCAAATCATCATAAACCATATTTGGTTTGAATGTTAGTGCTTTTTTTTTAACCTTTAATTGAGCAACTTTACTGTCGCCCCTCTCTCCCCTACTGGACTAAAATTGTTCAGCTCCAGAAAAATACAAAAATGATTTAAGAACTTGTGATTGTCAAACCTCATTTAAAAAATAGATACAAAGTCTGTAGTGGAGTGACTTCTTAGCCTGGGAAGTCTTAGACTACTTATCTTCCTGTAAATAATAATACAAATAATCCCAGGGTTTTTTTTTTTCCCCCAAACCTCCTACTGTGGAATCCCACCATTTTTTATTGTACACAGCCTCTGCCTCTATTGTCAAATGGAACGCTCCCTTCATATGTCTGTGTCTCTTCTCTTCTTCTTATAAGGACACTTGGCATGCTGGATTAAGAGTCCATCTTAATTTAGCTAATTGCATCTGCAGTGACCCTTTTTCCAAATAAGGTCATATTCTCAGGTACTGAGTTAGGACTTCAGCGTATCTTTGGGGGCCACAAGTCAGCCTATAATGCCGTTTTTGATGTTGTTACGACAAGGAGATGGGTAGGTCAGTAATTGAAACTACGGCTATTTCTCAGATAACCAATTAAGACTTTTTTTTTTAGCCTCAGAAAAAATGTTAAAAGCATGGAAAGAAATGAAAGAAAAGGCTATCCACTATGCTGAGGTAAAATCACTGAGCTCATTCTGTGTGCTTATTAATTCCTGAAGTCTCCCTTAGAAATTGTCTTTGGTTTTGGTACATAGAATATTTTTCATCCTGAATATCAGATATCTAGTAGATGCTTTGTGTACATTGAGGGAAGTACCATAGTGGATAAAAACAGAGGCTTTTGTTAAAGGAGACTAAATGGAAGCCTCACTGAGCTTTAGTTTCCATATTATATTATGGGGACTATATCTTTTTCAGTAGGGTTATACAAATTAAATGGGAGTGAATAAGGAATGGTAGTTATCACTTATTTTTATTACTGGTTTAGATAGAATGGCTGGACATCCTGGTTTACCTGGGACAGTCTCAGTTTATACCTATTTTTCCATAATTATCAGTACTATTCACTCTCAAAACTATGCAGTTTTGGATAGTAAATTATATGCTATAGGTAGGTATAGATGATTCTCTAGGTGGCAGATTCCTTCCTTACCTGGTACATCTGTCCATGGTCCCACTAAATTGTTGCTCTACTTACCTGAGGACATGGGTGGGGCAGTTGGTACCCTGCACTGGGAAATCCAGTGTCTTTATCTTTCAGTATCCTTTTTCAAGGCAGATGGGAACAAGAAGTGATGAAAATCATAGAACTGAGATGCAGTGGCTTTGATGGCCACTTTTTCTTGTTAGTGACACTTCTATCTTTTTGCTTCTCAGGAGGAGAAAGAAAATGCTAGTAGTCTACTGTTGTCAGGGGAGAAAGGGAGAGGCATAGGAATAAGTTTGGTCTTGTGTGAAAGCTAAGTGTCATAATCTGAAGGATAAAAAGGCTTGAACAAGATAGTGTTTTGCATTAAATCATTTAGTTCTTTTATTGCAGCAAGTTATTCTCTGAGTTCTTCTCTGTGTTGTGTGGTAGTGAGACTGTCATTTCTTTTGTGTTTATTATATTTTAGGTCGGTGTCATTGGATACTTGGAGGATCAGATCATGTCTCTGCACACTGAAATCATGGAGCTACAGAAGAGCCCCTATGGACGACGTCAGGGAGACTTGATGGAATCTCTGTAAGGGTGCACTCGTGTTGTTGGTGTTGGTGTCTGTAATTTTTGGTAGCAGATTGTTCTTTCTTTGTAATTCTGGCAGATTAAGCCTATATGTGGTTCTTTTGTATAGTTTTCCTTTCTCCAAATATATTGGCACATATTTCAAAAGGAAGTTCTTTTTTAGTCACAGGAAGTTTTGGAAATAACTCTTTGGGTTGATCTTTGCATTTTTAATCAAAGCATCTTTTCATGCTAAGAATTTTCCAAGTATTCTAAGTTACAAACTATTTCCCTACTTACCATACTTCTGGTTATGAATAGACAACACAAAGTTATTGTCTATTAAATTCCCTAAATGAGGTTAACTTCCTAAGTGGATTAGAAACTTCAGATTTTTCTCTCTAATCATAGGTCATAATTTTTGTCATAATTCAACTGTTTTTGGCACCAAGGGTAATATATATGTGACGTAATCTTTGCATCTTAAGATCTTGCTTAGTACTCAGTGAAATGCTCTGTAAAATGTTCGTTGGCAATATGTACTTGGCTTTAAAATGGGATTATTACTCTATTCAGGTAGTATTGTTCATTTCATGTTGGGGACTATTAAAGTCATTAAACTATATTCACATATAAAAGTATGTTTTCTCTTTCATAGGGAACAGCGCGCCATTGATCTATATAAGCAGTTGAAGCACAGACCTTCAGGTAAGACACTTTTTGCAGTATACAAAGGCATTTTAGGAAACTATCACTAGCTTAACAAATCTAGGAGATTGGATTTTAAATCAGCTGCAGAATAAATTCCAGTTTTGATATTGCCATCGAGCTGTTTATGGTACAGCTTTTTAGTTTGTGAGAGTTTAAGAAATTAGGAAGGCAAAGTAAAATTGAAATAGAAAAAACTTTAAAGGGAAGTGAAAAGAAGGAATGAAAGAGAAAAAAAGGAACTCACAGAAGGGAAAGAGGAAGCAAGAAAATGTGTGGAAAGATGGGAAAAATAAGTGCTGCTTAAAATTAGAGATTGGAAAGAATTTGACGTGGAATGTTCAGATGGATGGCCCACGTGCTAGGCCAAAGTAGTTTACTTTGAAAGTAATGCCTTCATCTACATCTGGTCACTGATTGCTTATTTCATTGGCAAAACTATTCCTGTTGAACTCTGCTGAATACAGAGCATGATCTGCTGGGAAGAGTACTGGATTGGGAACTCGAAGACTTGAATTCTAGACTGGGCACTTTACTGACCAAATGACCTCAGGCAAATAACCTTTTCCCCCTGTATCTCATTTCCCTCTTCTGCAAATTGGGGTTGAAACCTAGCTTTCTTAACTCAGTGAGTGTGTGTGGCAGTGTATTTGAGAGAATGTGAAAATGCTTTGAAAACTATAAAGTATGTATATCCACGATATTATCCTTCAGTTAAAAACTGATTTGTTTTGAAGGGTTATAGAAGAAATAAAAGGTGAAGTCTGTGTCCTAATTTGCTATATTTCTAAATTGTACATAAACAAACAAAAAATATACAGTTTACACTTTAAAATTTATCAACACATGCAAATTAATACACATCTTAAATTGTATTTAACAAAGAACATGGTCTCTACATTAGTTTGGTGGGTGTCGTAATTAGGTTTGTTTATTTATTTATTTTTGGAAGAGGTATTGGGGATTGAACCCAGGACCTTGTGTATGCTAAGCATGCACTCTACCACTTTAGCTATACCCTCCCCCTGCCACATTGGTTTTTATTGTAGTGGAATTTGTTCAGTTAATTTCTGCAAACATTTATGAGGTACACATACGATAGGCATCTAACCCTGACTTGGGGTCAGGGTTGGTTAGAGGAGGTTTCCTGCAGGAGATGACCTCTGAGATGAGCCTTAAAGGATAAGTAGCAACAGGTAGGTGAAAGGAGGTGGGCTCTTGTATATACAAGTATAATAGGTAAAGACGTGTACCAGCGGTAGTTAGCATGTTTGAGGAAATGCAGTGTGACGGATCGTAGAGCTTCAGAAGGAGAGAGGATGTAGCTGGATTGTAAAGGATCTGTTATGTCATGGTAACAATTTTGGATTTCATCATGATGACAGAGAGAAATCCTAAGAAGTTTTTAGCAGGGGAATGGCATGATCAGATTAGCATTTTAGAAATACTTCTCTGATAGCATTGTGGATAATGGATTAAAATGTCACTAGACTAGAGACATGTATTAGTTATGAGGTTGTCAAAATAATCATGGCTTAGGATAGGGCAGGCCATGAGCTAAGGCAGAGAGCCTGAACTATGACAGTGGGGTGAAGAGGAGGAGGGTAAGGCAAGAGAGATGATAGGAGGTAGAACTGATAGTGTTGGGTGATGGGGTAGAGAGTCATGGATGCCTGCCAAGTTTCTAGCTAGAGCAGCCAGGTGCATAGTAGGACCATTCACCATAATGGGAAGTGTAGGAAAGATGACAGACTTAATGGGAAAAGAAGATGAGTTCATTTTTGAACATGTTGATGTTAAGGTGTCAGTGGGACATTCAAATAGACACGGCTAATTGTATTAGATATATATGTATGTATGTATATATGCATGTGTATATAAACACACATATGTATACACATATGTACATGGATTTAGTAGAGAAGTCCAGGTTAGATATTTAGCTATTTTGAGAGTAATCAGCCATAGGAGTAAAGTGATCATCTTGAAAAAGTATGTGGAATAAGAAAACCAAAGATGGAATTGTAGGGAGTACCAACAGTCAAGAAATCGCTGGAAGCAGAAGTGCCTACAAAGGTTGAGGAATGGACAGAAAAAAACAGCAGGAATGATATGATAGGAACAGGACAGAGAGAGTTTCAAGAAGAAAGTGATCAGTAAGGTGATACATCCATTAACTTAGTCAAATTAATTTTCCACAGTTATTGATAACATTTGTTTGGATTATCTTTATAAAAACCTTGCAGTAGCCATGCATATCAGCATTTACAGGGCCAGAAATAAATTTGCTATCCAGGTAGCTTCTTTAAACTGATAGTCATCTTGAGTGACAAACAAGTTGTGAGAAGTCTTGTCTATTGTCGGGCCTTATATAATCACACTGAGGTGTGGTCTTGGTGTCTTTTCTAGTTTAGAGTTGACTTGAGACCCTGTTTTTCAACTGAAAATGGTGAAAATCAACTTTCTTCATTCTTTATGTTGGAGAAGGTTAAAGTTCTGAGGTCTTTGACCTTCTAAAAAGGCTAATTATATGAGAAAGGTGTTGGGCCTGGTCCATGGTATTTAGGAAGAAGTGCTGTTTGGAGAGGAGCCTTTTTGGAGTCTCTGTGTCTGGTTGTTGGTGAGAGAGAGATAAAAAAACAAAAAAAGATGTGTGGGGAATAAAATTGAGTGCTAGGGGAGGTCTTTGCAGTGCTAACAAAGGACACAACTCTTTTAAAACACTTCTTTGAGACTCCTTTCATAGTAAAATGTGGGTAACAACAGTAGCCATCTCACAGGACTCCTGTAAGAGTTAAATGAGAAAATTATGGGTAGGTATTAGCAAATAATAACTATTATTTTTGCATTCAAGATTATTGTCCAGGGAAATACCAGCATGATCCATGAGCACCCTTCCAGTTTTTAACACTTAAATAGCCATTTTCTGAAATATAGCAATTAATGCTAGTTGTTTTGTTTTTTAAATGAAGTGGCTTCTCCTATAAACAGTAGAACTTACTCACTGTGACCACACAACCATCCCATTTGAGAATATTTGTCAGCTGCCAGTTTGCTTTAAAATGTCATACTACCCTCAGATTGAACTTTCAAGGTGTCTACAGGTCCTTTTATTAGTGCATCAGATTTCGCTTAAGTTGGTCAGCTTTTTTCAGCATTTGTTCATGGGTGTAAACAGATGGATAACATGAAACTCCAGTCGACCTAGCTTGGACTCCTTCCTTTGAGTCAGTGAAAGATTGATGAATTGTCCTGTTTTTAAATAAATTATGTTAATCATTCAAGGAATATTGATCTCTTGGCCAGAAAGCTGCCTATGTGTCTGGGGCTTGGGTTGGTAAGGGTTAAAGATAGCCAAGATGATTCTTTTCAGGACAACTAAGGTCTCTGAAGATACAGTGATAAATTTATACATACATTACACACACACAAACAGCACAGATTTCATTTTTAGATATATGATTATTTATAGATATATATTATATAATCTTAAAATCTTTTATCCTAATCTAGTTTTGAAATTAAATGGAGATGTTAATTAAAACTAGTTTCAGATTTTTAGGAATTTTTTGTTTGGAGGCTGATATGTTCACCCAGTAGAGAGGCTATATGTACTGACTGAGATCTTTTGTAGATCACTCCTACAGCGACAGCACGGAGATGGTGAAAATCATTGTGCATACTGTGCAGAGTCAGGACCGGGTTCTCAAAGAGCTGTTTGGTCATCTGAGGTAGAAATAATGTTTTATTTTCTGTTGAAAATCTGGGATACTTTCATCATTTTCTTTTCAAAGTGTAGTACCCCTTTCTGGCAGTACGTTGGGTAGCTTGACCCCAGCTGCATGCATTTAGGTGTTCTGTTTGTGTCCTTTGCTTTGCAGATTAGTCATTAAATCTGATGCTGATTGTCATTCATTTCCCTAGCTGGGTTTGGGAGTATGAGATACGGTCTTAGAGGATGTGTAAATGTCTGACACAAATTTTTACCTCTCCAGCAAGTTGTTGGGCTGTAAACAGAAGATTATTGATCTGCTGCCCCAAGTGGAAATGGCCCTCAGTAACATCAAAGAAGCTGACAATACTGTCATGTTTATGCAGGGAAAGAGGCAGAAAGAAATATGGCATCTCCTTAAAATTGCCTGTGTAAGTAATTTTTAATGAATTATGTAATATGACATTGATTTGCTGTTATTTCCTGCAAAAAGGGACTTATATCAGCACGATCTGGGTCCTCTTGAAGATGTGTGTATTTTGTGTTGGTGTTCTTTGCCTGGTGTCTGACTAGCAATTCAGATGCAGGACTTTATGATCATCCCTCATTATCTGTCTCCTTTCCAGTCTCCTGTTTTTATACTTCTCCCAGCCCTAGACCGCTGTGGTATCGCAACGCAATTTGGGGATAGATGTGCCTAACAAGTTAAAAGAAAACAGCCCTTTGTTCAACTGGAGTTTTTTTCTCCCACTAAAGTAGGATAGAGGGATAGATACATTTGGTTTTAGTCAGTGAAGAAAGGGGACAAGGACAAGATAGTAGTAATGTGTAATGGTGGGGATAGTTTTGTACAGAAATACTCTGGTTATGCATAAAAGTGGTGATGGAAATGTAAGTCTTAGGAATATGAATGCGTGGAGATGCGTGCCTGTAATTGTTTTTGTTTGTTTGTTTTATTTTTCTTTCAGACACAGAGTTCTGCCCGATCCCTTGTAGGATCCAGTCTAGAAGGTGCAGTAACCCCTCAGGCCTCAGCATGGCTGCCTCCAACTTCAGCAGAACGTGAACATCCTCTGTCATGCGTGGTAACTCCTCAAGATGGGTGGGTTCACTTTATAACAATAGATAGTTGTGTTTTCAACGGCATTGGTGGGAATGAGGCAATAGTAGAGTGTAGTGGTTACAGCATAGTCTTCAGTGCCTTACAGACCAGGGCTGAATCCTGATTGTCCCTTTGTCATAACCTTATGCAATTAACTTGACTCTTTTAATGTTCACATTTCCTCACCTGTAAAATGAGAAGTACTGTGAAAATTCAGTTAGATGATGTATATATTGTCTAACTTGGGAAGTGAATATTCAGCAAATGTTACTTATTAGTTCAGTCTGTGTTCTGAGTTCTTTATCTGTTGTTGGCTTATCAAATCTTTTACCGAAACTTTATTCCTAACTTAACCATTTATCTCTGAGACATTATGCTCTTTTTGCTGTTATTATTTTGGGATCTTTGATCACCCCTCTAATGAATTGAGTTTTATCTACTCATTTTATAATTTATTATTTCTAAAATCAGACTTTTTTCAATGCCTTTAATCAGTTTTATAGATACCTCAAGTTTGAAGTCCTATATTTTCTTTTAATTCCTACTCTTCTGCTAAAAGCTGAATGACTATCCATTTCTGTTATTTTTCTCAGCATAAGATGTGCCGTATCCAGAGCCAGTGGCTCTTTGATAGCTTGTGTATTATTGCTTTTCTCACAACTCATGGAGACCTCTACAGGGCCAGCATTTCCTGGAAGCTCTGCCCATAATTAGTTTTGCAAAAGTGCTCAGGAAGGCAAGCTGATATCAGGTATTTTATCTTTTTAAAGAAAGCAAGTTCCAGGGTATATTCTTGGGGTCATTATAGATTTGGCCCAGTGTAATACATACACAGTTATAGCACAGGCTGTAATTAATTATATAGACTTCAGGAAATATTCCATTAATCAGAGTTGATGCAAATAAAATTTAATACCTTTTTGCTTTCATTAAAGGCATTTAGATTTGTTAGGGGATGATAATGGTTGAAAATGTGATCTCTATACAGGTAATTTCCAATTGGAGGTTGTGTTTGCTTGCAAAAGTATATCCAACAGGAATTTTGAAACCTATTTTACAGAATATATTATAAAGGAAAACTGATTTAAGTTACAACATACTTGTGGTACTTAAGCATCAAGGATTGGGAACTGCTGGCCTCAATTTTTCCATCTGTTGAATAAGCTGAGTGAGAATTTAGTTCTAAGCTAATAGTGGCTATCATCCATGGCCTAGAACTGATTCTGGTAGGGTAGGAACTGAGGGTTAGTAAAAGGTAAGGATAGAAGCCATATGGAGGAGGAAAGTGTGGAAAGTGGAAACCAGATTCAGGATTTCCTTCATATACAAACTTTCAGGGATACTTATTGGTTCCGGGCAGCTCCCCTGTCACAGTGTTTTCTTCTGCTGTCCTCAGGAATCAGCTTGCTTGTTTTCTTTTTTCATTGCTGTCATCTATAGTTTCCAAACAGTTATTTCACCTTTGTTGATCTTTGCAGAACAGAGTGTACTTCTCCCCTTAGATTTGTGTCTCTAAAGTAATCATGCTGATATTTTTACTACTTGTAAACAAGGGGAAATATCCCAGAAACAAAAAGAGATCTTCCATAGATCTCTTTGTGTCTGTGCCACAAGGATCTCTTTTTTGTTCCCTTGGTGAGCATTTTTAGGGGGAAAAATATTGGGGGAAAAATGTTGGGTATAAGCGCCACTTGTATTTCAGAGGAAAATCAGATTGGAGTTATAGTAGACTCCTTATCATTAGAGCTAGGCAGAGGCAGCAGCTTGGAGTAACAAGCAGGACTCTGCGGGGAGGAGGATGAGGAAACTGAAGACTACAGGAATCAGCTGCATTGGGTTGCTGGGTTGCTGGGTTGCTGGGTTGCAGCAAAGGCAGTAATCATCCTGACCCTAAAGACCAGAAAGTAGAGGAAATTCATATGCCCCTTTGCTGAATTTGAAAAGGCTTTGTTTTTTCATTCCACAGGGAGACTTTAGCACAAATGATAGAAGAGAATTTGAACTGTCTTGGCCATTTAAGCACTATTATTCATGAGGCAAATGAGAAACAAGGCAATAGTTTGATGGTAAGTTTTATGTGGATATGGATGTGTGTTTCAGGTTTGCTGGGTACAAAGGGTTTAACTTTCCACACCAGACTTATCTGGCATTTGGGATCCATGTGGGGGAATAGCAGAATTGGGCATTTGAGGAATGCTTGACCTCAAATCCCCATCTTCTCCTATTCATGGATATACTAGGATTATGTTATCAGTAATCTTCAACAAAAGCATTCTTGGTCACATTAAATGAGTGGTGAACTTTCTTTGCAATGTGACCACTAAAATTGAATGATTTGTACTGTTTTGCTTCTGCAGTCAATTTTCTCCAATAAGATAGGGCATGATTTGTACTATAACTCAAATACAGCTGTCATATGCAAAATAAATAATGTTAATATGGTTGTAATTAATAGAAGTGCTTATATTAAGATTTGGTTACTGTGAATTGTTGATTTGTTAAAACTTGGAGAACTGCAATAAAATGTTTACTGAATTAAGTTTTACTATATTTAATCTCAATGTCAGTTCTTTATATTTCCTCTTTCATTAATTATTTGCTTTGAGTATTTATGAAAACTCTTTGAAATTTTTTTAATTAGCAGAAAATAAGGTAAAACTAAACCTTTAACTGTAACTTATACTTCTGGTTTTTCAACTTTTGATTATAAAATGTTCAAATATACAGAAAACTTCCAAAATGAGCACCCATATACCTACCATGTATAGTCAATATCTAATTGTAACTTTTTTATGCCTGGTTTTAGAATCTTGATTGGAGTTGGTTAACAGAATGACTTGCCACTTACTGACTGTCCCCAAACCTATGAAGTTGTTGCTGAATGTGTTGGAAATTTGTTTCTCTTCCATGAAACTATTCTTCAAACACCAGTCAGTGGAAGAAATGAGCATGATCAGAACCTACACATGAATTTACAAACACAATGTTTTGACTTTGGGTAATTTTAAACCCTGAACAGATAAAATTTTATACGTCAGTGGACTTGTTTAAATAGTACAGCTACTTAGGAATATCATTGGAATCGATTTGCCTTCAAACTTGGTAAAACATTACTTATTTAACTGTCTTTTAACATTTAACTTTTGGGCATAAGGCCAAAATAATGTATACAGAGAAGACCTCAACTGACATGTATTCTAAGTAAAAGCTGTTTGTGTGTCTGTGGAAGAGGCTGCACACAAGTAAAATTGTACTTCTTAAAGAATAAACCCTACCTCCTTGTGTTACTCAGCAGTTCTCTTGGCATTATAAGTAACTAGTTTAATTGCATTTTTCAATTTTATTGCACATTTGACAGTATCCCTTTCCTACAGAAGGGATTGTGCATCTGTGCCTTTAATACTATTTGATTCTTACAAATCTTAAGTGTGCTGTGTGTATATGTATTTAAGATGTACATTTAATAATATCAAAGAGAAGATGCTTGTTAATTTATAATGTATTTGAAAGCTTATCTGTTTTTTCATTTGTAAAAATGGGTCTTCTTGTTTAAGAAATGTTTCATGTCTTGTCATAGAAATTTATAAAGGTCTGCATTCCCTTATCTGTAATTCCAAAATCTAAAAAACTCTAAAAACAACGTTTTTCATAAGCTTGGTGACAAAACCATCTGCTTGCACATCTTACCTGAACTGACATTGAATCTACTTATCCCATTTAGTGTGAATATTCATTTATTTTGCTGCATAAATGATAATTTGTTTGATTGGGAGGAAGGTGCTGCCACAGACCCCGCTGGGAGTTCATGTAGTATGGTATATGCACTGAATTGCCTTTCTAAAATCTGAAAATTTCATAATTCTATAACATCTGGCGCTAAGGGTTTCAGATAAAGGACTGTGGATCTATCATGTTAAATAATTTAGAAGGTTATCACTTGTTTAAAAAAAATGTGAAATGCTTTTGTATTCTAGACAGTTTTTCACTTTGTGTATTAAATGATTTTTAAATTACTTTTGAATCTCTAGTCATTAAATTCAGATTAGAATAGAGTAGTTGAATATGCTTTGGAAAAATAGGAAGGCTCCATGAATAGAGTTGGAGCACAGAATAACGTAATGGTCTCTCACTGTACTTCCCTTAGGAATTAAACAGGACTTACAGTAAAGACAGCATTGGGTCGCTTCTTTAATATAGTCCTTTCTCCTGAGATGTCCTTACACCACTATCCATGTCTAAAATCCATGCTCATACCTTGCCCTATAAAGTGATGTCTTAAGTTACACCATAGCCATTTTTGCTAGTAGTGTCATTTTCCCAGTCATCAACGTTTGAAACCTTGGGGTTGTCTTCTCCTCTAACTTTTTAGTTGTCTGGTACTACTGTTTCTTTGAATATGGAAATTCTGACTACCAGCTGATAAAATAGGCAGTCTCTCTCTTGCTTCTCTAGTTCTAGAAGGTTTTAATCAATAGATATGTATTGGGTACCTGTTGCTTGGAAGTATTGAGCAAGATGGCAAGACCAGAAACCAGTAACGTAGACGGTACAGTAAGAATGATTATCTGGGAGTCCGAACCTTGCAAGCCATCCAAGCATTGAAATTACTATTAAATGATTTTTTAAGTGATGGTGTATTTTCTAAATATTGTGATAACTGATTAAAGACTTGGTACAGGGTGGGGCCATTTTTATGGTTTGTGACTGGTGTGACATCAGGATAGCCTGATCTATGTGATACGGGCAGGTGGTGTGAGCCAGAACAGACTACTATAGTGAGATCACCTCAGATCTGCTTTCGATACACAGGTTAACCACTCTTATTTTTAGCTGGGTGACAACTTTTCAGAGTTGAATGGCAGTTGTCAATTGTATACATTTCATTCTCTAATTCAAGCAATATTATGAAAAACTAAGAGAATCCATCCAGAAAACAGAGGTTGGACAAGTTATTTTTCATTCTTTTTGCTTTCTGGAAGTTAAAATAAGCTCTGCAAATATAATTTACCTGATGCAGACAAGGTCTCATACATTCCTAGGTAATAAAAGTCAAATGAACGATACAGGTAAGTGCATTTATTGAAGGCAGAGTGTAGAGTGGTCTGGGAGGGCTTGCTTTAACTAAGACTTAAATTGATTCTATTTACCCCTTCCCATTTTCATTGTTACTACGATCATAACCTTGGGCCTGCAGTTTCCTAACCACTTGCCTTCCCCGCTCCAATCTGTCTCCACTCTAAGCCATTGTGTAGACTCGTGGCCCTAAAGCACTGCTTTCCCATACTTCCCTGCCCAAGGGGTTATGGAGCCCTCCAACCTTAAGTCGACCTTGTCCATGGTCACACTGCTAGCATTTCAAGGCTTACTCATTACTGCCCAACCTATTCTAACATGCTGCCCTTATTTCCCTTGTATACATCTATCTCATTCCCATTTCCACTCTTTAATTTTGTTCTCTCTGCTTTTGGTAATAAAGGCAGATAATGCAAAATTTAAAAGAACTGGACAATATATAATGAAAAGAAAGTGTGTCTCTATTCTCTGGCCATCCAGTTTCCCCTTCCTACAGAAAAAGTGCATTCAAGCCTTTCACAATCTGGGCCTAGCCTAGCATCTCATTCCTAACCATCACAAAGGCTTCAAGAAGCTCAAATGCTTACTCTTCTTTTTAGTCTTCCTGGAGAAGCCCCCAACACAAACCTACGCTTACTTACATGCTTAGCTTTTTCTGTTCCTATTGCTTGAATGGCCTTCATAAAGCCCTCACTGAATAGCATTCTGACACGTCTCTGCACTAGAACAAACTGACCATCCCTTGTTCCAGAGGCCCTCTCCTTTCCTCTGCACCCCTGCTTACTCCACATTACCGACTTCCCTTCTCTTCCGGAGCAAGAAACGAGCAGGACACAGAGAAGAGTCCACGTACCTTCCCGCGAGATTGTCCAGCTGGGAGAATTTTGTCCCGTCCGCTCCCCGTCCCTCTAGTAGCTGGGCGAGCGCGGCGTCGGCGTGCGTGTCCGCGCAGCCGCAGTGCCTTGCGAGTGGGCAGGGCCGTCTATTGGCGGCGGTTGGCCCGGCCGGGGAGGCGGCTGCACGTGCGGCGGGGGCGATGCGTCACTGATCGGTGAGAGGCGGCGGAGGGCTCGGCCTCCGTCCGGAGTCTGCGGCTGGCCCGTTTCTCAGTTAGTGCTTTCTGCCCGGCGGGGGTCGGCGGGGAGCGGCTGTTGGTAGGGGGTTGTCACGACGCTCACCGAGCAGGGGCGACCCACGGGCCCCCTCGGTCTGAGAGGCCGACGAGGAGGAAGCGGGCTCTGCGAGGAGCGAAAAGGGGAAGGACTCCCCGGCTCTGCCGACGGGAGGGCGCCAGGTCGCGGGAGGGAAAACTGGGAACGGGAGGAGGTGGGCCTGTCACTCACGGGGCTGGGACTCCGTTCCTTCCTAATCCAGGAGGAACAAGGATGAATATGACTCAGGCCCGGGTTCTGGTGGCTGGAGTGGTGGGTCTGGTGGTTCTCCTCCTCTACGCCTCCATTCACAAGATCGAAGAAGGACACCTGGCCGTGTACTACAGGTGAGCGGCATGTGCAGTCAGCACAGGTTCTAGAGCAGGTAGAAAGGGAACTCCCATTAGAGTCTGGGAAGTTGTTCCCTTTGCAGTGTCTGGGACCTCTCTCCAGTCCTAGGAAGCGGTTTCGTTGCAGCCCTAGGGAGAGTAGGGGGCCTGTAGTAGGCCTCTGCAGAGCACCCTCCAGGTGTTGGACAGTTTCAGTGCTATGTACATCGGGTGCAGAGGTTAAGACACCCTACCGTTACTGCTAATAGACAGCAAAATCAGTTACTTGCAGAAAAAAAGTGAAGAGTGGAAGGCAGTGGTCTTTCCACCTGTAGATGAAAAAAATGGATAAATCATTGTTAAAACTCCATACAGCTGCACTGGCTTTCGGTTTGCAGCTGTAGATACTGTTTAGAAACTCTGGTCCTATTTGTGGTTGTTTCTTAGATTTCTTTTTTTTTTTCCTTTTAAAGGTCCTGGTGTCTGATTTTGACTTGTAAGGCCATAATGACCACGACAATTGTTAAATTCCTGGACCTCGGGAGGCAAACACAGCACTGATGGGCCACCCTCCTCCCACCTTTCCCTTTTCAGGTTGAGGAAAGGAATGGTGTGGAATATGTTATTCTCTGGCTGAGATGAATAGCTCTTCCTTCAATGTAGTTACCCCAGTTCTTTACATATAGACAGAGAGAGGACAGTTTGGAGAATTTCAATAATGTATTTGAAAGAGTTCCAACTTTTTGCTGGCTTCCATCATCACCTAAAACTCCTTTTAGATCCGTATTGAGTCTTAGAAAGTCTTCCCTGTGAAGTGCTAGTTTCAAACACAGTTTTAGTGATATGTCTTAGCAGGTGGGGGTCTTGCATTTAAAAAAAAAAAAGACAGATTAGTCTGTATTTCTATCTAGTTCAGCATCGTCTTCCTGATAGTAAAGCCAAGGAGAGAACATTTCAAGATATGGTGCTCAAAGAATTAGGGATGGACCTCAAACAGTTCATCTTTTCTTAATTATTTGTTATGAATTCTTTGCAAGCCTATTCATATTTTCAAGATAGGAAGCTAAGTTCTATGAATTTACTATTCACTATGTAAAGCAGGATCTTTTTTATATTTGCCTCTAAAATGCCTCCTTTTTATAACTTCCAGGATGTGCTTTCAGGTTTCTTACATTCTAGAATTTGGTGAACAAGTCCTTACTTATATCCTATTTATAGTCTTATCCCCTCACCCTTCATTTTCTGTGCTAATTTCTTGTTGTTAGTTTTATCGAGACTTTATGCCCCCAGTATTTTCATTGCCTTGTAGGTAGATTAAAAGACTCTTGAGCCTCAGAAATTTTCTCCGTCCTTTAGAGTTTATGTTATCTTTTTTTTCCAGCCTGGTGACTAAATGTATTATGTTTTGATCTGGCTCATGTTATGTACAATTAAAGTACATCAACCAAGAGCCATTTGAATTTTTTTCACAAGTATTTCTTGGAAGGTTAAAGACTAAGGAGAATCTTTGTACCTGAGAGTGGTGCTGGAGACCCAGAGGTCTGGTTGGCAGAGCTTATTAAACAAGGTGTAACATGAGCAGTTTAATTTGATCTTTTCACCCTTTTAGGTGTGGCAGATATTTTAGGGACCAGTAGTTAGTTATTCATCATGAGTAACTCATGTGAGTGAGTTTTTAGTAGGTCAGTAGGGTGCATAAGAGTGAATATTTATTATAGCATTTTAGATTTGGAAAGAGAATTTCTCTCTTTATAATCTTGTCCAATTAAAACATCTTTTTGCAGGGGAGGAGCTTTACTAACTAGCCCCAGTGGACCAGGCTATCATATCATGTTGCCTTTCATTACTACGTTCAGATCTGTGCAGGTGAGTGATTCCTACCTAGGGAAGCCCCCGCACTGGATAGACAGGTGTGACAGGAACAGTTACCACATTCATGGGTGGAGACAGATTTTCTTACTGCTTAAGCAAATGGTGCTATTTACTTAAATGCAGGAGTTAAAGTTCAAAGTACAATTGTCACAGTGTAAGTTATGATTTTGAACAGCCTCACACTCTTGAAGTGTATTAGCAGCATGAGCTAGATAGCTTGGAAGGACTGACTTCTCCCATCTATGAAGTAGTATGCAGCAGATTTTCTGTTGGTGCTGTCAAACTAAAAGCAGGACTTAAGACAACTCAACCAGAGATACAAACCAGTGATTATTTGGTTTAGGACGGTGTTTGGTATCCATAGTAGCAAGCTCCTGGGCTACTGTTCATATGGAGGATCTGAATTTTTATACACAGCTTCTCTGCCACACATTTTTGCCTGGAACGTTAAGCAGAGTTTTATGTGGAGCCTTAGTGAGTGTTCTGTTTTGACAGCATCCCAGGATATTTGAAATGAGTGCCTGGTTCTTACGAATAGTGTCTTGGCCATGGGAGACACTTAGTAAATATCTTTTGATATAACAAGATGACAAAACAGGATTGGATGGTTACTACTTTTGCAAGCTCTGTGTGATCATAAATCATTGGATTCAGAAGGTTGTCTATTATCTGCTGCTAACAGGACTGAGGAAATTTGAAGTCTAGGCTTCCTGCTAAGTGAGAGTTTCATTGTGATTACTTAACCCTTCCAGTTTTCCTTCCAATTCCCTTTTAGATGGCTTAGGGCAAGAATCGTGTCTGTTAAGGTGAAGTATAGGTTCTTCAGATTGACTTCCATATTGTTTTCCCATGTTTATTGTATTTACTCGCCTTGGTTGATGCTGTCACCTCTTCTCTTACCATCTTTCCCTTCATTCCTTATCTCCTGTCTAAATCTTGCCAGTCTTTTTAAGGCTCATCACAAATCTCTCTCCTCCTATTCTGTATTTCTTAATGTCTGTATTGTGAATTGTGGCCCTTGATCTTATTTCCTTTAATATGTTGTCTGGTATTATCCTCTTAAGTTTTTGTATGTATTTTTTTTTTCCCAGAAAGTCTCCAAGCTTCTTGAAGGCAATGGTTGTAACACACTTAAATTTCTAACTTTTCTACTTGTGGTGGAAGTTGTTAAATTGAGC
The DNA here is from genome assembly GCF_036321535.1 of Camelus dromedarius. NCBI lineage: Eukaryota > Metazoa > Chordata > Mammalia > Artiodactyla > Camelidae > Camelus > Camelus dromedarius. The sequence continues at coordinate 57,992,736 of NC_087443.1, read as the reverse complement.
TGATTTCTCAGGAAGCAGTATGGTGTAGTGAACATGGGGCCAGAAACCTGCAAACTTTGGTTCTTGCTCTGGCTTTGCCACCAATTGGTTGCATGACTTTGCAAAAATCACTTAACCATTCTAGACTTCAGTTTCTCCTCTGTGAAAGAAGAAATTTTAATTTTGTGAACTTACCTACAGCTTAAATAGTCTATAATGATATGGCATTGTCAGACCCTTAGAAATTGGGGGCTCTTTTAGATCTTGTTCAAAGCCAGGCAGATCTGTCTCTGCCTTCTTGGAGCTCAGTACCTTGAGTCATACTGATGCAGAGAAATATAAAAGAGATACAGACAATAAAAAATAGGTTTTAAAGTTTAATTGCATATATAACAAATATATGGTGTGTGTGGATATATATTATATGTATATGTGTTGTGTGTATGTGTACATATATGTACCCACATACACAAATAGCATGATAAACTATCATAAGAAATGAAAATGAGATTAGTAAAAAGATTTCTGTGTAAACTATTTTACTTTTCATCTACAAAAAAGATTAAATGCTGGAGCCAGTGTGACTAAATAGGAATGTTCTGTCCTTATATGTGAAATAGCAATGTTCTAGGAAAGAATTATATTAATAAAACCCTTTTAAGAAATTGTTCTTATAAGAATAAGACAAACTTATTTTAGAAACTTTTGAAACACATAAGAAGACATAGCCTACATAAACAAATAGCTTAACAGACATGGCATTTGAAAGGAATATATAAGAAGCATCTTGGGGAAATGTGAGATCCTATATATAATGTTAGGAAAAAACTATGCTTAGGGAATATAAAAACCTTCAGCCTTTAAAATGTATATAACATAACCAAAAACTTATAAAATAAATACTAATACTGGGAAAATAATTTTTGAGGTAATATAAAAGAAGTATAAAAGTACATGAAGATAGGATGTTACACTGAAGACACAACATCTGAACTCTTTCCTAGTTCTTCTTGGTTTGAAAATTGGGTACAGAGTATCCTTTAGGTTTAAATAGGAATGTATATTTGAAGTTGATGCGGAATATGGAAATTGAATTTGGTTAAAGTTTTGAAGGAAATAAATTGAGCTCATCTCTTTATCAGCTCCTTCACTCTACCTAGATCCTGTCACTAATGTTTAGTATTACCTTAATCGTTTAGCCCCAGGCTTAATATTCTATTCCTTTCCCTTCTGGAATTTTATATGCAATTAGTTGTCAAACCCTTCCTCTATTATGTCTCTTAGATGACAGCTTTCAGTTTTCATGGCCTTTACTTCATTAAGGTGAATAAATTACTACTTTAGCTACCCAGCTGGTTTCCTTGTCTCCAGACATAATAGAGAACCACATCAGGCGCAAGCCAAGGGATGAAGGAGAAATCATGTTTTTGAAAGGTACATTTTGTGGCTGTATATAAGATGGACTAGGGAGAGCCCAAGCCGCCCAGCAAACATTCCAGGGTCCTCTAACTAATGTCATCATGTGCTCTTCTCAGAATTCCCCTCTGGTCTATATTGCCCCTACTGTTCCAGGCAAGCCAACTGCTTCCTGACACCTAGACACACAGGTTGTCCTCAACTTTGTGTACTTGAATAGAGTATTTATTGAACCTAACATGTTCCTCTGCCTTATCTGTTCTTAATTCTCCTCTAAACCTGGCTTATAAATACTTCACCTCAGAGAGCTTTTCAAACAATTACTTTACTCTGTCACTTAATACCTAACAATTCAGTGTACACTCTGTTATTTGTACCTGTTATGGATTGCTTTGTAAGGATCTTTGTTTCCTGTTGGATTGTGAGCTCTGGAAATGGACCATGCTTCCTTTTTCCTTTGTATTCCATAAAGTACCATGTTTCTGTGGGCTTAGTAATTAGGTGTAGTGTGTCCAGAATATAGTCAGTATGTACTCACCTATTGGAAGCCTTAGAGGGCAGTGGAGAGTCATTCTGGACCCGAACTACATAGTGACAAGGGCAGAGTAATTAAGTACAAGATTGTTGGTTCACTAGGAGAAAGCAGTGCTGATGGTGGCACTCTTACTAAGAAGGAAGTTGAATAGACTGAGATCACTAGAGCCTGAGCTTTAGATGAAAAGGTTGCTGTTGAGTTCAGGGGCCCCTTGAAGTTGTAGACTACTTGTATGCATATAATAGTTACCTTTTACCTTCATTGTAAATAGTAATGTTAGTATTAAATATCAAAGTTCAGAGTACAAGTCCTAGCAGTAATATCCTTGTGGGTAATCCATGTAGTTTACAGTCCCAGGCTAGCTCCAGGCAAGTAAGGGACTGATTGAGAGATTGAATGTTGAAACTTTCCTGGTGTGTTTTGATTCAAACATTAGCTATAAAATATTTTGTCTCTAGTCTTTCATGTCTGCTAGGATACAAAATGAGGTTACTCTGATAGCTAATCTTTGGGGACTGAAATAGTAATGGAGCTCTCCTGTACTTACCTCTCAGCACTTCTCTAGAGGTTTTCTTTTGAGACCAGAGGTTCTTTGGTGATATGTGTGCTGAGTATTGATGAGATACTTTTTCCTCCCCAGACAACACTGCAAACTGATGAAGTTAAAAATGTGCCTTGTGGAACAAGGTAAGCATTCCCCTTGCTTACCAACCTCCCTTTGTTTCAGATGTAGTTTCTGTTCATAAACTGTGAGCACTTAAACACCTTTCAAATAGGCATGATAGGAACCCAGGGGGCTTTCTCTTCTGAGTATTATTTGAGAAAAGCCATATCTCCAAATAGGAACTTCCCGTCTTAGGAGCCATTTTAAACTCTCAGCGGCAGATAGTTTAAAATGAAATCAGCTCACATTCTTATCATCTGTAGTATTAAATGCCATCTAATTGAGAGTTTCTGATTCAGGAAGTCTGGAAAGAGACCCAAGAATTTGCATTTTCAGAAGAAGTTCCAAGGTGATACTGGTGCTGCTGGTCTGAGGACCTTAACTTTGAAAATCACTGCCCTGAATGGTTTTAGGGAGAGAAAGGCAAGCAGGGCCCAGATTATTTCTAAAATATAATCAGTACATTGAAGTGCAGTTGAAAAGAAAGTAAAGTTTAAAGTGTATTTTAAATTCTGCATTTTAAATGACTAAAATATCACTATTACAAGCCTATAAAAGAGGCTTGACATTTGTGGAAGGACAGAAATATTCTTAAAAACGGAGCAAATCCCCTGTGTTTTAAGTTAACATGTTTGATATCAGGTTCTCCCTAGGTCCATCTGTAACACACTTTTATGGGATCCCTTTAGAGATGACTCAAAATTGGCAGCTGATGAGCTGTTGGGTAGATTTTATTTTTATCTTCATGCTTTCCTGTGTTTGTGAGATTTTTTTTGGCAAACAGGTATTAACCCTTTTTTATCAAGAAAAAATTGTCATTTTAAGTTGGTTGAAGGGCTTACTTGTGTAGTTTCAAAATCTCTTAACTTCATGTGTCTGAAATTGAGGTTCACATGTCCCTCAGGGTCTGTGCTGGTAGGCCAGGAAGTGTGGGTAGCCAGTAATTAACAAGATCTGTCTTTCTGAAGTGTCGATTTTACTTCAAGTTTTGAGGGGGGTGGTTCTTTTTTCATATTAGAATAAATACAGATGAAAAGTAGACCAAGATAAGGCAGGAAACCAAAAGAATTTAAGCTTGCGGCTAGCCTTCCTACCTCTTTACCTGGTTCCTTAATGGAAGAGTTTGAGAAGTGCATTGCTTTAGCTGTTGACTTTAGTTAATACGGTCAAAGTGCTAAGCAGCTCTAGGTTATAAGTCTAGTCTTCATGTGAGCTGATCTGATCACAGAAGTTACAGAGGTGAGCCTTTGGTTATGAAAAGAGGCAGATGAGTATGTGTAGGGTCACTTGAGTAGTGATTAGTGAGATCCTTTTCATCAATCAGTAGTATATGTGTAGATTTTCCTTCTAAATTTCTCTCGTGTGGGATATGTTTGATGATATGGGATTAATCTGGGACTATAATAAGTTTGTACTTGGCTCACATTTCTCTGTTTCTTTGTTTTTAGTGGTGGGGTCATGATCTATATTGACCGAATAGAAGTGGTTAATATGTTGGCCCCTTGTGCAGGTATGATACCCATCTATTCTGTTATTTTTATAGTTATAATCAGAGTATTTGTAAATGAGACATTCCCTGAGAAATAGAAAGGTACCTTTAAAGTTTTATGACCTCATACATTTCTGAGATATATGTATATATAATCACTGCAATATTTTCCATTTCTAGAGAGTGGTGACAGAATTAGGTCACAAATCCTGGACAGACTTGACTTTCTCCAACTGTATGGGTTACTCTTCTCTGAGCCAAGTGTATCTAAGAGCATGCCAGTCACTGATTATTTCTAGAATTTCTAGAAAGTGGCATTTTATCCAGTCAGGATGAGGAATGATTTCCTTACATTTCTGTAAGCAATCATTTCCTTAGCCACATTGATTTTGACTGTAGAAAAATCTTTTCTAGTTGAGATTTGCCAGAACTTGCAAAGGAATCTGAAAGTCCTTAGTATGGGGAAAGCATTTTCTTGGTAAAAGATGAAAACTCACAGAGGTGGAATGGGAGTGTTTTTCAAATCAAAAACCTAATTAGAAGTTGTGAAGTAAGATTGGCCTTTTTTAATGTTTGATTTTTTCCCCAGGTTTTTTTTTTCATTGTGCTAAAATATATATAACATAAAATTTACTATCTTAACCATTTTTAAATGTTCAGTGGGTATTAAATACGTTCACATTGTTACGTAGTCATCACCAACATCTATCTCCATAACTCTTTTCATCTTGCAGAACTGAAACTCTTTACCCATTAAACAGTAACTCCCTGTTCCCCGCTCCCCAGCCTCTAGCAACCATTGTTCTCCTTTCTGTCTCTGTGATTTTGACTACTCTAAATACTCTGTGTAGGTGAAATCATACAGTATTTGTCTTTTGTGATTGGCTTATTTCACTTAGCATAATGTCCTCAAGGTTTGTCCATGTTGTAGCATGTGTCAAGAGTTTCCTTCCTTTTTAAGGCTCAGTAATATTCCATTGTATGTATATACCACATTTTGTTTATCCATTCATCCATCAGTGGACACTTCGATTATGTCCATGTTTTGGCTATTGTGAATAATGCTGCTATGAACATGGGTGTACATGAAAAGATCTACCATTTTATTTTTATCCTTATTATTCAAATTTGCATGCTTAATATGTCAGGATACTGTGTTCGGCAAAAAAAATTCAGAAAGGTGAAGTTAGAGCCTTTTCCTTAAGGGGTTTTTATTTTACTTGAGAAAACATGATACTGACCTAAAAAAATGCATATTGGTGTGTAAGGTTATGTTAAAATTCATGTTACTGCTACAGGCACAAATAGCAAAAGGATTTCAGAGCAGAGAGCAAGGTGTCTTACAGTCAAGTGGATTTAGATTATATTTTTCAGCAATTAAGTATTTTCCTGTTTTTTATCATCTACTTTCCCTGGTCACAAATCAAAGGAATGGAATATGATTGGAAAAATAGATGAAGGGGAGAAATTGCTCATTTTCTGGCCAGAGATAAAATGAAAACTGTTGGATCACCAACTCATCTGGAAATGACCAAGGGAATGAGTTAATCAGCAAGTATTTATTGATGGCCTGTCCATCAGTTGTGATCTGGAATCCAGTTACATCTAGTCCTCCATGGCAAGACCGGTAGAACACGCCTTCAGTCTGAAGGGAGAAAGCAGCGTGTTTTAACAAGTAGAGCACAGATTCTGGTCTGGTCTAGTATGTACCCTTAGGCGCATTTCTGAAATTCTGTTTCATATTATGCAAAATTAGTAGATTTTTTGTGAGAATTAGTGTTAATGTATATAAATTGCTTGACATAAATCCTGGTCCTGTAAATGTTAGCTTCTTTCCCTTGTAACCTTTAAAACTTTTATCTTTTTTTTTTTTTTAACAACCTTTAAAACCTGCCTTTTTGAAAATGGTCTCTTGCAGCTGCTTCCTTCTTTCATTCTCACTGTTCCTCAAATAATCCAGGCCCTCTTTACCTCTTAGCGAAACTTTTGCCTTGGAATAATTACCTTACACTTCTTCCCCTGCCTCTGATTTCTGTGCCTCACAATTTTTCACTCTGCTGCCAAAGTACAAATCTGGTTGTGTCATGCCCTTGCTCGAAAAATTTGACAGTTCCTTATTACCTCTAAGATAATATATATGCTCCTTAGTATGGAATTCAGAGTTTGCCCATTAGAATTACAAATACAATAATGTCTGGAAAATTAGGCACAAGGAACACATCAAGGTTTGGAGTTGGGTTTCATGTTCTGACTATTTCACTGGCACTTTTCCTCGTGTATATTTTTTCACTGTAACTTTAACCTTGGCTGAATTAGAGAATACATGGGGAAACATGGATTGTACCTCTTTGTTTCAGTGTTTGATATTGTGAGGAACTACACTGCAGATTATGACAAGACCTTAATCTTCAATAAAATCCATCACGAACTGAACCAGTTTTGCAGTGCCCACACGCTTCAAGAAGTTTACATTGAATTGTTTGGTAAGTATCTTATTTGTTTTAAATGTGTAAATAACCAATTAGAAATCTTGTTCAACTTGTTTGTGTGATAATGCTGTGATAATGTTAGTAAACACTGGTATTTGAGTGTTTCTTCTGAATTTAAATTAAAGCAATTATCTTTAGAACATTCTTTATCTTAAGTTTAATTCTTCTTTGATTAAATTTGCTTAAAATTGCTTAAATTAAGCAAATAGTTACTCATACAAGAGATTTTAAGAATGGTGACCATTTTCAGGAATGTATACTCTGTAACTTGGTAGAGATTGGAAAAAGATCATTACTTAAAAGACTGTTCTATTTTTACTATGATAACTTACTGAAAATTAGCTTTGTTGCTGTTAATAGATAATTTGGGGAAATTTAGGAGTCTGCTTTGTAGTTTCCCAAGATTCACCCCAATGTTTGATGATTTGCTATGAGGACTTAAAGGACTCAGCATAATCGCACTCGCAGCTGAGATGTATTACAGCAAAAGGGTACAGAGCAAAATCACTGAAAGGAAAAGGCACATGGGGGAAGTCTGAAGGAAACCAGGCACAAGCTTTTAAGAGTCTTCTCCCAGTGGAGTCATACAGGATATACTTAATTACTCCAGCAATGAGTTGTGACGACACGTGTGAGCTGTTGTCTGCCAGGGAAGCTCGTTAGACTCACTGCTCAGGATTTGTGCTGAGGGCTGGTCATGTCAGTACCCTCTGCCTAGAACATACCAAAATTCCAAATTCCCAGAAGGAAAATACCTGTTCATAAACCACAGTGTTTGTATGAACAGTTTAGGCACGGTGAGTCATTCTTATCCATTCTGGGAATAGTGAAAATCCTCTCCAAGTCCATGTTCTCAGGTGACAGCCTGAGGCCAAATTGCAAACAGGCCTTTCTAAGGATAGTAGCTTCAGCCTTGCTCTGTTAACTCTCTTCTGCACAAGTTACTTTTCATTTGTGATCGTGAACACTCTGGCCAGGGATTGGGTTACTACTATTGGCTGCTCCTCTCCCTCCTGGAACTCTTAATGAATTTCTTAGGGGCAGGCATAGGGGTGATTAATCAATTTAGAAATCTACCAATTCTTTCCTCGTTGATGATTGAGAACTGTTGGGGTGGTGTTTAAGAGAACTAGTCTGTCCTGATTTGTCGGGTCATTGGTTACTTAATAATAGTGAAAGTACTGTTGAGGTAGATAGAAAATTCATAAGTTACAAGGCCAAGTGAAGTGACATTTTTTATTGTCCATTCTTGTGTGCTTCAGAGACCTTCCTATGAGCCTTCCCCTCCTCCCTTTAAATCTAAAATAATAGGCAGAGGTCCATGGAAATGAAATTTAGTTATTTGGAGACTTGGATAAAGCTTGACTGAAGATGGGAATTTGCTTTTTTATGAGAATCAGGACACAGTAAGTAACAACACTGAATTAAGATTAGAAACCTAGTGAAAAAGAATGCGACAATGAATATATGTATGTTCATGTATAACTGAAAAATTGTGCTCTACGCTGGAAATTGACACACATTGTAAAGTGACTATATAACTCAATAAAAAAAAGTGAAAAAAAGATACTAGGAACCTAGATTCTCCATTTATTGGATAAACTTCAACTAGCTGCTTGTCATCTTTCTTCCTTAATTTCCTTGTTTAATAATTTGTCACACTTTTTCCCATACAAAAGGAAAACTAAGTATGTGTATATACACACACCCCTATATATATATATATATATATATATATATATATATATATTTGTTTTCATATATATGAGAAATGGCTTAAGCTATATAAAAGAATAGTACCATGAAAACTTTAGGTCTGATAATGATTGGTTTTGTTTCAGTATTAAATATTTCTTGAATGTTATGAGAGCTGTTGTTCTTGGCTTTAAAACAGATCAAATAGATGAAAACCTGAAGCAAGCTCTGCAGAAAGATTTAAACATCATGGCCCCAGGCCTCACCATACAGGTAAGCCCTTCTCCTAGGGAAATTCTCTGGGAATTTTGAGAGTTTTGAATTTAATTGTCTTTTCACTGGACTGTTTAGTCAGCAGTTATTTAATTGAAGTGCTGTGGTGATCTATAGAATATCTGTCTCAGTTTGACCTTAGGTTTCTGCCAAAATAAAATATTCTTGTAGCTTACCATGGGTGGCCTTTTTTTCTGAACTCTTTAGAGGGAACAGATAAACTGCGGCTCTTATAAGGAAATAACATCCATATTCTTCTATGTGTGAGGCATTAGTAAGATACAGTAATGGTCATGTATCAGTGTAAGACTAATCCTTGCGCTCAGTAAGATTATGAAAAATAATTTCAAGTATAAGATTTAAATAATAACTAGACAAAGTAAATGTCACTAAGTATTAAGTGACAGATGAAGTGATTGGATGATTATTGCTCTAGGAGTTTAGAGGACATTTCAAGAGAGTCTGCCTGTAAATAAGTATGACTGAGTTGGGATTTTAGGTAGTTCTGGAAGAATTAATAGGATTTTTGTGGGGGAAAGGAGAACGGAAGGTATTTCTAGTGGGTGGAATGGCCTGAGTACAAGCAAGGTAGCAGATGAATTTAGTGGAGTGGTGGTGGCATTGGGAGATAGAATGGAGAGAACAGCTGCTTTTGGGGGGTCAGTATTTTTTCAGATTGGGCTGAAATCCATTAGTGGGTTATTAGTGGGTTCTAAAATCAACTTTAATGGGTCATGACCAGCATTTTTAATAAAGTGGAATTGAATAAGAAAAGCACATGGCATGTAGTAATTTTAAGTATCATTCTGTGAAACTTTAGTTTGTTTTACATGAGTGTGTGGGGTAGGTGTTAATACTGGGTGTCACTCTAAGATGACTTTTCTACTGTGGTCATGGTCTGTAACATTGGAGAGCTGTGGCTCTGGATCTGAATTACCTGATAAGTGGTAATACGGCTTCTCTAGTGTCTTTTCTCAGTTTCTAGGAGATCAGTTAATTGTTGTGATGAACATTATTGCAGCTAAAGGTAGAGCTTCCTCTGATGTCATGTGTCTCAAGTGTCACACCATTACTGAGAGTATATGTTCACTGTGAGTGATCGTGAGTGATCTCTTAAGCGAGTCTGTCTTCCTTCATGCTGTGCCGTTGTCTCCAACCAGTGCCTGAGGGGGAGCCACCAAAGTTAAGGAGTGATTTGAAATGTCCAGAGCTAACTTTGTAAAACGCTCTGGATTGTCCATTCATTTGTGGCTAGAGTAGCTTTTCAGTTTTAAACATAATAAATGTGAATGTCACAGATTCCTAGATTCTGCTCAGGTTGTTGCTTGGAGATCTAGGTGGTTCTTAACAGCTGCCTGGAGTTCCTTGCCTTATATTACGTAACTGTTTACCTGTTGTTTCCAGTTTTATTTTGCTGTTAATAAGCAATAGTGTAGTGAACATTCCTGATACATCTTCTTGTATGTACAGGTTATCTTTCACAGCGGCTATGCAAATTTATATTCTTAGTAGTGTGTGTAAATACTTGTTTCTCCACAACCTCATCAGCACTTGAAGCAGTCAGACATGCTAATTTTTGCCATATGGATGGGTGTGAAGTTCTCTCTCTCTTTGATTTGTATTTCCTTAGTTGTTAGTGAGGATTTTTGATTTTTTTTTGGTCCATTTATACCCTTCTGTCAATTGCCTATTCATATCTTTTGCCCACTTTTCTGTTAAAATATTTTTCTTTTTCTTACTGATTTGTAGTAATACTTTGTGCATTTTGGATATTTTTATACACACAGGTGTTATGTATGTTGTAAAAAAAAATTTCTAGATACTAGGAAAAAGATGAATAACAAAGTGGAGTTCACCAGTAATCTTACTATGCAGAGATAACAGAGTTTGTTGTATCTTTCCAGACTCTTCTTAATGTAGAGGAACATCTGTTTTTAGTTACAAATAATGTTGAACTAAAATGGAATCATACCATAGCTGCTTTTTTCACCAACAGTATACATAAGCATCTTTTCAAGTCAAAAATACAGATTTGCTACATCATAACTTTTAATGTTTTCATTTAATTAATCTCTATGGCTCCCAATTTTTTATTATTATTTACATATTGTAATGAACAAGCTTGTACATACATCTTTTAAAATTCTTCCCTTAGGATAAATTCTTAAATGTAGGATTGATGAATCAAAGGGTATGCCCTGTTTGGGGGCTTTTTGGTACAAATTATTGCCAAATTGCCTTTCAGAAAAATTTTTAGCACCATGTACTCATCAGCAGTGTTGATGAGCTGACATTTCCTACACATTTGATTGTGTGATTGTACCCAAATAATTAACAGATGCTTACCTACTCTCTAAATCTTTTTAGAGAAAATGAATCTGGTATTTTGTATTAATTATTGATGTTGACTGCCCCTGGGGTATTTATTGGCCATTTGTGAGTTGTTTATTACGTTTGCTCATTTTTTAGTTTTTATCTGTTTTTCTCATTGACTTAAACTATTTTTGATATGTTAATTATTGCAACTCTTCTTTAAATGCATAGGAAACATTTTCTCAAATTTTTTCTTTGCCATTTAACTTTTCCTTTCCCTTTGACAATTCTGAGTTTAATTTTAGTATTTTTAGTAGTAATTTTAGTATTTTTTCTTTGTGGCATTTTGGCATGCTGGCATGCTTTTAAGAGCCTTTCACCACTTTAAAATATAGAGATTTAAATAAAATCAGAAATTACAACAGTTTTCTCTACTTTTACAATTATATTTTTAGATTTAAATTTTTAATTCATCTGGAATCCATTTTGATGTCATTTGTGGGGTGGGGCTACAATTTGCCTCTCCCCCAATTTATTAGCATCAGTGATTACTGAATAATTTATGCCCCTCTCTCCTCCTTGTTTGAAATGCCATTTGTATTGTCTGCTGAATTCTATTAGATGGTAAAGCCTTTTTTGGACTTCTCCTGTTCCATTGATATTTCTATTTCCTATTCATTCATTATTTACAGAGTCCTTGGTCTTTTCCCATCCAATCTGCTTCTCTCCTGTTTTTCCCTTCTTGTTAATAAATGGCTTCTTCTTCCCCTCAGGCCAGTCTAGATGTGTGAGAAACATCTTTGACAACTCTCTCACCCTTAACATATAATCAGTCCCTGTATCCTGCTGATTCTACCAAATCCATCTGAAACATCACTGCCACCTCCTTAAGTCAAGTACCATGTCTTACCTGGACTTCTACAGTAGTCTCCTATCTTGTTTCCTCACTTTCACTTGTCCACATCATTTTCTGCGCAGCAGCAAGAAGGATCTTTTAAATGTACCTGCATTTATTTGTTGTTTTTATAAAAACAGTTGTTGAACTGAAAAATGTCACTTTATGTTACTTTTTTTAAACTGATAAATCAAGGTCTCCATTGTTTTCGTTGCTTTGGTCTTGTTAGAAAATAGTTTCTTTAGACAGTTGGAATGCATTTTTAGAACTTCAAGGCTATTTTTCAGCTTTCCTATTTTTAACATATTATCATATGGTTACGATAATTCAACTTTTTATTCACTTTTAAAATCTAGTAAGGTATATTTTCAAAAATAATGGGCCTTGATATTTCTGCCAGTTTATTCTAATGGATGGGTTTTCATTATTGAAATTTTCAATATACCAGGTACCTAAATTGGCATGTACATTTTAAAATTAGGAACATAATTTATGACTTAATTGTATCATCATTTCAATTTCTTTTAGAATTTCTGACTTAGGTGAGAGACCCATATCCCAGTTTAAATTAATATTCATGAATTTAATGAGTTTTAATACTGTTAAATATATAGTCATTTTTTTTTTGTAGTCACTTTTTTTTAAGCATTGAGAAATGCAGATGATTCTTGGTGACTTTATTATATATCTACAGGTTTGTTGAATTAACTGTCTCTAGTAATTTTTTTGGTTAATTTCCTTAGATTTGTGTGTGTGTGTGTGTGCATGTGTGCACACAGTAAAAATCATGTGAGATCTATTCTCTTAAAATTGTAAGTATACAGTACATTATTATTGACTGTAGGTACAGTGTTGTACAGCAGACCTCTGGAGCTTTTATCTTGCTTGACTGAAACTTTATGAATTTCTCTAGATTTTTTAGTTATGTAATTATGCCATAATAAAAATTTTGATTTCTGCCCCCAGCCTAGTATTTCCCAGTCCCGAAAGCATCCTGTTTTAATTCTTCACATAACACTAGTAACCATCTGAAATTCTCTTATTTATTTATTTATTTGCTTTTTGTTGTTATTTATTGTTTCTTTTCTCCTTTTAAAATTTTAAAGTCCATGAGAGCAAAGCTGTATCCACAGTGATTGGAGCAAACAGCAGTTGGTACAGACTAGGCACCCAGTAATATTTGTTGTTGAATGAACCTTCTCTGTAACAATCAGTGTTTTAATTTTTCCCTTCTCTATATTTACACCTCATTTTTACTTCTTGAATAACTACTGTGACAAATTAAAGTGGTAGGCTTCCTTGGTATTTTTTCCTATTATTGAAGGCAATGAGTGTATTATATTCTGGCTTTTGGTTAAAAATACATGCTTGGAACCCAGGAGTCCATTTCAATGGATATATTCATTTCATCAGACTTTTTTTCTCTTTCTCCACTCATTGTATGTGTGTGTGTGTGTGTGTGTGTTGGCCATTGTTTTTGGATGTGTTGCCATTTTATTTCTTAAATCTCCTATGAAGCAAACTACTCATGGTATCTGTTACAGTATGTGCTTATATTTCACATATTTGAAAATCACGAGATTTCCCAAGATTAGCAAACATGTAGTATATTCTTCAGCCACATACAGCAAGATAGAATTCTTCGGAAGACAGTCCTATTTTGTTTCTTTTTATAAGAATAAAAAGATACATGGCGAGTCTTGTAATTAAATGCAATATGACAGTGCTTCCCTCTAAATCATATTGGAAGTCATCTGTATTTCTGGTAGTCAACTAGTGAAATCTGGCATCTCTCATAGATTCTGGTTCTGAATTTTTCTTTGTCTTCTGGATAAATCCATGAGTTGTTTCTTATGGCCTCACTTGCCTCACCTTCAGTATCCATTGAGTGTTCACCATGGTCCCCAGATTCTTTCTCATTTCACTCTAATTCTTGTATATAGTTATGATAATCCTCAAAGTTATGTACAGATTGGACTTCTCTCAAATATGTGGAGGAGGCTATGTTGCTTAAAATTTTTTAAATCTTTTTTCAAAAGCCCTTAAAGAAGCCTGTGTGTTCAAAGGCCTTGTTGCTTAAAACTTCAGCCAATTTTCAGAGGGAAATTAAAACTTTCTTCTGTTTTGTATGTGTTTACAGTAGGGTGGAAGATGGTGTGGGTTGTTTAACTAGTAAAATCAAACATTTTGGGGAGAACAAGTCCTTGATATAGAAAAGTCAGCCTTCAAAAACTGTATTTCCCAAGTAGATGTAACTGTGTAAGGGCTTGTGTACCCATGGCACAGAAAGCCAAACTCTGACAGTGGGTGTTTGCAGCAAAGTAAGGGTTTATTTGCAGGATCTAGCAAGGAGAATGGGCAGCTCATGCTCAGAGGACCCAAACTCCTTGATGGTTTTCAGGGAAATCTTTAGAGGCAACATTTGGGGTGAGAATGTTGAGGGGGCATGACTTTCTTCCGGGTGATGTTCCAGGAATCTTAATCATCAACCTGATTCCAGCCAGCCTGGAGTCTAGTATTGGAAGTCACCATCCTCCACCTGGGTGGGAGTCTTAGTTCCTGTAGAACAACTCAAAGATATGCATTAGATTGTTGTTATGTATATCCCTTGAGGAGAAAATAGGACTTTATTTTATGAATTACTGTTTCTTGACTGCTTTTCCTTTTGTTTCTGCATTTCCTCACTCACTCATTAGTAACTGCTTGAATCTATTACTTTGAACTCAGGAAAGGCCTAGGAGACTAAAGACTTTTTCTACAAACAAGAAATGGGACACAGAAGGGCTTTTGCACCCAGCTCTTGCACTCCAAAATTATCCTGTTTTGTAGATAATTATGCCAAAGTACACGATGTTAGGGAAACAGTGTCTAGTAAGCAGTGTCTACAGAGACAAGTAGACTTTGTTCTAAGTGAAAGTCTAGGAAGAAAGAATGTAAGCGGCTAATTGGTATTTGTTAATTGTTAATTGATTCTTGTTTTCCCTCAGGGTTGGACTATGTACTTGTAACCATTGCTGAGTGATTGCAGGTTTAGGAAGTAATAAATTAATTTTCCACTGTCCACTGTATTAAGCTGCATATACTGACCTGGGTTTTTCTTTGTTTTTATTTTTGTTTTTGACTTTTTCCTTCTTTACAATTTAAATCTTGGAATTTTACCTTACTTCTGTTTCTTTGGTTTGCAAGTTTGAAAAGGAAACAAAAGTATCTAACTTAAGGGCTATGTGAAAGGTCTTTTAAGAGAGAACTTTTTCTGTAAAGGAATTTATTTACTTAATGAGTAGAATATTTTTTCCTATAGCTAGGCTTTTTTTTTTAAAGGAAACAAGAAGCAGCTTATCTTTGACTTTGATGGCAGGAAAAGTAGATTTTCTAATGGGATCCCTACATGTGTTAGTTGTCAGCTATGTCATAGCTGTTTTATTAGTTTCATTTGAGGAGCTCTTCTGTAGATTTAGTTTGAAGATTTATTTTTCAAATATATTTTGGCTTTTTTACTTTTATTTTTTAGGCTGTGCGTGTTACAAAACCCAAAATCCCAGAAGCCATAAGAAGAAATTTTGAGTTAATGTGAGTAATGTGCATGGGATCCCAATATTTTTACTTAGGGCTGTCTACATATTAATCTACCAGTCTAGAGGAGGCGTGTGTGTGAGACGTTACACTCTGGGGAGGGGTATATGTCTATCTTCCACACTCTAATTCTAGTAATGTTACCTGTTCTGGTGTCTTAATTCCCAGTAGACTCTTATTAGTTTTCTCTTTATATATAGACATTTCAGGAGCAGCTTCAGTGGCTAAGGATGCAGTTTGCTGTAGGACTGTAGGACTTTGTTGGAAGCCTAAGGAGCTATAATTTGGATGTGAATAATACCTTGAGTTAAATATTAATAGCGAAGAGAAAGAGTCCTAGCGTTAAGGTTGAAGAGAGTGCCTGTATTTTGTTACTGTGTTATAAATGGTAAGAATAAACACATTGGTATCAAGTTTGCTTTTCCACTGTGTGTGATTGTATATCTAAAATTAGACTTGGTCTTAATTTGCCTCTGGGGAAATTTTGCCTGAGTTGACCCCTGGTAGTCTTTTCTTATATGTGTCCAGAGCTGACTGGGAGTGAGAAGTTACTTGCTTAACGTGAGTTTCTACGTGTTACAGAAGATCCCTTTTAGGGAAGTACCTATTGCAGTTGGAATGACAGTATTATTCTCATATGACAGGTACCAAAAAGAAGAAACAAAAAAGTCTTTAGGAAATTTGGCTAATGTGTTAGGAGGAAAATTATGAAATGCTGGAAAACTAACTTTGCAGAAGTCAAGAATACAACAGATGTGTAAATACAGGAGGTCCAAAAAATAATAATAACACTTCTTTATAGAGTGATATATTTCTGAATTCTTACTGTTCCCAAGTCTGTATCTTCTGTTAGGCAGTTTTATTTTCCCTTTTTCACTGTAGGAAAGAAACTTTTAAAACTATAAAACATGGAGTGCTAGGCTGGGTAGATCATGGGACTGATCCATTTACAGAGGGAAAAAAATTTCTTAAAGGTTCAGAATGTCTTAGGCTTTAACTATGATAGCTTCTGGTGATGGAACAATGAATACTGTGTGTTCTCTGCCTGAAAATAACTTACAGTATCCAGAATGTCATTTTATGTCTTTATCAGTATTGACTGGAGGAAAGGAGAGATCTTTGCGGGTGGGGGCAGGGGATGTTTGGGGAAACTATTGGAGTTACTTTTCAGATAATTCTGGATCTTTCCTGATTTTATAGATGATTGGCATTCCAGAATTAAAGGCTACCTTGGGATCATCCAGTCAAACCTCCCACCTAATATAGTCTTTTTTTATATCCTTCTTGCCATATAGTCACCCAGTTGCCACTTGCACATGCTCAATGATAGGCTAGCTATTTCCATTATTAGAAAGCTCAGATTCTCAGAAAATTCTTCTTTACATTGAGCCCCCATTCACCACCTAATTAATAACTGCCACCTAGTTATATCTTCTGTACAACAAACAGATAGGGCCACTGCACAAGGGTGCCTGAAGAGGGGCCGAAATCCAGCTCCCTTCTGCTTGCCAAACCATGGACCTGATGGGCTGCATCTGCCCAGAGGTTAGTGCCTTTTGCTAATTGGTCCAGATTAGCTGAAGGCCTAACAGCAAAGGAGGCATTCATATATGCCAGACATTTCCATATCAAAGGCCCTTCCATGATACAGTTAGAGGAAAGGATCAGACTAAAATTCAGATATACTAAATCTGATTCCTATTTCTGGGTGACTTTGGGCAAATCATTTAACTTTCAACCTCAGATTCATTATTAGTAAAATAGGGTAACACCTCTCTTGCCTACCTTAATGGGCCGGAAAATTCTTGTTGAAAATAGTTCTCTGACCCACTAGAGAGTCAGAATTACTACCTGTGACTGCACATTATTTTTAATTTTTTGTAATATTTTACTCCACAGGGAGGCTGAGAAGACAAAACTTCTTATAGCTGCACAGAAACAAAAGGTTGTGGAGAAAGAAGCTGAGACAGAGAGGAAAAAGGCTGTTATAGGTACTTGGATTTCTTTTGGAAATGGATGTCTCTAAGTACATGTGTTACAAGGTAGTCCTGTTCTTTCTCAGTCTCATGTTGGATATTGATGGGAATCAAATAAGACTGCATCATATATGGTGGAGAATTCTGGAAATTCCTTTGTAAAGTCAGATGTCCTAAAGCTTTTAAAAGTAGATGGGGCCAGTACTTAATGAAGTGCTTTGCCTCTCCACCATGTTGTTGACCCCCTACTGTTGTCTTTTTCAAAGACAGGGAGAAGTGGATAGGGTTTGGGAGCAGCTGTAGCCTCTGGTGGACTAGAGTTTTTGTTTATACATGTTCAGAATAGGGAAATTTTTTGGCCAAAACTCAAGACTGTTTATATACATCCTACTGTTGACACGCACCTAGTTTTATCTGGTTGGATAGATATTACCATCTCTGCAAGTACAACAGGATTGCCTACGGCTCATTTTGAATCACAGTGACTTCCCTAACACTCAGGTATACCATCTGTTCAACTGACATCTTAGGTTCTCAGTTGTTTGTTCGTTGGTATGCTAAAAATTTAAGGAGTTTTATATTAAATACTTCAAATATGCAGGAACATACAGAAGACAATATAACGAAGGCTTAACATTTTGCCATATTTCCTTCAGATAGTATTTTCTTTTAAGAGAAAGTTAATGTATCTGTTTGAAGCCTCCTTTGTACTCCTCCCTGGTATTTCTTGATCTGTCTTCTCAGAGTAGCTTCTACTCTGAAGCTGATGTGTATCTTTTCTGTCCATATTTTTATACTTTTTATCATTTGTTTGTTTTATGAGAAGGAGGCAATTAGGTTTATTTATTTATTTATTTTTAGAGAAGGTACGGGGAAATGAACCCAGGACCTTGTGCATGCTAAGCATGCACTCTACCACTTGAGCTATACCCTCCCCCCCATATTTTTATACTTTTACTCTAAATATATAACAATAAACAATTCGTAGAATTGTTTTAAATGATGAAAGTGATAACAAACTCTTTATTTTATTTCACAACTTCCTTTTTCTTTTTACCAACATAGTTTGAGTTTTATTCCTATTGATACATGTAGATCTAGTTTGTTTTTAATGGCTGTTGTATTTCGTTCTGTGAGTGAGCCTCAGTTGATTTTGATGGGTTACTGATGAAGAGTTAGGTAGTCTCTGCTTTTTCCATATTACAGGTAGTTCTGTAGTAATGCCCATAGCCATGTCTCTGTGCACACATGAAAGTTTTCCTAGAGAAATGCTACTCAGCATGTGATTGGGTCGATCCCCTGCCCCAGCTTTTTGTTTCTGATCCATGATGAGATGAGTACAGAAATTGAGAATGAGTATTTAGAAGTTCTTACAGCATTTTAACACAGTAATTCTATTGTCTGCTGGATCTAATAAAAAAAACTGGAGTTTATATTTTTTTTAATATGTTTTAGAATTCATTTTTATTATAACTTATAAAATATTGGCTCCTAACAAGTTGAAATACCAAAAAAAAAGGTGCTTTCCCACGGGTAGTTTGAGAAGCACTGCTATGGAATCTGTATCTCCAAGTAGAATTGCTGAGTCATAGGCTGCAAACTACAACACACTGCCAGATCGCTCTCCAAAGTGATTCTATTTCACCCTCTCCTCAGCAGTGTTTGAGTTCCAGTTTCTGTCCTGCCATATTCAATTCCCATTTCCACACATCGTTTTCTACCCTTGGAGTCATCAGATTTTTTAAAAATTTATGCTAGTTTGATGGTGGACATGGTATCATATAATTTCAATATGCATTTCCCCAATTACTAGAGTATTGTTTGTGGGTCACTCAGATTTCCCTTTTTTTGATACGTGAATTGCCTCTTAATATCTTTAGCCCATTATTTGGTTACTTTTTTTGAACTGATTTGTAGAAGTTCTTTATATCTTCTAAATATTAATCCTTTACCAGGTTTATGCATTACAAATATCTTCTCTCAATATGTGTCTTATCTTTGAACTTTATGATGTCTTTGACATACATTTATATTTAATTTTCATGTAATCAAATTCTTTAATCTTTTCCTTTCTGAGGTGCTTTTTCTGTCTTGCTTAAGAATTCTTCCCCAACCCCAAAGTAGTTTATTCTAAAAGTTTTAGTTTTGCTTCTCACGTTTAGGTCTTCAGTCCATCTGAAATTTATTGTAATATTTAGAGTGACATAGAAATTCAGGTTAATTTTTCCCAAATGGCAAGTTAATTGTCTTGGGCTATTTATTGAATAGTTTCTTATTTCCTCTACTTATTTCTAATGCCACTTCTGTTATATAATAAGACCCTGTTTATGATTTGTTCTGTTGCTAGGCTATTTTGTTGCAATATGTTGGTCTAGCCTTCTTCATAATTACCCTTATTACTAGGCCCTTTATTCCTCCGTATACATTTTAGAACCAGCTCCTCAAGTTGTATAAAATACTGTGTTGGGGTTTTGATTAGAATCACACATTACTTGTATTATAGTACATCAGTTTGGAGAGAATTACAATATTTGTAATAGCAAGTCTTATAAATCTGTTATATTTCTTCATTTATGAGAATGAGAACTGAAGGAAATAGCTTTCAAAAAAGTGTCAACATTTTCTCCTTAAAGTTGCACACTCTGTTAGAGATTTGTTCCTATATATTCCTCAAGCTTTTTGCTGTTTTAAGTAGGCCCTTTTTTCAGGACACATTTTCTAACTGGTTTTTACTTTTGTATAGGTATGCTGTTGATTTTTTCATTTAGCAATCTTGCTAAAAATGTTATCATTTCTAATAGTCTCTTGGATTTCCCAGGCAGTCATTTGTTTTCAGATGAGGACAACTCTGGTCTTTTCCTTATAATCCCACAACTTTTAGTTCTTATCTTACTGCTTTAGGCTATGACTTCAGTGCAGTGTTGAAAAGAAAGATGGTGAGAAGCATTCTTGTCTTGTTCCTAACTTTAAATACATGGTCACAATGATATTTGCTGTACTTAACTTTTATGAGGTTAATGAAGTTTCTTTCTGTTTTCTTGCTTGCCAAGAGTTTTTATCATGAGTGGCTGCTAAAACTTTTAGAATTTTTTTCTGTAACTGTTGAGATGACCATTATTATTTTTATTTTTAAAGCAGTTAATATGATGAATTATATTAATAGATTTTCTCTTAAAGAATTATTTTGTCTTCCTGGCATAGACCCAGCTTGGTCATGATATAGGAGGTTCACCCTAGTACATTTCTCTATTTGGCTTGCTGATAATTTCTTTTAAATTTTTACTCTTATTTTCATAAATGATCAGCTTATAACATTTTTCTTAAACTCTTACACTTGGGTTTTTTGGTTTTGTTTTGTTTTGGTATCTTGGTTATACTAGCCTCAAAATGAGTTGGAGAGCATTTCTTCTTTTCCTGTGTTCTGGGGCATTTTGTATAAAATATATACTATCTCTTTGTAGATTTGGTGAAACTCAGTTATAAAAACCATCTTGGTCTAGTGGGGTTTGTGCTTTTTTGTATGCTGATTTGGTTTTTTTTATTTTTGTATTTTATTACTGAAGTATACTTGATTTACAATGTTGTGTTAGTTTCTGGTATATAGCAAAGTGATTCAGTTATTCATACATACATTCTTTCTCATAATATTTTCCATTATGGTTTATTACAGGGTAGTGAATATAGTTCCCTATGCTGTACAGTAGGACCTTCCTGTTGCTTGTTTGTTTTTTATGGTAACATTAACCTACTGATTTAATTTCTATGTTGTGTCAGATATTTGTTTCTTTTTAAGTCAGTTTTGGTAGTTATATTTTCTAGAAAATTGTCTGTTTCATCTGATATTTCAAATTTGGGGGCATAAATTTGTTTGTAGAGTTCTCCTATGATTTTTTTTAAAGCCTTTACCAAATCTGTATGCCCGTTTTCATTCCTTATATTGTTTATTTATTTC
This sequence comes from Camelus dromedarius, assembly GCF_036321535.1. NCBI lineage: Eukaryota > Metazoa > Chordata > Mammalia > Artiodactyla > Camelidae > Camelus > Camelus dromedarius. The sequence continues at coordinate 57,971,487 of NC_087443.1, read as the reverse complement.
TTCTGTTTTGCTAGATCAGTTTTGCCAGAGATTTGTCTTACTCATCTTTTCAGAGAACTGGGTTTTGATTTGATTTAATTCTTTTGCCACTTTCTTTTTAATTATTATTTACACTTATTTTAATTTATTCTCTACCTTTTTTGATCTTACTCATTGGTTGTTTTCTAACTTCTTCAATTAACGTAATTCTTTAGTTTTCAGTCTTTTTTAATGGAAACATGTAAGATTATACATTTTCTTCTAAGTTCTGCTTTAGGTACACATCACATATTTTGAATGTAGCTTATTTATTGGTCTTTGGTTTTAATTAAAAAAATTTCCATTATTTCTTTTTTGACTCACGAATTATTAAAAGTGTATTTTAAAATTTCTAATTGAATGGGTTTTCAGGGGACTACTTTTTATTGTTGATTTCCAATGTTATTACAGTGTAGTCAGAAAATATGATCTGTTATATGGATTGTTTAAGTATGTGTTGAAATTTGTTTTGTGGCCTATCAGTACATAGTCCTTTTTTGGCAGATGTTCTATGTGTGCTTGGAAAGAGTGAATGTATATTCTCTGTTGGATGCGGGTTTCTCTGTATATCCATTATGTCAGGATTATGGATTGTATTGTTCACATCTACTATATTCTAATTTTTGCCATCTTGAGCTATCAGTTACTGAGAGAGGTGTGTTAAAATCTCTCACTGGAGATTAGGTGGGATTACCATGGATTAGTTGATTTGTAACTTTTTTCTTTATATATTTTGGGACCATATCATTAAAATCATTCAGTTTCAGAATTGGATTGTTATATCTCCCTGGAGAATTGCTCTGTAATAACCCTCTTTTATCCCAGATATGCTTGTTGACTTAAGGTCTGTTTTGTCTGATGATAATAGAGCTATGACAGATTTCTCTTGGTTAGTTATTTTCTTGATGTATCTTTTCACATCCTTTTACTTTCAACTTTTCTATGTCATTATGTTTTAGGTATGTCTCTTGTAAACAGCATATAGCTGGATTTTGTTATCTTATCCAATGTGAGAATCTGTCTTTTAACTGGTGAGTTTAGTCTTTTTATATTTATTGTGGTTACTGCTATATTTGGATTTGTTTGTATTATTTAATTTTGTGTCATTTACCATGCTTCTCCCCCCCCCCCTTTTCTGATTGGTATTGATTGAATTTTCTTTATTCTTTTCTTCCTTTTACTTGATTGGAAGTTTTACATTCCACTTCTAGGATGTATAACTAGTCATTACCTGTAAAATGTTAATAAGCACACCAGGCTTGATAGACTCTGAAGTTAATCATTCTTTCCCTTCTCTTTTTGAACAATACCTTAGGATACTTTAACTCTTACCACTGTCCTCCAATTTTACATATTATTGTTGCCTAGTATTTTAGTTTTATGTTGTTTTTATTCCCTCATTGATTATCATCATCATCAATTCTTACAGTAAACATTTTATTTTGATTTAAATATGTTGTGTAATTTTTTCCTCTCCATTGCTCCTAGCCATTCATTCTTTTTTTTCTGCTAGCTTTTCTTCAGTGAAGGCTACGGAGTGGAAAACTTATTCAGTCTTCCCTGGTCTGAAATACTTCTATTTCATTCTTGAATTTAATCTACAGTTCTTAGCCTAACTAAACTTACTTTACTTTGTCACTTTGGCAGCATTATTTCATGTTTGTTTGGCGTCTTCTCCTCTTTTTACTTTTAAGAGTTTTCTCTGTCTTTGGGTGTTCTCCATTTACACTCTGGTGTGTCAGTGGGTTGATGGGTAGAGTATTTTGGTCTCACTGGAATTGCAGCCCTTTAGCAGATCTAGGGTTTTATACAGAAATTTCAGTTCTAACATCTCAAGGCCTCATCTCCCAGCCCTGCGTGGGGAGTAACCCAAGTCCCTCTCCCTTACTTGTCTAATAACCACCCCGACGGCTGCCACCATGAAAGCTCTCAGCTCTCCCTTTACTTGTGTCTCTTGAGGCTCTCCCATTCTTTCTTGTGATCTCAGCAGTGCATTCAAAAACAAATTTGTTATATTTTATCTAGCATTTTAATGTGTTGGTAGCTGAAGGGTTTCTTATTAACCTACCCCACTGTTTTTCTAAAACTAGAGGTCAGGCTGTTCTTTTATTGACTTATGCCCACATGTTAGAGAACAGTGTTAGGAGGATTACACATCAGCTCCCCATGTTGAGACACCATTCTCTGGGTTCTAAGGGCAGGGTCCAGATTCCTCACCTTTTACTCCAATTTTATCATGAGTTTGTTTTTTTGTTGTTTTTTTTGGTTTTTTTGTTTTTTGTTTTTTTACTTATAGCTAAATTTTTAGCACAATTGAACATAGTGGTCCATTTTTAGGATGGTATGATAATAGATTGATTTTATGCTGTTGGGAAAATAGGGAAGTATGCCTGAAGTTGTTGGTAAAGGAGTCTGCCTTCTGGAAAGTAGAAACCACTCTGAAGTGTTCTTTCCATTATGTACTTCCTCCAGAGACCAGAGGTGAGATAAGTTAAAATACTCAACTTCTTTGGCTGAAAAGGAGAGTTGAGAATGTTCTTCAAGAATTGCAGTGATTGAATAGAAAGTATGATTAGAGTCTTTCTTCCCTGGTTCTGGATCCTTTGGTTTGGCCAGCGGTTTTTTAGGGGTGTTCTGTTTCCCTGTCTGAAGTTGCCTGCTGTGGGCTACCTTGTTCACTCCCAGCATTCGTTTTCATGTTCTCAGATGAATTACCCTGCTTTCCTTTTTATCTCCTGCAGCTGTCCAAATACTCCTCCTCTGGTAACCCTTCATCACATCATCTCCCTAATGGTAACTTAACAGTTGATCCTGAGTATATATCAGAGCTAAATTCCATAGCCTGTCACACAAGACATGGTCTTCCAGCCCTCTCTGTAATCTTTTCATTGTCTTCTCTTGTCAGCTGGCTCCTTATCATCTCTTAGTTGTGACTTGCTAATTCATATCTTCCTGTCTTTGTTTATACTTTCTGCTACATTCTCCTAGGTCATGCCTGAGAGATTTTTCCAGAAGGCCTCCCTTAGTTTGACTTGTCTTCCTTATTCTTTCTTTCTCCTGCCACATTATATAATTGTCCTAAGTTGCCATGCATTTGTGTTGCTCTGTTTTTGTTCTTGGTACTTTCATGAAGTATCTTTTTTTTCCCATTAGCTTGTGGACCATTGCAGTTTAATCCCACGAAGGACTGGAACTTTTTTACCTTTTGTACTCCCCCTTCCTGTAAATGTAGCACTGTCAAAATAGAACAGTGAAGTAGGAAATAAATTCCTCTTTTTCTGTTGAGTTGTTTATAGTTTGGATAGATAAAACTTAATTGGCCCATAAAACCTTATATAATTAAATGTTAGACCATGTGCTGCTGTTTCTAAGTACCACTGGAACTAGAGAAATGGTTTTGAAGGTGTCTTCTTTTCTATATAATTATAGAAGCAGAGAAGATTGCACAGGTGGCAAAAATTCGATTTCAGCAGAAGGTGATGGAGAAGGAAACTGAAAAACGCATTTCTGAAATTGAAGGTACATCAGGGAGGAAAGAGGCTCTGACTATCCTGAACTGCCTCTCTGTCTCAGGGATTGGCTCATGATTGTGGTGGGTGGGAAGGCCACAGACAGAATAATCTAGCCTTGAAGGAAGTAGCTGGCCTGATATTGTAGACAAATTTTTTTTTAATTGTCAGTACATTTCTAGCTTTTATTTGATTTGTGACTATGGGTAACTCAATTTTTCATTTTCCATCCTTAAACTGGGTCTTATTTGTTCTCAGGCAAAGTAATCAGTTGTAAAGAATGTAAAAGATAAGAAACCTCACCACCACCAGTTTCTTTTCTACCTGTCAGACAAAAAATAACCAAACAATTAGCGGGGAAAAAAGCAGCCCCAGTTTTCATAGAGGCTCCCCAGCTCTTTATTACACACAGTGAGATGTTGATGTCTTAGCTCACAGTCTTGAAGACCAAACATTGAGCCTTTTGATTTACATGCTGCTGTTTCCTGTCATTCTGCTTTAACTGATTCTGGATCAGATCTCCAAGGGTGGGGACAAGGCAGTAAATAGAGCAGAGCTTTTATGTGTGAACTTTATTTAAAGCCTAGAGCCTGGCTGGAGATTGAGGCTTTGGGGGATGGAGGAAAGAAAGAGCAACTTTAGGTGGAAAAATGAAGAGGGCTTAGACAAGCTGAGAGTTAACTCAGCAGTGACAGGAGTATCACCGTCTGAGCAGGTGCTGTCTGGGAACTGGGATTTGGAAACTGGTAATGTTTTTAATGCCTTTAAAGTAAATGATCAGAATATCAGGCAGTGGATAAAGGGGCTCCTACTTAAGGTAGAGTCTGAACTCTTAACCAGCTGAGGAAATGGATTGCAACTTCACTTTGTTTTAAACACCTGACTCTGTTTTGCTTTCTAGATGCTGCATTTCTGGCCCGAGAGAAGGCGAAAGCAGATGCTGAGTATTACACCGCACACAAGTATGCCACCTCAAACAAGGTGACCGGCTTTCCCTGCCACGCTCCTAATAATGTAGTTTAGGTGTTTGCTTTCCTTTGTCGGGGGCTCTAGTGTGATAGAGGTGATTTTCATCCAGTGTCAAGGAAGGGTGGTTACCATCACAGCCTCTAGAATCAGCCAGTTCCTTAGTGAGACATAGACATACATTGCACACTCTCTGTGTAGTTCCTTATAAAAGTGGGGGGCTAGAGGCACCAGATACATACATCCGGGTCAGATGCCATAAATTCCTTCATAAGGGCTCAGTAATCAAGAAAGTTAAGGGTCTTTTTCTGAAATGACAAGAGTGACAAGAAAAGAGTGAAGTTCATTTAGAATTGCTTCCCAGATAAGATAGCCCTTCAGGGTAGATGCTAAGCTTATTTATAGCAGCATTTTTCATCAGACATTCTTAGCATTTTGGGCTGAGGTACTTTTTCATTGTTGAAGACTATCTCATGCATTATGGGATATTTTGCATCCCCGGCCCTTGCCTACTAAACTATCAGTAGGCTCACCAATTATTTTAACAATCCACACCCCCGCCACATTTCCAAATGCCCCCAATTGAAAACTGCTTGTCTGTTGGATTTAAAAAATACTCTAATCATAGGGAATTTCATATGTGGTAACTTGAGAAAGGAGGGTTGGTGATATATGGGTGAACAGTTTTTGTGCAGGTACTGGGGTGAGTTTAGCTCTAGGGAGTAGAGACCTAGTTAGTAAGAATTACTCACATAAAAGTCAGCTAGAACCCCTAGAATTCTGGAAAAGGAAGGATGTGACCAAGGTTTATGAGATTATCAGTTGTACAGTAGAGTGGAACAGAGAAAAAGTTGAGAAAGAGGTTGCTAAGGTACATGATACAGTTCGAAGGATTAGAGTCAAGATTTAAGGTATAGACAGGGCTTAAACCTTTCTGATTTAAGAAGAAACAACATAATCTATATTCAGAAGAAATTATAGGAAATGATAGATTGTCAGAATGAGAGTTGTCAGTACTTTGAAATCCAGTATAAATTTAGAAATAACTTAACATATTGGAGGACACAGCTCTATAGAAACAGCATGGTATTTGGTCAAGATGAAGGCAAGATGAGAAATTTCAGTTTTGAAGCCAGTGATCCCAGTCTGTCGTGGGAGAATCTGGCCAGGCACAAGTATCAAGAGTTTGTCATTGAGGTCAACCCTATGCTGAAAGGGGCAGTAGTTCTATGCCATTTTGGAAAATGCCGTTTATGTGATAGCCACACTTCAAAGTGAGAGAGGGTCATTGGTAACGATTCAGAGTTGAGTAGTGATATTCAGCAGAGCAATAGAGAAAATGTATGTAAGGAAAGAGAGAGATGACTGTCACACCAAAGTGTCCCGATGTCTTTGCTCTTCTTTGCCTCTCACAGCACAAATTGACCCCGGAATATCTGGAGCTCAAAAGGTACCAGGCCATTGCTTCTAACAGTAAGATCTACTTTGGCAGCAACATCCCTAGCATGTTCGTGGACTCCTCTTGTGCTTTGAAATATTCAGATGTTAGGACTGGAAGAAAAAGCTCGCTCCCCTCTGAGGAGGCTCTTGAACCCTCTGGAGAGAACCCCATCCAAAACAAGGAGAGCACAGGTTGATGCAAGAGGTGGAAATGTTCTCCTGAATCAAGATGTGGCCCAAGGGGTTAAGTGGGAACAATGGTTATAAGACTCTTCAGATTTACAGAGAACTCAAGCTCCCTCTGTTCTGCCTCTCCTGTGGTAGTCCTGGTTTATCAGCTGACTGCAGGGTAGAGCCAGCTGTCTGGCACCCAAAATGGTCTTTTCAGCCACAGTTTTATCAAGTATCCTGTTGTGTTCCTTTCTAAACTGGTACTCATGAATGAGGGAAACTCTGATGCTAAGATACTGCCTGCACTGGAATGTTAAACACTAAGTATATGACAAGCTGTGTTTTTCTAAGCTGAGATCTGTTGAATAATGTTTACATTGGTCCCCGGGGAAGTGTGTGCTCAGCCATTCAAGAGATAGGAGGCCAGAGAGAAGATGGCCACGATGTGGTAAGTGTAAAGAAGACTGATCGTGCCGGGACCCAGACTCTCTCTTTGGGGTCCAGGCCCAGCATTCATCCATGTGATTAGCATCTAGTCTGCTGAAGTTCCCCAGGAAATGATCTTCCACTTGAGCAACCATTTGCTTAATATGATTTGCACCTTTTTGTTTTTCTACAGTCAAGATGGTGGCCTGCTGGGATGTGCCACCCAATCAGAGATTCCTCATAGAGATGCCTAATCATTAGTTTATTACATTAGTAGGCTCAAAGATAGAGCTTGGTTTGAAGTTTGGGGTGAGATGAAACCTTTGTGTTGAACCGAAGCTCTGGGGCCCTGTGTTCCCCTCCATTGGGTGATGACTGTCTGTGTCACTGCCCTGGGCCATGTGTGACTAAGGTGCCTGGTTTTTAGCCACAGACAGCTCTATATGTCAACTCACAGCTCTGGCCAAGAGTGGAACAGGGCTTTAACCAGAAAGAGGAGCAGTGTCCATTTCCTCCACTGCACAGTATTATAACTGCAGGAAGTTTTTATTTGTAAAACTGGATTTGGGGTACATTCATTTGCCCCGATACCTCTGCCTAAAGGTTAAATCCTGGGGCTGCCATGGTTACTAGCACACTGACTCTCCTTCTCAATATTGGTCATCAGGAGCCCACATAGTGTGGAGCAAAGAGTGACCTAGAAAGCATCCTTGGTCATCTTTGTCTCCTTCCCTTCTGGCCCTGAGATGCTGACATCAAAGCTGTTCCCCAGCTTTCACCTAATCTAGGAGATCAGTATTATTCCACTGACTTTCTGGGCAGCCAATAGATTTAATCTTCCTTGAGAGAAAGACAGTTAGCCTGTGGCGTTGGGAGATCTGTTTCATCTGGACCTTTTTTTCCTTAAGATTAATTTTCCTGAATCAGTGTGCCCTGTAGTTAGGCCTGAGTTTATGCAGTTTGTTAAGACCCCTTTTGTGTACACTATGTTCAAGTCAGACAGAAAATTCATGGGACCACTTCCAGAAACTTTTCAGCTAACTGTCAGTCTCATGACAGCTTGTAGGTTGTGCCAAACACTTTCTATGGAAAATGAATCCGATTTGAGGTCTTTTCCCTGGGCCTTATCCTATAAAGGCGTTTGTAATATGGAAAGAATCTTTATTTTGTTTTGTTTCTGCTCATTTAATTATACGTGTTTTCTTTATGAATGAATTTTGTGTTCTAGCCCTCTTTAAAAGAACTTTTGAACTATAAAATAAACTCTTCACCTGTCATACGTTGTTGCTGCATATAAATAATGATTGTTGTGGGAAATCTGGATCGTTGACCTTTGTATTTTCATTCCTAGAGATGTTTCCTATTCCCGTGAGCTAAAAGCTGTTGCCCCAAAGTGATGGCTGTGGGTTTCTTACAAGCCACAAGCCCTTGTGGCAGAGTTGAGGAACAGGGAAATAGCGCTGTGAAGTTTGCAAGAAAGGACTTCCGCTTAAACTCTCGTGGAGTGTGCTTCCCTGTGCTCGCTGGAGCTCTCAGTCTGTCCCTCCTTCAGGGATGTTCCTTTTGGTAATCTTGAAGTCTAAATTTGTATGTGAAATGCTACCTTTTTTTAAAAGAAACTAAATAAAATTATTTTACTATCAGTGACTTGTGTTTTTCCCATGTGTCTCCACTCTTCTGCCGCTTACCCTGCTCCTAGGGCTGTCCTGTGCGGCTCAGCACGGGAGCTGGTTTCCTTACTGGTTTAACTGAACTGTAGAAGTTCTTCTTACAGTCTTCCCAGAATTCTCCTGTAAGAATTTTGAAAGCAGGGTTTCCATTGTTTCCTGACTCACGGAATTTAACGGGGGTTGTTCTTTGATTCTGTGTGGGATACGGCCAGCAGCAGAGGAGCAAGGGGGTGGGTGGAGCATGGTGCCCTTCGGAGACTGCCTGAGAGGAGGTGGGGAGGGTTATCCGGAGGTGAAAGAAGGACAAATTGTATAAATTGTAACTGGCAACAGTGTGATAGAATTAACTTCACTAATTCAGATGTTAGCCCAAGAGCTGGGGTTGGACCTGCTCTTCCCAAGCTCTCTGTAGGACAATTTCACAGTGTCTCAGGAACAACTTTAGAGGGATGTTGGGGGCAGTGAGGCTTGGTAATTGGGAGTTTGGGAAGGAGCAGCCCTTTACTCAGGTTCCTGTGGGGTCCAACCCCACAGTATCCTACATTTGTGACTACAGACCAGGGAAGTTTAATTCAAACTAATTATCCTGTAGGCTTTTAGTAGGTCTGAAAATGAACTGATTTAGAATTAAGTGATTTCTGCCTCTCGCTGTGGGGAAGGAATCTTGTGAATGAGCAGTTGTGAATTAAAAAAAGAAGTGGCTTCTGACTGCTTTAGGATTAAGTCCCAAATGTGTGCATGTAAGGCTCTTCATGACTCGCCCCCACTGGCCTCCACCCCAGGTCCTCGAATGTACCTTCTCTCTGTCCCTTTGCATGTATTATTTCATCCACCTGGCTCAGTTTTCCTCCCTTACAGCTCCAACTTCCCTTTGCTAACTCCTAAGTAGTCTTCACTTCTTCAGCGAGGTCACCTGGCACTGCTTGCTCAGGTCAGCACCCCAAGCTTCCCTCTTTGTAGCACTCCACATGCCTCACGTTAACCTGCTTAGTGTCTGTTCTCACAAACGTTCGGCTCCCTAAGGACAGGGCCTGGGGCTGTGCTCTTCCCAGGGGTTGTATCTATTGCTCGTGCCTGGCAGTGCCTGGCCCTTGTGAGTTGGTCAGTTATAAAAGAACAAAAGGATGAATGTGAAATGCAGGTGAGTAGTGGGGGAAGAGGACACAGAAGTTAGGCTAGAGTGTCCATTTCAGAACTTGGTGTGTGTCCATGGGAAGTTACCTAATATCTCTCAACTTGTTTGCCTGTCCTTGGGGAGCTCTTCAGTGGATTCAGCAAGATATGTTTATGCACCTGGAACAGGATTTGTACATGGTGAATGCTGAGGTGCATTAGTTCACCCGGCCTATAAGAGTCAATGTGTGTTTCTGTCTCTATGTAGACTGTAAATTCCTGCGGTGGACAGAGAGCACAGGGCCTGATACGAGTGCAGCATAAAATACACATTGAATTATGTCCTCAGCAGCAGTGGCCTAAGCTAGCTGGATTTTGAACTTCAGCCATAACCCTCTGGGAACATCTCAGCAAACTGAGCCAGCTTCTCTGCTCTCTTCTGCTCTCTTGCCTTTGTATAAGCATTTAAAGCTAACTTACTGTTAATTCATTGCTCACTATCCCAAGTGTCCATTATTACATAGACTGTAACTCAGAATGACATTTTTCTTGTTTTCCTTACCATGTTTCTTTGGAATTAATGCCTTTCTTCTTTTTTCCTATTATCTCTTTGTATCCACTTTACTACCTTTTATCTGCTACAGGCTGAATGTGTCCCCCTGAAAAGTCATGTTGAAACTCTAACGCCCCATATGATAATATTTGGAGATGGAACCTTTGAAAGGTAATTAGGTTGTGAAGGTGGAGCCGTCAGTACCCTTACAAGAAGAGATGCAAGAAAGATGTCTCTCTGGGCTGTGTGAGGACACAGCAAGAAGGAGACCGTCTGCAAAGCAGGAAGAGCACTCTCACCAGGCACCAGATCTGCTACCACTTTGATCTTGGACTTCCCAGCATCCAGAACTGTGAGAAATAAATGTTTTTTTAAGCCACCCAGCTTATGATATGTTGCTCTAGTGGCCCGAGCAGACCAAGATACCAGTTATTTCTATTTTTTATCTTCAAAAAAATTTTATCTTTCCTTCCTTTCTTCCTATAAATGTTTACTGGGCATCTAGTCTGTGCTAGTTGCTAAGGCAACAAAAAGGCTTTTAGCTTTGTGTGGAGGGAGGGTAGGGTGGTCAACAAATAGGCAAGTATAGTAGTGTGGTAATTACCACAGCAGAGTAGACACTGGATGCGAGGAGCACAGATGAGGGTCAGCACAGTCTGGTGGTTTCTAGGACGCAGTGTCAGACCTGAGCCAAAATTTTAGGGATACACAGGAGGCAGCCAGCCAGCTGAAGAGAGTGATGCTGATGGTGGAATGTGTTCAGGCAATGGGAGCACCACATGCTATTGAATTTTAAAATGCAGGTCACTGGGTCCCCAGGCCTCAGCAGTGCCATGCATGCAATTAACATGTTTTTCACCCCAGGGTTCCTCCCACACTGTGGAAGCTGCAGTGGTTTGGAACATATACTCAACTCAGAGCTACATAAGAATTAATATCCTGAGGGACAACCCTCAACCAATGGGGGGACAGAAGTACAAATGGGCAGAGAGAAATCTTTTCAATGGAGACAGAAACCCTCTTGACACAACATGATTTATGTTAAATTTATGAATTAAACATAAATTCAGCAAGTATTTGTTGAATGCCTGGTATGTGCCAGGAAACCTAAAACCTAAGTATTGGACCAACAATGAACAAAACAATAATGAATAAGACAGATACTGTCTTTGTTCTCTTAGAATCATAAGTCTCATGGGAAGGTGGACTTTAATCAAAGAATTTCGTGTTTCAGCAGCACACATACTAAAATCAAAGAATTTCAACTATAATGAGGCTATATAAATGGGAGGAATGTAGTGCTAGGAATGTTAAAAAAAAAAAAGTGAGAGAAGGGAGAGATAAAGAATGAGAAACTGTGCTAGCCAGTTAAAGATCTGGGTATAACAACAATAGAAAAAAATTTTTAATGGGCAAAAAAATCCCAGTAGACATTTCTTCAGAGAAGATATACAAATGTCCGGTAAGAATATGAAAAATGTTCAACATCACTAGTCTTTAGGGAAATGCCAAGCAAAACCACAATGAGAGCACTTCATACCCACTAAAATGGCAATAACAAAAAAGACAGACAATGACAAGTGTTGGCAAGGATGTGGAGAAACTGGAATCTTCATACATTGCTAGTGGAAATAAAAAATGGTGCAGCTACTTTGGAATATGTTTTGACAGTTCCTCAAGGTGGTAAACATAGAGTTAACATATGACCTAACAATTCTACTAGGTATCTACCCAGAAGAATTAAGTCATGTCCACGCAAACTGAACTGTATACGTCCTCCACCCCACCGTGAAGCATTTTTTTTTGAAGTACAGTTAGTTACAATATGTCAATTTCTGGTGTACAGCATAATGTCCCAGTCATGCATGTATATGCATATATTCATTTTCATATTCTTTTTCATTAAAGGTTATTACTAGATATTGAATATAGCTCCCTGTGCTATACAGAAGAAATTTGTTTTTCATCTATTTTTATATATAGTGGTTATCATTTGCAAATCTCAAACTCCCAAATTTATCCCTTCCTACCCCTTTTCCCACAGTAACCATAAGATTGTTTACTATGTCTGGAGGTCTGTTTCTGTTTTGTAGATGAGTTCATTAGTGTCCTCTTTTTTCTTTTCTTTTTTTTGGGGGGATTCCACATGAGTGATATTCTATGGTATTTTTCTTTCTATTTCTGGCTTCCTTCACTTAGAATGACAATCTCCAGTTCCATCCATGTTGCTGTAAATGGCATTTTATTTTTTTTATCACTGAGTAGTATTCCATTGTATAAATATACCACAACTTCATTATCCAGTCATCTGTTGATAGACATTTAGGTTGTTTCCATGCCTTGGCTATTGTAAATAGTGCTGCTATGAACATTGGGGTGTGTGTATCTTTTCAAATTAGAGTTCCCTCTGGATATATCCCCAGGAGTGGGATTGCTGGATCATATGGTAAGTTTATTTTTAGTGTTCTGAGGAATCTCCATACTGTTTTACATAATGGCTGCAAAAACCTTTCAAGATTTTTAATTGATTAGGTAATTTTAAAACTGCCCTTTCCTAACGTGTTTACCAGTCCATTCTATTCACTTGCTTTCAACACCAAAACAATATCAAAGTTTTAACTTTTGAAACATTTCAAAGTCAATTTACTTCACTGTGGAATGTCTGCAGCCAAATGCTTGAAAACAACTCAGCATAAGCATCAGTGGACACTGGTTTCACAGGTGCTGGAAGGAATACAACAATGTATGTGAGATCCCTAAGCTAATTACCTCTGCCTGGGTTCTTTATGCACAAATCCTTCATCGGCTGTGGCTCTATCCCAGCCTTGTGGCTAGTGGATATGTGAATGTGGGCTAATAAGCAAGCTTGTTTAATAGAAGCAAATAGTCTGTTGTGGAAAAATAGAAGTGGCTCTGAAATCAGTGAAAAATAGTAAAGTTGAAATCATTTAATGAAGAATTTTAGGGCTTAATAGATTTTTAATGTTTTCTATAATAAGTAATAAACCCACAGTAGACTTATTTTTTAGATTTTGAAAAAGATTTGTTACAACAAATTCCCCATAAAATAATGTCTAGACTCTGAGACATTACTATTAATAGTAAGATTTATCTCAAAGAATAAATCAGTAAAAGCATTAATTATCTCAAATGCAAATACAAATGAGGTAACATTTTCCAAATACCAACTTAGTAATCATCTTTTTCTTTATTGTGGAAAAATATACATAAAATTTACCACTTTAGCCATTTTTAAATGTACAGTTCAGTGGCATTAAGTACATACAAAGTTTTGTGCAATCATTACCATAATCCATTTCTAGAACTCTTTTTTAAATTAGATAAATTTATTAACAGAAATTTTCCCAGAAGAAAAATACTAGATTGTTTCACTGTAGTATTTTATCAAAATTTTCAGGAAAAATAATACTAAGCTTTTAATTAAATTTTGAAAAACTCTTATTAAAAATAAAAATAGAACACTTACAAACTTATTTTATCTGGCCATCATAAACCTGTTTTTAAAACCAGACAAACACATTATAGAGAACAAAACTGCAAACCAATGTTCCTCATGAACGTAGGTACAAAAATCCATAGCAAATTATTGGCAAGTCAAACGCAGCAAAACAGAAATGTTTTACTACATGAGAAAGAAGAGCTGTTAATCCCAGGAATGCAAGATTAATTTAACATTTAAAAATCAGTCATTGTTATACAACTAACAATGCAAGGTAAATGCAGTCTTCTTCCTTTTCTCTTGTAAGTATCTGTACGATGTAAATGTCCAGGGCATAAGGGTTGTCTTTCATTTGTTGTATAGTGGTGGATGCTGTCATCTTCCAATAAAATAGAGATATTTTGATTTCCATCATTTTCTAATTTGCAGACATATATATTAAATACAGAATAAGTAGAAATGGATTTTTCACATTCATAAAAAAATCAGTCATTGTAAATTATAATTTATTTTTATTGAGTTAGCTTTGGGGGGATTATTTTTTATTCAACTGTAGTTGCTGTGCAATTTTATATGTTACAGGTGTACAACATCCTGATATTCACTATTTTTAATGATTTCACTCCATTTATAATTATTATAAAACACTGGCTATATCCCTGTGTTGTACAATATATCCTTGTGGCTTATTTTATACCTAATTTTATACCCAATAGTTTATACTCCTTAATTCCCTATCCCTATATTGCCCCTCCCCATTCCCTCTCTCCACTGGTAACCACTAGTTTGTTCTCTATATCTGTAGGCCTGCTTCTTTTTTTGTTATATTCACTAGTCTGTTAGATGTTTTAGATTCCACATATAAGTGGTATCATACAGCACTTGTCTTTCTGTCTGACTTATTTCACTTAGCATAATGCCCTCCAAGTCCATCCATGTAGCTGCAAATGGCAAGTTTTCATTTTTAATGATTGAGTAGTATTCCATTGTGCATATGTGTGTGTGTACAGGTATATATATATACACACACACACATACCCCACACTTTCTTTATCCATTCATCAGTTGATGGACCCTTAGGTTGCTTCCATATCTTGGCAATTATAAATAATGTTGCTATCCTCGCCCACATTTGTTAATTATGTTCTTTTTGATGATAGCCATTCTGACAGGTATGAGGTGATATCTCATTGTGGTTTTGATTTGCATGATTAGCAGTGTTGAGCATCTTTTCATATGCCTGTTGGCCATCTGCATTTTTTCTTTAGAAAAATGTGTATCAGTTTTGCCCATTTTTCAATCAGGTTTTTTTTTTTTCATGCTGAGTTGTTTGAGCTGTTTGTATATGTTGGATAGTAGTCCCTTGTGAGTTGTATCATTTGCAAATATTTTCTCTCATTCAGTAGGTTGTCATTTCAATTTGTTGATGAGTTCCTTTGCTATGCAAAGCTTTTACATTTAATTAGGTCCCGTTTCTTTATTTTTGCTTTTATTTCCTTTGCTTTAGGAGATGGATCCAGGACAGATCTAGATGAATCTAGAAATCTTTCAACATCCAAAACAGAAACTCTGTACCCATTAAAACATTAACTCCCTTTTCTCTCCTCCTTCCAGCTCCTGGTAACCTTTGTTCTACTTTCCATGTCTATGAATTTGAGTACTCTATGTCCCTCATATGAGTGAAACCAAACAACATCTGTACTTTTACATAATGCTTATTTCACTTAACATAGTTTTCAAGGTTCATTCATGTTGTAGCAAATACTAGAACTTCATTCCTTTTTAAAGGTGACTAATATTCTACTATATGTATATACTACATTTTATTTCTCCACTAATCTGTTGATGGGCACCGTAGACTTTTAGCTGACGAGGGAGATAGGATAAAAATTATGTTTGAGGAGGACCACCCTGAAAGCTGTTATTTTTCCAAATCAGATCTTAGGATGTATGAATTTTTTTCCCCAAATTTGTGAATTCAGTTATTTAAACAGTTTCAGAAAGTTATGAAAAATAAAATGCAGCTTTATATTTAATGAAACATTAGTACTGAAAGAAAAAGTACATGTAATGGAGAGGCTTAAAAAATCAAAAGTTGCAGATTTTTTGAGTGAGAGGTGGGAAAGATGTGAATCCTTCCTAATCTCAAGCTTCAGGAAGGTAAACAGAGCCAAAACAAATTCCAAGTGTTGTTTTTTTTTCCCAAGTCCAAGAGCTCAGAGCAACCTTTGGCTGGCAGGTCACAACCTGCATATGTATAAAACTTTGCCAACAGGCAATCCTGACAGTTACTAATATCAAGAAGCTAAGATGGAGCTGCTGGAAATCATTACTCTTGCTCTTATGATTTGTGTCACTTTCCTGGGTTTCCTTTTTGTGTGGAAGAAAAGTCACAAAAGGGGAAAGCTCCCCCCTGGCCCAACTCCCCTTCCCATCATTGGGAATCTGATGCAACTAAATCTCAAAGACATCCCTGCATCTCTCTCCAAGGTAAGAGGGTTTCATTAGGGGCTGATCATCTCCAGGCAAGGGGGTCATCTTCAGGCTCTTCAGATCATCTTCAAGATTTCTTAGTTTTACTCATCACTGTATGTCTATTTCTGTATTACAAGATAGATAGCCTTTTTTTTTTTTTTTCCTGGATTGGATCACTTTAGAGCAGGTAAGTGAGTTGTGCTGACCTGACCTGAGATATAGGTTGAATTATAGTGAATGGGGAAATTCTGGGGTCAGAACATATTTTAATTGAAAGGCTTCCAAGCCCCTCTTGCATATAACACTTAGCAAAAGGCAAGCCTAGCAAATGTGAAAATGTAATAAGTTTCCTCTTATATTATTATTATTTCTATTTTATACTAAATACTCTATGGGATGATTTGTGGTCCTCCTCCTAAAGAGTGATTCCCACATCTTGTTCTGACACAGCCCAACTCTGCTACCCTAACTGACATTCGCTCCTGTGGATATATTCTTTGGGGAAAAGATACCTCCATGAGTTCATTGTGCAAGCATATATTCTCCAGAACAACCTAAATGTCCACAGATGGATGAATAGATAAAGAAACTATGATACACACACATACACACACACACACACACACACACACACATACTGGAATATTATTTTTCCTTAAAAAAGAAAGAAATCCTGTCATTTACAACAACATGGATAAAGCTGGTGGATATTATCCTAAGTGATTTAAGCCAGACACAGGACAAATACTGTATGATCTCATTTCTACGTGGAATCTAAAATAGTCAGACTTACAGAAATAGTAGCATGGTGGTTGCCAGGTACAGACGAGGGGGAAATGGGGTGACGGTGCTCAATTTTGCTGTAAAGAGGTAAGTCATGCTGTAGTAATTGGAAGTGAATAGAATCCAGTGCACAAGTTGGAGAGTTGGGCCTTTTTTAGGAGCATGGAGAGTCATTTATAGTAACAGAAAACTATGTACATGGGCACAGATGCAGGTAAACAGGTAGATGCTATGGTGGAAGCATATGGAAATTCTCTTCTCTTTTTTTCCACTATCTCTGTGAAAATAGCAAAGTCTTCAGCTGAGTGTGAGGCTGGGTGAGAAGGGCCTGGCATTTTGAACCCCAAAATAAAGAGATACTCTCATTCAGAGGAACAAAGGAAGTAAGTTTCATTTTCCTGGGACAGAGAAAAGGGGTACAAAGGGACAAAATTTTCCATCATTTAAGGGTAAGTTAAAAAAAGGAAAGGCAGAAAGAAAAAAAAAATTAGGTGACAAGTCCAGAAGTTTTGCCTCTTAGAAATAATCATCATAAACCAAAAAATTGAGGATTATAATATACAAATGGGTTTTTTTTTACAAATGGATTATTAAATGTAATTTTATTTTTCAACAATTAAGAACTTGAACATGTTTCCATACCATTATATATCTTCACATAAGTAATTTCAAATGGCTGTTTTGAATTTAATTGCGTGGATGTAAAATAAGTTTGAAAACCAACCCCAGCTGTCAGCTGTTATAGTACTTTACTTTTCCCCTTGACACAATGCTATCATAAATGTATAGATTTCATCCTTTTTAATACCTGCTTCATAAGCTCTCCTCCAAGCCCTTATCCTGGTGGCTTCCTTCTCACCTTTAGTTTTATCTTAATTGTTACCTCCTCATAGATTCCTCACCTCTCTATTTTCTTAAGTTTCCCCATGATCATCTAACAGTACGTTCTTTATCATTTTCATAGAGTTATGAAATTTGTATTGCAGTTTGTATTGCAAATGTAGTTTGGCAATTTACTGCCTGTTACTTCCACTAGACTCTAAGTTCCTGGGCTGTGCACAGTGTCTGACACAGTATAGGTGCTTAGTAAATATTTGCTCAATGCTTGCACATATAAAGGAAGGAAAGAATGAACCCATGACTGTACCCCAGGGTTAAATTCCTAAAATGAAATTAATAGGGCAAAGTCTAAGCTACATGTGAATTACTAATTTTCACCAAAGCCTCCAATGGAGAGATTTCACAATAGCACTCACACAACCCCTTGCATCTCGTTCCAGTTGGCCAAACAGTATGGCCCTGTTTATACTCTGCACGTTGGCCCTCATCTCACCGTGGTCTTACATGGATATAAGGCAGTGAAGGAAGCTCTGATTGATCAAGGCGACGAATTCCTTGGCAGAGGAACTGTACCAATTGTTGACAATACCCAGAAAGGATATGGTATGTTTCAAATCAAAATACAGGTTACTTCTCTTTAGCAAAAAAAAGTCTGATTAACTAACTTTATGAGTGTCTGTTCTGCACCAAGCAACAAATGAGATGCTGCAATACCACACTGCAGTTCTAACTACCCACAAGTAGTGCAGACACCATAGGTTAAGGGTGTCGTTCCCAAAAAGACTACCCTCACTTCAGATGCTAGCCACAAGTTCAGGGGTCTCCAGGCTACCCATACTTCTGACCAACTGGCTAAAAATTTAGGGTTCCCATGACCACCTCAGGTACAATAATTTGCTGGAACAACTCACAGAACTCAGGAAGATGCCATACTTAGAATTACAATCTTACAAATGGAAAGACACACAGGGCAAGGTTTGGGAGGGTCCCACATGCAGAGCTTCTGTATTCTCTTCCTAGGAATCAGAATACATTACCCATTTGATGCATTGGTGTGTTCACTAACCAGAAAATTCACCAGAGCTTTGGTGTCCAGAGCTGTTAACTGGAGCTTCATTAGTTGGGCTCTAGTTCTTCAGTAGGATAATGGGCTCACAGACAATTCATTTTATATTATGTTTCAAAACTTAGATATGTGTTACATATATTCCTTTATGTTTCAGTTATTACACACACACACAAAAAAAGTCCTAGAACAGCCTGAAAATCTCCTCCAAACCATTAAAATTGTAAAACTGCAAGTTCCGGAGAAATAGAAACTTAATTCTTTTCAAAGCATATTTATGAGCAATTAAATATTATGCAGTATACTAAGTGATCAAAGAGAAGCAATTATTTAGCTCTCTTATATAAGATCGGGATGAATTTGCTCACCTGAAGAAGCAACCAAACCTTTCCTCTACTTGTTCCCTTTTTTCTAAACAAGTTGATTACTTTGGTGTGTGTGAGTTTTATATTAATTTTTAACTGGAATAGGAGGCTGCTGAGCTGAATTGAGCTCAAGAAGGGAAAAAATTATTGCTCAAAACATTGCAGTTTTCACAACTCTGAGACAACTGGTTTACAAATTTCCTATAAAATTCTTGCTACTGGTTCTTACTTGCCTGTAATGAGAAGAGATAATTCAACTCTTCCTTTCCTAAAACTTTCTATCCTGGAAAATAACAAAGAGAAGAGGGTGGAGGGTATAGCTCAGTGGTGGAGTGCGTGCTTAGCATGCGTTGTACTGGGTTCAATCCTCAGTAACTCCATTTTTTAAAATTAAATAAATAAACAAGCCTAACTACATCCCTGCCCACCCTCACCCCCCCCCAAAAAGAGAAGAACCATTCACTGATATTTTAGTTTTCCTTCTTCATTAATTTATTATGGCTGCCATAACAAAGTACCAAAAATTGGATACAAACCTTAGAACAACAGAACTCTATTGTCTCACAGTTTTGGAGGTCAGAAGCCTGAGATCAAGATGTCAGTGAGGTTGGTTCCTTCTAAGAGCCATGAGGGAGAACGTGTTTCATGCCGCTCTCATAGCTTCTGGTGGTTTGCAGGCAAACTTCGTTGTCCTTGCCTTGTAGATGTATCACCCCAATCCTTGCGTTCATGTTCACATGGCATTCTCTGTGTGTGTATGTCTCTGTGTCCAAATTTCCCCTTTTAAGAAGCATACAGTCACATTGGGTTGAGCCCACCCTAATGATCTCATTTTAACTCTGCAAAGACCCCATTTCCAAGTTAGGTCACATTCACAGATACTAGGGGCAAGGGCATCAGCATATTTTGAGGGGAAACAATTCAACCCATAACACCTTCCTAAGTGAGGTATCTGCTAAAATACTAGATGGCTTTCTGATCTAGTGATGTTTGAACACTGTAATATAGTGCTGCAGATTCCTGCAGTTTGTGTCTTAACTAATCAATTTGTTGAAACATTTTCTGTTAACTATGAACTCAATATTTTGCCTAGTTTCTTAATCTTTAAACATTTATCTCTGACAGATTGTAACAGCTCAAACCTTTATGTTATTCATTTGATCCACACACCAGTATTAGGTGCCATTGTTCACTCACTAAAGTGCAAAAAATTAAAATTACTTAGTGCTCTTCAAGGTTTGGAGAAACAGCCACTCATCCCTTACCTGGAGGAGTGCAGATGCTATAACATTTTTGGAAAATAATCTAGTGTATCTGTGGACTAGAAACTGCAGTGACTTTTTGAGGAATCTAGTTTACATAAATAGAAACAAATGCACTATGTAATTATTCACTCACACACAAGCTCACCCTAACACAGTAGGTGTGGGGAGGGCATCGCTTCCTTGGAATACTCCAAGCCTATAGGAATGTAGGTGTGCTAAAGAGAAAGAAGTGTATTTTTAAAAAATATATTTACATAATAGGTATAGATTCTGAACAAAGTGAGAAAAATAAGAAAGCATTCCAGTTATCTCCTGTTGTGTAACAAACCTCCCAGACTCAGGGATATAAAACAACAACTTTTTTTTTCTTTTTATACTAATGGATTCTGTGATCAGGAATTTGAACAGGGCACAGTGGAAGTGAAGTGGCTTTTCCTGATCCGCAAGGCCTGGGGCCTCAGAAGACATCCGTTTTTTTCCAAATAGAGCAGCTAAGGGTGATTCAAATAGTAGAGGGCTAGAATCATCTGGAGTCTTCTTCATTTCCAAGTGTGGCTTCTGGGCAAGGATGACCCAAAGGCTGCACTCAGCTGGGACTGTCAACAGAGCATCTCCGAGTGGCCTGTCCACATGACTTGGGCTTCTCGCCAGTGCCAGGAATCCAGGAAGGGGTGTCCTGAGGTGGGGCATCTGGAGAGTGAGCATTCCAAACTGCAAAGCTTCTTTAGACCAAATCTCGGAACATAGGACCATGTTTTATTTGTTGCAGGTAATTCCCAAAAGCCAACTCAGATCCAAATGGAGAGGAATTAGGCTTCCCTTCTTAATGGGAAAGTGGTGGTGGTCACACTGCAGAAGAACATGAGGGTTGAGAGATACTGTTGTAGTTCTCACTGGAAAACACAATCTGCCCACAGTGAGCAGGTGAGAGAGAAAAGTATCACCTTTGTACTGATAAGGGAAAACTTGAAGAATATAGGTTTAAGTGGGAGCCAAATGGTCCTGCAATGGAAGCTAGAATCAGAGAGGATTCCGCACTGAGTCATAGACAACACTGGACCAAAGCTGAACTCTCCTCAGAAGAAACTGACTAGTCTGTGTAAGATTCGTGTGCATATATGTGTATATTCCCAGATTTGGACTCCCCCAAAACACTTTAATTTGGGGACAGGGCAATAGAAGATACAGGTTTTCCTGTGGAATACTGTCAAAAGCTCTGACCTTAAACTTTTACTTGTCAGCATCAGTGAATCAAAGCAGCCTTCACATAGCTCATTTACTGTCATCAGTCCCTAGGAATATACTGGCACGCTCTCCTGCCATCACATTTGCCTAGCATGGATTCCAACTCTGGAAGAATTCAACCATCTTCTCTGTGCTTGTGCCCAGAAGATAAGTGCTGCTAGAAAAATTCTCCAGGGATTACACTGGCTTCCCTTTAAATTAATACCTTTAAACCTCAATTAGAATTTTAATACCACGTATTCCTCTGTTTGGCTCCCTTTTCCAGTCTCAGAGACTCTTCTTTCCTCCTAAGTAACACCCCCACTATGCATATCTATGCTCAGAACCATTGTATCAGAACACTCATTGTAACAACAGAAGTATCAGAAAGAATTCTCAGTTTCTTAACATTTTATCTATAGGTCTATCTGCCTCTACACTCATATTCTCCTTTTTCCCCCCTCCTGTTACAATTGAAAAAGTATCCCTTTTCTTAACAGGGACAATTTCCATGTGTGCTCTAAATCCTATATTATCTCACCTTCCCAAGAATCTTACTTTTTTGATAATGCCTTCTTCATCCCAGATTATCCACCTTTCTCTGCTTGTCCTGAGAGCCAGTCCTCTCTTTTCCCTTATTGGTCCTGGTTCACAATGTTAGAGAGGCCACAGGCTGAAATTCAACCGCTGGCTCTGGCTGGAATCAATCGAAGACAGGCACTGGTCAGAGACTGGAAAGTGGGAGAGCCAGAGGTCCCCGTCTCTCTGTGCCTCAGATGGCATCTCTTCCATGAGCTGCGTGTCCCCTGTGGCTCCAGCTCCTTTAGAATTGGGCCACTTGGTTTCAGCCCTGGCCAGGTAACCCCAGCCCTTGAGCTCTGGTCACACCAGCTCCTCCCCTTGTCCCTTCCATGGGGAGATGGTAGCAACTTTCCGTTGTTGATAATTACCAGTTGTCTCCCTGTCCCTGGTTTGGCTTCTCAGTGTTTCCATATCTTAAAACTAATTCCCTGGGTTAAACTTCCTCTGTTTTAAATATTTCGAGAGACTTCTCTTTTCTTGTTTGCACTGAGAGTGATAAACTCACTCACATGCACATTTTCCTCAGCACTCTCCTCACAACTCCCTTTAGTTTGTCCCAGGTTTCTTATCCCTTAACAACCAAACTTCTCTAAAGAGGCATTCACAATGAAGGGTAATTCCCCTTTAGAAATCTATCTTGAGAGATAAGGCAAGATGTGGAACGAAATTATAAACAAGAATGTTTACAGTCGTAATATTTTTTGAATCTGGCATACAGCAGTGTCAACTAAACAAAAAATGCACAGCGTGAGAGCTGTGAGTTCAGTTTTATTTGGGGACTTACTGAGGACTATAGCCCATGAGACACCTCTCAGATACCACTGAGGAACTGCTCTGAAGAGGTAGTGCGGGAGGTCAGTACACATACAATTTGGTGAAGGGAGTACATGCAATCAAGTTCCATCTCAGTGGAAGGGTGCTGCTAGCCATGAGGAACAGATGTCTCCTTTAATGGCTTTAGTGCTTTTCTAAGTATGAGAAGATGCAGGAAATTGGGTTCATAAAATGTTCTCGAAATATCTAATTATATCTGAAGACCTGTTCTGTCAGTTTTCGTAGAGCACAGTGTGCCTCACTCCTGATCCTCCACCCTGACCTTCCTTAGTCTTGAAAGTCGATGACTGCAGTGACTAATGACCTAATCCTTGTAGAGGATTCTTTAGTTGGCACAGGAGAGCAGTGCAAATTTATTAAGTGGAAGAATAAAGAGCAAAAAAAGAGCAATATTTAAATGTCTAATTAATTTTAAATAATTTAATCAAATTTATAATTACCTTTTGATTTAAAGGTGATATAAAAACACCATTTAAAAATTTGGAGAGATAAAAATATTCCTAAAAACAATAATAATAATGTTATTATTGATAATTATTATAAATGTTAGATGTTATAGTAATTGGATTATTATTAAATTGAAGTAGGGTTGTAATAGCTATAATTATATAGCTTATTAATTATATAAGAGCTCTCTTATAATTATATAAGAGCTAATATTTATTAAATACTTATGTGCCAGATACTGTGCTAGGGGTTTCACATGCATTACCACATTCAGTCAACACAATGGCCCCATGAGGAAGATATTTTTTATTTCCGTTGTAACAGATGAAAAGCTGAGGGAATAGAAGTTAAATAACTTGCCCAAATTAGAAAGTTTTGAAGCAGAGATTTGAATTCAGTTTGCCTAGCTTTAGAGGCCAGAGCCACTAACCATACTGTCTCAACACACTAACATATTTATTTTTATCTTCATGTACTATCTCCCAGATGTTGTCCATACGCACACATATTTTACATCGTTGTAATTAGAGTGTACAGACGCATTTGTATACTGATTTTTCTTTTAAAATATTAACATTTCTGATATTTTTACATGGTTTTCATGATCATAATTTTAACAATTGCTTAACTTTTCCTAATATTGATTTACTATCATTGTATAGTTGGCAGTTACTCTATCATTAGCATTTAGATTGTTTACAAATTTCTTAAATTAGCGTTGATGGCATTGCAGTGTACACATTTTTACCTTTTGTTGAATTATTTCTTTGTGTAAATTCTTAGGCGAGCAACTAATGGGTCAAAGACAATTTGAATAGTTTTTTGCTATAAATGTTGGTTTAATTCCCAAAGTATGTAGTGATGTGCAATGAGGCTAAATGAACACACCAAATTTGCCACAAGCTTGATTTTTTTGGGTAAAATAATTTTTTAATGCTTGCTAATTCAGTAGATGTGAAATGAATATTTAAATTATTATAAATCGAATATCTTCTGTGTGCAAGGTAAGAGATCATCATGTGTCACAGGAAATAAAATGCACCAGTCACTAAAATAAAGAACATCTGGTATAGGAATTAACACCAGTAAACAAATTGCCATAATTCAAGACAGAAAAGACAAATTGTATTAAACCAATTCACTTAAATGGAAAGAGAGATTACCTCCAGTAGATGACAGGGAAGACTCAAAGAGAAGGTTTCTGAGATGGCTCTTAAAGGGTAGCTAGAAACTCAATGAAGTAAATAGGGTGGGAGCAGAACAGCTGAGGTGAGCAAAAGGAAGAGAATGAACGAAATGCGGGTGCAAACAATGGAGGCGAGTTCAGTGAACAGCTGTGACCGGCCCATCAGCTCAGAGTTAGAGCTGAATGGCGGACAGGTTTGAGGGTTTAAAGGTGTCACAACAAGGCTGTTGAGTCTACCAAATGCTTTTTAAGCCCTAGCATAATTGTCCCTGTATTTGATCTTGAGTAACCTGGAAACTGTAGCTTAGAGGGGTGGTAGATGACTGTAACTTTTCAAATCTGTAAAAATATTAGAACCCCTTGTGGTGGTGTAGGATGAATTGACAAGAAAGGACAATGAGAAAGACATTTTGGAGGTGGAATCGGCAGGGCTTCCCAATTGCAGACATGTAGGGTGAAAGGCAAGAGGGATGTGAAGACGCCCTGAGATTTGGGTTTGGGGCACTAGGAAACTGGTGGTGCGTTAAGAGAAGTGGGGAATTCAGGATACGTAACTGATTTTGTACAGAGGAAGACATGAAAAAGCACTGGTATAGAATATACTGAATTCCTTTACTCCTGTGTTTCTTCTTATTCAGATTAGGCTGACATTAGCTTAATCTCAGTAAGACAGAGAGAATAGAAACATAAGTTCCATATCGATCTGCTTTGAAGCTGCTTATCCTCTAACAGAGAAAAATCACATATGGAACTAAACCACAAAGTTAGAGAGAGATGAAGTGTAAAAACAGACACGCATGAAAGGGGTTTGCAAGAACACGCACCATCTTTAACAACTTTAACATCTTTACCATCTTTAACAAAATCAGAGAGCCTTTCCCACGCTTGGAAATGTTCTCCACCTGCCAATGATCCCCTGCCTGATTCCATCATCTCTGCCCCCTGTTGACCAGAGCTTGGGTTTTATTTCCTTTGTGACAAATATCTCCCCCAAACCACAGAATATGTTGTGCTCTTAAAATTCCAGTTTCTGGATCCCTGATAAGGGACACTGGGAACAGTTTAAGGTAGACATGAGCTCCACTCTAGGGAAATCTGACTGCATAATACAAAATGCTTTCCTGCTCTTTGCTTCTTTTCCTAAGGAATCATTTTCAGTAATGGAGACAGGTGGAAGCAAATGCGGCGCTTCTCCCTCATGACCCTAAGGAACTTTGGGATGGGGAAAAGAAGCCTCGAGGAGAGGGTCCAGGAGGAAGCCCAGTTTCTGGTGGAGGAGCTCAGGAAAATGGAGGGTGAGTTCCACTGATCATCCTTTGGGGGCAAAGGGGACTTGCTACACACACAGCCTCCAACTGAAGCGCCTCCTTTGAGAAACACTCAGTGGTCCATGATCAGCTCTATTAATTAGGGGGTTGGCTAAGAAAAAAAGGTGAGAAGAAAATGACCCAAAACTGTTGCTTAGGAAACTCTCAAATCCCTTTGTTTGGATTCATTTCCCAACTTCAGCACTTACTGGGTATGTAAATTTGGACAAGTTACTTAACTTCTCCAAGAGGCAGTTTCCTCATCTGAAAAATGGGGCTAAAAATCAAACCTCAGAATGAGGGTTAAATAATATACTTTGTAAAACATTAACACAGTATCCAGCATGCAGTAAATTCTCCATAAAGTTACTTGTTGCTCTTATGACTATTATAGCATTCATAGAATAACATAATAATTAGTAGTAGTAGCATGGTATAATACTATACAGCATATAGTATTAGTATTGGTAGAAGAGGCTTACATCCTAATTTCGGGAAGCTTAGAGAAAACAGACTATGTATCCATCTGAGCAGAAGGGAGGCCCTGTTCTTGAAACCCTGATGCAGGTTGATGAAATTTCTCAGTGTGAGAGTTGTTTTTTTCTCACACCAGCTCAGCCCTTTGACCCTACCTTCATCATCTCCTGTGCTCCCTGCAATGTCATCTGCTCCATCCTCTTCAATGAGCGTTTCCACTACAAGAACAAGACGCTACTCTTCCTAATGGGTCTGTTAAATGAAAACTTTAATCAAATAAACTCTCCCTGGAGCCAGGTAAGGCCAAGACTGCGTCTGCCCTTGCGGTTGATCTCAGGGGTCCACTGGGAGCCTGCGAGCAGGGTAAAGGGCTGTGAGCTCCCAGACCTGCCCCAGCGAGCACAGTGCCAGCATGAGCACCATCACCTTCCCTCCTTGTGTGTCTAATGCCGAGGGGATGAGTGCAGTGTTTCTTACTCCAGCATCTGTGGACAGTTGCCCTCTGTTCACTTATATGGGTTTACTCCCACAAAAGAAGACAGAGTGTTCCCAGGTGCCTTGGTTTCTTTCAAGACCCCTACATGCATTCTCCTCCTCTGTGACTCTGAAGTTGGCCAAGGGTGGATGAGGAGGATGAAAGGAAGGGCCACTCTTGTGCACCTGATGAACACCCTCCCTTCTCTTCTGCTTGGAAGCTGGAGGACGTTCTCCCTGGCCAGACGCCACTCAGAAACCTTAGTCTCCCTTCACAAACTGAATTTCTGGTGTATTTTCTACATTTTAGATTTACAATCTATGGCCAAACTTCATAAAGCATCTCCCTGGAAAGCACAGAACATTTTCAAAAAGGGTTAAGGATGTTCAGTATTTTATTCTGGAAAAAGTGAAGGAGCATCAAAAGTCCCTGGATCCTAATAGCCCTCGAGACTACATTGACTGTTTCCTCAGCAAGATGGAGCAGGTACTGTAAGTGACATCTTTCCCTGATACTCTATTTTATCATTCCATGGAAGTGCAGGAAAGCGTAATCACAGCATGTAGGTAACTCTTGATATTTTTGCTATCTTATAGCAGTGGGGTACACTATTAACAATAATATAAATTTTAGAATGGTCCAGAGCCCTCTTTTTCCTTTGTATTTCTGCTTACTTCCTACACTTGGACATTAGCATTTAATGAAATGTTCTTTATACATATTTACTATGAGCTACATCATGTATGAAAATGCGTGTTCCTGAGCATGTATTTATCTTGGGGTGGGTAAGACACACATGCATCTTCCCTACATGTTCTTTACATGTACATAGTCAGCCATTTTTGCCACAGTGCTTCCCAGATAGCATGTCATTGATCAATACATTATAAAAACCTGATTGTGTTTTCCCATAGAAACAATGTTGTTATTTGAAATTGGTGATGGGAAAGGATTCTAATGCAAATGCATTATACTTTAACCATGGGTAATAATAGTAAATATATTAAATAGAAAGTATCACACAGCCACCAACCCTCAGAATGTCACTGATTTAAAACACCAGCGTGAGTGTCCATGAGCACATCAGTAGAAAAACAGTCAAGACTGTGACAAATAGATTGTAAAAAAGATACTTAAATGTATAAACACATGTAACAACTTAAAATCTGAAAATTATTCTTTGAGTCCTATAAAATTAACCTCACTGATGCCAGAGTTCCCCAAAATATGTATAAATGAAAGAAAAACACCACTCAACTGTATCGTAAATGTACAAATTATAGCAAACATTTAATTAATAATAACTTGTATATTCTTCTTAATCTCTATGAGGGCTGATTTGAAAAGACTGATTTCCTTAGAAAACATATCAAAGGAAGGCATGTTGATACGCCTTTTACTTAATTCTCAGAAATTTCCCTGGAATCAGTAGAGGCATTTAAGCTCATTCCATTTACCAAAGATGTGCATCAAAATATCGTCTTCATTCTGATGGGAAAAGTTGTTGACTCTCAAAGGACTAGGCATTTGTCTGGGAAAGAGGGAAAAAAAATAGCCAGGTTTTTAATCCAATCATTTAAAATTTTATTTAGCACCAACTCTGTATCAGTCATGGTGCTTAGTAAAGGGAGTGAGATGATGAATCAGATAATACCCTGCAATTTTCTTTTGTAGCACTTGTCATAGTTTAAGAAAATATTTATTTAAATGACCTCTATATTCACCACTACACTGTATATATACTCCAAAGGGCTGAGGCAGTGTCGATTTCCCACACTTTGTATTGCCAGGAACTAGCACAATGCCCAGAATATTATAGGTGCACGTAAATATTTGTTGAATAAATAAATTAACTGATTAATACATATATAGTCCTTGGCATAATGTAGCTTACAGTCTAGTGCAAAGATCATCAAAACAAGCAGTAACAATGCAGTGCTAATGCAGGAGTTACAAGTTGCCATGGGAGAACTTGGCAGGAACACTAATGCTAGTCTAATGTGAGTCAGGGAGGGACTTCTACACCAAGGCCCACTGGATATGTCCCTGCATACGTAGGTGAACAATCAAGCCGAGAGCTGAAGGGTGAGTAAGGATTATCTGTGTAAAGATGACAGAGAAAAATATACCAAGCAGAGAAACAAGGTATGCAAAGGCCCTGAGGCCTTTTTAAAAACAAGTGGCATTAAAAGCCCACCCCACCCCCAAAAAGAAATCAGCAATGAAAACAATTTAAACATAGTAAAAAAACAAAGATTTTTATTAAATAGTTTTATACATTAAACATTCATTTATTCAACAAATTCTTAGTGACAGCTATTATGCCAAGGGTTGGAGATACATCAATAAAGATTTAATCTGTATTATTTTTCATATAGTCATGGTAAAATAGAAAGCTCACTCACTATTTTTAAGCCCTGGATCAATTTATTTTCTAACCACTTTGTGGATCCCATGCAAAAAAATATAGGTCAAAATGTTCTATCTACAAGTACAGTTGCTGTGTTAGAAATGCCATTAATAATGATGAGTGTCATACGTGAGCGGCTGGGGCTGGGAATGCCTGAGTCCTTGTAAGTGAAGGAAACAGACCAGTCACAAACCAGTGACTTCTCTACATTGTGCTCTCATACAGCTTATCATCTAGTTTTTTTCATTAAATATAATAAAAGAAGATGTATATATGAAGTGTTGTTCTAAGATTTTCCACCTATGAACTCTTTTAATCTTTATAATAACCTGATGAAGTGTGTTCTACTTTTTATCCCAATTTCACAGATGATGAAACTGAGTAAAGAGGTAAAATAGCTTGCCAAGGGTACACTTCGATCTGTTCATTGACTAACCTGGTATTTGAACTGGAAGTTTTGATTCCATGACCTATTTTTTATCACTACACTACAGTGCACAAAATGAAGCCTATTGCTAGTGAAGAGGTGTGATTGTGGAGTTCTGATAAGCCATTGCCTTCTTTTTTTTAATAGAGGTACTGGGGATTGAATCCAGGACCTTGTGCATGCTAAGCATGAGCTCTACCACTGAGCTATACTCACCTTCATTGTCTTCTTTCTAACTCATGTGGCCCATTAACTCTACCGTCTACAGGAGAAACAGAACCCAAAGTCTGAATTTCACTTGGAGAATTTGACAATCTGTGGATCAAATCTGTTTGTAGCAGGAACAGAGTCAACCGCAAGCACCATGAGATACGGGATCCTGCTCCTAATGAAACACCCAGAAGTTCAAGGTACAGCAAATATCCTAGTGGCCAAATAAAAGATGAGCTCCTGGTACTGATGAGGGCAGGAAGACACTGATAGTGATGATTTCTCTTTGTCTGGGCTGCCTTAGAGAGCATCATGCAAAGGGCCATCCATGTGGCTTTGTGTTTGTACATCAGAATTATATCAAATGATGCTATGTAAGAGAGACCTTTAAGAACTCAAAAGTCTCTCAGTTAGGTTTAAAAACAGAGCAGCTTCTGAATCCCAGCTCTTCTATATATGATGAAGTGCTGGAGAGCAAGCCCTATTCAGATGAGTGCTGCTTGGCTTCCCCTGCTGGATTCTTATCCTGGGCCTGCCAGTACCTGGCCATGTGACCTCAAACAAGTTATGTCAACTTGTAGGCCTCTGTTTTTCCATCTTGAAAACAGACAAGATTCCTCAAAGTGGAGTTTTTGGATCAATATAATTTAAAATTCAAAAATGAAATTGTGGTAGCTCTGTTTGCTCAAGCACATTCTCAGAGCACAGGACTTGGAAAGCTAGGGTTTATATTGCGCAACAAAATGGTTTTCGCCATTCTCACAAAATCTGTAGCAGAGTGGATGAGTCTGACCAAGGAGACACTCCCACCAGAGGGAGGATCAAACATTTCTCCTCTACAGCTGCTTTGCTAGGAATTATGGGATAAACCTTAATCCCTGCCACAGAGGTGGTCTCCTCACCTGTACAGGAGGACAACCAGTTCATGCAGGAGGCTGAGGACATGCCTGACCTAGCTTTTATGTTTCCTGCAGCAGACTCTCTGGTCTTTGCAGCAAAATAGAAAATAGAATTTCCATGAGGAACAGATCATGGGCTGTTTAACAGCATGTCTTTGACCTTTGGATCCTTTTCTAGGCCACTTTCCATTAAACATTGTAAGCATTTTCAGGTCATTTCCAGATCTTCAAGGGAACATTTCTTCAGTAGCATTCATGATTCATGTCTCTGCAGCCAAAGTTCATGAAGAAATTGATCGTGTGATTGGACGCAACCAACGCCCCTCCATGATGGACAAGATGAAGCTGCCCTATACAGAGGCCGTGGTGCATGAGATACAAAGATACATCACCTTCGTTCCTTCTAACTTACCCCATACCGTGGTCCGGGACACAAAGTTCAGACAATACGTCATCCCCAAGGTTAGAGGTGTCTTGGAATCTGGGAAAGCTGGCTGGGATAGAAGGGGCAGCAGGGAGCCTCAGTGGGGCCTCTGAGAGGCATCTCAGTTCTGTTTCAGGAAGAGAAGCAATTGAGAGTCATGGAACGAACATAGGGTCAGAGTCACCTGTCCAGGGTTTGAAATCTGTCATTGCCTCAGGCCTTTCTTTCAGTTCTGTGGTCCTGTCTCTGCCTTCCTGGAATAGGGGGAGCTGACCTGGGGTTTCCCAGGCCCCCTCCCACTCTCATATAAAATGTATTAAGGGAGAAATGACTTGCATTAATGAGAATCTCGCGTGAACTGAAATCTGACTTTTCATGATGGATTTTAAAAAAAGGGAAGAGATGGAAAATGTGTCTGCAGCTCTAAGATAATCAAGCCTGGCTCTCTTCCCAGGACCTCATATATTCAGAACCTGTGGGATAGTGCTGTCCATAACAGTCAACATTTGCAGAAAACAGCATTTATCAAAACATTTACGTGCACCTTGGGCATGCAGTCAGTCTTCTGTAGTTGTTAAGGGCTTAGGTTTTACATTTAATCCATTCACGAGTATAGAAGAGGAAGAAAAGGTGCCAAACCTGTAGAGTACTACTAAATAGAAAGAGCCCCCATCTTACCGACAAATGTCAATGCAAAAGTCTACTAGCACTCAAATCTAGCATCACATTAAAAATACTGTACCACCAACAAGCGAAGGTCATCAGGGACACAGGCGAGGTCTCACACCAGAAAATACTTGTGCTGAATAGTCATTTAAAAAGGACTTTTAAAGTTCCTTTATTTATATGAAGTAAAATACTAAGCAAGCCAAAGAACATTATAGAATGCTACTGTTTGGAAAAAGTGGGAAATATGTCTGTCTTTTTTTTTTTAATCCATATGATTTCTTCCTAAGGATATATTATAACTGGTAACAGTGATTATTACATTAAAAAGGAAACTAGGAGACTTGAGTATGGGGAAAAGAAAGAGACATTTTCACTTTATACTTGTTTGTACGTTTTTGGGGTTGTTTTTTTTTTTTGGTATTTTATACCATGTGCATGCATGCATTACCTACTACAATAATTGTGAAATAATGTTTCAGGAAATATAAAATGAAGTAAAAATAGAAAGAGGAAGATTTCACTTAAACAGAGGTGCTTTATGATCAGATAGAACTTGGGTCAAATTCTAACCATGCCACTTGCTAAAAATATAACCTCAAGCAAATTATATTTCTTCTCTTTGAATCTCAATTTCTGCATTTATACAATGTTAGCCCCCCCCCCAGAAAGCATACTGGATATGGCTGAAGTGAGAATTAAATGAGGTTTATAAACAACTAAGCACAGTGTCAGGTGAATGTGAAGTATCCCATGTAAATGGCAGTTATCATTATTATGTTGTCATTTATACCTCACAAAATCTTATGGGGAAAGAGGAAAGCCTATTGTCACCGCACCCCATTTTATGATTGAGGAAAGTAGGGTTTGATCCAATAGATTCTGTAGATTACAAGGTTCCATATCTCATTTTCTTCCCCTCACACCTGAATTCAGAAAGAAAAAAACTGTGAAAAGTGAGTTTTCCCCATTGGAGGCAGCAATTCCAGTAAAGCATAAATCTAGATAGTATGGGTTGCACACCTTAGTTTTTTCAACAATTGATTATTGCACATTGACCATAACATTGTTCTTTCCACAGAGAATCATCTTATTACTCGATAAAAGATATTATATGATAGGGAGTGTGAAACAGCCATCACATAAGACAGTCCTTGCCAGGCAAGCTTAAGAGTGCTTGGTCCTATTTAATCCACTATAGTTAAGAATGTTAGACTTTTTATGAATCAAAGATAAGCATGATAATGTGCCTCTCCACTCTCCATTTCTTGGTTCCAGGGCACCACTATATTGCCATTACTGTCTTCGGTCTTGTACGATTGCAAGGAGTTTCCCAACCCAGAGAAGTTTGACCCAAACCACTTTTTGGATAAAAATGGCGGCTTCAGGAAAACAGAATACTTCATGCCTTTTTCCATTGGTAAATACAAATACACCCCCTCCAAACCATACATTTGCACATTTTGGACAACTTTTAGCTTCATTGAATGTATGGCATAAGTAATCCACTGATGATAGTAAAGTCAATCAAATCAATGTTATAAACCCCTATATCAGGATGGAGCCATTTAAGTTTGTATACCAATAGGATCAGGTGAGTATTCCAGGGACTATTTTGTTGTTTGGTGATTGAGTATAATGCCAGTTTTTACAGAAACCAAGGCAAATCAATTCAATTTAGATGTCACACATTACCAGATGACAGAGTGACCTGATTTTGCAAACTCTCAAACTCTAGTCTGTTGATTTCCCCTTTGTGATGTTGACTTTTCCTAAACAAAACATTCCAATTTCTTTTAAAATTATTAACCATTATTAACTTTCTTATTCTTAGAGTCAGAGGCCATCAAAGAGACCTTGGCCACTTCACCCTTTCTTCCCCTCTGAAATTGGGAGCCTTTTTGCAAGAACTGTTGGCTCCCAGTTACTATTTCCCATGAGCTCATAAAGACAACTGGAGTTGGTCAGCACACATTCTTTCTCTTTGTTATCCTATTCAATCATTTGATTCTTATTTTCAAAAATAACAGTTAATATGTTTCATTTCTAATTACAATGATAGTAAGTATTCAGTATAAAAAATGGAAAATGCAGAAAAGCAAAAAAAAAAAGAAAGAGAAAGAAAAAATTTTGCATTTTCACCCTAGAGATAATCACTGCTAATATTTTACTATATATACTTCAAAAAATTGTCTATGTATACATAATAGATGTATATTCCAAAATAAAATCTGGTTCATTCTGCGCAATCTATTTGATAACCTGCTTTTACTTAGTGTATTGTGATAAAAGACAGCCTGTAGTATTAAATAATATTCCATATAAACAAGTTTAGATTGCATTGTATGATAGACGCACAAGGATTTATTTAACTAATCCAATATAGATGTATGTCTAATTTTCATCCAAGTCTTTAGTGTCATAAATAACAAATGCAAGTGACAGCTCATAATTGGATCTCACTCCTACAGATAAATCCCCAGAAAGAAAATTACTGAATTAAAGAATGAAAATTTAGAGAGCTTTGATATGTATTGACAAATATCCTTCTAGAAAAACTATACCAGTTCATTGTCCTCCAGCAGTTTCTGAGTGATCCCTTTTGTTTTTGTCTTTGTATTTTATTTGCTTTTGTTTTCTTAATGGCAGTCCTGGGGACTGAACCCAGGACCTTGTGTGTGCTGAGCACGAGCTCTACCACTGAGCTATTCCCATCCCCCGTCAGTCTCTTTTCTGGTTGGTGTTTTCAGTGGCTTTTAGGAGCCTCTAGTATTTGAATATGAGCTATTGTATTTGAATTTGCTGTGCGCTAAAGGAAATGTTTCCTCCTTCCAGGGAAACGGTCCTGTGCTGGAGAGGGCCTGGCCCGCATGGAGCTGTTCCTCTTTCTCACCACCATTCTGCAGAACTTTGTCCTGAAGCCCCTGGTAGACCCCAAGGAAATAGAGACCAAACCCATTGTTACTGGGCTTTTCAGCTTGCCACCACCCTATAAGATGTGCCTTATCCCTAGATAAAAGAAGAAATTTTCTCTTTTAATAATTTAAACCAAAGTAATTAATTTTTCCTCTTACTCCCTCCTTCACCCCAATAGTCTCTCTTTTTGTTTTAAATACTGCCTAGGACAGAAACTCTACTTACTAAAAGTTTGATAGACATTAAGTCTAAAAATTCCTTGACAAAAAGGAGCTGGGTCCTGAAAACTCCAAGGATACAAACAGTATACTTATACTCTTTACAGTGCTTTATAAACCATGGTCCAGCAGAACCAAGACCATACCGACAGAAGGCCTCTGTTGGGACAATCAGCAAATAGTGAAATAGATTTCACTCTGTCTGTGGCTTTGAAGATAAGCTGATTTTCTATAGTTTTTCAAAATAGCGAAACTAATATAATGATCTATATGTATTTTTTCCTATTTCCAATTGAAAGCACTTATATGATTTATTCACAAAATAAATTCTTTTTTTCCACAGATTTTCTTTGTGTATTTGACTTTAAGCCTCAAAAATTCCTTTCCTTGAGGAGGGGCACTCTATAATTAGGATAATGGTAAATAGATGATATTAAATGATAACCCCCATAACAAATCTCTCCCTGCCCCACCCCATCTAACTGAAGCCATTGATTTCCAGGGGGGCCCAAGGAGCCCCCTTGAATAAGAAGTCAAACCATATCCACAACTAGGATTTAGACATGCATAGTGGCCATCTTATTCAGAAAGTGGTGAGGGGCGGGGCTGGGGGTTGGAGACCAAGAGGGTAGGTTGCAAGAAAGACTGAGAACTGCCAAGAGAACAGTGACCCAGAAGAGAATGCCCAGCAGTGACCCAGTGACATGCTGTGAGTAGCAGCTGCACCAAAAGGATGACTCAGATCCCAGCAGGCAGCCCAGCCTCCAGAACACTGGGAGGGAAAGAAGCTTTAAAAGCAGAGCTAACTTTCTGCGCACATATTCAAAACTGAAAGCAGGGACTCCAACAGATATTTGTACACCCATGATCCTAGCAGCTTATTCACAATAGCCAAAAAAAGGTGGAAACAACCCAAATGTACATCGGTGGATGAATGGATAAACAAAATGTGATGTATATGTACAGTGGAATATTATTCAGCCTTAAAAAGGAAGGATACATGGTCTAACACAAGCTACAACTTGGATGAATCTTGAAGACATCATGCCAAATGAAATAAGCCAATCACAGAAGGACAAATATTGTATGATTCCACTTACACGAGTAGTCAAACTCACAGAGACAGAATGTAGAATAGTGCTTGCAGGGGGAGGGGGAGATTGGGGAGTTATTGTTTAACAGGTATGGAGTTTTAATTTGGGAAGATGAAAAAGTTCTAGAGATGTATGATGGTGATGATTACATAAAAATGTGAATGTACTTAATGTCATTGAATTGTACACTTAAAAATGGGTAAAATGGTAAGTTTTATGCCATGTATATTTAACCACACACAAATGTATACACACACAAGTAGAGCTGAGGTACTTGAGTTAGACAGGTGGGGATTTGGAAGCTGTAAATTTTGGATCTAAATGTTAATATGATTTGCTCACATGTATCTTTGCCTTCTTCCCACCCTCACACTCCTTCCTAGCTAACAGGAATTTTGCCTTTTGTCAATCAGATTCTCCTCCTTTCATGCATCCTGAGAAGTTTTGAAATGGCCAGTTAAGTTCCCTGACTCGGGTTGCAGAACTAGTGAAATAATGAGAGACTAGACAGAAAAGGAAACTTTAGTTTGGGAGACCAGGTTAAACCACATAGTGAAGAACGTAAAGAAAAGGGAAGAGAGAACCAAAGGGTGATAATTGTGGGGAGAATTCAGTTTGATTTAGTGACTTTGGGGAGACAGGGAGCAGACAAGTGAGAAATTCTAGGGAAGCTGCTGAGAGCAAGGGAATTGAGGAGCAAAGGGAAGAGAATGGAAGTATGGCTGTGGCTTAACATTCTTTAAAAAACAGAAATAAATAATGGCATTCCCTTTTAGTTATTTTTGGCAGTTAGACTGTTCTCTTTACATGCATGTCCCTTCAGAGACTATGCCATGCAGGGTCAGCTCCACGATTTTATTAGCCCCACAGGCTATGAAATCTGGAGCCATTTGGATTGCAGATCTAACTGTCCATTTGTACACTGCTGAGATGAAACTGAAGAAATATCACTTTGAGCAAGTCCCTTAATGTTTCGCAACCTTAATTTCCTCATTCATAAAGTGGAGATCACAACACCCACTTTCAGAGTGGTTATGGAGATTAATTGAGCTAATGTTGCATTAAGGCAAAACCATTCATTCAAGATATCTAATAGAGCATTAAAATGAAACTCTCTGTCTCCATTTAAGCTGGGACGCCCAGGCAATAGATACCAAACACGACCACGTTCCAAGACGTGGTGCTAGATTACCCATCAGAAGTTGCTACGAAAACAGTTTGCTAGAAATTGTTGCTCCAAAAGTAGTTTCTGCAACCTTTAGCCCCTCATCTTCCAGGCAATTATCACAAGATTGAAGTTGAGAAACAGTATTTCTTAGGCAAGAGTAGTCAGAATGTTGTGTTTCCCTACTCTCACCAAGAGGGATAGAAGGAGGATGCTTCCACCTCATGGTTAACTGAGCAACAATTTAGAAAGATTGACTAGTGTTCCTAGGATTGGGGTTGCATAGTGTACTGAGGTCTGAGATATACCTGGGGAAGTCTTTGAGAGACAATGGCTTCAGCTAGTTTGGAGTTGCCTATACTCAGAATTCCTTAGGTCAAAGGATGTGTGGGTGTTTCCCATAGATAAGTTGTTAGCCTATGGGAAAGGTAGACCTTAAAGGGATTCTGCCCAAGAGAACACCACCTAACTTTGGGTTATGGGCATGGTTGGCTCCTCCTATATTAACAAACTTAGGTCAGAAAAAGTCTCTTCTAATTCAGCAATGAAAAGACAGCCCAATTTTAAAAATGGGCAAAGGATTTGCATGAACATTTCTCCAAAGAAGATATGCAAATGGCCAGGAAACACATGAAAAGATTCTCAGTATCATTAGTCACCAGGGAAATGCAAATCAAAACCACAATGACATACCACTTCACACTTACTAGTAAGGTAAAATTAAAAAGACCGACAAAAACAAGTGGTTTCAAGATGGTGGAGAAGTTGGAATCTTCATGTATTTCTTGTGTGAACGTAAAATGGTGCAGCCACTTTGGAAAACAATTTGGCAGGTCCTCAAAATATTAAGTATGATATTACTTATTACATATGACTCAGCAGTTTCACCTAGGTATCTACCCAAGAGAAATAAAAACACACAACCACACAAAAACTTGCACAAGAAAGTTCATAGAATTATTCATAATAATTAAGAAGTGGAAACAACTCAAATGGATAAACAAAAGATATTATAGCCATACAATGAAATATTTTCTGACCATAAAAAGGGAATGAAGTAAAAACCTGCTAAAACATGGACAAAACTTGAAAGCAGCCAGACACAAAAGCTCATGTATTGTAGGATTCCATTTATATGAAATGTCCAGAATAGACAAATCCACAGAGACAAAAAGTAGATTAGTGGCTGCTTAGGGCTGGAAAGTGATTGCAAATGGATATGGGGTTTTCATGGAGGGTGGTGAAAATATCCTGAAACCAGATGGCAGCGATGATTGTACAACTCTGTATTTTATAAAACCCACGGAACTGTACACTTAAATGGGCGAATTTTATAGTATGTGAATTATATCTCAATGAAGCTGACTTTTAAAAAAAATAATTTACACACAAGTGCAAAAACATCAATAATTAGCACAAATTGTCCTGATAAAATAGAAGTATGATGACTAGTAAGTACTTTATGGCTCACTGGTATTTTGTAAACCCTGCCTCAGGGCACACAACAGTCAAAATTCAGGTTCAAGGCAGTATCACAGGTCAAGACAAGTTAGGACATCAGAAGTATGGAGTTGGAACAGGCTAGTAAGGTGAAGGGGAACATCCTAGAACCAGGCACAGCCAGAACTGGAGGGAACTGGGCCACTTGTGGGGAGTCAACAGTCTAGTTTAGAGTTTTCAAGGGAGCTTGGCAAACTCAGGCTAGATTGAAGCTGTTGTTGTTATGGGAGGAAGAGATGGGAGAGACGGCTTCAGTTTCATGCAGATCCTGTCTTAAATACGAGGTATTTCTACAAAATTAAAATCACACTGAGAAAGGTTTAGGACAAAATACTTTTGGCCTTAGTGATTATAAAATGTTAAATCTCAAAGGCCTTACATAATCGGTACAGAAAGTTATAATATATTGGGTGGTCAGTTCTAGCTCTGAATTATCAGTGAGGCTGGACTCAACTTCATATTTATGGTCATTCTGGATGAAGTAACCCACATGAATTTCCATTCCCGGGGCGCTTATAAACCAAACCCAAGAAGCTTGCTCAGGACTCTCTTCTGTTTATCTTCTCCATTAGTTTCTAACACAGAAGGAATATGTTTTTTCAATGATAATCCAGTTGCTCAAACTGAAAACAAAATTTGGTCTTAGATAACAATTATCTTTATCTTTAGGATCAGTGCTTGCTTCAGGAGGGAGCATAGAATAAAACAAAGCTAATAGATTTTAAAATCTGATCATATCTGACATTTTCTAGCTGTGTGACCTTAGGCAGGTCTAGACGTTCTCTGCTCTTCATCTAAAAAATGGAATTAGTAACACCTACCTTTCAGGTTAGGAGGTTGAGGACTAATGATAATGTATGTATTTTCCCTGGCAATTAGGAGGGGCTCATAAATGATGGTTTTAATTATCAAGTCATTGAGAATTCTACCACAGTTAATGCAAATTTAAGTTTTTAGACATTCTTTGTAAGCTAGTCATTGCTTTTTTCCACTCTTTCCTGTCTTAATGTGTAATATTCCAGGTTTAGTTACTATTATATCAATTAACATTTGTTATGATATTTCTCTGGTATAATAGTGACATGTTGGATTTCCCTTACATTTCTTAGTATTATATTATAGTCCTCTGAATCGAAGATGCCATCTGTTTTAAGATACATTTAGGGACTAAAATATGAAATAAAGAGCACTTTAGAATCCGTGAAACAGTCACCCCTTTCTACATTTGGACCCATAGACTGTTACTGATCCAGTTAAGAGGCTGCTCAAAGTCTGATACATGTTAGTTCCTTCCTCCCAGATGACCAGATCACTTAAGAGTCAGGCTCCTCTTTTCCAGCTAACCTTCTGCCTAATACTCTGAAACCCTCATACCTAATATGATGTCATATCGTAAACACATATTACATTAGTTTTTTTCAAACTCAGAAAGAACGGCTTTACTCCCAGTAAGGAGGATTGCACAGGTACAAGCTATTGACAAATTAGGCAACCCTGGTACACAGAATGGATTCAGAGTCCATGCCATGCATGCTTTCCCCCAGGCTAGAGGGCAGCCTGAATCAACATGTCACTGAACCAGTGATTACCCCATTGGAAGCAGGGTTAATGGGGGCATGAGGAAGAGCCTGGGTTTCTGGAATTCCAGTTAGTCATTTCCAGCCCTGTTGAAAAGTCAACAAAATGTAAGTGCAGAGGAGACAGTTCATTTTTTGTTACTGCTCTTTATCATGTGTTTAACACCTGTTATATATCTAGTACAGGCGAAGGACTGGGAATCCAGAAACAAATAAGATGTTGTCCCTCGTCTTCAGAGCCTTATGCTTTAATCATGGAAAAACCCAAAATTACAACATAATGCTGTGTTTGTAGAGAAGTATGCACAGAACTTTCTCTGTGGAAACACAAGAGACAGACAACTGCAATCAGACCAGGGGTAAGTGGTAGGAAAGTTTTAGAGAAAATGACGCCTGTGCTTGGTTTTGAAATACAAATAGGAGTCGGCTAGCTTCCAAATGGAAGAAGGAGAGTTGTTTAAAAACTCTTTTCATGTTGGTGTATTTTACCATAAGTTTTAACAACTGGAGGAGAAAAAAAATGCAGAGGCCTTTGAAAGACTGCACGTTTTTTGGCAGGGCCAGAAGGAAGGAAGGAAGGGTGTTGGGAAAAAGGCGATCTGATGCTGGAAAGACAGGGATCGCCAGGTCCTGGAGGGCCTGGCTGCGGGGAAACACATGTTTGGATTTAACGGAGGAGAACGGAAAACCAATAAAGGGTCTGAAGGGTGGGAGGGAGGGGCTCGCGCGGGACGTGACGCGGCTGCGCTGAAGGCAGACCTCGCCGGCTGCCGCGGGAGCGGGGAGTTCCGGGCAGGAGGGCTGCTCCAGGCAGGGCTGAAAGAGAGCAGAGCGAGGCCGTGGCGGTGCGGGAGAGGAGCAGGAAGCCGCTGCGAGGATCAGCAAGAAAACAACGGAGAGGGCTTCAAGGCTGAGGGAACGCGGGAGATGAGCGAGAAGGGAGACTTCAGAATGGCTCCCATGTTTCCGCCTTGGGCAACAGGTGGTGCCATTTCCCAAGGAGAGCTGCTCTGGGGAAGCCGGGCTGCCTCTGACGGCCCTGAGGATGCGGCAAAGGCGGGAGGCGTCCTAGCAAGGCAGTAAGAAAATTCTAAATACAACTGACATGTGCATCGCGCTTTACAGTTTACACAAAACTGTTACGGAAAAGTGAGACGTGACTGGAGCAGACTGTGTACTGGGGGGCGGGTTCTGAGGGAAGTTTATCTGCTCGGTAGGAGCAACCTGTTTATAGAGAGAGCAATGAACATCCAACCTTGGAGGTCCGGCTTGAGTCCCCAAATGGAGGAAACCCCAGAAAAGCTGCATTTAGAGGCAAGAGTATTCAAATATTTCGTCTGGCAAATTCCACTTAAAGTTAGTGGGGAAAGGGCATTTTGAATTCACTTCCAACTCTGGAAACCAACTGAAAGCAAAATAAAAGAGCAAAAGATGAAAAATATATGTCCATCTTCAATTCAACAGGGGAAAAGTTATAAAACAAAACTATGAAGAATGACTGCCAAATGAAGAAAATTTTGACCTAAAATATAGGAGAACACAGAGCCAACACATCTCTGCACAGACTCTGGGAAAGAGATCAATTTACCAAAAATTAAGTGTCATGCTCCTGAGAAGTACATCCAGTGATCTGTGGGTACGCAACAAGGTCTAAGATCTGACTAACGGTGGGTCAGAGATGGTCAGTGTTCTTCAATATCTGCCCTCTCTTCTCATTGTAAGAGAATTTCTGGTTTTTCTTCAATCAAGTATTGTTGATTTACAAGGTTGTGTTAGTTTTAGGTGTACAGGAAAATGATTCGGTTATATCTATATTCTTTTTCAGATTCGTTTTCATTATAGGTCGTTACAGAATATTTAATATAGTTCCATGTGCTGTATGAGACCCTCTGATTTTCAGCTGAACACAAGGCTGGCTGAGATTGAGACTACATTTTTCAGCTTCCATTACATTTGGGCACGACCACGTGACTGCCTTCCAGCCTGTGAGATGTAAGTCAGAGCCATGTTTAAAACTGTGGAACGTTTGTTTTTGTCTTTATTTTTGTAAGCAGTTTTGTTGAGATAGAATGCACAAACCACATATAAATGGAATCATGCAATGTGTGTTTTTTATGACTGGTTTCTCTCATTTAGCATAACGTTTTCAAGGTTCACCCATGTCTCAGCATGGATCAGTACTCCGTTTTTTTTGTTTGTTTGTTTGTTTTTTACTGCTGAATATGTATCTAGCACATTCCATTTATCCATTTGCATCAGCAGGGTGTGAGCGTGGGAAGTTTGATTTTGAAGAAAGAAGGTACGCTCCTTCCTGGTGGCTGGAATGTGACCGTGACAATGAGGCTGGAACATCTGTCTGGACGATAAGGTAAATGTATGTTGAGACAAGTAGAGCGACAAGCTAGGAAGAGCCTGGGCCATTTGATGAGCACAACACTGATCTTGAACCGCTTGCTTCCAGGCTCCATTTATGTGAGAAAGAAGTAAAGCTCCAATCATTTGGCATTTTCTATCTAATCCTAAAGGATATAGGGTGTTAGGGGCAGGGAACATTAATAAAAAATCAGAGAGTACAGAGAAAGCCTTTCAGGAAGTCAGAAAAGCAGGGAGGTGGGAAAAGGAAGAGTTCAGAAAGAAAAGTAAAAGAAAAGAAGAAAAGCATCACAGAGCTCAGTACAGCCTTGGAGCACCAGGAGGAGCACACGACTTTTTAGAAGAGACACTGACAGCTTTGATTTTGTGGCAGGTTTTTACAAGTAAATGAAACTTACTGCAAAGGCTGGATGAATGCACTTTGGAAAGGCATCAACCTAATTCCATGGAAAAATAAATTTCTTTTAAGTTTGAATTATATTTCTGTTGAGATCTTTTTCCTTCTCTACAAATGTGTTTGAAAAAACATGGCAACATACTCACCATTCCTTAATGATTTCTGTTTTTTTTCTTTAGAGCCATTAGTTGACTAGTATTTCATCTTGCGAAGAGACATTTTTCTAAAGGTAAGTGATTCCTTCAACTTTATTTCAACTTCTTTTTCTTCTGTTAAATGTAAGATATGTTCAGTATAGTAACTTTTAATTTTACAAGCATAAAGACTACGATCCTTTTTTTAAAAAAATTATTTACTGATCCTATCTGCAGATTCATTCTTTAACAATTATTTCGTGAGCAACTCGTATGTGTTCTACATTATCTGGAGCATTGAGGACAAAGTGGTGAAAAAAAAAGACAGTAATCCTTGTCTTCATACAGCTTACATGTTAGTGGTGAATACAGACCAAAAAAGGAACAATTATATGGTGTGCCTTTAGATAATGATAAGTATTATAAGAACTAAGTTAAGAAATAGAGAATGATAAGGGGGGTAGCAGCCAGGGACTAGTTTAGGTGGGAATGTCAGGGCCAGTGACCCTAAGGTGGTGATATTTGAGTGTGTACTTAAGTGATGCAAAGGGAAAAGTCATGCAAAGATTTAAGAAAAGAGCATTCCAGGCAGGGGAAGTAGCAAGTGTATAGGCTCTGGGGTATAAATAAGCTTGATAGGTTCAAGAAATAAAAAGGATTTTGTGACTATTACTTACTGGACTTTTGTATCATTGCAAGAATTTTTTATTTTAAGCATGATGGGAAATCACTGAAATGTTTTGAGTCAGAAAGTAATTTGATTTATGTTTTTAAAACATTCTGGCTACTTTATAGGGAATAAAACGAGTAGGCCAAAAAAAAAAAAAAAAAAAAGCAGGGGGGTTGGTGGCGGGACGGAGAATATTAGAGGAGGCTACTGTCTTATCAAACAAGAAATCTATGGCTGTTGTTACCATCGAAGCAAGAAATATATGGTCATTTGTGGACTAAGATGACAGTGGTCAAGGAGAGAGAAATAATTTCCAGACTAATTTTCAAAGCAGTCTCTGTAACTTGCTGATATGGAGAATGAGATAAAGAGAGGGACTGTGGATGAGTCCCAGGTTTTGGCCTAAGAAATTGGATTAATGCTGGTAACATTTGCCAGAACAGATGTTAAGAGTCATTGCAGTAAGACTG
The DNA here is from genome assembly GCF_036321535.1 of Camelus dromedarius. NCBI lineage: Eukaryota > Metazoa > Chordata > Mammalia > Artiodactyla > Camelidae > Camelus > Camelus dromedarius. Next base: position 57,927,285 of record NC_087443.1, on the reverse strand, counting down.
ATTGTTACGAGCTGGTAACAGTGGTTATTTCTAGCTATGGGGTACAGGGGTGATATCTTAATTTGTTTATCCTTATACTTTTCTATGTATAACAAATGTATTTCATTTTTACATAAGCATATGAGGTTATTTTTTAAAAGAATCATTTTTCAGGTACCCTTAAGAATGAGAAGTCAGATTGGAGACGGTTTTCATGATGCAACTAGGCCCACATGACAGAGCATCCCAGTGTTGGGGAAAGTGCCAGACTTTGGAGTCAGAAAGTTAATTTAATCTCTAGATTTTCCAACTATAAGTTATATGATCTGAGAAAATCATTTAAATTTTCAGGGTCCTCATATATGTAAATGGAATACAACAGTCTCTCAAGAAAGACTGAGGTGAATGTCAAATGGGATCATGTGGGTAAAAGCACTTAATGATTCAGTCATTCACTCACTCAGCAAGTATTTAGTGAGAACGTCTCCATGCCAGGTTCTAGTCTAGTTGCTGGAGACAACTCAGAAAATAAAAGAGATCAATTCTCTGCCCACAAGGTGCTTATATTTTTATAGGGAGAGAAGACAATAAACAGACAATTATATATACAATATACAGTATGTCAGGTGGCAATAAGTGCTTTGAAGAAATAAGAATAAGTGCAGGGCAAGGTGGAAGGGGAAGCTGGGGACAGGATTGGTTTCTCTTTATCCAGTTGACCCATCATCCTTTGGTGCCATTTGTGGACACCCATTTGTATCTGTAAAGCTCTGCTCTGGCTCCAGGGACTGGAGAAGGGTGGGTGCCCTTAGGCTGGGGTACCTATTAGGAATCCTCGTGGAGGTGTGAAATACATGGAAGTAGGCAGGTGGAAGTACAGTTCTGGGGTTCAGAGAAGTAGAAGCTATAAATTTGAGTCATCAGCTTGTAGTGGGATTTGTGAATGAGATCATCTGGAATTCAGTGCAGGTACAGAGAAGAAATTCAAGAACAGAGCCTAGCATACTCCAGCAGGGTCAGAGTGATAAGGAGGAATCAATACTCTTTCATCTCAAAACTCTCCCCGAACACACATTCCTCCACCGTTTTTATCTGGTTAACCTCTTGTTCAGATCTCAGATCTCAGTTTGTACATTGCTTCCTTCATTTTAAAATTTATCCAGCACATTGTACTGGGATTTAGGGAATGGTAAGTAAGGTAAGTTAGTCTTGGCCCTCAATGAGTTTATCTTCTAACGGGAGAGACAGCCAGTAGACAATAAACAATTAAATAAGTAAATGAGATAATTACAGACTGATAAGTCAGATATTCTGATTGAAATAAGCAGGGGATAAGACCAGGTGTAATCAGGGGAATCCTCTTTAGATGAGGTATCTGGGGAAAGTCTCCACATGTAGTTGACCATTGTGCTAGTATCAGAAGTATAAGATGAGCTGGGGGAAGAACATTCCAGGCAAAGAATTGGAAGATCTGTCCTGTAGACTGACTTTTCTTACTCCATGCTTGGCCAGGTTCCCTTTGCCCTACACACTCTCCTATCATTTAAACCCAAATATCTATCAGAGAGACATTGCTAATTTGAATTGAGCTGGACTCTCGGTTCATTTATAGGTCCAGTCGACTAGTAATTTATTAAGCAGGCTTAAATTACATTGAGACTGCTCTGCAGAAGTTCAGAGTTACTACTGGAGGATAGTAAGAACTTTTAAAACTAAGATAGCTGGAGGTGTGGGTTGGGAAAGTTGGTTAAACATTTGCCTAAACAAAGTCCTGCAGGGCTGGCTTCCCAAGATTTGAGTCAAGACCTTAGGGGGATATCAGACAAGTGAGCTTTCTGCTCCAGCCTTCTCTGACCCCCAGGAGCCCCAGCTCCATCCAAGACTTAAGGTATTAGGGAGTGTATTCATTTCCTATTGTGGGTAAAAAATATCACAAGTGTAGTGGCTTACCACAACCCCAATTCATTATAGTACTGGAGATGGCAAGTCTGAAATGGGTCTCATTGGACTAAAATCAAGGTTTGGCAAGGCTGCATTCCTTCCTAGAGGCTCTAGGGGAGAATGTGCCTCGGGGGCTTTTGCGGTTTTAGAGGCTGCCTGCATTCCTTGGCTCATGGCCCCTTTCTCCATCTTCAAAGACAGCAATGGCCCACTGAGCCTTTCTCACATCTCATCACTCTGACCCTCCTGCCTTCCTCTCTCACTTATAAGGACATTTGTGACTATGCTGGGCCCACCTGGATAATCCCTCCATCTCAAGATGAGCTGATTAGCAACTGTAATTCCATCCGCAAACTTCCTTCTCCCTTGCCATGTAACATAACGTATTCACAGGTTCCAGGGATTAGAATGTGGACACTGTGGGGGGCCACTATTACACCTACCACAGGAGGCTACAGGACTCTCTGATCTGGTTCAACTCCCACACATCCTCCAGTAAGCCCTCCCTGACCCTTCAAAATTAGTATAGGTGACCCTGCTTGGTGGCCCATGTGGCTACGTCCACCGCTCTTCCCCCAGTGTTGTGCTTGTTCTCTTGTCTGTATCTTTGAGAATAGTAACTGCCTTTTTCATTGTTCATTATCTTTTCACTAGAATGTGAGCACCACATAGTCAGGGATCTTTGCTGGTTTTATTCAATATCAAAAATAATAAAGTAAAGCCTTTAGTCTTTAGTAGTAGAGGCTTTATACACATACACACACACACTCACATACATGTATGTATGCATGTATATATTTGTTGAATGAATGAATGGTGTCCCCATCACCTAGCCTGGTCTTTAGCACAAGAGTAGATAGATGCTTAGCGCTGCTGCTGCTACTACTAATACTGCTAATAATATTTATTAAGCCCTGACTGTGTGCCAAGCACCAGGCAGGTCTTCATGCATTATCAAACTATATCATATACTTGAAAATTGCTAAGAGAGTAGATTTTATATTTTCTCATCACACACACACACACACACACACACACACAGATAAGTACGTGAGCTGATGGAGGTGTTAATTAACCCTAGTGTGGTAGTAATCATTCTGCACTATATACATGTATTAAATCATCACGTTGTATACCTTAAATATACACAATGTTTATGTCAATAACATCTCAATGAAGCTGGAAAAAATTTTTAAATATCATATCCCCCTGGCACTCAAGTTCCTTGTACTTCTAGTTGCTTTGAGAGGCTTGTATGCCCTCTGGCTTCAAGGCATCAACTCTGGCACCCTATGTGCAATTCCAGGGAAGGAGTGCCAATCTCAACCCTGATTGATATCCCCTGTTTACGACAACCCAAAGTTCACAGGCAGGGAGGGTACATCCCCCTCCTGGAGAGTGGATGTCATCTGTTTGGCATAAGTGAGGTCACCATAAGAACTGTAGGCACATTTGCCAGAGAAATGGGAATTCTTCTGCAGAGGAACAATTTGGGCTTATCTGGGGATCACTAAGCCAAGCCTTCAGTAGTGATAGATATTATCCTGTCGACAAAAATTCAGTTCACTATCAAATTAAGAAGAAAAAAATGGAATTTTATTCAAGCCAAACTGAGGATTATACCCCAGAAAGCAGATTCTTAGAAAGCTCTGAGAACTGCTCTGCCTGTTAGAAGTCAAAGGCACAGTCATATACATTTTCAAGACAAAGGATCATATATCCAAGTGACATACTGATATTTTACATAAAGCTCACCAGGGAGACATAGTGCAAGTCAGCACGTGCACAGCGAGCAGTGAGCCACCATGGTCCCCTATAGAGCTGGGAAGAACACTATTCTTTAAGAAGTTTCATTGCTAGTATCAGAAGAAAGAAAAAAAATTGATCTTTATGGTAAAGCAGGCCCATCTTTGAGGAGCTCTGGTTAATGTGTAATGCAGATGCACACTGTGCAGTAGGGAGAGAGGGAGGATGTCCAACAAACACACAGAGAGAATTTTGTTTCATTTTTTCTTGTCCTGCCTTAAAATATAAATTTTATTTCATCAGTCCTAGATCAGGGGCTTAATAAGTAACAGCATTGGTGATGCCCTTCTGGCCTTCTCTCTTGATGCCTGCCCTTGCCACCTGGGGTGGTAGGAGCGCGTCAGAAAGTTACGGCGTTTTAGCAGTGGGTATAAAATCCTGGGGTTATTACTCTGTGGTGCTGCCAGTTTGGTACTTATCTTGGGCCAACCCTCTGGACCATCTATGGGCCAGACTGGCCTGACTATAGTTTGTTCCCAAGAGGGAATAGCTGTCTTTACTGACAGGTTATGAAAGCATAGGATTTCCTTAGGAAAGTTTGCTGAAGGCAGAGCAGCGGGATGCAAGAGGAAAAGTCAGTAATGGGTCTGTTCGTTCATTCATTCAGCCCATGTGCACCTGTTCCAGGCTCTGTGCTGAGGCTGATGACCATCCTGGGGGCAGGAACACCCACAGGGCTGTGCTCTATCTGAACATCTGACACCTAGCACAGTGATAAATGCATAACAGGCAAAGTAATAAGATTGAAGATACAAAGACTGATGGTAACAGCAGTTGCAGGGGGACATGAGGAAGACCCAGGGCTTGGAGCTGGGTTAAGCTACCTGGGGAAACAGCATAAGCAAAAGCAGGAAGGCAGACGATGAGGACATGCTCAGAAGATAGTAGGCAGTGTGGTGGGGCTGTACTGGAGTGAGGTCACAATTGAACCCCAAAGGAATGACTTGGCAGCCAGGCTGAGGCATTTAGATTTTACACTACAGTGCATGAAGATCCCCTGAAACTTTGTTTCAAAAAAAATGTATTGAAGTATCTTTTACATACCATAAAATTTACCCATTTTAAGTGTACAATTTAATGATTGCTAGTCAATTTACAGAGTTGTGCAACCATCACCATCACCGAGTTTTAGGACATCCTCCTCATCCAACAAGATTCCACGTGCCCTTTTACAGTGAAACTCCATCCCCACCCCCAGTCCTAGGCAGTCACTATTTTACTTCCTGTCTCTCTAGGTTTACTTTTTTACATGACATTTCATATAAGTGGAATCATACAATAAGTAAGTAGATTTTCTGTGTTGAATCCTTTCACTTAGCACAGTATTTTTGAAGTCCATCCATGTGGAAGCATATATTAGTATTTTATTTCTTTCTATTGCTGAATAGTGTTCAATTGTATAGATATACCACATTTTATTTATCCATCAGTTGATGGACATATGGGTAGTTTCCACTTTTGGGCTCTTATGAATAATGCTGCTATGAACTGTCTTGTGTAGGAGTCTTGTTCTGTTGGGTAGGTACCCAGGAATTGTTGTGCTGTCTGGTAGATTTATAGTTAACTTTTGGGGGGCTGTGCTTAATTATTTTTATTTCTTTTTTCAAAAGTAGCTTTACTGAGATGTAATTTGTATACCATAAATTCATCTGCTTCACATTTACAATTCAGTGAATTTTAGTATATTTACAGAGTTGTACAAGCGCCACAATCTAATTTTAGAACACTTCCATCACCCTAAGAAGAAATCTAGTGCCCATTTATAGTCACTCTGCATTTCTACTCCCAGACCCAGCCAACCTCTAATTTCCTTTCTATTTCTATGTTTGTCTTTTCTAAACATTTCATATGAATTAGATCATATAATATGTGGTCTTTTGTGTGTGACTTCTTCAAAAGAGCATATTTTTAAGGTTCATCCACATTGTACACTGTATCAGTGCTTCACTCCTTTTCATTGTCAAATGATATTCCATTATATGGACATGCCATGTTTGTTTATCCATTCACCAGTTTATGGACATTTAGATTGTTTCCACTTTTCATTTCTTGTAAATAATACTGCTGTGAACATTCACATACTAGTTTTTGTGTGGACGTCTGTTTTTCATTTCTCTTGGGTAGATACCTAAGCGTGAAACTGCTAGGTTGTATAGTAAGTATATTTTTAAACTTTTAAGAAACTGCAAAACCATTTTCCAAAGTGGCTGCATCATTTATGTTCTCATTGGCAATGTATGAGGGTTCTAGTTTCTCCTTATTCTCACCAACATTTGTTGTTGTGTCTTTTTCATTGTAACCATTCCAGTGGATGTGATGTGATATCTCATTGTGGTTTTAAGGTGCATTTCCTTAATGATCAATCGTCTTGAACATCTTTAATGTGCTTATTAGTCATTCATGTATCTACTTTAGCAAAATGTGTATTCAAATATTTTGCCCACTTATAAATTGGGGGTTTTGTTTTATTATTGGATTGTAAGAGTTCTTGATTTATTCTGGATGTATTATCAGATATATGATTGGCAATGGTTTTCTCCCAACCTGTGTCTCTTCATCTTCTCAGTGGTATCTGATGAAAGATTTTTGAGGAGAAAAGGGACAAGACAGAGCTATGCTTCAGAAAGATAGGGTGTAGGGTGGATGGAAAGGACAGAGTACTCTGTTTTACTACCCTTACCTACATTGTAATAGAGGGAACAAGGATAGGCAAAGTTTCTCAAAATTCTCTGGGAGTCAAAGGGTTATAAGCAGCTATTTATTGAAGCCCGTTTACTGTCCAGTTAATCAGTAACCCAGAATCAGTGAAACTACCCAATCTGGGGAAGTGCAAAAACCTTTCAAAAGGTTTTCGTGGATTAGGAGAGGCAGAGAAATGGGGGAGGGGAAATAAATGGCTATTCCTGAGCTCCGTAAATAATCTCCGGCTGCGGAGGGCATTGCTGAACTTTCTTCCCAGGTGCCGTCACACTGGTGTTTGTTTACTGGCGGGAAACTAGGAAGAGCTGGTTCTTGGCACTTGGATTTTGACTGGTTACTGGGAGAAGTGGGGCCCATTTTAGTGAGTCTCCGAAAAAGCCCAGCAAGATGCCACATCTGTTCTCAATCTTCCTCCACCTCCTTTTCTTCAAGTTGGTTGCCCCGGTGACCTTTCGCCACCACCGCTACGATGAGCTGGTGCGGATGCTGTACAAGGTGCACAACGAATGCCCCTACATCACGCGGGTTTACAGCATCGGCCGCAGCGTGAAGGGGAGACACCTCTACGTGCTGGAATTCAGCGACTACCCTGGAACCCACGAGCCCCGTAAGCCTTGAGCATGTCTTAGAGTGTGTGGGGCAGGACCCTTCCCTTACAAATCCAGTAATGGGGGTGGTTTCTGGGGAGGTCCGTGGATCCCTTCACTCATAAAGTATCACCAGCTTCTCAGCCTGTGCTAAGAATTTCCTTGCTTGGCCCTCAAACTGCCCCTGCCTCTGGGGAGTTGCAGTCCCAATTCAGGCTCCAGTCTGTCCCTCATTTTTGGGTTCTGTTTGCTCAAGACCTTAATGGTAAAGGGGGAGGTATAGCTCAAGTGGTAGAGTGCATGCTTAGCATGCACGAGGTCCCGGATTCAATCCGCAGTACCTCCTCTAGAAATAATAAACTAATTAATTAATTACCTCCCCCCACCAAAAACAAACAAACAAACAAACAAAAAAACCCCAAAGACCTTAATGGTAAAAGATGAGTCTTCTTCCCTGCTCTCATCCCATTCCCAAGCCTTCCCTCCCACTGCCCTTCCTTCTCCCTTGCTCTTGCTGTTCTGTCTTTTCCTAGCCAATGTCTTGGGAGAAACAATTAGCCCTTCTAGTTGTGGGAACTTAGGAGAGTTTGGGGATATCTCTTTGGGGGATGACAGTGTGATATCAGTACGGGATCCTGGAGCAAGTTTGAGGCATGGGGTATTAATTTTATGCATTGGATTATTTTTGTTAGTTTGTTTTTATTGTAAAAGCAATCCATGTTTGGATTAAAATAGCAACTAGAGGGAATAGGGTATAGCTCAAGTGGTAAGAGTACGTGCTGAGCATGCATGAGGACCTGGGTTCAATCCCCAGTACCTCCTCTAAGAAAATAAATAAATAAATAAATAAACCTAATTACCTCTCCCCACCAAAAATAAAAAATAGAAATTAGATAAGAAAAAAAAAAAACCTCACCCATAACTGCACCACTCACAGATGACCATTGTTAACATATTGATGTGTATCCTTCCAGACTTTTTTCTATGCATGGTAAAGTCACGTCCCCTTATTCACACACATTGTTTTTAATAAAAATGAAATCACACTATAACTACTTTTCTCATTTCATAGTCTTATATGAATAGCATCCATTCATTCCTTTCATTCATTCCTTAATTATTCCACAAATGTTACTGAGTATCTACTCGATGCAGGCACTTTGGTAGACTCTGAATGTACAACAGAGAATAAAATAAAGACCCTGCCCTCAGGGCCTTAATTCTAGTGGGGTAAGACTGGCAATAAATGGGTAACTAAATAAATATATATTATATCAGATGAAAATAAGTGCTATTGAGAAAAGGAAACCAGGAAGGAGAGCTAGGGAGTCTTGGAGGGTTGTGGATCGAGTAGGGGAGCACATTGTTGCTTTTTAGGAAAAACTTCTCTAGGGTGCTGTTTGGTGTGTGTGACCATGAGGCAGGGAGGCCCCTGTGGCTCCAGCAGAGTGAGCCATGGGAAACCAAGGTCAGAGCGGAGTGGTTGGGACACGGGACAGGAGATCATGTAGGGCCTCATAGGCCTTTGCAAAGATTTTGGCTTTTGCCCTCAGTGAAGTGAGAAACCACTGGAGAGTTTTAAACAGAAGAGTGACGTGATCTAACTGAAAATTTTTTTTTTAATTTGCATTCTTTTTTTATTGAAGTATAGTCAGTTTTAACTAAAAAATTTTTTTTAATTGAAGTACAATCAGTTACAATGTATCAATTTCTGGTGTACAGCACAATGTCCCAGTCATGCATATACATACATATATTTGTTTTCATTTTTTTCTCATTAAAAGTTATTAGAAGATATTGAATATAGTTCCCTGTGCTATACAGAAGAAACTTGTGGGGTTTTTAAAAATCTATTTTTATATATAGCGGCTAACATTTGCAAATCTCAAACTCCCAAAGTTATCCCTTCCCACCCCTTTTCCCCCCGGTAACCGTAAGATTGTTTACTGTGTCTGCAAGTCTGTTTCTGTTTTGTAGATGAGTTCTTTAGTGTCCTCTTTATTCCTCTTTGTAGATTCCATGTATGAGTGATATCATATGGTATTTTTCTTTCTCTAAAGTTTTTTAAAGATCACTCTGAACAAGGGTCAGAAAACTATAGCCTAAGGGCCAGCTACCTGTTTCGGTAAATGATGTTCCATTGAAGCACAGTCACACCCATTTGTTTTTGTATTATCTGTGTCTGCTTTCACCGGAAGCTTTAGAGTAGCTGCAGCAAAAACAGTAGAGCCCAGAATTCTCAAAGGATTTACTATCTGATCTGGAAAAGTTTGCCACCACTGACTCAGGGGAATAGACTTGAATGGCTGGGCAGATACAAGGAGTTCAAGTCAGAGATTTATTGTAATAATCCAGGCATGAACGTGTCAGGGCTTGAGCCAAAATGATGGTAGTGGTTGTTAGCAGAAGTGGTTGTATTCTGGATATATGAAAAGTAGAGACAAAAGAATTTTATGTTGAGTACCTGCCAAAGAACAAGGCACTGTGCTAGTTTCTATAGGGCAGTGGTTCCCAGACTTTTGGATTTCGCAGAAGTTAAAATATGTATGTGTGTGTGTGTGTGTGTGTGTGTGTGTGTGTGTTTTTAATAAAAGAGAGGGATTTGAGGGGATTAAAATAGATTTCCCAAATTTTATTTTAGTGAACAAAGGTATTGAAGAATTCTACCTGCCATCTGCTATCACCATCCTTTCCTAAAAGAAGGGATAACTTAACATTCAGAAAAGTAAGAAAGATATAGTAAGATTAAAGAAATACACTAAGAGTAAAGGACACACGTGATAGAAAATCTACCACATGATCCTTATGAGTTATAGACTTTCCTTGGGGAGAGACTGCAGTAGATTTACTAAGATAAATAACAATGGATTGTGTCCTAAAGAAAATTAAAAATCACATACATTGCAAAGGCCAGCTCCAGTAAAGGAAATAGGACATGTGCAGAATTAAACAAAACTCAGAGTGGAAAGTGGTAAGTATCATGAAAAGGAAATTCGGCATCGAGTTCACTCCCAGCAAGGAGGACCCAAGATGGCTTCACGGAGCAAGGAGCATTTGAACCAAGCCTAGAAGGATAGTGAGGAGGACTTGGAAATGTGGAGATGAATAGGTAAAGAATTAGAAAAGTCATGGAGGCAGGAGAGTGTTGAGTGTAAGGGAAATTGCTTGGCAAGAGCTTTTCTCCTTTCTTTTAAAAGAGGGCAGGAATGATTTTCTTTAAGTGGTTCTAGAGGCTCTTTTCGTGACCTCATTTCTTACTTCCGTTGAACAGTTAACATAGCCAAAGAGAAGACTAAGGAACGAGACATATGTAGACTGCTTCCTACTCTGTGCCTCAAGACACAGCATTCTCAGATATGAAAGAGAGATTTTAGTTTCCTGAGTACTGGGAAAATTAAATTTTCAACTGATTCAGTTAGGAATTGTTATGCTATAACCTGGAGGACTTTATGCCCACACATCTCGAAAAAAGAGCATTCTTATCCTGAAAAGTTCTGTCTCCGAGAAGCATTAAGTTACCTCAATGCCATCTGGGCTTTGACCTCCATTTTTTTTTAAGCAATTCCTTTCATTTCTTTTTTCTTTTTTTAGGTGTGGGTGGGGTGGTAATTAAGTTTGTTGTTGTTGTTGTTGGAGGTGTTGAGGATTGAACCCAGCACCTCATGCATGCTAAGCAGGCACTCTACCACTGAGCTCTTCCTCCCCACCCCCCACCCCCTCTTTATTAATCAGCCAGGTGACCTGAGACAAGTTACTTAACTTCTTCCATACCCAGTACCCTCATCCTGAGCCTAATAATGCCTACTTTATAGGTTTTCTGTGAAGATTAGAAATAATGTAAATACCTAGTACACAGTAGGAGTTCAATAAGCAGTAGACATTATTATCTCGGGCATGAATTTTTGTAGCATTTATAGTTGCAGTTTGTTCAAAGGGGACTCAAGGACTATTGGAAAAGACCTAATGGAAGCGGGAGGTTTTCTTCTATAAATTACTGAAAAGGAGGGAAAACGCCCCTATGCACGGTTAGGAATCAATGGCACTTGCAAGCTTTCCCCATCTTTTTTGTATTCCTGCGTGTGTTTCTCCCCTTGCAGTGGAACCAGAAGTCAAGTACGTGGGGAACATGCATGGCAACGAGGTGCTGGGCCGGGAGCTGCTGCTGCAGCTGTCGGAGTTCCTGTGCGAGGAGTTCCGGAACGGGAACCAGCGCATTGTCCGGCTGGTGGAGGGCACGCGAATCCACATCATGCCGTCCATGAACCCCGACGGCTACGAGGTGGCCGCTGCCCAGGTACTGAGCCCAAGGTGGGGCCCTGCAGAGAGCAGAGCCACCTTAGGGGAGAAGGAAAAGCCGGGGGACAAGGTGTCCTCTCTGCCCCACTGTGAATGCCACGATGTGGTAGAGGAAAAAACCAGAGAAATAGAATGTGGGTTCTTTCTGGCTGAGTTTCAGTTCCTTCCACGTCTTTCCAGCTGACCTCTCTGTTTCATTGTGAGGGTCAGTGAGGGAATATCAGTGACAACACTTTGTCGACTAGAAAATACTAAACAGGGGTGAAGGAATTTTGCAAACAGCCCTCCTTCCCTGAACTTTTAGCTTCAAACCCTAAATATTCTTTCTTCCTCTCACACTACACTTCCATTTGCATTTGAGAGGAAAATAGAACAGGCTTTTTTTCTCAGAATTACAGAGTAGTTCTAGATTCTTCATACTTTATTACATTTCTGTACAGCTTTTTCCTCTTCTAGCATAGTACTCAGCCTTTTAATTCTTTTTTTTTTTAAACAGGAGAAAAGGTATACAAATGTATTAATTTTAATATTATGTGGACAGGGGCATCACAGGGGAAAAAAAACAAAGTGAACAACCCCCAAAGTGGTGGGATTTGAGAGCTTGTGTGCCCTCTTAATAGGGGAAGGGGTGGGGGATACAGATCTCTTAGGGGAGAGTGAATTACTTTTAAGGAAGATGAATGGGCCCTTAGAAGAACAGAGGACAGATAGGATAGTTTGTGACAAACTTCATCAGGGTGTGATGTGGACTTCTAGTCTCCTCTCCTGTGATCTTAATTATTTATTTTAGAGTTGCATTTTGCAGGGGGCAGATAAAAAAAATGTTTATGGGCTTTTACTTTGTTTCCTAATATAAATTCAAAATACTAGTGTGCCTAACTTTATTTAAAAATTTTTTTTTAATTTTTAATTTTTTTAATGGAGGTACTGGTGATAGAACCCAGGACCTCGTGCATACTAAGCTTCTGCTCTACCACTGAGCTATTAACCCCACCCCCTCAGTGTGCCTAATTTAATTCAGTGATTCTTTTGTGGCCGTGCATCAGAATCATAGGTGAAGATTTTTGAAATAAAGATTCCCAGGTCCTCCTTCTCCTCCCATCCCCAGAATCTATGGAATTAGAATTTTGGAGGGGGAGGGGTGAAGCCAGGCATCTGCCTTACACAATGGATATGTTCATTTCAAATCTGTGTTTCAACTTGATTTGTTTGAGGTTTTTTTGCGGGGGGGGGGGAGTATAAATTAAGGTTTTTTTTTTTCCATTTAAAGATATGCTTATTTGGGGGTAGTCTTGAATTCTTTTTTTTTTAATATCCAAGACTAGACTTCACTACTTCACTTTTTTAAAAAATTTGTTTTATTGTGGTCAGAACACCAGAAGAGGAGATCTACCCTCTTCACAAAATTTTAAGTGTACAATACAGTATTGTTGACTATAGGCACAGTATTGTACAGCTGATCTCCAGAACTCATCTTTCCTGCTTAACCAAAACTTTTATGTCACTTAATTAGTAACTTCCCTTTTCCCGCTCCTGGCAACTATCCTCCAGTCTCTGATTCTATGAATCTGATCACTCTGCCCGTATAAGTGGAACCACTCAGCATCTCTCCTTAAATCACCCATCCTTTTTTAAACCTACTTGAGGATAGGGCTGAAGGGTGAGTAGAAGCTGGAAGGGGAAAGGAGCCATGACGCTGAACCAAATACAAATTTGACCCTCTGGCTGACATTAGACATGACTCAACAACAAAAAGAGAACAGTGTTCCCCCTTGGAAGTCAGAGAGCTGCACCCTAACATTCCTTAAGTTTCTGACTGTTTTCCTTCTATTGGCTCTTCCCTGAATCACAGTGGGAACTGGAGGAGTGCCTCAGACCTGCCCACATCTTTTGTGGGATGAGGTGGTGTGGGAGAAAGGGCCAGCCCACTAAATCCTAGAGCCATCTCTGGGGAGCTAGTCACCTCTGCTCACCTGCTATGTACTTGTTCAAAGGGAGCAAATCTTGAACCTGAACCCAAGAGAGGACCCATCAGGTTCTCAAATTCCCAGAGCTACCTGTCATACCAAGCAGAAACCTGTCTTCTTGGCTACAAAGGGAAGACCTGCCTGGCCACCATAATTTAAAGCTACCTGTAAGTAAGGCAGAATAGTGTCACTGTACCTCCCAAAGATGTTTAAGTCCTAATCCCTGGAACCTGTGAATATGTTCTGTTACATGGCAAGGGGGAATTAAGGTTACAGACAGAATTAGGTGATTAATCAACTGACCTTAAAATATCCCAGATTATTTGGGTGGGCCCAGTATAACCAATCACAGGATCCTTTACATGTGGCAGAGGAAAGCAGAAGGTCACAGTCAAAGAGAGATATGAAGATGTTATGCTGCTGGATTTGAAGATGAAAAAAGGGACCAGAAATCAGAGCCAAGGAATGTGAGTGATTTATAAGCTGGAAAAGTCAGGAAACAGATTCCCCCAGAGACTTCAGAAGGAACACAGTCCTGCTGACACCTTGATTTCAGTCCTGTGAGACCTATTTCAGTCTTCTGACTCCCAAACTGCAAGATCATAAGCTTGTGTGAGTTTGAGCCACTAAGGTTGTGGTAATTTGTTACAGCAGTAATAGGAAACTAATAAACCAACCTTGTTTATGGGAACTTTCTGTTAAAGACGTCCTTACCTGCCAGCCTAACTAATGACCTGGTGTGAGTAGTAAATCAACTGATAGGTACATTAACATAGCTGTTAATATGGACAGTTATGAGTTATGTTAATGCAAATGGACAAGTAATGAAAACTGCTGGAAGCATAAGGAATATCATTATCTCATAGAAGTGAAAAATCAGACTCTAAATAGAAAAATCACTTAAACGTTTTCCACTGAAACAGAATTGATGTCGGAAACCTAAGAGAATGTAAAAAAAAAAATTATGTTCTCAATGAGATCTCAGAACAAAATAAGAGCAGGATGCCATGAAAAATAGAGAAATCTGAGAACAATAAAGAGTTCTTAGAAAAGTATGAGATTGGTGATACACCTGTGAGTTTCTAGCTGCCCAGTACCCATCTATTCACCCTACTTCCAGGAATGGCCACCAATTTGGGTTCCAACCTCTCAGTCCACAGGCTCCAATAGACACTAGTCCCTTTCTCCAATGCTAAACAGGACATCAAATGGAATTTCAATTTTGCAAGGGCCTGTGAACTTATCTCTAGTCCATCACTTTACACATTTTAATTATTTATGTATTTATCTCCCCGTGTATACTATGAATTCCTAGAAAGCTCACATAATGTCTCACCGTCTCTTTTCCTAGTGTCTTGCCTAGAGGACTTTGAATAGAGATAGACTTAAACAAATGTGGATTGATTAAATGGATGAGCAAATACATGACCAAATAAATGATGAAATTTGAAGTGTAAGCAGAGATCCAAGAAGTTGATATTGCTCAGAAGACAGATAAACAAGGATCCTAAGTAAAAAATAAATAAATAAAGGGGGGGTGGTGGTTTCCACCTTGGAAAACAGTATAGCAGTTTCTGAAAAAGTTAAATATGGACTTACCTGGTGAGCCAGTAGTTCTACTACTACGTATCTACCCAAGGGAAATAAAGACACATGTCCACACAAAGACTTGTGCACAAATGTTCATGGCAGCATTATCCTCATTTGCCCAAAAGTGGAAATAATCTAAGTGCCCATGTATGGGGTTTAATAGTATGTTTCCACCCCCTCCAATTCATGTCTACCTGGAACATGGGAATTATAGGAATGTGACCTTATTTGGAAATAGGGTCTCTGCATACGCCGTCTAGTTAAAATGAAGTCATGCTGGATTAGGGGGATTAAGTCAAATATGACTGATGCCCTTATAAGAAGAAAGAAATTTGTGCTCAGAGACACAACATACAGGGAAGAAGTCCCTATGAAGATGGAAGTAGAGATTGGAGTGATGCATCTACAAATTCAGAAACACCAGGGATTGCCAGCAACTGCCACAAGCTAGGAGAGAAGGCTCCTCTTCTAAATCCTTTAGTGGGGAGGACCCTGCTGACATCATGATTTCAGACTTCTAGTCTCTGGAACTGTGAGAGAATACATTTCTGATGTTCTAAGCCACATGGTTTGTGGTAATTTGTTACAGCAGCCCTAGGAAACTAATACAGTCTATTAACTGGTAGGTAAATAAACAAAATTGGATAAATCCATATAATGGAATTACTCAGAAATAAAAAGGAATGAAGTACTGTTACATGCTTCAACATGGAGGGATCTCAAAAACATTTTGCCCAGTGAATAAAGCCAAGCACGTAATGTATGATCCCATTTACTGAAATGTCCAGGAAAGGCAAATCTATAGAGACCAAAAGTTATTACCTAGGGCTGGAGAGAAAATGAGGAGTTGCTGTAGATGGGCATGAAGTTTCTTTTCAGAGTGACAAAAATATTCTTAAACTAAATTGTGGTAGTGGTTGCATGATTCTGTAAGCATACTAAAATTCATTGAATTGTACACTTAAAATAAGTGACTGTTACAGTATGTAAGTAATATATCAATAAAGCTATTTTTAAAAAATAGGGGCTCCCTCCCTCCCACACTGTTGGTGGGAATGTAAATTGGTGCAGCCACTATGGAAAACAGTATGGAGATTCCTTTAAAAACTGAAAATAGAGCTATAGCATGATCCAGCAATCCCACTCCTGGATTACACATATCTGGAAAAGACAAAAAGCTCTCATTCAAAAAGATATGTGCACCTCAGTGTTTACAATAGCACTCTTTACAATAGCTGAGATATGGAAAGTGCCCATCAACAGATGATTGGTTTGAGAAGATGTGGTGTATATATCCAATAGAATATATCACTCAGCCATGAAAAAGAATGAGATATTGCCATTTGCAGCAGCATGGGTGGACCTAGAGAATATCATACTAAGTGAGGTTATATTCATCCTTGAAAATAGTCAAGGATTTTGTGTATAGCATGGGGAATTATAGTCAATATCTTGTAATAACCTATGTTGGAAAATATTCTGAAAATATATATCATTGAAAAAAATTTTTACTTTCTCACTGCATATACCTCTACCATGTTGATTAAACAGACATAAATTTAAAAAAATAGGGGCTTCCATTATCCTGAAACACCCTCCTTTTGTTAAGGCTTCTCCTGGACTCTGTACCTCCAGCACATGGTCTACAGGGAAACTTGAATCATGCCACTCGGACTTTGGATGAGTTAAAGAAGAAAATGCGACATCATTTGATAGATTGAGCTAATGTGTAAGAAGAACTGTATAGTGTTCTTTAAATAGAGGATTCAGTCTGAAACCTTCATCTTTCATCTCTTCCTTTTCCCACTAGGGCCCAGACACTTTTGGGTACCTGGTTGGCAGGAACAATGCCAATGGAGTGGACCTGAACCGCAACTTCCCCGATCTCAATACCTACATCTACTACAATGAGAAGAACGGAGGCCCCAACCACCACTTGCCCCTTCCAGACAACTGGAAGAGTCAGGTATGAGGTGAAATTTGCATGCAGAAGCA
The DNA here is from genome assembly GCF_036321535.1 of Camelus dromedarius. Lineage (NCBI taxonomy): Eukaryota > Metazoa > Chordata > Mammalia > Artiodactyla > Camelidae > Camelus > Camelus dromedarius. The sequence continues at coordinate 57,910,424 of NC_087443.1, read as the reverse complement.
GATAAATCAGCATCTGGAATCTCTTCTCGCAATCTTCACATCCAATTCAATGAGCAAGAATTAAGCATCAGCTCAAGTCTGTGTTAATCCCCCCAGAGCAGTGAGAACCGCACCTTATGCCTTTTTGTGTTTATTCCCAGCTTAGAGCCTTTCAGTGAGCACATGCTGTTTGATGTCAGTGGTGCAGCGGTGAGGGAAGTGAAAGTGGCATCACGCCGTTGCACTTGCACTTTGTAACTTCACAGAATTCTTTCCCAGCTGGCATTTCGGTTGATCATGATAACACTGTGTGGTAAATGCATAAGCAGCGTAATCCACCCCCCATTTTACAGGTAGTACTTACAGATAAAATAATTTAAACTCACACAGCTAGTAATTGATGGACTCAGAACTAAAACCCAGGTCTTCTGAGGGGGAGGGTATAGCTCAGTGGTAGAGTGTGTGCTTAGCATGCACAAGGTCCTGGGTTCAATCCCCAGTACCACCATTAAATAAATAAATAAATAAATAAATAAATAAATAAATAAACCTAACTACCTCCCCCTTCCAAAAAAAAAAAAAAAAAAAAGCTTAAAAAACAGGCCTTCTCACTGCTTATCCACTATTCTTTCTACCACACTCTGCTACTGACAGAGAACTGTAGCATTCTGTAGAGAACTCTTTCTTACATGTGATGAACTGTATGCTTATCAACAATTAGCTACAGAAAGAGGTTCAGGGAATCTCACCCTTAGAGTTTTCCTTCTTCCTTTCTGTGTGACCCTTGACTACTTTTCCAGACTCTCATGTCCTTTACTTTCTCAATCAGGGGATCCCATTTGCTGCTCCCAGGCCTCTCTCCCAGGAGAGATACCATCCCTTGGTAATGTGAATGGTTTCCTCCTAATGGTGGGCCTGTTCCTGAGAATGACTGCTGTCATCCTCGGAACATCACCACTACCCTGTTTCTTACACTGTGTGGGCTCGTTCTAAACATTTGATTTATGAATATCTAAACTTAGAGACTGGGGAGAGAAAAATAAAGTAGGTGTAAGGCTTTATATTGGGAGTTTCTAGATGGAATATTCTCAGGGTTTTTTTTCCCTGAATTGAAGCAAAAGTTGTGCCAACATGTTTAGATTTTGGATAGCAGCTATCTCTTGGCTCAAGTAAATAATAAATCAAAAGTCACTTTGTACTTGTTGGCATATCCAGCCAGAGGATGTTCTGATCTAGTAAACTTGTCTAAGTAAAATAGGGCAATTGAGGCAATAATAATTAGACTCCCGCTGGCTCCTCTGTCTGCATCTTAGAAGGAAAAAGGACAATGAGAATTCTCTTTTGCCCCTGATGGGACAGCCTTAAGGGAGAGGAACAGTGAGATCCTGGCCCCCTTCTCATGGATAGAGGCTTAGGACATGGAGAAAGGACTGTTTCAAAGCACCTGAGCCCTGGTTGCAGAGCGGACTGGTGCCTTTGGGATTATATCCATTCTGATTGGGTAAGACTCAACATTATTCATTAGGTGTCCCTTGGGATGGAAGAGATGGGGGCCTTCACAGCTGACTCTTGGTCCAAGAGGAGACATTAACACATAACCTCTAAGCACATCTATTCTGAGGGGAAGAAAAACAGTGAAGACTATAAAATATTTACTTATACTACAAGTTGAGTAGATTCAAGGCTTTATTTAGAATACTGTCACTTACTAGCAATATAATCTGTAATAGAAAGGGTGGACTCTCACTACTTAACCAAGACTGGCCCATATTATACTATGTGTAATTCATGAAATTTGGATATGACCACAGGAGAGAGTTCTACATGTCAACATTATGGCAGATGTGTTGGGAGAAGGAGGAGGTTGAAAATCATTGCTGTAAACCAGCAGTTTTCAAATATATTTACTAGAGCTCTAAATTTCTGTAGTGGAACTCCAGAAGCCACTGGAGCAGTGGGTAAATTGGAGAATCCCTTCTTTGTTGCCAGGGATAGGCCAAGCTAGGGCTCTGAGCTCTCCAATCATGCTACCCCTCTTCAAACTGCTCTTTCTCGTTTTCTATTTTTAAATAAACTTAATTTTTTTTAGCAGTTTTAGGTTCACAGCAAAATTGAATGGAAAGTATTGGGCGTTACCATATACTCCCTCCTTCCCATTATCAACATCTCCCTCCAGAGTGGTACATTTATTTATTACAGTGCTGAACCCACATTGACTCATCATTATCACCTAAAGCCCGTAGTTTACTAATCAGAGTTTGCTCTTCATGTTGTACATTCTGTAGGTTTGGACAAATGTATCATGACACGTATCCACCATTTTATATCATACACTGCCCTAGATAATCTCTTTTTAGCTATTTTGAATATGGGGATTCTCCATGAGATTTCATTTTGAAAAAGGGTTCCTTTCACTTACTTTTTAAAACCACCAAGCAAAAGATCTAAATTTCCCCATCTGTACTTCTCATATTCGGTAGGACTCTCTTTGCTTTATTCAGACATGCCATCCTGTCACACATGCCATCCTGTCAGGTCCCTTCCTGTCAGACATGCCATCCTCTAAGGCCACTTCCTGTCAGACATGCCATCCTCTAAGGCCACGTCCTGACAAACCCATGAGAACAGCCATTTGGCACTTCCGGTTACAGCTTCACCAGTAAACTCTCATCTCTCCTCAGGTGGAACCCGAGACCAAGGCCGTGATCCAGTGGATCCGCTCCTTCAACTTTGTTCTTTCAGCTAATCTCCACGGAGGGGCAGTGGTGGCCAATTACCCGTATGACAAGTCCTTTGAGCACCGGGTCCGAGGTTTCCGCCACACTGCCAATACCCCTACGCCTGATGACAAGCTTTTCCAGAAGGTATGCAGAGTGGCCGCCTGTCCAGCCGGAGGAACTTGGGGCTCAGGAGAGTGACACAGACTGAGTCAGTAACATAGGACCCTATTGGGAATGAGCCCATAGAAAACGATCAAAAACACCTCCTGCTCATTAGGTGCATGCAATCTATATATTATATTTTGTTTTGAGTGATAAGCCATAAATTCATGAAAAAGTAAATAAATAGGAAACCTCTATAGTACAGTTATCACAATGTAAAAAAAAAAAAACTTAAGCTAATGACAAGCAAGAAATATGCCGGAAGCCTAATAGTGCTGGCGGTAAGCTAGTACATTAAATGTGAATTTGGAGGGCTCTAATTTATAGTTTTATGATAATATGGCTATATTAATGAAAAATGGAAAATGCACATGAAAAAGGTTTACATAATAGTTCAAAACAGCAATAGAATAAAATGAACAGATTAGTTATTTTATAGTTAATATTATTAATAATGTATAAGTAATATAATAACATTGATGATTAATTCAACAATTAATGAATTACACAGAGGATAACACCAATTGTTGCTTTGCAAAGCATGTATACTACTATATTTTTTTCTCCAATAATCTCATTTTGTTCACCATTATAAAATAGTAATGAAAGAGTGTTATAGAGATTTTTTAATATATTCCTCTCTCTCCCACACATACCTCTCACCACTAATACATAATTCTTCTTATGGTGAAGGCCTGTCTTACTTGCTTTCTGACTTCCTTTACAAAACTTAGCTGGAAAATGGTACACCTAGAGGGGAGCTTATGTATTATCAAGTGTCACCCCTCACTTTGCGTTTGAAGAAATGTAGCCCCAACATAGAGGAAAAATCAGACTACAGGTCTCCCAACTCTAGTCCACTCCACACACACACACACCCCACCTCGCTATTCCTGCTGGTATTTTATTTAACTAAAACAAATAACCAGTTTTTTATACATAGTGGGGTTCTTGGCCTCACCTTGCTTTCGAGTGTGAGCATTGCCAGATGAGTTGGGAACACTCAGGGTCATTTTCCGCCTGCTTTCCCTACAGCTGGCCAAGGTCTACTCCTACGCACATGGATGGATGCACCAAGGTTGGAACTGTGGGGATTACTTCCCAGATGGCATCACCAATGGGGCTTCCTGGTACTCTCTCAGCAAGGGTAAGAAGAGTGCTGGGCACTGGGCACAGCTGCAAGCTGAAGTAGAATCGGGCTCATTTCTCCTTTTAAATTATCGTTTTTTCCCCAGGGACATGACAGGAATGCTATTTTGCATTCAAGTAGAGATCTGAAAAATGGGGAAGTCTTAAGTTGACATTTAACATCATCTTGTGATTCTTTCAGACAGAGGTAGGGACACCTTGTGGTCCTTTAAAACTGGTGGTTTACATAGTGGATGAGGGCAGAGGAGGGGAATAATGCAATCAAGTGGTTAAGACTGTGGGCCCTCAGGGAACATTGGGTTGAAACCTGGCTTGCTTACCAGTTCACCATTTACGTGCCTTCAGGCTAATTACTTAACCTCTCCATGCTTCAGTTTCCTCACGTGTACTTTAAGAGTAACATGACTTGCATTGTGATTTTGATGTAAATATTAAATAAAATAATGCACTTAGAGCATTTGGAAATGCCTGGTTTAAAATGTTAAGGTTTTTTCTGTAGTAGCAGGAGGTATGCCTCACATAGCAAAGATGAGGACAGATGCCAGCCTGAACACAGATGGTTCCTCTGATATGTGCTCTTTGTACCCTGCCTGCCCATATCCCATAGGCAGGAGTTTGCCATGGACACTGGCCATTGATAACGTAGCAGAAACCTCCAGCAAGAGGCTTCTGTCTCTACTCCCTGGGCTTTTCCGATCACTGAGGGTCAAGATAGAACCTCTGTTCATGAACCTTCAGTAGTCAGGGACCCCAAGAATAGGGAAGAGGCTGAAGCAGGAAGCCAGGTTCTCTTAGGAATCATGTCTCAGCAGCTGTCTTGGCTCATCCTCTCAGAGCTGACCTGTCAGAGCCCCGGTAGTAGAAAGCTCACTGTTGAGGGCTGAGCTGATGGCTGGTCCTATGGGGAGTGGGGAGGAGGAAACTTAGGGGGTCACTATGTACTGAGAAGGTGGTAGATTTCTGGTGGCCGAAAACTCACTTGAACCCAGGGCAAGAAGATTTTGTTGAACTTTACTTTCTTTAGTTTGCATTAAGAATGCAACAGGTTCTCTCCACTCCAAAAAAATATTTAATATAAAATATACTTTTTCAAATTATACTCGCTCCTCCCTTTCCCTTCCCATCCTCTGGGAAAGCATGAACCATGCCTCCACTGGAAATCGTTAAGTGAAATTAAAGGGATACAATTCCAAAATCATGAAGTTTATATCAAAATGATAGTGTGATGATAGTGGGGTCTCTAGACCAGCATCGTCAAGTTCATCACCAGGGGATGTGTCAGAAACAAAAATATCGGGGCCCCAGCCCGTACCTGCTGAGTCAGAAACTCTGGGGCCAAGGCCCAGCAGTCTGTTTTTGTCTGGAAGGGACAGCCTTACAGCTGACTCTGATGCAGAGAGAGAGAACCCGTGTAACAGGCTACAGTTGTTCTCCAACATTCCCCATTCTTTCTACAACAGCTGCTTGCAGCTGAGAGAGCAGGTGAAAGTTGATTAAGTGAATAATTTTTAAGCCAAATAAATTTGTGATATAAATACTATTCTAATAATCAGAAACATATTCAAAAATAATGGATTCAATTGAGTAATGTAGAAGAAGCAGACAAGCAGTTGATGGAGGAAAACTGTAGCTGCCTCTGCTTTTCAGGAGTCTGTTTTTCTGGGATGACTGTTTTCAGGTTGGTGCTGTGTTCTCAGCTAGGAGGAGGGATGTCTCCACATCAAGATATCTGTCTCATCTCTACCCCCCCAGATCTGAAGAACATTATAGTCCAAAGAGAAAATCTGTCCCCCTGAAAGCAGCACGTGTCTAATAGTAGCACATGACCAATAAGCAGACTTTGAAATGCTGAGACGGACAGGAAGTGAATTTAAGTCATGAAATGGAAAAAACAGAGGATGGAGACTACAAAATGGGCATTTATGAAGAGAGAAAACTGGAAAGATAGAAAGGCATGTGAACTGGGAAATTGGGGAGAGGTTTTATGGAAGAGAAAAATTAATGCAGATCAGGAGGTAGAACAGAAGGTGATGGGGGTGTGTGTGTGGCGAAATTGCGATTAAAAAGTGTTGAGATGGGGCGTTGGGTGGGAAGCTGGTTATCCAAATCGGCCATCGCCCTCTTTTCCCTAGGAATGCAAGACTTTAATTATCTTCATACCAACTGTTTTGAGATCACGCTGGAACTGAGCTGTGACAAGTTTCCTCGTCAAGAGGAATTGCAGCGCGAGTGGCTGGGTAATCGGGAAGCTCTAATCCAGTTCTTGGAACAGGTAAATCACATTTTTAATTTTCATGGTTATAGAAAGAGAAGTGTTTTCTGACCGTAGGCAAGGTTTTTTGTGTGACTCAGGTCTGACTTTTGCTCTGACTCAATACAATAGATCTGAGCTTCTCTGCCAGTGAGATTAGTTCATTCAACATTGTTGAGCGCAACTGTCAGAAACCATACTATATGCTGGGGATTAAGAGTAAACAAACAAATATTCCTGCATATATGCAGCTTATATTCTAGTAAGGAGAGACAGATAGTAAGCAAATCAATAAAATAAAATTTATAACATGTTAAATGTAAAATGCTATGGAGAAGGCCTTACAGAGAAAGTGACATTTAAACAGACCTAAAGGAGATGAGGGAGAGAACCATGCAGGTAACTAGGGGGAAAGGGGCTCCCTGATGAGGTCACAATGACAAATGCAAGGCCAACAACAAGCACATGAAAAGATGCTCGAAATTACTAGGTAAATGCAAGTCAAATCCACAATGAAATACCACCTCACACTCATTAGGATGGCTACTATAAAAAAAATTAAAATAACAACAGAAAATAGCAAGTGTTGGCAAGGATGTGGAGAAATTGGAACCCTGGTGCATTGTTGATGGGAATGTAAAATGGTGTAGCCACTATGAAAAACAGTTTGGTGGTTCCTGAAAAAATTAAAAATAGAGCTGCCATATGATCCAGCAATACCACTTCTGAGTGTATATCCAGAAGAACTAAAAGCAGAATCTCAGACATACTTGTACACCCATGTTCACAGAAGCTTGTTCACCATAACCAAAAGGTGAAAGCAACCCAAGTGTCCATTGATGGACGATAAACAAAATGTGATAGATACACACTGGACATTCAGCCTTAAAAAAAGGGGAAATTCTGACACATGCTACAGCATGGGTGAAACTTGCGGGCATTATGCTAAGTGAAATAAGCCAGTCACAAAACGACAACTGTATAATTTTACTTCTATGAGGTATCAAGAGTAGTCAAATTCATAGAGACAGGAAGTAGACTAGTGACGTGATTTGACATAGATTTGAACAGGATCACTCTGACTGCTCTATGGAATTTACTGGGGACTAGGGTGAGACTGGAGAGGTTAGTTAAGGGTCTGTCACCATAATCTTTGTGAGGATCAAATGCAAAAACACAAGAGAAAGAGCTTTGAGGACTCCGAAACATTGCACAAAGGTTTTTATGAGCATAACTGTACACTGTAAACTTTCCTACAGGTACACCAGGGCATCAAGGGAATGGTGCTGGATGAGAATTATAACAATGTTGCGAACGCTGTCATTTCTGTCAGTGGGATTAACCATGATGTCACTTCGGGTAGGTGGCCACCGCTTAGTGGGGTGAGAAGGAGGCTTTCACTCCCTCACCTTGTGCAGCATCGTCAGGAGGCCAGTTTGTCAGCCAGTGAGACTAGCAAGGAAGTCAAGGACACTGGGGGTAGGAGACTGCAGGAAGGAAAGACGATAGAAATGGGGACGGTGAATTAAGAGGCAAGGGTCAGGAAGGTGTAAATCTGACATCTCTCTCAGCATTCAGGAGTCACTGCCTCATACAACTTTGATAGGGGCGTTTTCCCAGTTGAGGGTTATTAATAGCTCACGTACTGGTGTGAAATGGGATAGAAAAGAAAAAAAGACTGTAGAACGGATGTTTAGTCTTGTCCCTGAACCAAGCATTTCGCAACACCTCCTCCCTTTAGGGAAAAATTAGCAAGATGCTTTCCATAAACTTGCTGCAGGGCAAGATTGATGGTGGGGGCAGATCTTCTTGGAGCCAACTTGGAAACTTCTAGAATGGTACAGAATATCTCACGGTATGACAGTGTTGCAAACAGTGCCAGCCCAATTTGATCATGCACAATTCTTAGGGTTTTGGGGTTATTTGTTTGGTTTTTCAGGTAGAGCAGTAGCTACCAATAGTTAGGGGCAGATGAGGTTTACCTGCCTCCCCCAACCTCGATACAAGCACAACTCAGCCACACTTCACCACTCAAGCCTTGCCAAGCAGGCATCTTGTAGCTCAGACCAGTCTGTTAAAACTGGATGAAATTTCAGCTCTAAGGAGGTAACATATTCTTTAAGATGAACCCAACACTTCATACTTGAAAGGTTCATTCAAGGCAAAGGCAACAGTATTCTAAAGGTAGAAGTCTGTCGCCTTATAGTCAAGCATTGACAACCAGAATCTTCCAGCCGAGTGGCTGGAGCCAGGACTGTTTAGGAAACAAACCTCAGGCATCCCTCAGAGCTTCAGGGCTTGCTAGATTCTTATACCCTATTCATGCAAGGGTAGGGAATGTCTCTGAAACATTCTAGCCAATCCACGTCTATTGAACACCACTAATTTCACCAGTAAGAGCCAACTTCCAACACCCATTATGTTAAATCTAGAGATTACTCATTTTACTGCTGGGAGAACTCTTTGCTCACATTCATTATGCTACTTAGCAAAGCATCTAGTGTTGCTTAGAGATAAGATAGATGAAGCCATTGTAATAGCTGCATCTGGAATTGAGCCTTTCTGGTACAAGCTAGCTAACCACTCCTGGATGTGAGCCCCTAATTAAAGAAAATGACAGCCACTAGGGTATAACTGAAAGTATTCAACATAATGCATTATAACACACTGCTTTTGCTAAACAATTTTGAAATAAATTACAGGCATTTAATAGGGAGCAGAGAACAGACCTCCTCATTATTTATTATTGGTCTCATTATTAATTGCATTTATTATTTCAATTATTCATTGCTGTACACTTAAAAGAAATTTTAAAGGCATAGTCATAATTTATTCTAAATAGATGTAAAGTCATTAGCCAAAATGCTACATTCCTGCTATGAGAAATAGGCTTTCTTTTGAATTTTATTTTCCCCTTTTGATGGTAATGGAAGAAATATTAGAAATAGGATTCTCCAGATCAAATCCTTAGTGGTCATTTAGTCCAGCCCTCCTACCCAATATAAGATTACACACATACAGCACCACTGACAGGTGGTTGTCCAACCCAGGGCCACCATGTCCATTGGTGCAGGTTGTGCACTGCACAACTCTGTAGCTTTTCTAGGGCTCCTCATTCAGTCTCTGCTCACAGTTTCATAAGGCAGTCCATTTCTTTTTTGGTAGCTCATATTTTGTCACAGTAGTTTTTGCTTCCATCCTTATTCTTATTTCTTTAGATAGATATCATTTCTTCACAGTGACTTTTTGAACATTGAAACAGAGGTCCTATGTAATCTCTTTGCCAGTCATTACATTCGTAAGTCTTTTGACCTTTCTCCTAGCGACCCTTTACTGGACACAAGTTTGTTTTAAAATACAAGATCTAAAATTAAACACAGTACTGTCAGTGCAGAGTACAGTGAAACTCCTTCCCAGGAGCTGAGGTCCATGCTCTTATGATCTCCTATGACTGTTTTAGACCTTAAGCATTTTCATCATGTTATTAAGAAAAATCAAGCTTGTGTTCAGCTAAAACCCTCAGATCGTTTTTCTTATGAAGATCCTATTTGGGGCAGATTTCTCATCAGCAGGCTGAGTTATATCCTTGTAACTTTTAGGTGACCATGGTGATTACTTCCGGCTGCTGCTTCCAGGTACCTACACTGTCACTGCCACAGCACCTGGGTTTGACCCAGAGACACTGATTGTGACTGTGGGTCCTGGGGAACCCAAACTGGTGAGTTAGGCTGACTTTACAGAGCGCTGTAAAGGTCACTTATACAAACTTACAATCGACTGTATGGTTCTAATCTTTGCCCACAACCTTCCCTCTTACCAGCAAAGAAAAAATTGATTGCTCTCATATGCTAAGTTTTCTTCTGTCATTCTCCTGTTAAATCCTTTCCCACTTCCTTTTGGCTTTTCCTTTTCCTTTTCCTTCTGTTTAACATAACATAGTGATTAAAACACTACCTGATACTAAATCCAGCTCATTTATCCACAGGCCTTGGACAAGTTACCTAATCGTTCTCATCCTCAGTTTCTTCCCCTGTAAATTAGTGGTAATAGTGCCTCCCTCGCAAGAATTTGAAATGAAAAGGTGCATGTAAAGCCTTTAGTACAGTGACTTACACACAGAAAGTGCTCAAAAAGTGTCCCTTTGTAAATCCCAGAGGCTTGCCCAGATGCACAGGCTTCACTGGGCTACACTCTTCTGCGCCATCAGCAAGTAACTACCACCAGATGGCATTCTGCCCCCTTCTGGTGCCCATGTGCCCAGATAGCCTTGCTTTCCACTCTCCTCGGCAAAGAGCCAGCTACTCTTTAATACTGAACTCTCCAAGGCTTTCTTTTATAGATAGGATCAGAAGCAAGGAACTTTTTCATCTGTAGCCTGGACCTTTTTAGCTTTGGTCGTATTACTTTGGGATCCCAGAGCCAAAGAGGCTCAAAGATCATGGACACTAATCCTCAGGTCTCTCACACAAGGATGAGGCAGTCCTGTTTAATGAGCATCTGTGGACCTTTTTCTCACAAGGCAACTCTTCCCTCAGGCCTCCCACTCTGTCCTGTTCCATCGCTATACAACCCAAGAGCTTAGCAGACCCTCCCTCCCCTTTCCCTGTTACCTCAATGCAGTGCAGCCAAGTATCTTGCCTTTTCAAATACAGTTATAGAAACTGTTTATTGAACAGCTACCATATACCAGACATTGTATGAGCACTTTCCAGAATTATCTTATCTCACCTTCCCAACAACCCTGTAAGGTAGATATACCTGTCCCCATTTGTGGCTGAGGAAACTGAAGCTTAGAGAAGGTAAGTAACTTGTCCAATACCACACAGTGAGTAAGTGGGAGCCCCAGTTCCAGCCTCTGTGGGGCTTTCAGGATTGCCTTCTCAGCCAGTGAGCTACAGGGCCTCATGCTAAGCTCACAGCCTGTGTTCATAACCCCTTATTTTAAGACAAGGATCAGGGTAAAGAGTTCTTTAAATCCTTCAAAAATGCCTCTGAAATTTCTAGACAGTTCCCCCTCTCTCCTCTCCCAGCCCCTCCACTCCCATGCTTGTTATAAACGACTTCTACTTGCAGGTGCAGGAAGCAAACAGTAGCTCTTCCACAGCAGCTTGTTACTTGGTCCCAGTTTCCCAACCCGTGCATCCTTTTCCCCTTTTTCTTCTTCTCCCCTTGCTCCTCATCTACCCAGAATCAAATGACTGTTTGGCAGCAGCATACAGAAGTCTATTCAATTGTGAATTCAAACAACTGCAAATCCTCTTGAATAACAAATTCTGCTTCAAAAGATCTCACCTCCTTTGTCATACAGCCTTTAAATAAATTGACATAACCCATCATTATATCAAATATAACTCAGAGAGGGGGGAAAAACCTGTTTTCTGGCTACAGTTCTCAGATATAGTCACAACTAAGAGTCCACTTTTTGATCCGAGTTGAGTCTCTTCCCATGCTACAGCAGAGATCCATCTGGTAGGGGGAAGAGAAAAGAAAAAAGCTGATTTACGAGATGGTTTTCATGTTATGATTAAAACGCTTTAAAGTATCTCCAAGAGTCCAGTGTTTTCCCCTTAGCTTCCCCTGCAGCCCTCCAGATGTCCCGCTCCTTTCATTTTCCTCTGTCCTCTCCTTATTTTGTTGTTTCTCTTCTCTCTCTTCTTCCTTCCTAAATCCTTGTGTTCCTGTATAGAAGATAGCACTGGTTCAGTGCAATTGGCTCAGTACTGTTTATGTAGTAATACAGGGATCCCCCTGCTTGGGAGGAACCAGCAGAAAAGCTGGCTGTGGATTTCTGTGAAGGGGGCAAGAAATAACCCTACGAAGGGGTCTGCCTGTCAAATGTTTTCCAACTCCTAGCTGGCTTTAGCAGCTCAAACTGTTCCAAGGGCCTGAGAGCCAAGGTTGCCTCAGGGGAGTGTGGTTAGAACACTGGGCCACGCCCTTGCCTTTCCCTTCCTGGGATGGCTCGGCAGCTCCTGCACAGCCAGCTTACCCCACACTTGTCAGGCAAACGCTTCTTTACCTCGGCGTGCTGTGGCCAGAAGGGAAGTTTCAATGTATTGCTGGACACAGTGCATTAATGCACCTGAAAATTTGGATTTACGAATTCATACTAATAATCTGTATCATCTCTACTGTCTATATTTCCAAACAATTATGACAGAAGCTTTAGTTCTGAAGGTCTGAGGCATTCTTTGACAAGCCTGAGCACAACACCTGTTAGTCACACAGTCAGCATAAAGGGGATTGTTACGGCACCATCAACCTTAGCTCTTGTCCTGAACAACAGTATTAGTAAATTCGTGGTTTGATGTTTGAGGTACATTTTTTTTTATTACATATAAAATGAATGTAGAATGTATATTAAGTTCATCTAGACAGACCCTATGTAGCACTGGTGATTATGTGCCACTTTGGGGGGAATATTAGCAAAGGCCGTGTTACACTGCCAGTGCTGCTCTGGGTGGTTGCTGTAATAGTCCCCTTAGTCCCTTGTCCTCAGAACCTGGAACAGTGGTGAAACAGGGTCCAAGCTGGTCTTCCCCCACTTTCAATTCTAGGAAATAGAAAACTTACTCCTCTGCTCTCCTAGCTGCTGCTTTTTTTTTTTTACCCCCCAGGTTAACTTCCAACTCAAGAGAAGCATCCTACAAGCAACCCCTAAGAGGAAAGCTCCCAACTCAGGGCACAGAAACAAGGTCTTACCAAAGAAAGTGCAGCCCCAGGCAGCTGGGAAAAAAGAACTGAAGATGAAGCAGTCCCAGAGAGGCCCTGCCTGAAATCCACAGTGCCCGGGGCAACACTTTAGAAAGGCTTTGTTCCTGCTCTCCACCAGATGAGGCATTCTTTCTATTTTATTTTTCTGAGACATATTTAAATATAAACACATTCAGAACAATTCAGAATGGTATCCATCTGTTCCAGGGGTAAACCCTCTGATGCAGCGGTACACACATGCAGTGAAATTTAGTAAGGTTTTCTGATTCTAGGGGTATGGTTTAGGTCCAGAAGGCTCCATACCAGTCCACAGTACATCTGGAGACTGCTTCTGGCTGGTTAGTCGCTCTGTCTCCGGAGTCTGGTACAGAGCCTGCAGCATAATAGTAGGTACCCAATGAATGCTTCTGGATGAATGGCTGAAAGGCTGAGATGATCCACATAGCAAGACCAGGTGACCAATTCTTCTGAAATCCCAGAGGACCATCTCAACAACAGTCAGTAATTTCTTACTGAGAAAAGGATTTCACACACAAACACCTAGTCCTACTGCTGCCTATTTTCATACATGGGCATTTTAAGCAATATGTATCTTTCAAACATTTTCTGGGTGTATGAGTGTAATGCAGATGCCCCTGTGGAAGGACTGTGTCCTGACCCTGTGCCAGCGATACACAGTACTCTCCACCCCGCTGAGTTCCCCAGAACAAAACCATTTGTACTAAAAGCGTTATTGAGCAAAGCAGATGTCACTGAAGGTTTTGAAGGGATGTGCAGTCTTTCATCACACAGCATGTGGCCCACAAGTTCATAAACTCCCATTGAGTATATTGGGGTTCCCGAGTGCCCTGTCCTCGGGGCGTGGTGGGGGTTCTTTACCCATTGTCACCCATTTCAGGGTTCAGCCTCAGTGAGACAGGGCAGACTCCAGTTTCCCCCACTTGCTCCGCCTCCCACCCTGTAAACCTCCCCGCATCGCCCCCCACCCCCAGCCTCTAACTAACCCAGCCCTTTCTTAACATTGAGCAATTCAGCCGCTCTCAACAAATATTCCCACTCCCGCCAGAAAACAAGAGGCGCCCTAACTGTGACAACCCACCCTCTGCAGGAGGCCACTCAAGATTAAGATTAACACAGGATTTATTTTTCTGTTACTTGAGCAATCTCTCAATCTCTGGTCAAAAGGAAAATAGAAGAAAATATATCTTCTTCCACGTAAAAAGTGAATTCTCTCTTCAGTTGAAGAATCCTTTGCTACATTTTTTTCTTTCTTCCCAATTTTAATCCCACATTCCTTGGTTCCCTTCTTATTGTTATGAAGAAGGAGCTACTTGAGAGGGCTCTTTTCGATTCAGTGAGACTTTATGCCTGAGGTTGCCATATGCACTCGATTTTTCCAGTTGTCTGCATTTCACTTTGTTTTCAAGTTCCCAGGTACATAGTCACTGAACAGAGCTGATGTTTGCAAAGTATGGTCACAGTGCTTTCCCTGGCCCAGCCATACACTTTCATTCATTCATTCATTCATTCTTTCACATAGGAGACATTCATGGAATCCTTGCTCTCAATGAATGCAGAGAATCCAAAGAGGAGTAAGATACAGCTCGTGTTCTCAGGATTGCCATGACCTAGTTGGGAAGACAACTGGGTCATTGCACTGCCTCGTGATAATTGCTGTGATTCAGTGAACCCTGAGGTAGGGGGTGGGGAGCCTGTGGGAAGGGTGCTGCCATAGTCTTGGGAAGATCAGGAAAGGCATCTCAGAGCTGGTGAAGTCTATGGTGAGATGTAATAAGGTCAGATAGAGAGGCATTGGCCACGGGAGAGAAATGGGGGAGCAAGAGTTAGGCTGAGGAGACTGCAAGTCCCGAGGTCTGGAGGCTCAGGAGAGGGAAGCCTTCAGGGAGCTGCAAGAAATTCAGCACAGGGGAAGCTGAGTGAGGTGGCCAAAGAGGCTGGTGAGGTGGGGAGAGACCAAACCATGCAGGACCTTTAGACCATATTACAGAGTTTGGACTTTATCCTGAGAAGAACAAGTTGCCATTGAAGTGTTCAACCAAGGGGAGTGGCAGAGTCCAATTTAGAACCCTCACCCTGGCTGCAGCCTGAGAGCTGGCAGGGACAGAGGCAGGACTGAGTCAGCCAGGAGACCGCTGAGAGCCAGGTGGGAAGGTGGCCCCATCTGGGGCAGGGCAACAGGGGTGGGAACCCCAGGCCACTCGTGAGTTACTGAGTCCACCTCCGGTCACTCAGAAGGCTTCCTGTCTGCCCCTAAGGGCTTCACTGCCCTTTTTAAGACTTGCAGCCTTCTCATTCAGACCCTTCCCACCTGCCACCCTCAGAATTTTAAGCACTAAAGGAGTTGCAGGTTTTCAACCAAACTTTAAAGTCTATCCAGAGTAAAATTCATCCAAGCCAGAGGTGATGGTATAGACAGAAAATACTGTGGAAAATGTAGAATCTAGTCATGTTTGTATGAAAATTTTTCACAGCTTATGGAGGAAGGATGTGAAATCAGAGCTAATGGGGAGAGAGGGCAGGATTCACAGGACAAGCAGGAATGTCCTCCAATTTTGAGTCCAGCATTTTCCTGGCCAGCCTCCTTTCTATTTCATATCTAGGATTTTATTTTAAAGAGGAAATCTTCCACACAAAATGCCAGCCTCGAGAGATGTTTCCTAAAGAGGTAGAAGACTATAGTTAAAGGCATGGGTTTTGGACTCTGACAGACCTGGGTTTTAATCCTAGCTCTGCTCCTTATTAACAAGTCACTTACCTTCTCTGAATCATGGTTACTCATCTGAAAAAAAAAAAAACAAAAAAACAAATGGAGATAGTAGCTACCTCATTTGGAATGAAAGGTGATACACTTATAACCCAGGAAAGAGGGGAGGCAGCTCCTACCCTGGACTCCTCAGAGCATTATCACTTGTCAGACTGGATGACTATAAACTAGTGAGGCTGACAGGGACAGTGAGGACTAGGCGGGCAAAGGGGAGTTTGGAAGTGAGGGTTGAACTTAGCTTATCCTGTCTTTTTTTTTTTTTAAATCTCATGTGCTGGAAGTTCTTTATTTGTTCCTTATTCTTCCTGGCACTTTTCCTTCCAAATTGAAGATTTCATGACAGTGATTTTCCTCACACGACTAGACAGGAGAATTTCCAGTTTTCAGACAGGATGATACCTAATGACTGTTGGACCTGGTACTGTTTCCTGAAGAAGTGCCTGCTCTGGTAAGCTGTGACCACCTTGTCTTTTCATTTTAGTTTGCCCAGAACTCAGAACAGTACCTGGCATATATAAACACAGCATATGTACTTGTGGCATGAATGATGTCCGGGATTATTTTCATCTTTTTCTCCTTCTCTCCTCTTTCACTGTTTTCCTTCTTTGATATAGTTTTGAGCATCCATTTTAAAAGTTATTATTATAAGCCATGGTAGGCAGAATTCTAAAATGACTCCTCGTGACTCTTGCCTTGTATAACCCCTTCCGTGCATGTGGGTGGGCCCTGTGACTATGATAAGATATCACCACCCTGCTTACGCTCCATTGTGTGGCAAGAGGACTCTGCGGATGTAATCAAGATCCCAAACCAGCCAATTCTGAGTTAATCAAATAGGGGATAATTGTGGGTGGGCCTGACCTAATCAGATAAGACTTTTATAAGCAGAGAGTTTCTTTTGCTGGTCTGGGAGGAAGAAAGACAGCAAGGTTGTGAAACTGCCTATGAAGAGAGGCAGCCCCCAGGAGCTGAGAGGGTACCGGCCAACAGCTAGCAAGAAAATGAGGACACGATCATATACCACAAGGAAGTGGATTGTGCCAACAACTGGTGCAACCTTGTGAGACAGGAACAGAGGATCCAGCTAAACCATGTCCAGACTCCTGACCAACAGAAACCAGGGATAATACATTCATGCTGTTTGAAGCCTCTACATTTATGCTAATCTGTTACACAGGAATACAAAACTAATATGTAAGGTATCTCAAATTGTTTTGTAAATTAGGGTATAAATCAGTAAGACACAAATAGTTGTGATCACCCTACCCTACTGAGTGGTATGTTGCCATAGTCCTACCTCATATGAGTGTATGTGAAACAAAGCTCGGGAAAAAACAAAACCATCCAACATTTTTAAAGAAGAGGGCTGGCATAGTCAACCCATTTTCTCTCTCTAAAGAGCACGTGTCTCTTGACAGCAGGGACTTCAGCCTTTGGAGAACTGTAGTTTCTTGCTTCAAAGAGTCCCAATTATTTACACCAAATTGCTTGTTACTGGACTGTGGACATGTTCCATTGGCACAAACACTAAAGCAAGAGAAAATGAAAGTGTGTCCAGAGACTCTGTAGACAGAACTGTTCTTTAAATGGGGACTCTTCTGCCCTTCCCAAAGGATCAAAATCAATAACCAGTGTGTAACATTCCAAGCTCTTCTACCCACCTTCAGGACACTTGAAGGAAAAGTGAAAGCAGGAGCTCTCTTAAATAGCCCAACATAATTTTGCACAGTTTGAAATTTTGTTCTAAAACAATAAGATCCCAATACAATGGTGTCAAGTTTTTATCTGCGAAAGAACCAGGATATGAATTCAGGGCAGTTCATTTATTGATTCATTCATCTGACAAACAGTTGAGTCTCATTTATGAAATAGACCCTGTGTTATCTGTGTTAAGAGTTGGGAAGACAGCAATAAACCAGAGAGACGTGGTTCCTACCAATTTGGAACTGGAGGGTTTGGAGGGAGAGACAAGGAATAAAACAAGTTAATAAACAAATACATGAAAAGAGTTAGTATCTGAGAAGCGGTGCTGAGAGAGGAAATGCCAGGAGGGTTTATTTGAAATAGGATGGTTAGGGAAGACTTCTCTGAAAAGGTGATACTTGGGTTGAGATATAAAGAATAAGAAAAAGGAAGGCTTATAAATAGGAGCAAAAGTTTCAGGCAGAAGGAATAGCAAGCCCAAGGACCCTGCAGCAAGAAGGAACCTGGCTGGTTGTAGCAGCTGCATCTTTTGGGTCTAAGGGTATATGTGTGTGTGTTTAGCTTCCCGATCTATAATCTAACATGCTAGAAGCCTAACCCAGCATAGGTCCAAGACACTGCATAATATCCAGACCACATTGAGTCTAGTCACATGTGAGCCAATAAGACTCACTTTTTCCATGGCTGCAGAAAACGCCCCTAACAAGGCCAGCTGTCTCAAAAACAAGGATTGAGAAAGTGGGACAGCCTGGCTTAGGACAAATCTGCCATCAGAATGGAAGAAGTCAAAGTTCATGTGCCTGGAGCATCCTCTTCACACGTGTGGTACCGTGATTTGTCTAATACACACACTCCCAACACACACCCTGCACCGCCATGCCGCCATGCCCACCTCCTGCCTAGCGTATTACTTCACTTCAACTTTAACACTAACTTCATTCTGACTATTAAACCATGAGTAAACATTCCCCCTGGGCAAATGCCTAATCAAACAGCGATTCTCTCTCTCCTCTCGAAAGCTAAATTCCACTATGTACAGGGGCTTTCTTCCCTCTCACTTTCTCTCACTCCTTCCCTCCTCACTTAATGCTCCTCCCCACACCCCTTCCCCTCATGGGTCTTTCCTTCTTCTGCTCTCATTCTCTTCACTTCCCACACATTCCCTGCACCCCTTACTTTTACCCCATTCAGGCTCTGCTGCATGTGGGATGTGGCCTCACCTAGAAGCAGGGAACCTGGAGCCATTTCCAGGTCGGTGGCCAGCAGCTGAGGAGAAGCCTTCAGAGCGGTGCCTGTTTCTGTGGACACACTGCCTCTCCTTGCTCGTCCCAGGGAGGAGGCAGATAAAATCATCACTTGGATCCATGTCTACCCCACAGGAGGAGGGAGGAAAGGTCTCTTTGACTTCCTTTTAGATCGTCCCATGCCTTTGGAATGAAGCGTCCATCCTGGGCATTAGATCAAAGGAATCAAGAGAATTTCCTTAAATCCTTTCTGGAATCAGATGAAGTACAAATAAACTAAGAA
Organism: Camelus dromedarius; assembly: GCF_036321535.1. Taxonomy (NCBI): domain Eukaryota; kingdom Metazoa; phylum Chordata; class Mammalia; order Artiodactyla; family Camelidae; genus Camelus; species Camelus dromedarius. The sequence goes on along the minus strand of NC_087443.1, from coordinate 57,891,433 downwards.
ATAAAAGGATCACAACTTTATTAAAGTGTTTTGTATATTCAAATACAGTATTTTACACACACTGTAGTTTATAAGCAAATATTTCGCAGACTGGTAACATTTTTTTTAATGGAAGGTGCTATGGACTGAATGTTTGTGTCCCCCCAAATTCATATGCTAAAGCCCTAATATGATGGTATTTGGGGATGGAAGCTTTGGGAGGTAATTAGGTCATGAGGGGGGAGCCCCCATGATGGGACTGTTGTCCTGGTAGGAAGAGGAAGCGAGCTAGCCCTTTCTCTCTCCACCATATGAGGCTACAAGAAGGCCAGCTCCAAGCCAGGAAGCAGGTCCTCACCAGAACCCAAGCCCTGCTGGCACTCTGATCTCAGACTTCCAGGCTCCAGCACTGTGAGAAGTAAGTATTTGTTGTTTAAGCTACCCCGTCTCTGGGAATTTGTTATAGCAGCCAGAGCAGACTAAGACAGAGGGATGGATAAAGTGTCTGCTAACTTTCTATTTGAGCTAACTTTCTAGTTTTCTATTAAGGGCAAGTAGAAAAGTACAATTGCTACCTACTATCACCATCAACTCATAAACACTTTAATGCCCAAAATTGGAAAGATACAATCTGAGAATAAAAAAGTGCTATCAATGAAATTATTTTTCTCATTTTGCTTGGGACAGTAAGTTTCATCTCAGACTGGTATTTCTGAACCAGTGGTTTAAAGATGGGACTTTTAGTGGTTCCAATAACAAAAAAAATTTTTAATGGAAGTATAGTCAGTTACAATGTGTCAATTTCTAGTGTACAGCCTAATGTCCCAGTCATGCATATGTATACGTATATTTGTTTTCATATTTTTTAATTAATTTTTTAAATGGAGGTACTGAGGATTGAATCCAGGACCTCATGCATGCTAAGTACACACTCTACCACTGAGCTATACCCTCCCCTCTCATATTCTTGTTCACTAAAGGTTATTACAAGATATTGAATATAGTTCCTTGTGCTATACAGAAGAAAATCTTTTTTTTTTTTTTTTACCAATTTTTATACATAGTGTTTATCATCTGCAAATCTCCAACTTCCAAATTTATCCCTTCCTACTCCCTTTTCCCTGGTAACCGTAAAACTGTTTACTGTGTCTGCCAGTCTGTTTCTGTTTTGTAGATGAGTTCATTAGTGTCCTCTTTTTTCTTTTCTTTTTTTTAGAGTCCACATTTTCAAAAATGGCTCCCATTTTTTAAGTGATATTATGTGGTATTTTTTTTCTTTCTGGCCTACTTCACTTAGAATGATAATCTCTAGGTCCATCCATGTTGCTGCAAATGACATTATTTTATTCTCTCTCTTTTTTTTTTTTATCTTTGAGTAGTATTCCATTGTATAAATATACCACAACTTCTTTATGCAGTCATCTGTCGACGGATAGTGTATGAGGTGTTTCCTTTTCTCCACACCCTCTCCAGCATTTGTATCGTTTGTGGACTTTTGAATGATGACCGTTCTGACTGATGTGAGGTGTGATACCTCATCGTAGTTTTGATTTGCATTTTTCTGATAATTAGCGATACTGAACATTTTTTCATGTGCCTACTGGCCCAAATAACTAAAAATTTATATAAGAGATTTTCAGACATGGCTGGATCCAGGTGCCCCAGTTATGCAGGCTGGAATCTTTTTCCTCTTCTTGATTTTATTGTCTTCAGTGGTGACTTCCTTCTCACACAGATGCTTCCCATGTGGAGACTAGATGACCAGTAGCAGCTTCAAGCTGGTACTCTGCCAGCCTAGCAATAGATTATTGATTTGGGGCCTGACTCTAAATAGCATAAATTCAGTTACTTGTCTGCCCCTAAAACTATCATGGTAACTCTGATTGGTCAGTCTGGGGTTTTAAGCCCACTTCCACAAGGCAGAGGCTGGGTATGGGAGACTAATGTAGAAGAGTTAGTTCCCATTTTTTAAAAAACAAAACACTGTTACCAAATAAAGAAGAATAGATGGTTATGGACAAAAACAACAAAAGAACATTACATATTTATTAAACTCAAGCACCATTTTTATTTTACTGTTGACTCTTAACTCAAGTGAACTCAGTCATTAACAAACATTTATTAGATACATCTAAGGGCCAGGCACTTTGCTACGCAATAGGATATAAATATAAATTCACTAGTCTCTGCCTTCAGTGAACTCGCCTTCTGTGAAGAAAGAAAGTAGGCACTTTTTACAATAACGTGTGAAGTGACTGAGATCAGCCCTGTCAAAGGACAGAGAATCACCGTCCTATTATTCAGTCCCCTACTCTGTAATGTAGACCCGACTTAGTACAACAGGATGTCAGATTACTCATTTATGTGAAACACTTTACACTAATTTCAAACAGATACATACCGTATAGGAGGTGGAGGTAGGGGCACACGAGTGTGACCACAGTTCAAGCAGAGATAGCAATGTCGTCCAACTGCTTAAACCCCAGACTGTGCTAAAGAGGCACAGTATCACATCAGAAGAGCACAGTTCCACCAGGCCCCACAAGAGTCAGGCTTCCTCTGGAGTGTGATGTATAGTTCCTGGTACATTTTCAGGAAGGACACTGAAGGTCATGATATCACTAAACCTTATGGTCTCACCAGGACAAAATACGGAAGACAAACAAGGCCAGCTCAGAATGAAGTTTTGAAACTATTCGAGTGGGGAGCCCACATTGCACAATGGAAAGACTTTGAAACTGGCAGAGGGTGGTCTGAATTCTATCTTTGCCCTTTACAAGCTCTGTTATCTTGGGAAAATCAGGTATTTCCCAAAATATGGGTAAGGAATCATGAGTAGTACTCAAGATACTCTTCAGGACAATACAAGTGATTGGGAGCCAATTCTGCTTGATGCTCTGACCAAGCAATAAACTACTTAGTGAAAAAGTTATTGTCTTAACAATTTCTTTAGATTTTTCTGAGTATGTCAAGAAGAAGGTTTCTGTTTGGTGCTAACTTTCTAACACTGGCTAGTTTCATTTTTTAACAAATGGAGAGTAGACCTCAGACTCAGGATTAGAATTTAGTAACCATTCTGTATTCACTGTATTTGTTTTAAAGATTACCTCCTATGAATTGCAATCCATATACTGATTTTGTATTTATGGGAGTGGCACAAAATGTCCCTTAAAAATAAAGTGAGTGGATTTAAATAAAAATATTTTAAAAATAGAAAGATAATATGCCATTTAGTCAAGAATTATTATGATGGTTTTCTGAGAGGACAAGATTATGGCAAAAAATGGTATAGAGATGTCTCAAGTATGGAAAGTGTGGAAAGCACTAGACCAGCTGCTTAACCCCATGGAGCCTCACTTCCTCATTTATAAGCTAAAGATAACAATAACTTGCTGGCTTGTTGTCATGATATGTGCTCAGACAAAACAACCAATATTATTTAGAGAAGGAAAAGATGAGCTTGATTTTCTTTCTTCATTAATGAAGACAACCTGAAAAGAAAAATAGAGATAATTTATAAATTATTTTAAAAGAATTATTGATTCTTTTCAAATGGGGGGAACCCTGGTTCTATTTCTTAGGGTAATAAATAATTTTCTGATTAATACAAGAAAAAACAAGATAATATATGGTAAGCCAGGTTCTCAGTAAACATTTACTATAAAACTGTCTTCAGTATTTCAGCTTCCCCTCTCTTTCTTTCCCCTATCTCCTTCCAGATCCTGAAATATCTTCTTTATTTCTTGTCTCCTCATGGAAATAGGAAGAGCTCTGATAATATCACTTAAATATTATTTTGACAGCTACATATGAGTATGAGTTTTTTCCAAAATATTACCTCAACTAGGCATTAGTATTTTAAGGCAGATTTGTTTGTTTGTTTGCTGGTTTGATTTTTACTTCTAATTATGAAGGAATTTCCTGTTCCTCATTAAACCAATTTCAAGTTTTACAAGTAGATAGGAAGAGAAGCAGCCCCTAGGAAACTCTACCTCAATGTAAAAGAACAACCCTTAGGATAAACATGATACAGTCCTTTTTCCAAATTCAGAACAGAATGGGAATTGGCTTTACTTTTGCCAACTGAGGTCTATTCCTAAATGGAACCAAATGGCCTCTGTTGTCTTCTTCTGGGAGCTGGCCTTGCCCTACTGCAAGTCCACTAGACAGATACCCTCCTTCCAAAATCATCCTGGGCGCCTCCCTTCCCAAAGAGAGCTCCAGACTTCCCTCACCCTTCCCACCTCCATCCAACTGGAGTCCTCTCCTTTCTCTCCCGGTGCATTCCAGCACCATTTTGATGAATAGTTAATAGTGTTTCCAAGTGCTCTCTTCCTTCTTTGACATCTTAGAAAGCTAAACCTATGCCTTCTACATTCTTCCACTAAGTTGTTCCAGAGGGATGCCACAGGGAGTTGGCTTTGATTTGTGGCCAAGCCATGGAAACCATTAATGATGCAGTTCATCATAACCGTGGTGGATGCCTGGGTGTGTCCTGATAGGTTGGATTTAGGTTCAGACATGAGAGCAAAGGATGACATACCTAAATAGTTTTGATCAATGAGATTAACATGCGTAAGTGTTGTACCCTTCTGTGTTTTGGTTTACTGAGGATTATCCAGGAAAAGAAATTAAACTTTTTTGTTTTAATATTACACATACAGCTATAGTCATTATTGCTAACGAAGAAGTTCCACACACATTTCTCTCTTTTGACCCTTTTCATTTCAGTCCCTTCAAGTGAGGATATTTTATAATTTATCAATACATTGACTTAAAATGAAATGCAAACTCATTACCACAGTCCGTCAGGCTCAGGATGATCTTCACCCTTGTTTGTTTGATAACGTCAGCTCATAATACTTGGTCTTTCTCACACAAGCTTCTTTTCTGTTCTGAAACTGATCAAGTTGTTTTCCACTTCAGGGCTTTGCACCTGCAGTTTCTTCCACTGGAAAGGCACTTCCTCAGCACTTTACATGGTTGATTCTTACTCATCATTTTGGTCTCAAGTAAACATTACATCCCCAGAGACTTGCCCTGACCACCAACCAGTATATTCAAAGGAGGTTTCCACTTCTTACTTTGGCCCTTATCAGACCAGATCCTCATCTAAACCACAGAACTCAGTGATTCTGTTCTCAATTCTCTCAAAGACAGTGTATGACTTGTACCATTCTCCTGGCATAGGAGAGAGGTTAATTCATTACATACAATGGATGCCGAGGGCATTAGGGTTTAATTCTCTATGACCTAATTTAGAATAGCATCTGGTTTATTTCCTTCACAGCATTCACCACATCCTATAATTATTTGGCTTACTATTTGTTTATTTATTCTGTCACCTCACTCTAGAATGTGAGCTCCATGAAGGCAGAGAGCTTGTTGTACGTTTGGTCCCAGACATCTTCCGCAATGCCTGTTGCATTGCAAATGTTGCACTGCAAATCTTTGTTGAGGAGTGAAAGAATACTGTTTTGCTTTTGATAATTTAGTCCTTACAATGCCCTAGGGCAGTGGTTCTTAAACTTTAGTGTACTCACTGAAGAGTCCAATTCGAGGGAGGGAATAAGGCAGAGGCAGAGCGCATTAGCATGCAGTAGGTCTTAAGTTCAATACCTAGTTACCTCCATTAAAAAAAAAAACCTAATTACCCTCGCTACTTTATAGGATATCGCATGTAGTTTATTGAATGCTGTACTGAAAGTGAAAAACAGAATGGTTATATAAGTACAGAATGGTTGCTAAGTGTGTAGGTGGTTTACCCTCCTGATCCTGTGGCTGCCTCGCTGTCGCTGCGCATAATATCATAGGGCGTATTGCCAGCTGGGGAAAAGATAAAAATTCAGAGTGCGGTTTCTACTGAATACCTACGATTTTCTCACCGTCTAAAGTGGAAAAAAACCTTAAGTCCAACAGTTGTAAGTGGAGACCGTCTGTAGAGGTTTATCTGTTATGTATTCACAGTAATAGACTTGTTGCTTTCTTGAGCATTTCCTAGGTAAATCCGAGAAATCAGGTACAGAAATTCAAGCAACTGACCAAGTGCAGTGTGACTGTGTGGCCATTAACACAAAGGGAATCCTGCAAGGATTCAGGAATGAGTTAAAATCATGCTCTCGGCCCTGCCCAGTTTTTGCATTCTGTTATTCCTTGCTCTTAAATTCTCAAAGATGTCCTGAGAGATTTTTCTCAGCAAAAAAAATGAACAGACCAAAGTGAACGCCAAGTATTTGTGACGTGATAAAGGAAACTGCCTCAGGGAAGCTTAAAGGCCGGCACCACTGACAGGAATTGAACGGACCTTCTCTAAATGGGATTTTGACCTTTTGCTAGGTGGGAGGGGGAGAGTGGCGGGTGAGGGATCAGCAAGGAAGGAAAGGAACTTTCGATCAGCGGGAGCTGCACAGAGCACTGAATGCCCCGCGAGCGGCGGACTCTGGGGCCGCACTAGAAGAATCCGCGGGGCGCGGCCCTCTGCCTCAGTTTCCCAGAGTGGAGGTCGTGGGGCACCGCCCCCTCTGACGTTGCGGGGTGGGCGGGGCCGAGCGGGCCGCTAGGGGCGCGAGCGCGAGGCGGACGCCAGGCGGGTGGGTTCGCGGGGACGGAGCGTGGCGACCCCGAGCTGCGTGGGCCGCTAGAGGCGGAAGCCTGGGAGGGAGGCGGGAGGCGAGAGACGGGAGGCGGGGCCGCCGCGTTGAGTCACACCGGATTGACCCGCCCGCCTCTTCCAGGGGCGGAGGTGACAGCGGGCCCTGGACGGGCGGCCGCAGCTGCCCGCCGCGCCGAGGGACCGCCGGTCTGTGGAGAGCAGGTCAGAGGCCGGGCGGGGCCGGACCAGGAGCCAGGGTCGCTGTCCAGGGGTGGTGGGCGGAGGGGACCCGCGCCCCGAAAGGCGCCTGGCGGCGGGGCCTGCGCCGCCCCTGCCCTTTCGCGGCCGCTGTCCCGGCCGGGAGCCCCCGAGGGGCGGTGGGGGCGCTGGGCCCTCGTCGGAGTTCTCCGGTCCAGGTCAGTCGGACATTGGGAGGTGCCCGGGAGTTGGGGAGGCCGAGTGGCCAGCAGTCAGAGGGATGCGGACGTGGGCTTTTTAAATGGTGTCAGGCAAGCCCAGAGCTCTTTTCACTGCACCGCCCTGCCACTCCGGCAATGAGGCGGAATTTGAGAGCTGGAAAAGAATCCAGCATTTGTCCAGCCCCCTTATTTTACAGATGAAGAAAATACTTCTGTCTGGCAGAGTCACATCCAGTCGGTATAGGAGTCCGTGATTCAGTGTCAGGGAGGCAAGGGGGAATGGTTTCCGAAGCAACAGTAAGACCTTTTTGGCTAGAGATGCAAATTTGGTTATAATTTAGTTTTAAACACCTGCATTCCTGCCGCAGGTACTGATGTCCACCAGGCATCAATTTCTCGTGGTGTGTAACCTTGGAAAAGGATGTTGATGCTGTCAGTTGAATAGAGGAATATGGGGGTTGCAGACAGGCCATGTCTGTTGTGAATTAGGCGCTGTGGAGAATGCTTGATGTATAGAGTTAAATTTTATTTTTAATTGAAGTATGGTTGGTTTACATTTTTGTGCTTCTGGTGTACAGCATAGTGATTCAGTTATACATATACATATTCTTTTTCGTTATAGGCTATCACAATATATATATTCCTTTTCATTATAGGTAATTACAAGATGCTGAATATAGTTCCCTGTGCTATACAGTAGGACCTTGTTTATAGAGTTAAATTATAAATGAAAAAAACACTTTAAATGCAATCTCTATCCTTTATTGTCTGTCTCATTTACATAATAATGAAGGGCACTCAACCTTCTGTAATATTGGTAACTTGCCTTTAGGTCTGTTTTACAGTAATTCTTTTGTATAATATGAGCATCTTGTGTTGAAACACTTTTTGTAATCAGTGATGCTGTGATATGAAGCAGTATGTGGTATTTAGGGTTTGAGCATGGTTTAGTTCCACCTGTTTGTGTAGCTGAAGTTTCAAGACTCATTAATCAATAGTTACATATTGAAGAGTGAAGTACCTGCCAGCGCACAGGTGTGGTTTCTCAGAGTTGATGCTGCATTTGTTACTCTCACAGCATTGAATAGATTCCAGGTGATGAGCAAGTTTATCCCTCAGCACCTGTTTTTCTCTAAATTATTGAATTAAAGGACCTCTAGGACTCCCAGCTCTTAAAGTTCCTTGATTTTACATGTTAATTTGAAACATATGTCACTCATTATGACAATAACAAAATTTTGATAAAACAGGTTTTTGAAAAATTCTTCATGATGCATAGTGAACCTTCAAATTCAATATTATTCTCAACCCTCCCAGTCACTTTTTCAGCGTTGAGCTAATGTAAGTGAAAAGAGATTTTTCAAATGACTTCAGTGTTAAATTTACTAAATTCGGAGACTGGAATGGAGTGCTTTGTGTGTGGTGGAAAATAGCTAAAATCTGGCCTGGGATTGGGGTCTGTGCAGTGCACAGATAACTTTTGCAATAAGCCAAGGACATTCTGCCTCAGAAAATGTAATAAGATGTCTTTTATACAGTGTTCATATTGTGTGAATTTTTGACTGAAATATGATAATAATCTTCAGAGACAATCTGTTCAAATGTGTACAAGTTCTTTATTTTGTTTTGCAGCCTTTCCTGCCTCTTGGGCCTTCTTTGGTTCCTTTCTTCTGAATACCCCTCTTCTCTGTGGAGACCCTTTCACATTCCTTTCATCCACATTGCAATTCAGAGGCTCTTTCAAGCACTGATGGAACTTACACTACTTTTTTTCCTCTTAAGGACCATGATGAATGATACTCTTGAATCACCACTTAGGATCTCCTAAAAACTGAGAGTGGGTATTCATTTTTAGAACGTAGTGCACGACTTCATGAGGCTCTGGTTCTGAAAAGGGGGTAAGTAGAATGTGTTTAGATTTTTACCTTCCCTAAATTTGGAGACTGCAATCTAGGAACGCTCAGGGCCAGTAATACCACTTATGTGTGCCTCAGAAGGAAATCCTTTCTGCAGGATGCATAGTGAATCTTCAAACGTGTTATTATTCTCAATCTTCCCAGTCATTTTATGACATTTGGGCTAAAATAAGAAAAAATGATTTCTCAAATTTCAGACACTTAAGTGATTTTTCAAATTGCAGATAGTTTTTAAATTTGGAAAACTTTTTTAAATGATAAAAACAATTACACTAGAACGCAAATGGAGGCTTGCATACCTCTTGCCACGTATAAAGGTTGAATTATTTTCTAGGTTTATTATTCTGTTGTTTCTGTCAGTTAATGTATTACATATGTTGCAGCATTATTACAAGATTACCTGCTCTGAAATTCTCAGTTGTGTTTGGTCTTAGTTCAAGCATCCTTAAAATTCATTCAGAATACTTAAGAAAAGTTTTAAACATAAATTCAATTACTATTAAATAGTTTCTTATTATGCCTTGCTTAAGAAAACATCTGAATAAACTAATGTTCAAGATTGGGTAACTTAGTCTTGTTGGCTAGGAGCTAATTATAAGCTATCAGTCTCTCACCTGGAAAGGCAGAAAGGTCTAAAATAGCTGTAAAATCAGATCAGCTTTATGATGAAAGAGCTGTTAAGCAAACAAAGGCGTTAAGTTTTGGTTGGGTTCTTAATCCTCGATGCATAAAAGTCAGCCATAGGAGGTAAAATAGAGGCAGAATAGCTGAAATGTAGTATTCCATTTTCAGATTTGTAGGGTCTTCTAATTTGGAGGATGTGACCACCAAGAGCTGAGCAGCAGGGTGGAGCAGATAGGGCGTTTACATGTAACTTTGTACCGTGCTAGGAGTCTGAAGGCATGAGTTGTGGTCTTGACTTGTTCATTCATTCAGCAAATATTTACTATAGAGCACCTGTATATGCTAGGCTCTGTACTAAGTGCTGGGATACAGCTGTGAACAAAACTGCCCTCATGCAATAGATATTCTTGTGCGGTGGAGACAGATGGGAAATAAAAAGTACATGGATCGTGGTCACATGGTCGTGAGGGCTATGAACTTTAAAAGAGGTGTAAGTGGAAAAGGCTAAGTGTGCAGGGGTCAGGGAGGATATATTTTCTACGCAAAGCCATCAAAGAAGGCCTCCACTAAGATGGCTTTTGACCTCAGGCTTGAGGGGAATGAGGGAGTGAGCAGGAGGCGGAGGGATGAGTGCATTCCAAGCCCTGATGCAGGAGCATGTTTGGCATCTGTGCGGGGTGGTGAGGTCGTGGTGGCCAGGCGGTCCCCATGTAGGCGAGGGGAAAGTGCAGCAGATGAGAGGTGGTGGGAGTAGGGAGGGGCACAGCAGTGAGGCAGTTGCCAGGGTTTTGGTCTTTGTTCTGCGTGAGGGGGAAGCCAGTAGAGGGTTTTGAACAGAGAAGCTTATGACGACTTGTGTTTTAACACCATCAGTCTGGCTGCAGGGCCAGATGGACAGAAGGGGCTCAAGGGCAGTGAGCATTAGCTTCCCTTTCATACCAGCTGTGTGACCCTCAACCACAGTCCTTTGTTCCTCATCTGTAAAATAACCAGGTGCCCTGTTGCTCTAGAATTTTTAGATTGTAAGTTAGTGTGGAATCACTGTGAGGACCCAGAGGACTGTATTTGATTAGGGTCTAAAGGTAATTTGTTTCAAATGACCTGAAAACTTGATGCCGCCAACCTGCCTTTAGCTGAATCACTCCTAATCAAGACGTAATCAGGTCTTTTCAGTCAGGTTGTCAGGTCACGAGAACAAAAACATTGTTTCGTGATCATTCTCCGCTGATCCCTTTAGTACTCTGCTGATCCCTAAATTTTTCCCTTCCTGCTTGAAAAAGGATGAAAAGCTGTTACTCATCAGCAGAGCTGGCAACCAAAGTTGCTTTTGTTGTTAGGAAAGTTGGAAACTTAGGGGAAGGAAACAATTCTAATTTTATTTTTATCATAGGTTATTTGAATTCTTCTTTTTTACATGCAAGGAGTCTAAAAGATTTCTTTTTGTTTTTAATTCCCTTATCCTTCTCCTATTTACCTCATGCCCGGTAAGGTGCTCATTCTAACGCGTATGTTTCTTTTAATCTGTATAGGATCTTGCAAAGTGGGGATATTTGTTTTATAATTATGTATTTTAGTTTGTAATGAATGCTATGTTTCATTTTGCTTCTCTTTCCTCTGGGTACTGTTTCTTTCTTTCTTTTTTTTTTTTTTTAACTTTTTTTTGGTGGGAAGGTAATTAGGTTTATTTATTTTATTTAATGGAGGTAGTAGGGATTGAACCCAGGACCTCATGCATGCTAGGCATGCACTCTACCACTGAGCTATACCCTCTGCCCCAGATACTGTTTTTAAGATCCACCTGTCTTTTTATGTGTACATCTAATTCTTTGTTTTTGAATGCTGCATTATATTCCATGCTGCATATGTGAACCACAGTTTTACTTTTCTCTGTGTGATTGTTATTCAGGTTGTCCCTACTCTCTGCCACCACAAACATTGCTGCAGTGAGCATCTTCATGCCTGTCCACTTATAAAGCTGTGTAGTATTTCTGCAGGATATATACTTAGAAGGGCATTGCTGAGTCATAGGCTTGCATGTCCTGATCTGATTAAACAGTGCCAGATTCCTCCCTACAATGCACCAGTCTCTCTCCCACCGGATGTGTTCAAGGGTTCGTTCCTACATCCTCATGTCCCAACCAACACTCAGCTTCCTCCAGCTCTTCACCTTTTCTAATCTCATAGGTACACAGGATACCTTGTCATTTTTCTTTGTATTTCTTTGATGACTAATAATTGTGAACATCTCTTATATAGTGTCACCTGTAAATTACTTATTCCTATCTTTGCCTGCTTTCTGTTGGAACTGCTGTCTGTATTGTTGCTGTTGACTTGTGGAAGACAGTTACAGATGTTCACTCATCGTCACTTTGCAGATATTGTCTCATCTGTTAGTTTTGTCTTTGTTCTTTCATCAAGAAAAATTCTTAATTTCAATGTAATTAAATAAATTCTTTGGCTTATATTTTATGCTTTTAGAGTTTGTTTAAGAAGGCCCTCGCAGTCCCTAGGCCATAGCTGTTTCTTTAATTCATCTAAGCCCACATTGCACAGTATGTTAGAAAGGGATCCAGCCTTACTACTCTCCATTTAATGTACCAGTTTTTCCAATAACATCTCCAAAAAAGCCATGCTTTCCTCCATTGCATTGTGGTACCCTCTTTCTCCTCTATGATTTCCATGGATATACCGATCTGTCTCTAAACCTCTATTCTGTTCCATTAGTCTGTCAGTTCTTGCTCTATTTTTTATTACTCTGCTTTTATTACAGCAATTTTGTAATATATACTTATGACTGGCACAGCAAGCACCCCATCTCTGTTCTTTATTTTTAAGTTTACTTAGCTACTCCTGGGCCATTATTTTTCCATATAAAATTTAGAATAAGTTTATCAAGTTCCTCAAATTTTTTGAGGGATTTTATTGGAATTACATTGAATTTATAAATTATTTGGGAGAGGCTTGCCATCTTTTTGATATTAACTCATTTCATTCAAGAGCATGTAATGTGTTCACTTACTCAGCTCATTTTTTTTTCAGGGTTTTTGTTTTATTTGGAAATAACTTTAAACTGACAGAAGTGTTCTAAGATTAGTACAAAGAGCTCCTGTGTATCCCTCACCTAGATTCACCAGATGTTAGCATTTTGCCATATTTGCTTTTTCACTCCCTCTCTGCATTTCTGTGCATTTTTTCCTGACCCATTTGAGTTAGTTGCAGACATCATTTAGTACCCCTAAGTGCTTCATCAACTCATTTTAAAGTCCCTTAGAACTTTAAAGTTTTCTCCATAAAGGTCTAGGAGCATATTCTTGGTTAAGTTAATTTCTAAATACTTGATAGTTTTGTTGCTATTGTGAATCATGCTTCTTTCTATTACTATTATTTTCCAGTTGGCTATTGATACTGATTATTGAAAATAGATCTTGTATCTGACAGCCTGGCTTTACTGTCTTATTCAAATAGTCTGTTCATTTCTGTTGGTTTTTTCCTCCCCATTGTTAATCATATCCTTTGAAAACAGTGATAGTTTGTTGCATCTTTCCCATCCTTATACTTCTTATTTGTCTTTCCTTTATAGCACTGACCAGAACGTCCAGGACTTTGTCAGAATACTTGCTGTGCTAGTGAACATCTTTGTCTTGTTCTCAATATTAAAAGAGAATGAGTCTAAAGTTTGCCATTTCTTATAATGTTTGTTTTAGGTTTTAGATGTACCTTTGTCGAGTTAAGGTGGTCTCCTCTACGTATTCCTAGTTTACTGAGCATTTTCATCATAAATGGATATTAAGCCTTGTCAAATACTTTTTCAGAATTTGTCTCCAAAGAAATAAGGTGGCATCAGGAGGCCGCTTACCAAACTCGTAAGCCTATGCCAAGGTTAACCTTCAAGCGTAAGAAGATTTATAAAAGTCTTCAGTATTCCTGAATCCTACATATATACATTTATGATAAACATCTCACAATTCCAATATAAGCTTATTTGACCATTAGATCAACTTTTTCCTCCTGCAAAGAGTCAGAATTTAAATATTTGGTGTGAAGAATGAGAGTGCTATATTCAGCATAACTGTAGTCGTCAGCATGATTGTAAATATAAGATATGTCAAATTATAGTTTCCTTACTCTGGATCAGTCTCTGCTCTGGGTATAAATCTCACCTAAATACATTTCACGAAACATTGAGTTAGTTCAGCAGGTAGCCCTCCAGCAACTACTAGGGTGTTTGGTAGTAGATTCTCACGGCCATCTCTTTCGGCACATGGTTGGTTTTTTGTTTTTTTTTAACTAGCTATTTTTTTTTTTCTAATTGTAAAAATTATACCTCTTCATTGTCAAAAATTTGCAAGATACAGAAAAGCAAATCTTTAATCTTGCCTCTTAGCACCAACCCCTGTTAAAGTGTTACGTATTTTTCTCTCACTCTCTGATCTTTTTGCGGGGCTGCGGGATGTATTGCAGAGGAGGAGAGTGAACCTAACATTGGGCTATGTAATTCTGTTTCACCCCTCCTCTTTCAGGCTTAGGTCATCAGCTCTTGTTTGTCTTCCTTTGATTGGTCCTCTGAAAAAAAGCAACAAGAAAGATATGATTAGCTTATTAGGGGCAGGGTTACAGCTTGCTGATAATTGGACATTTTGAACAGGCTGTGTCAGTGTACAGACAGCCCAGCCTCATTATCAGACTGTGGAGAAGCCATAGCCCAAATGCCAGCAGACCAAAGACTAGCTTGGGGGAGGGAAGGGAGAGAGAAGTTGATTTTTGTTTTAATTTCATTGAGTTATAGTCAGTTTACAATGTTGTGTCAATTTCTGGTGTAGAGCACAATTTTCCTGTCATACATGAATATATATATATTCATTTTTACATTCTTTTTCACCATGAGCTACCACAAGATCTTGTATATATTTCCCTGTGCTATATAGTATAAACTTGTTTATCTATTCTATATATACCTGTCAGTACCTACAAATCTCGAACTTCCAGTCTGTCCCTTCCCACCTCCCTCCCCCCCTGGAAACCACAAGTTTGTATTCTAAGTCTCAGTCTGTTTCTGTTTTATATTTAAGTTCATCTTCTTCTTTTTTTTTCTTAGATTCCATGTATGAGTGATATGGTACGGTATTTTTCTTTCTCTTTCTGGCTTACTTCACTTAGAATGACATTCTCCAGGGACATCCATGTTGCTGCAAATGGCATTATGTTGTCATTTTTATGGCAGAATAGTATTCCGTTGTATAAATATACCACAACTTCTTTATCCAGTCATCTGTTGATGGACTTTTAGGCTGTTTCCATGTCTTGGCTATTGTAAATAGTGCTGCTATGAACATTGGGGTGCTGGTGTCTTTTTGAATTAGGGTTCCTTCTGGATATATGCCCAGGAGCAGGATTACTGGGTCATATGGTAAGTCTATTTTTAGTCTTTTGAGGAATCTCCATACAGTTTTCCACAGTGGAGGCACCAAACTGCATTCCAACCAACAGCGTAGAAGGGTTCCCTTTGGAGAGAAGTCAATTTGATGTCACTTTGCTTCAGTTCAGTTAGCACCTTCCTTATTTGGACTACATTTGCATTCATCTTTCAGAAAATAAAAAATATAGAGAAAATGGTTGTAATTTATTTTCTTTTGATCCTGAAATAAACCCAACACTTCTGTCTTGTTTCCCTAATCACCTTTTGCTAGTGTGGTGACTGCTGAGGGGCTGTGGTAATAAATTACAGGAAGTGACAGACAGAATTCTTAAGTTAACATTCCTGTCACCTGGTGGATTCAATACCGAACTGCCCTCCCCTCCTCACTGCTCATCCCTTCACCCTGCTCTTTTTCATTTGCCGAAACACCTGTCACTTCAGAAAATGCTATTGTCTGCCTTCCCCATCCTTTAAGGAGGAAGTTCATCAAGGACAGGAATCTTGTTCACTGATAAATCCCAAGCACCTGGATCCTTGCCTGGTGCATAACGTACCCTCAACAGAGGGAACCCACAAAATGAATCAGTCTGTAAGGAGGCAGCCCTGTGATACAGAGACAGGGAGATATAAGGGAGGGGTAAGCGAAGAAAGTTCTCTTAGTCTCTTTTAAACGTATGGGTTCAGTAAACTGGTAGAGTCCCCATTTCCTCCTTGACCTTGTAAGCCAGTATAACTGTCAACCCAGCCACAGAGCTAATTTCTCCACATCTCGTGTAGCCATTCCTGTGGGGTCTATGGTTTCTGCAAGTGGAGTGTGAGAGCCTGTGTTGCTGACAAGCACATGGTGTGAGTAGGGCCCCAGAGAGAATGGTCAGTGCTGACGTTCTGGCCGTGGGTTCTGGGCCCAGCATACACTCTGCATTGTTTCCATGAGGTGATTGATTCTCTAAGGATAAATGATCTGCTCCATCAGCAGAAAAAGTTGCAATGGATGTGCCGAGTTGTGCTGAACTCCCAGCCTCATGCCCCATGTCCTCCCCCTTTCTCGTTTATTCTTTCCTCCCATCCCCAGCCATGCAGAAAGCATTTGGCATTTCTGTCATTTTGGATTTGGTTGAGGATCGTCATGATGAGCAGTCATGTCACTTTATAATAAAGCAAGGCCTCAAATTATATTAATAGCACTGTATAGGATGCTGAAGGAAAAAGTTGCCACAAATACACCATAATGCTGTCCTGGAGGCCAATGCCATGGGTCCAATCTAGTATAAACCATTGTCTGAGTCATGGTCTTGAAATACTGCCTTCATTTATGTTGCTGCTCGACACTTGTTACCCAGCAAATCTTAGACTCTGCTGCCTGGCCCTCAAGTCTGATCCAGATCTACCCATATATATTCTATTAATTTCCATGTCCCCACTTTCGACTCTAATCGGATGTGTCTCTTTCTCCCTCCTACAACAGTAATGACATAATGATAGCAATAAGTAATTATTAATTACAATAATGAATGTCTTGGGTTTCACTAATAGTCTGAATTCAAATGAAAGGAATATAAAACAACAATAGTGTAATAATGACAGCTAATATGGTAGCCAGCCACCATACTAAATGCACTCCCTTTTAATCTCCAGAACAGTTTTTAAGGAAGGAGCTGTTGTAACCCTCATTTTACATATGGAGAAACTAAGGTACAAATTGGTTAAGAAACTTGCCCTAAAGTTTATATTCTGCTGTTAAATGATAGAACTGGAAATCAAACTCATGTCTGTTTTTTGCCAAAGCCTATTCTGAACCAGCGTGCCGTAGCAGGCCTCAGGTAAGCAGGTGACTGAAGACCAGGAGTGACTGACACAGTCACATGGCTATTGAGGGCTGTCCTTTTTTCTTGTTCACCGCACTACTCACCAGCGCCGGGAGGATTTTGTCTGCAGCTGGAGCTGCTCAGGGAGCTCTTTCCCAGATCCTGTGTTGGCTCTGTGGGCAGTCACAAACCGGTGGCACCTCAAAAAGGGAAAGGCTCTGAAACTACCTATCCAGGGAGCATTGCTTGGCTTTTCGACCTTTTCCTAAAGATGTATTTAAGATTTGCAAAAATGATTAAAGAACAGTACAACAAACATCCATGTATCCAACACTCTATGTAAGATCTAGAAAGCTGAGTTGGTTTGTGTTCTACCTCCCTTTGCCTTTTTACAGACCCTCTGGTTTTGGTGACCTAGAAAAAGAAAAATAATTCCCTATTACTTACATATGACAACAATACCATTACTGTCACCTTAAAAAAGTAGCACTGATTCCTTAATATAATCAAGAAGCCAGTCAGTGTTCAAAATTTCTCCCATTTGTCTCAGTTTCTTAAACAATTGACTTGTTTGAATAAGAATTCAAGAAATGGCACCCATGGTATTCAGTTAATATGTTTCTTAAGTAGCTTTTAATTAATCAGTTCCCTTTCCTTCCACTTTCATTTTGATTTTTGATTACAGTTTATTTTGTTAAAGAATTTTGTATAGTTTCCCACATTCTGGATTTTTTTAAATGGCTTGTGACGCCACCTTATTGTCTTGTGAGTTAATTTACACTTTGAATCTGTCAGTTACTCCACAAGGTTCCAAGTTATTTAGCTTCCATAAATAGAAAGGATTCACTGGCCCACAGATAGCTTGGTCTGTCCTGGAGGTCATTTCCGAGGAGTCTTACAGAGTGTCCCAGGTGACAGGGAATGACATTATCAACAGCAGACCATCTCTGTTTAAAAACATTTTGCCTCAGAAGGAACTTTATAACTTCTCTTTGGCAAGGCATTTTCATGTTCCCTCGAGTCAGAGGGGAGAATGGGGGAGCGAGTGCTCTGGTTTTCTTCTTGTGGACATTGTTTGTTGCTTTAAGGATTTCTGGGGCTCAGTGCCAGAACCTCCTTGGGATATTATTGTCTTACAGTTTAGATCTGCTTATCAGGAAACAGAATCCCTGGAGGGTCAGGGAAGAGGAGAATGAGTTTACATTAAAACCAGACCTTTGTTAGTGCCTGCTGGGGTCCTGTATTCTTGAACGTCTAGCTGAGCTGTGGAGTGTAATACTAATGTGAATGTTCTTCAGAACCATAGTTTTCATTACCTGTTCTTTTTGCTGCCACTGCCTAGATGTTATTTAGTAATTACAGTATCTGGACCATTGTAGACAGGAAGAAGTCCAATTTTGTTTTATTTTTGTTTTAGTCTTGCTGCCTTGACCTACTAGTCAACTGTGATAGTTCTGCAGGGTAATGAGTCAATATTAAAGTAAAAAGGATGAAGATTGTTGAAGTGTGAAACTATGTTCGGCTTTAGTGACTTGATGATTGTAAGAATAAAGTATCTCAATGTCAGTATTTTCATTTAGTTTTAAAGCCAAATAGGTGATAAACCACGGCTAAAAATCTAACATAGAATGGAAAGACATTTAATACATTTATTACAGCCCTACTTACACTTCTATTATAAGATTAATTGGTTATGTTAAGAGGTTTGCTTTAGTTAAAGGCACTGATAACAGTAAATTAATGAAAATCTCTGTGTTGAATTTTACCAGTGTGTTCAAACTTTTTTCTTATATTCCGTAGGTGGAAGTTGGCCTTGGTCATAATCTCTTTTGGTAACTCCAAATACTTAAAACATAAAATATGATTATTATTTACAATAAAAGTGTTAATCAGAGCTGATTTGCAAGTTATTGATTGTTCTTCCTTGCTGTGATTATTTAACTAAAATACGACTTCCTATTCACCCCTGTCCACAGTAGCACTATCACACACATGAGATAATGTTTGAACAGCAGTCTGTAGATGTATTGTGTTGTAATAATGTATTGTGGTATATGTGTTATAAAGCTGTAGCGCCTTGTAGAGAACTGCCAGTATTTTGATGAGACTAGAGTTTAGGGTACATGGTGGATGAAGAGTGTCCAGAAATGAGACCAGACTTGTGGGTGGGGACCAGGTCATGATGAGCTTTGTACGATCTGCAAAAAAGAGTTTTAGTCGCTTCCTTCCAGTGGTGGATGGAAAGCTCTTGTCGTACTTCAAGCAGTAGAGAATTATGAGATTTTTGTATTAAAAAAAAAATCCTAGATGCAGTGTGGAAAACAGAATAGAGGGACTGGGTAGGTAACCATTTAGGAAGCTTTTGCTGTGGTCCCAGAAAAGATGGGGAGAGTCTAAAGTAGGGCCCTGGCCATCTCAGATTTGTAAATGTGAAGTCCCAAAAGAGCAATTTTTAAAACAAAATTTAAAAGGTAGATCCATTTGAAAGATTTAACAGTATTATCAGTGGTTTTCCTAGAAGTACAGGATTTTTTTTTATAAGAGTAAATAAATTAATTTCATATCCCTCTTCTATCCCTAGAAGGCGTTTGGCAACAGTTTTCTTGGACCCATATATAAAGGTCTTGTTTGTAAACTGCTGCCAAATCCTTGTGGGTCTGTTGTGAATACACAGTTCATTTAGAGCTTACGGTATGGGGAATGTCAATTGCTTGGTGTTCTTGTGACCAGTAATCACAAGTAAGAGTCTTATTACTCCCCTGTCCTCTCAAGAAGACAGTAGTTTTGAGCAGTTGGCTCCACGCAGAAGTTGCTGCCTCATCTGTATTATTTATGTTATAGTCAGTCTGGGAGATGATGACAGTTCCTCTCCTCCTCCTCCTTCATTGTCACTGTCACCATCCTCATAGCTGACATTTACAAAATAACATGAATGCTTACTGTTTGCCAGGAAGTGTATTAAATATTTTACCTACATGATCAGGTTTAATCCTCATAACACACCGTGAAGTAAATTACTTACTGTCTTCAGTTTACGGATGAGGAAACTAAGGTTCAGAGTGGTTTCAATAACTTGCCCAAAGTCAACGTAGCTTGACAAATGGCAGAACCAAAAATTGAACCCAGTTCTCTCTGACTTTAGTCTGAGCCCTTAACTGCTATGAATATAGTTATTACTTAATGTAATTTAGTAGCAAAAATGATTTCTCTTTTAAAATTTGCTCTTTTATGTAGTCATGCCCAGTGAAAATCCACGTAACCAGACACTGTATTACCTACCCTCCATCTGCAGCTAATAGCAGGAATAAAATGCAAACACATTTTTAAAACATAAAGTGTAGGAAAAACTGGGGAGGGGATGGGGAGGGTGCAGAATAGGGAAACTATTTACATTTCTAGCTTTTTTTCAAGGCAGGATATTCACGTATGCCTTTGCTATTTTTTTTTTTTTTTGGCTTGAAGTATAGCGGTTTCTGAAAGAAGAGAGACATTCAAATTGAAATATAATTCACTCTTTTAAAGTATACAGCTGAGTGGGGTTTTGCTTTGTTTTGTTTTTGGTATATTACAAATTTCTGCAACCACCACCACTATCTAATTCCACAACATTTTCATCATCCTAAAAAGAAACCCTATACTCATTATCAATTCTTCCCCATTTCTCACTCCTGAGACACTCATTTTAAAACCTATTAAATACCAAAGCTCATCCCAAAGCTATGGAAAAGATTTTGAGACTATCTATAATTTCTCTCTTTAAGGTGGGTGATGATGAAGATGAGGAGGAGGAGGATGATGATGATAGCAGCTAACCCCTGTGTAGTGCTTACTTTGTGTATGGTGCCATTCTAAGTGCTTTACATATATTAACTCATTTAAATTTCAATATGATCCTGTGAGGTAGGTTCTATTACTAAACCCATTTTATAGGTGAGGAAATTAAGGCACAGAAAAGTTAAGCAACTTGCCTCATCACATAACTCTAATAAGGGATGGAGCTGGAAGATATATCTGGGCAGTCTGGCTTTGTATTCTGTGCTTTTAATTATTATATATGCTTTAAGCTGATCATATTTATGTTTGAAAATTACATGAAGACCTTGAAAACATCATGCTAAGTGAAAGAAGCCCGTCACAAAAGACTACATATTGTGTGATTCCAGACAAAGTAGATTACTGGTTGGCTGAGGTGGGAAGGGTAGAGAGACTTTCGGGAGGAAATGGGAAGTGACTGCTAATGGGTATGGTTTATTTTTGAGATGATGAAAATGTTCTAACATTGATAGTGGTGCAGGTTGCACAATTTTGAGAATATACTAAGACCCATTGAATTGGTCACTTTAAATGGGTGCATTATATAATACGTGAATTTTGACTCAGTAAACCTGTTTTTAAAAAATAATATGAAGATAAATGACCAGAATAATTTTCCTTAGGATACCCTTTTGTCTTCATCTGGAAGAAAATTGTAAACACACATACACACACACTTTTCCCCCCTTTTTTCTCTTATATTTGGGGGTGCTCAGTCGTTTGCAACTAGTTCCAATTCTAACCATTATACTTGCCTATTCAAAAATTTCAAGGGCTTCCAAGTACCTAAAAATCAAAGCCCAACCTTCCTAATAGGAAATGAGTCCTGTGAGACCATGTACAGCGATGTGGGAAAGGGTAGCATGATCATTGGGGATATGAATGCATGTTTTGATATATAACTTGAAGTAATTTAGTGTGTTAAATCATTCATTCTGCAGATATTTATGGAGGGTCTGCTGTGTACCAGGCAGTGCTCCAGGTATTGATATACATCAATGAATAAAACAGACTAAAGAATCCTTAGATATAGAGCATGTAGGAGATAAGGACTAATCCTGTAGGCTTCATAGAGGAGGTGTCATGAATTGGATCTTAGAAGATAATAGGAGTTTACCCAGATAATAAGAGTTGTATGTGTTTGATGAAAGAGTGATGTGCTCAGCTGGTCCAGTCAAAATAACTAACATCATATTGTGCCCCTCCCCCCCCTTTTGGCTGTGCAACAGGTAACTTCAAAATCTCAATGGTGTATTACAGCAACCATTTGTCTTCATTTTCATAGGTCTGAGAGGGCTGAGATTTATAGGACAAGGTAAAGGAGGAGAGTGTGGCAAATGGATATAGGAGCAGGAATCTGCTTGGGGATTTATCTCAGGTCTTTGGCCAAGCACTGGACCAGGCATGAGTAGGGCAAGACTCTGTGAGGCTTGACACAGCAGCTACTGTGGGGCTAAGAGCTGAGTAAAGATACCTGAAGGTGCACAGTACTCAGAAATATTGGATATCTAGTCTAGCCAGAGTAGAGGGACTTGGAGCACTTAAGGCATTCATTTGAGACCCCAGCTAGGACAACTTTAGGAGTGAGAGCAATACCCTCCCTCAAGAGATGTACTTTAAATATAAAGACATAGGTATGTTGAAAGTTAAAAGAGAGAGAGAGAGAGAAAGAAGAAAAAAAGAAAAAAAGATATGCCATGTAAACAGTAAGCCTTAAAAGCTGGCATGGCTATATTAATGTCAGAGAAAGTAAACTTTAAGGTAAGGAGATAAAGAGGGACATTTTATTATGATAAAAGGGTCAATTCTTCAGGCTGGTAGAAAAATTTTTAATGTGCTTTTATCTAATAACAGAGCTTTAAAATACATGAAGTGAAACAGAATTAAAGAGAAAAGCAAATCCTAATAAGAGGTAGGAATTTAACATTCCTTTCCTAGTAGTAGTAGAGAAAGTAGGTGGAAAATCAGCAAGGATATATATATATAAGATGAATGATACCATCAATCTTCTTAACCTAACTGACATTTATAGAACACTCTTCTCAATAACTGCAGAATATACATTATTTTTACGTGTACATAGAGCACTCAGTATGATAGACTATATGCCAGGATATAAAACATTTCAATAAATTTAAAATTATATAAACTATGTTTTCTGACCACAGCAGAACTAAACTGGAATTTGATAACAGAAAGATTTCTGGATATTCAAAATACTTAGAAAGTAAATACCACACTTCTAAATAACCCACAGTTAAAAGAATAAATCATATGGGAAATTTTAGTTGAATGAAAGTGAAAGCACTGTATCAGAATCTGGGGGATGCAGCTAAAACAGTGTTTAAAGGGAAATTCATAGCTTTAGGTGCTTCTATTAGAAAAGAGGAAGAGTTTAAAATCTGTTTATCTAAGTTTTCACGGGAATGAGAAGAACAAATTAAACCTGAAGTTAAGGGAGGGAAATAATAAAAATAATGGAAGAAGAAATCAGTGGAATAGAAAACAGACAAGCAATAGAAACATTTAACAGAGTCAAAAGTTGGTTCTTTGAAAAGATGGACAAAATTGATAAATTCCTAGAAAGACTAAGAAAAAATACAAATTTCCAGTATCATCATAGATCATACAGATATTAAAGGCTTAATAAAGGTATGTTTTGAACAGCTTTATGCCAGCAAATTTGACAGCTTGGACTAAATGGACAAATTTCTTGGAAAAATATAGCTTATTCAGATCAACAACAGGAAGAAATGAAAAATTTGGATAGCTCTATATCTGATAAAGTTATTGATTTTTTAATGAAAAACCTCTAAGTTTTCCTGGCCCAGATTATTTCATTAATGAATTATATTAAATATTTAAGGATGAAATAAATACCAGTCTTACAGAGACTTTTTCAGAAAGTAGAGGAGAAAAGAACACTTCCCAGTTCCTTATGTGGCTAGCCTAACCCTTATAGGCACATCTGAGAAGGACACTTGAAGATTACAGACTAATATCCTTTGGGAAACATAGGTGTAAAATCTTCAACAAAATAGCAAATTTGCACTATATAAAAAGAGTAATACATCATAAGCAAGTAGGATTTACTCCAGATATGCAAGGTTGACTTTATATTTGAAAATCAGTGTAATTTGCCACATTAACAGAATAAAGGGGGAAAAAACATGATCATCTCAGTAGATATAGAAAAAGCATTTGATAAAATTCAAAAACTATTCGTGGTTTTAAAAAAAGCCAAAACAAAACAGTACAGGGAACTGGAGCAAAGTCCTAAACTATGCTCTCCTTTCCTCTTGGTAGGAATCACAGTGATCAGACGTGCTAACTGCCAGAGGACTCTGAAATCTCTAGGACGTAACTAATTGGCATGTGATTTGTATGTATTTGCTATTTGTTAGGGAATTAGTGTTCCAGCGTATATCAACTACCATGTACTATTGTTGGCTAGTTTCTGTGTCAGTTTTGTAATCTTACTTTTAAAATACCATCTTTGTTCTCCATCTGTCGTGGCAGTCTGTATCATAAATCTCCCACCTGTTTGTTTCTCCCTTATTCTTGTCCCAGCTATAGTTCTTAGTGTTTTGCTCCTAGATTGACAGGCTTCCATATAGATATATTATTTTCTTTGCATATCATACCATTGCCCCTCCTTTCCTGTTAGAAATCTCTTTTATATCAGGTGAACCTTTCCATTGTTGAATTTTAGATTTGAACATCCTGATTTAGGGCATTAAATCCTTCTCATTGACACCATCTAAGGAATCCACCATTCATCCAGTTTGCTGTATCTTGGCCTAACTCTCTGGTTCATCTTGAACAGAAACTACCAGAAGATTCCATACATACATTTTCCTTTTAAGTATCGTGACTCTAGTTTCTGTAACTAAAAGCGTCAGTTTTTGCTTGTTTGTATAAAGCTGCTGGTCCTTGTTTTCCATGGTCCTTGGATGTTGGTACTGCATACAGTGATTTAGAATCACCTACCCTGAGAATAGTCTCAATTATTTTTAACTCCAGTTGCACAGTTTCTTTCCTCTGTGTTTTTCTTCCTCAGAATCTTTAGCTTTCTAAATTCCTTTCCTGATTCTTTCTTCCAAAATATCAGGAATATTTTATACTCTAAAATAGGCTGAAGGGTAGAGAAACGCCTTATTGTCTTTTAAATCTTCTTTAGCCAAAAAACTAGCTTGCACTTGAAAGAGATAAGGGAAAGAAACAAGACAGCTTACCTTGCAGATCTTACTTTCATATCTTGGAACACTGTGTTAATAAATTTTCTTGGCATCTCCTGGAAACTGTCTTAAAAACTGCCTGTCATCACATGTTTATCTTGCTCTTTGTTAGCTGCAGCTTCACCCTCAGGTTTCACTTTATGGTTTCAGCTTCATCTGCACTTCTGCAGCTGCTATCGGATGTTTTATCTGGGCATTTATTATATGTACAACATGTCAGAGCTGTTAATTTTAATGTGTCACTAAGCTACTTAGCTCAGACATGTCCAGAGTATTTGCTTATGAGTCAATGATTCTTAAATTTCATCATTGAGATTCATGCATGATTTAAGAAATGGGAACCTGAGTATCACCTAAGGAACTCTTAGGTTGACCCATTTGAAAAATGTTTCTTTAGTATAAATTTCCTCAACTTGGTAGTCCTAAAATATTAATCTTGGGACCTTCCTCCACCAGTGCAATTTGTCAAAAAAGACAAAATTGATGTAGAGATTATAAGCAGTTAAAAAAATAACTGCAAAAAGGAGAAAAATAATCAGCTTAATGTAGGAGATAGAGGGGGAGGGTGGAATCCTTTAAGTTAGTTGAAGCAGCTATACCATAAGTCAATCCTGAAGCTTTCTTAATTTAAATTCTGTCTTTTGTCACAATTATAGAAGTATTTAGATGTTTTAGACGAGAAGCGTTCAGTTTAAATCCTGAAAAGGACTGAAGGGTCCTTCCATGACTGTCAGGAACTCCGATCTGTGTCCCATTCCATCTACTGAGGTTGTTGCCTTCCAACTTGGGACAAGTTTGAAATAAGCAAAATGTAGAATAATTTGTAAGACAGTTTGTGATAGCAGATTCCTTTCCTTTTCTACCCTCGTTTCTCTGGTCATCCCACCAAAGTCAGAGCAGGATTTTTTTTTTTTTCTTACAGTCCAACATTCCATAACCTGTTTTAGCAAGGTACATGTTGTGAGTCAGTGCTGCTGTCATCAGGAGAGCCCAGTGGGTTGGAAGATGCTGTTGGAGGGCAGCTGGCCCAGGCCGTGCTGCTCAGCCTCACTGGGGACACTGTGATCATGATGGGCTCTACTTTTCCTCTTCATCTGTTGCTGGTTCTCTGAGTAATCACCTGGCAGTGACTGCTGACCTTCTGTCCAAAATGAACTCCAGCGATGTAAACCAGAGGAGGAAATACTGTTTTCCTAGCTTCTCTCATTTCCTTCCTGAAGTAGATTTAGACTTCATTTTCTGACACCTCTTATCCTTATACCCAGAGGGAAGAGCCCATTCTTTTTAGTCCTGTGTTGTCAAGAATAAGAGAACTGTGCAACTGCTTTTGAGGTTAAATATTACTTTTCATTGCTTGGACTTGAAGTTTTTTAAATGGATTCCCATTCCCAAAAATTGTTGTTTTATGGAGAGTTAAGTTTCAAGACATAAGGAAATTTCCAGATGCTCATGAAAGCAGGTTCCTTTGAAGGAATCTATCCTGGAGAGTCCCTACCGAGAAGCCCCTCTTCCTAGCTCCCCTCAAGTTGGCAGAGAGACAGACCTGTGCCACTCCCAGCACACCTCCTTCGTAAGAGCAAACAAGAAATGAGAAACTGTTTATCAGTTAAGACTCCTTTAGAAATTTTGTTCTGAAAGTCCAGAATTTAGACTTGTACTAGGAATTGGGCAGTATTAGGAAGAATGTGTAAGGTGGCATCAGTGCTTTTTGAAAGAATATAATAAATTTTCAGAACTCACACATTGTGTCCTACTTTCCTAGTAGTAAAATAGATTGCTCAGAATTTCAAAGCAAGAATTTAGAATTTGAGTCCTATGTACTCAAAAGTGGACGGGTTTTTTGTTTGTTTTGGAGGGCGAGTGCAGGGGAAACCAGGCATCAGTTTTTTTTTCTTAATATTTTTTAAGCCTTCAGAATTTACATCTATACGTCTTATCTCTCATCTAGATTTAGAATGGTGGATTTAGGAAACTTTATAGCTTCCTATATTTTCTGTCCCCATTTTTTTCATGCATAGTTCTCATACATTCTAAAAATCGTTTTGGGCATATATCATCCATCAGGGGCCCAGCAGAATGTAGAAGGCATACTCAAATTGGATAATTTGAGGAGGTCCCACTTAAAATGGAATGAACAGGCTTAGGGAAAATAACCAAGAATTGTACTGTACCTGAGGGATGCAGGTCAGCCACCCCAGCCTTCAGGGCAGGGAGCCGGGTGGTGCCTGACTCAAGGGAAAGAGCTGTTTTGAGGAGGTCTTCTGACAGTCGCTGTGGCCTTTAGTAGAACAACACAGCCAACTCACAGCCCAGCAGAGAGGGAACCAGGGAAGTAAATACCCAGCCTCATCGTTCCTCTGCCTTTAGCTTTCCTGCTGGTGCCAGAACTTGGCTGAACATAACTGGAAGCCAGAGGCAAGGAAGGGCCCTGATGCAGTTCTCGTGGGTCAGCCTCATGGAGCACAGAGCAGGGCAAAGGGTGGAGGACAGACCTGGGAGGGGGAATGGAAGACACCCAGCACCGCCTCATTGTTTGGTGTTCTCAGTCTGTCCCAGGTTTGATATCAGTATCTATCAGGGGAAAAGTTTATAGTTTGTTATCTCAGGAGATTTTTTTTAGGTAAAGTATGTTCAGACTTGTAGATATATTGCTTGTTAAAAATTGCTGAAGTTTCCCAGGCCTTCTTTCACATTCTCTCACATCTGATGGTGCAGATTTTTAAAAATCTCTTTTATTATGGTAAATATGTATATAACACAGAATTTACCATTTTACCACTTTTAAGTGTAATGTACTGTAGCATTAAGTGCATTCACACTGTTTTACAACCATCGCCACCATCCATCTACAGAGCTTTTCCATCTTCACAAACTGAAACTACCCATTTTCCTTCCCCTCATCCCCTGGTAACCACCTACTTTCAGTTTCTGAGTTTGACTACTCTTGATACATCATGTAAGTGAAATCACACAGTATTTGCCTTTTTGTGACTTAGCATAGTATGCTCAAGGTTTATCCATATTGTGGCATGTATCAGAATGCCCTTCCTTTTTAAGGCTGAATAATGTTCCGTTGTATGTATGTGCCACAGTTTACCTATTCACCTGTTGATGGACACTTGGGTTGTATGATACACATTTTTTAAATGTTGTTTTATCTCTGAGTATGTTTTCATTAATAGATTCACTCTCATGACTAACTTTTACACATCCCGTCTGATGTTTCACAAGTATATGCAAGGTCATGTAAGAGCAAGGGAGCTGGGGCTTGAAAAGTGGAGGTGGGCTTGAGCAAGAGGGGAGGACATCATCCGGAGAAAGTAGAGAGTGGGGAATCTTTAAATGTGTGGAAAGGCAGTGGAACGTACCATGGAAATGGCATGTAAACTGCACGTTCTGGACAGAAAGTGTGTTATAGGAGCAGAGAGCATTTTGATTGGATAGGACCGCACAAGGACGGTTTACGAATAAGTGGGGTAAGTAAGATGTGGTTAAAAAAATTTAAAGTTTGACCTGAAAAAAAGTGTGCTGTGCCAGACAAGTGTAAGAAAACTGAATTAAAAAGGGGTTCTTGTGAGGATTGTCTCAGCCTTTAATATTCTAGAATTTTTATGCCCTTCCAAGAGGGATATGGCTTATAGCCTTCCTCAGGTTTGTAATGACCGTAGAACTCTTGTATTTGAGAGTAATGTGATTAGTGTTCTCAGAACATGTTTTGGGGAAATGGGAGAGACTAAGCTAAGCTTCTTAGGGGCAGGAACTATAACTTATCTCACAATATCTTCAGTGTTCCTTGATGTTTCATGGGAGTAAAACTGGATTAAGAGGTAGCTGCCAAGGTCATTAGTTCACAAAAAGTGTTAAAAATATCCTTGAGGCACTTGAAAAAAAAACACTGCAGATTTAAGAGTCAGTTCTCCCCTCCTTCCCTTCCCTCCTCCCCTTCTCTCTGAAAGATAAGCTTGAGTATCTCCTTCTGAGACAGTGGTCAGGTTATCTGCAGGGTTTATTTTGTCCTGTGTAGGGTGGGTACTTTGGGATAGGGGTTGAGTTGCTTAGAACAGTAGAGGAGAGTTTACAGGCTCCTGTCAGTCACCAGCAGAATTAGAGAATAAATATTTAAAGAATATTGGGTTAAAGGATCATAAAATTATTAGCTTACCCAGTAGAGCCAAATTTTTAGCCTGTGTGGGAATTTGACTCCATTTATCTGGTTTAATATTTGTTGAATATGTGAATGAATTATAGACAATAGGAAGACCTTGTAAATCCTTAAGCAACTATGTAGTATGTAAAAATTGACAGTTTAAAAGGTTAACCAAGTTCACTGACAGATTAATGGGGACAAAAGACTTGTATCTTTGGCCAAGAAGAGAGGAAAATGGTACTTCGGAAAGGAAGAAACCTGTAAACAAATAGTAAATTCTAGTTAAGGTATATGCTGAAATTCTGGGGGAAATAACTGTACTTTATTTTGAAATGTGTCAAAAATAAAAAAAATATTTGCAGTGCATCAAAAAATAAGATGGATTGTTAAATGGATAGAGATAGGTGATGTGTGATAAAGTGACTGCAGTAAGATGCTAGAACCTAGATGGTAGGTGTAAAATTCTTTCAACTTGGCTGTTTGAAAATTTTCATAGTAAAATGTTGGAGAACCAAAGAGAGAAAAATGAAAGTCAAGAGATTTTGAAGGAAGAACCAGTGAGATTTGAGAGTAGCAATGTTTATAGTAGAAAGAATGTGGGCTCTGGAGTCAAACTGACCTGAATTCTGGTTCTGGCTTAGCTTTTTGCTAGCTTTTTGGCTGTACGTGGAAATCTGACATCTGGCAACTTCAGAGGTTTTTGGTTTTGCTTTGCTTTTAAAATTTTTTTATTTTTTAAATTGAAGTATAGTCAGTTTACAGTGTTGTGTTAATTTCTGATGTACAGCATAGTGATTCAGTTACACATATCTATATTCCTTTACATATTCTTTTTCATTATAGGTTATTATAAGATATTGAATATAGTTGCCTGTGCTATACAGTAGGACCTTCCTGTTTATCTATTTTATGTATAGTAATTAGTATCTGCAAATCCCAAACCCCCAATTTATCCCTTTACCCCCACCCTTTCCCCTCAATAACCATAATTTTGTTTTCTGTGTCTGTGAGTCTGCTTCTGTTTTGTGAATAAGTTCATTTGTGTATTTTTTCCTGATTCCACATGTAAGTGATACATCATATAGTACTTTTCTTTCTCTTTCTGGCTTCACTTAGGATGACAATCTCCAGGTCCATGCATGTTGCTGCAAATGGCATTATTTTATTCATTTTTATGGCTGAGTAGTATTCCATTATATATGTTTACCACATCTTCTTCTTCTAGTCATCTGTCAGTGGACACTTAGGTTGGTTCCATGTCTTGGCTATTGTAAATAGTGCTGCTGTGGAACACTGGGGTGCATGTATCTTTTAGAATTAGTTTCCTCCAGATATATGCCCAGGAGTGGGACTGCAGAATCATATGGTAACTGTATTTTTAGTTTTTAAAGGAATCTCCGTGCTGTTTTCCATAACAGCTGCACCAAACTACATTCTCACCAACAGTGTAGGAGGCTTCCCTTTCTGCACACTCTCCAGTATTTATTGTTTGTGGACTTCTGAATCATGGCCATTCTGACTGGTGTGAAGTGATACCTCATTTTAGTTTTCATTTGCATTTGTCTAATAGTGATATTGAGCATCTTTTCATGTGCCTGTTGGCCATTTGTATGTCTTCATTGGAGAAATACTTGTTTAGGTCTTCTGCCCATTTTCTCATTGAGTTGTTTATTTTTTTGTTACTGAGTTGTATGAGCTGTTTGTATAGTCTAGAAATTAAGCCTTTGTCAGTTACATCATTTACAAATATTTTCTTTCATTCCAAAGGTTGTCTTTTCATTTTGTTTATAATTTCCTTTGCTGTGCAAAAGCTTATAAGTTTAATTAGGTCCCATTTGTTTATTTTTGCTTTTATTTCTGTTGCCTGGGCAGACTGCCGTAGAACATTGCTAAGATTTATGTTGGAGAATGTTTTGCCTGTGTTTTCTTCTAGGAGGTTTATAGTGGCTTGTCTTATGTTTATGTCTTCAAGCCATTTTGAGTTTATTTCTGTGTATGGTGTGAGAGAATGTTCTGACTTGATTGATTTATATGTGGCTGTCCAATCTTTCCCAGCACCACTTGCTGAAAAGGCTATCTTTTCTCCATTGTATACTCTTGCCTCCTTTGTCAAAGATTAATTGACCCTAGATGTGTGGGTTTATTTCTGGACTCTCTGGCAACTTCAGAGTTAAGTATATTACTCAGTGGTGGCCCTGGGATTTGCACCCAAGAACCCTGGCTCTAGCACCTTGGCCTCTACCTTGCAGTGCGGGGGTGTTACAAGCTCCTAGCTCAGTGTCTGGCACATGATAGATTCTCAAATGGTAGCTGTTGCTATTAGTGTACCATCTGTGGGCTGTGGAGGATGAAGTCCAAGATTTTAATGTTTGATCTGAAAGGCTTATATGGTTAATTTAGTTTTAGATAAGTGGAAGTAGAGATTTTGATATGAATAGTTAGTTCCACATATTTTCTTAAAATTCAGTAAGTCATTTGCTCACCAAAAATTACTCACTGAGCATCACTCTAGACCAGTGAACAACACAGACAAAAATCTCCTCCCTCACAGAGTTTTATGTCTTGTAAGGGTTTGAAGAAGGAAGGCTCTTCAAGGAGCCTCAAATGCAGAATGACTCTCTAGAGGTGGAAAGGCAGGCATTTACCAGCAAGAGAAAAAGTGTTGTTTTCAAAGCAAACTTTCTGATGGCCCTGACATCATGCCATATAGGCAGTTACTTCTGCTTTCTCTCAAGCCCATCTGCGTTCTGATTTCCTCCACAGTTCTTTTTCCATCTGGAGTTGGTGGAACAGTTTATGTATAAGCTAGTTATGATTAAGTTTCAAAATAACATGCTCTGTCTTCTAAAATGCCCTGGGCAGAAACGGTCATTGTTGCTTTTCATACTGTATACAGAGCAGAGAAGACTGAGATGAAATTCATGATATTTCACGTAAAACAGAGGACATTAAGATCTCCTCTCCAGTCTCACCCACGAGTCCTGTAGTTTAGCCAGGCTCTGACTTCAGCCCCCTTCCAGGGTGTGTATTCCTCAGTGATTACACACTCCTTCCAATAGGGTAGGAGGTCAGTCAGTAAAAGTATTTATTGAGCCAGACCCTCCTCTGCTTCTGAGTCATTTTCTGGTAAAGCAAGAAGTTCTCAGGGAGAAGCTTTAACTCTTTCAGATCACAAAGGTTACTCCTCTATGTAAGAGGATAGCTTTCCAAGTCATCCTTTGGGGTTTATGCTAATTCTAATTCTCTACTTGATATTTTAGATAATGAGATATATTTAATCTGATAGTGAGATGGAATTTGAGAAAGTGTATTTGTAGAAGAAGGCAAATAATATCCACTTTGGCCCAACCTTGAGGAGTTGTTTTAATAATGTATAGATGGTTAAGGGTTTTGCAAAATATTGTTTGTTTTAGGGGAAAAAATATTTATTATACCACCCTTATGTGGAAATCAGACATCTGGCAACTTCAGCTAACTGGAAGACAGCCAGGAAATAAGAAAGGGGCCTCAGAACACATAAAATAACTGTTGAAGAACTCTAGCCCTACCACATGTACTTGACCACCGCAGAAGAATTTGTTAGCCTCGCATATGGAGCATGTTTACTTTTTATTTATCTGGGAACTTTTAATAATTTTGGTGGTGTATGTGTGGTACCCTGCCCCCAGCAGATTATAAACAGCAGTCTAGAAAAAGGTAGAAAAGTTAACAGAAGAGATAAACTCATAGTAGAGGGAAGGCTGACATTAAAAGAGAAAGACCCAAAAGTTACATAGTACTGGCATTATGTATTACAGCAGGGTACAGTAAGGTAAGGTCTTAGTAATGAACTTGTGTCCATCAGGCAAGGAGGAAATCATGTTCAATGTCTTTTGGCAGGGATGAATTTAATGTGTCTATTTTTAAACATGGTCAGAGTTTAACCAAGTTCTGACATGTTGAAATGGTAAATTCTGTAGTGTTTATATATTTGAAATATCCCATTCTCTGGTGATGCTGTTGGTGACACAGATGTGATCTTGTAGCTGATCATGGAAATGGTGTTTAGTAACAGTTTAACATTTCTTGAGCACTTATTGTATCAGCCCTGTCCCAGGTCCTTTCATGCTATTAGCATACTGGTTAAGGCTTTGGAGACAGGTAGATCTGGGTGGACAGATTATATAGCCTCTCTGAACTTGTATCCTCACCTGTAAAATGGGAACCAATTATATACAACAGGGTTGTGGTGAGGACTCAATGAAAGTCATAATACAATGCATGGCACATAGTAAGTGCTCAAATATCAGGCATTAATGTGATTATTTTTATCATTATCATCATCCTCTTGATAATTATTATGCAAATATAATTGTCTCCATTTTTCTGAACGAGGAAGCTGAAGCCCAGAGAGTTGAGTTAACATATCCAAGGTGAAAAAGCTAATAAATAGTGGATCTGGGATTTGAACCTTGATCTCTATGGCTCCAGGCACCTAGTACTTTGCATTCACATTATGCTGCCTCCTTGGTGTGTGATTTTATATATATATGTTTAATACTTAGAGAAAATATGTGGTGAGAGAGGATAGAGGTTGTGGGAATGTTTCTAGCCACTTCTCTTTTCCATTGTGTACCCAAGTCATCTCATTATAGAAAAAAAAGGTTCAGTAACACAATGATAAGCTCTTTTCACTCAACAGTTCAGATTTCATATGTAATGTTTAATTGTGTTGCATGAGTCATTAAAATCTTATAAGTACTTAGCATTAATAGATGGAACAATTTATTATATGCCTAACATATTTATCCACATCATTCTTAGATTTAAACTTTATGAAGCTATAACCATCTTTTTTTTTGTAATTAGGCACTTGGTGCTTTTTGGTGCAGATTATAGTTATATGTGAGATGAAAGTTAGAATCCTCATCTCCACCAACACCAAATGAATACTTAAGGTAAATAAAGGAAAATAGACTTGGGGTCTGGACACTGGAGATCTTCTACTGCTCCTTATAAAAGACCTAGAAGTGTAGGTAATCATGGCTGATGATTTACAGGTGGACATATGCACTCTGTTTATTACCTCCCTTTCTGTTGCTTAACCGTGTCCTTAAGCTCCCTTGACACAAAGTAATGGACACAACATCTTATTATAGGACAGACTCCATAACAGGTAGTATGCAAGGTTGGGGCATAGGTGTCTTTGAACCAAATACATGTTCTTGATCTGGCATAGTGTACTAAATCTTGTTTGGAGGCACCATTTACATAGCCCTTTCTTGTTCTTTTTATGGATTTTTATTTTTCAGTGCATTTTAAATCTGGGCCACTGGGGTGTGATCCTGCAGCTGTTCTTCAGGACAGGTTACATTTTTTGGCAGACACAATCTCAGTAGGTAGGAGCCAGAATGCCCTCAGTCTGAATCCTGGCCCTGCTGCTAAACTCTGTGATCTTGGACAAATTAAGTTTTCTAACTTGTTGAACCTCAGTACCTCCATCTTTAAGATAGCTATGGGGAGAGGCTACATCAAACTGAGAAGCTTTTTGCATAGTGAAAGGAAACTAACAACAAAATGAAAAGGCTACCTACTGAATGGGAGAAGATATTTGCAAATGATATATCTGATAAGGAGTTAATACCCAAAATATATAAAGAACTCATGCAAGCAACATTAAAAAAATTAAAATATGAACAGAGGTTCTGAATAGACATTTTTCTAAAGAAGACATACAGGTAGCCATTAGGTACATGAAGAGATGCTCAGCATCACTAATCATAAGGGAAATGCAAATCAAAACCATGATAAGATATCACCTCACACCTGTCAGAATGGCTATTACCAAAAAGACAACAAATAACAAGAACTGGTGAGGATGTAGAGAAAAGGGAACCCTCATGCACTGTTGATGGGAATGTAAATTGGTGCAGCTGCTATGAAAAATAGTATGGAGGCTCCTGAAAAAATTAAAAATAGGACTACAATATGATCCAGCAGTTCCACTCCTGGGTATTTATTCAAAGAAAGCTAATTCAAAAAGATATGTGCACTTCTGTGTTCATTGCAGCATCACTTACAATAGCCAAGATATGGAAGCAACCTAAGTGCCCATCAATAGATGAACAGATAAAGAAGATATTGTGTGTGTGTGTATATAGAATATATATATGTGTATATATATATATATATATGTATATATATATATATATGCAATGGAATACTACTCAGCCATAAGAAAGAATGAAATCTTGCCATTTTTGATAACATAGAAGGTATTATGCTAAATGAAATAATTTAGAGAAAGACAAATACTGTATGGTTTCACTTATATGTAAAATCTAAAAAACAAAACAGATGAACAAACAAAGTAGAAACAGTCATAAATACAGAGAACAAGCAGGTGGTTGCCAGAAGGGAGGGGGATGAGGGGAGGAAAGAAATAGGTGAGAGAGGTTAAGAAGTATAAACTTCCAGCTGTAAAATAATGGTGTATTTTATAGGTGTGAAATGTACAGTGTGGGGAATATAATCAATAACTATGCAATATCTTTTGTGGTGACGTTGTAACTGGACTTATTGTGATGATCATTTTGAAATGTACAGAAATACTGAATCACTGAGTTGTATAACAGGAATTAACATAGTGTTATAGGTCAGTTATACGTCAAAAACAAACTCGTGAAAAAAGAGGTCAGATTTGTGGTTACAAGAGGTGGGGTTGAGGGAAGGGGGAATTGGATGAAGGCAGCCAAAAGGTACAAACTCCCAGTTATAAGATAAATAAGTACTAGGGATGTAATGTACAAATGATAAATATAATTAACAGTGTCCTATATTATATATGAAAGTTAAGAGAGTAAATCTTCAGATCTCATCACAAGGAAAAATATATTATTCTATTTCTTTAATTTTGTATCTGTATGAGACGATGGATGTTCACTAAACTTACTGTGATAATCACTTCATGATGTACTTATACAGTGCTGTATGTCAATTATATCTCAATAGAACTGAAAGAAAAAAATTAAAATATATGTGGAAATACAAAGAGAGAAAATAAGTAAGCAAAAAAAGGTAGTTATGGGGAATAGATGAATTGCCATATTTAAAATTCCAACTTTTTAAATGCCATATTTTAAAAGTACTTTCTTACTCAGAACTTCACAAATGTTAATTTCCATATTGCCTTCCTCGGGCATATTGAAGTCTATGTTTCCAACTTGCATCTTTTCTGTCATTCACAGCTATAGGTCACTTTTTTTTTTGAATTCCAGAATGACTTTGAAAATCAGATGAAACTATATGTTTTTAAAGAATTAAATGAGACAGTACTTTGATTTTTTTAGAGTACAAACTTATTTGCTTAGCTTTGACTTCATTATAAGTACCTTTATATCTTAATCATAATTCTCAAAATACAGATCTATATTACAATGTCTTAAATACTTACACTTTCCCGCTTCTTTGACCTTTCTTTCCAGATTATAAAGCATGGAGGCTGGCTCAGTGGTTCGAGCCATCTTTGACTTCTGCCCTAGTGTATCAGAAGA
Organism: Camelus dromedarius; assembly: GCF_036321535.1. Classification (NCBI taxonomy): domain Eukaryota; kingdom Metazoa; phylum Chordata; class Mammalia; order Artiodactyla; family Camelidae; genus Camelus; species Camelus dromedarius. The sequence continues at coordinate 57,854,952 of NC_087443.1, read as the reverse complement.
ACTGCCACTCTTTGTGGGAGATATTATCGAGGTGTTGGCAGTGGTGGATGAATTTTGGCTTCTAGGAAAGAAAGAGGATGTGACAGGTAAGAGGCTCATAATTCTTTACGTACAAAGTAGAGCGAAGGCCCTCCCTTCTTTCCATATTAAAAATAAAGATTTGGTGGGAAGCCCCATATATAAACTTCAGACCCTTTTGTGTTTTCCCTATGTCTTTGCTGTGGTTTCTACCAGTGAGGGGAGAGTGTCTGTTATCATTCCATCTCTCCTTATTTGCTCTTCAAAGGTTGACATGGTTAGGTCCCAGCTGCCCTCTAGATCTGTGGTTAGCCTAAATTTATTAAAGCTGCCATCTACCCTAGATGCACTTACCTCCCACTTTCCATGCACCTGGTTTCCTTTCTTCTGTTCTTGAAAACGTATGTTAGTGCCAGTTTCTTTCATGAATTTGCTGAGGGAAGTCTGGAAGTTCCCCCCCACACTGTGTACCTATGTTAAATCCAGTCCTTAATACATATATTTATGTAAGTCTGGGCAGGAGTACATCATACAGTCCTTAGAACAAACTCAGTTCACACTTAACCCACATTTGGGAGATGATAGTCTATTTCCCAGTAGAAATGATGTCTCCACTAAGATAAAGAGGCAAAGAGGATAGGCAGAGAGTATTGCTTATTCAAAGACCCTGGAACGAGAGGGAGAGAACATGGAGAGAACTGAACATGAGAACAGTTCAGTCTGGCATGAAGGCTTAAGAGGAGGAGGGGATATGACATGGGGAGATGAGCAGAAGCTGGATCACGGAGGACAGCGCATGCCACGGTAATGAGTTCCGGAAATGGGGTACTGTGAATGTGCTTTAAGCACAATCAGATTTGTATTTTAGAAAGGTCACTGCTGCAGATTGAAGAATGATAAGAAAGGGCAAAGCCAAAGGCAGGGAGGCGGGATGGAAGGTTGTTGCAGTAATCCTGCTGAGCGGTGCTGATGGCTTGGACTGAGGTGGTAAGTATGGAGATGAGTGGACAGATACAAGAGGTACTTAAAAGGTAGAATCAACTAAACTTTCGGATGTTTTCCAACTGACAGACCCTGTCTGTCTACTATTACCTATTAAAACCCTACTCATCTTCAGACTCAACTGTCATCTTTTTCATAAAAGTTTTCACGTTCTCCCTGACCCATTTTCTACTTTCTGTAACTTCCATAGCAATCTGTGTACCTATGATGTGACACGGATGTCAGAACTGAATTATTGTTTATGTCTGAATTAGATTATATTTCTGAACTAGATTTTAAGATCTTCGAGGGTGAAGACTGTCTCACTCATTTTTCACTCTGCACTGCACCTTGATAGAGTGGCACCCAGTAAATGCACATTGGATTGAATTACATGCTCTGTATTCTGCACGCATCTAATTTTGTGCACTGCACGTTTTCTACAGTAGATTCTCCAACTATGAGTACTCAGTGAGTTTTCAATTCAGGATCTATAAATGGACTCAGAAAAAAAGTTTTTTGTCCTGGTACACAGACAGAAACAAAGGAATTTCAATATTGGAAATGTTTGCTTTTATTTTCAGGACAGTTCCCCAGCAGCTTTGTGGAAATTGTTACCATTCCCAGTCTAAAAGAGGGAGAGAGACTGTTTGTCTGTATCTGTGAATTTACATCCCTAGAGTTGAACAGTCTTCCACTCCATCGAGGTAAGTTGATCATCCAAGAATAGATTGTTTAAAAATAAGATTGGTAGAGTCAGTACATTTTGACAACTAGAGCTCTTTTTTTGAATTTTTGTAAGGGACTAACTTCTGAGTCTTCAGTAATATCAAGAGAGTGCTGACCATAACAATGCCTTATATTTGAATAGCATTTTACAGTTTCCACAGTATTTTCTCACAAATACACTCTCATTTGATCCTCAACACAGACCTGGGAGGTAGTAAAGTGGGTATTATTAACTGCATTTAAAAAGTAATGAAAATAAGATTCAAAGAATGTTGCCTATGGTTGAGAAGTTTTGGCTTCAGAAAGTGAAGTCCTATCACCTGATCATAAGTTCAGTATTTCCTTCTGCTGCTCCAGGCTGTAACCACACTTCAGACTACAATTATCTTTTTTTCCTATAAAAACTGATAAACTTTGCTAACAACATCACTATTATTAATGCATAATAGTAGAGCAGGAATTGTGGTAAGCAGATTGAGAGAGAGATGCAAAACAGCCCCCTTGCTACTCAGCTATTAGGTAATGTTATTAAAGTTCTCATCAGAGCCAGTTTAAAATAAAGTTGTTTAAAGCAATGGTCATAGCTATGTCTCAATGATATTCCAAGTAGTTCTCACTTCTTGCACTCTGATAGACATATGAACTTCTAAAGAGTGACTGTAAACCATTTCACCTCATATACTTGACTAAGTCCATACATTTCTGCATAAAAACAGAAACCAGTTATGTTCCACAAACTGAGGCTTATGATCAGTGCAATTTTGTGAGGGTTCAGAACAGTAATCAAAATGGTAGAATTTATTGGCTATGTTATTAATATTGTTACTTGCTCTTTTGAGTATGGCACTTAAAGGAATAAGCTTATTTTTTTTTAATTTCTTAAACCATGTACACATATGAGTGGTGGGGGAGAGCAGAGGTGGGCAGAGAGACCTAGCAAATTTCCTAACCGTTAGTGAGAAGAAAGAAATATTGGATTTTGATCTTAATCCTCAAAATCTGTTTTCAGAGTTGCTTGCACTTCACTGTACACTGAGCCTCTACCTCTGCTCTTTATGCTTTTTTGCTCATCAATGTTGGGAAAGCAGACAGAAATAGATGAAGATGTAGGAGGGAACCTTATCTGTCCCTACTCACAGCTTTCCTACTGCAGGGCTGAGTCTACATGTGACAAGTAAAAAGGTGTGGAGAAAGGGCCAGAGCACAGTGCTTCTGGCAGAGCTGCGCAGAGGATGTGGATGGCATGGACTTGTTTTATCCTACACCTGATTTCTGGAGCAAATACTGTGTATAAGAATGTACTGTGTGGGAATATGCAGTATGTCTACGATGTTTGAGGAACTTGACAACGTGGCTTCTGGAGTTAGTTTTTTTAGCTTTACAATTATATCTTATGTAGTCAAGTCTTAGGTACCACAAAGAGAGATTTTCTACTGAATGCCTTCCCTGGGAAGACTGGTCTAATGTGTTCTGAACTTGCTTTGAAGTTAAAATCCACCTCAGGAATCCCAGGGCTACCTAAGAGATTCTCAGGAAGACGATGACATGGACCTTTCAGCCGTGAGCCCCTGTGCCAGGACTGACTCACGGTCAGGCTGGGTCCTGGAGTCTGTAGATCTTGTGTTGATAGCTTTTAACCAGATAAGCCTGAGGAGCTTGAAGATGTAAGTGGAGTTCAAAAGAAGAGGATGGAGGGCAATGGGAATACATAGAAAAAGAGAGAATAGAAACAGATGTACTCACCATCGGTGGTTTTAGCTTGTTCTCTTCCCTGGTACTCTGCTGCCCGTAAACACACTGACTGCTCAGCTCTCTTTCCTTCTCTGCTTTCTGCTTCTCTTCTAGCTCTGTATGTCTTCGGATTTGAACATACAGCCTTTGAGGATGGGGATGTTAGGTGTATCTACACAATTGGTCTTTTTCTGGGAAGTTTAGCATGAGACACAGAAATGACTTTATTTCCTTTTGTTTTCTATGCATAATGGATCTTAATTTTACTAATTAGAAACAAAATCACTAAAAAATGAAACTATTGTTTTATATCACATATAGTTTATAAGACTTGAAACTAGGCTTCCTGATTTTCAAGTCTTGTGCTTGGAATGGCCCTTCTACTTCTTAGGCTGAAAATTGTTTCTTCCAGTAGGTCAGTGTCTCTGCTCATGAGTACATACATTCTTTTTTTTTTCCCCGTTAATTTTTTATTGAAGTATAGACAGTGTACAATGTTGTGTCAAGTATACACATTCTTTATCTCTGCCCTCTAGGACTCAGTCCAGTTCCCTTTCCTTTGACCCTTCAGTTTAGCAGTGAAGCTTCTCTTCTGTGATTTAATATATGTCAAGAGGGGATTTGGAAACCTTAAGAGCATGTGGGATAATATTTGAGACCTGTTTTGTTTTACCTTGCTGCCTTTAGTTAATTGTTAATTATCTACCTTTCAGAAATATCATTAGGATGAATAAGAAAAAAATTATATATTTTTATAAGCTATATTACAAAAAATAGATATATGTATTTATTTAGAGCAGGCAGGATAGTTTAGGGGATAAGAATTCTCACAGCCCTAGATCTAAAGCCAGCTTCACAACTCAATAGCTATGACTTCAGACTAGTCACTTAAGTTCTCTTGGCCTCAGTTTCCTTGTCTGCAAGTGAGGATAATAATAATACCTACCTCAGTGAGTTGTGAGGATTAAATGAGGTTATACATGTAAAGCAGCTGGCACAGCGTAGTCACTTAATAAAGATTAGTCTAGTGGCATAAAAATTATTTATTAATTTTTTATTCTTCAAATGGAATTCCTAGGGTTCATAGATATGCGTGGGGGACCTTGTTTCCTGATAATTACGTGATATCTTGTCTATATGTACGTTTTCCCAGGTAGATTCTATCTGGAATTATAACCACCAGTGATTCTACCAGCAGATGTCACCCTCCCTCCTTTTCCTGAAGCGATCCATTTGTTTTGGACTGTTCCCTGAATTTTGAGTTATATTTATACTCAAAAATAAGTCTGTCTCTTAAAAGACAATGCAGATGCCATACCAAAAAAATAAAGACAGGAAGGAAAAAAGAAAGAGAAGTGAAAAACAAAAAAAATGAGAGTATCACAAGGAAAAAACAGAAAGAGGAGAGAAAAAAATTAGTGTGAGTAGTGAAATAACAATAATTGCCTTACGTAACACAGAATGCTTATCCCTTGCTTATAACCTCATGTTTCTAGGCTACCTCCCCACCCCCAAAAAAGACCAATAAAAACTAAATTGCTATATTTATTTAAATAAATTGATAATTGATATCTATCAGTTAAAGCACTCGTGTCACAAGTTTACGGTGTCATGTGTGTAGGTGTCAGAATTAAGGGTCAGATACTTGGAAACCTGGGTAAAGTATACAGTCAGTCTGTATAGAGCACAGTCCCCTGGGCATAAGGATTCAGTGAGGGACCCAATACTGCAGTCAGACTACTTCTGATCAGATTCTTAGAAGAAAAGAAAGGAGGAAATTTTCTTTCTTATCATCTTATTTCTAATGCATTTCTTACTCGAATAAAAAAAATCCAACTGGAAGAAACAAGCACTGTGATGGCTGGGATTTACCATGTCCAGCAAAAGGCTCAGGCTGACCCTAAGGGTCATCACACTTCCTATTTTTCTGTTCTCAAAATCTGGTCACTCTATTCTGGGAGTTCCTCATATTGTTGTTTCCAGAGTCTGGGAATGGACCACTAAGTAGCCTCCATTCCTAAAGAATCACCTAGGATGCCAGGGGAAGAGCTGCATACTCTTTCTGATGAAAATGGGAGACTCATGTAAAAACTCAATATAAAATAAGAGTGTTCAACAAAATTACCTCTAAAGTGGTTTTCAGGGCCTAAAAATTTTCCAAAAGTCACCTTTGTTATATAGAAAGAACTAACAGAATGATAGCCTGCCAGGTAATAAAGCTTATCAAAACAGTCACCCAGCTGAAAATAGGAAAACAAGCCCTATTATAATAGTTTCATGGAGATTTGGCAAAACAAGAAAATACTGTAATTCTGCAGCTTTAAGAAAGCCAGTTCATTTAGAAGCCAGTAGAGTGGGAGTTATGGCACGCTTTTATTCTTATTATTCACCAAAAGGCCTATTGTGTCTGAACAGTAGCCATGTCTCCAGTGAGTTCCTTTGTGGTCTTGATGGAATGGCCTTAGAACTAATGGGGGAAAAAATCACTTGTATCACTTGTAATTCTCAAGACCTTAAGCTCTGACCAATGGATATTGAATCATAAAGGAAAATAGAAATATAGGACCAAGACCCTATTTTTCAAGAACATCTAAGCAAAACAGTATGAAATCAGTGAAAGTGTTTTGGGTGCCAACCACTAAGTGCAAAATCTTACATTAAGTGCTGTGTAGTATGTGAAAATACGAGTGTCAAAATTGGTGATACAAGTGATCATTACTTTAGTAGGCTACAGATGGCCAGGATGTATGTGATACTAGGTCATGCTAAGGTTTCAGATGGAGAGGCTTGTATAGGAGACAATGAAAGTCCCTTTGTGTGGAATAGGGTCTCATAGGTGAGATAATATTGGATAGCTGAGGTGAGGCCGGGGGAGATTGTGACTGGATGTGAATGCTAGGTTGCACGGAGATGAAAACTTAAGAGTAGACTTTTGGTAGCTTGGTAACTGAACCTCTTTAGAAAGTATCCAAAGCAAACTTATTTTTTTATATATTTCTCAGAGTAAGAATAAGATTATTAGAGAAGATGCCTTTGGCAATAAGAAGACTTCATGCCTCATGGTGAAAGTCTGAGCAGGGGTGGGGGATGATAAAGTTGGTACATTTATAATCTTAGTTTGGTATGCATCATTTAGTACACTGGAAGAGATGTCTGGGGCAAGGTTTAAAAGAATGAGATGATGGGAGTTGGACTCAGGTGGTGGCAAAGAGCAAATGATCACAGATAGCCAACAGGCACAAGAAAAGATGCTCAGTATCACTAATTATCAGAGAAATGCAAATCAAAACTACTGTGAGGTATCATCTTACACAGGTCAGAATGACCTTTATTAAAAAGTATACAAATAATAAATGCTGGAGGGGGCATGGAGAAAAAGGAACCCTACTACACTGTTGGTGGGAATATAAATTGGTGCAGCCACTGTGGAAAACAGTAATGGAAATTCCTTTAAAAACTAAAAATAGAATTACCATATGATCCTGCAGTCCCACTCCTGGGCATATATCCAGAGAAAACTGTAATTTGAAAGGATACACGCACCCCAGTGTTCATTGCAGCACTATTTACAATAGCCAAGACGTGGAAACAACGTAAATGCCCATTGACAGATGATGACTGGATAAAGAAGATGTAATACACAAACACACACACACATATACACAAAATGGAATACTACTCAGCCATAAAAAATAATGAAATAATGCCACTTGTAGCAAAATGGATGGACCTGGAGATTATCATATTAAGTGAAGTAAGTCAGACAGAGAAAGACAAACATCATATGATATCATTTTTTGTGGACCTAAAAAAAATGATACAAACAAATTTATTTACAAAACAGAAATAGGTCAAAGACATAGAAAGCAAACTTATGGTTACCAAAGAGGAAAGTGGGGGCAGAGGGAGGGATAAATTAAGAGTTTGGGATTAACATATACATACTACTATATATAAAATAGATAAACAACAAAGACCTACTGTATAGCACAAGGAACTATATTCAGTATCTTGTAATAACCTATAATGGAAAAGAATCTGAAAAAGAATATAATCCACAAAATGAATAGTTGATAATCAGATAATTAAAAGTTTGTTATAAAACAATTTATTGAAAAACCATAGAATAATTTTTTTAGCTGGACCAGATCCTATAAGACTGAATATTAGTTTTGTTTTTTTCCAGAAGCAAGCGCTGTGCCCCCATCCTTTTCTTACCTCACTTTCTTCAACTATAAGACAGATGCTAACTGTTCAGCTTATATTTTGTGAAGATAGTCTGAAACACCAATATTGGAAGCATTGATTATTTTCAAAAGCAAAAGTGCTGATTGCTAGAACATCTTTTAAGATTTCATTATGATGTATTTTCAGGTTAAGGATAGTTTAAGAAGGCCTCTGGAGAAGATAAACAAAGAATTTGTTGCCCACATGCTGCACCTCCAACCCATTCCTGAAGACTTCTTTCTTTCTTCCCTATTTGATATTGAATATAATTTAGTGTGAGAAATTAGATCCATCTATTCAAATGTCTGTAATGGACATGAATATTGTTTATCATTTATAAACAAATCCAGTGGCATAGACTGTAAAAACATTGTTTATAGTAGCACTTTCAAACTTTTTGATCTTAGGATCCGTTTACATTATTGGAAGTTATTGTGACCCTAAAGAGCTCTTGCTTATGTGGGCCTAGTGATATTTACCATATTAACTATTAAAACTGAGAAAACTTTAAATTATTAGTTTATTTTTTAAAACCCATTTTATGAAAAATAGCTAATTTCCTAAACAAAAAAAAATTTAATGAGGAGAGTAATACAGGTTTACATTTTTGCAAATCTCTTTGATATTTGGTTTAATAGAAGAAATCTAGATTCTTTTATTTGCTCTATATTCAGTGTGCTGCGATACATTGTTTTGCTGAAGTATATGAAGAAGGTATGATGATAGTTTTGACCTCACAGATCCTCTGAAAGGATCCCAGGGATCCACCCGCAGGGTTCCATGGACCACATTTTGAAAAACCCAGGTTTATAGGGGTGTTCACTCTGTTGTCACTGACTGGTCAAAAAGCGTTCATGCCCTTGAGACTCTAGGTTTATATCTCCTTGAATTTGATAGATGTGTAAGATGACAAGTTGCACTCTTATAGTAACGTCCTGATGGGGTGATGACTGAGGTCATTATCTTTGCTTCTCTTCTCTTTCTTAGGTGACCTAGTGATTCTCGATGGCACTCCCACGGCCGGCTGGCTGCAGGGCCGAAGCTGCTGGGGAGCCCGGGGCTTCTTCCCATCCTCCTGTGTCAGGGAGCTCTGCCTCTCCTCATGGAGCCGGCGGTGGCACTCACAGAGTGCCCTTCTCCAGATTCCTGAATATTCAATGGGACAGGCCCGGGCGCTGATGGGGCTTTCTGCCCAGCTGGACGAGGAGCTGGACTTCAGAGAAGGGGATGTGATTACCATTATTGGAGTTCCTGAACCAGGCTGGTTTGAAGGAGAGTTAGAGGGTCGAAGAGGCATTTTTCCCGAAGGTTTTGTAGAGCTTTTAGGGCCCCTGAGGACTGTGGTTGAGTCAGTAAATTCTGGAAACCGTGATGACTGCATGACTAACGGGGAAGTGGATACCCCTACAGGAGAAGAGGAGAGAGAGCCAGAAGAGGACGGCGAGCAGCCAGGCACCTACGGGATTGCCCTCTACCAGTTCCAGGCCCTGGAGCCGAATGAGTTGGATTTCGAGGTAGGCGATAAAATCCGAATCCTGGGGACGCTGGAAGATGGCTGGCTAGAAGGGTCACTGAAGGGTAGGACAGGCATCTTTCCTTATCGGTTTGTAAAGTTATGTCCTGAAACAAGGGTAGAGGAAACCGCGGATCTGCCACAGGAAAGCAGCCTCGTCAAGGTCCCTGACACTTTGGATTGTTCAGAGGACGCCTTAGTAGCGGAGGGGGAAAGACATGAATCTCTCGAGAATAAAGCAGAGGATTCCGACTGTGTTATTTCTGAAACATCCACTTCTCCCCTGGAGCATCTGATTCCTGAGTATGAAGTAGATAAAATCTCTCACTGGGAGGAGGGCATCTCAGGAGGGCCCCCAGGAAACACGTGCACGGGGCATGAACAGCCTCTTGCCAAAGATGCTTCCTTGAAAGATCCTTCACACGAAGTAGTCAATGGTGTTGCCTCCCAACCTCAAGTACCTTTTCACTCCAAATCGCAGAAAAACCAGTATTATTCCACAGCAGGAGGGAGCCATCCAAGCCCTGACCGGTATTCTGACCCTCTTCCTCTAGAAGCAAGGACTAGAGACTACTCCAGCCTACCTCCCAGAAGAACATACTCCCAGCCAAAAACCCTTCAGAAGCCAGTGTCTCCTTTTCACAACAGCTCTTCCTTCTCAGCCGCCAGGGTGGTCAGACCCAGCCAGCTGAGCCCTCAGCTCCAGGGCATGGCAAAGTATGTGAAAAAGCTCTGCACACCCAAAGAAGATGCTTCCAGCTTTTGCTCTGCATCAGAGAAGTCAGAGGTGAAGCCTGGTCTGCAAGATAAGGCACCCGCCGTTGAAGCAGCGGTACTTTCACAGGGAGACGGCAGCATGGACCTGGACTCTAAGTTGACACAACAGCTGATGGAGTTTGAGAAGAGCTTGTCAGGGCCTGGCACAGAACCAGATAAAATTTTGCGCCATTTTTCAATCATGGACTTTAATTCCGAGAAGGATATTTTCCGAGGTTCCTCGAAGCTAATCACCCAGCAGGAGCTACCCGAGAGGAGAAAGGTTCTAAGGCCACCACCACCCCGTCCCTGTACTCCAGCATCCACTTCTCTCCATTTGCCAGTGGACCAGAACCTGAGACCAGAACCACCCTTGGCAATGCGACCCTCCCGACCAGCTCCCCTGCCTCCCTCGGGCCAGCAGAGAATGAATGCAGTATCCCCTAAGCTCCTAGCCTGCAACCGTCCTGGCTGGGAGACTCTAGAAAAGGAGAGCCCTGAGAGCATGGAAAAGACTTTGGACCAAACTTCCCAATGTCCCTTAGTCTTGGTGAGGATTCAGGAAATGGAACAGGACTTGGATATGTGTCGCAGGGCTCAAGAAGAGCTGAACTTACTGCTGGAGGAGAAGCAAGAAGAATCACTAAGGGCAGAGACCCTTGAGAATCTTGAATTCTATGAGAATAATATTGAGAGTTTGAATATGGAACTCCAGCAACTTAGAGGTAAGTGCTGAGGAAATAATATATACTTGTTTCTTGACACCCACAAGCAAGTAACAGCCTACCTAGGTTTTTAAGGGATATGTTACCATCTTTGATGGACTGTAACTTTCTTTAACCAGGCTCTGCTAAGGACTAAAGACTTCCAGGCTTATACTCATGAGAAAACTGCATCTTTTATCTTTGTGGTCCAGGAACTAGATTTCAATAATAATAATAATAACAAACATTTATTAATGTATTAATAAGCATTTGTCACAAAGAATCTTCACAGCCACCTTGAAGGTACCAGGATAATTCATATGCCTACTTTAGAGATGAGGAAACCAAGATTTATAGGGATTAAATAACTTGTCAAGGGAGCGGGGACTTGAGCTCATGTCTTTGACTACTGTGGTTTACCGTTTCCCACCTTGCACATTCAGAAATTCAAACGTTGTCCCTTAACTTGGGGGTGGCCAGCCTCTGTAGACTTTACTCGTATTCACCAGACTACCAGGAGAAATAATGTGTGAAGTAGGAAGAGGAAGAGCGTGAGACAGCAGCAGTTGTTCTAGGGCCCGCAGGGAGCACTCATGCATGCCCTTTGTTATGCACGCCTGAGAGCTCTGACCCTACATGACCTCAGGAAAGTCGGTAATAAAAAGCACTCTGTGCATCGAGGAATTGCAGGATCCCAGTAAATAAAAGCAGGAGAATGCTGGCCCAGCAAGACTGGATCAAGATAGCAGACCAAGTATACATACCTGCCTCCCCTTGTCCTTTGTATCTCTAAAAATAAATGGAAAAAAAATTCCCAAAAGTATTGTTAGAAGCTCAGAAATTGAGTAATTTTCTGAAAGATGGAAAGCAGGTGGCATTATGGAAAGAGAGGGAAACCTCTATCTAAAATATGCTCTGGGGTTGCTGTACAACTGGGCACAGTTCTGCGGGAACTCCAGACTCAGAGGTGTGACTCTGGGAGGGGGTCCTGGAGCAAGTGCAGGGTGGTAAATTAGAGCCAGCCCAGGCTGCTGGGCCCTGGGTCGTCTGTGCTGAACGGGGCAGCAGCAACACTTGCCGTCAAGCTAAAGCACAAGCATAAGCACTTGGACTTGTCCTCTAAAGGGTGTTCCTTTAATATGAGTGCCTGAACTCCTGGGGGAATGCCAGGTACCTGGATGATTTCAGAGTGCCTGAAAAGGAATCTGGAGGGAACGTTGACTCAGCACTACATCCCTAAAGCCATAGCAAGCCCCAGGTTCTTCATCACCTTTCATACCTACAAGTTTTGAGATATATTTGTAAACTATTTTTGCATTAGGTATACAGGTGGCAGAACAAAAGTCTCCCAAATTCCAGGTAGTAGGAATTTCTCAATAATGATACGTTTTCGAATTAGTAGTGTCCCACAGGAATGTTATGTCTTCTGTGCTTATATACACTGTGCAGTGTTTTTAAAGGGATGCATGGAGTGAAGGATTGGTATTCTTTTTCATTCAACTGACCTTTTTCAGGACCAATTTAATGATTCAGCTGGTGTTCTTACTATGATCTTACTATGTTAGGTTTTTTAATTCTAAAAATTTGATATTGTGAAAGATCTACAGTAGGTAGGTGGAGTCTTTAATCAGGAAGACTTTATTTGAATCTACCAAATGCAGCATTAGCTGTGTTGATGTTGAGTTGATTGCTTTTCAGTGGCTGTATTGTTTATATCAATTGCTAATATGATGAAATTACTTATTCCTTGTAATCACCGACAATGCTTCTTCAGGTCGTCGTTTTCTGTCTTCATAAAAAGTATATCCAACAATATAAGCAGTTCCTTGAAAGAAGCAAAAATTAATCAGTTTGAGCACCATGCTTTACCCCTCGAATTCAGTCCCATACAATGTCTATGGTATTGATCTTTGTTTTGTGACTAGTATTCCAGACAGAAAAATGTTTCCCTTTTGCATTGATGTTGTTTGAATTGCTAAGAGTGTATCCAAGAGCATCTTCAGGTGGGGCCATTAGGGTGCATGTTGCTTTGCATAAACTCATTTTCTTTTTTAACAATGAAAATATTTTGGATACTTACTCCAATTTTGACATTGCCATTGAAATCAATCTTGTTTTGCTAATTGAAATTTTAGACAATATTCACATCTTTAAAAAAATTTTAACCTCAGTACCTCTATTAAAAATAAATAAATAAATCTAATTACCTCCCCACTAAAATTTTTTTTAAAGAAAAAAATTTTTATCGAGATTATTAATATACATTATTTTAATTTCAGATGTACAACATGATTCAATATTAATATTTACATCTCTGCATTTCTTCTGTTAACACATTTATAAAGAATTATAAACTGTAGCAAATATAAACACTAGAAAATACTGAGTAAACATTTTCTGATACTATTAAAATAGTGGAACTTAAGCCTCTCTGAGCAAGATTTAACAGTACACAAAATCATGTGTCAAAATTGCCAATTTAGGGACTTACTTTGCTTCTAAAATTTAGTATTTCCTGGGCCATCACTTACAAGATTTGTATAAAATACACCAGGCAACTAAGCTTATTTATTTATTTTATTTGTAAGAATGACTCACTGTTAGCTGCACACAGGGCCATGAACACCTGCTCTTTATAAACACACTCACAGCATAGCAACAGTCACAAACAATACTGATTAGATCCTGATCACTCTGTCCTATGTACTCTCGTTTCCCGGTCAACCGTAATCTTTTGCTCTGTGTGTCAGTATTTTGTGCTCTTGCTTTCAAATTGACATTGGTGGATACTTTCAAACCAGTAACGTCCCTACATTTATTGTTAAGCTTTCTCACAGGAGAATTACAGTATCTTCCCCTTTTTTCCTGATTTCTCGGTTCTTAGGATTCAGAAAGACATACACATTTCCCAAGAAATGCTGAGAAGGAGTTCCCACATGGAAACAATAGTCATTCTCAGTCCAGCTCCACCTTAAACTAATTTCAAGGCTTAAAGTACCTTAGACGATAAAGATATTAGAATCCCAGCTAATTTTGCAAGAGGGTTAGTCCAATTCTGATTCACTATCAGGAGTCCTTTGGAATCTTAGCTTATTATAGAAAAGGTCTCTTTTTAGTCTCCTTACCTTGCCTTGGGCTTTGATTTTTTGACCTCTTTTTCCCAGAGGGCCATTGAAACGAAAGTTGAGTTTTCTGAAACTGGCAGATGTCCCAGGGCAGTGTAGCTTCTGTGGTTATTAACCTTTCTGGATTCTAGTTTTCCTTTTGGTTTTGGCCTGTAACTCTACCATTGTCATTGTATTGATAGTTTTAAGATTTTTGAAATAATTCCTCTAACTTTTTTAGCTTTCTTTCTGTGAGAGGCTTGGTCTAAATAACCAAAATTTTAATTATTGGAAATAGATGCCCAATATTAGAAGTTTTAGCTAAGCCAGTATTTGGCTTTGTCTGAGAATTAGGAGTTTTAAATTTGGAATTATGTAGATTCAGGGTAGAATACTAGGAGGCATTTATGAGTATAGTGTATTGGGGAATGAAATGTCATTTTGCAGGCTTCAGGATGGTATTCAGGTCAGTCACTCATTCATCCAGCAAATGTTGGTTGACTTTTTAACTATGAGCTATGTTAAGGGCAGGGTATATAAACGTAGATGTGCTGTCTGCCCTCCAGGAGCTTCTGGTCAAATGAGTTGTTAATTAATAAGTTAAAGTCCATATCTAAAACATTACCTTCAAATCTGATAAATAGGTTGACTTCTGAACCAATAAAAATAGTCAGAGTTAGTCCATAGACTTTCAGATTTCCCAGTACATTGTTACTTTTAGAAGTCCTGATTAGGACTACATCCTGTAGCCCTGAGAGGATTTCATTTTAGCATATCATAGTCCTTTTCTACCTCTAGGAGAGGTTCACATGGTGAATCTGACAGTCAGGGTTGTGCATTCATTTCTTTACTCAGCAAATGTTTCTTGAGCATATGCTGTGAGCTAGGCGCTGGCTATACACTGATTAACAAAAAGGATGTAGTTGTAGTATATTCATATTTGTGTTTCTTTGAAACTCTAGTGATCATACTGATATTAGCCTCTGTATTTAATCACACTATGTGTCTTACTGCCATAGTTACTTTCGGTGTGGGCCAAGGCCCTGTTGTTCTAAATCAGTGCAGTGGATGGTAAACTGTAGAGAGAGTCAGCCTCTTCCACATCAGAAACCTCACTCCTCAACTTCTCCCCTTGGTCATGTCAAGAGGACCAGAGTCTCCCAGGTTAATTATTTTTTAATATGAAACTATTTTAGTTATTTCTTCACTTTTCTCCCCTCTCAGGGTAATTTTTAATTTCAGTTTTAAATGACTCTTGCACATTAAATCAGAATATGTTTTCCAGGAAAGTAACATTTTCAGCAAGATACTGGGTGAGATCTGAGGCCCACTAGAGAGAGCCATTATAACCTAATGGAGAATATAAACTATAACCAGCTGGAGAATGACTGATATGGAACAATAACATCTTTATACTAAATTGATACATAATATTCCAGGCATATTTTTTTAAATTGAAAGTATACTTTTTCTACATACAGAAGCAATTTGTTATTTTGAAGACTCCTTGTAATTACTCAGATATAAAAAGTCTTTCTTGAACTAGTAAAGGATAATGGAGTTAAAAAGTTAAAACATTTTGTGGTCTTTCGAGATATAAAAGTTCATGTAAAAGAAATAATGATATTTCTTTCTAGTTTGTCAGTACCTAAGAAAAAAGTCAGTATCCTCAGCTTGTGTAACATCTGGTTCAGGGTGTTGGCTCAGTAAAAATTAGCTTAGTTGCTTGTAATGGATTTTATCTTGGTTTAAAACAGCAACCATAGTCAGAAGCCATTAAGAGTCTATGTTGATTCAGGACAGACTAGTTTTCCTTTTAGGATAGATGGTTTAATATGTCAAGAAATGTAGTGGGGAGGGTATAGCTCAGTGGTAGAGCACATGCTTAGCATGCACGAAGTTTAATCCCTAGTACCTCCATTAAAAAAAAAAAAAAAGAAATGTAGCTAGGAATAACTTAGTAATAATTAGCCTGTGAATCACTATTCTTTGCAGTTTATAGTATGGTTTTATGAACATTTCCTCATCCTCAGCTCCAGGCAAAAGGATGGAGAAATTGGAATAGCTCCAGGAACTTCAATAATCAGATTTCACCCAGGCTTTGCAGTGCTGAATGAAAGGACCTGTTTCCTGCTAGCATGGGACCCCTCAGCCACAAACTTTCTTGCCACCGCTGACTACCAAAGTGTGCTGACTCCTACTGTTCACTTTACCAGATGTATAGCAAGACCTCAAAGACAAAAAACGCTGGGGCAGTCATTTATTCAGTACATACTATGGAGCTTCTACTATATTCTAGTTAGTGTTCTGGAGTTACAGCAGCAATCTCTGCCCCCATGGGGGGAGACAAACAATAAGTAAAAGTATGAATATGTATTAGAAGGCAAAAGAACCTGTGGGCGGAATTAGGGAAGACCTCATTGAAAAGAGACATTTGAGTGAAGATCTGAATGACTGATTGTAGGGAGCCAGCCAAGCCATTTTGGGAGTCAGGACAGCAACTATAAGAGTGTGCCTGGTGTTTGAGGAATAACAAGGAGGCCAGTTCAGCTTAGAGCAAAGGCGTGGGCTTTGTAGCCCATCATTTGGAGTAAGACCCAGGAAGGTTCTGAGCAGGGGAGCGATATGATCCGACATAGAGCTTTACAGAGTCGCTCTGGCTAGGGTGTTGAGACACAAGGTCAGAGGCAGAGAGACCAGATAGGAGACCCCTGCAGTGACCCAGACAAGAGTTGGTGGTAGCTTGCACTGGGATGGTAGAGCGGAGATGAGGAAGAGTGCTCAGTTCTAGGTTTATTTTGAGTTGGAGCCAGTAGACTTGCTGGTGGATTGGGTGTGAGGGTAAGAGAATGAAAAGTCAGGGATGACCCTGAGATTGAGCATCTGGAAGGACTGGAGTTGCCAGTAATTTCTCAATTAATGGTGGAGACTGCAGGGTGTGCTGGTTGGTGGTGGAGGTGGGACGGGGCAGAAGTCAACTGCACAATTTGGTATACAGACCCAGAGTTCAGAGGAATTAGGCCTGGAGACATAAATTCGGGACAAATAAATTTTGACAGCACATAGACATAATCTAAAGCCATGACATTAAATGAGATTACTTTTTTTAAAAAGTATAGATAGAGAAAAAGAGAAGAGGCCTGGGGAGTAAGCCTCACTGTGAGCTCTCTGGAAGAAAGGAACTGAAAGAGTAGGATGGTGACAGCAATTGAGACTTTATTTGTCACACAGTGTGGTAGGTGCTTTTATACACTTTTCCCAAATTGCCCACATCTGACATGAGAAAACCGAGGTTTGCCCGAAGTCTCACAGATGGGATTCAGATTCAGGTGAGTTTCACTCACAGCTTTATGTACTTCTCCACCTTGCTACACTGTAATGCCAGTGTGTTTCGACTTAAGGAGGGGCTGCTTGATCTCTGAGAGTGGGTGGTAGGAAGCACCACTTGAAAAACTCAGACCTACAGGTGGTCAAGGTAGAGGGATCCCAACAGACTCTTGCCAGCCTATTTCCAAAACAGTTTATGCCAACAATAACATTTTTCAGTACTCTCCTCTGTTGAAAACTTTGTGCCAAATTACGTGTATTTGTGGATTTAAGAGCATGTATGAATGTCTTGATATACATATTTTTAAATATTTCATTCTTCCTCACAGATATACTTTTGACTGATAGCTTTCATGGAGTTACAATTTCCAAAATATTGACCCATTCATGCTAATAACATCCCCAAGCTGCTCACAGTTCCGGTTTCTCTATTTGAACCCTCACCTAACTCATAACCCTTTAAGTTCCTCGTAAGTTTAAACTCTACAACATCTCAGATGCTTCTTACAGACCTGACCCATTTTAAGCATTTACATCCTTCAAAGTACATCTGATCCCCTGCCCCCAAACACCTCTTATTTCTCTATATTCCAGTCTTCATTTCCTTCTACAGTGCCCTCCTCTCCCCTCTTTCCTCTCTGTTTCTGCCCCTCCCCTGTCCCCATCAGTCGGCCTTTTCATTAGTGCTTAGTCTCTTTCTTTACTAGGGAACTTATTTACCTTTAAATCTTGGGTGTCGGTCTTCTCCCTCATTTCCAGACCCTCCCACACAGCCAGATTGCTGTAGCTATATTGATAACCCATGAGTAACTTTAACCATAATGATAGGGTAACCCTGAGGCAGAGAGGAAGCAACACTAAGAGTGGAAACTGCATTCCTAGTCAAGAAATTCCTTTAATTCCTACTGTGTGCTAGGTAATTGGATCCTTAGGAGAAGCCCTGGGGCACGCCAAGGTTTAGGAATGTGGAAGACAAGGGAGGTGAACTAGCACAGGAGAAGGAGCAGCCAGCCAAGTGAAGGAAGAACTTTAAGGAAGGGAAGGGGAGTGTGTCAAAAAGCTGCTGAGAGGCCAAGTCTGATGAAGTCTCAGAAGTGACTGTTGGATTTAGTGACCTTGTCAAGAGCAGGTTTAGTGAAGTGATGAGGAACGGATAAAAGCCTTATTAGAGTGGATGAAAGATCCAGTGGGAGGTAAGGAAATAGAGGTGTTGAGTATTTGGCTTGCTCAAAAGTCTTTCAAAGCAAAAGTTATGCTATAAAGGAAAGCAAAGAAATGGGGTAGTAGCTGGAGGGGGCATCAGACTGAGGGGCCAACAGAAGTTTTGTAATATGGGAAACATTGCCACATGTTCATTGGCTGATGGGATTGATTGTTAGAGTGGGTACATTGAAAAGGCAAGAGCAAGAGGGCCTAACTGCTGGAGCAGAGTCTGAGGGATCAGCAAGGAATGGGATCCAGTGAACCAACCAAGAGATTGGCCTGTTATCAGAGCAGAGACAGTTCCTCCATTTTAACTGGAGGGAAGGCAGAGCATCCCAGTACAGGTGCAGGTAAGATGGTGGATTTAGTAGTGAAAAGATGAAAAACAGGCTTAGAGAGCTTAAGTAACTTGCCCAAGACTATACAGCTAGTAAGTGTCAAAGTCAGGATTCAGACCCAGGGCTAACACAGCTCTTAACCTCTAAGCTGTCCTGCTCTCTGCGTGGCATCTAGCATGTGCCCAATAAACACAACCACGATCAATTCATTAAACATGGGAGTACCTCCTGTGTGCCCCACATACAGAGCTGTGCTGGAGATTGGACATGGTCCTTGCCCTCCAGGGGCTTTCAGTGTAATAGACAGAGATAAACAAGTATGATAAAATAGCAGGTAAGATGAGAGGGATATTTGCATTGTGCTCTGGAAAACAGCAAGAACTGTGGGAATGAGAGATCGTCATTGGGGCTGAGTCTTAGAAAGTGAGGAGTTGATCATCAGACTGTAGGAAGCACATGAGCAGTTAAAGACACATTAACAGAGGCTTAGGTAATTACCTGGTCTTGCTAGGTGTTTTTTTTTTTTTTAAACTATATCTCTTCCCTTGTCTTCCGTGACCTTGCCTCTGCTCTCTCTCCCTTTCCTCTCACCCACTTTCACCTCTTGCGTTAGTTACAGCAGAATTTCTATCCACAGGTAAGTCATTGTAGCTGGTCGCCCACCCTCTAGTCACAGGTAACATCATGGCAGAGTGCCGCTTGGGGCTTTTGAAAAGAGCCTGTGGAATGTGACTGTTCTATCAAACGAAAGGGAGAGCAGCTGAGAGGGATAATGATCTACAAGGCTGCATTTCACCAGTAGGACTAGGACTGGGAAAAATAGAAAAGTTATTCTCCTCTTACTGTTGGGCCACATTTCTATGCACATCGATTTATCACATGAAAAATCACAGCTTTTGATTAGTTCTGGGTCATAGTAATGAGGTAAAGCTGAGGAATTTTACATCTTTATGTAAACCTTAAGGGCTGTAGAGCTTAGAAAAAGAGAAAGGGGGTGAGGTGGGAGTGGGAGCCCCATATTAAAACCAGCCATTCACTCTCCACTTATCCAAAGATCATTTCTTTTTACCTTTATGTAACCTGTTCTACTGGATCATTTTATAGCTAGTATCCTTACCTATAATTTATCCTCTTTTGTTTCTTTTCTTGGTTAATTTACTAGATGTGTGTTTCTTATCATGCTACCTTTATCAAACACTTGATATCAAAGTTGCTGAAGGAAATTTTGCTTTCCATAACAGGTAGGGAAGGATAAATCCTTACTTTTAAACCTTACTTAGAAATAAGTAAGATCAAAGAATATTAGGTTTAAACTAGAAGAGAAACTGATAACTTGTTCATTTTACACATAAGAAAACTGACAGCCAGAGAAGTTAAACATGGCTGCACACTGGTTATTAACAGACGTTGAACTTCTAGAAGCTAGCTGTCCTGATTCCTTATCTCACACTCTGTCATTCATGGTGAAAGCTGTCCTCCCAAATGATGTTGCCATCCTGTTGTTTTGTGAGCCAAATCACAATCTTTATTGGGTTTAGGCAGTAGGTTTTAGATTTCTGAGTCAGCTAGTACCAGAGAGTCTGCTTCTGTGCTGGTGGGTGTGCTCGCCGTGGCTGGGCGGTGAGGGTGGCAGGTGGAAGGAGACCAGGACTGGAGACAGAGAGGGATGGCGAGGGAGGGGGAAGGGATGCTGTGTGCACACCTGCCTCCGCAGTGGTCCACCCCTGAATTAGACCATGATAGGATTTTCTTGTTTATTTACTTGGTTTGAGGGGAATTCAGGTTTTGCTGCTGATTTGGGTTCACATCATGGCCCTGCTCTGTGCTGGTGTATGGGCTCTTGGACAGGTTTTCATACTCTCAGAGATTGTCTTTATTAGTGGTAAAATAAAGACAATACACCCTTCTTATAGGTTAGTGAAGGTCCAACAAAACGTACATCAACTTTCTAATGCTTATCTTGAGCCAAACACTGGCAACATGGACACCACTGGGACTGTTCCTGCTACTGCAGCAGAACAAATGACAAACTTTGTGTGAAAATCAGAAGATTTGACAATCTAGAGGTTTGTTCAGTAACCTAGTAAAGTATCCAAAAGTTGCATAATAGCACATTATATATTTGAGGAAAGGAAAAAGAAGTTATGAGGAAAATAGCATGAATTTGGATTTTTGAAACTGAAGGAATCAGGGATGTCATTGGGGCCAGCTGCCTCGTTTCATAGATGGTCCAACTGAGTCCCAGAGAGAGTAAGTGGCTTACCCGAGAGTAAACATCTAATTATTGACAAAGCCTGTAACCCTGATCTCAGAGTTTTTAGTATTATTTCACAAATAGGGATTAGATAAAAGTTCAAGGACTCTTGATAGATGAGCAGATAGCCAAGAGAGTAGCCTTACTAAAGACTCTCTTAGCATGTCACTCCCCTACTCAGAAACCTTCAGTGACTCTTCATTATCCCTTGGGACCTGGTCCAACCTTGCCCTCCAGCCTGATCTATCACTTTTCCTGCATATTGTATCCTTCAGACTGTTCCCTACTTCCTAGTTCTCCATGTGTAGACAGTCTTTGGAAATCCTGCTTATGCAGGGCACAGCTCAGATGCCACCACTTCTATGAAACCACCAGTTGCCCCACCAGGGGCTTTGGTTGCTGCCGTCACAATTTGTGTTTGTTACAGCACTTGTCAGGTCCAGTCTTAACTTTATAGTGTGTTGCTCTTGTACCTTAAGAGGCAGGGACTAATGTCGTCTTCTTCTCTTCCACAGTGCTTCACATAAAATAGATATCTATCTAATGTTTGATGAATTCAAAATGATATTTTTATACCCACATTTTTTATTTCTAACCTCATTCTCCAGTTCCTAAATACGCTGAATGAATTAGATGGAAAAGAAACTTAGGAGAGGAATGGTTTTGATGCTTCTCTGGCATAACAAGTGTCAAGAAAAATGGGACAGCATACATAACTGTATTCCTCTGGGGAAGAGTTTTTACGCTATAAAATTACCCATACATCAGATCAGAATAAAAGACGTACTTTTTCTTCCTTGAGGGGGACAGCCAAAGTGTCTGCGACAGGAAGTTAAACAGCTTGTGATTTGAGTACACCCTAACTGGTAACCTGAACCCTGTAAAAGCAAAGCTCTCAGAGGCGGAAGAGTCCTGTCTCTAACTTAAAGGGAAGGGAGTCCCGGAGAGTTTCAGGTGTCTAAGGAGTAGAAAGTTGGAGGACAGGCACGGGGGCAGTGGAGGTCTAGTTTGAGCTGCATGTGAAAGCATTTATTCATACCTCTGATTGATTATTGAAGGATTAAAGAAGCCCGTGAGACTGATATATGATCTTGCCTTGGGCTTTTAAAGGGGGCTGTTTCTCTTTCACTCCGCTTTTTCTGCAAAACCTTTAGAGCAGCAGAATGCTTCTACCTTTAGCACATAAAGCAGCCAAACCAGTTTGACCAGCTTGAGGGAAACACCAAACAAAGCTGCCAACTCCAATCACACGAACGCTAGTTACTAATTATCTTCTGGGCTCTGTGGCGAAAGACAGAGCAGCTCACTGATTGGATCCTGAGGTCGAAATAACTCCACATCTCTCTCTGCTCCAACCGGAGTAGCAAGAAGAATGTTTAAAGTGCTTTGGGAGACATTTTAGGAGGGACAGGTACAGCCTCAGGCTACACTGCACCTGTTCACATTTCAGCCCAGCCCAGGCCCATGGAAGGGAGCAGTGAAACGTGTGTCTTTAAGCACAGTGAATATGTGTGAAAGCCACAAGTTTAAAAAAGAAAGAGAATCGGAGAAGAAAGGGCACTGGAGCTCCATCTGGGAGTATGAAGACTGCAGGAGTCTACAGAAAAGGGACCTTACAGCGCTTGATAGACTTTACAGAGATGATGACTTGGATTCCAGATACCAGACTACAGGGCAGAATTGGCCCTACAGAAAAAGGCATTGTGGATACTGGGATTTTGAGCAGAGTGAACCGAGCTATATGGACAATGAGGAAACAGAGGAAAGTAGAAAGGACTGTGTGTCGCATGGAAGTGTGACTCCAAGCTGTGATGGTCCTAAGAATTCAGAAAATAGAGATTATGGGAATCTGAGCCCTGTGACTGAGGATGATTGGTTTACAGGAAGCCCAGATGAAACCTGGAAAGCTGGAGGATATGGGGAGAAGAATGGCTGCGTAAATCATAGGAATCTGAATCATAATCCTGAGGACTGTAAAGAAACTGGACAGTGGACTGGCTACAGGGGTTTGGATGAATCTGTGGGGAATTTTGGTCAACCTCAAAACCGGCACATAAATCGCAGGAATTTTGATTATAATCTTGAGGCTTGTAAAGAAGTTGATTTTCATTATAGAGACTTCAACAAATTATATAATGTTCCTGAGCATTGTACTAATGGTCAGTCTGTGGACTTCCCAGATTTAAATGGTGTCAGTGAAGGTAAGGAATGTGTCAAATACAATGATGGGGACAAGAATGTTTATCAAAATGATAAACTTGATCTCAAAGCAAAGACTCATGCCGTGGATCAGAGTAATTTTGATACAGAAAATAGAAGCTGTGATACTCTATTTGCAACCTGTGAGTATAAATTTCAGAATTACAGAGGAACAGATTCTCTGCACCCAATGAAGACTTCAGAGTGTAATGGAATTAGTACACCAGAAACGACGGCACATGGGAGCAGAGGGGTCCTCCCAGATGGTCTGCGGAATCAGTGGACTACAGGGGGCCAAGGAGAACATCACTGTGGCATTCCTTGGGGCACTTCATTACAGAAGGATAGCTGGGATTTAGAGGAAGAGAGAAAGTTAAATGACCCAGAGATTTGGAAAAGGAATAACTTCCTCCGCCGCACAGCACCCAGCACCCTGAGACGCTCAGAGTTCATGCAAAACAGGACAAGAGCCCAAGGTACGGACTCAGCCAGCCTTAGAAGGATATGGCCTGGAATAGATAAAAAGGGTGGTTCTACCAGGTACTAGGAACCTTTGCGTGCTTAAGGAACCTGGCCCCCAAAGTTCTTATTCATAGTATCTTGAGTTAGAACAGCCTTAGAGATTTAATTCCCCTCGGTAGCACTTTACAGAACAGTGCATGCATAAGGCTGTAAATTTGTGAGATGTCTTTCAAAATCAGACTGTTCTCGTGGGACCTTTCCTTGACCTTTCTTGGTCTGTCATATGTCTCTAATCCCAAGTATCTTTCCATTTTTACTTTAATAACTTTTGTTTGTCTTATAGGGATGGCAAGTTCATTAGCAGGGCTCCAAGTGAAAATTTATTTTCCTGGCGTGTTTTTTCTTTCGGTCCCTATCCTTTAGACATCAGGGGAAAAGAAGACTTATTTTGTTTTATAGATTATCCATTACTTGACATTCAGGAATCTGAAGTGAATGGTGAGCACTAAAACTCCTGTGGAAATGAGATTTTTTATATTCTTCATTGTACTTTGTACATGTTAGGAATTCAAATGACTTCATCTCACTGAGTTTTAACTAAGATACCTGTAAAATGGGGATATTAAGAGTCCTTTATCCTGTAGAGTTTCTTTCTTGCCACTTTGTCATCTCTTCTCCAGGTCCGGGGAGCAAACTGTTTATTTTATTTTGTTGTTTTTGTAATTACTGGACTTCCTGCCAAAACCTTTTTTTTTTTTTTAATATATGTTATCCTCATGTCAAGCAGACTTTCTGGCTCTGCCAATTTGGGGGAGTCCAGGTTATGGCGAGAGGATAAGGGTTAGAGTCAGAAAATGTGAACGATCTGGAAAATCCATCTCGCAGCTTTCTCCCAAGTAGAAGCTTTCTAGCTTTCTTGTCCAGGTCTCCTTCAGAATAGACCCACTGGTTAAATTTGTGGTGGGAGCCACTGAAAAGACAAGCCCTGGTGTGATCCTGGAACTGCCAGTGGTTTGTCTAGTGGTCTTCCAACACAGGCTTGACTTAACCTGAATTTTCAGGGCACTGTTTTGGACAAAGCAGGCTCTCTTCCTGCATTCATAAAGGTAAAAATGAAACCAAGCCCAGCTTTAGTTGAGAGGTTGAAAGTTTGAGGTCTTTAGCAGCTAGCTATTTTTCCCTAGGTGCATTTTTGCTCTGAAATGATGGAGATTGGATGACTTCTTAATTCTTTCCAGCTCAGAAAAGTCTGATCCTGTGATTCCTTAAGTTAGTTTTTATATAATCCCTTTTCCCTTCCCCCACAGCTGTTCCTTAGATGAACTTTGTTTCCTATCTTTAGTTCCTTATTGTATTAAGCCTCCTAACTCTGTTTATTATGTTTGACTTAATAGGAGTCAAACCCTTTTCTCTGGAGTGTTGTAATATGCCCTATGAGCTCTCTGAAACCTGCTCAGTTCCACCTTATACCAGTTCCATTTTTGCAATTCTCTTTATATTTAAGGACTTAACTTTTTTAAAATTGAAGTATATTTGGTATACAATATTGTGTCAGTTTCAGGTGTACAGCAAAGTGATTCAGTTATATATATGTTTTTTTCCCTCATAGGTTTTACAAGATGTTGACTATATTTCCCCATGCTATACAGTAAATCCTTGTTGCCTGTCTAATTTATGTATAGTAGTTTGTATCTGTTAATCCCATATGCCTAATTTCTCCCTCCCCCCACCCCTTTGGTAATCTTAAATTTATTTTCTAGGTCTGAGTCTGTTTCTGTTTTGTATATAGATTAATTTATATTATTTTTTAGATCCACATAGGTGATATAATATTTGTTATTTTCTGTCTGACTTCTCTTTGTATGATATTCATTAGGTTCATCCTTATTGCTGCAAATGGCATTATTTCATTCTTTTTAATGGCTGAGTAATATTCAATTGTATGTATATAGCACATCTTCTTTATCCAGTCATCTGTTGATGGACACTGGTTGTTTCTATGCCTTGGCTATTGTAAATAGTGCTGCTGTGAACACTGGGGTGCATGTATCTTTTCAAATCAGAGTTTTCATCTTTTCTGGATATATGCCCAGGAGTGGGATTGCTGGATCATATGTAGCTCTATTTTTAGTTTTTTAAGAAACTGCCGTACTGTTTTCCATAGTGGCTGCACCAATTTACATTCCCACCAACAGTATAGAAGGGTTCTCTTTTCTCCACACCCTCTCCAACATTTATTATTTGTAGACTTTTTTTTGTATATATATTTTTTTATTGAAGTATAATCAGTTTACAGTGTGTCAATTTCTGGTGTACAGCATAATGCTTCAGTCATACATGAATGTATATATATTCATTTTCATATTCTTTTTCACCATAAGTTACTACAAGGTATTGAATATAGTTCCCTGCGCTATACAGTATAAACTTGTTGTTTATCTATTTTATATATATATATTAGTTAGTATCTGAAAATCTTAAACTCCCAGTTTACCCCTTCCCACCCCTTCCCCTACCCGGTAACCGTAAGTTTGTTTTCTATGTCTATGAGTCTGTTTCTGTTTTGTAAATAAATTCTTTTGCCTTTTTTTTTTTTAGATTCCACATATAAGTGATATCATATGGGATTTTTCTTTCTCTTTCTGACTTAACTTCACTTAGAATGACAGTCTCCAGGTCCATCCATGTTGCTGCAAATGGCTTTATTTTATTCTTTTTTATGGCTGAGTAGTATTCTTGTATAAATATACCACATCTTTATCCAGTCATCTGTCAGTGGACATTTAGGTTGTTTCCATGTCTTGGCTATTGTGAATAGTGCTGCTATGAACATTGGGGTGCATGTATCTTTTTGAATTAGAATTACCTCTGAATATATGCCCAGGAGTGGAATTGCTGGATTATATGGTAGCTCTATTTTTAGTTTTTTGAGGAATCTCCATACTGTTTTCCATAATGGCTGCACCAAACTACATTCCGACCAACAGTGTAGGAGGGTTCCCTTTTCTCCACAGCCTCTCCAGCATTTATTGTTTGTGGACTTTTGAATGATGGCCATTCTGACTGGTGTGAGATGATACCTCATTGTAGTTTTGATTTGCATTTCTCTGATAATTAGCGATACTGAGCATTTTTTCATGTGCCTATTGGCCATTTGTATATTTGTAGACTTTTTGATGATAACCATCTCGATCTGGTGTGAGGTGATACTATATGAGGACTTAACTTTTGATAGTGTATTCATATTGACACCTTTTTTTATACCTCTAAATCCTCCTTGACCTATAACAAAGTCTAGTCTGTCCCAGAGGTCTTTTTGCTTTCTAACATTCTTTGCTAGCTGTTTTGTAGCACATGTGCCACTGCCCTTCTTGAAAGCTACTCAGTCACAGCATGTAATTATAGAAAAGCAACAAGCTTCAGAGTTGGTCTTCTGCCTTGAGTTCACATCTCAGCTCCACCATTTACTAATAGTGTAACTTCACATGAATTACTTTTCTGAGCTTTGGATTCCTTATTGGTAAAATGACGATAATAATACCTGAATCACAGTGAGATAATATAAACCAAACACTTAATCACATGTCTGGAACATAGGTGCTCATAAGTTATGATTTCTTTATCTTTTATCTATCCATCTCCCTTCACCCTTGCAAGTACCCCCAACCCCCACCCCACCACTGTCACTGCATGGTCCCCTCCTTCCTGAGATCCAGATTGACACCCCCCCCCCATTGGACATCTGCCCTCGGACCCTGTGTTTGCAGGTGTAATTATCCAAGTGTAATGCCCCATCCCTTCCTCTCTCCCATTCTTCCCCACCTTCCACCTACTCCATCTGAGAAACAAAGCACTGTTCAGGGCTTGCTCCTAGCCCATCTCCCAGGCTAGAAACAAAGTTGTTCTGTCAGGAATTTTCCTTCCTCTCTTCTGCCTTATCAGTTCATTCCCCTATGAAGGCCTCAAGCTTAGGGCAGGTCTGTTATGGTTTTGCCCTTAGACCTAGGGTGTGGCTTCTCTTCCTGGGAGGAGGGCCTTACTCCTAAGGTAAGGCTCTTCCAAGTGGTTTCCAAACAGGACCTGTTTATTGAACCTTCTAACTTGGGGGGACTCAAATTTCTAACTCTGTCTTCCCAGCCCTATACATTTGGAATATCTGCCCAGCTCTCTAGCCTCCAACTGTTGTTGCTTCCTGCTAGGTTCCTTGGAATCTCATCACCTGTGTGCACAGTTCAAGGATTTGAAGGGAATTTCTACACAGCTTTTGGGGCTGCCTTCTCTGTGGCCTCCTCTTTTTCAGGATTTCTCCCTTCATGTCTAGCCACTTCAGAGCCAGAGTCCTGAACGTTTGATTCTGTAGCCCCAAAATATTGCCACTTGTTGGCTTTCAGTTTCTGCTTTATTCCCCTACATGCTGAAAGACTAGGGATTGCCTTGGGGTGGGGGTGGGGGGACAGGGATCAGATAGGGATCTTAACCTTGTTTTCTTCCCATGTTTCCAGTCACATCCCCTCCAGTTTCTGGCTGCTTTTGGTTGCTTTCCAATGCCTTCACATAGTTACTTTTTAAAAGTACTGTGTCCAGAGTTGCTAATAGTTATCAGTAGGGAAGTTAGTCCAATGTAAGCTACACTACCATTACTAGGCCAAAAGTCAGCACTAGGGTTTTACACTTACTAATAACATAAATAGTTATGATCCAAGGGGACCTGGTGCTTCAAATTCCACATTAACTAGGTTAATTTATGTGGTATGAAAATATCTAAATGAAGAACTCTTACAGAGAGAAATAGGAAACTTGAATTCAGGCGAGAGTTAAGACTAATGGTTCAAGGTTGGAAGGCTACAACACAGAATCCTCTTATACTATTACTAGAAGGAACTTGACACTTCAACAAGTCTAGTATTTAATATATAGTGAGTAACCACTCATGATTGGGTTTTAAAGTCTATTTAGTGGGTTGTAACTAGCATGTTTTGAAAAATAAAATAGAAGTGATTAGAAAATTTCAAGTATATCTCATGGAGTAAAAATAAGCATATAATACTTGTCTGTGAGTGTGTGTACCTACAAATATATACATGACACAATGTACTGTGTAAATATGTGTATGTATATACTGAGCCACAGTGTAAAATGTGTGTCACGGTATGAAAAATACCTAAATCCATTCACTTTATAAACAAAGAGACAGAGTTCACAGAAATTAAACCGTGTGTCCAAGGTAATTGGTCAATCCTTAGATCAGGAATAGAAGCTGGGTCTCTTGATACCCAGATCTGTGCTTTTGCTGCAGCACCATAGTTGAAGCCAGAAGTGCAGTTATAAGTTCATTTCAAATAAATGAACTTAGAAGAGCAGAAAAGTGTTGTGTTTGGGGAGCCAGAGAAGGGGTTTCCAGTGAATGAGTGCAGCTGAGTTACATGCAGCAGAGATATAAGAGAGGAGGATGTGTTCTAAGGAAAGACCTTTGCATTTGGTCCATGAGCTGAGGAATAGGAGCACCAGAGGCACAAAACATTACAGGACGTTTAGCAGGGAAGTGGTAGTGAGGGGTATACAGTCGTCTCTTGGTATTTGTGGTCATGGGGGGGGGTTGGTTCCAATACCAGCACCCCCCCACACCCTCACAGATGCCCAAATTTGCGGGTGCTGAACCCCCTTATATAAAACAGCATGGTATTTGCATGTAGCCTACACACATCCTCCCATATACTTTAAATCATCTTGAGTACTTATAATACCTAATACAGTATAAATAGTTGTAAATACAATGTAAATGCTGTATAAATAGTTGCCAGTGCAGCAAATTCAAGTTTTGCTTTTTGAGACTTGCTGGAATTTTTAGAAAATATTTTTGATCCTCAGTTGAATCTGCAGATGCAGAATCCATAGATATGAAGGGCCAACTGTGAAAGCAGTTCCTTAAAAGTTTGGACAGTAACCTCAGTGGAGCAGCAGAATCCAAGAAAATCTTTTGTTTTTCTCCCAAGATAAAAACCTGCACAGATTTGAAACTTGTACCAGTGTTACCCAGATAGTTCAAAGTGTTAGGACTTTGACAGTGAAGGTTCCTTTTCATTGCAAATAAATGAATATGATATCTCTGTAGCAATAGTCTGTATTCAAACTCCTGGAATAAAATATCTGCCAGTCAGTGAAAGGCACTGAGCTTTTTGTCCTGAATAATTTCATGAGCTGATTGCAAGCCATGAGTATAGCAGACACCTAGAAACCAGGGGCCTGCTCCTAGGAATTAACTGGACAGTAGCAAATGGCCAGCAGAACAAATGTAGCCTTTCAGTATCAGCAGAAGTAGTAGCGGTACCCTTTAATTTATATGCTTTACTGGTTTCAAAGCCCTTTGTGCAGCTTTTATTCTGATTTCATTGTTATGAGAAATGTGAGCCATTCGTGTATTTTTATCTAACAGATTTACTGAGTAACAAACCTTGTGCTGTGTTCTGGTTGGACAGAGATGACCTTGAGACCCTGAGGAGGGATGGGGCTGTTGTTCTAGGACAAGTGAACTGATGTCAGGTACCCTGTGGACCAGCTATTATGTTTCTCTGTATCCTTCTCTCACAGGCCATCTTCCTCATGATGTTTTTCCTTTCCTCTGGGCTTCTGCTTTGGTCTCCTCTGACTGACACCTTCCACTTACTCATAGTTTCTACTCCTTCTTCACTAGATTACTCAAAATCATAGCTGTCCCAGCACTCTCTGGGGCATTCCTGCTGCTTCTGCCTCTGTCCTGTCTGATCTGCCTTAGAGTTCTTAATTCAGATCCCAGGAGAGTGAGTATAATTGACTCAGCCTGAATTTTTTAGTTAGGCCTCATCATAGGAATTAACCACTCATTGATTAGGTGCCCATCCGTGGTCCAGATGGCAGAGGCTGGGCTGGGGAGTCACCTGGTTTGAATCATGGCCGCAGGGACTGGCGATGTGCTGGTTTGGTAGGTAGTGGGCTCTGGAGGCGCAGGCTTTCTGAGGCCTGGTGAGTGCGGCCCCAGCACTTGGAGATGGGGGATGGTATCTTTTGGTGGTCACAATGACGGTGCAGGGGACTACTTGCTTTTAGGAGGCAGGCACCAGGAACCCTAAATGTCTTGAGTGTGTAGGACCATCCTACACACAATGAAGAACTGTTCTGCCCTAAGTGCAGACTATGTCCCTGGTGAGACACTGGACAAGATGAGTAAGACTTGTGCCTGCCTTCAGGAACTCAGTTTCAGAAAACATCATATAAGCAAGTGATTCAAACACAATTTTGTAGGTGCTGTAAGGAGAATTATTAGATACCTTCCCTTACGTGGCTCTACTACCTGTGTAACCTTGTATAAATTACTTATTCTCTCTAGGCTGCAGTTTCCTCATCAGTAAAACCAGATAATGTACTTACATGGTACATTATGAGGATTAGGTGAGTTTATCGATGTGCAAGTACTTAGAATAGTGCATCAGAGCTTGACACACAGTAAATGCTAAATAAACAGAAGCTGCTGTCATTATCATCATAAATCATAATTATACCAGGACATAGATCCCATATCCCCTTTGAATGCAGTTCAATAAGTGTTTATTAACTAGTGTTTGTACTTAGCACTGTACCAGTTATTGGAGGTACCCAGGGAAGGATACCTCCTCCTCTAACCCTCACCCCCACAGGAGTTTACAGATCAGTTGAAGAGACTAAGTGTAAAAATATGAATAATTAAATAAAGTACAGAAGCATATAGCATAGACAGTAAATGTTGTGGACAGTCAGAAGAGGAAAAGCTCAGTTTTTCTCTGAGTTAATGGAAGAGACTTAGGAAGATGTTTGAATTTGAACTAAACTTAAAGGAGTAGAGGGGTTGAGGTTGGCAAAGAGAAGCAGGAAGAACATTCCTGGTTGGGGAGACTCCATGAGCAAAGATGCAGAGTTGTGGTGACAAAGAGGAACACAGCGTGGGGAAGAACTGGAGTATTGAAATCTTAGAAACCAGATCAGAGTTTGGACCAGAGCCTGAGGAAGAAGTCAGAGCTGGACGTTGCACGTGGTGATTCACCCTCTGTGATGTAATCACTGAAACCGTGGGTAGATGACTTCTCTGAGGACGGGAATGGCTGGGGAAATCACAGGTGTCTGAGAACCAGGCCTTGGGGATGCCCACAGCGTAGGGGCAGGGGCACTGGAAGGGGGCAGAAGAAGACCTGAGAGCTTAATGTAAGAGGGAATGGCCAGCAGTTTCACACGCCACAGGACAGTCAAGGATGATGCCATGGATTTGCTGAGGAGGTTATTGGTTGACTGAAAAGACAGTATTACTGGAAAAGTGATGACACAAAACTAATTATGGGGTGGAGGTGGTAAAGGGAGGGCATGAAGACTACTCTTTCAAGACCTTGCACAAAAAGAATCAAAGAGAGGTGACTGTGGCTGAGGGGGGCGCAGAGTTGAACAAAGTTGTCTGTGTTTACTTTTTAAAATCAGGGTGTCAGTGCTTGTTTGAAAATAGATGGGTAGGTAGGAGGCAAAGAAATAGGAAAAAGTAAACATATGGAGGCAAAAGGAAATAAATGTAGGGCCCTATTTCATCAAGAGTTGGGAGATAATCTAAGCTCTAGAGAAAATAAGGCAGTCCTGCCTACTGGGATCATGCGTTACGTTCTTAAGAAGCTGGTGGGGAGGGTATAGCTCAAGCATGCATGAGGTCCTGGGTTCAATCCCTGGTACCTCCTCTAAAAAGACCTAATTACCTCCCCCCACAAAAAAATAAATCAAAAAAAAAAAAAAAAAAAAAAGAAGAAGAAGAAGCTGGGCTCTCTACTTTCTCCACAAGTTGTTGCTTAAATTATTTTTATGTAATGTTTCATCAACAATAAAGGGATATTGGTCTGGGGAGATCCCAGGTCTCTGTAAAAGCAAAAGATCTCCAGGGAAGGTAAGCAATCTAGGTGGGACAGGAGGAGGCAGTCTTCTAGGGCATCCTCTTTCCTGTGGACCTGAGGAGGTTGAAGGGAGCAGTGGGAGGGGGTTAATCCAAGCTGCTATCTTGCAGTGTCAAGGCAGGCCCAGCCTTCATGGAATGTCGGGCTGGGAGCTGAGAAACTTGCCACTCCCACCCTGACACCACAGAGTTTTCCAATTTCATGTTTCCTGAGAAGCCAGAAAGTACCCTCACTGCATGAACATTGGGCTGTGAAGTCACAGGGGTGTGACAGTGCAATACACAATCATTTCTGGTGGGAAGATGCACATTTATGTGCACTGCCCCACAGCAGTGGGCAGGGCTAGGTTCTAAATCTCTGACCTTGTTCCATGCTGTCTAGAAACCCCTTTCTTTGAATCATAAGCCGAGAGGAGGCAAAGAGAAGAAATATATTGCATTTCGTTGAATCTAAAATACCATCTGTTATAAGACATCGAATAATTTTATGTAGCATTAGAAAGGAAAGACTTCTAATTAGAAGACAAATTAACATGCTGCTAATTGGAAAACACACCTTGATTTCCAAGATGTTAAAATATGAAAAAATGTGCATCTTAACATCTACTGAAATGTAGAGGTGCTTTCACTGATCGCTGACTTACAGCAATACTTAGATGAAAATTATTGTAGAATTCCTCTAGTTCTTTCCTCAGTCATTTGGAGATACGAAATTTAGTTTCTTCTGCTCTCTGGCCCCCGCCCGTCTTAGGAGAAGATTGAAACCTAGTTAACCCCAGTGTCGTAGGTGTGGCAGCAAGTAGTTAAGGCAAACAAAAGTTAGGATATTTAATGATTTTTAAAAATCTTTGCATAGTGTTTCTCCATCACAACCAAAGCAGAGCAATGCTTAGGGCCCTCTAAACAGTAATAATTGATGGTGTTTATTAAGTGCTGGTTGCTGTGCTAATTACTGTCGATTAGGTGCATGTTAGGTATGCAGAAACGTCCAGAAGAGTCTAATTTCTATGCTGGCAGTAAGAATGGTGTTTCCAGGCCCTTTCATAGTATAATAGGTGTATAATAGATGCTCAATGAATATTTGTTATCAAATTAAATAACTCTGAGGGCACAGAACATGCACATCAAAAGATAAGCAGTAAATCTTTCTTTGTACTGTTACTCAAGAAGTGAAGTTTAGAGGAAAGAGTAATCCAGGGACTAGAGAAGCCTTCACCTGGCTGGGCTTACAGGACAGTAGTGAGCAGAAGGGCACGGAGACAAGCTGGGCTTGTTATGTTCAAGGAATAATAAGGAAACAAATACTTAAAGTATGCTGCGCTCAGTTTCGTAATAGCAGCAAGTGCCCAGGCCTCGAGGCTCACAGAGAGGAAGTGACTAACTGCCCAGGTTAGTCACTGATCGACACTGAGTGACACGCTAAGTGACACTCCTTGTGGAACTAGTGAGAGACTAGTGTAGTTACACCAAATTGAGAGGAGTAAGTGAAGTAACAGTAGGAAAGTACATAAGATTTTAGACCCTGGAAGTAACCAAAGAGGTCCAACCTGTTTGTTACACACACCTGGAAACCGTAGCCCAGAGAGGTTATGTAACATGTCAGGGATAGGAGGGGAGGCAGGAATAGATCCCAGGTCTTTTGACTTGTAGTCTAAGTGCTTTATTCACTACGCCTGCTGCACTCTCAAGCTGTAGAAGCAGCTCCACCTGTGTCCCTAGAAATGGAAGCCAGGGCACATCCGGGGGAATTGGGATGCCGAGAGCTCATGTAAGCCTGTACAGCCCGAATGATTAGAGTCCCAGGAAGATCCCAGTGTACATTCTGGCATATTGAAGTTTAATTTATTTTTCTGTTTCAGCTAGGAAATGAATTTGACAGTACTGACCGATAGCCTAGGTTTAACCAGATTTTACCATCAAAATATTGAATCACACTTGGAAAGAATCCTTATTTTGGGAGACTGGGTTCACCCTTTTAAATAAATGTAACCAAAATTCTTAATGCTTAAGTTCATTCTATTCTGTATTATTCTTTATGTCCAAGACCATGTAGAATCACCCCACTTGGTTTGCTCTTCCTGAGCACTAGATGGATGAAATGAATTGCCTGAGATTAAAGAAATGGCTTTCAACTTTCGATCCCTTTGCCCCATCTCCTAGCACTCTGCTTGGTAGCTCTCTATTCAGTATTCATTTTTGTAATTAAAGTTTGAACATGATTATAACACAAATCAACTGATTGTTTTGGTACACAGTTATAAAAGATACATAAAATGTTATGAGAGAAAATGGAAGGAATAAAAGTGAACTACCTAATAGAAGCTGAAATAAGTCTGGTTTTATAGGGTAGGATAGAAAAGTAGCCAGAGGGTCCTGTAAATGAGCAAAATTTGAAACATCGTAGTGTTATTATAAAAAATGGAATTACAATGCAGGAAATGGCCACACTCACATGGAAAAGTCATGTGATCCAGAACTAGCCTTGACTTTTAGTGGAAAGCACAGGCCGGAGACGCTAGTTTTGAATACGAAGCCTTCGAAGCCTTCGCTGTGTGGCGTCAGGCCAGTCACTTCATTGCTTTGTGCCCCTGCTTCCTCATTTGTAAAATGAGAGCAGTAATGCTTTCCCCCGGGAGACCTGGCGACTATAACCTCAGACGTGTGTTTAGGAAATAGTTTTGTTGAATGAGTGTAATCAAAATTTGCTTATTAAACAGGGACGATTTATTTCTGTTTATTATTTTGTGAAAATTATCTTTGCCCTCTTGATTATTTCACTTCTGCTGCCTAAAGATTCAGTAATACTAGTAACCTCGTAGTTTTAAGCACACCAACAGCACACCTCTGTAGGATCGGGTGAGTGTTCAGAAGTGGTGTTTCACTGGATCTGGTGTTGGTCTCGCTGTCCTGGCAGATGTAAGAAGTTGCAGACTCTTGTGCTCTGGGCACCTGACTCTTGTTTGCTCTTCTAAAGGGCTGGGTAGGAAGTGGGAAACGGGAAGCTTTGAGGTAGGTTTCCCCCTCCTCTGAGGTGGACACCCTCCCAGCAGGGATTGTGCTGGAGGCTACTTGCCAAGATAGGCAGGGCAGTGGCTGAGCAAAAGGCACAGGGGAAGTTTTTTCAGTTGCTGTTGAGATTTAGGACCTGCATGTAGTAAGTTCCTTCCTGAAGTCTGGTGATTAAGAAGAGTCGTTGTGAGTCCTGCAGAAAAGCCAGGGACCACAGAGCTGAAAGTCTAACCTCGAGCAGGATGAACTTTCTCCAAATGCAAGCTGTGTAGGTGCTGAAGGAAAAGCAGTGGTGGGGGCTGGGTGGGCCAGCTGGACTGATGTGGTCGCATGGAAAACCAGGATTTATGATCCTTCTACTTGGGCTGGGGGGAATATGAGCAGATTTATAAAGATCATTCCCTCTCAGAGTTTTCTAGACAGACTGCTAAGCAGGCAGGTTTTTTTGTTTTCTTATTAGACCAGCAAATTGTTATTTCAACAGTGTCTTATTACCCGTTTTCTTCAGCAGTTAAAAAAGATATTAGGCCAGAAATCTCAGATTATTAAAATGTGAGGAAAGAATTTGAAAGAGATTAACAGAGTGATTGAGAAAGGATTGTGAGTATTAGAATATTCTTGTTTTATAGCAGATGTTCTTTTTGCACTTTATTCTTCTTTGTCATATCAATAATTACGCATTCACCAGAGAAAAACTAGAAAATACAGTATGTTGAAAAGGGAAAAAAATCAGAATTTCTTTCACCTTCAAGACTTTTTCATTTTCAGATATATGCATTGAAAATATTTTTCCCTTTTCAACAAAACTGCAGTTCTTTCATAAACTATTTTGTAACCTTCCCTCCCTGAGACATTTAACAGTACACATTAGACAATGTTCCATATTATAAATATAAATATAAATCTGCATCTCAGTGGTTGTAATAGTGTTCTGTTATGCAGATAATTTGACAGGCCCCTTTTGGGAGAAGTTTTGTTTGTTTCTAAATTTGTTAATGCATTGATGAACATCCCTGTATTTACAGCTTTGTGTACTTGTCCAATTGTTTACATAGAATAAATTCCGGAAAGTAGGCTCATGAGTTAAAAGTTTCTGCCTTTTATTTTGTAAGAAATAGAGACAGTATTAAAAGTTTTTATTTACTGCACTTATCCCTTTGGGTGCCATGTTTCTCCAGGTGACCAGGAAGGAACTGAGGTTTCATGAAGAGGGTGCTCCACTTCCTTGAGTAAGATGATCAGTGTTTTTAAGTCAGAGAGATCCATCAAAGGATGTGGTGAAATAGGCTTTTCCCTTCAGTCACACATAATTTCTGCCATAAACTATTTACTGTGTGTGACACACTAGATTTGATTCTGTCTGAGGGATTATTTCCATTATACTGAGTAGGATTTTATAGCTGTAATGAAATGAACATATGTACACGTGCTTAAGTACATAATTGTTCACAGTCTTAATAGTGGGTGAATGGTGTCGGTGCAGAGGTTAAGTTGTGCTTCAGAATTGTACTGTTTTATCATTAGCTACCAGGTGGCCACCAAAACCCACAGGTAGAATTCTGGGTCACAATTCCTGTGATTTGGCTGCCTGGAAAAAAGACTGGAGGCGGAATAGCTACTGCAGCCTCTGGAGCAGTGTGGGCGCAGATCTTCCACATACTAGGCCAGTTACTGAATTCCTCTTCATTCATCAGTAAGATGGGGACATAGTAAGATCATTATGAGCGTTAAATAAGCCAGTATTTGTAAAGTGCTAGGTACAATGCTTGACACACAGAGTAAGTGCCATATAAATGTTTCTTAAAATTTGAAGTTAAAAGGTGCTCCATTGGATGGTGGAGGGAAGCAGCACCCTGGACGTCTCCATCCAGTGAAGCCTCACGAGTCAGTGGTACCATCTTCGCAGTGGCCCACTCTTTACAAAAAGTTGTTTTCTCTTGGACTGCTTGAAGTTTCACCAACACGGATGTGTCTTAGCGTGACAGTTTGTCTTGAATTACTGGCAATATGTTAATAGATTCTTGTGAGATTAGAAAGTACTGATTCAGCTCAAGTCCCCGTTGATCTTTCTACCCCAAATCCCAGTCCCTCCCTGAGACAAACTCTCTGTTTAGTGTGTTCTCCTCCCAGACCTTTTTCTATGCACTTACACATTATATATGTGTATATGGAGATATGTAGAGAGTTTTGCATGTTTTCTCTCTTTCCTTTCCTTCCTCCTCCTCCTCCTCCCCCTCTCCTTTGCCCTTCCCTCCTCTCCCCTCTGTTACTTTTAAAGTGTAAATGTTTGTGAGCTGTGAGTAGGGCTGTGAATATTCTGTGCTGTTCTTGCTGTCCTGGGACCAGCCTGCTGAGGTCTGCATTCTGATGGCTTTAGGGTAAGGTACGTAGAGTAGGAGGTCCAGTTGGCAAAACCCCAGGGAAAGTGAGGGCTACACCTGACCAGGGAGGAGAACTGCGGAGCGAGAGGGCCGAGGGCAGGAAAGTAGACAATCGCTGCCCACTTTACAAGCTTTGCCTCCTATCATAAGAGTTGGATTGGCCTTCAGAATTCTTCCCTGAAAAGAGTCTCCCTAAAAACCAACATGTAGCAAGGGGTAGGAAGAGGAGATAATACTCTTGGATTAAAAACTCTTGAAGTGAAATTGTGACTGTTTAGGGCCAGGAAAGGAAAGCTAATAGGGAAAAGGTGTTGGCCAGAGCAGCGCTGGGCCCACTCTTTGCATCTCAGTCCAGGAAGCAGAGAATTCCAGCTCCATCCTTTAGAACAGGCCCGTTGTGATAGCCTGGGGGACTCCGGACGATTCATATGTAAATATGGGAAAGCCTAGGGGAAATGCCTACCCTATTCAAAGGATTTTAGGGGGTTGTGGAGCATTCCAGAGCTCTGGGAAGATTCTACTCTGCCTGCCGGCCCTTCGGCCCGCGCAAACACTTGCACCAGAATTTTGGTGCTGCAGGTACCTCCCAGGGTTGCTGGAGCTCCCATGAAAACAGGTAAAACAGTCAGCTTCCTCATTGAAGTGCCGCTTGGGACCTGGCCAGGAGTTCAGAGATTTTCCCCAGCAAAGACGGAGCCAGCTTTCGAGACGAGGGAAAAGTGAGTGGCTTTTCTCTTTAACTCTGCTTTGAAGTGTGGTCGGTGGTGTTGTGAGAAGCTCCCGGTTAACTGAATCGCTCCCCAGGAATACTGAAGAACGAGCCTGGTGAGAGTGCACTAGCCTGAGGAGATGGAGGTCCTTCTTGAGAAGGATTGGAATTGGGACTTTGAAGGATGGGGGTGGGGAGGGGAACAAAAGGAAAAGACAACCCATCACTAATTGTTTTATCACAGTAAGTTTGTGCAGTCAGCCCCAGCTCCTTAACACCTCCAGGGCACCCTAGGAAGAAAGTGGGAGCTAGTCTGCCCATTTTATTGTTAGGCTGGCACTGGGCCTCAGTTTCCTCCGTGTGCTTCCGCATCCCCAGATTTTATTGTTCTTACAGAAAGGTAGAATTTTTTAGCATCTGAACAGAGCATTTCTACCCAGTGCATTTTACCTTAACCCGGTGCCGGGGTCGTTTTCTGGCCCCTCGTGGGAAAAGCCCTGACTTGTGTTAAGTTATTACCTTGTTTGATTCCTCAACAGTTCTGCAAAGCAGGTATTCTTACCCTCGTTTTACAGATAAGGACATTGAGGCCCAGAGGTGGACATGGGCTTTCCTGGGCTCTCCGCACTTTCATTTTTGTAATTAATAAATAATTTGTAATAACTAGTTCAAAGGCTCTAAGGGTGGGGGCTCCTTCTCCCACATTATTTCCCCCTTACAATATTTAGAATAATGGAAAAACAGTTTTTATATCTGGAGCCATTTCAAGCCAGATATTCCTAGTTTGACTTAATCTTTAAGTACTAATGTGTGTGTGCCCGAAGGTCACCTGCATCTTCAGATACACTTAGGATTCTGTTAAAACTACAGGTCCCTGAGTCCCACCCAGACTGCCTGAATCAGAGTCTCTGGGGTGGTACCCAGGAAACTGTGGTTTAGCAAAAATATCCCACAAGGGTTTTTCATTGAGCTAAACTGTTTTTAGTGGTGTTTTTTTAAAGGCTGTTCAAGAGTTTATAAACCCACCGGCAGCGGGGAAAAATGGCATGCTGATATTTTATAAGACTTGTTACCGTTTCTTTCTCTCTTTTAATGTAAATAAAAATCTGATTGAGTCTCTTGATACAGGTTGCTGGCTTCTGATTGATGACTGCTTGCTGGTATTTTATGCTTTTAGTGTTATAATTAATGGAACTTTGATTCTTGGGAGAGAATAGTTTCTAGGGAATTTTTAAGATTTGAAGCAGATAAGCCCCTGATCTTTTGTAGTTGAGATTCCAACACTAGGGAGGCAGACTGGTGCAGGATTAAGTGGATTTGAGTACAGGATTTGGATTTAAATATATTTAGATTCAAATGCCAGAACTGCCATTTACTCATTACATAACCTGGGACAAGTTGGTCAATCTCTAAAAGCCTAGGTTTTCTTATCTATTAAATGGGAATAATACTACTACTTCACAGCGTTGGTATGAATATTAAATGAGTTCAGGGACGCAATATTTGTAAAGTGCCTGGCATGTGGTAGGAATTCAACACGTGTTCTCCCTTTCTAGAGCTTTTTAGTCTTGTGTTATAAAAGTGAATTTCTTTTGTCGACTTGCTTATGAAGCCATGTTTCAGACTGAGATACGATAGCTCTGAAATTGCAAAGAAAATTTAAAACAAGGCTACTGAAAATTTGTGTACACTACAATTAGTCATAATTTAGCACTCTGATGAAACAAGAATTATGCTTGAAATTTTCATTCTTTCTAACAAAAAAAGTAGTTCAAGAAAGAAAATTTTCCTATTATGTCTTTTTAAAGTTTATTTTGAATAATATCAAATTTATGGAAAATTGCAATTGTACAAAGATCGTCCTTTATTCAGATGTGCCAGCATTTAACATTTTGCCATGTTCTTATTTTCATTCTCTTCCACTCTCTACACACACACACACACACACACACAAACACACACACACACACACACACACACGGGGGGGGGGGTTCTTTGCTATTTGAGACTAGGTTGCATATATTGTGAATGCTTTCATACGTGACCACAATAGTTTTGCCATGTCAGGAAATTTTAAATTGGCTTAATCATGTATCTGTGGGCTATATTCCAATTTTGTCAATTTGTCCTATTAATGTCTTTTGTGGCAATATTTTTCCCCAGATCAGGATCTAGTTCAGAATCACACATTGCATTTATTGGACATCTTTGGTGATCTTTAATTGGGAACTGTTCCTCAGGCTTCCTTTGTCTTTCATGACATGACATTTTGAAGAATGCAAACCCCTAGGTTTGTCTGATGTTCCCTCAAGATTCATGTCAGATTATGCATTTTGACTGGGATACTACATGAGGGATACTGTGTTGTTTCTAGACATGACATTTGGATGCACATGATGTCTGTTTGTCCCCTTTTGATGGTGTTAATTTTTGATTACTAGGCCATGGTATTATTCATTTCTCCACTATATTTTCATTTTTGTAATTAATAAGTAATTTGTAATAACTAGTTCAAAACTATGTTGATATTTTGGTCATCATACAAACCCCACCACCAACACCAGAATCATCCACTGATGGTTTTGATCGTTGCAAAATATTGATTTTTAAATTTTGTTGCTTCTTCTATATTTGTTAGCTGACATTCTACTGTAAGAGCTTTCTCTTCTGCCCCTGTTTACTTATGTACTTATGTATTACCGATACGAGCACATGGATTCTTATTTTAGTCAGTGGATTGCAATCCATTGCTGTGCATATTTATTTTGATCTTCGAATTGTACAGATTTGGCCAGTGGGAGCCCCTTCAAGTTGAATCTGTGCCCCTTTGACACGGACCCTCATTTTGTTCAGCATTTCCTTACTTTCTGCCATGAGACAGCTTGGGCTCATCTATACCTTTTCCTGCCATGGAAGGAGCCATTTCTCCAAAGAACTCTAGTTCCTTTTAGTGGAGAACAGTTTTTAGAAACCAGAGTCTGGGTTGCACTTTTTAAACATTGAAATTCCTAAATTCTTAGAGAAAGGGGTTGGGAGACTAAGATCTGCTGTGAAAGCCTCATTTTCTGTAAATAGTTTGAACATTTGTGTTTTTGCTTCATAGATCTGGGTAAAAATATTCCTGTTATCATACGCAGACTGGCTAGTATGTTTACTTACCAAATTTGTCATTTTTTTAAAGTGGATCTTAAGGTATTTGAAATAGCAGAGATTGCTTCACTGTTGAAATGTTAGTATTTAGTATTCATTTTAAATGAACAAACACCATCTCATCTTTGTAAACATGCCTCTCATCATGTGTTTCTAAGTAGCAATCAGGTAATTGTAAAAGCTAATGATAAAATACATATTTGTTTTCATTTTTAGATTATGTGGTATGGTTCTGTAGAGATTTTTTTAATTGAAAATACTATTAGAGAACTTCATGTTTATATAGTATGTTTGTATCTTCCAGGACATTTGAAATGACAAAACCTGTTTGTAAGTCTTCTTTACTGTTTTGATAGGGAAAGTCTGAGCAATTTTTACATATTTTGTTGCATGCTAATGTTAATCCATCATCACAGTAACTGGAATAAGGTGGGCCTTATAGTCACCCAGATCTCAGACAGGTAATTCCTACCTAATTCTTACCTTCCCCTTAGTTGGCACTATGGTGTTCTCCATAATATTGTTTTTAATGTACTGTGTCAGTGGTTTTAACTTCCAGCTTGGTATTCCTGCTGCTAAGATCATGAAATGAGTTTTATATCTAATTAAATGTGATTCTTTGTAAGAACAACACCTCTTTTCACTTCTTTCCCGAGGAGGTTGTGGACACTGATTTGACCTCATAAAATGGGCCGGCTACTTGTTTTTAGGACAAATTCTAGAAATGATATCGCACAGATGGGAGAAGTTCTCTGCAGGGTTGGCCTTCTAAGGTCTTCATCTGTTGATGATTAGAACTGACTTGGGGATTAGATTTCCTGACAGTTGACAATTGTGAGACCTTTGGTTCTCAAAGAATGTGTTCTTTTTGAACTGTTGCAGAGTCCTGCTTTTACACCAGAACTGCTGACCAGTCTCTTTTCCCTTCTAGAAATGACGCTCCTCTCCTCCCAGTCTGCATCACCGGTGGCCCCTTCTGGGCCTGTGTCCACTGAAAACCCAGAGCAGAGGATACTGGAGAAGAGAGCCAAGGTGATAGAGGAACTTCTTCAGACAGAAAGAGACTACATTCGGGATCTGGAAATGTGTAT
This sequence comes from Camelus dromedarius, assembly GCF_036321535.1. Lineage (NCBI taxonomy): Eukaryota > Metazoa > Chordata > Mammalia > Artiodactyla > Camelidae > Camelus > Camelus dromedarius. Next base: position 57,812,131 of record NC_087443.1, on the reverse strand, counting down.
TGAGCGGATCATGGTACCCCTGCAGCAGGCACAGGTGGGAACTATGAGAGAAAGTTAGCTTTGCCTTGAATGTGGTCTCCAAGCCTGAAGCATTAGGATATGGGAGCTTGCACCATAAAGATTTCTTGGGTTTGAAATAAAGGCTTTTGCCTGCTACTGCTGCTGCTCTTAACTCAGGGACCCCAATATACATGTCATCAACTTGAGCCTTCAGCATCTTGTCACTTACCAAGTCCACTATTATTAACTTAAGTTACTGCAGTAACTCCCAGGACATTTCCTGTTTCTGTGGCTCCTGAAAACAGTTCCAGTGAGTCTAGGATTGTCACTCTACTGGAAAGGCTGTGTAATAATGTAATGAGGTCCGAGGGTGATGGGTTACCTGGCTCTAGTACCAGGTAGTACCTGGCTTATTCCACAAACCCTTACTAATGTGTGTATGCTAGGCATTCTTAAATGCTGGAGACTGGGGATAAAAGGTTAACAGTATCCCAGGGATTTACAGTCCTTATTGCTTGTTACTTGACCACCTGGGCTTGGCCTGGGTGTGTACGCCTGGAGTGCTCCTCTCTCCCAAGAACTCCTCAAGGGAGTGAGTGGTGACATCAGATTTTGGGTACTGGGTGGAATTTGTTACCCAGGACAATTATAGACCAGATTGGTTCACAATCACTTTATTAAGATAGAGGAGGGGAGAGGAGAACAGAGTAGTTGGACCAAGAACAAAGGGTGACACTAAAGATGGTGTTAGATGTTCCCATTCTGGAAACTTCATGAGAGTGAGTGAAGATGACCTTGAGCAATTTCTGTGTCATCCTTGAAGACATGTTCCTAATGTGAAAGATATGCCATCAATTTAATTTCCATGCATCTTTATGTTTTGTTTTCCTTTCTCAGATACCAAACATTGATTTTGAGGGGCTTTTTGGAAATATGCAGATGGTGATTAAGGTCTCAAAGCAATTACTAGCCGATCTGGAATTCAGCGATGCTGTAGGTATGAGCCCCTGCCATTGTTCAGAAGCAACTTTTTGTTTGTTTCTTTGGTTTTTTTTGTTTGCTTTTTACTTCATTTGTAGGAGGCAGGGGGAGAAGGGCCTGGCTGGTACTGAGCAGTTTTTCTAGGAAAATGAAGTTTTAGTTACTTAGTTCAAAGGTTATTTGGCCCCCTTCTTCTCTTTTTATCAGCAGCCTGCTTTGAGGTGATAGAGAATGCTTGGAATAGAAATATTTATGTCACATGGTATGATGTTTTTCAGACTGACAGTTGCAGCCCATTAGTGGGTTGCAAGATCAATTTAGCACCCAGTATATTTTTCCAATAAAATAAAATAGAAGGTATCAGAATGTACTGTAAATAATAAGTACAGTTTTTCCAGACTTTTTCAATTCTGTGTATATGTACTTATTCACATGGGTCATTGTCAAAAATGTCTGAAAAACAACGATCTTTTTCTTATAAACAATGGAATTGTGTTAGTTATCTATTGATGTTTAACCAGTTATACTAAAATTTAATGCCTTAAAACAAGAAATGTATGATGTCACAGTTTCTGCCGGTCAGGAATCTGGGAGTGGCTGAGCCTCACCTGGGTGATTCTGGCTCACAGTCTCTCATGAGGTTGGAGTTAAAGAGTCAGGCTGTTTTCTGAGGCTCAAGAATCTGCTTCCAAAAGCTCACTCAGCTCATCAGCCCTCAGTCCCTTGTCATATGAGCCTCTCCACCATCCTCGTGACGTGGCAGCTGGCTTTCCCCAGAGTGAATGATCCAAGAGGGAGCGAGAGCTCAAGATAAGAGGGAACCAGTATCTTCTATAACCTGGTCTTGGATATGACCCACCATCACTTTTGCCATATTCTGATGGTCATACAGAACAGCTCTGGTACCTTGCGGGAGGGGACATCCTGTCCCTTTGCTATTGTACTAGAATAGCCACAAGATGCTGCACAGTTCTAACCATCCCACTGCACACATGGCAACATCCAGCAGAAGGAAAAAGTGACCCCATGTTGTTTAAGAATAAGCAGACCTTTTCCAGAGCTCCCTCACCAGAATTCTCTTTCTCATTGGCCAGACTTGGATCACATGCATATGCCTACCTAGATCACTGGAAAGGGGAGTGGGCTTATGTTGTTGACTTAGACTAGGCAGTGTTGCCTGGCTCACCTAGGAGAGAAGTGGACATAAAAAGTCAGGACTCTGCCCTCCTGCAGGAAGCAGGCTCTGGGGTGTGAGGTGATAGTGCAACTTTGTTAATGTTTCTTTCTTGAGTGTTTATTATACACCACATGCCCTTTCAAGATATGTCAAGCTTGATTGCACTTGTTCCCTACAACCACTTTATGAGGCTTAATATAATTAATCTTACTTTACAGATGAGGAAACAGACTTAGAGGGGAAAGTAGTTTGCCCAGGCTCACATGGCTGGTACTTGACAGGACTGACATCCAAACTCAGGTCTTCTGTCGTCCCTGCTCACGCTGTTAACTTCTGTACAGAACAGCCTTATGTCTAGTACTGTATGGAACGGCAAGAGAAACTGAAGCCTGGGATCCTGCTCTCAGTCTAACTGGAGAGGTCAGAGGTCAGAAGTCAGTAGTCAGGGAGGTTGAGGAAGGAGAAGCACTCATTGACTGGAGGAAGCCATGGTGATCCCATTTTAATAGGATGATAAAGCATAAAAGCCAATTTTTAAGATTTCGTAAGACATTTGAAATAAGTATCTGTAGATCATTTATTTGAATTATGAAAGAAAAGAGAGAAATTGGTTGATACCTGAAAGAGATTATTTATTTATCAAAAAATTAATCATTTTTTCCAGTGTATTTTATTACCTGTATATTATGACAACAGTAAAAGAGGAAATGAAAACAAAATATTCGTAGGAGATTATGGATCGACTTTTTATTTTTTCTTCTCCCTTTCCCCTTCATGTCCCAAGACAAATGAGAACTTAGGTAGCCGCCTGAGATGTGCTGAAGGCACATGGGGGATGGTGGAGGGGAGGGCCTGGGAGCTGAAGGGCTCAGGGCCTAGGAGGAGGGTTAGATTCACTAGGAGGGACGACACGCAGTGGCTGTGATGTGTGTGAGGTAGACCTGAGATTGTATGAGAGCAGCATGGCAGGGGACTCCAGTCTTAGTTGACCAGAAAGGCAGGTTGTGCATTCAGTGGGAAATTAATAAAGGACAAGGCTTGAACATCTGATAAGAGAAGGTTCTGAGAAGGCAGGGGAAGGCAGATGAAAGCTTTGTTGAGCCACTAGCAAAGGGCAGATTGACATGAATTACATAAGCAATTTTAAATTTTGGTTAAGTTTATTTTAATATATTTTAAATGTAACTTATTTTTAATACATTCACATGGCACAAATCTGAAGGATACAAAGAACTATTTAACGAGAACTCTTCTGTGTGTCCCCTACCATCCAGCTATTCTCAACCAGAAGCAACTAATGATACTAGTTTTCCTGTAGCTCCTTCCAGAGATAGTTTATCATATAACAGCAATTACATATATATTTTCTCTACCCCAGTCCCCCATCCCCATGTTTTAAAATTATGTAAATGGTAGCATACTCTTCACACTGTTCTGCACCATGCCTTTCCCCCCTTCTCAAAAGTGTCCCTTTTGAGCAGTCTTTATGACCCAGGAATAGAAATGGACAAAATGTACAGTGAGGGGAATAACTTGGCAAAAATGTAAGATAATCCAGGGTGCTGGAGAAAGCATCACTGAATTAGTTTAATGGTCCTGATTGGAGAAGGATTCCAGTACAGCCAGGACAGGGTCTGGTGGGGAAGGAGGAATAGTGGGTGTTCAGGGCATGTTCAGGAGGTTGAGATGAGAGAGAAGTATCAGGAGACTCTGGGTATGTAGTAATGTATAAGGGACTGGCTTTTAAATTACTTTAAACATGTCCCACAGGAAAATATATCTTATATATTTAAATATGTATTACAGGACAAATATATATTACGCAGAAAATATATTCTTTTCTATTTCATGTCCTCAAAAAAGTACTGATCATACCCATGAAGTAGATTCCACGACCCATTCATGGGTTGTGGCCCAAGTTTGAAAGACCCTAGTAATTAAGGTGTAGCTTTGCTAGTTTGTAGCTGATGTAGAAGAGTGATGATCAGGGAAGCTGACAACCCGTGAGCGGAGGACCGTGCAGCATCGCCGGCGTGAGAGTGAAGGCCTGGGAGTGCTGGCTGCCAGGGAGACTGCAGCACGAGTGTGGTGTGTAGGGCCACAGACAGGTCTCTCACAGAAAGTACATTTAATTTAAGTAGAAAGTGCTCTGCAGGAGAATAGGGAATTCCATAGGGCACAACACAGGGAACAGAGCTGACCTTGTAGAGAAAGGGATAGGGTTCAAGTAGGGAGAGGTTATGCCCAGAGCAGCTGGGAGAGAGTAACAGGGGAAGCAGTAAATAGGATCCCATTCTGAGGAAGGAGCCCAAGGATGAGAGGACAGTATTTTGGAGGGAGTAGTACAAGTTGATGAAGAAAGGCCCAGGTGCACTGAGAGAGGGAAGACGGGCAAGAGGAAGGGGGTTTTAGCAAGTCGGAGAATCACATATTCAAGCAGCTCCTCTAAGTGAAATTCTCCTGGGGAAGTTTGTTTAGGAACCCTTCCTATGCCCAACTGGCCATAGACCAGGGGTCTGTGGGTAGATTTCGAGGAGACCACAATTTATTTCTAAGTGAAGTTTAGCATTGGATTAAGGTATGAATATAGGAAACGAACCACACAGTATTAGCAGAACCTGTGACTGCCATCAGCTGAAGTCACATGCTCATATCACATTAGGTTCTTACAGGTTATCTCAAAATTTCGGTAGCAACCAGAAACAACCTGTTACCAGTTTCTTATGTCACTCATTATACTTGGAAATTATTGTGGTCATTAGATTTATTGCTACATTTTGTTGTTCAGTGCTTTATAAAGAAGAACGTGAGTTGTTACATCACAGATTTGGGGGATTTTATATTATAGATATTTTAATATAATAAACTTCATTTATAGTCATGTATTTCCCTTATGCACAAAGGAAAGGTTGGAGGCCGCTGCTGTAGAAGGATCTCATCATCCCTGTGGAGACTTTTCCGGGGCTTAGGGAGTTGAGGGGTCCTTACAGGTTCTGATCCCATACCTGTACGGAGACTACTTGTGAACGCCTTACTCTGCCTGACTGAAAAGGGGCTGGAGGCTGTTTCAGGGACCAGCTGTGTATGTGTGTGTGCACGTGAGCACACACGTGTATGCATTCTGAAAAGTAACTACGTGGATGACATAGTTCTCTTAAATTTTGCTCTAAGTAGAATTTTAAGCTATTACATGGAAATTTCTTATTAATTTGATAGATAGTCTTACTCATTTCTTGTGATAGGATTATTATCTGGTATTAAAGTTTGGCTATATACCTCGCATTTAGGATACTGAAAAGAAAGTTACTAAAAACACTGTTTGTGTATGTTTCAAAGGACCTGTGTTTCTTGATCACCGGGATGAGCTCGAAGGAACATACAGGGTTTACTGCCAGAATCATGATGAGGCCATCTCCCTGCTGGAAATCTATGAGAAGGATGAAAAGATCCAGAGGCATCTTCAAGACTCCTTGGCAGATCTTAAGTAGGAGTTTTGAACACTTCCATCATACCTCTTTAGTTCTGCCTTTTGGAAGTCATTCCCATGTATATGTGTAGACTTCTTATATGACATCTGTGGATCTGGCTTACTTTAAACAGAAGTCATATGTTATGATAGGTCCTGTTATGTAACTCGCCCTTTTCCCCATTACAGAACATGGAAATCTTAAGTAGCGTCCTGCTAGTAGTTTTATCCATACACTTGTATCCATACATATAAAGTATTAAGTTAGCATTTCCAGGTAAGAAGCTTCCAGGAAGATAGTTTGGTCCAGATAACAAGAGCAGAGGTAAGAAGACCAAATTCAGTTATTCTCGATCATCAGGTGAGATTCTCCTGGTCTTAGGGAGGCAGGTTATAAGGATATAATATATGTCTAAGTAGGTCAAAGCAAAATTAGGGGCTTATTAACTTTTAAAAATAAACTAGATGTGCCACCACAGATGTTCATAATTCCCCTTTTATCCCGTGTGGCTTTTGTCTGCCCAGCTAATAGGCATTAGTTGGACTAATATGTTCTGAGAAGAATGTGAAAATCAGCATCAGCGTTCTCGCTAATCAGCTGTCTCTCTTCCTTTCACGCTCACTGCCTGTAGGAGCCTGTACAACGAATGGTGAGTTCCCTTGCCACTCCATGCAGAATCTGGTCTCCTCACTTTCTCCCTTTATAGGCAGAAATCTAGACGTCGACCTACCTTGCTGTATTTTCTTCCCTAGCACTTAGCACCAAATGACATTTCATATAATATTTGCTTATTGCCTATCTCCTTCCACCAGGGCAGGGCCTTTTTTGGGTCACTGCTAAGTCCCCAGCAGTGCCAGGGGCCTGTGGGTAGACACTGCCTGGTATTTATTGAATACCCAGTAAATATGAATGAATGAAGTTGGCAAGTAGGGTGAAAGAATAGAGCTGTATTTAGGAATAACAAGTACTACCTGTAGGCCCTGTATCACTGATGGTTGACTAAGGTCCCTGTGTTTGCTTCTCTTACAGGGGATGCACCAATTACATTAACCTGGGCTCCTTCCTCATCAAACCAGTGCAGAGAGTGATGCGCTACCCACTGCTGCTGATGGAGCTGCTGAATTCCACTCCTGAATCCCACCCAGATAAAGTGCCTCTCACCAGTGCAGTGCTTGCAGTCAAGGAAATCAACGTTAACATCAATGAATACAAGCGTCGAAAGGACCTGGGTAAGAGAAGCATGCTTTCTGAGGAGGAGGTGTTAAGCCCTGGAGAATGTTCTTCTGCTCAAAAAAAGTAATTACTTCACCAGAGATGGACAAGGCAGATGGTGGGTAAGAGGGCTGTGATGAAGAAATGGTAATAGAACTTGGGGGAAATGTGATATGAAAGAAATAAAGGAGATAGTAATAAAAGCACCACCATGAATATTGGAAATAAGGCATCTGTGATAAAGCTTATAGCAATAAGAGTCTTTCCTGAGAGATACGGAGACCGATTAGAGAACTGCTCATCAGGAGAGTTCCTTCAAGTGTGGGTGATTGTCTTCTGGAAGAAGACCCCAATTTGCCCACGTCTCTGGTCCCATCAGTCCTGCCTCTCTGGTCTGAGCCTCTCCTCAACTCTCCAACACAGTCAGTGGCCACACTACCCACTCCTTTACAATGTAGAACGAACTGAACCATTTCATTTTTTTCATCAAACCTCTTGTTGAGGTTTTGATTTGGAACTCTCAGGGATATAGCATAATGACCATGCTACATTGACTTATTCATATCCTCAAAGAACATATAATAAGTGTAAACTACATAAACCTGTCTCTCCACTTTTCTTCGCACTTCACCTAAAATTGTTTTCTCTGCCTCCTACTTCAGCGTGTCGCGCATGTTTATATGTACTGTTGACTGTGGCTATTAAAGCTGTCCGGCCATCTAGCCATCTAGCCCTCTGCCTTGGTTCATGTTTCCTCTTGTAATGCCGTCTTCATCTTCCACAACAGTAAAGTGTGCCTTTTTGCTGCCACCCAGCCTTCCCTTGCTACCCTTCTACTGTTTTCTCCAGGCTTTTCTGCAGACTGTGCCTAATATATGACACAGAAATTAATCAGATAACTCCTGTTATCATTTCACTGTGTGAGGTGATTGGATATAAATATCTCATTGTATATGAGACAATTTAAGATGATCTTATAAGGCATGTACTGTTAATTTCTACGTTTTTTTGGAGAGGAAAATGAGGCTCCGAGAAGTTAAGTGACCTAAGGCCACACCTTGATGAAATGGTAGGCTTACGCATTGAACTCAGGTTTCCTTAACTCAAAGTCTTAGGCTCTTTTCCTTACAGCTCTGCGATATTCCTTCCTTCCTTGTCTCTAACCTCCTCCAGTCTGCACACAGTCTCTGCTGTTCTTTGGGTATCCAGTTTGTCTATAAATGATGATTTGGATTAATACTTTGTCTACCAGTTACAAGCTCATTAAAAATAAGCAGTAGGTCTAGTTGGACTGTTAGTCTCATTTGTAGTCTGACCATGCTCTGAAGAGGGCTTTCCTGACTCATCAATCTAACTCATTCCCCAGTCCTCAAGTACCGAAAGGGTGATGAAGATAGCCTCATGGAGAAAATTTCCAAACTGAACATCCACTCCATCATCAAGAAATCCAACCGGGTTAGCAGTCACCTGAAGCACCTCACTGGCTTTGCCCCACAGGTGAGGTTCCTGGGCTAAAAGGCTCAGCACGTCTTTGGCCGCTTTTCAGGGATCCATGGCTCGGCCTGCGTGGTGCGAATCGGCGAGATTCCCTCTTAGTACCTCCTCTGGGGCTGGCTAGCTGGTGGATGCACAGTGGCCCTGAAGCTACTGTTTGTTTAAATCCCCCCCCAACCCTCCATCTGTGCCTCGGTGACCTGCTTCCAGTGTGTACAAAGGCAAGTCAAGAGGCCAAATCAGACCCTGTATAATAGTCATTGTGGCTTTAGACACTCATAAGGAGCTTATCGTCAGTTTGAGGAGACAGACTTAAAACCGTAGACACGTTAAGCAAGGAGGGATTTAAGCGATCACCTAGCTCAACACCATATGTTACACATGAGGAAATGTAGTCTAAGGTTTGAGTGATTTGAACAGTTCATTGACAGGGCTAGGAGTAGATGCAAAGTCTCCAGACTTCGTTCACTAAACCACGTGTATGTAATACAATCAGTGCGAAATACCAGCTAGAAAGGAATCAGTGGCTCAGCTTTGCAGGTTGTTCTCTACAGCAGTAGTACTTCAGAAAGCAGGAGCCCTGTGGGAGATTTAATCCGAGCCTTAAAGGAGGGGGCAGGTTTGGCATAGGGAGCAGGGAGGGCCGGCAAGGCGGCAGCACCAGCGAGGGCGCCGTGAACGGCTAGAGAGCAGCCTGCCCTGAGCAGAGGGTTTCTGTGAGGAGCAGGGGAGCCCAGGTGGACCCCGGAGGGCCTGTGTGTGCATTTTGGAGATCTGTCAAAGCCGCTGGAGGTGTTTAAACCCAATTCGGTATGGTTCAGGGAAACAGCAACGGCTTAACATTTAAACAAAAGATTTTTTTTTTTTAAGAAAGATGCTTTTGCCAGTAGATTGAGGGAGAGTCCAGATTTGCTAACAGCACTTGATTATTTTGAACAGATAAAAGATGAAGTATTTGAAGAAACAGAGAAGAACTTTCGAATGCAAGAAAGACTGATCAAATCCTTTATCCGAGACCTATCTCTCTACCTCCAGCATATCCGGGTGAGTGAAGACATCACTCTTCAGATCGTATTTGATATAATTCTGTCTGTTCTCCTGTTCATTCAGCATATTGATTAAAGAATGTGGAATTAAAGGGGAGGGTATAGCTCAGTGGATAACACATGCTTAGCATGCACAAGGTCATGGGTTCAATCCCCAGTACCTCCATTAAATTAAAAAATAAAAATAATAATAATTAATTAATAAGCCTAATTACCTCCCCCCCGAAAACAACAACAACAACAAAGAATGTGGAATTAAGCACTTGTCACAGTTCATTTTGTCACAGTCATTTTGAAGATCAAATAATAAGAGAATGGTTCCTAGGGCAGTGTGCTTCCTAATAATAATACTCATTTTCAGCTTACTTAGTTGCTGTACATAAGGCCTACCTAAAGCTGTGAGAACCACAAATAGGTCTGGAGAGCCAGAAGAACTGAGGAGATCAGCCGGGCCCAGGTTTTAATGCCTCGGGCAGTGTTTCCTTCATGAAGTCAAAACCAGGACTAGAATCCTTCCTCTTCATATCTGTAATTTCTCTGCTGATTTACTAGGATAGTGTTTATATAATTATATACTAAACCTGTCCCTCCCACATTAAATTCTCATCCTACGAAACAAGTAATTTTTTAAAAAGATACTTTGCTTTTTTTAAAAAAACCATTTCTTCTTATTTTTACATTCTTCTTTTTTTTTTTTTTTTACATGTTCTTATTACATATATCCCTCCAGTTTGTTGACTTTTGAATTTGGTTAAAATGTTTTCTCTGTGTAGAGAAGTTTTATTTTTGTGTAGTCTAATTAAACTTTTCTTTTATGACTTCTTAGTTCTGTGTCATACTTTAAAAGGTCTTTCTCATTCCAAGATAATTTTAAAAATCTCCGTGTTTCAGGACTTTTATCATTTAATTTTTTTGAATTGACGTCATCAGTCTAGCTGGGAATGTGCATTAGTATATAACGTTTGAAGTAGGGATCCAGCTTTCTGTTTTTCATCCATTTATCCAATTCTTATCGTTTATTGAGTAATCCCCACTGATTTGAAGTGCTTCCTGCATTTCTTTTAAGTAGCAGACTCTCTCCCTTCATGTTTTAAATATGTGATTAGGTAACAATTAGGGCTTACAAGGTTTTTCAGGAGTATGTTGGCTTAAAGTGAGAGATTTGACAACTACCAAATATGGTTCCCTTGCCTTAGGACAATTGCTCTAATTTTGATATTTCCCCCTGGCTATTTTCCCCCTGTGTTTTCTAAATGTGTAGCAAGTATACACTTGAGCACTCAACTCTTGAAAGGTTTTTCTCCATAGCGATGGGTGACAGTTCTTGGACAGGTCAGTTTGTTCTGACTGTTAACTGCTATCTAGGATGAATGATGAAGGCTAGAAAGTTCCATCTCATCTTGTGTTTGTTTGTAATGGCTGCAGGAATCAGCATGTGTGAAGGTGGTGGCTGCTGTGAGCATGTGGGACGTATGCATGGAGAGGGGTCACAGAGACTTGGAGCAATTCGAGAGGGTGCATCGCTACATCAGTGACCAGCTCTTCACAAATTTTGTAAGTGACTCTTTCTTCAACCCAATTTTCATGGGTTGGTCCTCTTCCTGGGGTTCCAGCATTCAGCCTGTGGAAAAGTTAATTCCATGGGGATGAGTTTCCATGGACCAGGAGTCCCAGTACCCTCTAGCTCTGTTTGTATCCAGATTTTATATTCAGAACATGATCTTCAGTCAGCTGAAAGGATGGGTAGGACCTGTATATATGCAAATGGATTTTTTATAACTTGTGATCAGCCTAGTTTCAGTGGACAAAGGAAAAGTAGGAAATTTAATCTGGCATCACTATTGATAGCTGATCAAGAGAAAACAACTAAAGGAGTAATAACTTAAAAAGGAATATTTAGGGATAGTTATGAGGTTAACAAGTAGATCTTTGAGATGGCACACGCTACTTTATAAAGAAAGTACCAGAGGCCAGATTGCTTAGGGAATTCTAAGTGGGTGTATATGGGATTGTTGGATCCCAAATGAAATGTGTGGGGTTGGGTAGTCTTTTGGAGATCTCTGGATGACTTGAGGTGGAAGAAAACATGCTCACTTGGGGACCTTCCAGGTGTTCTCACAGTAGCATGTTATTAAAGTAATCCACTAAGTACCCATTTATGTTCTTTATGTGTCAGTACCGTGCCCCCACTGTCTATCCCTCTAGAAAGAATTAGAGAAAAGTCCTTTGAAAAGTGAAAACAGATTATTATAAAGTAGTTATGATTAGAAGAGGTATGATGGGTATGTGAAAGTTTCTGTGCCCCAGATTTATGTGACAAATCTTAAGTTAAATTCAAGGTACATATAGACATGTACACATAAGAAGTGATACCAGACAGACCATTGTGTCTGGGTTGTAGTGCGAACATCATGTTAATGTATATAGTTCAGCATTTGTTAGCAACTGTGGAACTAGGCTGGGACTAGCGTATTTTGCACCCTCTTTGGTGTGTGCAAGCAGTTGGTGAAGAGTTATGAACGGAGAAGTGTTGTGGAATATGTAGGTACATGTGCTGTCCGATAAGCAGAACTCTGTCAGATCTGCATGGGTTTAGCTTGTGCGGTAGAAGCAGGCAGGTGGTACAGGACATAAAATACGCCTGAAGAGTATTTTGGGAATAACAAATAGGGCCACTGAGTACTGGGCCTCTCTTGTCCCTGCAGAAGGAGAGGACGGAGCGGCTGGTCATCTCTCCCCTGAATCAGCTACTGAGCATGTTCACAGGGCCCCACAAGCTGGTGCAGAAACGCTTTGACAAGCTGCTGGATTTCTACAACTGCACGGAACGGGCAGAAAAGTTGAAGGACAAGAAGACGCTGGAGGAGCTGCAGTCGGCCCGGAACAACTACGAGGCCCTGAACGCCCAGCTGCTGGACGAGCTGCCCAAGTTCCAGCAGTACGCGCAGGGCCTGTTCAGCAACTGCGTCCATGGCTACGCCCAGGCCCACAGCGACTTCGTGCGCCAGGCTCTGGAGCAGCTGAAGCCACTGCTTTCGGTGAGGCCCTCCCTCCCTGTGGAGAAGTCGTCTCTGAAGTTCTCCCAGAGTTTTCCTGGGAGTGCATAGCAAGGTTGTCGGAGACAGCTTCAAACTAGGTAGATTAACTGTGTCATCAGGTCCAGGCCATCAGGAATCGAAATTCCTGATCCCTCAGTGGTGCCGGTAACCTGTGGCCTTAAATGGCTCTCTCTACCCCGACGTTGCCGGCAGCTTGGCCTGCGGGCCCTGGGCCACAGAGTTGGCAGCTCACACTGAGCAATCCGCAGCTGGTCGCGAGCTTCTGGTTGGCTCTAAGGAGACTGTCATTCCTGGGATCTTTCATGCGTGTTCCCTTCTTTCCTCTCTGCTCTCCCGGTACGTGGACTCCAGTTACTCAAAGTGGCCGGCAGGGAGGGGAACCTGATCGCCATCTTCCATGAGGAGCACAGCAGGGTCCTGCAGCAGCTCCAGGTTTTCACCTTCTTCCCAGAGTCTCTTCCCTCGACCAGGAGGCCGTTCGAGAGGAAAACTGTGGACCGCCAGTCTGCCCGAAAGCCGTTCCTGGGCCTGGTGAGTGGAATTGGAGACGCCCGGCCGGCCTGGTGGTTAATGTGAGCTTCTGCTTTAGACCGGCTGGGCTCAGAGCCCACTGCTGACACTCTGTGTCCTTGAGCCAGTGCCTTGGTGTCCTCGTCTCTAAGACACAGATAATAGTCATACCTACATCACAGAGTTGCTACAAGATTTAAATGAGCTAAAATATGTAAAGCACTTAGATGTTACCTGGCACATGGCAGCCACTATTCAAGTAAGCTGTTGTCATTGTTGTTATTCATATTGATGGACTCAGCTCTGTCTCTACAGATTAGCAATTTAATAGAAGTTTAAATATTTTGTAATAAACAAAGAATAAAGGTTATTGAGTTCTTGTTTACCATAGGCTCAGTCATTCATTCCTTCACTCACTGTTACTGGGCATCACCAGTGTGCCCACTGATTTGACTTCAAAATGCCCTCTGAAAAGCCTTCTTGGATCTTCAGCTACACAGTAAAAGGAGTAAGAAAGCATTGATATTAATACTTTGACCAGTTAAGTAAGGGAACTGGTTTAAGGGGATGTTAGTTCTGCCAGGCTCCCTAGTTTTGATCGTGTTTTAGAAGAGGTGATTACCTGATACACTGCCAGACAGTTAATGGCCGACTGCCTTTTTACCTGGAGTTATTCTCTTTTTTAACTCAATTCTTCCATATTCTGAAAAATAGGATAAGAAACACCAGATTATATGGGGTCATAATCTGAAAGACTGCTGTTTTGTCTTTGCTTGCAACATTTGTGCCTCATACAATCTCATAGACATTAATTTACATTATCTTAAAGGGGGATCCAATTTTTTATTACTTTTGCTTTTTCTTATAAATATTATTTCTTTTTTATAGATGGGAAGTCAAGATAGGGAAAGTCTTGGTTATTTTAATTTTTTAGGTGGTACTTTAATCATGTTTTTCAGTCACAGAATAACAGGTGTAAAACTAAGGGTGTGTTAAATCTTCTTACTAGCTACAAAGGCACCAAAACCTAAGAGATGAGGACTCTTACCGAGGTCTAATTCAGGCACAAAAACATCTGATGAGGGTAGGAAGCGGCTGGCCATCACTGCCTCCACTTCTGAGAGCCTGGCGGTGTGTGGGATTGTATATGGCTGTTGGGATAACGGCTGGGAAGGGGTTTTGTTGATGGTATTTCTTGTATTGCCTTTCAGCCAAGTTATATGCTCCAGACAGAGGAACTCCGGGCCTCCCTCCTGGCAAAGTATCCCCCTGAAAAACTCTTTCAAGCAGAGCGGAACTTCAACGCTGCTCAGGACCTGGATGTCTCCCTTCTGGAAGGCGACTTGGTGGGCGTGATCAAGAAAAAGGACCCCATGGGCAGTCAGAACCGCTGGCTGATTGACAACGGAGGTAAGCACAGTGGATGACAGATCTGTAAATGAGGAGAGAGGGACTTGGGCTGTCCTGAATCCTGTCTGGGCCAGAAAAAAATGTGAGCATCTTCGATTAAAAGAGAAAGTAACCTTAACAATTCTCTCCATCTCTAGAGAGTGCACTGCCCAGTCATTGCTGAGATAAAATCAGTCTTTGATTTTGTTTTCGTTTTTTAGAAATTCCAGAGGAGACTCCCTTACTTACCTTGCAAGATCTTGCCTTGTTTTACAGCATTTCAGGCAGTGAATCCTGCCTGATGGGTCCTGTCTTGATCCAAATCTGAGTGAACCACAGAATAAGCCGCCCTCTTCTAAGTTCTGTAGATGTGTTTTGTGAGTGTGTGAATTTAAAACCTGTAAGAAAGCATTGCTTGCTTGTTGAGTTTTCCCCCCTAACAAACAGTTTTGCCTCATGACTATTTAGGGAATGACTTTAACAACTCACAGATTTTTTTTTTTTGGTGGGAGTTGGGGTGGGGAAGTGGTACAGAATTTAAAGAAAAGTACAAAGAATAATACTGATCCATAATCGTTTTTCCACAATTCCAGAGTCCAAAATACCCTGAGAACTGAAAAGTCTTTTTTTCAGAACTCAAAACCTGCCCAGATCTGAATTCATTTGGCGACAAAACCTGAACAAAGTGACGTGAGGCTGTTTATGATTATTGCTTATCCCCTTTGGTGTGAATAGTCATGTTTTGCTACAGAAACAGTAATGGTTTGACTGCAAGGTATTGACCCAGACCCTCTGGGGATATCATGAAATACGTAATATATTTGATTTCCTTTCCAAATCCAAAAACACGTTCCAAACACATCTGGCCCCAAGTGTTTTAGATAAGGATCATGCCTTTGTAATGAACGTCTGTGTTCATACCACCAGAACTTAAAATTTTAACATTTCTCAATTTCTCTAAAAACATTTTGTGGATTTTCTTTCTCCTTCCCCAAACCCCCATTCTGCCTACCCCAAAATAGTACAAGTGGGAAAGGAAGGATGAAGGATGGGGTCCCCAGGGTGACGGCAGGTGAGAGCACTGGTGGGGCCCAGACAGTGAGCACGTAGTGGAGATCCAGGCTGGCGGAGCGCCCTATCTCGGGGTTCCGTCTCCTCAGTCCTGGTGAGTAAAGTGGTAGCAGGAAGCCCACAGCATCAGGATCAGCTCTCGGACCCTCCAGCTCTCGCCTTCTGCCCAGGAGACTCCTCCCCATCACCCAGCGGATGGAACAAAAGCAGGCTGGCCTTTTTTTAGGTCCTGGAAGCACATTGAAGATCTTGGCTCTTCTCTCATGGAGGTCATGTGCTCAAGACCCTGCCTTGATAGATAATTCTTTCTTAATATAAGATTTTTTCCTGTGGATTAGGGATCTCAATCTCTAATCTGTGCTTGAAAGTTTTAGCGGAGGGCCCTCTGTCTCCAGCTTAGGCAGTTTATGGATGTGAACATGTGTTGTACATGTGTTCCATGCGTATTCTAACGCAAGCAGCTCCTACTTCAGTTCTCACAGTATTCCCATTGCAGTCCTAAACCAGAGGGGGAGATTTGGGTAAGCAGTGCAGAGAGGGCAGGGGGGCCTATCTGAGGGGCTCTGCACACTGAGGATGGTTTTTAAGATCCCTTTTCCCGTACTCCATGTACACTCCTTAGTTAAGTCTTCCCTAAGCCTTTGTTTCCAAGGTCTGGCTCTCTTGTTAGGTTTTCTTCATCTGCTTGTGCTCAGACATATGGTCATTTTTCTCCGCAAGGCCCCTCGTCACTCATCTGTTGTGTGGTCGTAACCAGCGTGGACTGGCAGGTGGCCCCAGCAGTTCTCTTGCACCACGTGGTGTCCTGGGATGGAGTGTCTGTCCTGTTGGTCTCTCCACATCTTATTTTGTGTCTCTTCACAAAATAAGTGAAGTTTCACGGTAGTTTCTTCACTGTTGATTCTCCCTGCAACGCCGCCCCGTGCCGTCCCCCTCTCCCAGAAAGCTCTTCATGTGTGTTTTCCTCCCTGCAGTCACCAAGGGCTTCGTGTACAGCTCCTTCCTGAGGCCCTACAATGCTCGCCGCAGCCACTCCGACGTCTCTGTCGGCAGCCACTCCTCCACCGAGTCGGAGCTCAGCGGCTGCTCCCCCAGATTCCCGCGGCGGCAGAACAGCGGCGGTACCTTGACCTTCAACCCCGGCAGCATGGCCGTGTCCTTTAGCTCAGGGTCTTGCCAGAAACAGCCTCAAGATGCATCTTCACTGAAGGAATTTGACCCAGGAACTCTGAGCGCATCCTTAAACATGTGTAACTCAGAGAGCAGTCCTTCCATGTGCCCCTCCGACCCAGACTCCCCCTCCCAGCCCCGGCCCTGGGACTCAGCGGACTGTCACCAGCCCGCTCCCACCCTGAGGAGCTCCCGAAACTACAGACATCCAGAAATGGCTGGTCACTCCGTGCCAGGGCGAAATGGTCAGGGTAGAGACCTCGTAAAAGGATGTGCAAGAAAGGCCCCGCCTCTGGAGGACAGTAACGGAGAGCCAGAAAGCAGCGAGGCAGAAGGCAACCAGGTGAGTGCTGCCGGTTAGGGTGCCGAGCAGGTGGCAGAAGGCACTCTGTGGGTGCAGGTCGTGCCGCCCAGGAGCAGGCGGTCAGAGGCTTGCCCGGGCCTGGGGGGAACCTGGAGCTGGGCTTCCAGACAGTCCTGGGAGGCACACGCAGAATCTCACTGCTGTACGAGTGAGCACCCCTTCTGGGCACCTTCCACTGTTGACCTCACAGCCGGTGCCCGGCCCGTCGGCTGTGGCGCGGGGGCATTTTCAAGGTCTTAACTGTGAAGCTCTTTCCACTCTTGCACTGCACCGATTCTTCTGTTGCATAAAGTCTGCTGTTTAACCTTCTACTTATTATTTTATTCAGGTCACTATATGTTTATTTCTAAAATTCAGAAATAAAATTCTAGCTGTTTTCAGCTTTTCCTATTCTTTTTATAATGGCCTGTTTGTGTCTTTCTATCTTAAACATTTTAAACCTACATATTTTAAGGCCACTTTCACATCCACAGCTGCGGAATCCCTGGGCCCACTCCTGTTGTCTTTGCTCACTTACGGCAGTGAGTCTCCAGGTGTGACTGTGAGCTCGCCTCCTGTGTGTGGTTGCCTTTATTGAGAGACTTGATTGTGTCCTGGGCCATGGAGGCATTTCCCTCTGCCAAGCTTTGGGTTCCCAGAGACCGGTTTTCATGGTAGTTTCTCAGCTCAGACTCCCCTCAGTCCTGCAGGCGAGCATAGTGCATGCCTGGTTCTCTCAGGTAACTCTTACTACCCACAGCCCAGGACGCACGTCCCAGCTCTGGACCCTCCAGTGGGCAGTTTTTCCAGACACCTTTAAGGGGCAAGGAGCCCAGGTCTAGCCTCATCAGCTCCAGTCCCTGAGCAGGTTTTAAACCCCCAGCCCTCGGCTGTGTATTCATCCCCATGCCTCTCTGGGCCTCATGGCTGCTTCTGATCACTGAATACCACCTTCACTTTGCATGACAGCTTTGCTGTGGGCACCTAGAGATCATCCTTTCTTGCTTTGAGGTTAGTTGTTTTTTTGATTTTGTTTGTAAGCTTTGTAAATTCAGAGTTTCTATGTTTGGGGTATGGAAGGGCATCCTCATGTCTCATCCATCTTCCATACTGACTGAAGATTTCTCCTTCTACTCTTTAAGGCAACTCTGAAAGAGTAAAAATGAATTTTGGTTTTCTTTGAATCTGCCCTATTATGGTTGCCAGCAACCATATGTAGCTATTTACATTTAGTTAATTAGACAAAATTAGAAATTAAGTTTTTCATTACACTAGCCATATTTCAAGTGCTCAGTGGCCACGTGTGGCTAGGGGTTGCCTCGTTGGATGGTGCAGATATAGACCATCCCCATCACTGTAGGAGGTTCTGTCAAACAGCCCTGCTCTAAGCAGTTTTCTATTTCCTAACTTTCTCTCCCTCACACAGGTCTATTTTGCTGTCTATACCTTCAAGGCAAGGAACCCAAATGAGCTGAGTGTGTCAGCCAATCAGAGACTCAAGATTCTGGAGTTTAAAGATGTCACAGGAAATACAGAATGGTGGTTAGCCGAAGTTAATGGGAAGAAGGGCTATGTCCCATCCAATTATATTCGCAAGACTGAGTACACCTGAACTTGTTCTGCCTCCCACTCAACCTTGCTGCCTTCGCTTGCATCTGCAGAAGGGTTCTGGTGTCCACCAAGAGGGCACCTGCTCCGGAGACACAGGCCCTGCCTGCATTGCTTAGCCACGGCACTGTTGGACACAAGATGAGTCTTGTTCTCCTTGATTGGGTTGTCAACCTTGATGCTCGCTAGAATTTCTAGAATTTGAAATGGACCCTGGGGCTTGCGAGTGATTCAGTGACCGTGAAAGAAGAGGCAAGTCCTGGGGTCAGCCTTTGGAAATGAGATGTTTCCAGTCGGAAGACCAGCGTCCCGTGTTTGCCCGAGGCTGCGCTCTAGCATTAGGAGATGCTGGCGTCGGTTGTACCACACTGAGTTGGGGTGGCTCCATACTCCACGACCAACTATCCAGAAACCAACTCAGATGAAGAGAATTCTCTGAGAGCCCTTTTAGGCTGTGCCTCCACATGTGGCAAGGAGTTAGTTGAGATTGTACCACATCTGGTGTTTCAAAAATCCCAGTGTCTGGGACACATTCACACACACTAGAGACTTTCTGAAAGTCTCTAAAAAACTACCATCTGTGATCTTTTTCTTGTTTATTTCACTGAATTTCCAGATTGTTTATGCAAAATTCAGCTGCTTTCTTTCTCTGAAAATAGAACCTTGAACCTTCATCTGAAAGGTTGTCTTCCCATTAGGTGCTGTCATGGCAGACATCTCCACTTTATACAGTCCGTGCGTGACAATGTCTCCTGCCCTCCGCTGCTTCTCCTGCAGCCCAGTAACTGATAGATTTTCCTAGAACAGGATCAGAGCTCCTGCCATTCCACTAAAAGGATTCCTCCTGCAGTGGACTGAAGCCAGTCCAGCCTGGTGGGAGACTGGGTGCCTCTCCTTCATCCAAGCACACTACTGTCCGCAGATGCAGAAAACAAAACACGTGTGTCTTATTTGACTAGGATAAGCAGTCCCAGAAGTAGCTTGTCCTAGGCTTGGAAATATGCATTTTCTTTTTCACCAGCCCCCATGCTTCCGAGACCCTGGTCTACGCCAGACAGATTCTAAAGTGCCTGATTGAACCTCCCTCCACCTCAAGAAGATGTTTGCTAATCCTCACGCTCAGACTCTCCGCCTAAAGTTGCTATTTGAGCAGAGCTCTTATTCTTAAGGTTTTCCCTGGATGGGAAGCCTACTTTGGAGCAGAAAGCCGCGAATTTTGTTTTTTAAGAACGGGAATTAAGAACAGCCTTACAGCCCTTGCTCCTCCAAATGCACCTTTGCCTTAAAGTCCTGATGAAATTGGAGACAGCTGTGGACTCCTTGGCCCCCTTAGTCTGATGGTCGGTCAGAAAGCAGCAATGCAAGTCTCTTGTGAATAGTGTTTATATCTAGAGATGTTTATATTTAAGTAGTTATTTTATAAATAAAAGCATTTCTAAGGGCCCTGAGTATGTTTTCTTGATTTCCCTCCATGTTTAGCCTGAACCCCCTTCTCTGGTTTCTGGAGGTACCTTCTTGACAATTCAGGGATGCTCAGATTCCAGGAGATCAGAGTGGTTAACTGAAAAAATTCAGTTTCAGAATTCACTTTGTCAAATACGATTTCAGCAGAATCACTGCCTACTCAAAATACGCCCGTGCTGCAGACCTCTTCATTTTAAGCCATTTCCTACGATAAAATCCTAGCAGAACAGAAGAGCTGGAAACTCTAAGAGGTAAGTATTTTCTTTCCAGTACAGATGTGGAAACTGATGCACTAGTGATGAAGTAGCAAGGCCACACAGCAGCTCACCCAGCTCAGTGTGGGAGGGGGAGGAGCAGCAGGAACACAGGGGGAGGAGCAGCAGGAGCACTGGCGGAGGTGGCACTGAGGACAGTGTGGGGGACAGTGAAGCAAGTGCCTGCTAATATGAAGGAATAGAAAACGTGGGTTAATAGGCAGAATGGGAAAGAAGCTTATAGGCCAGCGAAGCTATTGTTTCATTTTATGAACCAGAATGATGGGGTCCAGTGACATTACTTGCCCAAGTCTGACATCAAGTTTTCGATGGATCCTGAATTTAAACCTGGGCCTCAGGCTCAGTCTTTCCACCTTGTTGTGGAGCCAGACTGTCTGGCTTCAAACACTTAAGAGCTTTGTGACCTTGGCAACTTGCCTAACCCATGCCTTGGCTTCCTCATGTAAAGTAACAGAAAATACTACCATCTGCTTCATGGGGGTGTGGTGAGGAGGGAGTGAGTTCCTACGTGGAGAGTGCTAGAACATTGCCTGGCACACAGCAAACAAATTGGAGCACCTCGAGGTCCGAGGCAAGGGACTTAGATCTGATGAGTCAGCTAATAAGAGACTTCTGTGGGTTCTTGGGTGGATTGCCTGTTTTAGGAAAATTAAATGGTAGCAGAATGATTTGGAGGGAAGCTGGATCAAAGGCCAGGAAATCTAATTAGGAAGAAGATAACTGATTTGGACCTAAGATTGCTTCAGAATGGGAAAGCAGCAACATCCTATGAAGAACAGGAAGTTGAAGAAATGATGGAATCACTGACAAAGGGGAGACCGTTGGGGTGGGAGCAGGTTTATGAGAAAAAGTTTTGTTTTAGACACTCGATCTCTGCTAGGTCTTGCTTCTTCAAGTGTGGGCTTCAGTCCATCTCTAGCACCTGGGAGCTCGCTGGGAATGCAGACCTCATCCCAGGCCTGCTGAGTCAAGGTCCCCAGCTGATTTGTGTGCCTGTTCAATTTGAGAAGCACCTGTACAGGCAATTCTTTTTTTTTAATAGAACTTTCTACTGTCGGAACTCCTGTTACAAAAACCAAGGAAGGAGGAGGGGTCAGATGTTTCAGACACAAACAGAAGAAAATGTTATTGAAGAAAATTTCCAAATCCGGTTTGCCTGCTTGCTTCCTGTCATGAATTTTCTCCCTTTCCTGCCTGGAAGTAGTCAGTGGTGCTTTCTTTGCAAGTGTCCTTGGAGAACAGGGAGTGGTGGTGGGACCCTGTCCTCATCTGAAACGTGTAGATTTCGGGCCTCCCTTAAGATTATTGTGAGAACAAATAAGATGATCCTACAAACTTCTGTGAACTGTGAGCTCTGAAAGTACATGGTTTTAATAAAGATAGAATTTTGTGTCACCCTATTGTAATTGTGAAGCTGGAACTCTGTGTGCGTTTTGTTTCAGGGTCAGGGATACAGACAGGCTCTAAAAGAACACAGTTATGCTGTGAGTTGTGTTTTCAGTTCTAGAACCTTAGGGCTGAGGACCAGGAAACCTTGAGCATCATATACTTAATTTCTAAATCCTCTCTAGTCACTACACACAACTCAGGATTCCAAACTCTCCCATCTATTAGTACGTCATGTCGAAGTTTTTACCGTTTCACCTGGGCGAGGTGTGGCAGACATTCAGGCCAGAACAGGGATGATCATCTCCAGTCTCTAGTCTGTGCTGCTTCGTTTCACCCAGGCCACTGTGATTAATGTGAGTAATGATCAGCACGAGTGTTTTGCATGTATCAGTAAGGAAGTTTTCCACAACAAATTGCAGACTTTGCAAGCTACATAGGGGTATCTTCCTTAACACCGCTCAGAGGTGACCCTGAAGGAGCAGTGCTTTCCCAGAGGTAAGTAGTGGTGCGGTGGTGGGAGCGAGCGCTCTGGTTAGGGCAGCAGCCATGCCTTTGTTCAGGAACACTTTGGGGGAGCAGGCAGGTGGGTGGGATTCAGCAGCAGACCAGGGGGTCTGCAGACTCAGCAGAGCCATGTCACAGGCACTGCCTGTGCACTGCTGTGCCTAGGCATCCCCGGGACTTTGAGAGGAGTCAAGCTCTAATCCTTTCCCATGGCAACTATTCCCCAGGTCCAGGATCAGAGCAGATAAGAGTGAAAGCTTCCAGATCTGTCATGGCCGCCACCTGCCGTCAGAATCACCATGATTCATTTGAACAAAGGAACTTCCAGCAGTCTCTCAGGTGAGATCCAAAGATTACCTCCAAATAGGATTAAGCTGAATAAGATCTTTGCAATTTGGTAGAAGGGGTGACAGCCATGAGCACTGAAACCCACTTACAGCTGGGCTTAAAAGATGACATAATCCTCTACAAACTCATGCTACAGTGGGGTTCAGTGAAGGTCAATGAGTTCTTAAACTGACTTTAGTTGGAGACTATGGGTAGTTTTATCAGAGCTACTTGGGCTTATGGTGTTGTATTAGTTTCCCACTGCTGCTTTAACAAACCAATAATTTAGTAGCCTAAAACAACACATTTATTATCTTATGGTTCTGGGGATCAGAAGTTCAAAATCAATCTCTGGGCTAAAGTCAAGGTCGGTATGGCTGGTTCCTTATGGAGGCTCCAGGGGAGAATCTGTTTCCTTGCCTTTTCCAACTTCTGTAGCTGCCTGTATTCCTTGGCTTGTGGCCCCTTCCTCCATCTTCAAAGCTAGCAGGCTAGCATGTTCAAAGGTCCGTTTCTGTCATCTCATTATCTTCATTCCAACACCTGCCCTCCTGACTCTTAGAAGGATCCTTGTAATTACTGGGCCCACATGGATAATCTCCCCATCTCAGTAGCCTTAATCAAAATCTACAAAGTCCCTTTTGCCATGTAAGATAAATCCTCAAGGTTTTGAGGATTCAGACATGGACATCTTTAGGGACCATTGTTCTAGCTACCACAGGTAGGGAGCCACAGGACATTTTTGAGGCATTTCTGAGAATGGGAATATGATCCAGTCCAGACCACACTGTTGATTCTGGAGCAGGAATCAGCAAACCTTACCCATAAAAGGCCAGATGGTAAATAGGTATTTCAGGCCATACAGTCTGTCACAACTCCTCAACTCTGCCATTGTAATACAAAGGCAGATATAGATAATGCAGAAACAAATGAACATAGTTGTGTTTCAATAAAACTTTATTTATAAAAACAGCAGGCCAGATTTGGCCCTTATATCATACCCCTAACTCTAGGTCCTGCTAAAACAAAAGGATTCTGTCCAACATTAATGTTGAAGCAAAGTATGCAGGGAAAAATTAGCCATTTTGATAGAGGAAAATGAAAGGCTAGCCAAGGTGGAATTGGTTTACAGATTGGAACTAATAAATGTATCAGCCTCGCAGATATTTCTGGAACTAGGAGGCATCTTTATGATGCCAGAATGTAAACCCTGACAAGCCAGTTCACAGTTTACCTGCTGATGGATGCAAACCTGCAAAGGAGCCAGCAGGCAAGGGTGTTAGTACCAAGTACCAGGAGAGGCATCTGTTCTCGGAGGTGTAACCAGAAGACAACTCAACAGTCTTTACAGATGGACACCACCTTTGTTCCCCAGTGAGGAAGAAGTGGCCATGGGCTTGAGCAGCAAATAAATGTTCCAAAGACTGCTGCTCTGACAGAGCCCATTATCCACAGGACAAGTGGATCTGAAATCAGTGACTGCAGCTATCAGGCAGAATAGCCTGATGGCTGTCATAGTGAGGACCAAGATGACTGTCCATTCAAGAGATTACCAACATGTCAGCCAAGTCCATGACTGTTAAGAGTTGAAGAAAGGAGCTCTATATTAGCCTATTTTTTTTTAATTCAGTGAGAACCAAAGTAGTCCTAAGTAATTTTTCTTCCTAAAATTCTTTTATGCTCATTTTACTTAAAAAGTACTGTATACTCCTTTCCCCCTCTTATCATACTTATCAGATTGACAAAAATGTCTTAAATTGGTATTACCTACTCTATGCATTTAAACACATGCATACCCCCTATTCCTACATTAAACCCTAAGGAAACTCTTACACGAATATCTTAGGAGTTATATACCAGAATGTTCATAGCAGTATTGTTCATAACAGGAAAAAAAGAGAGAAAAGACTTGGAAATAATCCTACTGCTGACCAACATAAAATGGATAACTGTGGTGTATTCACACACCGCTGTACCACAGAGCAGTAAGAGTGAACCGGCCTCCTTACGTGCATCAACGTGGATGAATCCCAACTACAATACTGTATAAAAGAAGCAAGTCATAAAAGAATACTCGCAGGATGAGTCAGGCCACACTGCATGAGTTTAAAAAACAGTTTAAGGATACATACAAAGTGGTAGAATTAAAACGAAAAGCAAAGGAATAATTTATCACAAAATACAGGGTGGTGTTTCTCTCTGGCAGGGTGGGTAGGTAGCAAGGAGGTTTGATCAAAGTGAAATCATCAGGTTTCTGATATAGCTAGTAATCCTCATTTTTTAAAAAAATCTCAAGAGGTGGGGACATGGGTATGCACTAGTGATCCTTCTTTAAAACGTACGTTTTATGCATACTTTTGTATATTTCACAAAAAATAAAATTAAATAAGCAATGATCCTAATAGCCCTTCTCTACCCCGTGGGACTTGCTGTCAGAATGCTGTGCTGCTGTTTGTATTTTCAATGCCAGCTTCTTGGGCCATCGAATAAAAGGGGCCAGGGTTTTTCAGCAGTTCTTCGGGGTTGCCGTACTCCACAATCTTTCCTTGGTCTAGGACCATTACCCTGAAACAAGAAAGCAAAATCTCATATCCTGGCATTTATAAGGAAAACCAGGACTATGTTCATTCATACCAGGCTACTAAGCAGTGAGAATGAATGAACCACAGCTACCTGCATCAGCACAGATCCACATGGAATACTGAACAGAAGACCGGTTTAAGAATATATGCAATCTGAGTCCATTTACATAAGTTTTTTTTTTTTTAAGGATACACATTGTTTAAGGATATACTGGTTAAAAAAGGAGCCTGTTCTCACTAGTTTCAAGATTACTGTTGTTACCCCCATTGTGAATATAATCTGACAGAGTTTGAAGGAACAGAAAGCTCCGCTTACAGGGGGAGCAGCTGAGGCCCCGTTTAGCTGGGAAGGTCTGTGGCTCACTATCTACCACTCGTGTCTTGGCCTCCACCTCCCGTACTTGGTTAAGAGTTACACATAGGTTCCCATTTTACCCTCATGACAAGCCTGTTGGCTTTCATTAGCTTGATGTATAATTTTGGGCAAATTGAGATCTCTCAGCCTCTGTTTCTTCGTCAGTACAATGATGGTGGTTAAACCTTCCACTATAAGGTATCTCACGGCAGGTGCTATTAACGTCAACAAAAGGACTAAGTTGTGTGCCTATGAAGCGCTGTCCCCCCACTCACTTGTCACTGTCCATGATGGTGTGCAGCCTGTGGGCAATGGTGATAGTTGTACAGTGAGAGAACTCATTTTGGATGGTCGTCTGGATGAGCTGATCGGTCTCTATATCCACTGCAGCAGTGGCCTCATCCATGATCAGAATCTTGGATTTCCGAAGCAGAGCCCTGGCCAGGCACAGCAGCTGCCTCTGCCCTATGCTGCAGCCAATGGGAGAAACCAAGCATTAGCCCCTAGGGACCAAGGAATGAGCTGGGATGGGGAGTAGGGGGCAGATTTCTTGTTCCAGATCAGGCTTTCAAAACTCACTCCTGAATTCCCCTTTAGAATGCCTTCGCCTCTTCCACCAGCTGTTCATTGTTGCAGAGAGTAATGTTTTCCAGACTTTCTCAATTACTTGGAAAACCCACCACAGGTTAATTTAGAAATTCATATTAAGTATTCACTCTACTCAGTCAGAATGGGGAGGAGCTAGGAACATGCACTGTGAATAAGCACCCCAGGACATTTTTGTTTAACCAGGTTGGAAAACACTAGCCCAGGAATAGTGCTTTGCATTTGGCTACAATGATATCTCAGTACACCATCAAGTTTCAAAATAAGATGGATGCCACCAAGTTCACTTCAGCAATATCTGGCTTGACACCATTAGTATGGAGTGACAGCACACACGGATGCCCAGTGGCACTTCTTAGTGGCCTTAGCAAATCCATTAGGTATTTTAATGTGTGATTATAGTCTCAAGGCTGATTATTTGTGCGAGGCCTTCTGCCTTGATTAGAGATAGTAGCTATCTAATGAACGTGATGTCTTGGTGTGAGATGCAATGTATGTGGAATTCGAATATGTCTGTAAAATGCAAATAGCTTTAATTTGCTAAAAGCCAATAATGAACGCTGGCCCTCTTACATAAAGAAGCTTTGGGAAGTGATGTGGAGGAAATATTCGGGAATTCGCTAATTGCTCTTTCCTGCTGTGGCCGTTAGGGAACATATCAAACAGGGGTGGCTAGACTAAAGTTCTATAATTCTCCATAAGAGAATTTCTGCAGGAGATGAGAAGTCACCCAAGATGAACTTCCAGTTCTTCTCTGTAATGTAAGAGCAGAGACGCTGCAAAACTATTTACCTAACTAACTCGTAGCCAGCTCCTGCCTGGCTCGTTCACAGTAACAGGCTGTTGCCGAGGCGTCAACTTGCCTTTCAGCTGCTGGCTCTCTCCCCAAGCTGATTGCTCTCCAAACTCTGATCAGAGAATTTGAAGTTTCAGCACTCCCAAATGAGGTCTGAAATCAAGGCACTGGTAATGCCACGTAAGTGTCTCCCAGCACGGACAGGGGTTTTGTTCTTAGAAAGCAGACGGGTCAAGGCCCCTGTATTATCCTGCCTGAGCACCCCACATGGCCCCACACCTGCAGCATTTAATGGCGCACAAGCCGGGTCTTTCCCCATCACGCTGTTAAGTGTGGGGAGGTCACGAGAGTGTCTGCAGCATGTCCCTCTGTAGCTCCAGTGGTGCTCAGTATGTACTTACTTACTGCCTGAATGCCTGAATGGCCTGTTTAATAGTCCTAAAGACCTACTTCGGTCCTGCTAGTTCCTAGGTCTGTTGCTGAGGGAAAACAAACCTGCTGATGTTCTCTACCAAGGCTCACAAGTGATCCCTGGGGCTACCCGCTGAAATCACCCAGGGCCCTGATTCAACCAGTCTAGGGTACAGCCTGGGCACTGGGACATTTTAAGTATCCTGAGTGATTCTATGTGCAGCCTACTTAAGAATCACCCTTCTAGGCAGGGCTTCTCGTGCTATAATGTGCACAGAAATCACCCAGGACTCTTGCTAAAGTGCGGATTCCAAATAGTACGACTAAAGCCCGAGTTCCCAGGTGAAGCCAGAGCAGCTGGTCCATTAATTTGAGTTACCGAGCCCTCCCTCCTTCTCTGAGCTCCAACTGCTAATGGTCCTTGCCCTGCCCATTACTGAAGGCACCCAGGGCTGCAGTGAGACCGCCCCTGAGCCACCAGCTTTGGCTGAGAGCTGACCTTCAGTGTATGGAGGGAAAAAACAGATTGTTGTATAGAAAATGCCAAGTCAACTTGTTAACCGACAGGAAGCGTGAAGTGTTAACGTATGTAGAAATGCTTTGAAAAGTTGAAAAGGGCTGAGTCTTTGTGCTAGTTTATGGTGTTTCAGCATTGCCCAAGGACCCTGCAGACCACACCTCCATCACCCACATGTCCCTTAGATCAGGGCTTCTCAAACTGGGGTGCCTATACAACCCCCTGGGGATCCTTTGGAACGCCCCTGTCCAGTCACTGCCTCAGACCAATGAAATCAGAGTTTCTGGGGCTGGACCAGGCACGGGGATGGTTTCCAGCCTGATGGCAGAGTGCAGCTGAGAACCTCACTACATGGGATCTGTAAGCTCACGTTTGTAGTGTCTTGTAAGGGTTTGTTGACCAACAAAGGTTTTCAA
Organism: Camelus dromedarius; assembly: GCF_036321535.1. Taxonomy (NCBI): domain Eukaryota; kingdom Metazoa; phylum Chordata; class Mammalia; order Artiodactyla; family Camelidae; genus Camelus; species Camelus dromedarius. The sequence continues at coordinate 57,783,962 of NC_087443.1, read as the reverse complement.
GAGTTTTGAAGCACATTCACATCTATTTTAATCTTCACAGTGGGTTCGTTTTAAGCATTAAGTGGGAATTAGACCTGGGAGTGAAAATTCTTTGATGCCCAGGCACCATGTTGCATGAGTAATGAGAGGAGTGGTCTCGCCTCCTCCACGGCCTGTGGGGGAAGAGGGTTTTGAACCATTACCTCAGGTTGTCACCACCCTCTGTCACTTCGTGGGACAAGCCAAGTTGCAGGCCAGCCACAAAGGATTTGAGGTGAGCCAGCTCCAAGGCCTTCCAAATCTCCTCATCTGAGTAGTTGTTGAAAGGGTCTAGATTCATCCTCAGGCTCCCAGAGAACAGGATGGGATCCTGCAAGTCAAGGGACAAGGTGGGGGTCACTGGGGCTAATGTTGGAAAAGGAACCAGCAGCTCGTTGTGGCCAAGAAAGTGGCAGGACTGGTCTAAGATGGAACACTGTTTAGTTGTCAAGCTTCCGCATGGTTTCCCTGCTGGAGGCATCGAGTAGAACATGGGGAGCTAAACACAGCACTGAGAGGAGGCCTTGGTGTTTTTGTGAGATTCATTTATGATTTCCAGATTTGCCTCAGCATCTGTTAAGAAGGTAAGAGGAATGTCCCACACCCTCAAATGAAAACTCACGGTGTGGAGATGGAGGGATGGTAATAATCACAGGAGAACAATCTATTATGCTTTTAAAGAGGCTGGAGAAAGGAGTGTATCAAAAGGCAGCAAACACCAGACGAGCCAAAGCCAGCCCAGAGACCTGCTGCAGTGAGCAGAGCAGGCCAGGTTCTCGTGAGGACCCACACACCCCAGAGCAGTCCTGGTTTGGGAGGGTCCAGAGAAGAAGCTGCAGGGAAGCCTTTCTTGCTGATGCACAAACCTTTCCACTTGCTGGCAAAAACCTGCCGCCAATTCCCTCCCCTCTCTTTTAACCACATCAAATGGGGAGTATAAAGCTTAATGGTTTCAAGCTTCAGTGGCAAAACTGCTAATGCTGATTGCAAAGGTCCTGCCAACTGTGATGGGCTATAGAAATGCTAAATCATCATCTGCTCTGTTTGACTTCTGTTGTGTTGCTGCCACCTACCGGTTAGATACTGGCAGTCACACAAATGGATTACCAAACAACGCAAAACTTATCTTTTAAGTTCTGGAAGCAACGTGTCTTAGGAAACTGGCTTAGGTAGCCAGCACAGACAGCAGAAATGACACTGCTCTACAAACGTGCATCAAGAAGAAGATGCACATGTTTCCTCCAGAACAAGCTGTGTGTGACTGCAAGTTTTAGAGCTCACCTGGGGGATGATGGTCAGTTTCTCCCGGAGGTCGTGGAGCCCAATGGAAGCAATATCTACTCCATCAATGGTGATCTGGCCACCTGCAGCCTCCAGGATTCTGAAGAGGCTGTTTGTCAGGGATGATTTCCCAGCTCCTGTCCTGCCCACCACACCAATCTGTAAATATAATTCCTCTGCGTGTTGGTCCACCATATAATTCTTGGGGGAAATTAGCCTGGGGCATTCACAATCACAGGTGGGAAAAGGCAGTGATTGGCTACTTCATCTCTAAGATGTTAAATTGATTTTGGTGGGGAAAAAAGTGCCTAGATGTGAGAAAAAGATGTCCCTCCCATCCTAACTCCTAACTCATTGCTTGCTGAGAACTACAGTGACTGTTAGAAGTGGACACAGCAGCAGCTGTCATTGTTATAATTATTCTTCTTGGAAATTATAGATTTTTAAAAATTCTTATTTAGACTTGAGGAAAAGGGCAGGACCAGGCCTGCCATCAGCTGAGAACCAGACCCAGCATCCTCACCCAGAATGATGTAGATATTTTTTGGTCCTACCTACATCAGACCCTAATTCCTCAGAGAACAAGAACACCATAGAGGGGTGCAGGACTTTGCAGACCAGGAGAACTGGGCCATTCTCTCTGCAGAGACAACCTCCACACTGCTGTTCCCCCCCAGCTCCTTCCCCAGGCTGGTGCCTCCTGACTTCCCCTCTACACACCGTGGCCCTTAACAGGAAATGAACACTGTCAGCCATAGTAGAGGTGGCCAACAGGGACACAGGGAAGGGCTAAGCAAGAAAGCCTTTACAGCCCCCGTAAACCTGTTTAATCCTGTGCCAATCTCCTGCCCTCTGGTGGTGGCACTGTGTCCCTACACCTCCTCAGGGCAGAGGAAGTGTCCTGAACCTCCCACTCCCACCTGGTTAATGAAAGCCCAGAGTCCACTGCTCTCCACCTCTGTGTCCACAAGGACTCACATCCAGGCCTTTCTTCAGCTCCACCTACCTTCTCTGCGCTCTTAATTTCACAAGTGATCCCTCTCAGAACCAGATCCAGTTCAGGCCGATACCGTACTTGGTAGTTGCTAAACTGGATCTCCCCTTTGCTGGGCCAGCCTTCTGGAGGCCTCTTATCAGTCACCCAAGGTGCCTGGCAAGGAGACAGGAGGAGAAGTGCTTTACATGGTGACAACTCGTTCATCAGTCCCCACGGGACTCATGTCACAGAACAGGGTAGCAGTGCCCCAGCCTGTGGACATCTGCATTGAATATACTAAGCTAGACCAGTACTTCCAGAAGGTTCCACATGATTCAATTAAAGAAATCCTATCCCACAAGGTTGTTTCTCTGTGGATCTCCAGAATGAAGCCAGTCCTGCATCCCAGGACCTGACTTCCCCCAAACCATTTCCTACTTTAAATTTCAAGAAGTTACGTCCTCTGAGTTAGAGCAAGGAAGATTTTCAGAGAACCTTTATGACCCCCCCTTGATTATCTCCAAACAAGTGAAGTTGCTTTCTGGAAGCAATCACATTTTTCCCCCTTGTCCCTGGGTTCCTCTGATTCCTCCTTACCTCATTTTCTACTTTTATGTACTCATTTATTCGCTCAACAGCCACAATGTTGGTCTCTATTTCTGACGTCATCCTCACTAGCCAGTTCAGGGTTTGTGTGATCTACAGAAAAACCAGAAGACTAAAGATCATCTCAGGCTCAGAAACCAACTCAACTAGTCAAACCACAAGGTCAATCTAGTGCCGCCTTTGTACCCAGTACTATGCCAGACTCTGCAAGAAAGCAAGGAAGCGTGTAAGTGACAAACTGCACCTCCTTGTGGGAGGAAGTGAGGCCAACGCATGGAATGGCTGGAGGACAATTAAGTGCTCAACTGTGTGGTGCTCACAGGAAACTTGGAGTGGCCTGGGGCCAAAGCTGAGGCTGGTGATTGGTGGGGTGGGACCTGAACTCTCCTGCCTATAAAACTCTTAGTGGGTAGGGGTGGCATTCCACCAACGGGGAAACACAAGGAAAGACACAGGGTAGGAAAAGGCCTTCCAAAAAGCTGCCTCCTGTCTGCTCTCAATTAATTAACAGCAGCTTGGATGAGAACACAACCCTCAGAGTGGGACATCCACATGGACCCTTGTCCTCCTTTATACCAGTAAACCCCAGGGGCCTTCCTGCCACTACAAAGATACATCTAACCACCAGGAAGAGAGTTATCATGATCTGGGCCAGTCTAAAGTCCAGGGAATCAGTGAGTTACTCAGATGCAAGCTTCTCAGATGCAAACTTCTTTCAGGCAAGGCCCGTAGGCCAGGCACATATGCACAGGGAATTTTTGTTGAGCTCATGATGGTTAGAGAGAGGAGAGCGCAGGAGGGTGGGGACTAAGAGTACCACTTGGTGTAGGCTGAACTATATGAATTTGTTGATATTTGAATGTTTTGGTTTGGTTCAATCTAATAGTTGTCCAATTCTTTGTCCCATCTGTCCTAGGATAATAAGCCTAGAGATGGGGAGATTAAAGGGCAATGGCACAAGGAACCCAGTGATTCTGGTGAATGACAGAGTCCTTCTGGGTGTCTGGCTATGATCACCTTGGGCCTTATTAACTCCTACTGAAAACAGCACTATACAGAGCCTGTCGGTAGCAGAAGTTATTTGTTCAAAAGACTTTCTGGCTACTTCTATATTATAAAATAAACTCATCTATTCTCTTTTAACTATAATCAAGCAAACAGGCAAAGAGATAGGAAACTACTAAATTGAATTATATGAAATTGCTTCTTTAACTCCCAAGGGCAACAAAATTTATGTCCATTTTCCCAGGTGGCACTGGTACCCACTTAGAAAGGGTAAGGAGTGTGCCTGTGGGTTACACAATTAGTAAGAGATGGAGCCAGGGTTTGAATCTCAGTCTCCCCTGGTCCCTCTGGATCTAGAAAGGAATCACAAGTCCAGACTCCATGGTACACTCTAGACTCCATTTAAGAATGATGCACTAATTCAATCAGATTCCCAACCTCAGACTCACATTGAGTGAATTGGACAGAACAAAACCCACAGTGTCCCCATCTAGGGTCTTTCTATAAATAACCATCATCAAGGATGAAAAGAAGACGATCAGGTTCCCAATCAGCTCCAGACGAACTGCAAGCCACCTGCAGGGCAACAGAACCAGAGAAAAGAGGTGTCACTAACAGGTGTCCACTTCCTTACCTTACCCAGCAACCTAGGTGTTCACAGAACATTCTTAGAGGGCTCAAGTTGGTAGGGCTGTGTTCTTAGGAGGTGCCTCAATTTGACTATACCATGATTTCCTAAGGCCTCATAAGTTGGGTTTTAGAAAATGAATTACATTTTAAAGATAGTAGAGGAGTTTGCTACACTAAGGGAATCCTATAGTTCAGTGTCTCCCAAACTTGCCAAATGATAAGAATCATCCGGTGGCAATTGTTAAAAATACGCAAATTTGTGCAGAAAAATTCCTGGACTCTTCCCCAGGAGATTCAGGAGATGGGTTCCAGGAATCTGCATTTTCAACAAATGTTCCAAGTTATTTTGTTTGATTAGGCAGGGGAACAATGGCATAAAGAATAAGCACCACAGGAAGGTCCAATGTACTCTATCTGATTTCATGGCCTTAAAAAAGTGAGGGAGAAGCTGGAGAAAGACGGAAATTAGGTGAGAGCTGACCACAGGGAGATATGTCAGGGCTTTGTAGAGAACTGAATAGTATGTAGATTGACATAATTTATAAAAACTGACTTTCCTAAGTAAAATGTACTTAAATAAATTTGCACAAATAATTCTAGCATATGTACAAATAAATATGATATATATTTTACAAAAGGGGGGAGTCCTAGAGAAAACTGACTTATACCTGTTTCCTTCTTGGAAAGTATCTAAGAAATAAAAAATCTTTACAATCAATTTCCTGACCTCTTCATATTCCAAATAACACTAAGCGTCATTAGCCTGCCCTTCACACCTCAAGACGAAATGGAAGCCACCCAAGAGTTTTCACTTCCTGAAAAAGACCTTCCTCCTCCAAGGACATGCCACTTCTTGCCAGGGTGAATAAAGCTGGAGGAATAAAGAATGCTCACTCTTCTTGGAGTCACCTCACAGGATGCGAGCTTTTCATTTCTTGTCATCACTGATTCGACCTAAAAATTCCCAGCTCTCCTCTCTCCCTCCCTCTCTGCTGCTTTCACCACCCTATGAGGAGTGTCCTGCCTGGGAAGAATCCCACATCCGTTCTCAGGGAAGCAACCAGAGGAGATCCAGTTCACCGAGCACTTGTATAGTACCCGGGCTACAAAATTCTCACAGATGGCATGTGACTTCCTCCGTAAGCCTGTGAGATAGGTTGTGTTCCAGCCATTGTGAAAACAAAGGAGATCTTCCTGAGAGGGGTCAAGACAGTTTGCCCAGTTTTGTAAGTGGCAGAGCAGGCGCAGGGACCCAGCCTCTGACTCCAAAGCTCATGCTTTCTCTCTACTTACACAACAGTCATGTTTGGCCAGAGTGAATTTCACATCACTGGCCAAGCCTGCCAGCCCACAACTAATATCAAACGTGCAGAACCCCAAAATACATATTTGGGGGGAATACCTAAGGGCAGCCTCACCTGTTGGAGGTGATCCAGGAAAAGACACATTTTTGGTTGGTGTCAATCGACATCTCATTGTGTTTTAGAAATCGCTGCTGGTGCTCAAAGGCACGGATAACAGACAAACCAGACACCGTCTCACTGAAGTGAGAGTAGACTGGGGACCTCGTGACAGAGTCCAGTCGTCTCAGCTGGCGAGAAGTGGCCACGTAAAATATCTGGAGCCAAAAAAGTAAAGAACCAGTCATGCAATCACGTCACATATGCTGGACCTCTTCCTTCATGGCCAGGACCCAACATTCTTTACATGGAGGTCACAGCCCACATCTGAATGGAGAAGAGGCCTCAGGTCTCATCTCTGACTAGAGGAGTGATGAGAGAGGCTCAGAGGAAGAGGATGGTGGGAAGAGCTGGGGCTGGTGGAGAACAGAGCAACTTGAAAGTAAGGGCACGATACCATAGCCCTAGAGGTTTGAATTTTCCAACCACGTAAGTTTTGTCAGCCTAATCCATATGCTCCCCAAGAACCTGCACACATTGTCTAAATAACATTTTTATAGTAGTTAGAAAAATGGTCTCCAAAAGGATTTGATAAATGCAGCTGGGAACGGAGGGGTGTGGAAAGTGGAGATGGGCAACAAATGGCCCGAGAAAGGTATGCTGAGGTTTGGATAAAAACTGAATAGAATCATGTAAGTGATCAAGACTGTGCTTTGATGGCGTATGAAGGTAAAGATCACTCTGGAGGTGTGTGGAATGTTGAGGGTCTAAGAACTGGAACTGGATGTCACACAAGTGCAGGCAGGCTGTCCGAGATGTGAAGGCTTAGTGGGAGGTTCAGTGGAATGGGATAGTGGTGCTACTAGATTCCAAGAGGATTTGCTGAGACCAGGGAAGAGCTGGGTATTTGAGAGTCAGAATTCAAAATGTTACACCTGGAAGTTTCCTCAAGTATCCTGCCTCTGTTCATTGGTTTGTTACTAACAGAGATGACAATGTACCTGAGGAACTCAACACAAACACCAGGGGGTGTCACCTTACCAGGGGCCACAAGGCTGCCCTTGGCTTCAGAATTGTTTTCTCAAGGCTCACAGTTCATCCTGAAGATAACAGTGGGACAGAACTTCTATCCACAGCTTCCCTCTCCTCATCAGGTTTTTATCATGAAGCCCCTTCCACTTGCTCCAGTTTTGCTGTGAGGGTTGGCTCTCAAGCAACGTGTGTCCTCAACACACTGGAATTGAGTCTAGGCCATCTACAGACACCCCAGTGGAAGGAGAACTTCCCTGAAGTGAAAAGAGACTGAGCCCCTGCTGAGACATCTCCAAGGAGATAAGCCTGAGTCAACCAGGGAAGTAGCCACAGCACAGCTCTTCTAGAAGCAACCAATGACCTAGCCACTGTGAAGGGTCTTACTGAGCTTCAAGACTTTATCCAGAGCCAACCTCAAAGTAGTCTTGGATCCACATGTAAATCTGCCCCACGTAAACTTGTAGGGGGGCAGCAGTTAAGGTGAGATTTGCTGTCAACCCGCACCCATCAGGGCTGACCCTTCAGCTTCAGGGAGTGGCCCAGGGGCTCCTTGGTATGTTAATATATGGCTCAGTGACAAAGATGCTGGAGAGGAGAGAGTAACTAGCAAGAAAGAAAAGAGTCTCAGGAAGGAGCTTGGGCTCTTATAAGTAGAGAGAAAAGGAAACCTAGCCGTTTCCAAACCTACCTGAACAGACACATAAATGATGCCAAGCGGAATGATGATGACAACAAAGACTGGTGTGGCCAGGCAGATCATGACAAGGGTGCTAATTATGCCCAGGAAGCACAAAAGCCAGCTGCGCAAAGACACGGGAAGGGTATCATCCACTGTGGAAATATCCTAGGGACACATAAGGAGAGACAGTGTGCTAATGAGTTCCTATGACATTTTACATCTTCTCGGTTCTGGCAGGGAATTTGCTCAGTTCTGGGTTCCCAGTAACTCCTTCATTTAATCATGTCATGGTTTTCATTTGCAGTACACTGTTCTGCTCACCTCAATAACCAAGCTCATTTTTGTAATTTCCTCATCTTTCTAAATCCCTCCAAACAAATTTGGCAGTCATCCTTCACCTTTTTCAATAGAGTTGGTGATAGAATTGCACTCTTCTCAGTGAAATTTCCTTTTTTGAAATTTATATAACTACTGTAAGCTAACAGAGCCTTACAGGTAAATCCTCCTATACCTGAGCCAATTCAATTATTCTAACTTTACACAGGTTCTAATTCTGCTGATTACCTAGAACAGAGACTGGCACATAACATGTTTAATAAATAATTGTTTGGAGGCTCCAGTCAACAAGCTCTGTCACCCACCACTGAATGAAGAACCATCTTCTGCGTGGGAAGTTATTTCCTCTGCCGAGCATAGAGCTCTTTGCAGGAGTGAGGTGGAGACTTAATGTGATCCGTGCCTGGCCACTATTCTAACCAAGGAACCCACAGATGATGGGTGGGTCTTAATCACCATAGTGCTTACATATCATATCAAATAAATGAGCAAATGGATGGAAAGATGGATGGATGGATGGATGGACGGATGGATGGATGGATGGATGGATGGGTTTGGTACACACAGGAAGCCTTGCTTATATTTTGAGTTTCCTTTGCCTTAATTTTTAGATTATGTTAATTCTAGGATTAATAATATGTGAGTATCAACGTAAACCCAAATTATCTCTGGAGTATTCCAAACTGGGTAAGAGAAAACAGTTTCCTAGGGAGCCCTGAATAGTGGATGACTCCTGAGTCTAATTTATCCTTCCCAAAGTCATATCAGAATGCGAATAACTGTATGTCCAGGGTTGACAGAAAAAAAGAAATCCCCACAGCTATTAGTTCTGTGCAGACTTTTGACCCTGACCTCGCACAAAATCTCCATCTTTCTTCCTCCACCCTTACCTTCATCTCTTAAGGGCTCAGTCATCAGCTCCAGAGGACACTAGACTTAACTTTCCTTTATGATCTGATCCATCTCCCCCCCCCAAAAGTCACCATATAATTAATGACAGTTTCCTTTTTCATGCAAAAGCAGGTAGCAAAATATGACAGTTGCCTAAGTAACTCACAGTAAGATCTCTATGTTTTCTTTTTCAGAAGATTATATCAGAAAAGAGTGTACGATCTTTGCAAAACTTCCGTGGGAAATCTCCATATCCAAAATTGGGTACTTTTTAAGGTCCTATTAAAGAGCAGGAAGCCCATTTAAGTTGTCACCAATGGCATCACACCCACCATTTTTGTTCCAGAGGGAGGTGATAAGTGAGGGCCTGTCCACTTTTGAAGCAATCACCTTGTCCCCAGAACCTGGCTTGGGCTGTGAGCTGGACTTTGTGTCTGCTCCAAGACCAAACAAATCAGAGTTCAAGCTGCTTAGATACCTTTTATTTTTTTTTAAATGTGTGCCTTCTTCTAAAAACAGAGAACTGAAGACTCTGTTTGTTATGGTTGAATATTACACTGAATTGTCTGGTTTCCTCTGTTCCTGAAATATCCATCTCATATTCGCTAAAAATCAGTGGATTCGGTCTGGCCCATGGAAGAGAGCTGTCTATGATCATAACATTTATTGAGCATCCCAAAGCCTAGTACAGTCCTTGGCTCATAGAAGGCACTCAATAAATGTTGAATGAATGAATGCCGAGGGTTCCAGGATATATAGTAGATGGAGACAATGTTTCAGAACCCCATTAAAATCGTAGGTGGCTCTCTTCCACAATCCAGATCTCATTTACTTTTTTTTTTTTCATTTACTTATTTTTAAAGCATCAAAGATGGGAGCTTCAGGAATAGAGGCAGCGACCAAGCAAAGGGTTATCCTGCTGTCCCTTTTACTCAGTCACAACCAGTGGTGGTATTTTCACTTGGTTTTTTCTCTCCTCAGAAAAATCCTTCACATCCTGCTTCTACTGCCACCCACCTACCCTAGATCCCCACCATCTCCCTGGCTAACTTCTATGATTTAAGTGTCACCTTTCCTGACATTTCCCACCCTCAGTCACTGAGGCTGAGCTGGTACCACTTTTCTCTGTCCCTCTTTTGGACTCCTGGAATGCTACTGTACACACGGTGGTTATTGGTTTTCCCGTATTCTATCCTAGCCCTTTATTTCCTTGGCCATCTCCCTCACTAGATGGTGAGCTACTTAAAGAGCCAGAGCTGTTCATCCCTATACCCCCAGGATCCTTGGGACCTCAGACAAGTACTCAAGAAACATCTGCATACTGAGTGGACAAAAGCACAGGAACTGCACAGTGTTGCCTAGGGGCACATGGGAATTCTTTCTGTCAGAAACGGAAAGATCCTGAGCACTTAAATACCTCTTACAGTCCTTGAGATACTTACACCAGCAAACCTGTTCACAATCCGACCTGTGGGTGTTGTGTCAAAAAAACTCATGGGTGCTCGAAGGATATTGCTTAGTAATTGCTTGTGAAGGATGCTTGATGCATGGGTGGAACCATGGACACTCCAGAGATTTGATATGAGCACGAATACACCTAGAAATGGAACCAGTTTAGTCAGCACCATGCACAGGGATCCCTGAAGACTTATACCAAGGACATAATGGCAAACTCTTCTGAGGCCAGGCAAAGTACATGGACCTAGCAGATTCTCTAAGAGATGGCTTTTGTAGCCATCACACATACCTTGTGCTAATCCCAGAGCTCCATAGACGCCAACTCTCAGGTCCCTCTGAGAGGCTGGATAGTTGGTGCTATTGAAGATTGTAGAGTCTCTGGTCCAAGCACTGAGCCAGAGGTTTGATCCAATAAAAGCCACAGAATAAAGCACAAGCCCAAAGATGATGAAGAACATCGAATGCCACCCTATTGCTTGTAGGTATTTCAGGTAGATGGACAACTTCACCTGCAAAATCCCCATGTCAACATTAGAATTCCTAATGGATTTTGGTAAGGAATTACCTAAAATGCCAATCCTAGGGGGAGTGCAGTCTCTTAGAAAAGTGGATAGCAGGTAGCAACATTTGCTAGTCTGTGATCACCATTTCTGTACTGGGCCAGGATAATAATGCTGAGATATAATGCAGGGTAAACAGCCATCAGGATAATTAATGAGCCTCTAGGTGCAATGAAGAGGGGAAGGTATAAAAATAGAGTAAGAATGATGAATCTATACCACAAACATTAGTAAAACAAATTCCAAGGTCAAAGTTAAGACCTTAAATTTAAGACCTTGGCTTTAAGTTTTCTTACTTTGAATTGTGTAATAGGAAATTGATACACTGGTGTTCTCTGACTCCCAAAAGGTTCGATCCAATAAAAGCCACAGAACAGAGCACTTTTGTTGTTTTCACCACATCAGAATGGAATCAAACACTCATAAAGTGTGGTATGAGGATATTCATAGGAAACATGTCATTCTTCATAGAAATACGATTTCATAAAAAGTCCAGAGCCTCTGCTAACATTTCAATGATAAATTTAAAGACCTGCAAACCACGTTTAAGATACATCCCTCTGTAGATATGTATTTATGTCATGAAACTTTAAAATGTTTGAATCCCAAGCTTTGTATCACTTCTAATGATACTTTTTACTGTGATGTTCACCTTTCCAGTTTGTACAAATTCCTTCTTAATTAGTTTTTGTCCTTTGACTACTTCTTCCTCCTCATTCAGGATATTTGCCTTCCGAGTTTTCAAGGAGTCTTTTAAGGACTTCAGACGCCTGCTGTTGGACCTAGAACTGAGAGACTGAGATGCAGGGGATGCTTTCCTGAGCATGCAGGTGCATCCCTAGGGTTTTCCTGCAAGCAGATATCACAGTCGCTCTGCTTGCCTCCAAGTGCATTTCAGAGCGGACAGCCATGGGGGGAACACACCACCTCCACCCTCCTCCCCATGCAAGGAAACAAAGGAAGAGCTGGGAGTGTCCATGGTGTCCACTCCCTTAGGAAAAGTCCACAGAGAATAGCAGAATGATCAAGTGGATCTATGGGAGTGATGGGGGCTGCCTGCTCAATAGATGACCAACCTGCGGCTAAGTGTTCGATGAAAGCTGTTCTCTCTTTTCATGGACAAGGAGGCCACATCCTCAGGGATTTCCTCCACACTGGGCATCAGCCCACAGTCATCTTCTTCTTCACTGTCCTCATTGACTAGGAGACACATCAAAGGTTAGAGAGAGAGCTGCATAGAGCTCTCAGAGCTCTATGAAGAAAGAGAAGTCTTCTGATCTTGTTGGACCCCAACCCAATGTCTGATGTCCTCGTAAAAAGGGGAAATTTGGACACAGAAATGCACATAAGGGAGAACACCATGTGAAGATGAAGGTGGAGACTGATGGGATGTGTCTACAGCCAAGAATGCCAAAGACTGCCAGCAAACCACCAGAAGCTAGGAGAGAGACCTGGAACAGATCCTTCCCTATCGCCTTCAGAAGGAACCAATCTTGCTGACACCTTGATTTTGGACTTCTAGCCTCTAGAACTGTGAGACAATAAATTTCTGTTGTTTAAGCCCCCAGTTTGTAAGGTTTTGTTATGGCAGCTAATTAGGAAATACACAGAGTCAATACTGATACAGGTTACCTTGCCCTCCTGCCCTTCCCTTTATTCTGCCATCTTGTGGTCTGTACCTTGAGCCCCAGAACCAACACAGCACCATGCCAGGCACTGGGGCTTACATCACTTCTCAGAAATGGCCTAGTAATGTTTACAAGAACAAGGGTTTAATGAGCTATTTTGCAAACTGTCTTTTGTACACAAAAGATAGGATTTTTCAAAGGGGCCGTCTACCCATGGGGGTTTATAACAGAACTCAGAAACTCAGATCCAGGCAAATCAGAAAAAAAAGTTTAGAATTAGTATGAGAAAACTGTCCAGGTTACAGTGATGTGGTTGCCTGAGCAGTGACTCTGGGAGATCCAGCATCAGACACTGCCCTTTGCCTGAGACCTTCACTCCCCAGGCAGGTGCTTTTTGTTTTCTCCAGGCCAGTCCCTGGAGCACATAAAGAATGATGGGAAGTTCTGACCCTTCCCGTCCCGCTGGTACCCCTGACCTACTTCCCGGGGCTGGCTCCCAGTCCCATAGCCCACACCATCCTATTCTTTGTTCCTGCTCTGTGCTGCCAATGCTTATAGACTTCATGGTTTAGGCTTTTCTGACTCTTGTAGTTTTAAACCACTACATGTCCTGACCTCAAGGCCTATATGTGTTCCCACTTGTAGGCTCTGTAGTTATTGCCTCTTCTGACTGACTTCTGGAATGTCCCCTGTACCCTCCAGACCTTGCTTTCTCAGTCCTGACCTGCTGACGACTGCTACCTGATGCAGATACCCAGAGCCGCGCACATGACTGCTGCTGAGAGGTTCTTAGGAAGAGCCCCAGGGAACTGAAGCCAATCGGTGACCCCAGGGGTAGTGGTGTTGGGCAGAGGCTATTCCTGGGACACACTGTGAGACTATGCAACTGCCATCATTTTTTTCTGGTGCAAACCACTCGGTGGTTTTTGGTGTACTAGTCAAGATCCCTTTGTTAGGGCTTAACAATTTAGCGGCACACTATTAGTACCGGGTATCATGAAGGTGTTCAGAAAATGATTTTAATGGATTTAGGGTAGATGGGGTGGGATGTGACTAGTCAGGGCATTCCCTGAAAGGGGGCCCCTTGTGCCACTGGTGTGTCTCCTGTAAGAGCTGATCACCACAAACCTCTAGTTGCCTTCTTCAGAGTGCCCTCTGCATGTCACAGACCAGATGAGCAGGGTAACCCCCAGTTTGGCTCAGATATAAAAAGTTTTTATGTTTGTATTTCTTTATAGAGACACAGAACACAGATTTTAGAGCTCTGGATAATTCACTTCCAAGTCTAGTGCACTGGATACTGAACAGATCAGGAGGTAAACAGTGATGTTTACTACTCCTCCCTCTCCCACACCCAAGTGCTATCCTGCTCCAGTCCTCTTCACATACCTGTGGCCTCGTCTTCAGGACCCGTCTGTTTCATGAATGTCTTCAGATTCTTAGCAAACGATCCTTTCTTGGCCAGCAGAGTGCTGTAGGACCCCTTCTCTAAGATGGTGCCGTTCCCCATAACCACAATCTCATCCACTTGGGGAAGAAAGTGAATGCTGTGTGTCACCAAGAGTCGAGTCTGTAAAAATGACAGTAAGTTGACCCTCTGTCCACTACCTTCCTTAGCTTACTCTTAAAAAGGAAAAAAAAAAAAAAAAAGATTTACTGTGGGGCTTTGCTTCAAAATATGGCCCTGATCACTTGCCCTCTTTTACTTTCTCTTTGCTTCCCAGCATCTTATCCTAACCTAACAGACGACCTGACCCCCGTGTGTAAGATGAGACTCCTGTCATCATGGGTATATTCATAGTTATTTTCCTGGAGTGGCAGTGAGCTTTGCACACATTTTCCTCCAGCTTCCAGGGTAGCTAAGAGCTGGGCTTAGGAATGTCACCTGAGATCAAGAGCTATCAATACAACTGAGGCATGCAAAACTAACTGCCCCTCTCACTAAACAGCGAACCAACTGAACTAACAAGAACTGCCCAGATTCTTTTAGCATGTTAGACACACTGCGGGGCAAGAAATTTTGTCTTTGGCCCAGGCCCTCCCCAATGTGGAAGACTTGGCATCCCTTGTATTCCTGTCTATTTATGGACCACACTGACTCCTGAATCAGGGACTCCACTCAGAGAAAGACAAACACTCATGGATCAGTAATGAGGCTCAGATAGGGGCCATGGGGTTGAGATGGGCCTCTGGAGAGACAGTCCAAGCCCACTGCCTTTACAGGCACTAGGTCCCTCTTACCAGGAAGACTCAGGAGATGCTCATCCTTCAAGTCTCAGCTCAAGGCCAACTCTCCTGGTAGCCTTTCCTGAGTCCTCAGGCAAGAACTAGGTATTCCTCCAATGTTTCCACTGTAGTTTGTATAGACTGCCATTAAACTAATCCCTGTGTCATATTATTGTTTGCTTTTTGGTGTATCTGCCAATTAGACAGTAAGTTACTTGAGAGCAGGGACAAGACCTTACCATCTGTGCACTGGCAGTCTTTGCAAAGAACCAGGTACAGGGTGGGTATTTAGTTCATGAAAGAACAGAGCCAATTAGCCTTAAGAACAGAAGCTAGGACCAGGAATAGGAGGGAGAGTGAGTTCTTGTCGACTCACTGATCCAAGAGAGAGGCAAAAGGCCTCAGTGGGATACTAGCTCACCCTCTGATGGGCAGCTCTCAAAAAATCTTGAAGGGAGGCCAAATACAGATGGCGTGCTGATAGCTCGCACTCTACACTTGCTGCTGGTGAGGAGCATATTCAAACCCTCGAGGGGCTCTGTCAGCCCCTCTCCCACTCAGCCCACTGTGCTAACTTGCCTATGGTAAGGAAAGCCCATGACTCTAGTGACTTGCTCTGGCCACTTCATCAGTACTATCTCACAGGGCATTGTGAGACTCAAATGAGACAGCAATCAAAATGCTTAGCACATGCCTAGGACATAATAAATACTCAGAAAATGTAAGCTTTATTTCTATATTCAGGTCGGGTCATCCTTTCTAGGCACAGTGCTCCTACATCCTGCCAGAGTTTTAGGGAAATGCCTTCTTAGAGTATAGCTCTAATACTTGCAGGATGACCTGTGTCCCACCAGCAAGGTAAACTGTTGGGTCCTCTAGGGTGTTTTCTGACATCAACCAATTCTCTGAGTGTCCAGCAATTCAATTTCAATTCTGACACTAGCTACCCAGAATTAGCACAAACCCCACAGCTTAAAGGCTCAGTCCCACAAGACTGCCCTGACTTCAGATGCTGGCCCAAAGTCTTGGACCACCCATACTTCTGATCAACTAGCTATAAATTGAAGACTCTCATGGCCCCCTCCTCAGGTTTGATAATTTGCTAGAATGGCTCATAAACCCCAGGAAAATACTTTACTTACTGTTTACCAGTTTATTTCAAAGGATACAACTCAGGAACAGTGAAATGGAAGAGCTGAATAGGGCAAGGTCTGGGTGGGGGGAGGTGCTTGTGCAAAATTTCCATGCTCTCATGAGGTGTGCCACCCTCCCAGCACCTTAATGTTCTCACCAACCCAGCAGCTCTCTGAATCTTCTCATTCAAGAATTTTTATATCCCAATCTCCAGCCCATCCTCCCCTCCCCAGAGGTTGGTGAGTGGGACTGAAAGTTCCAACCTTCCCATCACTTGGTCTTTCTGAGGAACAGCCTTGTCCAGAGGCTGCCTAAGGGCCCCTCCCTAAATCACTAATTTAGCATAAACTCAGGTGTGACCTAACGGGGCTCATTATGAAAAGCAGAAGACACTCCTAGTGTCACTCAGGAAGTTCTAAGGGTGAGGAGCTCTATGCCAAGAACTAGTGACAAAGACCAAATATATTTATGATACCACATAACCACATATCTCAAAGGACCTTCTATCATAATCAGTCATCCTAAGAGGCTCAGTGTCGGAGCCAGAGAATACAGCTCAAATTAGCCAGTCCATACGTAAGCTATGACCTCAAGATGGAAGCCCTCACTGGGTGGTCTCCTGAAAGACAAGTCCAACCCTGTATCTCCTCAGCAGCCCAGGGGGGCAGGTGAATAAGGAAATCTGCTTCAGGACCCAGCAGTCCTAAGAGATATGTGCCCCTCCTCATGTCTTCATCACTTTAATTTCTCACCTTGCCTTTCAACAAGCCACTGGGACCCAAGACCTTATTGAAAATATGTTTTCCTACATGAGCATCCACGGCTGATAGGGGGTCATCCAGAATATAGATGTCTGTATTTTGATAGGTAGCTCGGGCCAGGCTGATCCGCTGCTTCTGACCCCCACTGAGATTTATACCCTGAAGAAGAAAATAATTTCTATTAAGTACTGAAACCAAGTCCCCCTAAAGTTGAGTTCCTCTATTGAATTTATGATTCACATCGCTACTAAAAGTCGATTCCCTTTCTTGTCCCACACCTGTTCCCCTCAAGATGGAGGAGCATCAATGAAAAGGGGGGACTGAAAGCAAGCAGAACTCTGCGAGGCCCTCCTGGGTACCAAAGCCCCTCTGTGTTCTTGTTTCTTGTTGTAGAAAAAAGCTTTAGTCTCCTAGGCCTTCCCTGAGTTCTAAAGAGCAGGCTCAAGCAGTTACTCATAGGGAAGTGCAGGAATGCAGAAACAAGGGAAAAACAATCAAGAAACCACAGTTCAGCAATAAAACAGAGTCCTAGTTCCTCCTCAAGGGGTGTATGTAACAATCTTGACACATTTTTTGAATTGTTCTGCAGAAACTAAGATTCTCACCCCGGTGGAAGATGGTAATTACATGCTAACCACAAGCACTTAGACCTCAAAGTGGCTGGAACCAGAAAGTTGATGATTAAAAAAAAAGATTCCCGAAACACCACCCTGTTACTTTACCACCAACCAGTCAGAAGAAAGTCCACAAGCTGCAACCCTCACCCCAAATGTTGCCTTTAAAAACCCTTCCCTGAAAGCCACTGAGGAGTTTGGGTCTTTTGAGCATGAGCTGCCCATTCTCCTTGCTGCACCCTGCAATAAACACTGTAATTTCCTTCACTGCAACCCGCTGTCAGTAGATTGGCTTTGCTGCAATGTGGGTGACTGGACCCAAATTTGGTTCAGTAACATAATTCCTTTATACAAATAAGCATCTTTGATTCAAATAAATACTTTAGGCCTAATAATTAAAAGTGTGCCCAACTTACCATTTTGTATCATGTAATTTACTTATTTTCTTGTTGCTGTTGCTTCCAGCCCCATGAGAATGTAGAATTTACCAAGGTAGATTTTCTTTATTTTGTTTGTGGATGTAACTGCAGCATTTAAAACAGTGTCTGGCACACAGTGGTACTCAATAATTGTATGCTGAATTAGTGAACAAAATCACTCTAGAGCTATATCTTCACTAGTCATCTAACATCTCAAGATCCTTCCCCAAAAGACTGCTATTTCATTTTTAGTAATAGAGAAAGAGGATTAAAACATCCTAGATATGTAGTAATCAGGGATTTCTAAACAAATTATGCTACATCCATATAATGAATATAGTAATTCATTAAAAATTAATTTTTTAAAAGGACATTTAATAACATGAGAAAATAATACATACTAAATTTGTAAATGTTCAAAGCAGATAAGAACCCTACTCTGGCCCTCACTAGTATACAGAATAGGGTTAGGACAACTAGGCTCTGGTCTACTTCTGCCCCTCCACCTGTGGGGTCAACCTTGGATCCGCCGCTGGCTAGTTAACCTCTGAGGTCCTAGTCTCATCATCTTTCCTTTAGATTTACACAATTCCTATATTTGCTTCCAGTAACAAAATTTTAAATTTCTGAGTTATTTGCACAAAATATTGTGCAAACTCCTCTATTTTCTGGTGTTTGTTCCAGACTTGGCTACCAAAATTGGTCAACTATTTTGTTGCCATGTACTTCTTCACCATCCTCACTCTTTTTCTTCACTGTTTCTTCACCCTTCAAGGTGACCCCTTGGTGTCCCAAATACCTTCTCTCCAATCTCAGCCAGGTCTCCTCCAGGCAGCACTTCCAAGTCTGGGAGGAGGGCACAGGCCTCCAGAACTTGCTGGTATTTCTTTTCATCCAGCTCTGCTCCAAAAAGGATGTTGTCCTTTATGGTACCATTCTGAATCCAAGACTGCTGTGGGACGTAGGCTATAGTGCCCTAGATGGGAAGGATTAGACCATGTGACAGTTTTGTACCTCTGGAAAAGCAGGATTGAAGAAGGGGGTGGCAGGAGGTGGGAGGAACAAATGGAACTTAGATCTGAAAAGGGTATATGTCAGGCTGGCTGAGCACATGCTATTTATAAATTACATCAACCAGAGAGAAAGATTCAATATCCTATTCATCACTTAACTTCTCCTTTTTTGGACTATCACTCTCTAGCTATGATCTAAAAATTGGTGCATGAATGCATATGCTGCTTCCAGAACAGGGTTTTAGACCCCAGTGAGGTTACTAGGACCAGCAGAAGGCTGACACTGTTGGGGAATGGGATAGATGACATCCTAGCAAGCAAGAACTAAGAGACTGACATTTGGGCACCAGGCTGATACATGAAGCAGATCATGTCAAAGGAGAGATGGAGCCTGACAAACGCCTCTGTGTAAGGACAAACTCAGTTATGACTTAGTAAGAAAATGCTTCCTGAGAGGAGTTCAGAGACAGAATTAAATCTATAGAGTCTACTCTGCTATACTGCGTGCTTATTTAATGCAAATTATTTCCTTAGTAAATCAGGGAATAATGTCAGTGTAATGTGGAAGAAATGTTAGTTCTTAAAATTTTTCCAAGCATGTCTGTGAAAGCAATTAGGGGCAAGCTTTCTTACTAAAAACAAAGGCTTAGCAATATATGAAGATCTTAAGAAGAAAAGCTAAAAATCCATAGACATGCCTCTTTTTGGTGTAAGTAGTGGCTCATTAAATGATTCCAAGTACCTATAATTTGCCCTAAATTTAGCTCTCAGGGGAAGCTGAGAGTGCTGATAAAGATGCCATGAAAACATTTTTTCTCTATTTAAAGTAATCATAATTGATGATGTCTGTATCCTATGTCATATTTTTGTATTGGAAGCAAATGTCCTAAACTCCAACCTCTCAAAGGAGGAGGTGAGAGGCCCAGAACTAATTGTGAAGCTGGGTGCAATTATCAGTAGAGGTTTTACAGGGTTATCGTTTTTATGATTATTGTTGTTACTGCTTTTGTTGGTACCTTGGTTTTTCAGAATCTATACTGTTCTAGTTCTTTCCCCCAGGTCTTGTTATTTTTATTGTATGGTTTTGCAGAACTTGAGGTTTTCAGAAACATAGATATAGTAGAATTGCCTATACTTTGAAAGAAGACAGCACTATTCAATAGTTTTCAAACTTCAGGACACATATGAGAATTACCTGGGAGAGGAGGTTAAAATGGGAGGGGAGGGTATAGCTCAAGTGGTAGAGCACATCCTTAGCATGCATGATGTCCTGGGTTCAATCCCCAGTACTTCCTCTAAGAATGAATAAATAAGTAAATCTAATTACCTATCCCCACCAAAAAAAAAAATCACTTGGGGAGCTTATTAAAAATGCAGGTTTTTAGAATCTACACCAAAATCTGATTATGTATGTGGGGTGGGGCAAAGAATCTACAATTTACAAGTCTCCCAGATGTCTCCACAACCTCACCTACAGAAATAAGACAGGAGTAGTTATCAGATTCTAGGCCATCCTCCCAATGAGAAAGCAGCACTGAGAGACCCACATCTGAGTGCCAGCATCCTCCTCACCTTGATGGTGATGTTCCCATGGATATTTTCCATTTCTCCCAACATGGCTGACATCAAGGAGGATTTCCCAGAGCCCACAGTGCCCACTATAGCCACCAACTGGCCTGGCATAATGTCCAGATTCACGCTGAAAGAAAGAAGTATACTTGAAGGAGATGAGGAGAGTTATTCAAGAGTAGCTCAAGCCACTCCTTAGGTGAGAAGTCTAGTATAGGGGATTTTCCCTCAAGACTGGAACGTTTGCCCTGATATACAAGAGTCCAATATATTTCTCTAATGATTATTATTTTTTTAGCTCTAAGAGGTTAGAGTGAGCCCGCATCTGTAAGTTGTTTGTGCCAAATGTGAGTTTCCACTAGAAAAATTATTTTAGAATCAACATGGTACCATTGAACAAGACCTGAGTTCAAGTCCCAACTCTGCCACTGCTGAGCTGTATGATCTTGGAGAGTCACCTCTTTTGGACTCTCATTTCTAAACCAATGAGGTTGAACAAGATGTTTCCCAAACTTGGCCATCCAATGGAACACTTGCTGAAAGCACAGATTCCCTGTCCCCTCTCCTGGAGGTCTGGCTGAGTCTGGCTGGGAGGGGCCCACACTGGGCTAGGCTCCTGGAAACTCTCTGTACTGGCCCTATTATTTGAGTCCCTAGAATGTTAGGAACATGGGGAACTTGTTCACAGGCTTTCTCAACCTGCCCATTGAACCGGTTTCCTTCTAGACTTACATTGCTAGCAAAGTGGGAGCTATGTCCAGTTTCCTCTTTGCAAAGTGAGACTTCCTGGTTGGGAGGGTTCAGAGGCGGAGCTTCTGGCCTGACACCTGCTGGGGCAAGCTCCAGAATCCATGTTAAAGGATGTAGGAATAGGACAGAAGAGTGGAAAGTCCTGGGTGTAGCAGGGAGAGGATTAGTTATGCTCAGTTGTGAAGAAAAAGATCTGGCCTGCTCAGGCTCCTGGTGTCCTCTGTTGTTCTGTGCTCAGGGGCTGAGTTGGATGCACTGCTACATGTAGAGCTTAAGGAACACATTACATGCAGCAGTGTGGCAAGAAAGGGTTGGCTTAAGGCAGAGGAGGTAGCCTACAGGGTGAAATGTGAGAATGGGTTATGTAGATGAAAAATTCCAGATATGATGTTCTCTGGGCAAAGAAGGTCAATTCTTCTTTGATTCTTCATTCTTCATGAAGAATTCTTCATGATTACTATTCTTCAATGAATAAGTAAACTTAAATTGAGTTCAGGTTCTTGTGTGTATCCTCTACCATACCTAGAGACCCTGGCTACCTGCCAACCCTGCACAACCTCCATCCACAGTCTGGACAACCAGTGTCTTCATGGGTTCTCAGCTGGATGTACACTGTCCCACAGTAGGAAAGCAAGGAGGTAGATGCCGTTATAGGGAAGGGGCTCGGGATCTCTGCTGTCAGCTCATCCCTCCATGGGTTTAGCCTGCACTAGGATCTAACTGAACATGTGCACATAGCTCATTTTCCCATGTGTTCTATTACATGAAATTTTCCAACAACAAGACTGGCAAGGAGCATCCTTAAAAAACAGCAAGATGCAAAGGAAGCAACTTACTCTCGGATTGTGACTTCCAAATCGTGGTCCCAGGTAAAGGAGGCCTCAGAAAACTGCACAGCTTTGTCTGTTGAGAAAAAGGCCCCTCTTTAAGTCAGATGTAGGTCCCCAAGTCTGTGCCCTTTCTCAGCCCTTGTGTGCCCTCTCCACTTCCTCCAGCAGAGCCCAAGATCACTTCTGTCATGTGCTGACTCCTAAGCTGGCAAGAGGCAAATGGAAGCTTCTGGGGTGAGACCAAAAGCTGCCTGGATATGAAGTCCTTTTTGATTTAGGAGTCCCAAGCCTGTTGGTAGCCCAGATTCTTGACCTACAGACACTCTGGGTACATTCCCGGGCCCTCTGTCGCCTAGTCTCCTGTATAAATTCCACCTCCACATATAAACCCAGCCACTCCCTGCCCTGGATTCCAGATCCACTGTTCACTCTGGCTAAGGATGCTCCACAATCCTTAAACCTTCAGAACCTGTTTGTTCTTTCATTCCCACCTATCTTCCCAATTCCACATGCTTGGCTCCACCCTGACTTCTGTTTTCTAGATCCTTTGCAGGATTCCCTGCTTATCCTCAGAATAGCTGGCCCAGCTTTGCTTGGCAATCTGTTCTAAATGAAAGCATAATTTAAGTAATAACAGTATGCATATTATGCAAATATAGGTGCAAGATAAGTCCCCCCTCTTTCTCTCCCCATCAGTTTGCTGCTGCTATGCCCTTGTATATCAAAGTTCTGGTGCCAGCACTGTGAATTAGTTTAGGAAGCACTTTCCAAAATCATTTACCAAAATTGCAGTCATGTCGAATGGCAGATGTGTCCAACTCATCTCCTCCCAAGTACTTCTCTAGCCGTTCTATGGAAACACTTGCCTACAGAAGGACACAAAGGATCTCAAGAATAAAAAATTCAATGACAAGCCCAAGTAGAGAGAGGAGTTTGACTTCATTATCAGCCTTGGATGTGGAAGCAGACAGTCAACCTACCAGACTTCTTGCCCGCAATTTGCAATTTGCCATAGCCGAAACCTCTGGCTTCCCACCCTCCAACCCACACCCCTATAGATTCAGCCACACTTCAGCCCTGGGAGCCATCCCACTCTGAACAGAGGGAAATTAAGATGCTCCATTTCAGCCCCTCAGAAAAACTCACCTGGGAGAGGGGGAGGTCAATTCTACTATTCTCTCTCCAGTCTTTGGACCTAGTTCCAGAAACAGTCTCCAGCTTTCTTCTAAGACAAAACTGTCTGGTTGTGGTGACTGAGCCCCTGGTGTGCTCTTCTCTAACTGAGTCCATACCTTGATGACCCATGCAGTGTCCTAACTGAGCCACTACTAGGATCCTCTGTAGAGGAAGTGGCCATAGAACCACAGTGGACGTTGCACACCTCCACATAGGTCAAGCTTAAATTGCAGTTGACCTAAGCATTGGTAGAAAACCCTGTGGTCCTCCTGGAACAGGTGAACTCTGGAGGATTTACAGGAATGTTTCTCACTTGCCTCCCTTCCAGGAAGGCTGTCATGAGACAGCTTCTCACCACCACCTGCGTTCTGATGAAATATACTTTCTGCCTTGCCCCCTCCTTGGAGTGCAACTGCAGGCTATAAAACTTCTAAGCTGTTTCATGGATCAGCTCCTAGAAACAGAGTGCCTCACTGCCCATGCTTCATGGTCACCTGGCCCCTTTTTACGCAGGGAGAAGGACACAAAGGGTCCCCTTTGCTGATCTTGCTTTTGCTATGTGTTAAACCATCTGAATTTAAAAAGAGCATGTAATTTCTTTATCAGCCAAATCTATCAGGCTTCCTTAACACTCTCCAGAACCAGGAGGCCTTCTCCTAAACTCCAGTCCTTCCTATGGCCTGAGCTATCTGAAGCCAACCACCTCTGGGATAAATGCAGGTCACCACACTTTGTCATCCTGGCTGCCTCACCAGTCTGCCACCTGCCCTCTGAATGTCCTCCTGAGGTCTGGTGCCTGGTCCACCTCAGTGACTGTGCTCAGTTTTCAGGATGCATATACTCCCTCTGGCCCACCCAAGGCCTCCTGGACTCCAAACTCATTGTCTGACAGCTTGAGGCTCCTGATTATGTTAGGTTTTAACCCCCGAGGGCTTCACACAGAGAGAAGCCTTTTCTTCCTTTTTGTGCCCTATTTCTCTAATGCTATATAAATACCCCAAGAGCATTGGGAAAATGTGGAGGAAATTGAGCTGGGAAAAGGGCCTAGAAATGTTCCAGGTACCAGAATCATCAATTTCACTAAATGCTCTCACAAGCCTTGTCTCTCTGTGAGATGGATGAGATTGGTATGGTTACATCCTCATTTTACAGTCAGAAAAATTGGGGTTTGGAGACCTTGAATATACTAAGGTCAAACTATTGGTCTCCAGAGACCAAACAAATCTCTCTAGTTTAAAGTTCACCAGCAGAAGCTAGAAATGAGGTATGACAGATCAGTCATTCTATAATATAAGACTTTTAACCAGAGAGAGAGTCAGTTAGCAGTGAGAGTTCCTACCTACCTGGAGCATGGAGGAGATTAACATGGGAAGCATGCTCATAGGAAAGCGCAGGATATTGAAGAGGGTGATGGAGGTGAAGGCCTTTTGTGCATCCAGAATATTATTGCTGTCCACCAGGACATAAACTGAAAATGTGATCACAGACACCTGGAAAAGCAAAGCCAACAGTGATTTATTCCTAAAAGGGATCAAGGAACCTTGTTTTAAGTCTCAGGAACACAGCACTGTATCAGGCTTGAAGGAGTCTTGGGGAATATCTCAACCTTCCCATGTTACAGATAAGAATTCTGAGCCTGGAAGGGGAGGAAATATCTTGCCTGAGGTCACAAAGTCAATTAATGGCACTGCTGGACCAGAGTTCGAGTCTCCTGGCTCCTGTATCAGGGTTCCTTCCACTACAGATTCATGCAGCCTCCCTGAGAAGATGAGAAGTCTTCCCATGCAAACCATGCCCAGATACCACATTCACGCTGAACCCCCTAGAAACTTGCCCTGGGCATCCAGGCCACCAAATTGTGCACAATGGTGAGGCTGGATCTAGGGACATGAGGTAGGAATAGTAGCATGAGAAGCTGAGGAGCGGGACAGAGTTCCCTGGATTTCAAGGTCAGGCTGACAGGTGCTGGGAAATCTATCAAAACAGACCTTCCTCTCCAGGAAGCTGAGCCAGCTCACTGACTCCTGTCACTCACCAGGACTGGAGTTAAGTATAATAGAAATATTATCACAGACTGCAAACGCCCGAACATCAGCAGATTTTTTAGCTCTTTCTTCCGAATATCATAGACTTGGTTTTTGAACGAAGGTTCCCAGGTGAAATATTTCAGGATCTAACAGGATAGAAGAGAGCACAGCTCACACTGTTGCCCCCAAAGGACATCAGGTACATCTCATCCACCCAGGTTTCATGATATGCTCCCCCAAATTGGGGAAGTAGAAATCCAGATTATAAAGTGCGATTACAAAAAGGTAGCTTGTGTTTGTTGACAACCTCCTATGCACAACACGTTTTATGCTCATTATCTTACTTAATCCTAATAACAACCGAAGTGTGACCAATGGTTCCAGTTTGCCCAGGACTAAAGGGTTGCCCAGGACATGGGGCTTTCAGTGCTAAAGCCAGAAAGTTCTGAGCAAATCAGGAAGAGTTAGCCGCTTACTCTTCTAGAATTATTGTATCCATTTTAACAATATGGAAACAGGCTGAGAGTGGCTAGGTAACTTGCCCAAAGTCACCACACTAGCAAGTGGTAGAGCTGAGACTCAAAACCAGGTCTATCTTTTCATTTTGCCACATTAGCAAGAAGGCATATCAGAGCCCTGTGTGGAGAAGTATCAGGATGTTCAAAGGGGCTATTTCACTTTCAAGAGGTTTAGGGTAATATTAAAATCCATGAATTCAAAACAACATATATATTTTACAAAGAACTTACTGGTCACCTTTGAAGGATGAAATGCATTATTTTGAAAGCTGGTAAGGAGAGGAAAGAAGCATGCATTTATCCTGCCTATCCTGTACAAACTTTATTCTAGGGTAACCAGCTAGTTCATTGAGATCATTCTTCATCATAGAATTCCAGCTAATCAATGCCAAAGGAATAACAGAATTAAAAGATCACTTTTTTGCAACTATTAAGGAAATAATAGACCAGGGCAAGGATCATCAGTGGCTGCTAAAACTTTTATGACAGTAGTTTTCAACCTTGGCTGCATATTAGAATCAATTAGGGAGCTTTAAAAAAATTATATATATATAAAATATATATATATATATAATACATATATTCTCACCCCTAGAGAGTCCAATTTAAATGGTTTAAAGTAGGGACCAAGCCTCAGTGGGTTTTACAAACTTCCCAGGGGATTGAAATGTCCTGCAAGGGCCACAAATCACTGCTCTGGGTGAAAGAATGGTTGGAAACTCAATAAGGGATGAATCAGGCTGACAACGCCTGGACCCCAAACACTCATAGCTAAGTTTGGAAGTACACAACCCTACCTGAAAGTATCCTTGCCTCCTCAACCCCTACCCAAAAACAAAACCCCAAAACCACAAGCCTAATTTGAATCAAGACGCTAGATCTAACTACCAGTTTAAGAGAAACACAGGATACAAGACAACCTGGTTTCTACAATTAAAAAAAAAAAAAAAGTAGAGGAGGTGGCAGGAGAAAAGGACCATTGTAGATGAAAAGCACTATCAACTAAATGCCAAGTGTGGACAGTGTTTGGATCATTATTCAAACTAATCAACAGTTAAAAAAAAATAAAATAAAGACATGTATGAGGTGACTGGGGAAATTTAATGGTATCAAAGAAGGCTTTTTAATTTTTTTAGGTATTATAATGTATTATTAGGTATTTTAGGTATTGTATATTAAAGACTGAAATCCCTCTTTTAGGAATACATACAAAGTACTTACAAGTGAAATGACAAAATACCTGAGATTTGCTCTTAAATAATCTAGCAGGCATGAAGTGGGGAGCAGGGATAGAGATGAAACAAATTAGGTCATGCTGATGATTGCTGGAGTTGGGTGATAAATCCATGGGGGTTTATTATATCATACCCTCTACTTTTGTGCATATTTGACAATTTCTATAGTAAAAACCAAAAAACCATTTAACATGAATAAATAGAAATCATGATCAAAAGAGGGCCTGAGAGGGGTAGCAGAAGGAACAGGAGACTTGGGGGTTGATGAATCAGGAGCCGTGACACACCACAGGCCCCGATGCGGGAGCCCTCAATCTCTTAGCAGGGTTTGTCATGGCCCAGAACCCACTGTTGCTGTCACTGCACCCGGAGGGCCACCCACGCCCAGCTTCTCACCTTGATCCCACTGAGGATCTCATTCATGATCTTTAAGCGTTTGTCTTTATTCTTCATATTTTTTACCTGCAGGGAAAAAGCAAAACAAAAACAGAACACACTTCCATGTGAGAGGGTCCAGATTTGCTGCGGATGCTAAGTCTCGGTGGCACTTGTGGCTGTCACTTGGTGAGAACTTGAGGTGCCCAGTGATGGGATGTGTCTCTCCCACTCTCCTCTTTGCCCTCCCTGCTCCTGCCACACCCACCTCCTCGCTGCGCCTGAACAGCCTTGGCCTGACTGTGCCCACTCCCCAGCGTGTTTTTCCCAAGGCTTCCTCCTTCACACTCAGGTTTGTGTTGTCCAGAGCTCAGCTCAATGTCCTCTCCTCACAGAGGCCTTTCCTAGCCCCATAACCTAAAACAATCACCCACTCACGATCACATTATCATGTTTAATTCTCTGCATAGCAATTATCATAACTGATATTTTTCTTCTCTGCTTTTATTTGTTTATGGCTTGAATCTCCACCCCAAGTAGGAAGTAAGTTCCACAAGAGCAGAAGCCTTGTGTAATTTGCTGTGTTCCCCCAAAACAGGATGTGCAATAAATACTTTAAAAATATTTGTAACTAATGAATGCAAAACAAATGAATGAATAAATCACATACACCACTGAGCCCACCCATCCAATCAATGATTTCTGGCAAGCTAAGGACTATCCATAAGGAGCCCGGCTACCTGGTGGCAGCAGGGTTGATTGCCAGGATTTAGGTTTAAAGTTTGGGTTACTCATGTGACTGCTCTGAATGGTTGGTTTGTAATGCTATGGAGAAACAGGGCCAATATTACTGTTCTAAGAACAGCCCAGCAGAGTAGGGTGGAAGAGTTACATGCAGGGTCCCTGGGTAGTCTTCTCTCCAATCAGGAACACGAATAAAGATAGAGTATATATACCCTACGAGTGGTCAGAAGATGAAAGGGAAGATAAAGCCAAGTTATTTTGGGATAGTGGCAAGTCTCCTATCAGCTTTGCCTTGCCCAAACTCCGATCACAAGTCAGAATAAAGTAAAAGACTTCAGATTTTGAAGAATGTGTATACATCCCCAGTGACTCTGTTTCTTTACCTGAATAGCCCTATTCTTGGTGGCGAGTACTCCATTTACTGGTATTAGGAGCACCATCACCCCAACACCTGCTAAGACTGAGGGTCCCAGCTCTGCCCATAGGAAGTAGACAGATAAGACAATCTGTAGAAGGTTTGACCACAGCAGGTGGATGAAGCTGGTCACATCCATGAGCTTCTGGGCATCCACAGACATCAGGTTCACTGTTTCTCCAACAGTGTACTGCTTCCTGGCCCGGTTGGATAGAGTCAACGCCTAAAAATAAAGATTGGAATTGGGATACATGAACAAGGCCAAAGGTACTGGAGAGTAAGAAGGGAAATTCAGGAAGGAAGTGAGGAGACAGTAGAAGGATGGGTTCCATACGGACACAACTTTTCCAAGGGGCTGTGATCTTCTTGCCTCTAAATCTTACAGTGTTCCCTCATTCTTGACCACTCTTTTCTGCTATTCCTACCTTCCCCAACTGTCCCCTCCCCACACATACTTTTTGTTTCTCAGAAAACTCCTATTTATCCCTTAGTGTCAGCTTAGATGGAACTTGTGCTGTAAAGGCTTCCCTGACTCCCAAGTTTGGGTTAGATACCCCTCCTGTGGATTCTCCTAACATCCGTGCTCACCTCTGCCATTACATTCATCACACTGAACTGTAACTGTCTTGTTTTTCTGTTTCTCCACCAGTAGTAAACTCTTTAAGGACAAGGGCTACATCTGTCCAATTCACTACTGTATCACATGCACACAGCGGGGAATCAAATACTGAAGGATGGAAGGGACGGAGGGATGAAGAGAGGAAGCATGTATTGATTCTGGCCTTGCAGACTTTAATGTGGCAAGGTTATGTGGAGCCATATTATAAGGAGAAGGCAACCATTCCCAAAAAGGACAGAGATCTCAGAATAGAGAGGAAGGTTTTACATATTGGAAGCAAAATGATTGTCTATTGTCAGGAATTTGAGGGAAACACATAGATGCCTGAATCTTGGGCATGGGCCTCCTGTTCTCATGTTAGAGAGATGAGAAGAAGGCTGATACCGAGTCTGTCACTTACGGCAGTGCTTTGTACAAATGCTCCCAGCCAAGGGACTCTGGGAGGAGGGGTTGGGGGCTGCATGAAATCGGCTTGCATACGCTCGCCAAGCCACCCTCTGGTGTGGGCTACATCTCTCCTGAGGAAGGTTCCCAAAAGGCAGTGTATGGGCTACAAGTGGCCCTAGATATGCACCTTCACCCTCCTCCTAGAAGCTCTGTCACCTTAATCCATCAATATACTCTTCTTTGGAACATACCAGGATTCTTGGTTGTACAGTAAAAAGACAGAAATTTCCTAAAATGTTAGGCTACCAAGATTCTAGAGAAGTCAGTCTATTACTATGCCTCCCCTTTGATATTGAAAAAAATTTTTTAAAAAGTAATACATAATTACTTTTCAAGGTAATCACTATATTTTTCTTTTATCAAAGTGGAAAAGTTACTTAGTCTTGATAGTCCTTGACTGGGGGCAGGTCCTGGTTATGCGATTCTAGGCATTGAAATGATCTAAGCCCTACTTCTCTATAAACTAGGGGTAACACGGTTACTTCACGGGGCTGTGAATTAATAATGGATGTAAAAAATGTTTTATAACATTATATTATTATAACATTTCATAAATGAGCATTATCTAAATATATGAAATTAGGCCATTTTAAATTCTATTCTAATAGCAATACTGTTTTGAAAGAAGGTCTCATTAAGGGCTTATTTTACACATTCCTCATTGATTATAACAGTTGGAAAACCTGGAATATATTAAGAATCAAAAGAGTAGGAATGGATCATCACAACTGTAAAAGTGTACGTTCATAGAAATGTCTGAGACAGCCTGGTGAGTGACCTTATATCCTGCAAACCAGCAGAAATCCAGTATCTCAAAAAGGAACAAGGGTATTAAAAAATTAATTTTGGAGACGACAAATTCCAGTGTAAAGGTATCTGGGAGTTCAAAAAACTTGACCAGACTTCTGATCTTTTTTTTTTTTTTCATTTCATTTATTTTTTGGAGGGGGAGGTAATTAGATTTGTTTATTTATTTATTTGATAGAGGTACTGGGGATTGAACCCAGGACATTGTGCAGGCTAAGCACACACTCTACCACTGAGCTATACCCTCCCACCTAGACTTCTGATCTTAAGACATTTGGAATACCTGTCTGGGTCCCTTGACAAATCAGCATCTACTCAGGGAAGACAAAGACACACTGGAGTTTTAAGAGAGGAAAGTAAAGGAGAAAATCAAGAGCTGTAATAGAGAAGTCATGATGATAGAACTCTCCAGTGGTGGATGCAAAAGAGGAAGAAAAGGCAACTGTTTGATGTTCGGACCTATAAAAAAAAGTCTCATCTCCTCATGTATGAGTTTCCTCCTCAGGCTTGTAGTCACTCCTCTATTTTCATTTCTTTCTTTTTTATTTATTTTTTATTTAAGATACAATTGACTATTTTCATTGCATAAGGGGACAAAATGAGATTTCACCTTAGTGTCCAGGGCAGGGGAAAATAGAGTTGCTCTGAGAAAGTTAAACACTAAAAGTAAAGTATCAAAGGGAAGATGGGCAAAATCACCTTAAGGAAATGGAAAAGCTCCCAAGCCTGCAGAACTTAGTAACCAGGGTGAAGGTATTTACAAATCAAAAAAAAAAAAAAAAGGAATCAGGCAGAGAAAGGGTTGGTCACCATAAAAGATTTAGAAAAAGAAGTCACTAGACAAAAGTGGGTCTGGGGAGATGGAGCCCTGGTCCACAGTGTGTTCTAATCTACAGCAAAATTGTGATTTGAGATGGATGCACCAGGTCTTACGAGCCCAATTTCAAGTACTATTTGGTTTAAATGTTGGTAGTTTTAGGAGTCTGCCTTTGGCCAGCTTTTCTGACCTTACATTCTTTCCCAAGGTGTTCTCAGCTCATGGAGAAAGGAAGGAAGAGAGGGACAGTATGCAAGCCTTCAAGGCCGAAAGGCAGATGCTGGGCAGAGAGCAGTGTACCAGTTTTCCCTGGCGTTCAGCCTTCTCTCACTCCCAATCTGTATACACACTTTCCTTATTTTAATTTCCAGAGAAACATCTAAAGAAGGCTGTACAGTGGGTCAAAATCAAGTGTTGAGGTCAGTTATCATTTCTGTCAAATTTTCCTCAATCTTGGAATAAATGCTCACATTTACTAAGGGGATTTTCTCTGGTGATGCCTGGCATATTCCACTTACCTTCTTATACACAGAAGCCATGACAGTGGTCCGTACTTTCATGCCCAGCACGAAGCACAGTTGAAAGTAGTACTGAAGGCAGAAAGACTGGATGAGGGCCACGGCGAAGAAGAGGATTGAATAGATATATCCAGCCCACAGATATATGCTACGGTCACTTGCAAAGGAGATCAACAATCTGCCAGAGCAAAACCAAGTAAGTGATGCCCATCAAGCCTCCGGGGGCGCCTCATGCACAGCCAGCCACCCAACCCTCTCCTGTGGGTAACAAAGGTGACCAGACTTGTTCAATGCTCTCGGAAGACTGAGCCCCACAGTCACACTAGCGCTTTTGCCTTTGTCTGGAGATGAGCAGCAAGAGCTTAGGGTTGATGAGCCATGGCTGTGAGGAGGGATACTACGTGCTCCCCAGAACAGCCACCGCACTGCAAGGCCCTCTGTTTCCCTACCCCCTGGGAAAAGAGGCTGTGTGGGGCAAGCTGATTTATTCCCAGACAATGTGAGCCTGAAAATGAATTAGGACATGTATCCAGCATGAGTTAGAAGGGTTTCCTCTGGAGGACAGTTCATTCCATAGAGCCTGGTAGCTGTGAAGTCTTGTCACGATTAACCTGAACCTCCCAATGAAGGCCTGTCTGTGGAGCAATGAGGTTACAAACGCTGGGTACACGCCTTCCCTGGGGTATTCTGCTCACCTCTTGGATATGGCTCAGCTCACAGCAGCTCTGTTTCACAAGAAGGTGCCCCTAACAAGTCTCTGGCTTCCTATGAGGGGAAGGATGTGGAAAAGAGGGAGGCTAAAGGACAGATCATTTTAGATCTTGGAAAATGCCTTGTGCCTTTTATGAACACAACATGGTAAGGTGGAAGAAAATTATGAGCATTTTTAAAGATGAAAACTTAAAAATAGGCTCTTGCCTGCATGTACAAGGGGCAAAAAGGAGAGTGGCAGAGGAGGCCCTGAAAGGACAGTCTGGGACTGGGGGGACTCACTTCAGCAGCTGAGGATTTAGAAACGTGAGGATGTCATACACTAGCTTCAGTAGGAATGATTTCAAGAGGATGGCGTAGAAAGTTTTGAAGAGGGCCATGACCAGCCAGGACTTGGGGAAGTCTTCCGTGGTGCCTGATTTCTTTTTTTTCTTTTTAGCTTCTTCCTAGGTACAAAACCAAATGACAACAGTGCTTACAGAGCGGTGTGGTGGAAGACTTTGCCTTGCTCTAAACAGCTCCTGAGTATTAAGCCCTTGAGCCCTGTTGTCTTCCTCGTACAGGTTTTGGTCTTCTCTCCACTGCCTGGTCACCACCCACCCTTTCAGCTGCTATCACTGTTCCGCTCCCCCACTCCTGTCTGATACTTGTGATCTATTCTGGATTAGGAAAACAGACAGACAAATAAGCCAGTGGGAATACTATGTAATAACAAAAAAAACAGACTGAGTGGAGGCCTGTGGGGCGCCATGGGAATGAAGGGCATGGACATGAGAACCCCCAGGACCTTAGAATGTGCCCTCATTTGGAAATAGGGCCTTTGCAAATGTAATTAAGTTGAGATGACATCATTAGATTGTGTCATAAAATGGTTCCTACTCCAACATGACTGGTATCCTTACAAGAAGAGACACAGACACAGGGAGAAGAGGCCACATGATGACAGAGGCAGAGAGTGGAGTGAAACATCCACAAACCAAGGAACACCAAAGACTGCTGGCAAAAACCAGAAGGTGGAAGAGGCAAGGAAGGTTCCTCCCCTCCAGGTGTTGGATGGACTGTGGCCCTGCCAATGTTTAGATTTTAGACTTCCGGTCTCCTGAGCTGTAAGACAATACATTTCTGTTGTTGTAAGCCATGCAGTTAGTGGTGCTGCTTCAGCAACCTTGGGAATTTACTACATGGGGCATCCCCACCCACTCACCCGCCTCTTCCTTTTCTTGTGTTTTGTTTGGCCTCCTCATTTACATGCTCAGGAGTCCTGCCATGACCCCAGTTTCAGCTTCTCAGCCTCTGTGACATCCTCTTGTCATTTCTCTCACTGAGGTCCCATCTGACCAGTTTCTCTTGCCTGAACAACTGCCCCAGCCTGCCTCCCAGCTTCCACTTTTGCCCTCCAACTGTCCATTCTCCTGGCAACAGCCTAAACGGGCTTTAAAAAATGTAAATTACTCCCCTGCTCAAAACTTTCCTCTGGCTTTCCAGCAGACTTAAAATAAAATCCAGACCCCTTACCATGGCCTACAAGCATCTGCACTGATTAACCCTGGTCCACTTCCCTGAGCTCACTGCACCCCTCACTCAGTCTCCCCCTCCATGCTCCCAGAGCCTCTTTTACTTCTGCAAACAAGCCAACCACATTCCCCTCTCAGCCTTGCCCTCCTGCTCCCTCTGACTGGAAAACGCTTCCTTCTGATGGGCTCTTCTCATCATTTGGATCTCTGCCCAAATGTCAGCTCCTCTGAGAACCCTCTCCTGTTCCTCTGTCTAACATAGCATTTCACCCCAAATATATTACTGTGTTTTATTTTCTTAATAGCACTTAGTACTCTGAAAAAGTAACATACATATTTGGTTTATTATTTATTTTCTAGCTCTCCAAAGATGAGGACTCTTTCAGGCTGTTCTTTATACCTGTGCCCAGAATGGTCTCCGACACACAGTGGTGCTCGATAAATATTTTCAAGTGAATAAATAAATAAATTAGCTGCTAATGCTAAATCCCACCAACGCGCACATTCTAGTAATGCTAAGGTATTCTTTTATTTTATTTTTCTATTTCAAAAACATCTTATTGTGGACATTTTCAATATTCCCCAAAGGAGAGATAATAGTGCGACATTATACCCTGATGTAGCCACCACTAAGGGATTATTAGTATTGTGAAAACTACTAATAAAGTAAAATGCAAAGTATAAAGTGCTGTCAAAATGGAAGGACAGAATCACCAGAACACTGATGACCTTTTGCTTAAGACACACAACACATTTGAACGGACACTCATGGTAAAGTTACCAGGACAAGGACGTCTTGGCTTTGACTCTGGTTCTTGTTCAGCTCATGCAGCCTGGCTCCAGAGTTCCGCTGGGATTTCTTTCGCTGTCTTCTCTGGAACGCCCACCTTGCCTTCTGCAGCTCTCCTGTCATGTGTGTTTCAAACTTGCTGACTAGTATCTTTGTTTTACTCTTTTCATCAACATCCCAGACATCGTCAAGTGTCAGAGGTTTCTTGTAGCCTTTCAGAACAATGCTGGAACAAGAGCAACCCACAGACTGAAGCCCTACAGGTGGGGCCAGAGGCTGTCTCCTTGCTGTCTCTATCAAAACCATCCAGTTCTGGATAGAGGAACAGAAGAATAGGACTTCTCCCTTGCCTCAATACCCCATCTCCTAGCCCTTGGACTTGAAAGAGGAGTGGGAGAGCAGAAAAGGGAGCAGGTAGGGGTGATGGGAGGTGAAGGGGGAAGAAAACAACAAGAGAAGGAGAAGGGGTACTACTGAATTAAGGAGCCAAAAGAGCATCACCTCCCCCTGCTCCTGCTCCTTCCTCCTCAAACACTGGTTGCCTCTCTGCCACTCTGGCATCTCCTTGAGGAGCCTCCACGATGCCCTTAATGAACTGAGCAGACCTGGAGGCCACCCCTATAGTGTCTCTCTAGATCAGTGCTCCTCACCCTGGGATTTGAGAACATGGATGGAAAATAAATCACATCTTTATTTTTACTACCTTCTATCTGAAATTTAGCCTTTCCTTCTAAGATGAATGTAATGCTAAGATATTACAACCACAGTTATAAAAATGAGCGCTTGTGTCGTCACCAGGAGATGTCATAGATGTTTTCATGGCTCATTTACACTCACCGCTGCTTTGAAACTATTAAACCCACCACTAGGTCTTGTTATTTAATGCGTTAATAAAAAGCACATGTATTACTACATCACAAATTTGGTTTTTTAAAAAAGTTTAGGTAACTATATTTCAATATATTTATTTTCCTTTATACTCCCATGTCTTTTATCATACACATTTAAAACATCTGAGACGGGATTCATGGGTGTTACCAGGCTGCCAAAGGGGTCCATGGAACTTCAAAGGCCAAGGATGACTGCTCAGATCCTCTGGCAGCCCGGGATGGCTGTTTTATCCTTTACCCAAGTCTGTACCACCCACCCTGCCCCCTAATTTCCCTTTTCCTGTCCTATTGCCTCCTTTTCCTTCTGTCCTTTTTTTTTGTGGAACCCTCAGGCTACCAAGAGCAAATCCCCCTCCATCCTCTCTCCTAGGTTCCCAATCTGCCCAGTGAAGGAACTGCAGTAAATTGATATGAATGTTTTAACAATCTCTAAGTAGAAAAGAAATGGAGGCCACAGGAGGCACTTTAATTTTAAGATTTCCATCACCTTCAGAAAAGGGAGGGGGTTGGCCTATAGACAAGCCACAGTCCAGGCATTTCCTACCTGTCATACCAGCTAAAGGTGATGCTACTCAGAAATGAAGCCGTGGATAAAGGATTCTGCAAGACACACCAAAAAAAATCATAAAGCAAATCAAATTAGAAACAGGAATTCTATGGTACTCTAAAATTAGAAACTGATTTTTCTAAACATGATGTTGTGCTAGCAACTAGATACGATACTGAAGCAGGCTGGTCAATGTTTGTCTGGAGACCCTAAGGTCACCGGTAGAATGATAATCAAGACTTTTGGCATAGATGTATGAATTAACGTGAAGCTTACTGGGTCAATGTAAAAGCCAATGTTTCCATATTCTAGTCACTCCGTTTCCTTATGTCACAAAATGGTCTATACTACTGTATTCTGGGCTTGTGAGACCTTCATGAGACCTAGACATCTCAAAGTTACATTTGTCAAGATACCATCCAATTAAATAATACATGAGGTTGGCATATTTAGAGTTTCACCTTTTTTTAAAACAATTTTTGAGGGGGAGGTAATTAGGTTTATTTATTTATTTACTTAATGGAGGTACTGGGGATTGAACCCAGGACCTTGTGCATGCTAAGCATGTGCTCTACCGATTGAGCTATACCCTCCACCTCTTAGAGTCTCACTTTTGATGAGTCATTTTTTTCTGAAAATGCTGAAAGGACCAGGACCAGGATCTGGAATGCATAGCAGATGAAGAACACGCAGGAGTAGGCCAGATTAGAATTGTCACCCTGTGAGAGGAGGGGGAAACAAAGAATTTTATCCGAATTAAGTCTAAACAGCCTCCATATTAGCAATGCTTGTGATTAAACTTATTATCAAATCCCCTAAATACAATTCTGTACTGGAACTCAATTTACCTTATGTCATTTATTCCAACTTAGAAGCTGCCCAGCAGTACCTCCTCACGTCACCTTCTCTCTCCTCCTTACCTTTAAGAGTGTCCGAATCAGAGTCTGAAATTGAAAAGTGCCACAGAATATTGAGAGAATCCAGAACAGGGACAGGAACCAAGAGTTCTTCTGTACACACCAGAGCCTGCTGTGCTGGACCAGCAGAACCAGGATCTAGAGAGAAATTCACATTATGTTTTGAAAAGTACTGTCACAAAGGACAAGAGGCAAGAAGGATGGCAGAGAACAGAGGGGGAAACAGGGGCTGAAGGAGGAGATTGTTGTAACTAATCTCATGCCAAATAGGACATTTCCTCCCTGATACCATCCAACTGTCTCTTTCAGGGCCCCGGTGCTTTTCCTGGGATCCTGTTCCCTACCCCATATCTACACTTGGGTAGGGAGTTAGCCAAGAACACAAAGGGTCACCACCTGCATCTAAATGGAGTAACTTCAGGAGGCAGATAAATCTTTTCAAGGCCCAAGGAAATAATTTCAGGCACTACAGTAATCAGGTGGGGGAGGCAGATTCTGCTGGATAGGTGCAAGTGTCTGTATCCTATTTTCTAAAAATATTAGGCTAAGCAATTAACAACAATAACAAAAACTTTGCCTTGCATCATCTCACTTAGTTGTAATTAAGAATTGTTTTCCCAGACCCAGTGCTATGATAGTAAATCAGCATTCTGAAAACCAAGCCATGATTTGTGGCATCTGCCAATTTTCATGGTACAAATACTCCCACCATAGTGAATTTCAATCTCCTACAAGATGTCACCAAACACAGGGTTGGGAAGAGAGGTACATAGTCAGCTCTTTGAGCCAGCTCCAGCACACCGCTGCCTAGACCCTTGTTTGTTTGTTTTATAAAATGGTAACAAAGTTCCTACAGGGGCCAGGCAGACCATGTTGCTCAGTGAAGTGAGGATGGAGGATGGTGCTGAGCACAAGCCTGGTCTAATGGGAGCAACTGCTACTCAGTCCTAGCTGACTGTTGCCCTATGGGAATGTAGGCCCACAGTTCCCAGGCATTCTGATTTTTCAAGAAAGTTTAGAAATCCAAACAATTATATTGGATTGTCCTCTTTTAAAATGATGCTAAATCAACTGTTTTTTAAATACTGTACAGCTTCCCTTCCCTACCAAAAAAACTATGTCTGCAGGAGACAGAGCAGTTTCTGCTGTCAAGTTTATACAAACAATTTTAGATTCAGTGATCCACTGATTAGAGTCACAAATCAATTTTTAAAAATAATGTTTACAGCATTTAGAAAATTATTTTACATTAAGAAACTTGGGTTTCATCTATGATCCTTAGATGGCAAGATATGAGGGCATAAGGGACACATCTTAGTCATTAAAACTAGTACTTACCCTAGGAAGGAAACATGATAAACAAGTATTAAAAAGCAAATGAAAAGCTAAAGTTTGTTTTACCCTATTACAACCAAGCTTTGCCTCATCATAGGTCCCGTGAAAAAGGTTGATGAAATTGGACTAAATTTCAATCCACCAGAGCAAATTTCAGCTGACTATGAGTAGGGAGAAGATAAACAGGGTGGAAGTGATGATGGGCCTTACCCATGTGGCCAGGTAGAGGCTTGGATTGGTGTATCTAACGGCAGGGACCGTGTCTTCTGTGAGTGCCAGGGCCAGATCTATGGCTGCCAGAATAAGAAGAAGCCCAACAATCACCTGAGAAGGCAAAAAGACCACTGTTAGGAGGATATCATTCTTTAGAACAGAATGGTTCTTAGTAATGGATGGTAAAAATGGCAGGCAGTGCAAGATAACAGCGCAACCTAAGTGTCCATCAACAGATGAATGCATAAAGAAGATGTGGTATAAATATACAATAGAATACTACTCA
Organism: Camelus dromedarius; assembly: GCF_036321535.1. Taxonomy (NCBI): domain Eukaryota; kingdom Metazoa; phylum Chordata; class Mammalia; order Artiodactyla; family Camelidae; genus Camelus; species Camelus dromedarius. The sequence continues at coordinate 57,745,245 of NC_087443.1, read as the reverse complement.
GTCATAAAAAAAAATGACAGTTCACCATTTACAGCACCATGGATGGACCTGGAGGGCATTATGCTAAGTGAAATAAGTCAGACAGAGAAAGACAAATACTCTATATCACTTATATGTGGATTCTAAAAAAATACAACAAACTAGTGAATATAGCAAAAAAGAAACAGACTCACAGATATAGAGAACAAACTAGTAGTTACCAGTGGGAGAGAGAAAGTGGAGGGGCAACAGAGGTAGGGGATTAAGAGGTACAAATTATTAGGTATAAAATAAGCTACAAGGATGTGTTATACAAATGGGGAATATAGCCAATACTGTATAATAACTACAAATGAGTATAATCTTTAAAAATTGTGAATTACTATGTTGAACATCTATAACTTATGTAACATTGTACATCAACTATATTCAATTAAAAAAATAGCAGGCAGTGATTCAGATCACACACTCAATAAATATTTCTGGAATCAATGGATACATACTGTTCAAGCAATAGAATAATGTTCAAAGTGTGGTATGATAAGTGTTGCTAAGGAATGTTGAGTGTGATGGTTTTAAAGTATGTCCACAAATTCTGATACTCCTCCCTTCAAAAAATAGAGTGTAGTTCCCCTTCCCTTGAGTATGGGCTTAACTCTGACTCGCTTATAATGAATGGAATATGACAGAAGTGATGGTGTGTGACTTCCAAGAGAGGTCATAGAAAACAATGTTGCTTCCTCCTTGTTCTCTCTCATAGACCACTCACAGCAGGGGAAACCACCAGCCTCCTTGTGAGGACATTCAAGTAGCTCTATGGAGAGGTCCACTTGGTAAGGAACTGAGACCTCCTGCCAAAAGCCACGTGGGTGAGTCAATTTAGAGGCAGATCTTCTAGCCCAGTCAAGCCTTCAGTTGACCTTAGTCCCAGACTACATATTAATTGCAACCTCATGACAGACCCTGAACTCAGATAAGCTGCTCTTATATCCCTGACCCACAGAAACTGTGAGATAAAAAGTGTTTATTTTTAAGCTGCTGAGTTTGGGGATAATTTGTTACATAGCAATAGATAACTAATAAAACAGATTTAAAAGGGGGAATTTCTCCACCCCAACTGGGATGGCACTATTCCCTTTCCTCAGTCATTAATGCCAGCCTTTTCTCCATAAAACTTTGAAGTTAATGATTGCAAATATGTGACCCCAGGATGACTCCAAGTTAGTCAATATTTGTCCTATGATCTCATAAGACATGATACACATTGTATTGTCCTAAAGGACCACCCCCTACCCACCCATCAGGAGGGAAAATTATTACCTCTGCTGAGGAGGTACTCCAGTATCTTAGCCCTCAAAATGAAGATCGTTAGTACCACCTGTCCTATGCTCATCACTTCCTACTCCTGTCCGTCTATGCCTACTCATTTCTGTAAATCTCATTAATCCAGAATGGCTCAGGCAGAGATATTGAGCCCTTAGTAATGAAAACCAGCCAAGGAGGGAGATGAATGCACCTTTAACTAACAGTACCAGTGCTATTATTTGGCAAGGTGTAGAGTCAAAGACATGTTAATAAGAGAAATGCATTTTTCCCAAGTATATTGCACTTTCCTCATATGAGACATAAGAGTTTTTGAGAAAATTCATAGCTTTTTAATTGGTAGGTTATGTTTCCCTTAAGGTAAGTTATGAGATAAAACAGAGCAAGCTGGAGCTAAAGCATCCAAACTTAGGACCACTGAGTAAAGAAACTACAAACCTGCAGACCATTCCCCAGGCCAAGGAAAAGGAGGGGACTTTGCCACAATCTTACATATATTAAACTCATACAAATTGATTAGAAGTACACTGAGCAATCCATATCAAAAAGGACCAACTTACATTATCAGAATTTCCTACAAAGCAATTAAAAGACAGCAACAAACTAACAACCCAATGCAAAAAATGGGCATAGAATATACATGAATAATTTAAAGAGAAAGAAACACAAATAGCTTTTAAATACATAATAAGATGCTTAACCTCACTAATAATAAGGGAGTAATTTCAAATTGTAACAACATATAATTTTCACTTAACTGATTAGCAAATAGTAAAAAGTTATTGAAACTAAGGAAAAACCTCTAGAGAGCAATTTGCAGCCTGAAAATTTTGAGTCCACATGCTCTTAACCCAGTAATTTTATTTCTAGGAATTTATCCTACAGACACATGCACAGGTATAAAGCTACTTATTGCAGCATTGCTTATAACGGCAGAAGGTTAGAAATCACCTCAATTTCTATCATACAGGACACATAAATTACGATATATCCAAATAACAGCACTTTCAAAGTCGTTATTAAAAAGAAGCAGACCTTTATGTGCTAAAATAGAAACATCTCCAAGACACAGGAGAGTGTATTTAAGATACTAACATTTGTGTGAAAAAAAATATACATATGGAGGTGTTTGTAAAAGCATACATTATTTCTGGAAGAGTATACAAGGAACTGGTATCAATGGTTGCGAGCTCAGACAGGAGTGAGTGACAAGAGTATTGTGTATCCTTTTGTACCTTTTGAATTTGGTAACCCTCTGCAAGTTATCTTTCAAAAGAAAAAAAGGTAAATACACTAACAACCCTCATTTTAAAAAATGAGCAAGCATCGTGAACAGACAATTCACAAATGAAGAAATATCCTTAACAAATTTTTAAGAATCAACTGTGTTAGTACTTACAGAAATGCAAAGTAAGACAACAGAATGCCATTTTTGCACACAAAATTAAAGAAAAATACATTACTCAGTGCTGGCAACGGAACAGAGGCAAGCACTTGAACACACTTTTGGTGAGACTGTAAGTTGGTAAAAACTTTTCTAAATTATAAAAATTTTCTATTCTGTTTTAAAAGCCTTAAGCTGCTCATATACTTTGATATAGTAAATCCACTTCTAGGAAATAATCCAATTTGCAGGCAAATATTATGTACAAGAATGTTAACTGGCATCTCATTTTTAATAGTGAAGAATTTATAAAACCTAAAATAACCCAAAACAGTGATGGAGGGATTATTGTGTTGACCTGAGACCGCCAGATATTTCTCCAGCAAAAATGGGTTTATTCAGCAGAGAACTGCATTTCCAGGTCTGAAACCACAGTGAGCTAAATGCAAGTCCCCCCATGACAAGGGAAGGAGAACTCATTTTACAGAGAGGAAAAGGAAGTTGGGAAGACTATAGTTAGCAAAGAGGCCATGGGCTTTTCTTTGGCTGAGTCCTAGCCAGGAAAGAAAGGAGTCTTTTCTTCTTGCTGTTGGGCTCAGCTATTGTCACAGTGGGTGAGAGCTCCTTTTTCTGGTCTCCCACCTCTATTTCATTGAGGTTTCTGTTAATTATTTCTTTTTACAGTTGGGAGGTGTTGCAAGAGTTGTTAAAATAAGTTATGGTATATTCATGTGATGAACTATTTTGTAGTCATCAAAATTATGCTCAAGAATAATGTTGGTAACATTGGGAAATGCTTTTTATATCATCTTAAGTGAAAAAAGTAGACTATAAAATTGCATTCAATGAATTCAATTATGTTTTTCAAATGTGCATAGAAAAAGACAAGAGTTTCCAGTCCAGGATGCAAGGTTAGTCCACCTGTTTCCCATCTTTCCCAACCCCACTGAAATGATGGTAAAGAATACACAAGAAACAAATCCAAAATAGCACTGAGAGTATGAAATGGAAAGGGTGAACTCGGTAAACTGATTACGTTTTAGAAGACAAAAAACAATGTGTCAATGGTGTCAGATAAAAGAGCAGAGAAAACCATGGCCCAAAATACACACAAGAAAAGGCAGCAGTGAAAGCCTGAGATAGACATTACTGGTTGCTGTGCTTGTGTTGTCTGTCTGTCCCCCCAGATTCACTCTCTACCCTTGTCCCTTAGAGCCAGGAGTGGTAACAGTTCACTGCCAAGCCCCAGGTTCCTTTGTAAATACAACCTCCTGACATCATCCTATTTTGCCTCAGCCATCTGTCTCCTGTTAGGACCCTGACAATTAGAGTTGCCTACTCAAAGCTATGTCTTCTTCCTAACAGAACCCCTCTTTTGTAAAATATTTATCCTACTCAGCTCAGCCATATGCTTGGGTGGATGCTGCACCCATCTCCAACCCTAAGAAGGGAATTAAAACCAATCATGATGGTCCCATTCCTCTGGCCTATGACTATTTTAGCCATGGGCATGTGACACAATTATGGCCAAAGAGAAATGAGGGATAGCTTGTGGGGACTAACCACCAGGAAGCTGAGAAAAATCAATACTAGCAAAGAATACAGCTGAGATAATTAAACAGAACAACTGATTCTGGGATGAAACAAACAGTAATGAAGTGAGCAGAAGAGAATTTTAAATTATTTTAAAATTAGTGTCCTAAGAGAGATTTGAGAAGACACTGCATCCATTAATATGTTGCTGTTAAAAAAAAAAAAGTTATATTCAGAAATTAAGACGAATTCTTAGGTATCAAATCCATTATTGCTAAAATAAAGGCTCTTTAGGATGATTAAAAGAAAAAAATTAAGAAACTCTCTCAGAACATAGGGGAAAAGAGAAAAAGAAATTCTAAAAAGTTGAGAAGGATGATCAGTTCAGAGTCCAACATCTATCTAAAAGAAGTTCTGGAGATATGGAATTTCAAACTTAGAGGAAAGGAAATGAAAATAATAATACATAAAAATGTATGTATTATGCAGATAAGAAAGATATGAGTCTTTAGGTTGAAAGTGTAGAACCCATTGAATGAAAAAAAGAACTCATTGAATGAAAAATATAAAAACCCTCATGAAATTTCAGGACATCAAGGAAAAAGGATAAAAGCTTCAAGAGAGGATAACAAAGAATGAAAAGAATTCTAACTTGGTAACACAGGATTTGGGGGAACAACACAGCAACATCTTCAGAGTTAAAAAAAATTTTTTTTTGAACCTAACATTCCATTTCTAGATCAACATTTTCAGAAAGCAAGGACCTAGAGACTTTACTATTGTTGTCTATGAAAATTTAATTTGAGGCTGTTCTCCAAGAAATGTGGGGGCACTAATTCTCTTGTCTTACACAAAGGGGCGTCAAGATGAGGACATAATGTACCGCAAGGTGACTATAGATAACAATACTGTACTGTCTATTTGAAAGTTGCTAAGAAAGTAGATATTGAAAGTTCTCATCATACACAAAAAATGTGTAACTATGTATGATGATGAATGTTAACTGGACTTATTATAGTGATCATTTCAAATAATTATGTTATGTACTGAAATTAATATAACGTTATATGTGAATTATACCTTTAATTTAAAAGAAAGACTATAAACTGAAAAAATCTCATTTAGTCTCCAGAACTTATATTCTAACTATAAGTTTGTCATTGTGATAATAGTCAAAATACTGTTACATACTTAAATTTGCTAAGAGACTAGATCTTGTGTTCTCACACAAAATAAGAAATGATAATTAAAGATGATTTAAAGAAATAAAAAGATATCCCATGCTCTTAGATTGGAAGAATTAATATTGTTAAAATGGCCATACTACCCAAAGCAATTTACAAATTTAATGTGATCCCTATCAAATTACTCAGGACATTTTTCCACAGAACTAGAACAAATAAGCCTAAAAATTTATCCTAAATTCTGAGTCTCGCACAAAAAACCCAGAACTGCCAAAGTAATACAGAAGAAAAAGAACAAAGCTAGGGGAATAACCCTTGTAGACTTTAGACAATACTACAGAGCTACAGTAATCAAAACAGTATTATATTGGCATAAAAACAGACATATGGATCAATGGAACAGACTAGAGAGCCCAGAAATAAACCCACACACCTACAGTCAATTAAGCTTTGACGAAGGAGGCAAGAATATACAATGGAGAAAAGACAATCTCTTCAACAAGTGGTGTTGGGAAAACTGTAAATCAATGAAGTTAGAACACTCCTTCACACCATATACAAAAATAAACTCAAAATGGCTTAAAGATTTAAACATAAGACCAGACACTATAAATCTAGAAGGCAAAACATTTTACAACATAAATCTCAGCAACATTCTCCTAGGACAGTCTACCCAGGCAATAGAAAAAAAAGCAAAAATTAACAAATGGGGCCTAATTAAACTTGTAAGCTTTTGCACAGCAAAGGAAACCATAAGCAAAACAAAACAACAACTTAAGGAATGAGAGAAAACATTTGCAAATGATGCAACTGACAAAAGCTTAATTTCCAGAATATACAAACAGCTCATATAACTTAATAACAAACAAAGAAGCAAAAAACAAAAAACAAACAAAAAAAAACCACCTAAACAACCCAATCCAAAAATGCGCAGACCTAAATGGACATTTCTCCAATGAAGGCATACAAATAGCCAATAGGTACATGAAAAAATGCTCAATATCACTAATTATCAGAGAAATGCAAATCAAAAAACTACAATGAGGTATCACCTCACACCAGTCAGAATGGCCATCATTCAAAAGTCCACAAACGATATAAATGCTGGAGAGGGTAAGAAGAAAATGTAACCCTCCTACACAGTTGATGGGAATACAGTTTTTGGTGCAGCCATTACAGAAAACAGAATGGAGATCCTTAAAAAACTAAAAATAGACTTACCATATGATCCAGCAATCCCATGCCTGGGCATATAGCCAAAGGAAACTCTAATTCAAAAAGATACATGCACCCCAATGCTCATAGCATCACTATATACAATAGCCAAGACATGGAAACAATCTAAATGTCCATCAACAGATGACTAGATAAAGAAGTTGTGGTATATTTATACAATGGACTACTACTCAGCCATAAAAAAGAATAAAATAATGCCATTTGCAGCAATATGGATGGACCTGGAGATTGTCATACTAAGTGAAGTAAGCCAGAAAAAGAAAGAAAAATACCATATGATATCACTTATGCATAGAATATGAAAAAAATGACACAAGTGAACTTATTTACAAAACAGAAACAGACTCACAGACATAGAAAACAAACTTATGGTTATTAGCAAGGGAAGGTGAGTGGGAAGAGATAAATTGTGAGTTTGAGATTTGCAGACACTAACTACTATATGTAAAATAGATACACAAGTGCCTATTGTACAGCACAGGGAATTATATTTAATATCTTGTAGAAATCGATAATGAAAAAGAATATGAAAACAAGTATATACATGTATATGTATGACTGAAACATTATGCTGTACATCAGAAATTGACACCCACAAAAAAAAGGAAATTGCATATAGGGGCATTAGCTAGTATTATGGTGGTAATCATATAGCAATATGTAAATGTATCAAATAACACGTGTTGCATACCTTAAACTTATAATTAACATATAACATTATATATCTCATAAAAATAAAATAAATATAATAATAATTATGTGACATGGCAGAACTGTTAGCTAAAGGTATGGTGGTAATCGTATTGCAATATATAGTGTATCAAATCAACACATTGTCGAATTGTATACTTCAACTTATACAATGTTGTATGTCAATTAAGGAAGAAAGAAGGAAAAAAGGAAGGAAGAGTGTAGAGTATAAAACTGATGGCAGATTTTTTTAGGTACAAAAGGTAACCTACAGAAGAACAGAAAATAATCATACAAAATTAAAAGACTAAGAGAAAGAGGAAGAGAGGAAAAGGAAACTAGGTAGTTGGGTCAATGAGCTAAATTCCTTGTCTTTCATAGAGGACAGAAATAGGTCTTTTTTTAAGTTGATGGATCAAGAAATATAGGTCTAAACACATTATTTGCAGACATGGAGTTAACCATCAAAATAATTTTAAATGGAGGCCTCTAAAGAACAGGACCAGAAAGTAGAGGGGTGAAAAAAGATGTTTTCTTTTCATTTTTTTTTTTTAAAGAGAACACAAGGAAACATCTCAAAATGTTAATGGGAGTACTTTTATCATACTGATAAAATTATCAATGGATTTCATTTTTTCCTATTTCCATAGAGTAGACAAACTTTCTACAATAATCATGCATTGTTTTTATAATCAGAAACACATGCAGGCTTTTCTAATCAGGGTCAGGGAAATATTGCGGTTGTCTAATGATTACCAGACCCTTAGTCTTTGCCCTTAATCTCTGATTCACTGGAGGAGATGCAAGCACACATGGAGTTTACTAAAGTCAACTTCCTAAGGAGACACAGTCTCATTGGTATTAAAAAAGAAAGAGTGGTTTGGCCATAGTTAATATCTTTCCATCTCCGCACAGTCCTCCTTTTCTCAGTGCTTTATGAATGCGCTCTGGTTGAACATTCTACCCTTTACAGAGGGTGCCTATTTCTACCAACTCCCTGGCAGACAAATGTCTAACTTTAGTTCCAATATTTTCAGGAACTATATCCCCCAGCAGTCCATTTTATTATAAGAGATATTATTACGAAAAAATTCTTCTGTATGTTGGGCTAAAATTGGGTCTCCAGAAACAACCGATACTGCTTACCTTGATCTTGCTGTCTGAAACTTTTCAGAACAAGTTAGGCAATCTTCTAGATATTTTTCTACAAACACTTGAAGCTGATTACCACATCTCACTGGCTCACAACACTAAGCCCATTTTTGCTACACATCTGACCTCAGCATGTCGACAACGTTCAGAACAAAATTCTTTTGTTGCCCTGGGACTAAATATGAGCTCGTTCATTCATTTATTTTTTAATTCAATGCATTCAATTACCAACTGTGCACAGGGTCCTTTCAGTAAGGGTGCACCTTTGAACAAACTGGTAGAGTCTCTTACCAGCTTAGTCAAGCAAATTGACTTAATCCAGATGAGGTAAACCCTGCACTAATGACCAAACAACAATGACAGTTCAAGAGAGTCAGAGAGGAACAAACAGCCCAAAGGCAGGTAGAACAGGAGGTGGAGAAATGAAGTCAAGTTGAGGAGTGAGCCTAGAAGGTTCTCATAGAAGAAGTGAACTGTTACTTTGTGAGGAATTATGCTTCTAATTCTTCCAGAGAAGAAACCATTATTTTGAAATTTTTAAGAGGAAGCTAATCTGGGCCTGTCACTCTCAAGGTGGAGGACCAAAAAAAGTATAAATTATAAATGAAGCTCCTGAAACTATGAGCAAGGATGAGTGGATTATTAGTTGAGCAAGGGTGAATGATTATTAGCTATAGGGGGGAGGGGAAGCAAATTATGTTGCTTTTCCTTTTATCTATAGAGACTTGTGTTTATAAAAGTTAAACAAAATACTGATATGTCCATACAATGGAATATTATGGTTGAAACTTGAACAACATGGATGAACCTTGAAAACCTTACTCTAAGTAAAAGAAACCAATCACAAAAGATCACGTATTACATGGTCCCATTTGTATGGAATGTCTAGAATAGGGAAACTATGGAGACACAAAGTGGATTACTGGTTGCTTAGGGCTGGGGGAGAGGGGGAGACAGGGGTTGACAGATAAAAGGTTTCTTTTTGAAGGAACAAAATTCACTGTGGTGATGGTTGCACATATGAAAATATTTTAAAAATTGTATTTAAAAGGGTGAAATTGTATAGCATGTGAATTATTTCTCAATGAAGCTATTTTTTTAAAGTTAAGTAATAATTATGAAAGAAACAAGACACTGATTTACTCATTACCCAACCTTTTCTTGGAAGCAGAAAATGATAGAAGACCTCTTAATTGACTGACTCTAACCCAAAGCTCTATCTCATCCCTAAGGGTACTGAAGCATGCTGTCCAAGGTTCAGGGTCTAACATATTCTTGATTCAATCCCAATACCTGGAGTGCATTTAATACTAACATTCAACAAATGGGTACTGAGTGCTTGGCCCTGTGCTGGGCACTCAGGTCAACAAAGGAGACAATGACTCAGCTCTGGACTCTCAGAGACTGCTCTTTTCCTATTCAGAGTACACAAAACCCACCGCCACTCCACCTCAGGGTGTCAGTGTAAATCCAACTTCCTTTGGCCAAATTCCTTCCTTCTTTTAAGACTGCAGTAACCTGGAGTCGTTGGTCTGTATGCCCATAGAACAGTAATTTACCTTTCTAAAGCTCTGTTTAATGATCAGGACAAACAGAAAAAAGCCTTGTGAAAAGAAGCAGATGGTAGATTTTAAGAGGTAGCTTTTACAACCTCAACTGAGAATCTTTCAGTTCCCGTAAGACCTTCTCTGCATTAATCAGTGCAGCTGGCTGAGGGGCTCCTACCTTTATTCCTCCTGGGCTTTATCCCGCAGCCCCTGTCCTTTCCATTATTTCTCTACTCAGGCATGTCACCTTGAGCACTCACCCTTCCTTCCTCTACTGTGATGATCATCCTCAACTCATAGAAGACTTTGGGAAAATGGAAACCCTATTTCAGAGGCAAGTTTTGGGAGATAATGTTTGGATTGCCTGAATGGTGCAGAGGACACAATATATAGTTAATTTTTACCTCGTGAAAATTACCAACTGAATTATAGTCTCCTGATTTATTATAACAGCTTAAAGATAGATAATCCAGTGTTTGCTCCTCAACTGCTGAAAAGACAACTACTTGACTGACTGATTACTCATCATTGGTGTTTCAGGAGTCCAATATCCATAAAATGTAACAGTCATTATTCTTATGCAAAAATCAAAGTAATCTTAACTAAGAAATATGGCAAGGGACCAATGAGGCATAGGGCAGGTAGAGACAGGGACATTGAGAGCATGGCTCTTCTTGAGACAACAGCACCTGGGAAAGCAGATTCAAGAAATGGAAGAAGACACTTTAACTACTAAAAAAATGTCTCTATTGTGCATCACGAAATTAGTTAGGAAAATAACAGAGTTCCCATACCTGCTTAGCAAGGTAGAGTTTGGTTATAGAAGATCTCTTGGTCCTGGAGCGATATACATGGAGTAGCTGCCAAGGGGCCAGGAGCCAGAGGAAGCCCAAGGGAATCCACACCAGAACAGTTTGCTCAAAACAAAGTGGCAGGTCCACCTCTGGGCTATCTAGGAATGAGGAATTCTGGAAGACCAAAACAAAATGGTTGTTGGATACACACATTTTTGAAGAGAGGAAAGCAGCCTCTGCCTACTCTCACCCCTACCGTTGCTTCTAAACAATTATAACACAGTTTTGTTTTTTGTTTTTAATGGAGGTACTGGGGATTATACCCAGGACCCTGTGCAAGCTAAGCATGTGCTCTACCACTGAGCTATTACCCACTCCCCAGCCCAACTCAGTTCTATATCCATATTCAGCCTGACTGTAGTAGAGAATAACCTTTGTTTTGTTGGAGGTTTACAGGGACACCATGACCTAGCCCACAGGGACGGCTGCAAGAACAAAGAATGCCTGCAGCAAGATTACAACAATCAACTACATCCCCTCCCTCATTTTTTTGTATAAAAGGACCCTGTATTCTGACTAGAGCAGGATGGTTCTCCAAGATGTTAGTCTGCCATCCTCTTGGTCTGCCAGCTTTCCGAATAAAGTCACTGTTCCTTGCCCCAACACCTCATCTCCGGATTTATTGGCCTGTCGTGCTGTGAGCAGAACAAGTTTGGACTCAACAACATGACCATTTAACTATTCAACTCCACTGATACAAAGTTGCCATTTAATAACATTTAGTGACTTTTCTGGCCAGTCCAATCTCTAAAAACCTTTCTTTCAGTGATTCTAAGTGAATTTCTCCAACAACTATTCTGAGTAAACTTCAACACCACATTTACCAAGTTGTGGCAAGAAGAGGGACCATTCCTCAAGTTGTGGGAAGAGGACCGACCCAAAGGGGAGAATACCCCTGGGTTATAAAAACTTCTTTTTCTAGCTTCTAGCACTGATTGAACTCACTGGCAGACATTCAAACAGATAGGCTTCATGCTTAGTTTTGAGCTTAATGCTCAAAAATGCTTAGTCATACTCCAATAATCAATCTCCTATGGCCCTGAGGGCTTCTGTCAGAACTCAAGGGCCTTAGGCATGGGAGCAGCAATGGCACACTGGAGGAAGGCTTATTCTCATCAAGTTTTCTCCCAGTCTTTGCATTCTGCAAAAATAGAAGTGTCTTGTGAGGTGAAGGTTGGGGCACCAGTTCTTATATCGGAGTCATGTGGAGGTATATTTCTCTTTTCTTACAAATAAATATATTTTGCTTTGTACAGCTGTTTGCACATACTCTTAAAGATTGAGGTGCCCTGACCAAGATGATCTGTCAGATGATTCTCAGAGAGAATTCTCAGAAGGCGGCCTGGCGAGATCCTGTGGCAATCTTAAGCCCCACCTTCCTGTGGTATACGTGCCTCGGCCTTGAGGCCCAGGTTCTTTCCAGGAAGGGAAATGCCGCCTGAACTTCTTATCTAAATTATCTAAATTCAGAATGCAAAAGAATTACCTAAGACAGTTAAACTATTTTAACAAGCTCTCTAGGTGATTCTGATGCTGATGCCAAGAGTCTTCAGATCACACTTTCTCAAAAATCACTAAATTTCTATTCCACTAAACCACCTGGTACTCTTGCTCACCCGGTCTTGAAATTCTCTGCTCTGATGGTTCAAACATTGTCCCAGTTCTCTTTATGCCCAAATTTGCATCCCTAGCCTCAACTTCTAGTCCGTATTTTTATTACTAATTGCCAGATACTCTAGAACATATCAGTATCATTTCGACATCAATATATCTCAACAAGACTCAACCATGGACCTTCTCTTCTTCCTCCATCCTCCACAAACTATATAATTTCCCCTCATAACACTGATGAAACTGGAAGCCTTTCCCCTATTTCTCTTTAGAGAAGGCAGTTTTTCAGTTAGCTAATCTAAGAAGAAAGTCTGGGACACAAATTAAACATATGTTAGAGAATAAATATATTATCTCTCCCACATAAAATATCCTCTGGAGATATGATGACTTTTCTTAAAAAAAACAAAAAACAAAAAACTGAGCATTAGACCAACTGCACATCTAATTTTTCTGTTTGTTATTCTAGGCTCATCTAATACGTATTCTGAGTCTGAGAAGAGTCAGTGAGGACAAGTGTAATTTCTTACCCAAAAAGTAGAGTTGCAGAACTTTTCCAGCATGATTCCTGGATCACTTCTGGAATGAAGACTCCTGTATGACTGTGTTGTTTCTTACTCACTCTTTCCCTCAAAGAAGGTGGAAGGCAAGTAGCAATGTGTTATCTCCCATTCTGATGTCCTGATGTTCCAACAAAGGCAGGTCTTCTGACCTTTCATCCCAACAGTTTAATCATTAACCTTGCTGAGATGTGTATTTACATCATCCCAGTGGATAGATATGTGACTGAAGAGCCCCGAGGACAGGCAGACGCACTAATTCCCAAAGTACCAGAAACTTCTGCTGATGTGTAGATATTTAAAAGAAGCCCCTGAAAGATGTCAGTAGAGCCAGCTGTTGCCAGCCTTTCCGGCTCCTGAGGACACCTGACCTAAAAAGAGAAGCATCACTGGGGAGGGCTTGTACTCCTAAACATGCCATTTTACTTCTGCTTTCAGGCCTTAGAGTTTATAGAAATGTGAAATATCCTACTTCTTTACATTTTTAATTAAGAACTAGAATTTAAAATATGGTTAAAAATAGTGTAAACTTTGTTTGAATCAGTCAGAGCTTAAAATAGCATATCCAATGTGAACCTACCTATGTATACGTAATTTACGCATTTATGCAATAAAATGTTAATTTAGCTGTTAGGATTGTGAACGAAAAAATACTGTAAGCCATATCAGTAAACAAAGAATGCCGAAGCCATCAAGTCATTGGCCAGCTCAGGATGCACACAAGAAGGGAGGCCGGTCTCTGCAGCCATACTGAGAGGACTCAGAATATGAAAGGACAGGATACTGGCCTTAGATAGCTAGGTGCCTGTCAAAGGAATGATTTCAATGAGCCCAGACCTTCGCTCCTTGTCATACATAGAAAAGTGCTAAATTCTTTAACTTGAGATGTCTGGTTTTCTTTTTAATGTTCCAACTACCTGGTCTTTGCTGTAAAACTCCTATATATTCTGTCTTCTCCCCTACCTCTTGGGAGCAGTCCCTCTGAGTGATCTAGGAGGCTGTCATCCTGGGCTTGAAGGGCTTTGAGTCCTCAGAAATGTCCACCGAATAAAATGTAACTCTCAACTTTTAGGTTGTGTGATTTTATTTCAGTCGACAGGACTGTGGACCATTTTATTGTCCTTTTTGCTTGTCTGTATTTTCTGATGTTTCCATAATTGTCAGCTATTATTTTTGTAATAATATTTTTAAAGCAAATTATTTGTAGTGTGGTAAAAAAAAAACCTGTAATGTAAAATTTACCATCCTAACCATTTTTAAGTGTACTGTTCAGTAATGTTAAGTACAGTCACACTGTTGTGCACAATCTCCAGAACTTTTTCATCTTGCAAACTTTTTCATCTATACCCATTAGACAACCACCTCCACCCTCCTTAGTTTTTCTTTTAAAATCAGGGCACATTGAGGGGCGGGTATAGCTTAGTAGTAGAGCACATGCTTAGCATGCATGAGGTCCTGGGTTCAATCTGGTACCTCTGTTATAAAAATAAAGTAAAATAAAATAAAAGCAGTGTACCCTAAAATAACAGCAGCTGGACATGCTTGCCAACATATTAAAGTGTAAACACCATCATTTGGAGGATCATGTGGTACCATTTTAGTTGTTAACACAAAAAAACACTCTTCGTTCTGTGGTATATACAGACTGTATCTACAGAGATTAATTAACAAAACAAGAAAGTAATGCATACTTTAATGTATATATACCATATAATTTAATGTATATTTTAATGTCTGGCCAAAGGTTAACTATACCTTTGGTTACCTCAAATTCACAAATGATAAAAATATTTACCACTAGTACAGGTGGATATGTTCTGGATTATTAATATCTGAAAGGAATATAAGTTTTATTTAGACATTCCTTTAGTTATCTTCTCATAAGATAACCATAAGATGAACTTCCACACTTTTCTATGTGTCTATAGCAGCGTAAAATGATTTAGGCCTTGGTATGAAGTAAGATCCAGGATCAGATAAAGGAATGACATCAGTATAGTGACTTTGGCACAGACCTCTAACCATACCAACAGAATCAAGCTGGAAAGATGATGTAATTATAGATTTTTAAAAATCCACGGTGAGGATACAAAGAAATCTAAACGAACCAAATGACAGCTTGGTTTGTCTTGTAGGCCAAATCCAAATTGACTTGTTTTTGTCTGGCCCTGGAGCTAAGAATGGTTTTCACATTTTTAACTATAAAGTGTGAAAAAGACTATTCAGCATGAACAGAATTTCAATAAGAATTTCTCAGTTTTGCCTCTTGCCCCCAAAGCCCAAAATATTTACTATTTTGATCCTTTAAAGAAAAAGTTTGCCAACTAAACTCCAGAAATGACAAGACCTTTACAAGACAGGAGAGAGGCACAGAAGATTTCATCTCTGCCTGGGAGCAAGGAGGAAAAATATACCATAAGGGGGGTTCAGGAGAAACCAGTCTATATTCTAACGAACTTTTCCAGGCCATGTGTGGGGCTAGCATTATAATTTAGAGGAGCCCCAGAAACAGACTGCACTAACCCCAACTCTTTGCCACACTGGACTTACTAAATGCTAAAAACAGTACGACAAAATGGGAGGAGGCAGTTAGGAGAGCTGAGAGTAAACACCTGGCATTCTAAGCTTTCACCTACAGAAAGTTAGGGCAGAGGCGAAAGAGCTGAGAGAAATCCCTCCAATGCAATTACACCTTCACAGAGAGTGAGACAACCCCAATCATCCTCGGAACAGCCAAGGGAGGCAGCGGGGCTGAAGGAGGTCTCCCAAGAAAACAGAAAGCAAGGAGCAGCAACGAGGGTAAACAACCCAGAGAGCTTTAACCAAGATTTTCTCAGCTGGGTCCTACCATCAGAATCAAAACAAGTACACAGCCTCAAGGTGAATCTCATTCCAGCTTACCCAGATCCCACAGGTCCACAGCTCACCTTCCCTGACTCGTCTGGTGAGTGGTACAGGTAGCGATGGAGCTTTTTGGCTCTCACCAGCCGAAACGTTTTTCAGAGTTGCATTTATCAAATTATTCTTCCCCTCTGGCATCAGTGATGTGGGATTTTGGCTGTCTCACCATTCACTGGTGGTGATTTCCATCAGGTAGTGTTCAACAGGAATCCATTCTGTGGCAGGTGGCAGACAACAGGAAATTTGGGTTTTTTTAGCCTTGAATTTTTTTGTCTTTCATAACTCTAATATTGCTGTTACTGAATCAAATTGGGTCTGCTCACTCATGCACAGTAAAGCCAACCTACTGACACGAGGTGGTGGTAAAGGAAAGTGCAGCATTTATTGCTGGGGGCAAGCAAGGAGTCCAGGGCAGCCAGTACTCAAAACGTGCCGATGGGTTTCGGGAAGGCATTTTTAAAGGCAAGGTGAGGGAGGGGCTTCCCAGGGTAAGTGATCAGCTTGTGCACAATTCTCTGATTGGCTGATGTTGAGGTAACAGGGCGGTGTCAGAAGGTTATCAATCCTTAGGCGCCAGTAGGTCTGGGGGCTACGTGCTCATGATCATCAAGTAGTTAATTTCTTCCATTTGGTGATGATTTTAGCATCTGTAAAACAACTCAGGAAATGTGAATCAGATACTACTATCTAGGTACTTCAGAGAGGAGCTAAAGCAGAGGATATGGGGGAGGGGTCTGTCCCAGGAAGGTCCTATCGGGTCCTGCATAGTTACATTTCCTGGCATTTATAACTATGTTTGAGACTGTTCTTATTATCATGTGCTTCTGATCAGAGTAAGAATACATTGTGTATATTGGATGAACACCAATGTGTAATTCTAAGGCTCAGAGCCTTTCTCTTCCCTCTAAACCTCTAGCTTTTTTCATGTCTACCCATTAGTTGTCAATATCTGTTAAATGGAATTCCTGTGCCAGGGATGACAAAAATATACAGGAACTTTTGACTCTAATAAAGGACAATATTTAAGTGGACTTAAAACAGAAAGGAACAAAAATCACTAGCATACAGGTGTCAGCTTTCTTTGATTAGCACACTAAAGTTTCTAAATTAACACAGAAATCCAATTTAGGTCCCTTCAGGACTCTTTAAATAAGGCTAGAGAGAGAAAAAAACTATGTTATTAAAATTTAGGAAATTAAAATTTTTAAAATGAGGCTCCATTACATAAATTAAGGTTTATACATTGCCAAACTCTAAGCAAGTTTTATTCTTTTAAAAAATTGATTGAAAAACAATGCCAGTATTACAGTTCCCTGCCAGATTCAAAAGGAAACCATGAAATGACTCAGAATCACTGTAATGATATTCCTCCAAGGGATCCGAATATGTCTTTTTGCTGTCAACTGAAAAAAAAAAGCACACCCTAAAAGTTGAGAATTATGTTTTATTCGGTGGAAATTCTAAGGACTTCAAGCCTAGGAGGCAGCCTCCCACATAGCTCTGAGGGACTGCTCTGAAGAGGTAAGAGAGTAACCAGGATATATAGGAGGTATATATAACAAAAACCAGGTAGTTGGAACGTCAAAAGATTACTGTTAATTAAAGAAAACCAGACACCCCAAGTTAGTGAATTTAGTGCTTTCTTTGTACAGGAAGATGCAAGATCTGGGCTCCTTGAAATCATTCCTTTGATATGCACCTTTGCTATCTAGGGCCAGTATCCTGTTCTTTCCCATCCTGAGTCCCTTCAAGGTGCACTGTTGTGGGTGGCTGCAGTGGCTGAGGCTTGGCAGCAGGCAGCCCACTTATCTCCATCCTGAATTCCCTCAGGGGTCACCATCAAAGGTGGCTGTAGTGGCTTGATGGCTGCTACATCCCTTGTTTACTGATATGGCAGGCAATGTTTTTCATTCACAGCTCCTTCAACTCAGTGATTCTCAAACTTTTTGGTACTAGGGCCCTTTTTATATTCTTAAAAACTTATGAGGCTCCCAAATAATGTTTTTATGTAGGTTACATCAATTGGTATTTACTATGTTAGAAATTAAAACAAAAAATTTAAAATATTTATTAGTTCATTTAAAAATAACAAATATATTTCATGTTAACAAAAATAATGTATTTCTATCTAAAATAACTATCTTTTCCAAATTAATTTAAAAATACTGAAAATTTTTCACATTTTTGCAAATAGCTTTTAATGTCTGGCTGGACATCCAGACAGCTGGATTCTCATATCTGTTTCTTCATTCAGTGTGTTGTGATATCACACACTATGCGGTTTCTAGAAAACTCCACTGTACACTTGCTAAATAATGAGAGTCTTAAAAGACATATTACTATTATAATGAAAATAGTTTTGACTATGCAGATCCCCTGAAGTGTCTCATAAACCCTAGATATCCCTAGGCTGCACTTCGAGAACCACCACTTTTATCTTAATAATTTTAAATTCCTAATAGAGAAAAGCACCTCTGTTTCCACCTTAAATATGGCTATTTTATCACAATTAGTTCCTCTGGTTTGCTAGAGGAGTTAATTTTTTTTTTTCATTTTATGAGTATGAAATGTTTTCTGAGCAAAAAAGTGATATATTTTGTCTACCTCTGGAGAAAAGGAATAAAATAGATTATAATCTGTATTAGTTCTCTGTTTTTTAATATAGGTGATTACATAACAATCAGTCTAAGTTTAAACCCAGATTATTACCTCTCAGTTTCTGTGGGCCAAGAATTCAGCCAAAGAGGAAATGTCTTGTCTCTGTTCCATACTATCTGAGGTCTTAGCAGGCAGACTTGAGGCTGAAACAACTGTGGGATCATCACTCGTGTGTCTGGCAGTTAATGATGGTGTTGACTGGTGGCCTTGCTGGGGCTGTTGGCAGAACGGCCTTTTCCTGTGCCTTGCGCTTCTTCACAACATGGCACCTGAGTTCCAAAGGCAAGTGTACTAGAGAGTGAGCAAGCTGTAAACTTGTCATGATCTAGCCTCAAAAGTCACATACCTTCACTTCTGCAATATTCTGTTTTTCAGAAGTACATCACTAAGCCCTACCCACACTCAAGAAATTAGATATCACCTTTGAAGGGAGATATGTCAAATTATTTGTGGACTTATTTTTAAAACCACTGTTACAGAAATGACAGGCCAGCCAAGAAACAACCACCACTCGGAGGGTTGGAGTACTCAGATTTATTACGCCAGCAGGCTCAGAGGGGCTTCTGCTCTGAAGCTCTGAGCACCTCCAAGATGTGCACATGAGGTTTTATAGGGTTAATTACAAGCTTGGGGTATTTGGCCAATAGGTATGGAACAGCTTTAGCAGCATCATTATCACAAAAGTAGAGGCAGGGAGGCAGCAAACCAACATTTCAAGGCCAGATATGTCTCTTTGAAAATCCAGCTGGCTAGCAAAAAAAAAACATGAACAGAGAATCAGTAAACCGACACTAATTAACTTAGATTTACGAGTTAGCCCAGCAGAACTCAGATCAGTAATCCGACACTTGTTACACTTAGATTTGTGAGTTAGCTTGTTAGCCCAGCCCGGCTTTTGCTTCACACCACCACATAAGGCCTCTTAAAATTTAATGGAGCTCCTTTTCTGATTGGCTAATATGACTAATAAGTGTTTATATAATTTTAAATAAGATAAATTCAAGGATTTATTCAAATAATCTGCCATCACGAATGAGAAAAGATATTTACTATCTCAAAATTGTCTCATACTTCTTGGTGTTGTCCAAAACTATTTCCAGACTGTTTTGGTAGCAGGGGGAGTTATAGAAAAACTGCACAGAAAGTAGAGAGAGTACTTATATACCCCCAATTCCCACCCACCTCACACACACACACACACAGAGTGTCTCCTATTATAATCTTGCATTAGTGTAGTACATTTGTTATAATTGATAAGCAAATATTGATAATTACTAACTAAAGTCCATAGTTTACACTTTTGTGTTGAATAGTTCTATGGGTTTGACAAATGCATACTGTATCCACAATTACAATATGTGAAAGAAAAATACTGCAAACCACATAGTGAAGGAAATTTAGCTGGACTAACTCGTAAATCTAAGTTAATTAGTGTTGGTTTTGGTTTGCTGTTCATGTTTTTTTTTTTTTTTTTGCTAGCCAGCTGGATTTTCAAAGAGATATATCTGGCTTTGGAATGTTGGTTTGCTGCCTCCCTGCCTCTACTTTTGTGATAATGATGCTGCTAAAGCTGTTCCATACCTATTGGCCGAATACCCCAAGCTGGTACTTTACCCTATAAAACCTCATGCGCACATCTTGGAGGTGCTCAGAGCTTTGGAGCAGAAGCCCCTCTGAGCCTGCCGGTGTAATACATCTGAGTACTCCAACCCTCCGAGTGGTGGTTGTTTCTTGGCTGGCCTGTCGTTTCAGTAATGACATCAGTAAATAAAGAATGCTGAAGCCATCAAGTCATCTGAGGCTGCCGCCAGCCCCCAGTTAAGACAAGCCTTTAGCCCAGCCTCTGCCTCCACTCACAATGGTGCACTCTGAGGGGACTCAGAATAAAAAAGGACAGGATACTGGTGCTAGATAGCTAGGTGCTTGTCAAAGGAATAAATTTAATGAGCCCAAATGTTTGCTTTCTCCCATACATAGAAAAGCGCTAAATTCTTTAACTTGAGATGTTTGGTTTTCTTTTAGTTAACAAGTAATCTTTTAATGTTCCAACTACCTGGTGTTTGTTGTAAAACTCCTATATATCATGGCTCCTCCCCTACCTCTTAGGAGCAGTCCCACAGAGCGATCTGAGAGGCCGTCATCCCGGGCTCAAAGAGGTTTGAGTCCTCAGAAATGTCTGCCAAATAAAATATAATTCTAAACTTTTAGGCCATGCACTTATTTCAGTCGACAAATATCATACAGAACAGTTTCATTGCCCTACAAATGTCCTGTGCTCCATCTATTCATCACCTATCCACTCCTCCTCAATCCCTAGTAACCACTAATCTTTTTACTGTCTCTATGGTTTTGCCTTTTCTAGAATATCATATTGTTGGAATCAATCATACAGTATGTAGCTTTTTCACACTGGCTTCTTACACTTAGAAATATGCACTTAAGAGTTGTCTATGTTTTCTCATAGCTCAATAGCTCATTTCTTTTTATTGCTGAATAATACTCCATTGTTGTTTATCCATTCAACTTTTGAAGGACATCTTGGTTGCTTCCTTTTTTTATTGCAATTAAATTCATGTGTGGTTTTTGGTATGAACGGAAGTTTCAACTCATTTGGATAAATAGCTAGGAGCATGGTTGCTGGTTCATATGGTAAACTCTCCAGATTTTTAAAAACACTTACAATGCAAGGAATAACTCAAAAGACTGAGATAGCATTGCTCAAACTGTACCAAAATATTGATAAAATACTGATGGGAGAAAGTTTACCTGAGAGTGTCAATAAAGGTGAAGCTGGAATCCATGCCGCAAAGATCACTAGAATATTTACAAATAGATTTCATTCAGTGTCCAAACTGCAAGATTTAGATATATTTTAACAATCATTTATAAATTTTATACTCGGATTAAAGCACTGCTATACAAACTGTATTAGACTGCAATGAGATGAGGATCTTATAACAAAATGTTAACTGTGTACTACTTCTTTCATTGAGAAAGTCTTATTAGAAAACTAAACAGTATGCTTAGTGATATAGCTGATTTACATTTTGAGGCAGACAGTTTGTGTACTGACAAAAGTCCATGCACCACTTTGTACAGTAATGATCTACTTATACTTCAAAATCCCCTTAAACTCTCACCATGTGGTATCCATGAGACTTGGCTTGACTTCAGTCTGACAGACTCCTCCTTGATGTATTCTGATCTTATCATATTGTAAAAGCAAAAAGACTAATACCACAAACATAGTCCTATACCCAAATGGTAAAAACTGTACTCTGAAAGGAAGCTCACCACATTTACCCCTATAAATGTCTAAATATATAAACAAAACCTGGATAAAAAGAGGGTGCCAATTGTTTCTTACGGATTTGTGATTGTTCTCATACTTGTAGTCTTCCTCCACTGTTAAATATTTGAATGCTTTAATGTTATATGGCCATTATCCCAAGTCAACACCCAACTGATGATACAGTCACAAAAAGAAAATGAAATGCTCATGGTTTAATCCATTCCTTTAGGAGATAATTTTGACTAAAGAGGGGAAATGAAAATTCTGATGAGAGAAATAAATGGTACAAAACAGGCTTACCTAAACTAGTGATGCCAGTGGTACACTGGCAGATGTTAGACAGCTTGTCATGCCTGCACCACAGCCAAACTCCAAGGGCTTTTCATAAAATTCACAAATATCTAAAATGATTTTCCCTGATGACCCAGTTGGCCTTCTCAATACTAGACTTCCCATGCTCACCTCTTTGATGCTCTCCAGCTAATCAGCTTAATCAAGAAAAACCCTCACTCTTCCCAAACTGTGTGTTTTCCTCCCTTCCTGTCTTTCATAAATCCTGGATTTTGCCTTTGTTTGTTGACAACAGTGTAATGGCAATCTCCTTCTTGTATGAAACAGTTTGCATACAGACATCTAACTAAATACCTGAACTATTCTTTGACAATGATGTCAGCCCTCTCTCTCTCAAGCAGATGGAGGAGGATCTATTGACTGCATTTGTCACACAAGTAAGTTGGTTAGAGCAAATTGGCTATGCTTGGAAATGTTCATTGGGACTGAAGAGAGGACCTGTTGAGTTAGTATGGTGTAAATGGGATCATTTTCTGAAAATAAAATAGAACTCCTCTGTGGGGCTATCGCAAGTAAAAGGAACCAAAAGTGACTAATAGAAATTATAATCATGTTTGAAAACAAGCAGCATTTGTACTTGTTTGTGCATAAACATTTTGTGTAGCCAAAAAGGAGAAAGTGGGGGATCTAAATATTAATCAAAATAAATGCTTAGATTATAGAATATGTATTGACATGGATGGAATATACATAAGGTAGAGTAATGACTGAGAACTTCCTCCAAATAATGTCAGATGCCAAAGCACAGATTCAGGAACCCCAGAGAACACCAAGCAGGATAAATGCCAAAATCAGCAGACAAATAAAAGCAAAAACAAAACCACACCTAGTCATATCATATTTAATTGCAGAAAATCAAAGATAAATAAATAATCCTGAAAGAATCCAAAGGAAAAAATATCTTACCTACAGAGGGGCAAAGATAAGAAGATAAGAGTTAATTCTTACACCCTGCAAAAGTATCCTTCAAAAATAAAGAAGAAATAAAGACTTTCTCAGACAAATAAAAATTAAGGAAATTTGAGACCAGTGGACCTGAAATGCAAGAATTGTTTTAAAAAGGTCTTTAGGGAAAAGGAAAGTAATATAGGCTAGCAATTTGGATATACATAAAGAAAGGAAGATCACTGGAGGTGGAATAAGTGAAGGTAAAATAAAAACCTTTATTTTTCTTATTCTTAATTGATCTAACATAGAAGTTTGTTCAAAATAATAATAGCAAAAACATACTGAATTTCACTTATGAATGATAGTGAAATGAATGACAGCAAAGATACAAGAGATGGGAGGGAGAAATTAGAATTATTTTGCTATTATAAGGTACTCACACAACCTGTGAAGCACTATAGAGTTATCTGGAAGTGGACTTGGATTGGTTGTAAATGTATATTGCAAACACTAGCGCAACAATTTAAAAAGTTAAAAAAAAAGTATATCTGATATGCTAAGGAAGGAGAGAAAACTGAATCACATAAAATGCTCAATTATTGACAATGAATATTTGTATGTTCACGTATAACTGAAAAATTGTGCTCTACATTGAAATTTGACACAACATTGTAAAATGACTATTACTCAATAAAAAATGTTAAAAATAAAAAATAAATAAACTGCTCAATTAAAACCAAAAAAGACATAAAAAGAGTAGAAGACAAAAATAGAAAAAAGAACAAGGGCAACAAGTATAAAAAATAACAAATCTGGTATATATTGATCCACTGTGTCAATAATCACTTTAAACATCAATAGTCTAAATATACAAATTGAAATACAGAGATTGTCAGAGTGAATGAAAAATAAAACCCAACTATGTCTACAAGAAACTCATTTCAAATATAAAGACACATATAGATTAAAAGTAAATGGATGGATAAAGATGTAGCAAGCTAACACTGAAAGAAAGTGGGAATAGCTATTTTAATTTCAGAACAGGCTTCAGATCAAGGAAAGTTATGAGGGATAAAGAGGGACATTACATAATGATAAAGGGGTCAATTCTTCATGAAGACATAACAGTCTTTAATGTGTACTAACAGAGCATCAAAAAAATGAAATAAAAAGTAATAGAACTACAAGGAGAAATCAATGAATCCACTATTACAGTTGTAGACTTCAATACCCCTCTATCAGAAATAGATCCAGCAGGCAGAAAACAGTAAAGATATAGTTGAAATCAATAACCTCATCAATGAACTACATATAATGGACATCTACAGACTAATTCATGCAACAATAGCAGAATACACATTCTTTTTAAGCTCATAGGAACACTTACCAAGATACTACATTCTGGGCCATAAAACTCATCTTAACAATTTTCAATAAATAGGAATTATGCATTACTGCTCTCAGACAATTGTGGAATTAAACTAGAAATCAGTAACAGAAAAGTAACTAGAAAATCCCCAAATATTTGAAGATTAAACAACACTATTCTAAGTAACACGTGGGTCAAAGAAGAAATCTCAAAAGAATTTTAAAAATATTTTAAATGGAATGAAAATGAAAATACAAATTATCAAAATTTGTGGGATGAGGCAAAAGCAATGCTTCCAGAGAAATTTAGAGCACTGAATGCATATATTAGAAAGGAAGAAATCTAAAATCAATTGTCTTAAGTCTTCCCTTTAGAAAACTAGAAAAAAGAAGATCAAATTAAATCCAAAGTTAGCATAAAAAAAATTAATAAAAATCAGAGCAGAAATCAATAAAATTGAAAATAGGAAATCAATGTAGAAAATCAATGAAACCAAAAGCTAGTTCTTTGAAAAGATTTTTAAAAATCAGTAAGCCTCTGGCCAGACTAAGAAAAAAATCAGAGGACACAAATTACTAACATCAAAAATGAAAGAGGGGACATCACTATGGACTTTAAAAGGATAAAAAAAGAATTTCATGAACAACTCTATGCTCACAAATGTAATAACCTAGATGAAATGGACCAATTCTTTGCAAGATAAAATCTGCCAAAATATGCAAGAAGTAATAGACAATCTAAATAGACCTGGATCTATAAAGACATTGAATCAATAATTTATAACCTTCCAAAACAGAAAGTGCCAGACCCAGTTGAGTTCTATCAAACATTTAAAGAAGAAAACATATCAATTCTCTACATTCTCTTTTATAAGACAGAAGCAGAGAGAATATTTCCTAACTCATTCTATGAAGTCAGCTTTTCCAAACAAATACCAAAAACCAAAACCAAAGACATAACAAGAAAACTGCAGACCTATATCTCTCATGAACATGGATGCAGAAATTCTCAACAAGATGTTAGCAAATCAAACAATATATAAAAAATTATACAGCACAAACAAGTGGGATTTATCTCAGTTATGCAAGTCTAGTTCAACATTCAAAAATCAATGAATGTAAACCATACACATCAACAGGCTAAAGAAGAAAAACCACATGATTATATCAATAGATGCAAAAAAAAAAAAAAAACCCTGACAAATCCAATATACATCCATGATAAAAAAAAAACAAAAAACAAAAAACTTTCAGAAACTAGGAATAGAGGGGAATTTTCTCACTTGATAAAGAATATCTACAAAAGATCTATACTTAACATCATACTTATGCTGAGAAACTAGAAGCTTTCCCACTAAGATCAGGAACAAAGTAAAGACGTCCCTCTCACCACTCCTTTTCAACACTGAAAATTCATAATTTATCACTAATGAAAATGACAAGAAAAGGAAATTAAAAAAAGATATACTGTTTGGGAAGGAATATATAAAACTGTCTTTGTTCTCAGATGACATGATTGTCTATGTAGAGAACCCAAGAGAATTGACAAAAAAAAAATATGGAACTCATAAGTGATTACAGCAAGGTAGCAGAATAAAAGTTAACATATAAAAGTCAATTACTTTCCTATATACAATGAACAAGTCAAATCTGAAAACACAATACCACTTATATTAGCACCCCCAAAATGAAATACCTTGGTATAAATTCAACAAAATATGTGCCAGATCTATTTGAGGAAAACTACAAAACTCTGACGAAATATTCAAAGAACTAAATAAATGAAGAGATATTCCATGTTCATGGATACAAAGACTCAATATTGTCAAGATGTCAGTTCTTCCCAACTCAATCTACATTATTTAATGTAATCTCAATCAAAATCCCAACAAGTTATTTTGTGGATATCAACAAACTGATTGTAAAATTTTTATGGAAAGGCAAAAGACACAAAATAGCCAACACAATATTGAAGGATAAAGACCAAGGGGGAAGATTAAGACTACCTGACTTCAAGAGCATGATGGAAAAAATAGACAAATAGATCAATGAAACAGAAAGAGAGCCCAGAAATAGATCCATATAAATATAGGTAATTCATCTTTGACAAAGGAGAAAGGTAATACAGTGGAGAAAAGATAGTCTTTTCAGTAAACAGTGTTGGAACAAATCCATATGCAAGAAAGATGAATCTGGACACAGACCTTACACCCTTCCCCAAAATTAACTCAAAATGGATCATATACCTAAATATAAAACACAAAACTATAAAACTCCTAGAAGATAAAGTTAAAGTCTAGATGATCTTGGGTTTGGCAATGATTTTTTAGATACAACACCAAAGGCACAATCCCTGAAAGAAAACAAAAATTGACAAGCTGGACTTCATTGAAATTAAAATTTTCTGCTCTGCAAAAGACATTATCAAGAGAATGAAAAGACAAACCACTTATCGGGAGAAATTATTTCCAAAAGACATATCTGATAAAGAACTGTTACCTAAAATATATAAAGGATTCTTAAAACTCAACGGTAAGAAATAAACTACCCAATTAAAAAATAGGTCAAAGGCCTTAACACCACATCAAAAAGGATACACAGATGGCAATAAGCATATGAAAAGATCATCCACAATATGTGTCATTAGGACAATGTAAGTTAAAATAATGAGATACTACTATACCTCTACTAGAATGGCCAAAATCTATAACACTGACAACACCAAGCGCTGAGAAGGATGTGGAGCAACAGGAACTCTTATTCATTGCTGGTGGGAATGCAAAATAATATAGACACTTAGGAAGAAAGTTCAGCTGTTTCTTAAAAAACTAGACTATAGTAAGCATGCTTCTTGTTTACCCAAAGGAGCTGAAAATTTATGTTCACACCAAAACTTGTACATGGATGTTTATAGCAGCTTTATTCATAATTGCCAAAACCTGGAAGCAACTAAGATGCCCTCCATTAGATGAATGGATAGGTAAACTGTGATATATCCAGACAATGAAATATTATTCAGTGCTAAAAAATAAATGAGCTATCAAGCCATGAAAAGATATGAAGGAAACTTAAATGCATATTGCTAAGTGAAAGAAGCCAATCTGAACAGGCTATATACTGTATGATTCCAACTATAATACATTTTGGAAAAGGCAAAACAATGAAGACAGTTAAAAGATCAGTGATCGCCAAGTGTTAGTGGGGGAGAAAGGAATGAATAGGCAGAGCATAGAGGATTTTTAGGTCAGTGAAACAACTCTGTATGATACTATAATGGTGGGTGCATGTCATTATAAATTTGTTCAAACTCATAAAATGTACAACACCAAGAATGAACCCTAATGTAAACTATTGACTTTGAGTGACAATGATGTAATAATGTAGGTACACTTGTAACTTGCCATACTACTCTGGTGGGGGATGTAGGTAAGTTAATAATGGAAGAGGCGACATAGGTGTGGAGACAGAGGGTATACAAACAAACCCTATGTTCAATTTTGCTGTGAACATAAAACTCTAAAAAAATAATTCTATTAAAAAAAATAAGCAAGTGGCAGAACAGAATGTGTGACTTCATTTTAAATTAAAATTATGTATTTATATGTATATATTCAAACAATATAAATGTCAATTCACATGAACTATTAATATTGTTTATTCTCCGGGCATGGGAGAGCAGGGGTTTCAGAGGCTTCACTGTTTTACATTACACACTGGAAAGAGTAGAATGGATATCAGAGAAGTTTCTGTGGCCCAAAATAGGTTCTGAAAGAACTTACAGAAGTAAATGCAGAACCATTATCTGCAATGTTTTTGAATCATTGAGAATAGGAAGGGTATTAAAAGACTGGATGAGACAAATGCCTTGATTTTTGAACAGGAAGGTACTGGAAATCATAGGTAAAGTCTGACATTTACCATTGGAAAGATCTAGAAAGGTTTGCTAAATAAATAATGTGGTTTTTTTGAGTTTTAAAAGGAAGCTGATCATTAAGAACCAGAATGACTACTTTACGAACAAACCAGGGTACCTAATTTAATTTCCTTTTTTGAAGTGATTATTACATTGGCAGCAGGTATAACATATCTCGAACTCAGCAAGGCATCTGACAATATGTCATGATTTCTATGTAGATAATACTAAGAAACCTGGACTGGATGAAAGTATATTTATATGGTCCTTTAGTTGTTTGAACCACTATATATTCAAATAAATTAACAGAATGATATAAATGATATAACCTGTGGGAGATGTTCACTGGCATTCCAAAAGTCTGCAGTGGTGCCAGCACTTTCAACATTTTTATCGATGACTTCGATCAGGCTGAGAATGAGAGAACTCACATTTCATGAATAGCTTATATCAACCTCACATAGGTTTCTTAAATAATGAATATATTCTCCTTTCAGCACTCTAAAATTTTTGTCTCATTTAATCCTCACAATAATCCTGTGAGGCAGGTATTTTTATTCCAATTTTATCAATTAGGAAACAGGTTAAGAAAGGTTAAGAAAATTATCCTACATCCCACAACTTACAAAGATTAATACTCTATATCTATACAGCAAAATCATCAACATGTCCTCCCACCCCCTCAAGAAGTAGAAAAGACTGGAGAAAGTATGCTCTGGGGAGAAAGTCCGGCTGGAAGGTCTCCAAGATTTTATGATTTAATGTATATAAAATATACACAAAAGACAAAAATAGTGTGATGTTTCCATTTACCTAAGGATACACCATAGGATTTCTTTAAATTACGAGCATTCTTACTGCTCTGATGATGTGATCTGAATATGTCAAATACATGCAAGTTTTCAGGAATGCTCCTATTCTAACAGATTAAGTGTTCTGTGAATTCTTTTCAAGTGTCATCACTGATCTTTAAAGACTGTATTAAGAAAGACTGCAACACGTAAAAGAGTCAGGAAACCTGGATTCTGGCTTTAGCTCTGGTGGTCTGAAGTAAAATGATTTCTACCAGCATTCTTCTTAACGGTTTCTAGAAATCTCTTTTTAATAACTCAATGTGTGTGTTCTGTAAATAATTGATTGCATAGAGATAATTCAGTAGGAGGGAATGTCTGATTATATGACTCAGGGGAAAAAATATGCTGTATCATCTCTACTTAGTAAGCAAACGTTGATTAAAAAGTGGTTGCATTTAAAAAACTTTGAAGAATCTACAAAAGTTCAATGTTCAAGATAACCAAAGAGTTCATACTGTTAGTTAATTATTACATATAAACTTAAGAAAGGTTTTCTTTCTTGTGCAATATATTAAAATAGATATCCAGATTTAAGTGTTAACAGTAAAAAGATTGTTTTTCCCTTTGTATTTTTAAGTTGGGTCTAATATTCATGTTCCAACAGTATAAGCTAAAAACTATAATATGAAGTAATAAAATAATTACTCCCAAACTTACCCACCAAAGAAAATCTGTACATTTTTGTGCTGCTAAAACAAACAAAAATTTAGAATAGCCAGGGATGAAAAAGATGTAAAAGTAATTAAGTAAACATTAATTTTTAATATTTTCACTTATTATAAACCTATTCTTTTATTAGTTATTAAAGCCTGAAATACAGTAAAATTTTTCTGAAAGAATAAACAAACTGCATAGATTTAAATAATTAATGAAACTCATTGAACTAGGCTTAAAGCTTACCAAAAAGTCAAGTACTAAAATATTTATGTAATTTTAAAAGAGAATATGTACTTTAAAAATAGTAAATCTATAAATGGAACAGAATAATATCCCTGGTAAAATCAAAGGATAAGCTTTTAACTTGACATACTAGAGAGAATTGGATGAACAAACAGTTCAATGTTTTTTAGACAAAAGCATATTAGTATAGAAAAGAAGTAATTTAGGTCTTTACTTCACATTATCCCATAAAACATATTCTTGATAGGACATAAAACAACAGAAGAAAATGGGCTAGCATAAAAAAACATACACTGGAAAGAATAATACTCTCCTGAGTCCTGGGGGTGGAAAAGGTGATACCAGAAAACAGAAAAATGTCTATACAATTTTTTTTTTAATTTTCAAGAGAAATTTATAAAATAAATACAGTCAGCCCTCTGTATACTTGGGTTCCACATTCACAGATTCAACGAATCCTGGATGAAAAATACTTGAGAAAAAAATTCCAGTAAGTTTCAAAAAGCAAGCCATCCACTGGCAATTATTTACATAGCATTTACATTGTATTTACAACTATTTGCATTTGCGTTGTATTAGGTACTATAGGTAATCTAGAGATGATTTAAAGTATACAGGAGGATGTGCATAGGTTATATGAAAGCACTATACAATTTTATACAAGGGACTTGAGAATCCGCAGATTTTGGTGTCCTGGTGGGTCCTGGAACCAACCCCCCACAGATACCGAGGACAACTGTACTAATATGAAAGGTATCAAACAGGAAATACATCTGACAAAAATAACATGGAGAGGCAATATAAATAGTAGTTATCACATGGAGAACCACATACCTTTACCAGGATTAAGCAAGTAAATTATAAAAATTTCTGGAAGGATACAAAAGAAATTGTTAATAGTGGCTGCTTTTTGGAGAACTGGAGGAGTGAAGAAAATAAGCTAAAAGAAAATACACATAAGATGTTGAATTCTGTAGAACACTGGTTCCCTGAAAACAGCACCAAAAGAACATTTTAAGACAAAGCTGAGTTTATTCTTTTTACAGTTAGACAAAGCACCACCTTAACATATGTTGGCTTTTTACTTTGAAGTTGTTTAACTTCATAATACCAAATGCATTCTTATAATTTATGGTTGGATCATTATTATTATTATAGATAGTTTTGTGAATTGAGAACATGAAAATGGCCAAATTAGTGAAAGTTTGCTGGACAATATTTTTAAGCCTACTGCTAAGACTGTAAAATATGCATTTCTCTGTATATTTATGTTTGCATATATGTAGAAATTTGGGGAGTACTTTTACTAACACTTAGCTTTTTTACTTGTTATTTGGGGATGTATTGGAGAGGGATTACCAAGTGGTATTTGCATAAGGAGTTTGAAGAGGCCCATATTTTATTTAAAGGAAAAACCTGTAATTTCAATTTTAAGTTCTTTTACTATGAAAGTTGCAACCATAGAGCAGCAAGTACAGTGCTAGGCATATGGATATGAGCTAAATAAATAAAATGTGCTATTTTCATAATTATTAACTTTTGACATGGGTTCCTCTTTGACCTATAAAGAGAAGGGCCATCTCTTTGGCATCTTGTGAATGAACCCTCGTGAATGGTTTGAAAGGTCTCCAAACAGGATGACTTATTTATGTGTCCTATCTTCAAATACATAATTATAATTGACTGTAATTGACTTCTGAGCAATTTCAAAGTATAAAGTGCATTCTCTAAGATAGGTGACTGAAGTTCATTGAACTCTATCTTAATTAAGCTGAAAGGACATTTAGAGAACTTTGAGCTCAGTCAAGCCAGTGAGTTACCAATAAGACTGTTTTTCTAAAGATAGGATTTCCCTTGCAACTGTCACTGTATAAAGATTTGGAAGGTTCTTAACCCTAATAAATAAGATTGCAATGAAACCTTCATACCAACTGCCAGAGGGGAAACTGACTCTCCAATTTCTTTCTGACCACCTTCACTCATTTTATCCACCCCCACCTCTGGCAAACACCAGTCCATTCTCTGAGTTTGTTTTTTTTTGTTTTCAGATTCCATGTGAGATCACACGGTATTTGTCTTTCTCTGTCTGACTTATTTCACTTAGCATAATGCCCTAAAGGTCTATCCATTCCATCTAGGTCATTGCAAATGGCAGGATTTCCTTCCACATTTTTAATGGGTGAATAATATTCCATTTTGCATGTGCGTGTGTGTGTGTGTCTCACAATTTCTTTACCCATTCATCCACTGATGGACACAAGTTGTTTCCATGTATTGGCCACTGTAAACAATGCTACAGTGAACACAGGGGTGTGGGTATCTTTTTGAGATACTGATTTTGTTTCCTTCAGATAAACACCCAGAAGTGGAACTGCTGGATTATATATTAGTTCTATTTTTCTTTCTTTCTTTCTTTTTTTTTTTTTGAGAAACCTTCATGCTGTTTTCCATAGTGGCTTTACTAATTTACATTCCCCTCAACAGTGCACAAGGGTTTCCTTTTCTCCACATCCCTGCCAACAATTATTTGTCTTTTTGGTAACAGTCATTCTAACAGGTATGAGGTGATATCTCATCATTTTGATTTGCATTTTCCTGATGATTAGTGACGTTGAGCACCTTTTCATGTACTTGTTGGCCACGTCTTTGTCTTCTCTGGAAAAATGTCTATTCATATCAATCCTTCTGCCCATTTTAAAATCACATTGTTTGTTTTTCCTATTGAGTTTAATGGCTCTTTATAAGGATATTAGCCCCTTATCAGATGTATGATATGCCAGTATTTTCTGTCATCCTGTAAATTGCCTTTTGATTTTGTTGATGCTTTTCTTTGCTGTAAAGGGATTTTAATTTGATGTAGTCCCATTTGCTTATTTTTGCTTTTGTTTTCTCTGCTTTTGATCAAATCCAAAAAAAAAAATCATTGCCAAAATCCTCATTCTCCAATTATATTAGGATGCTTATAAAGGGTTTGTCCAACTTAAAGTGGCTTGAATGAAAATATTTATTGCTTCAGATAACTGAAAACCCAGAGATAATGCAATTCTCAGGACTGATTTGTCCCAATACTTATGCTTCATTTCCCTCTCATTCTTTTGGCTTTGCTCTCTTTTAACATCAGTTTTATCCTCAAACATGGCGGTTAACAGTTTCAAGACTCATATTCACACATCATAACATATAGCAAGAGAGAAAGGGTCATTTTCAGGAGGTCTCCTAGAAATAGAAGCATCAGCAAACTTCCCCTGATATCTCAATGGCCCAAATTTCTGAATCAATTCCTGCCAAGGAGAGTAAGTTTACCTTTACACTACTCCCTGAAGCTGTGGGTGAGGTCAGCCTTTCCTAAATCACATGGGTCACATGGAGAGTGATTTCTACAACAAGAATTGGGAGAAGAAAAGAGAGAGAAACTTTGGGTAGGAAACCAATGATGTCCACCAGGAATAAATTCTTGGTTTTGCTCCAATCCAGATTCAGATTAATATGGGAGATAATGTCTACTATTTAGTACCTTATTATAAAAAAGATTTGAAGTGGCTTACAAAAGTACATAAAATATAACAAGATAAAATGAGTAAAGAAAAAAAAAGGATAGAAAAAGATAAAACAACTGACAAGCTCATTGCACAAAATGTATTCAATATGATCCTGTCCAATTGCTATGTGTGGCACGCAAATCTGACTCTGAACTTCTGTCAACTGAAAGAGGAAAACTGAATTAGTCTGTATCAATCAGGCCTCTTTTCTTTGCAAGTGCCAAAGATCCAAATCAAACACGCATAAATATTAAAAGATTTATTGGCTCATTTAATAGAATAGTCTGTGAATGGAATTAGCTTTAGCATAGATAGATTCAGAAACTCTAACAAATCTCTCAGAACATTTGCTTCTGTGTTGGTTTCATTCTCAAGTAGGCTCTTTTCACCTGCTGGCAGAGATGGCCTAAAAAGCTCTATGCTTACACTCTTCTTAGTTAGCCAGTTATCCTAGTGAAAAGAGAGCATCTCTTTTCAGAGAGCTCCAGAAAAATTTCTTGGTTCATTCCATTTGGCCCTGTTTGTGCTGTGTTCCCATCTCTGGACCAAATAACGTGGACAAAAGAATGATGCATTCTAACTGGTTGGCCTGGGTCAACATGCCCTCTCCCATGAGCAGGGGAAGCTATTTGACAGTTCTATCAGGAAAGCAATATCTTTCAAGGGCAGCCAGAAAGAAAAGAATTAGGCAAAGTGTCATGCTAATAACATAATTCCATACACATAAGATATAAACGTATCAATTGTTCAGAAGCCCAGCTACTCCTCAGACTGACACTTTAGAAAAAATAATCTTCTCTAGGATCTCAATAACACATTGATATAGATATTTTTTACAACTGTTTTCCATTATATCCCCAATATAGACCAGTGGCACAATGCTAATGTGGGATTGGATTTTTTTTTTTTTAATTCTACAAGGGACTAGAGCAATGCCATCCAAAGAGGCAGCTCTTTGTGATTTTATCCAAGAATAAAATTTAGCATCTATACAAGAGCAGATGGAATGAATATTCTTCAGGTGTCTTAGTCACAACTCTTAGTTGCAGGAATCAGAAATCCATTCAAACCAGTGTAGCCATCTTATTGAGAGACATTAAATAGAAAACAAATAAGAAACGGTATTTTGCTTCTACCATCGTCTTCAACCATACTGTATCAAACCTCTTTCCCTGCCTTTGACCACATCTCAGGCAGATCCTATAGCTTCTTTGCTCTCTCTCAGGTTTAAAAGGTCCAAACTAATCTAATCTAACTCTCTCACATTCATTTTTAGAAAACAGCTTTATTAATATATAAATTACACACAATTTGCCCACTTAAACTTATAATTTAGTGTTTTTTTAGCATTTTCAGTTGTGTAACCATCATTATAATCAATTTTGGAACATTTTTAGCATCCACAAAAAAAACCCTCACATCCAATTTAAAGCCCCTTTCCTCTCCGGGCTCCCGGACCAGCTACTACTGGGAGGAGACGTGTCACTCGTTTTATCATTTTTCCTTATTATTCAATTTCTCTCCCACTAATTCTTGGACTGGGATAAGGAGGTGAGGACCAGGGGGGAAAGAAGCAAAGGCAATTTTACTGAACTGGTAGGATGACCAAATTTCCCAGTTTTCTCGACACTGAGCAATTTCCTAGGAAATGGGACTTTCCGTGCTAAAATCAGAAAAGTTCCAATTAAACTGAGATTGTTAATCGCAGCATTGAGCTGGTGTTGTTTATAGTTCACTCTTGCCTGATCAATGGTGAGCCATCATAGTTTGTTACAGCCACTTTCCAGGTGGTCCAACTCTTAGTCTCCCTTGAGGTACCTGGGCAACCTCCAAACTGCAGTTTCCTAACACAGGTTATGTACACTGGCTGATACCTTCCTCAAATTCTGTCTTTCAGCAGTATACTCTTCCACTGCTAGAAATGCTACATTTGATTACTGGGTTAAGGTGGTAACAACCAGATAGATAGCTCCATTGTAATATCAAGCTTCTACTTTGATGACTAGCAAATAATCCATAGCACGATATTTTGGCACCATTTGGATATTCAGCCCCCAATCAACATTTTACCTAATGGTTTCAGCATTAATGGTCTTTGATTTATTTCATTAGTTAGGTAGCAAAATACTCCAGTTAGAGTTAAGTTATACTCTAATTCTGAAAGATGAAAAATGTTGCTAGGAATATTCATGTACAAAGTTTTGCATGGACATATTTTCAATTCTCTTGGGTATATACCTAGAAGTGGAGTTGCTGGGCCATTCAGCAATTCAATGTTTAACATCTGAGAACCCCCTAGACTACTTTACAAAGCGACTCCAACATTTCACATTCCCGCCAGCAGCACATGAAAGTTCTACTTGCTCTATATCCTTGCCAACACTAGGTATGATCAGTCTTTTTTGGGGTATAGCCATCCTAGTCGGTGTGAAGTGATATCTCAGTGGGGTTTTGATTTGCATTTCCTTACTGACTAATGATGTTGAGCATCTATTCATGTGCTTGTTGACCAATTGTACCCCTTCTCTGAAGAAATGTCTATTCAAATCCTTTGCTTGATTTAAACTGGACTGTCTTTTTATTGTTGAGGTCTAAGTATTCTTTATATATTCTGGATACAAGCCCTCTAATCAGATATAAGATTTGCAAATATTTTCTCCCAGTCTATAGGTTTTCTTTTCACTTTCCTTATGTTACCCTTTGAAGCATTATTTTTTCTTTTGTCACTTATGCTTTTCCTATCATATCCAAGGCTCTGCCTAACCCAAGGTCACAAAGATTTGCTCCTGTTTTCTTCTAAGAATTTTATGTTTTAGCTCTCTTATTTCGGTCTTTGATCCATTTGAATTAATTTTTGTACATGATGTAAGGTCCAACTTCATTCTTTTGCATGCATATATCCAGTTGTCCAGTACCATTTAAAAAAAGACTAATTTAGCATCTATACAGGAGCAGACGGAATGAATATTCTTCAGGTGTCTTTCCCCAGTGAATTACCTTGCCACCTTGTCAAGAATCAATTAGAGGGGAGGGTATAGCTCAGTGGTAGAGTACATGCTTGGCATGCATGAAGTCCTGGGTTCAATCCCCAGTACAGTACCTCCACTAAAAAATAAATAAATAAATAAACCTAACCCCCTCCGCCTCAAAAAAATAAAACAAACGAAAAAGAATCGATTCATTACAGTATAAAGGTTTACTCCTGAACTCTCAGTTCTACTGCATTGAGCTATATATTCACCTTTATGCCAGAAACACTGTCTCAATTATTGTAGCTTTGTAGTAAGTTTTGAAATTGGGAAGTGTAAGTCCTCCAACTTTGTTCCTTTTCAAGATTGTTTGGCTATTCTAGGTACCTTGCATTTCCAGATCAGTTTTAGGATCAGCTTGTTAATTTCTGCCAAAAAGGCAGTAAGGATGCTAATAGGGATTGCCTTGAATCTGTACACCAATTGGAGAATATTGCTTAACAATATTAAGTCTTCCCATCTACGAACATGAAATGTCTTTCCTCTATTTATTGTCAGGTCTTTAAAAAATTTCTTTTAAAAATGCTTTGTAGTTTTCAATGTACAGTCTTGCACTTATTTGATTAAATTTATTCCTAAGCATTTTATCATTTTTGATGTTATTATAAATGGAATTTTTAAAAATTTATTTATTGAAATACAGTTGATTTATAATGTTCTGCTGTACAGCAAAGTGATTCAGTTTTATATGTGTATTTATTTACTTATATATATATTCTTTTCCATTATAGGTTATTACAAGCTATTGAATATAGTTCCCTGTGCTATACAGTAGGACTTTATTATTTATTTTATAGATAGTAGTTTGTAAGGAATTATTTTCTTAATTGCATTTTAGGATTGTTAATTGCTAGTGTCTAGCAACACAATTGATTTTGTGTATCGATTTTATATCCCACAACTTTGCTGAACTTGTTTCGTTTTTTTAATGTGGATTCTTTAGAATTTTCTGTATACAAGATCGTGTCACCTATAAATAGAGCACGTTTTATTTCTTCCTTCTTAATCTGGATACTTTTTATTTCTTTTTCTTGCCTAATCACCTGGCTAGAACCTCCAGTACAATGTTGAGTAGAAGGGGTGAGAATGGACATCTTGTCTTGTTCCTGATTTTAGGGAGAAAGTATTCAGTATGACGTCAGCTATGTGTGCTGTTTTTTTGCAGATGCTGTTTATCAGGTTGAGGAAGTTCCTTTTTATTCCAAGTCTGCAGAGTGTTTTTATTATGAAAAGGTGTTAGATTTTGTCAAATGCTTTTTCTGTATTGAGATGATTATGTGATTTTTGTACTTTATTGTATCAATATGGTATACTACATTGATTGATTTTTGGATGTTGCATTCCTGATATAAATCCTGCTTGGTCATAGTGTATAATCTCTTTCATGTTGCTGGACTCAGTTTACAGAGTGGCTCTGGATGGGGCAAACTGAAGATATCCAGCACAGTTACTGAAGTCAGTAAGTCCTGACTCCCAATCCAGCGCTCTTTTTCTACTAGCAAAGTAAATTGATACTATGAATACACAATTTGATGGCTGCAATGAGAAATATATAGAAATATGAAGACATTGTTCCCAAGTCTCAAAATACTTATAATATTGAGAAGACATACACACATGAAATAATAAGTAAATATTTTAAAACAGGACTATGTGTAAATAAAATCAAGGTAAGGGGTTACCTTAATGCTTCTTTTATATTCACACAGTGGAGGGCACACAAAATATTGGCTTCGGTACTCAGTGCGTGGCTTCCTGGGAAGGACTTTTAAACTATCAAAGAGTGATACTAGAAAGTTAACCTGGAAGAAAAGAACTAACACTTAATGGGCACTTACTATGTACTTGGTGTTTTAATATATCATTAAACCAAAAACTATAGTTTAGTTATTATTCCTGATTTACAAATAAAGGAATTAAAGTTCAAGAAATTAACTTAAACTGGAAGTCAGGATGATTCCAGGTGTGTCTGATTTGCCCAGGAGTACTGCTCTCTGTACCACATCTACATACCAGAAGCATCCTAAAGCAGAAGACTTGGAGGTTAGTAGCTTAGCATTCAAGTGTCATAAACAACATTAATTTGTTATTAAATTTTGAGTAATTCACAGAACCTCTCAGATTCTTAGCTATCTGTTTAAACAGAGATGATAACATGCCCTTGTCTCTGGAGGATCATACAGTGAAGTCCAAGCATGGTGGAGGGTTAGGCCAAAATGCTAACTATGAATGTGTGTGCATCTGTATGTGATACTTACATATCTGTATCTATATTCCAAAGCCAATATTTAAAACTATTAACAGAAACCACTATTAATAGAAACTACTGAGGTTATTTTTTATTTTTAAATAGTTTTCCTCTCATTTCTCATAAATTCCTTGGCAAATATTCTATGTTGAAATCATACCTGAAAAATGAGCAAAGTTAAGATTTCAACGTGAGGAAAGGGACACATTAAAATAAAGGCAAGGTTTTTGGTATATACATTCATTAGTACCCAAATCTGTGCATGCTATTTATAGAGGCTCCAGTAACTAGCTTCCTGACCAAAGGCAAGCTCTTTATATTATGATTTGTTACTTTCCTAATATAGAAACAACAGGAGCAGTGTTTGTGTAAAATGAGATTATAAATATGAAAGTAACAAATAAAACTAGTGATGAACTTGAACACTTGGGACCTACTCATAGGAAAAGCATCTTTCATCACAAGAAACCATTCTCCTTATCTGTGGCCTCAGCTGAGAGAAACAGCTATTTTCATAACCTCCCTAACTTCCCCCAATTCTCAGTATAGGTCTTTGTAAATTATCAGGTGAACCTTATGG
The DNA here is from genome assembly GCF_036321535.1 of Camelus dromedarius. Taxonomy (NCBI): domain Eukaryota; kingdom Metazoa; phylum Chordata; class Mammalia; order Artiodactyla; family Camelidae; genus Camelus; species Camelus dromedarius. Next base: position 57,705,671 of record NC_087443.1, on the reverse strand, counting down.
TTAAGCCATTTCTCTATCTGGGGACAGAGGCAGAAGTAACCTGCTGAACAACAGAGATCACTTCTGCCTTTATCTATCTGGGAACTTTTACATCCTGCTTCCCAGGTGTGGGAATTTTTATGCTGTACCGTTTTACTCTATATCCTTAGAATCTTGCCCAGGGCAACACATCCAAAGAGTACATAATAAAAAGAGAAAATGAAGGAAAACAACAACAACAACAAATCTTCACTTTAACACTTTGCTACAAATTGTATTCAGGGTGTGAATAAGAGACTCTACTGTAATAGAATGGAAGTTTTTATTTCACAAATGAAAAGGCAAAATATTGCTATTGAATTGACCATGAAGTCACATCTGAATTCATACCTTGCAGCTGAATTTTCTCAGTTCATCAATTAATTCCACTCAAAACAGACTAAGCCTCTGTCCGTGGAAGAAGTGTAGACCAGATTTAACTATGATGATGAAGATGGCTGGCAAGATTAAGCAAAGGAAGTGACTGTATTTCGAGTTCTTTTTCTTCTTGGAAATATTATCCATGGCATTGTGAGACTTAAAAACTGACTGTCCTGGCCAGAGAAGGTTAAAGCTGTATCACTGAGAACTGCAGACTATTCTTCTACCTTCATCCTGTGACATCCATGTCTCTCAGACAGGTCTGGCTAAACCAGAATATTCTTTGCAATAGCATTCAAAGTCCTTACTTGGGTCACATCTGTTACCTTTAGAGAATATTCTGAGCTAGAAAGAGAGGCTCCCATAGCAACAGAGGAATTTCTGCAACAGAAATAATAAAGGAACAGATAATTAATTATATAAGTTGTTAAATGATCCCCTCTACTGGCACTTCATCTCATAGGTTATTTCATGGCTCAAGAACAAGGACAGGTCAAGGACTCTGGACTGCCGTATTTGATAATTTTTATTCATTACTTGAAACATCTAGTAGCCAAATCTACCAGGTCGTATACTTGATTTTATATCTGGAATCGTAAATTCTAAGGCACTTGTTTCTTTTATATCTCACTTTCCCCAACTTATAAATAAAAATAATCAGTAACTATTAAATTATAGGAGTCCTCTCAAGTATAATAAAAAACATGTAACAGTTTAAATTCCTTTATAGCAATATAATTTCAAAATAACTGAGAGGAAACGTGAGGAAAGCCTTAAGTATAAAGGTAGGAAAGATAAACATGACTATGGCCCTTCCATCCTTATACCATAGTTATTAACTTTGCTAAAGGAAATCACAAATGAGTGGGCATACACCCATCTGACTCATTTGAAGCTTAGCTGCTGAATTTGTCTATTATTAACTGGTCTAAGTTCAGCAATGACTTAAGGATTTGAAGGTTAGCCTCTGTTCAGAAATGCCTGCATATTTAAGGCAGGATAAGAATCATTCTGCAGTTTAAAAACTTCAAAAATGACACAATACTTACATACTAATCACAACATTCCATTCAATAATCATGCCATCACCTAAGGTATTCCTATTTGGGGAAGTGAAGATTAATCTCATTCCTTTTTGTATGAGTCAAAGAATACATTTACCGAAACTTCATTCCTGAATCTCTGGCTGATCGAGCAGAACAGTGGAACTCTGTAGCACCTGAACCCTCAAGGATCCTTTGTAGGTTTCTTTCTGTTATGCCACCCCCTGTAGGAAAGAATAAGTAATACATCAAGTAGAATAGATTTTTGTATAAAATTTAATGAATAATATGATGGCTTTTGCTCTACCTGGAATCTCCATACTGAAATTTCTCACTGATTCAAGAATTACTCTCTCCTTACTAAGCTAGAATGAATTTAGAAAAAAACAATAAAAGACAAGATTATAGACTCTGGAGAACAAAAGATGAGGTCAAAGAACCTATATGAGAGAACCTTACATGCCCGCTGGTTTATATAACAACACTACACATTATTGACTATTTATTTATTTATTATCTATTTTTTACAAACATTATCTCACTTAATTGTTTTCTTGAGCTAAGAAGATTTATCCAAATAATATTCATAGTTGGTAAAAAATCAAATAGTACATAAGAACATTTGATACAAGGCAGTAGTAGCCTCCTCCCTACCCATCTTCACCCTATTCCCATTCCCGAACTCGTAACCAGTTCTGTTACTTTTTCTGGTTGTTTTTATATCCATAACTTTACATGCTATGTTTATACCTTTTTATCTTGATATGTCAATTTTAGACACCATTTATTGACTTCTAACATAGAAGATAAGGATTAGCTTATCTGTATCACCTGCTTTCCTTCTCTCTTCCTCTTCCTAATACATTATTGACTTTAAAAAGGTTACTCTAAGGGCAAGGAAAATCACTGAGTGCTTTAGCCCTACTCCCCATCAAAGCAAAAAATAAAACAAAACAAAACAAAATGTAAGATAGACTTGAGGAAGAAGTTACAAAAGCGATGTCTCAGAAATGTGTCTCAGAGAACCTCTAAGGTTCTTTCTCTGACTCAGGATTTGATGAGCACACAGACTTCATTGGAAATGGGAATAATGCAAAGTGTCACACAGTTTATTTACTACAATATCAATTTTTTGTTTCATTTTATAGAAGAATCTGGTTCTACTTTGTTAAAAGTGCACAATCAAGTATTTTATGACTTATTTGTTTTGATGAATAATCTCTTAAATATCTGAATATAAAAAATCATATTCTGAATTGATACTAGATTATAAATATAAAATTAGTTTGTTCATTTTTTTATCCCTCTCTCCTAATTTATAGGATGTATTCAATAAATATTTTTAAATGACTTTAAAATATGTACTCTGTATCTCAAACTATTCAAGCTGCTTAAGTAATTTAATTTATACAGTTTTTCTGACATACTAACTTTTTTTTTCTTAGTGGTACAGTAATATCAGTGAGCCCTAAGAAGCAGAAAGAACACAGAAGTCAGGTTTAGATTGGAATCCTGGCTTCACCACTGTAGCCCTTCACAGCTATGTGATCTTAGATAAGTTACTTAAATCCACTGAGCCTCAATTTTTTTTCACCAAAGAGGGATAATATTGCCTACTTCACCAACTTGTAAGGATTAAAATACAAATAGAAATTTCCTTCTAATAAATAACAAAATATCTAGCCACTGAAATATATGCTGCTCAGTCATCAGCAACTTTAGGACACAATACATTTTCCAAACACAGACTACACATCAGTTGGGACCTGAAAGAACAACTAGTTCAATATCTTCTCTTTATATATAAGGAAACCGGAGCCTGAATTATACTGTAAGCCTCATTATGAAAGTCCCTAGAGGGAAACTACTATGCTCTATTTATCTTCATATTTCCAATCAATTAGGCATTCAGGTTGACTTACCTAGAAATTTTTACTTTCCGGAACTCACTTACATGAAATTGTAATAATCGGTTTATAGAACTATTCGGTGAGCTCCTTAAGCAGAAGGATTACTTCCTATTCATGTCTGTGTTTTCACATCTACCTGGCATATAATTAGCATTTGGTAAAGTTTGTTAAATAATCACAAATATTTCTGTAAATAACATCGTCTCACCTAAGACTGTATGCCTCCTGAAGAAGTAATTTCTTGTGTAACTCTGCATCCCAAGTAATGCCTTGCACATAGCAGATAACTTAATTACATATTAAGCAAAGGCAATCTTAAATTAATAATTGTTTAAGTCTGAGTATTAATTGTCAAGGCTAAATACATTTAGTCTTAAATGGAAATGCATCAAACTCAATTAAGTCTCTTTAACATTCCCTGACTAATTGATTAAGGGTCTCAATTTGACAGGTAACATATACTTTCTATTTGCTTCTGTTTCAGGGACTTGTTACATGTCAAAGCTTTCCTAAATTTCTGACACTATCCCTCTGCCTGGCCTCTTTTTAAAAGCTGGCCTTTATCTTGCTATTTTGACCCCTGGTCAGTCCCGGCATTGTTGGTATTAAGACAACCAGACATTTTAGGCCCTCTGATTTGATGTAATATGAAGCATAGAGAATTAACCATGAAGTATTCCTACCAAAAATATTTAACCAGAATCTAAACAACCTATGATCTAACTAGCAATTTATAGGAAATACAGAGGTTAGGAAATACATACTAAGGAATATCAAAAGGAAACAATCTGATAAAACCAAAAATTAGGACACTTTACAAGGTAACTATTTCAAACCTTTTAAATGTCATTTTTTTTTTAAAGCAGAGAAAGAAAAGGAAAACTTCTATATTAAAAGATATTAAAGATAGATAACAACCAAGTACAATTCTTGTTCCTTGACTGGATCATGGTTTGGACACATGGACATATCAGCTATAAAAAAACATTCTGGGTACAATTAGCGAAAGGAGGGTATTGACTTAGTATTAAATGGTATTAGGGAATTCATGTTTATTTTGATAGATGTGATAACGGTACTGTGGTAATGGTAAAATGCCATTTTGTTTTTAGAGAAGTATAAAGATAAAATGTCACAGTGCCTTTAATTTAAATTTACAATATCTCAGGATAGAAAAAGATGAGACAAATGTGACAAAACATTAACAAATGAGCATGTGTGTATTCATTATTCTATCTTCTACTTTATTATATGTTTAAGAAGTATTTTAAAAATTTAGGTTGTCTTTATATGTGTCCTACTTTGATTCTAGGTCATCTTATCTAATTCTTTAGAAAGTATTCATTTCTAATGAGCCATTATTACTTAATTGATCTTACAGTTATCAGAAGTATATGATCCAACTGTTGTGGCTAGAAGGAAGAGTTTGACGACCAGAAATTTTCAGAAACTGAATATTATATTATAATATCCAGGGATATTACCTAAATGTTTGCTTACGCCTTGTCAACAACTAGGACCTTTGGCCCTAACATACTATAGCAGCATCATACTTGGTGTGCCTCACCAGAAATGAACATCTACACTCACAAAATTCTATACTATGGGAAAGCAAACATGGAGAAACTCCAATCTTTATTTGCTCCTCTCTGAGTTAAACCCTGCTAGAATGTTCTTTATATAAAGCTTTAAATTCTAGCACAGATCTCCCAATTTTAAAACATTTTAATCAAATTACATATTCTTTCCAAACACCATGTACTAATACTTTTCCCCATATTGTCCTGCCTCCTTTGCTCTTTCTTACTACAGTTCAATGTTATACCAGTAAATGGACAGATAAATAAATACCTGGCATTACCACAATCCTGCCTTTTGCCTGAAAAAAGAAAAAAATAAATAAGTAAATTTTAATATCCTTCTCTTAAATGGGATAATAAGGCAGTGAAAATGGAAACATAATACATTAAACTTATTAAATTACTACTAGTATCTAATTTTCAATAGATCTTTTCTATTTCTTTGGGATCTTAGGCAAATAAAATGTTCAGCATAGTAACTCTTTCTATCCAGAAAGGTGACTTTCTTGCATTGCTTTCAAGACTTGCACTATTATGAATATAAAGAATAGGAGAATAAAATATAAATACTAAATAATCACACCACCTTAAGAAAAGGCATTACTGAAAAATAATACTAATTCTGAGTTCTTGGTATGCGATGGGATGGAAGTAACTGAATATAAATAAGATTTCAGCATAAAAGAAAGAGCATAGCATAACTGTAAACTACTGAAAAAAAATCTATTCAAATTCTGTATCCTCAACTAAATTCCATAGCTTATTATACCAATTTAACAAAACCATAGGTCCATTTCACTCATATTAAGAAATAAAACGACTACATGAATTGATTTAATTTCTGATAATTCTGGAAGATAGGTATTGAAATTTCCTTACTTTTATTCCATTTTTGTCACAGTCTCTAAATAAATTTTGGTGATATACTCAGTATCACTGAAAGTCAAAAGGAAATCACCCCTTTACAAATGTATAGAACTACTAGCAGTAGGTAGGTAACATTGACAGGATAAAAATAACATTATGTCAAGCTCAATAATTTGCAAAATAAAACCCTGATCAAATTGATCTTTCATGAAAGTGTTTATCAAATATCACTTTACTCACTCCTTCATCCATCTAACAAATATTTATTAAGTGCCTACCACGTACCAAGACACTGTTGTAGGCATGGGGAATATAGTGATTAAAGGGGTCCAAAATACAACACTGTGGCACAAAAATTATTTTGAGCTGAAGGCATTTGAGTTCCTGAAATTCCTGATCTGCCTAAAAGCAGAGTCTCCCAAAAGAAATGAAAAAGAATTTAACTGTCATAAACCTCACCCTGGGAGCAACTCATTAGCATCACACCCAAAAAGACATTGTCATAAAACTATCCTATCTCCCGACTATTCTCCTAAGGATCCACTAGTCTCTCCAACAAACTCATTTGTTTTCCCATAATGCCCTTTCTCCTTCTACTTCTAAGTTCCTAAGTGCCCTCTTCCTGTCTCTTCTTCACCTGTTAAGATGGTACATAAGCCCCAAATTCTAAGCACCTCTTTGAGTTACATTTCTTTGTGAACTCTCACACATACATAAATACATGATTACAATCTTTATTTCCTACTAATCTGTCTTTTGTCAGTTTAATTCACAGGCCCTCAAATACTGAACCTAAGAGGGGAAAGAATAAGTTCCCCCCACCTTACATGGTGAACAAGAAAAAGTTCCTACTCTCATGTTCAACATGTTCAAGGAAAACAGACAACAGATAGGTATGTTTATATAATAAAATTTCAGGAAGCAATATGTACATACAATGTAAAACATAAAGCAAGTCAATGAAATAGAGAGTAAAAGGGAGGGGGAGATTTCATATTAAATTTCACAAAATTTAATAATTGTTAGAGAAATAAGTGAAACAAGGATGTTTAGTATCCTCAACTATACTAAAGCAAAGTACCCACAAAACTAAGTAATTATTATCTAGAAAGTTGAAACGATTTTAGGAGGAGAAAAAAGCCATATTTAACTGTTCCTTCTAACTGAAAGTTTTCCAAAACATGGACAAATGTTTAAAAAGATGAATTCTATCACTATTTTTTTGGCCTTCTGTAAAAAATTACTTAGAACTACATGGTTACCTAAGGCTATCAAAGTGATTCAGCAATACAGAGCATTTAAAAAGTGTCAGATTTCGTGCTGAAGTGATCCACAACTATTCCAGAAGGTAGCTGCTATCATTAAGCTAACTTTGTAGGTGAGGACATTGAAGTTTAGTAAATTAAGTAAATTTAGTTTAGTAAATTAATTAAATTTAGAAAATTAAGTAAACTGCCCAAAGTCACTGTTAATACATGGCAAACCCAGGATTTAAATACAGACTTTTCTAATCCCAAATCCTATGCTTTAACCAGTATATTATACTGCTTAGGTAATTGCTTAAAGAAGTAAAGTTAGCATAATCTCACTTATCTGTGGAATGTAAAAAAGTAAAACACAGAGAAGCAAAGAATAGAATGGTGGTTACCACGGGTGGGGAAGTGAAGGAAATGGTATACAAAGTTGCTGTTAGGTAGGATGAATAAGTCTAGAGATCTAATATACAGCATGATGACTATAGTTAATAATACTGTATTGAATACTGAAAATTTGCTGAGAGTAGATTTCGGGTGCTTTCATCACACACACACACACACACACACACACACACGTTAACTATAGGAGCAGATGAGCTTGACTGTAAACATTTCATTCTGCATATGTATATCAAAAAAACCTTCCTGCCAACCAATGATTAATCCACAAATCTCTCACACACAGATATTCTGAAATGCAATAAATGGCCATGATAATTATTTTCTACTCCATACTGAGTAACTATTTTAAAATGGAAACCTGATTCATCAATTCTTTTTTAAAACTGTTCAGACTTTCCCAGTGCACTAAGAATAAAATACTAACTCTAAAATAGTTTTCAAGGCTCTCGACAGTATTTTCACATTCAACATTATAGTCATTCTTCAGTATCTTAATAAGTTGTGCTCATTTTTGTTTCCAGGTCTTTGCATACACTATTTCTTCTTCATGGAGCATCCCCTCAACTCTCCCTCTCTCCACCCTCTTCCGTTTTACATGGATGACTCCTAATCATCCTTCAAATGAGTAAGACATTGCAGTGTGGGTGTCTTTTCTTCTGGATAGCTAACTACTTGCCAATCCCTGTCCCTCAAATCAGGACTTGATTCCTCTCCATAGTGCTCACACAGTACTTTTTTTTAATAGCACTTTATTAAAATTGGCTGCTCTATTAAAGGTGCCTGCTGTGCACTAGTTTGTAAGGGCAGTGAATACACACACATACACACACACACACCCCTTGGTCACCACCATAGTGCAAATGCCCTGCACTTAATATACACCTAATAAATATTTATAAAATCAGTAAGTTCCAAACTAGAAAAATTCATCAAATCCTTAGATAAAATGTCTGAAAATTATTTTCATGGCTGCAGAATAGTGAACATGAGCAGATGTCTACACAAAAACACTAAACAGTATTATTAATAACAGAAGTAATAATAATAACAACACTAACATGTATTAAAATCTATTATATATCAAGCAGTCCGCTAAAGCTCTTACCAAGAGCCTTATCTTATCTCTTATATTATCTCTTATCTCTACCAATCCTACTTTATCTCTACCAATCCTCAGAGCAACACTATAAAAGAAGTATTAAACTTATCTCAATTTAACACAGGAGAAAACAGAGGCTTAAAGGCTGGTAATCTACTCAACATTACATAGCAAGTGTCAAACTTGAGTCTCAAATCCAGAACTCTCTTATCTCAAAATCCATACTCACTAATGCCTTTGGACTGGTGTCAGAAAAACACAGACATACTACAACTACAAAGCCATCTTCTGAGTGCTCTACAAATGATGCTAATTTGCAAGGGGAAATCATACAAGAGAAAGAATATATTTCCTCCTGTTGTGACAGATGGGGAAATAAGAGAGAAAAAAACAGGTTTAGTTTTAGAATTTACCTCCAAATGAAAATGTCCTCAAATTTTATATGGGATCCCCTGACTATACATAGGCTAATAGTAAGAAGATGTGGCTTAAACTATGCGATGCTGATGACAGAAAAAAGATAAAACTTGCTGTAGTTATCCAGATTAGATCAGCTATTTAGGCACTGTCTACAACTTGATCTTGAGCCTTGGTTACTAAAAATACTCATGGGAAAGAAATAAAAATTATATAAATGTTACTGCCTGCATGCTACAGAATTACCACAAGGTCAGTAACATGTAGTTTCACAACCTAACTGAACAACACAATATCAGGAGAAGCCACACCAGCCTTAGGAAGAAAGGAAAGAAATAACGTGTACCTGATCTATGAGCCGCTTTATTAGGGGTAGCCCTTCTAGTGCCGAACTGTCACATCCACTGGTCAATACTCGTTCAAATCCCAAAGTTAAGAGGGTCTCTAGAGCTGCCATTGGATCATGAACCATGTCAAAGGCTGAAATAAATAAAACTGACTTGAATTTTGAACAGATTTTTCTAATATAGAGCTTTCCACAATGCAGTATACACACAGTGGCCACAATGCAGTATACACACAGTGGTGTGCTGGACCTAACCTGTCCTGCTTGCAAGAGCCAATAGTTAAATATTCAGGAATTTTGCATCATGATTGTTAATCCATTGGGAGCCTAAAATCAGTCAAGGTGGCAGTATTTAAACCACAGAAATCAACAAATGCTACAAATCAGGGCTCCTTTTTCCTGAGAACCAGTTTACTAGCACACCACAGTGTGCACACCATCAGTAGTATGCAGTTATTTTAATGGTACACATTTGAACAGATCATTTACTTACATGCAGATTAGAAGTGAAAAGTTTTCATTTTTCATTAGTTATGAAGTTTCTCTTTAAAATAAATTTAAGATTTTAAGAAAATTATTAAATAAATCTGTATAGGAAGCACTCAGATATGGTAAAACTGTAAATGTGATAAGCAAGTGATACCGATTTGGGAATATCTGCTCTAAGGTTTCAGACAAACAGGACAGAATGAAAATATTAAACTCACTAGTTCTAGAAAAGGCCTTGGTTCGTTCTCAATATTGACTAATATTTTGTACTAATTCATTTACCACCTGTACTCAAAGCTCATAGTATAAGGATAGTTTTTTACGACAGACTATATGAAGTTTCATACTTTCTAAGACAATTCTCTTCTCAAACAAAACTATTTCTGCTTTGGTTCTCAGCACTGCTACATGATACACAAGTGCCAACATATGGTGGATTTGGTGGTAGACCCCTTCCTTTCACCCTTCAGGGCATGTAGGCAGCTAAACCTACCACAGAGGATTTTCCTCTTTTGGTGGCAGCACCTTCCTACCAGTGATTACACTATCACAGTGTCTCGTTAAAAACATGAGTGAAAAAAAAAAGTGGAATCCAGGACAATATAAAAATTTTAAAATATGAAAATATTTTTGTTAAATTTATTGAAGGAAAAGAACAGGTGTCTGAAATGATTCTCAGTTTAAAGTTTAAGAACAGAAAAATATATTCTATATGATGGGTTTATTTTGAATTATTTAGCACATCAAATTTTAAACTATATATTTTTCAGGTAAATGTCTACTAATTTAAATTATTTCATATTAAATTTTTTTTTTGTCTAGCCTCACATTCTGACTTTTAAGTGATCTAACATCTTTTAGTTATCTCTAGTTTATGAGAAGTGTTGCTAAAAAGCAAGCTAAGAAAACAGTTTTCTGGTGATACCATTCATTTCAAAAACAAACAATGATAAATGCTTTATACGTAATTTCTATAAATGGATGCAAATCCTAGTGTCCACTCTTATCCTAATCTTTGAATGTTGACTCAAAAAGAGAAAAATATTCAACAATTTCTCATCCATATCAAGTCAAAAAAGTTGAAGACTTTTCTTTCCATGTGCAATAGCAGTGCTTCTAGAGGCAAAATTCATACTTGTTCCTCCATTTTACCAATGCAGGCAAAAGTGTATGAAAATTATAACTGCCAGATTTAGAGACAGGAAATATTTTTTATGTAAAATTATCAGATACTTTTTAGAAATCATTCTGATGTAGACAAGCTATCAATAATGTAAAATAATTTTATGCACTATAGTGAACATCTGTTCATTAACTAGCCAGCATCCATTTCTTCTCTCCTTCTTACTAATAGTATCCAGTTCTTTATCAGATATCCATTCCCTCTCTGCCCACGAATCTCATGTTCATCCGGGAAAGCTGACCTCACTCCTAGCTCCAGGAATGACATTGTCTGGCTTAAGCCAAGCAGTACACTTCACTTCACTGGCCATAGTGATTTATTCTTTTTGGGATCACACAGGACCTTAGATAATCTAGTAAAAATGAATCTCAGGATTCTTGCTTGGAATGCTGTGAATGGAAGGCTACACATATCCGTAGGCAATGCTTACTCTCTATTCTATCACACCAACACTGCCTTCCACTTTTAACAACTTTTCATAACTAAAGCTTCATATTTTCTAGAAATTGTGCATCTCTAAATTTACAACTGTTAGTCCCAAGAGCAGTATATAGAAACCAGTAGGTTTCTATACTGTAACACCATAGAATTGTATTCTATAAAAAGGTTGTAGCATTTGGTGAAATCAGAAAACTGACACCGTTCAACAGAACTTCTAAAATGGAAATGACTCACCTCGGTGGAAAGTGACTGGCAGAGGACGGCAAAGAGCTATAAAGAGAAAGTCACATAACAACATGAATGAAGATCATCACTGATTACTAAGTATAGGATTCTCCATATTAGATGGCAGTTTTTTATACTTTCCTCTCCTAAGTGAAGACAGTGAACTAAAATAATAATAAAAAAATATGGCAGCCTTCCAAATTCAAAAGTCCTACGTTTCCATTAATCTTTGGTTTTCATATTTTAAAAATGGTCATCTACTCTTTAGAGGTACCAACTAAAAAATCATATGATCTGGCAACTATAAGGACAGCATTACATCTATTACTTACCACTCTGAGAATCTTCAAGAAATACTTTGGCCTAGTAATACAGGTAGATTGGTTCTGTCCTCTCTGCATGTCCCCATCCTCACCAACTATAATAGCTTTTGACGTTTTTGATGCTGTGATTAAAGGAATCAAGGTAAACTTCCCTTGAACTCTACAGGAACAGTAGCAGAACCAGATCTGTAATAACTGAAGAAAGTCAGGAGGGCTATGCCACATACAATCTCTGCCCAAAACATCTAAATAACTACTGTTTAAAGCAGGTTAGTATAAGTGCCTGCAGGTGTAACTAGAAAGTCAGTTCTGTGATTGCATTCTTCTGTATTGGCAGTATTAAATGCAATCATTATCAGAGGCTTTTTGGTCTCAGGTATAAAGTCTTACCCACAAGGGACATGCACAGTTCTTTGTCAATGTGTCCATCTTCAGTCAATGCCCCAAATACCAAACCATCAGCACCATAAAGCTTGGCAAGGCGAATGTCAGCCTTCATCACCTCAACTTCGCGATCTGAATATAGAAAATCACCTCCGCGTGGCCGAATCATCACAAAAACTGGGATCTGGACATACTGCTTCACTACTTGAAGGACACCTACAAGAACAGGGAGCAGACTAATTAAAATTCAAACGTGAGCTAAAAGCTCAATGAGGTCAATAAAATAGTATTTATTATTTATTGATCTTTTACATTTGCTCTGGTGTATCACTTCTATAAGAAAGTGATACACTTTCCTGACAGAGGAAACCACAGAAAGGTGAATCTAAAGGGAAAGGGGACACTGAAATGAAAAATGTATGTATTAGTAGAAGTTAAGTAATAAGAAAATCAAGGGTGAAAAAGAACAATTTAGAAAACAGAAGGAAGTTACTGCATTTTAAAAGCTCTTGTCAGTTGACTCAACAAAATTATTTTACTGCTATGTAAATTTGAAAGTGTAGTAACTACCAGATTCAATGTTTTGATAGTGTATTTCCTAAGTGTATTTCTGGTTTCTCCTTTCTAACTGATTACAGTTCTATTTAAAACTTGCTCTAGAGATAGTTATATAGTTCTAAAGTTTATGATCCCTTAATGGACAAAGATATTTAGCAAAGTCTTTTTTTTTATAAGAGATATGTAAAAGGAAGCAAACTTGAACTTATTTATGGCTAGCTCAGAAACCCTCAATAGTAGAAGGTCTGTAGCAAGCACCATTAGTGGTTACCTATTGTGAATTTACTTCTTCCTCCTTGCTACAAGGAAGCTACAAGCTAGGGAAAAGAAGTAAATCCCAATTTTGTATAGGACAGCAATATGTCCAACACCAAGCAATGAATCATGATTCCTGTTGAAAAAAAGACTGCACTCAAATTACAGATATGTTCTAGGTATTTCACAGAATGACAAGGGAATGCCCTCCTTTAGCAAGCCATGTCCAAAGGGCCACTGCAAATATAAATATAGTAAATATAGGAGTCATAGATTCACATACGGACTTCTGCTTTTGACTGAGACAGAGTAACAAGAACTTTATTTACCCTTCCACCTATAAAACCAAAAAACAGACAAAATATATGAAATAATGGTTTGCAAGAGATTGGATGTCAAGCAATAAAGGATAACTATGCCTTAGAGATGGGAAACAAATGAGGTGAGCTCTCTGAATGACCGAGATTACTACCATAAGAGTTTTCCAGGCCACAGCATATGGAAGGGGAATCCAGGTGGAGCCTAGAGAATACTCTGAGTTGAGGAGACCAAGCTGAGAGCTCAGGAAGACCAAGTGGCTAAAGTTCACAGGAGAGAACAGCAGGGAGGAGAAAAAGAGAACTCCGGAGATCTGCAGAGAACATCCTTTTAATATTCAGTTGAGTACTGATTGGTGTATGCATACAAGGAAACTATACAAGACCAGGGAAAGATTCACTGAAAAGAAGTATCCACCAGCCAGGTAGGAAAACTCCAAGACTCTTGGGGCACTGGGTAGAGTACACAGAGAGAATAATTAGCTCTAGACTGACCACTGTTCCAGATCTGCCTAACAAATTTTAAAAATAAGATCCAAAAGGAACAAACTATTTCCAAGCAACCTAACTGCTCAAGAGTATTTACAGGAATACAAAAATATCCAGTACCCAACAAAGTAAAATTCATAATGTCTTGTACACAATGAAAAATTATCAGGCAGGAAAGTTAAGATGCACCACGAGGTGACAAATCAATCAAATGAAACCAACCTAGAACTGATACAGATATTAGAATTAGCAGCCAAGTCATTAAAATAGCTATTATAACTTTATTCTCTATGCTTTAAAACGTTAAGAAATGACATAGGAGATAAAACAACAAACTCAAACATCTAGGGATGAATACTACAGTGTGTGAGATGAAAAATACATTAGGCAGGATTAACAGCTATTAGACATAGCAGAGAAAAGATTAATACACTTGAAAACAAAGCAATAGGATCTATGTAAAATGAAACATAGATTTTTTTTTAAAAAAAGAGTAGTTCATCAGTGAGTTGTGGAACAACTTCAAGCAGCCTAATGTGTAAGTGAAGTCTCTTAAGGAGGGAGTAGATGACACTGAATGCTGAAAAGCTTCCAAATGTGATGACAAGCATAAATGCATATGTCCAAGAAACATGGAGAAAACTACACTCATGTAGAACATAATCGAGTTGTTCAAAACCAAGAATAAAGGAAAAAATCTTAAAAGTAACAGAGAGAAGAGACAAATTACATAGAAAGAACAAATGTATGGATAATAACAGATTTTTTTGTCAGAAACAATACAAGCAAGACAACAGTAAAGAAACATCTTTAAAACCCTGAAAGAATAGAACTGTCAACTTGGAATTCAACACTCAGCAAAAATATCTTTCAAAAATGGGGAAAGATGTTTTCAGATACACAAAAGCTAAAAGAATTCATCGCTAGCACACTTGTACAACAAAAAATGTTAAAAGAATTACTTCAGACAGAAGGGAAATGAAATCAGATGGAAATATAGATCTATACAAAGAAATAAAAAGCACCAGAAATGGGAACTACACATGGGTAAATACGATTGTTATCTTATCCTTTCAATCCATTTAAAAGGTAACTGTCTCTTTAAACAAAAATAATAACAATGCAGTGTGAAGTTTTTAACATATGTAAAAGCAAAATGCATAACAAAGACTTGGGGGCAGGGGAAATGAAAATAAAAATCAATATACCAAGGATGGAAAGATTAAAAGAAACCCGGTCCTTAATATTACTGTAGAGCATATAAACATATTAACAGTAACTTAGTCTCTTAACTTTTTGACATATAAGGGAAAAAAACATCTATTTCATCACATCTTTGAAAGACAAGTTTATATGCAACCATAAACATTTCTATACCTATGGATATTTGTATACATGTGGATACATATTCTATATATATGGATACACAACATCCACGGCAAAGTTAACATGCTAGTAACATTAGTCAAGGATCCCAATGAAACAGATTATCAATTGTCTCCAAGCTCCTTAAACTCCTATAAGAAAATCTGAAAAGTGAACACTTACCCATGCTGGGTGTGGTTCCCCCTTCTAATAAGCCAGAACATAATTCAATGCGACCAGCACCTGTAATAAAAAAGCATTACTCTGCACAATAAATTTTTGTAATTTAAAAATTAAGAAAAAATTTGAAAAGTATTGCTCAAAAGTCATTGTCCAAAATCAACTCTTATTGAACAGCAAACTTAACATTTTTTCTAAATATAAAACAAAGAGTCTTAGAAACCGTCTGAGAGACATTAAAATACAAAACTAGAGTAAAACTCTATTTTCAGTCCCAACTATATTCTGTAACCCATATTGTGTTATTGATAGTCAAAGTTAAGAGTTTATTTAAGTTAAAATTTTGTATTATACAGTTGCCTCTTTATGTACATGGAAGTGACTCAGAATAAAGAAGTTTGTGGATTAAACACAATGGCATACTGACTTTTCATTGCTAAGAAAATAGCAATCTTTTCCAAGAGAGCCCTTATTACTTTTAAGTAGCTTAAATCAAGATAATTTTAAGAATAAGAAAATACTGAAAGCAAAAGAACTACAGACTACAGTTCATATCAAAAGGTCTCAGGAGCCAGCTTGAAGAGGTTCCTACCAGCCAAAGACAGGATATTTTAAGCATCAGTAAGAAGAATCACTATGTTTAAAGCTAGGTTCATAATGATAAAACAATACATTGGAAGACAGAGAACAAACTCATTATCCCCAAAATCAGTAAATAACGGAAAAGAAGCAAGGGTTTATCCTGCCTTTCTTGTACAAACTAAACTTCAGTATAACCAAACAGTTGATGAGAGAAAGGTTTTCTTTATAGAAGTATACTAAGACATGAAAAATAAATTTTAGACTTAATATAGCACTATTTTGCAAACCCTACTAAAATATGCATTGTTAAAATTATTATAAAGGATGGATCAGGAAACCTTATAAAGGATGAATCAGGCTGGCTATATTTGAATCTGCTGATCAATCTTAATATTTCTAAAACAGAAAAAACTAAGACGTTACAGCCTCCTGATGTGATGTAACAGGGAGTATATTATCTATAGAGTAGTCCTATAAAAAACTGAAACCTGAATCTAATTAAGCCTTTTGGTTAACAAACTTTACAGGAAATACAGAAGTCAGAGGAACATATTAAATAACACTACATGTATAATCAGCAAAATTAAGAATGTGGAATATGTTAAAAGATGAAAGTCACAGTTTCTTTAACATATTATAAGGAAAGGAAAGCAAAAAGAAAAGGGAAACTTATAGATTGAAACAGACACATCAAACAAATGAAATATTTAGAACTTGATTTAAAGTACAGTAAAACAAAACTGTGTGAGCCAATTGAGGAAATCTGAAAACTGACTGGATTTTTTGATGATATTAAGAAATACTATTATTTTTTAAAGATATGTTAGTTACATTATTATTTTTTAAAGAGCTCTTATCTTTTAAAGATACTGAAATATTTGAGGATGAAATGACATGATGTGTGGGATTTGCCTCAAAATAATTTGAGGAAGAAGGAGAGGGAAGGCAGGAATATAGATCAGGGGTCAGCAAACTATGGCCCACAGGCCAAAGGCCCACACCTCTGTTTTGTTATGGCCGGCAAGTTTAAAATGTTTTTGTGTCTTTTTAAAAAATAACATCTTCATTGATATATAATTCACATATCATACAATTCACCCATTAAAAGCGTGCAATTCAATGGTTTTTAGCATACCCCCAGAATTTTGCTACCATCACCACAATCAATTTGAGAACATTTTCATCACCCCAAAAAGAAACCTCACACCCTTTTGCAGTCACTGCCCCTTCTCCCCATGCTCTTCACTCCTAGGCAACAACGAATAATTTACTTTCTGTCTATATAAATTTGCCTATTCTGGACATTTCATATAAATCAAATCATACAATATGCTGTATTTTCCGACTGCTTTATTCCACTTAGAATAATGTTTCAAAATTCATCTATGTTGTAGCTTGTATCAGTACTTCATTCTTTTCTATTGCCAAATTAAGAATGGTGTTTACATTTTCAAAGGATTATTTAAAAAAGCAAAGAAGAGTATATGACAAAGACTAAATGTGGCCAGCAAAGCCAGATATATATACTACATTGCCCTTTACAAAAAGTTTGCTCACCCCCAATATAGATGAAAGATTGCCACGTGCTGAAAACAACTGAAGCAGAGCAATAGGTACGTGGGGATTCATCACATTGGTCTCTCTACTTTTGTATATGCTTGAAATTTTCCAAAATAAAGTTTAAAAATGTTTCTGATCCGGAGGTGATGGGAATTTCTATGCTTCCAATTAAAGCAGGTTCAGGGTGCAAAAGAAATCTCAAGGTAAAATATATGTTTAAAAAAAAATAAAAGTCTTGATGAAAATGGCAACAAATCTCTAAAATCAATGGTTTGAAAAAAATTAAGTCTTTGCTAAGTTGGTTAGTGAGCACTATTGTAGATACTTGACTCAAAATGTGACTTACTGAGGGAATAAGATCAGAAGATCATAATTTCCCAGGAGGTTTTCTAGTTAGTTAGTTGTTTTCAAAAGGATTACTGTGATCCTTAGAGATCACAAAGGTTCTGAAGGTCAGTTCACAGGATTCACTTTCAGACTCTTAAAAGGACAGCTGACTGTCATTCATTCTCTAATTCTCTTACCTCCTCTTTCTGCATTTACAGCTGACTCCACTGAATCAACACACACTTCCATGAGAAATCCATTTGCTGCTCCTAAAATACATGGAGAACAACACAATTTCATGATGGTGCTATCCATCCAGACCAATCTACCCCAAATATTTCACATTTTGCTGCCAAAATCCATATGTCCAATAATAGCAAAGTAGATAAGTACACTAGGGCCATAAATACCGTATTAATTATTAGCGGGATGTCTCTGGACTATGAAATTAAAACATAGACATATGTATAAGAAATTACACTGAGAAAAATATGCACTGAATGCCAAACTTGCTAAAACACAAACTTCATCACCATATTCCAGGTCAAGATTCTTTCAATGCTTTTCAATTCTGCCTGCAGAATATGCTTAAACTCCTTCATAAGGAATGCGTGTTTAAGAGCAGGGATGGACTTCAAATCCTGGTCCCACAAATTATTTGTGTGATTCTAGACAAGTTATTTAGCCTAAGTTTCCTGTAAAACAGAGTAGGTTTTAGTACCTACCTCAGAGTGGTGAGGATAAAGTCAGGTAATTCATGTAAAGTGCACAGTACCCACTAAGTGTAAAAAAAGTATTAGCTATCATTCATTAACTATACATTATTTCTTCTATATGCCTCTAGCTTCCTCTAATCCCCAACTCTGATCTTGCTTATGCCAACTCATCATTCCTCAGTGCTTCTAGCTTTATCTTTACTTCTTTTTCTTTTTTTTTTTTCCTTTTAATTGAAGTATGGTCGATTTACAATATTGAGTTAATTTCTGGTGTACAGCATAGTGACTCAGTTATGCATATATATATAGCTATTCTATTTCAGATTCTTTTACACTATAGGTTATTACAAACTATTGAATATAGTTCCCCGTGCTACACAGGACCTTGTTGTTTATCTATTTTGTACGTAGTAGTTTGCCAGCTCTATCTTTGAACACTAAGGTCTTCCAAGGCTCATATCAAATCACATTTCCATGATGTTTCCTCTCTCCCAAAGTAGGAAATTGTACCTCTCTTTTTCGAACTCATATAACTCTTCATAAGCTACATGTTCCTCTTTAAAACAATTTGTATCTCTTTAAAACACTAATTATTTTCTATCTCTTATTATTATTTATGTAGATAAGTGTCTGATCACTCTTACTTGATCTAAAGTTCTTAAGTAAGGTCTGTATGTAAGAAATCTTTATTATTGCCCACAATAAGCACATTATCTACCATGGTACACTGGAGTCACAAAAAGATTTACTGAAGGCTGAATAATTACAAATTTATAAAAAAATTCATGTATTTACATTAAAGAGTGTGCTGAAAACAGAGTTTTGAGTTTTTTCTGTAAGTTAAGCACAGACGTTTTTTTAAATTAAGAATACTGAATGCATACTTCAGGCAGTAATACCTAAAAGAATGTTCACCACATACTGGTAATGGTTACTACTAGGTGGTGGGATTTGAAATTACTTTTACTTTCTTCTTTTTACTTTTCTATATTGCTTAATTTTTTCCTACCCAATATTGATTTTATAGTTTTTTAAATCGATTTTTAATTTGAAAAACAAAGATCTATCATTTGCTAACAGCAAACTGCAACTGCCTCATTTATTTTAAAGACGACTCAGTGCATTTAGCCAACAGCACTACATTAATTCCATGAGTTTCCTGATAGCCACTCACACTAGCTGTCAGATCAATCTACCTGGGCAGTGCTGCAGGGGTACCATTTGCCTCACATAAGGAAAGACCACGCCCAGGAAAGAGTGGGATGCACACAAAAGGCAATGACAGACGGCAGAGTAAGGCAGTTGTCCTAAGAAATGAAGTTATATGTAGGGATCAAAGGAAGTTATTTGTAGGGATCAAAGAAGACGGTATCTGTTTGGAGCAACAGTACCTTTAGTGTAGCAGTCCAGTCAGCTCTGGACTAGGGGTCTTTCAGAGTCTGTGCAGTGAAAATTATTTTCATAATAACACTAAGACTTTATTTGCCTTTTTTCATTGTCATTCTGTCACAAGTAGAGGGGAGTTTGGGGGAGGCTACCTGACATGTCAGATTGAATGCAAAAGCAGGTGTAAGAATTCCATTAAGCCAGATATTAAATAGATCTGCAAAGATATAAAACATTGGCACTCATCTTACTATTTTTTGTTTAGGAAAATAATGATTTTTCGTTAAAAATGTTATGTGTGTTAACAAGTAGTGGGTTTATTATGGGGTTTTGTTCTAGTTAATAAATGATTTTTAAGCTTCTGTTTTAATTTCTAAACATGGCCAATACCTATGGATTTAACTTACATAAATTAAAAGCCTTTGAGTTTCCCAACTTTTAGGAGGGTAAAGGGGGTCCTGAGATAAAAACGCTGGTTTGGAGGAAGCAAGAGTTCACAGGGGAGCGACCTGCCAAATTCCCTAGCACCTGCCATGCCAGAAAGAACTCGGGACTTGTGGCAGCCAAGCTCTGCCACTTGGTAGCAGTATGGCTTTAGGGACAATCCCCACCCCGCCGTAGTGACCACAGGTCCCCACAGGTTAAGCAGTGTGGTCAGTACTCGACACTGAACCATCACAGCGGTGCCGTAAGAGGGGTACTGGTATCCTCGTGTGGAGATGGGAAACCTGAGAATAAACGAAGTTAACTAACTTGAACGCGGTCGCATGACAAGACGTGGTGGCGCCGGGATTCGAGTCTACACATCTGGCTACGAAGCCAGGGAACTCTCTCCACCAAACCCCGGGTTTCCACACGTTCAAAGCCGGAATGTCAGAATTATACAGCGCGGGGGGTGCTGCGAGGAGCAGGCGAAACTACTCCCGAGGGAAATCGCGATTAATCCACTGGCCAGAACCCCCGCCGGCCCGGCACGCCCAGGCCTGCGCCCAGAAGCGCAGTCTGCCGACCGCCCCCTCCCCGCCCCCTTCCGCACCGGCCTTTCCGGACGGTATTCGCGCCCGTTTCCGCTCGGAGGAGGCTCCCTGCCTCTTCATGCTCCACGCGTTCCTCTCGCGCGCGTCTTCGGTTTCCACTCAAGAGTCTGGGTTCCGGCGCGCGCGACCAAAACAGCGCGTCCCCGAGGCTGCGCGCGTCCCTGCGCGTCCCCGTCCATGCCCCAGCAGCCCTTGCGACAGCTCAGTCTCCAGCGCAGGCGCAGTCTCTGCTCGCCCTGACCTTTTAAGGAGGGGCTTGTTCTGCGTGACCTGGAAGTGCTTTTCCAGTTGGTGGCGGAAAAAGGCGACCGCTGAGCGCGAAGGTTTGGAGGTGGCGGCCGCGCACTGTCCTCAGTATGCAGCGATTACTCTTTCTGCCCTTGAAGGCCTTGATGGGGAGCCCGTGTCTCCGACTCTTGGTTCCTAGGGCGGTGCCTAGAACACAGGTACTGCACTGCAGCGGACTCAGTCACGGAAGGGGGCATGGCGTGAAAGGGCCAGGAGAGAGAAGATAGATCCCGCACGTCAAGTTTCCGTAGTTCCTTAGAGTCCACCCTGCATTTCCTTGTGTCCGGGTCCCCTGAGTTCGGATACGGATCTGCCACTTACTAGCTGTGTATTAGTCAAATTAGGTAACTTTTCTGTGCCTCAATTTACTCATCTGCAAAATGGGGATAAGAGTGCCTACTTCATAAGGGTTGTGGTGAGGATTAAATAATTTAATATACATCGAGGCTTAGCTTATAGCTAAAGCTCAATAGTTTTTACCCATATATTTGATTTTTACTCAAAGCTCCCAGGTAGTCAGATTAGAGACTATAACCCCATTATACAGAGAAGGAAATTGAGGCTTGATTTAAGTTGTCTAAAGTTACTTAGTTAATTAGAAGCAGGAAACAGAACATGGGCCTTTGGACTCAGAATCAGAAGAGAGTGTGAGTTCGCTAAACTAATAATTATTGAGTGATTATTATGTGTTAGGACCTGGGAAGTGAAAGAAAATACCAAGTCTCCTGCCCTAGAGGAAGTCAGTTCATTAATTTGTAATTCCCATTTGTCAAATCTTTATTAAGATCTTGTTATGTAAGGGAACTCTTTGAAACAAAGGTTGCAGGAGGGAAAGGGCCAGACCCACCAGGCACTGCTGTCCCATAGCTCATAGCTTAGTGGGAGGTAGAGACAAATCTCATGTACTGTGTACTGAATGGTACATTACAGGGTGTTAAGGGCTATGATGGACAGGTACAATGTGCTGTGAGAGTGACCTGTTACAGACATGGGAGAGTCTGGGAACACTTCCTAGAGGAGGTGACATCTGAGCAGAGATCTGCAGTAGGTATTATCAGTCTGGGGACAAGTAGTGCCCCAGTCAGAGAAAAATCATGCGTAAAGACCCATAGGAGAAAGAAAATGATCCACATTTAGGTGTAGAGTTAAATCTGGGGGAAGTATGCAGATATCAGGAGATTCATATAGTGTGGGCATGGATTAGAGTGAGGCAAGACTAGAGACAGGAAAAGCAGTTGGGGGGTGGTTGCAGTAATCCAGATAAGAGACCATGATTTACCAGGGCAGTAGCAGTGGAGATGTGGCAATTCAGGACATTCCACTGCAGTGAGATTGAGCATGAGTAGCAGTGGAGTGAGGGCTTTTCTTTCTCTAGTTGTAATTTGTCTCTCTTGATTCTTAGTATGGTTGCAGCTGTGGCATCAGGCACCCCTTGAGGCCAGGGCAATACAGCACAATCTCTGAAGTAGCGCTGCAATCTGGAAGGGGTGCAATGTCCCTTCCTTCAAAGGCTGCTGAGCGGGTGGTGGGCCGATGGCTCCTGGTCTGCAGTGGAACAGTGGCTGGAGCAGTTATTCTTGGTGGAGTAACTAGGTGAGTAATTTGCTCATAGCGAGTCAGCTATTTGGGTCATCAGTAGAAGTGCAGGATGACAGAGGGGGAAAGGACCTTAGAAAACATCTAGTCTAGCTCCCTCATTTTACGCCTACAGAGGGAACGTGTGTGTTGGCTTGCCCAGCTGTAGAACAGTTTAGGGTTTTATTAGGAGGAGACTTTGATAAAGACTTGTTCAGGTCTTAACTGTTAGCTGTGTATTTTGTGTGTATATTTTCCCCTACACTCAGTTCAAATTTGTCTAAAAATTTTTGTAGTTTGAATTAAGCACAAATGGTTCCTGTGCCTCTTGGGTCTCTTTAAATCTACAAAGAGATTTTATAGATTTGGATTCTACTCCCTCCACCACCCCAACCCCCTTTATAGTACTTTTTGATTGTTGAAGAAACCCAAGTAATTTGTCCTATGGCGTTTCCCACAGTCTGGATTTTGCTGATTGCATACTTGTGGTGTTTAACAAGTTCCATTGTCCCTTGTATTTCCTGTAAACCACTTGTTGCTTGATCAGATTCAAATTGGGGTCAAGGGGTGGTATACTTCATAGGTGATTAGAGCATTCATAAATATCTAGTGTCTATTAGAGATGTCATCAGCCATTGATGACCATAGCCTAAATCCATTATTTCATTAGAGTCATGAAATTGTAATTATTTTATTAGCTCAACTGTAAAGAGAAACTTTGATTAACAATTTGGTTATCTGAAGGTACAGTTTGTTAGGAAAGGCAGGACAAACAGTTGATTCTTTCCCTTTATTTACCAATTTTTAGAATAATAAATTGGTTCCCAAGCATTCACCAGAGGTGACCAATAATGTGTTTTTAAGTATTAAGACCTCATAGGTTTAAAATTTCTAATAGGTTTCAGTCATTGTACTAATGATGATGTGCTCAAATTGTCCCATCTTTAGTCAGTGGGAGCCTCTTCACATTGGCTCCAGAGTCTTTTTGACAGGACCCTAGTAACGTTTAATTCCTTGCTTTTTGGATGATAAGATGTTCCAGGCTTGTCTTGTACATTTCATTACTTGAAATCAACCTTTTACTTTAGGAAGCCTAACCCTTTTGGTGAAAATACTTTCTAGTGTTGTGTAAGTACTGCACGCTAACTGATCGCACCACTGGAGCTCCTTTCTAATGCTAATAAAATATGTATTCTTCAAATTCTCTCCACATTCCTTGTGCCCTTATTTCAAAGTACCTACGTGTTATATAGGCTATTACGGGAAACTGCGACAAATTTGAGTTTTATTGTCTTTAAATTCAGTCAGTAACCTAAACCATTTAATATGTGTAGCAGATCTCTTCTCCCTGTGTAAATAATATTGGTTATGCCTTTAGGGCACATTTCTTTGGCCTGAGGGTTGATTTTATCTGTCACGGAATACTAGTGAAAGAAATAAGGAGAGTTAAATGAAAAAGAACAAAGAGTAAAGAAATTTGTTTATGGCAGCTGTTTCTCACAGAATTCTAAGCAGTAAGAAGAGAGCAGGTTGTCAGAAGAGGAAACAGTGAAATGATGTGTTTACCTTTGGAGGGGTTAAGCTCAGATCCATTTGCTGCTGTAAACCGTTTATGAGTAATCCAATGTGGTGCCCATATATGCACTCTCAAATTTCTTTCCTTTCTTAAGATTGACAGAGTCTGGCCTCTCAATGGTAGATTGGCATTTAATAAAAGAGATGAAGCCACCTACAAGCCAAGAGGAGTGGGAAGCAGAATTCCAAAAATACCAGCAGTTTCCAGAATTTAAAATGTAAGTATTATAGAAAATCAGGTAAACATCACACTGGGCCCACTCAGTCTTTGGCTTATTTAAACATTTCAGAATGGTTAGGTTCTATTCTTTCTTTCTTTCTTTTTCTTTCTTTCTTTCTTTCTTTCTTTTTTTTTTTTTGAGTAAAGGTAGATTTACTTAGAGAGATATGTACTACGTAGAGTGTAGGCTGTTTCAGAAGGCAAGAGAAAGGCCATGAGGTGTGGAGGTTGAGTGCTCAGGTTAAACTAAAAGTGGATACACACTCCATAGACAGAGTGTGGGCTGTCTCCAAAGATGAGGGAGCAAGAGAGGCCTATTATTTCTTGATATTTGGCTCAGTTAAGTTTAGCAAGCTCCCTACTCTAAACCTCCAGTTCCAGAGAGATTCTGACATAGCTGATGAGGAAGCGGGCAGATGGATCAAGCTTCAAAACCGAGGATGTTCCTGCATTCCAGCAGGAAATAAACATCAGATAGATGTTTTCTCTTTCTTATTTTTTCACTTCCCTTTTCACCCAGTTTGAATCACAATATGACATTGGCAGAATTCAAGTTCATCTGGTACATGGAGTATTCACACCGAATGTGGGGTCGCCTTGTAGGCCTCGCATACATCCTGCCTGCTGTCTACTTTTGGAGAAAGGGCTGGCTCAACCGTGGCCTAAAAGGACGTGTTCTTGCCCTCTGTGGTTTAGTCTGCTTCCAGGTGAGATTTACTTAAGTTTGGGAAACCAGAGATGTTCTCAGGAGTGTCCCGGTTGGCTTTGTTTTTAAGGAAGTAATCTTTGAGGCAATATAACAGAGAATGTAAAAGCATGGATTTTAGTATCATAGACCTGGCTTCAAGGCCCAGCTCTGTCACTTAGTAGGGCAAGTTGTCTAACCTCTGTAGGAGGGAGATGGAAGAGACAAAATAGAGGCAATAGAAACAGATAGTAAAAAGTGAAACATTAAAAGTCTAGTAGACACTAGTGGAGGGTAGGTAAAACAAAATGAATGTTTGTTTTAGAAAACAAAACAAAACAAAACCCAACTTATGACAGATTCCCAGGGAGGCAGAAATTTGAAGGTGGCAGCTAGGGTTATAGGAGGGAGAAAGTGGGGGCTGGCAGATCACACTGTATACTCCTTCGTCTTCCGATGTCCTATGCAGATGAAATCAAGATAACTAGAACATCCAGGGTAATCGTAAAGGGGGAAAGAAATACCTAAAAAGACTTCCTGAGGAGTATCTGTTTAGAAGAGGCAGGAGAATCCTCTGACACGATTCTACTGGCTCGGGAGGGTCGGGGTGAAACGGCTGTATCTAATCTATAACTGGAACTGACAGTTGTCTGGTTAATTGAAAAAGTCAGTTCAAACGGAATCACAGAATAATAATACCTATCTTAATTAAAGCAACATGGATGGACCTAGAGATATCGTACTAAGTGAAGTAAGTCAGAGACAAATATCATATGATTCCAAATATAAGTGGTGGAAAATGATAAATGATAAAAAAATGATACAAATGAACTTATTTACAAAACAGAAACAGACTCACAGACATAGAAAACAAACTTATGGTTACCAAAGGGGAAGGGGAGGGAAGGATAAATTAGGAGTTTGGGATTTGCAGATATTAACTATATATAAAAATTACTATATATAAAATAAACAACAAAGACCTACTATATAGCACAGGGGACTATATTTAATATCTTGTAATAACCTATAATGGAAAGTAATCTGAAAAAGAATACTTACATATGTATATGTACAACTGAATCACCTTGCTATGTACCTGAAACATTGTAAATCAACTAGACTTCAATAAAACAATAAAAAAATTTTTAAATAATACATGCCTTAAACTTTTAAATTTAGATACTTTCATTACCCTCTTTTTTTTAAAGAGGTATAGGAATTTAGACACTTCCAAAGTAATTTGCCTGAAAAACCTTACAGGTTTTTTACTTCCCCCTCAAAACTTTTATAGTTGTCTATTCCCACCTAATGTAACAGTAATTGTTTTTAAGCAGTTACCTTTGTCGTGCTTTTCCTAAGCATTCAGTCTAGTTTTTATAGAAGCAACTCCCTTTTTTATTCTCATATTTCACAGGTTTACATAATGTTAAATTATGTCAAGTATGTGATGGTTTTCCCGCAAATATGCTTTTGTGTACTTTTCTATGGATTCTACTTCAATAAAATGTTGCTCTAAACAGTAGTTAAGTATTCATGGTGCTATATGTGGAAAATGGATGATTCCTGGGACACTGGAGATAATGAGAGGATATGGAAAGGAGGGGTCAGGTAGGAGTACTCACTTTCTGAGAGAGTAAAGTTGAATAGACAGCTTCAACCTTGTTTTACTGGCCTCTTCTCTTTTTGGTTGTAGGGTCTTCTGGGATGGTATATGGTGAAAAGTGGATTAGAAGAAAAAGCAGATTCCCATGACATCCCTCGGGTCAGTCAGTACCGCCTTGCTGCCCACCTGGGATCAGCCCTTGTTCTTTATTGTGCCAGCTTGTGGACCTCGCTCTCACTGCTGCTCCCTCAACACAAGGTAAAAGTCAGTCTGTATTGTTACCACATGTGCACAGATGCTGGCAGGGTCAGAGAAGCAGAAATTCTGGTACTGATGGGAAGTTATACGTCAAAATGTACACATTCCCTTAGTAACATCTATTAATTTACCAGAAACTAGATATAACCAAAGTTTAGAGAAACACTTAACTTTGGGACTCTGAATAGCTTTGAGACCACAAAGTAAAAATTTCAATTATTCTTTTGGGCTGGAGGAACTCATTCAAAGGAGAATTAGTCTTGGAGCCAAATATTTTGTCAGCATTGCCTATCGGGAAAGGTAAAAACATAAATTTTGGAAAAAGAGGGTAAGAGTACAAAAACAAGAGATACCCCAACCACTTTACTTCTGACTCCCAGAGGGATGGTGGATGGAGAGGTGAGGAAGGCCAGAAAGAGAGCTACTTGCGGACCTTCAGTGGTAGAGCCACGTTGGGTTGTTTGTTCTTTACATGGGGACCCTACCATTCATCATGTCTAACAATATAGTAAACCTTAGTGATCTTGCCGAAAAGTATTTTCTTTGTATGCTGCTTAAAGAAAAATTCTAGGTATTTTTTAAATGAGTATTATTTTAGATATTGAAGTCATGATTGGCCTGGATAACGTGTTCATGGAGTGAAGTTTGGGATGACAGTAAGATTTTTAAGTAGAATCTAGTAGCTCCCTGGAGCCAGCAGTCTGGATCCCAATAAGGACAGGAGATGCTGACTAGGCAGTCCTCCTCACAGGGAAACGGAGGAGGTTGAAATATTGATATAGTAGACAATCCACATCTGAATAATTCCTATTCTCCTTACTTTCAAAGCCAGACTTCTAAAATGAATTGCCTACATCTATAGCTGTACATCCTGACAACCCATTTTTTCTTTCCAATTCTTGTCATCTGGCTTCCGCACCCACCCATATACATACACATCGACACATTCACCCCGACACTTACACATATACCCACACTTTCCTAAACCCTCTCTACTGAAGTGGTACTCTTAAAGATTACCAGTGATTTTTTAGTTATCAATTGTTTTTCTTTTTTTGTTTAATTATATGCCACTAATTACAGAAAGGATCTTAGATGATAGTCAACTGTATAAGTGCTATGCTGTCCAGCACAGTAGCTGTGAGCCACATGTGGCTATTTAAATTCTAATTTAAATTAAATTAACTTTATTTAAACAAACTTGTTATTTACTTAAACTTTAAATAAAATTAACTTTTTATCTAACTTTCAGTGGCTTTATCCTCATTTCAAGTCCTCATTAGCCACATGTTGGGCAGCGCAGACAGTAGAACATTTCCACCATCCCAGAACACCCGACTGGACAGTGCTGATGCGCTGTCCTATGAAATCTTAGTAATGATACCTAACTCTTCACATACTAGATTGTAAATCATTTGAGGGCAGCACTTTAACACTTTGTATTTTTATGGTTACCTGTTTATAAAGTTATTAACAAATATTTATTGACTCTGATTATTATCACAAGTTGGCTACAGTAAAAATAAAAACAAATTTTGGCTTTACAAAAACACTAACTCCAAGAATCCCTAAGCATTTTATGCAGTTTTGATTCTGATATATTTGCTAAACACTAAATATCACACACAACATGAAAATCCTTTTCTGCATCTTAAGTCACCTTTTTAACCATGGTGAAGTATTCTCCCCTGAACAATGCAAATCATTCAGTTACTGAACAGATACATATTGAATACCTATATGCCAAGCACTGGGCTAAGATTACAGTAATAAGCAAGTTATATGGAAGTTCCTGCCTTCACAAAACTCACAGGACACCAAGGAAGACAGATAGAAAATGTACAAATTTAATACGATATGATGCGTGTTAGATTCTGTCTGCTGGGAGTACTTAACCTAGTCGAGGGCTCAGAAGATCTGACCTCAAACTGTCACTTGAGTGTGGCTTGGGAGATCTTTGCTGCCTCTCATAGTTCTTCTAGTCATTTTATCTGTGTGATTTTTCTTCTCTAGTTGCCTGAAACCCGTCAACTCTTGTGGTTGAGACGATTTGCTCATGGAACTGCAGGCCTGGTGTTCCTTACAGCTCTCTCAGGTAGGACTCATCAAAGATGGCCTCGTTACTTTCCAGTCAGGCGGGATCCCTTGCCTATTTCTTTTCCTCCTCCATCCTTGTATTTCCCTTTCACATCTGCCTCTCTCATACCCATCGTCTTCACCCTGTTGTTTCCTGTTCCTTCCTCCCTTCCCAAAATCCTGCTTTCCAGTCAGTGGAACCAAAATATTGAGCATCTACCTGGATCTAGACTGTCAAGGTTCAAATCCTGGCTTCACCACCTGTGAACTATATGACCTTGGACAAACTGTGCAATCTCTCTGGGCCTTAGTGACCTCATTTGTAAAATGGGATAATGATAATACAGTACCTGACATGTAGCAAAGTCAATGTAAGTGTTACCTATTATTATTATATAAACATGAGTATTATTATTATTACATTGTATCAGGATGGATCAGACAAAAGGTCTGCTCTCAAAGATGGCCTCAGGTGGGGAGTTTATTGGGGCAAAGAGACTAACATAGATCTTCCTCCTTCTTTAAATCACACCTCCACTTCTCTTACTCTAGAACTGCCCTATCCAATAATCACCAGCCTCATATGACTATTAAACTTAATTAAAATTAAATAAAATTTAAAATTTAGTTTCTCAGTCACGTTAACCACATTTCAAGGGCTTAGTAGCCACATGTGGCTGGCAGCTATTGTATTGGATGGCAGATTTAGAATACTGCAGAAAGTTCTATTGGACAGCACAGCTCTAAGTAAAACCATCAAACCAATGATCATCCAAACCTCTTCCCCCTCTTTTTTTTGGTGGAAGAAAATGAGTTTTGACTTTATAAATGCCATTTATAAAAATAAGGAATGTGATCTAAACATACCTGAATCTTCTTTGATCATAAATAATGGATCAGTAATCCATTAAATTCATGGATACCTTCTTTATGTGTTTATACAGGATTTAGTTTATAAGGTTTTTTTGAGCACTTGGGGAAGACAGATAATAATAAAACATAGTATGTCAGATAGTATTCAGTCCTGCAAAGAAAAGTAAAGCAAGATAAGGGGATTCAGGGGTGGGAGAGAGCCATCTTAATAGGATTTGGTAAGGTGACATTGAGTGGAGTGAAGAAGTACATTATGCAGATGTCTGGGGAAGAGCATTTCCAGGATAGATCAGCAGTTCTCAGCTGTGGAGGGAAGGAGGACATCAGAATCACTACGGGATCTTTTCCAAGCTAATATGCCTCTGGAGGTTCTAGTCCACTCCTCTAAGGGAGGCATGCCAGAATCTTGAGTTGGGAGCAGATGAGGATGCAGCTGTTTGGGTTTGGTTTGTTTTTTAAGTTTCCATGGTGATTGTGATATATATTCCCTATTTGAGAACCCCTGCTGTAGATCTTTCTATTCTCTGACTGTTCCTTTTGTCTAGTTCTGGGATGATACGCTTTTACTGAGTCAGAACTGGTATTTGATCTCTGTGTTCTCTCATTTTAATAAATACTATTTACCTTGGAATACAGGGGCTTTTGTGGCAGGGCTGGATGCTGGACTTGTTTACAACTCCTTCCCCAAGATGGGAGAATCTTGGATCCCAGAGGATCTCTTTACCTTCTCCCCTCTCCTGAGGAATGTTTTTGAGAATCCCACCATGGTGCAGTTTGACCACCGGATTCTGGTAAGTCTGGCTGGTGATTTCTGGCTACTGAGCACAGGGAGCCTCTCGCAGGCTCTGGGGTGTCTGGAGCACTGATGGCAACAGTGAGACGGTAGAATGGGAACTAAATTTCCTTTTCTTTTTAGAAGACATTTAGTACCAGTTCTCTGATGTGATGTTTTTGTTCTAATTTCCCACACCTCCTCTAGCCAAATTCTGACTTTCAGAACACTGCCAGCTTCTTAAAGTTCAATATGCCTTTTACCATCTGGCAAATGATAACTCCCCTCAATCCTGCACATGCAGAGGAGAATCATTTTAGCAGAAATGAGGCTGAGTAGAGAAGAGAGTGCAAAGACAGTGGTTGCTGAGCACATAGCTGTCAGCGCTGAACCAACACCCCAAGGAGCTGAGAGCACCATTTTATTCAATACTCCTTATGTTATTGAAGCTGATATTTATTAAGGGCTTGCTGGGGGTCATGTTAAGATTGGCTTGGTGGCCTGGGTATAATAAATTGGAGCAGGGAAAGACCAGTGAGAGACAGTAGTGCTATTGTAGTAATGCAGTGAGAGTGATGGGGTTCAGGGCTTCGTGGTGGGACTGGGACTTGAGAATGGTGACTCTGAGAGAGGTTGTAAGGGATAGAAGATTGGCTGCAGGAATAAAGGTGAAGAAAGATCAAAGGAGACCCAGAGTTTCTTCTGTGGCATGCTAGAAACACACCAGCAGAAATGGGACTAGTGGAGTAAGTGTTGAGCTAAGACAGAGGATGTCCAGAGGACTCATATCCGAAGGGAATGCTGGACGTGGGCGTGTTTCCTGGTGTGGGCTCAGTCCCCACGGCCACACAGCGTTTTGGAATAAGTAAAGTCTGGTTGAAATTGTCATCATGGGCAGCTCTGAAAAGGAAAACAAGTGAAATTGGTATGGAAAATGATAGAAAAACATTCTCCTTGACATCATGGAAGCGGGGCAGAAACCCCATTGCCAGTTCCAGACTCTCTGAAGGGGTAGAAATTAAAATGAGACTTTAATCTTTTTTAGCACTAGCTGGCAACACGACAACCTCCTCATGTGCTGTTTTAAAAATACAGGATGAGGGCAGAGATAAAATTAGGGATAAGATTGAAAAGAATGATTTAAAAACTGAGGGCCGACCTGGGGGACACCCACATTGGAAGGTGGATAAGATGGTTGAGAGAAAGTGTGTATAAAGTGATACGTGCAGAGACTTTAGGTGGAACCATGTCTGCTTGACATTGAGGTGGCACACTGCAGAGGGGCATGGAAGAGGCTGAGGAGGAGTGGTCAGGGATGGCAGTGCAGGTGGTTCTCTGTGCCTGGGACAGGAAAGTGCTTACTGGTTGCTCAGTGGATCTGGAGGAGATACGTGGAAGGTGAGCAGAAACCAAGAGGTTGAGGACATTTCTTCCTGGTACTTGATGAGACTCTCTCCCTGCAGGGGATCACTTCAGTTACTGCCGTCACAGCACTCTACTTCCTCTCCCGGAGAATTCCCCTTCCTCGAAGGACCAAGATAGCAGCAGCAACTCTGCTAGCTTTGGCCTACACACAGGTATAAACCAGCTTTTGTTCTGAAGGTGTCCCCAAAACAAAGTTAGAATAGAAAGGTGACAGGCTAGGAGGAAATATTTTTAATAATTATAATAGACTGAAAGGTTACCAACCAGAAAATAAGTAAAGGAAATTAATACACAGTTCTCTCAAGAATGATGAATGGCCAATAAATATGGAAAGCTGTTTAGCCTCACTCATGATCAGAGAGGAGCAAATTAAAACAATGTGTGCCATTTTGTACCTGTCAGATTGGAAAAAAATAGAAAAAAAAAAGATAATCAGGTTTTGGCGTGGGTGTAGGAAAATGGATATCCTTGTATATTCTTAGAGAATGAGGTGGTATAGCTTTTTTTAGAGGGTGTTTGGCAAAATCTTTTAAAGTGCTAAATGTATAATCCTTTGGTCAAGCAAATTGACTTATTAGTACCTAATAAGTTTAATGCACAAAGAGCTTTGTCCAAGGAAATGCATTGTGGAATTGCTGTGATAGTGAAAAAGTGGAAACAACCTAAATAGCTAAACATCTTTCGGTATATCCATTACTGTGGAATACTGTATGGCAGTTCAAAATAAGATCTCAAGAAATATGTTGTTAAGTGAAAAAAAGCAAGTGACAGAACAGTATATTTTTTAAAAGCAAACAGTTATATGTTTCTCTGTAAACATGTATACAGAAGTACAAGTGTGTAGAAGCTGATAACAGTGGCTACCTTTTGGGAGGAGAGCTGGGCTGGATGAAGAATAATTAAGGGGAGTTTTAGGTTTTTCTGTTTTCTTTGAATTTCCTTTGTTGTAAGTACGTTTACTTGTGAAGTTCAAAAATATATATTTGATGTTCTGATGGGAGAATATGGAGGGTGTGTGTATCTTGTCATCCCTGCCAGTCAGTTCAGCTCTGAATGTGTGGTTCTGACTTCGCTTACTGCTTCCTTTCCTTTGTAACAGGTGGGCTTGGGCATTACCACTCTGCTGATGTATGTTCCAACTCCTTTGGCTGCCACTCACCAGTCGGGCTCCCTGGCTCTGCTCAGTGTTGCCCTTTGGCTCATGAATGAACTCCGAAGAGTCCCAAAATAATTCTCAGAGGATCAGCTTCCTAGGACTGAAACTGCTTTTGGGAGATGATCAGTGAGCACAAGAACTTAGGCTTTTCTGAGAGGATGACCTTGGTATACCAAGTGGTTTCCAAATTGGTTGGGTTATTTAAATTCTTTGCCTGTTTTTGGCACAATCACTGGATCAAGAAAGTCATTAGATACGGTTATACTAAAGGTTCCTTTATAAATCTATTTTCATGTTGAAAATCAGATTTAATGTAGAGAAAGAGTTGTCTGCCATTTGCTTAACGGGCTCTGTCTCAGGTTTCTTAAGTTGGCCAGCTGTTGGTTCTACATGCATGATCTCTGTCTCCTTGACTTCCTGAATCCTGAATTCTGCCTAAGGAGAAATCCTTTATGATCTCCACTTCATTTCCATCAGGTAAAGATTCAAAGGGAAGGACTGGCACACCCTAAAGTAGCTAGATAGCCTTCAACAAGAAATAGCTGCTGTCTTATAGTGTCCTGATTTTCAAAAATGGGGAAAGCCCTAACCTAGTTCCTCTTTTGGTATCACTATGTCAAACAAATGGAATATAGAATAAATCAGTTCCTGAAAGGGTTTCTTAACAGCCTCATAGATAAGAAAAATATGGCCTTGATGGTGTAGTACCTGGACATCTCTTCAGATGTTTAAATGAATTGTTGATTAATGAATTCTTGTGATTTTGGCCTCTATTGATATTTCACAGGGCTCTGTCTTACTCAGCTTTGTTTTTTAAATCAGCAATTTGGATGAAGGCACCAGAAAGATCAGATTTGAGGATGGAGCAACTCAGCATTGCTGATATAACAGATGACAATCACAACTCATACAGTTGCAGAGTGACACCATCAGGATGAAATTAAACAGGTCATAAATTTAACGTCTTCATTTAAATTAAATAGGATGTATAAGTTTGGGGTAGAGAGAACTGGCTTCATATCATTTCATATAAAAAGACTTAGGAATTCCAGTTGGCCACAGGCTCAACATGAACCAACAATGTGATGACACTGAGAAAGATTGGTGGTGGTTCCGATTTTATCAATACAAGTGTCACAGCCATGGTCAGTCACACCTCATAGTGAGGTGTCAGAACACCTCACTGCAAGTTTTTAAGGAGGATATTGACCAATAAGTATGTATCCAGGGGAAGGGACCAGGATATTTAGGAGCCCAGAACCTTAATCACACAGGGAATACTTGAAGGAACAGGGGGAATTCAGCTGGAGGAGAACATTTGGAGAGAGAGCAAGAATCCTACCCTTGAGAAGTTGAAACCCTTTCATGCGGAAGAAGGAATGAGCTTCCTTTGTGCTGCAAAGCTGGGAGCAATGAGTAAAAGTCGAAGAAAGTTAGTTTTAGTTTTGCAGAAGGCAAGGTAGGGTCAGACTGGCGCCAACTGGCAAACTGGAGAGCACAAGTGCTCAGCTAAGGGGCTCAACCACTGTGAGCGCTGGCCTGCTGCTGCTCTGCAGGTCCACGGTTGTCAGATCTGGTTTTTTAAAGAAGCCACACATCTAGATTTTTATGTGAAATTTTTTTTTAGAACACTGTACAGGCTAAACACATCTGGGAGCCATAAATGACCTAACATTTGCTCATGTACAGTCTCTGGACTAATGATCTCAGTTCCCTTTCAACTCCAGTATTCTCTGAGTTTCAGTGTGAAATAAAGTGTACCAGTCTCAAGAGGTTCTTAGCAAAATAGAAGTAGACAGTTTGTCTTTAATTTAAAAAAAAATCCAGGACCCTGCTAGAAGTGGTTCTCAACTTCTCTCACGTTAGAATCTTTGAAAATCCTAGCCCCAGCCTCACCCAAGACCAATTAAATCACAATCTCCGAAAGCTGTAAGGTTTTAATTCCCCAGGTGATTCCAATGGGAGACGAGTTTGAGAACCACTGGCCTAGTTACCTTAGAAAGTTTTGACCAGATATTCTCATTCCCTCTGAACTCCACTCCCCTCGGTCCAATTTAATCTGCTGTGTTGATCCTGTTATGCTAATGGGATATCACCTCTTCTAGATAGAATTATCTAAGGAAAGGGAACTGCAGTCACTGGGACAGGTTCCCATACCATCAGCTCCTGATCCCTGGATTAAGGTTGTTAAAGTAGCAGGGCTACCTTACACTGGAGAGGTGAACGAGGAGTAGGCTGCCAGAGGGTATAGGGTGACTACTTCACAAGGAGAGGCTCAGCTTGCCTGAAGTCATGCATGCATGGCTATAAAGATCCTGTGATTCAGAAATTTTTTCAACTTTGGTTTTTATAAAAATGACAAGCAATGATTGAATGCATTTTAAAAATAGAAAGCCCTTACTAGTATGAGTAATGATTCAATTTTACATATAAAAGGACCTTACTGCTCAGACTTCTAAAATGGTCAATGGATGTATTCCTCCTTTGTCCCTCTAATAATGCTATTGACAAACTGAGAAACAATGAAATATTCGGGGAAAAGAGAAACACTTGTATAATAATACAAGGGAAGTCCATAGGATTTTTTTTTAAGTACTCGTTTTTAAACAAATATTTTTTGTAACACCAACAAATCCTCACAAGTTTGAGAGAGCATATGGCCCTAGTGGCAGGACTCTGAAATTAGCATAACCTGGGACTAATTTGGGAGCATTTGAAGCATCTGCTCCTACTTCTGCCTTAATTAATTCCAGCTGAAGTTTTACCACATACCACAGCAGAAAGGGAAATTAGATACCAGTTCTGAATTGGTTTGAAAAGTTTAAAAACAGCAAAAAGAAACAGCACTGTTTCCGTAAAGGATTCTAGGAATTGCCCAAGAATTACAACCAAGTTCCTTAATGAGGTAGATTTAATAAACATTTATACCTTAAATAATTTAGATTGTAACCATCACATGAATTGCTTAGATGCTGTAGTTAAGAAAATAGTACAAAATTAAGCAAATTGTTTAAAAAAGAGACATCTGAAATTTTAAAGTATTAAAAGAAATACAGGAGCTGGAATAGATGTAGTGAAACCTGATACTATTTCTAAGAAAGTATTTTTTCATATTTTATTCCTAAATGTGAACAATCAAATATCAGAAGTAGTTATAAAGATTGAGCATGGTTAGTTGCATTCAGCTCTATTATATATATTCTGTTGAAATACATAGTCTTACAGGAAGATTCTGTCAATGAGCATTTCATTTGCATGTATTACTGCTGCTCTGGGCATCAGTTTAATCATCCATAAAATCAAGGGGGTTAATCAGAAAACATCTAAAATCTTAGCTTTAAAAATCTCGTTTTCTGAAATTGATGTATAATGATTGCTGCTGGAAACTCCATTCTCTCCAACCTTAATGTCAGGGGCTATGGAGAAAGTAGGAGAGGACCACTGGCTTTTCTGGGCAGCCTGGTCTTCTAAACCAAAGGCCACAATCCTCTTCCTGAAACCTATCCCTTCTCTGCTTTCTTTGCCTTTAATTCCTTAGGCCAGTGGTTCTCCCTTGGGAACTGGCCTCAGATCATCTTGTCTAGCCACCTTGTTTTATAGATCAGAAATGAACAAAAGAGGGCAGGTGACTTGCTTGGGGGTACCGTAGCTAGTTAATGACAAAGCCACGGCTAGAATTCAGATCTACTGCTCAGAAGCCCAGTGTTTTTTGCCCTAAATCACACCACTCACTTGTGTTTCTCTCCTGATGAAAAGCAAAACACAAAACCAGGAGAATAGGACTTTGGGGCAGGGGGGAGGGGCATCTTTCAATAATAGCAATGAGAGCTTATGTAAATGTAAATATGGAGGTGATAATAAATGTTAATGCCTAAAATGACTAGCTTAGCAAGTTTATGGTAGAGTCAATTACATTTTAATAATTGTTGCCTAAGGCCTTTGAAGTTAAAGGAAGCTCTTAAGCTGAGGAGGACAGAGGCAGAATACTTTGGATAACATTAGAAGAATAAATACAAGTTGGTGGAAAGTGATTAAAATTTCCTAGACCAAGGGAAATGAAGGAGCTAAGGTACAGAGAGAAAGATGGTATAATTTGGCTTAAAGGTAACTGCAACTTAAGTGAATGTAATACCATATAATTGAGTATTATACATATTTTCACTATGTCTTATGACAAGAATTCAGAGAAAAGTGATGGGTTATGCCATCATAAAGAATAATAAAACATCACTCCTACAAGCCACTGACTTGATTTTCACATTTGTGACCTGTCTCAGTTATAAAAGCACTAAAACCATTGAGGTTCACTGTTGCTGTTATAAGGAAGACTGCTTGGTAAGATTCAAAGAAACAAATGGAATGTGAATTTTATGAAACCATAATTATTTTCACAGGGGAACTACTCAAAATTCAGAAATGCAAAAAGAAAAGAAGTCTTTCTTTAAAATTCTTTAAAAACTAAAAAACTTAGGGCTAAAAGGGGGTTAAAAGTAAGATATACTAATTCTATAAGCAAGACTAGTTCATTATGAGAAAGCAGTCTATATAAGTAATTGGCCCTCAGCAAGGGATAAATGGTTTCATTTAAAAATTTTAATTGGGAGCAACGGAAGAAGCACAGGATCCAATATCAAGGCAAATATTCAGTTTTTCTGAGGGGCATGACCAAAATTTGTCCTTCTTTTTTTCATACCATGGAACTCTGAGATATCTTACTCATAGTAATAAAGACAAGCCCAGATCCTATACCATTAAAATAATAAGCAGGATATAACAAACTAAAAACAAAGTCAAAGACTAATTGAAATAAATTAAGAATAAGAAATACATTTATATGGAAAAAAATGATAATCAGGTATCCTGAGTTTCTCAACTATAAAAAGAACACAGTAATATCAATCTGAAAGGTGGTCATGATGATTAAATAATATACATAAAATTCTTAATGGAGTGTCTGGTACACAGTAAGTGCTTTGCAAATGGTAGCTAAAATGATCATGACTAGGATAAAGAATAACTTTACTAATAAGAGCTTTCAATTGGGACTAATCACCACCTTCTCCATGCTTCAACTTCATTCTGAGCACACAAATGTGATCACTGTTAGCCAATTAGGTAGAAAACCAAAAATATGGTCTCTCCAAGGTGAGGAGAAAAAGAGTTACCTGAGTAGGCAGTGGCTAGCAAACACGCTTTATAAGCAGCACTCATAAGGCGAGGGCTTGCTCACAGTACAGACACAAAGATGAGAAGTCAAAGAAAATCAAGGCAATTTAGAAATCTTAAAAATTAAAGGAAATTGCTGTGACATAGTCCCTAAGTAAAAAGTATTTCCAAAGAAACTGTATGACTCTGTTAGATCCATTTTTATCTAATTTGAAAACTATTCAAGACTCATCTTTTCTCCTACCAAGACTCAGTATACTTACCTTCATCTCAGTTTACTTCTAGGAGGATCTTGACTTATTTTTCTGTTTTATGAAGCATTTAATTCCTTTCTGCTCCCAGTATGGAATTTATTTTTTAAGAATTCCACTTTTTTAGGGGGGAGGGTATAGCTAAAGTGGTATGCATGTGTAGCATGCATGAGGTGCTAGGTTCAATCCCCAGTACCACCACCAAAAATAAATGAATAAGTAAATAAATAAACCTAATCACCACCACCCCCCCTGCAAAAGGAAAAAAAAAAAGAATTCCACTTTTTTTCCCTTTAAAGTCAAGGACCTTTCCCCTACTCGTGTAATCCTAGAACTCAGAGCTGACAAAAAAGAAAACTACTTCAACTCTGGGAGAATATTCTTGGGCAGGACATTCAAAGCTATGCAGAGGAAAGGACAAAGCATAAAGAGGGTTCCATGAGGGAAGGTGGGAGTTGATGAAAAAGAAATCCTAATGCAATTTAAAGACTCAATGTAGACAAGAAGCAAAGCTCCTGAAGGGTCGCAGATGAGAATGTAATTACTACAGCTTTTTCTCTCTCATTAATAGAAATGCTGTTTGTGATTGAGAAATCTCTTAATTTCTGAAAGTTGCTACGTGGCTTATTAACAGATTTATCTGTTCATCCCAAAGTTTGAGATTTGCTTCTTTTCAGATATTCCAAGAGTTTAATGAAGAAAACTTCTATTTCTCAGGAAAACATTAATAAGAACTTGGAATGTATTGCCTTTGCCCACCATCCTGATACTGTTCTTTCTTTCTTTAAAAACAGCCCAGATACATCCCTTCTCCAACTACATACTGACCTTTGCAGTGAAATAAAGGAACTCTTTTTGAGTCTTCCTACATAAGACTCAAAAAAATAGGCCCAGAGGACAGTGACCTGAAACCAGACAAATCTAGGCTTCCAGTCCCCATCACAATTTCTCCATTCCTATAAGCATATTTAAGGCTCAAAAAGAAAAATTAATGCCCAAACAGTCTATGAGGCACATAGACATGGAAAATGTTTCTATCCTGGTCATACCAGGCATCTGATAACATACTAGTAAAATCTTCAATGGACCATTCATTTAGAAAGGGTTCTAACTTTTAAAATCACAAACTAACATCATCAACGGTATGTCAGGGATCTTGGACCACACCCATAATGGCTTCTTTGTCAAGTAAGTGAGGAGGTTGTATTTTGGTTGCCTGGAAATTCATATCTGTTCCACTGAACTGCAAAGAAAGATCTTGGATTAAAGGCTGTGGATCTCCACATAAAAATATCTCTGTTACAGAGAAAGAAGGGGCTGCTGCCCTTGCTAGAATGTCTTCAGCTTTGTATCAGATGCTCCAGATTTGGTTTCAACCAGGCTGATAGTGTGCCCAATGCCAAACTTCATGCTTTAGCAAGGGATAAAAAGTCAAGATCCCAGGAAAACACCAGACCTCCCAGCTAAAGGAGGAGAAGCATGCTTCAATTGGACTAAAATTGGTCCCCTTTGTTAGCACCAATCTTTCATTTAGTTCTTCACAGACTAAATTACAGCTTCTCTCAGAGAAGAGGACCTGGATATTGTGATGGAATTAAAGTAGATATTAAAGTAGAAATTCCAAGGCCAAATATCCACGTCAGGCAAAACAGCATCTGAGGCCAGTATCAGGAAGTGGTGGAATTTGATGGGCAGCAACTCTGGGGTAGCTGAGCTTCT
The DNA here is from genome assembly GCF_036321535.1 of Camelus dromedarius. Classification (NCBI taxonomy): domain Eukaryota; kingdom Metazoa; phylum Chordata; class Mammalia; order Artiodactyla; family Camelidae; genus Camelus; species Camelus dromedarius. The sequence goes on along the minus strand of NC_087443.1, from coordinate 57,664,890 downwards.
CGAGAACTTGTCCAGCCTCACGGCCCCACCTGTACCCCAATCATGGGCACCACTTCCTCAATCCACAGCAGTGGGGCTGAGGCTCGGGTTTGTCGGTGATGAATTCGGCGTAGTCGCAGAAGGTATAGGATGATGGCCAGTAGCACCACTAGGATACAGGCAAAGAAGAGATAGTGGTTGTAGACAAAGGAGAGACGGAACCAGCTACCATGGGCCTGTCGGACACCTTCCTGCCGTCGATCCCTAAGGAAGAGGTTGAAGGTAGAAAGAAATGTTAGTCTGAGAGGGAAGTATTTATGCTGATTTAAAAGGCCCAGTGGTTTTATCCCATTTACTCCATCCATGTAAACATGCTATAAACCAGCTCCACAAAGAAAGGAAAGCTGAAGCACGTCCACAGGCCCAGAGCTGGTACATGTGATTCCTCCTGAACCTTCTTTCCGTGCCCTACAGAGGGAGCCTCACAGGCCTATACCCTTCAGAATCTGGGGACAAAATTAGAAGCCATAAAAATGAATAGTAAGACAAGGCAGGTCATCTATAACATGTCTTAACGGTGACCTCATACCACCCTGGCCTACAGATTGTAAATATGGTACTAATGAGGGTAGGGTGGCCCCTGAGTCCAATCAAGAAACTACAGTGGTGGGGAGGGTTTAGCTTGGTGGTAGAGTATGTGCTTAGCATGCACAAGGTGCTGAGTTCAATCCCCAGTACCTCTATTTAAAAATAATGAATGAATGAATGAAAAAACCTAATTACCTCCCCTCTACCAAAAAGTAAAAAAAATTAAAATTAAAAAAAGAAATCAAAGTATATCTAAATCTTATATTTAAAAAAAGTTGCTGTGCTTCCTGAGGGTTTAGGACATATCTAGAAAAAGCTGTTACCTAATCAATTGTATTGTAATCTGAAGAAGAAAAAAGAAAAGAAAAAAAACAGAGACAGTGCAGTGGCCTGCCTGTGTAGAACACAAGCCCTTCTCTCATGGTCCAGATACCAGATCCATGTGCATTTTGTTTGACCTGCAGTGTCTTTTTAAAATGTGAATTTCCAAATGGAAAGACTGCACATAAAACGTGGATTTCAGGAGGTTGGGAGGGGGGGCACAGGTGTGCTCAGTGGTAGAGCGTGTGCCTAGCATACATGAGGTCCTGGGTTCAATCCCCAGTACCCCCACTTAAAAAAAAAAAAATATATATATATATAGATAGATAGATAGATAGATATAGAGATATATAGAGATATATATATATTTAGGCTTCTCTTGACAAACGAGAGCTGGCAGATGCTGGACAGCACTTCTTCACAATAATCAGCCTTTCATTTGGTGCACATACTCTGCAGCTGCCCACTTCTCTCACCTGCCTGGCTTCTGACAGTACTGAGTTTAGAGAAACAGGCACCAAAGATTAAGCATTCATCTTAGTTTATCTGAAATGGTCCAGGGGAGAGAGTATCTAAAAACTATTCCAAATTTCTTACGGTGCATAAGAGCAAGACATCAGGCTACCACAGTTTGATGAAAATATCCCCCCTAAAAGCATCTCACATCCTTTGTTCTAATTCTGGCCCACCAAAAAGCCTTCCAAGTCAATGACACAATCTCCTGAGTGACTCTCCCATTAGAAAAGATTGCTGTATAGACACAACCGACCCCAGTTCTCTAGTCAGACAGAGCTCCAGAGTAACTTTAGCTCATCAGTCAGTATCTTAGAAGTGGTTAGTAAGAGCCAGTTCTAAAGACTGATTTGTTGTAGATAAACAAAGCTGAATCCCTGACATTGCAAAGCTGAAGAACAGACTCCAGACCAATAATTCTCAACCTTCTTTCTGTTTCAACATGCCTGGTTAGTGATAGTACTTCACATGGCAGTAATAAAGGGAGTTTGGGTGTTTTTGTTTCTGGTTTTTTTTGAGGAGGAGGTCACTTAAGAAACCTGTTCTGAGGCACCAACTAACATCCTCTGAGTTCCAGAGGCCGGCTTGGTCAGTCCACTTTACCTGAGTGGTAAGAAGCGTGTTTTATACAGAATGGCTCCCAGCGTCCACTGAACCTCTCGGTCATAGACCAGCTGGGCTGTCTGCAGGTTTGCGTAGTCATAGGGAAAGTGGAATCCTTCATGGAGAACTTGGTACATCCAAGCTGATTTAAAACACTGATATCTGTGTGACAAAAAAAATACATTTTTTACAGGAAAAAAGAACAAGACCAGACCACTGGGTGTCAGGAAGACCTGTCTCTCCCCACTTCACCTTCCTCACCTCTAGGTGGAGCCAAATCTGATTCTACATCCTCTTATTTAAACGGTTACCACAAAAGTGAAGATCACTTTTACACAACGCAACAATGATACTGTGATTTATGTTTTTCTTTTTTTTGAATAGCCCATATCTTTAGAGAGCATGCTGAAATATCTACAAATGTAATTATATGATGTTTGGGATTTGCTTCAAAATAACCGAATTATGAGGTGGGAAAACAGATGAAACAAGATGGTCATGAGAAGATAGCTATTAGCAGAGAAGCTGGGTGTCAGGTACTCAGAAGTTCATTATACTATTCTATTTTTCTTTATATTTAAATTCTTTTTTAACTACAATGTTTACAAAATGGGAGGACTGATGAACCAAACTGGCAAAATATTGGTATTTTGAAGTTGAGTGACAGTTACATGTGGGTTTATCTTACTGTTCTTTCTATTCTTCTACATGTTTGATATTTTAATAAAAATTTAAAAATAAAAAGACCACACCACTTTTGATCTCACACCACTTGAGAACTCTTTTGGTAACCATGAGGTTCCCTTGCCTTTGCTAAAAATAAGCTCACTATTTTGGCCCCTATCCCTCAGAAAATCAAAATCTGAAATAACCAAATTCTTCTTCAACATACAATCCAATCTGTACTATTGCTCACTCTCTTTCATTCACTGTTCATACATTTTAAGGCCACATAGAAGGGTGAAAAGGAATTACTTACTTGAGTCGATGCTCATCTGCATGTGATGAAAAGAGGCCATTCTTAAATCTCTGATTGAGTACTGACCAAGCCATGCCACAGTAATCCTGGAACAAGCACAGAGAAATGGTGCGACATGAAATGGGAGGCAAACTCTATAACTCCCCCACAGTCACAGCTGTGCCATTTCTAAAGTTACCTATGGGCTACTTGGTTGACAAAGGAAAACAGAAATGGTATATTCATTCACCAAACACTGTCCCAGGTTCTGGGCAAGGCAGGCAAGGCAAGTCCCTGAATTCAGGCGACTGGGTGACTTAAGGGGCCTGGGAGTATTCCTTTTTTATTCCTGTTGCCTCCACGTCCAGTACAAAGCCAGCCAGACATGGCTCCTGAGCGTGTTAGGCTGCAGAGAGGGTAAGGTTAGGACCAGGAGTAGCAATATCAAAAGCCAAACAAAGCTTCATTCTACCTTAAGCAGGACAGACATAAGCAGGTCAAGCAGAGGGAACAAAATGGTCAAAAATCTATCACTGCCCTGCCTCTGTGTTGAAATTCTCACCAAGGGTATCATTCCTTTTGGTATGTTCAGTAAACTAACGTTTCCTGAATGCTGCTATGTGCCAGGTGCTATTCTAGGTGCCAAGGGGATCCAGCAATGAGCAGATAATAATTTCTGTCCTCATGAAGCTTACACTCTAGTGGTGTGGGACAGATAATAACCAAATAGACATACATATACATACACGTCCATACATACACACACATACATATACAGAGTGTGTTACATGGCATAAATGCCCATGGGAAAAATAAAGCAGGAAAGGGAAACAGGACACACTGGGGAGGGATGTAATTTTGTACAGGGTGGACAAGGCAGGTGTCACTGGGAAGAAAACAGTTGAGTGAAAGTAAAAAAAAGTAAGAACAAAATCATCTTTTACCTGGGAAAGAGAAAATATTAAGCCACTAGCAGTTTGGGCAAGTAAGAACTTGAGCCCCATTCAAGGGAATGGAATTTGAAGACATTTTAAAATGAAAGAGTCAGGCCATGGACAGTTAGGGAATGCTGGAAAGGAAAGGGAATATGAGGGTATTCTTGGAGGCTGGAGAGGAAAGAGCAAATACAAACCAGGTTTTCAATATTTCCTAGGGACCACTTTTAGGGAACAGTACATGCACTGCAGACGTTTCTGTTGGAAGCATTATACCAACAGAACCCTAGAGAAGTCTGAGAAAGCAGAAAGGAATAAATAAAAAAAGAGAGGACAGATGCTTCCCATAAGTTTTTCTGATAAAAGAGACATATGCAAAAATTAAAAAGAGATGAATCCAAATTAAAGCAGGAACTATAGAAACCTAGCTATATTTTTACCTGTCCGAGTAACTAATGCTTTAAGCCTATAAGATGCTTACGTCCTAAATGTGCCCTAAGTGAATGTTTACTTATGCATTTTAAATTTAAACAATACTTTCACTATCATTGCTTTCTGCAACATCTTTCCAATATTCCAAATGATCCTATACCATTCTGGCCTCTTAATAGCTCAAGTTAAGAAAATGAAAGTGGACTTGCCCACCTGTGTGACATCATCCCCAAAAGTACATTATATGTGGGAACACCCAGCAAGGGAAAAATATCTGGAGATGACACTTTTGGCCACAAATATTAAAGAGGACTGTTGGGAAGTTGGAGAAAAAACCATTAGCCACCACAATAATATAAGTCCTGGGTGATAATTTGGGTGACAGGACACCCATGAAACCTAAGCTTAATTAAATTTAGAAGGCAGTATAACATAGCAGGTTCCTTAACATCTCTAAGTCCACTTCCTCATCTGTCAGATGAGGCCTTACAGGGCTCCTGCATGGAATCTAGTGAGATCAGGCATGCAAAGCCCTTTGCACAGCATCTGGCACAAAGTTAGGCATCCAATAAATGGCTGCCGCCAACATGAGTCATCTTAATTATTAATAATTTACCTGAGCAGCCTTGGCAAATGTTGGCCCGTGGTAGCGGCCACCAATGCGCAACACATCCTCTGTACAGTAAAAGAACTCAGAGAAACCGTAGAACTCGCTGTTGTTGAAGTCAATTGGCGACTGGTAGATGCCGTTCAGCGAGGCCTGGCTGGTGTTGGAGCGAGCCAGCAGGGGGCTCAGCATGGCCCCACAAGCTGCCCAGTCCCCTCTTCCTCGGACATGCAGAGCCTGGCTGTTCCTCTCCACCACATCTGTGAGTCCTACAGGCAGGCAGGGATCCAGGAATGGATTGTCGGGACTCAGACCTGTCTTCTGGCCCAGCAACCTGTCACAATGACAAAATCACATCACTACAGTACTCAGCTGACTCTAAGATGCTTCACAGATGTCTTAATATTCCTTTACCTGACACCCCTAAAAATAAGGGCGGTGCTCTACCACGCAGTTGTATCACGTTAACACCTAAATGATGCAAATTCAATTTAGAGAAAGAAAAGAAAGAAAGAGAGAAAATGGAAGGAAGGGAGGGAAGGGTGTAAGGGAAGGAAGGAGGGAAGGAAGGGAAAATGGAGGGAAGGAAAGGAGAGAAATATGGCAGTGATTAATTTTGTTCAACCTTTTAGTCAACATGTGTATTTCCCAGCATATAGTGAAATTGGAGATGTGAATCTGTTGGTCTCCATCTAGTCTTCATTCCCACTTGCCTCTTAAAAGTGAAAAGATCTCACCATGTTGAGGACAGTTCTAATGTTTAGAAAAACAACTGGGAGGAGGTGAAGTGGGAAGGGCAGGGGGATTTTCCTGAGGAGGGACCGTGTCAGGGGTGCAGTGGAAATGGCTGGCAATAGTGACCGACCACAGGCCTGGCTCTGAGAGGGGAAGGAGGGGCAGATTTTGATTCCCAACACGGCCATCACACAGCTCTGGTTGTTTAAAGTCTGTACTTGTCTAGCAACAGTAGTCTCCCTCCTAAAGAGATTAATACGCAGGCCAGTGTACACCAGAAACTGACACAACATTGTAAACTGACTATACTTCAATAAGAAAAAATGCAGGCCAAGGACAGAAATTAAGTGGAGACCAAATAACTCTGTCAACACCAGTTAATTATTCATCAGTTCCTAAGACAGATGTTGAAGAGTGGACTTCCTGGGAAGAAGATGCCCCCACAAGTGTGAAGACTGAAGGAGGGAATGGGAATGTGTTAGCACAATGAAATGCTTTGGAACAAGTGGATCCTATTTCAAGGATGTGACACCACCTGTAAGGAAAACTCAGAAAATTGTTATTAAAAAGAGAGAATCGTTAAAGCATAGATTAGCAGCTACACAAGATGAATAATCAGTCTTCTGAACTAGGTAACTCAGATACATGGTAAGAAAATACCAATGTGTAGGAAGAAGATGATGCAGCCTGTTCCAAGGCAGCAGAAAACAGCAGACAGAGAAAAAAGAACAGCAGAACAACAAAGCCAGAAAATGGAAAAGGAGACACAGAGGCTAATGAAGAAGGAACAAAACAAAACTGGTGTGAAACTTTCATAGTAATTGTTCTTCAAATGCCATAGTGCCAGCAGGAGTGATCTGAGCTCCACAACCAAGCAACATCTGTATGGATTTAAGAATATTTTCAGAATACAAACACCCTCCCTGATTTTAATGCATTCATCAATCATCCAGGAAAGCAGGTTATCCCAAAGCACCTTGAACTCTTGGGAGCTGAGACTTAGAAAAACAAAAAGGACTTATGGGACAATATTTTCTTTAACATGCTCCCAATATAAGACAGTTGATTGCTACAGAGAAATTATTACAAATGGGATATACCAGTATCTCTTCAGGCTAGCATTTCTAGCTAAACAAATGGAGATAAATAATTTTATGGGGGAAAAGAACTCTACTCTCTATTATGCTTTCCTTTAATGTGCATAATAATAAAATAATTTTAAATACTAAAAATCCCCACAACTATTTGTACATTATGATCTAAATACTTCATCTGGTACACAAATGAAGAATCACTGATCTCTCCAATATTGGAGGGAAAAATGGCCATTCTGGACTTAAAGAGAACATTTTAAAGGTTAATTTTGACCACACACGCTTTTAATCTTTTATGCACACTATGGACCCTAAGTCCCACATAAGATGCAACTTTACTGCAATTCATCATACACGTCCTGAGCACTTCCATGTAGAATGCACTCTAGGAGCTACATCATTCTGCACAATTTAAATTAGTGACTTAATTAATCTCACTTATCCTGTGATGCCATGTCCGAACATGGGCATAGCATGAAGTCACCACAATAAGCTGCTATACTTTTTTGCGTCCTAATAACAAGGATCAGAAGGCACTCTCACGCGGATCAAGTGGGACAACTAACAGAGGTTCTCTAAGAGACGCTACCCTATTGGCAGGGGTGGTCAGGAAGGAGGGAGCAAGGACGTATCTGTCTAAGTAGAGTGTAACTATTTCTTCCTAATGTCTGCAGCCTGACAACACTATATTTCAAAAATCACAGATCCCATGTCACACATACCTGTTTTTGTTAAGAGTTTCATTCAGCAAAAGGTCTTCATAGCGTTGCCGCGCAAAGTTGCCTCCAAAACCCAGAAAGGTTGTGACGTAAACCCTGTACACATGTTCAGTGTGTTGAACATCACAGCCCAGGTTGAATTCAGCCAGCAAGATCTTTGCAGCTTCTTCCTGTATTACAATGTACAGGGAATGTGAATTTTGGTTGATTTCTAGAAAGCTATGACATTGCTTCATTTGCTATGACTTGTCTTTAAAATGTCTTATAGCACTCTTTCATCCTCACAGCATCATTTTAAACAAAGACATAAAATGACATGACTACACAAAAAGGAACAAATCAGAGACTAAATACCAAATTAGAGACTAAAATACTTTGTGTAGCTATACAGAAGGTAGAATCATTATAGTTAATGTCATTTTCTTGCATGTACTTTTCTGATTTTCCAGTTTCCCAAAGTGGGAATGTACCATTTTTATAGTCAGAAAAATAATCCCTTTGACAAAAACAACTTTAAGGAATTTGACAGACGAGCTACAGATGATCAGGAGATCTATTTTATGGCCTTTCTAAAACTAATCAATAAGATCCCTCTGACAGATCTGGGGATTGGAAAAGTTCAATTTTACCTCTGTGTTGTTGTTGCTGCTGTTGTTGACTTCAGGTATAGAGATTGAATTAAGCATATTCCTCAGTTCAGGGCACATTATCATGGCAAAGCCCCACTTTTGTTTTATTTGTTTACTCCCTTTTATCCTCATGCCTACCCCCACACCAGCTCCCTGCCAAAGGCAACCATTCAAATGTGCTTTAATGTGTAATATTTGTTTGTATGTATTTTTGCTAAAGGGGATTGTTTTGAATGTATTTATTTTTAATTTATAGAAACGCTATTGTGCCCAGCAATTCCAATCCTAGGTATATACTCAAAAGAACTGAAAACTTACATCTACACAAAAATGTGTATGTGAATATTCACAGGAGCATTATCCGTAACAGCCAAAAACTGGAAACAACCTAAATGTCCCTCAGATGATGAGTAGATAAACAAAATGTGCCCTGGTCATACAATGGAATGCTATGCAGCCATGAAGGAAATAAAGTACCGACCTGCCACAGCATGAATGAATCTTGAAAACATTTTGCTAAATGAAAGTCCAGCATAAAAGGCCACATATTGTATGATTCCATGTATATGAAACACCCAGAACAGGCAAATCCATAGGAGACAAAGTAGATTAGTGGTTGTCAGGGCTGGGGAAAGGGGAATAGTGAGTGACTGCTAGTGAACATGGAGTTTCTGTTTAGAGTGATGAAATGTTCTGGAATTTGACAGTGGTGATTGTGTAATTTTGTGAATGTGCACAACTTTGTGAATTATACAAAAAAGTAAGAACTTAGGATTATTTTAAAAATTTAAAGTGCATTGTTTTATGTCTCATTGTTTCTTTCCTTATTTTAACTAAGCACACAGATCCATTATATTGCTATGTGTCTGTTTACAACTTTAAGCCATTTATGACTTTAAAGCTCAGTGCCACCTATCACCCATTCCTTAGCATCAGAACCATGCTTTCATTTTACCTGTTGAATATATACTAACAAATATGACTAAGAGTCTCACAACTTAGTTCCCGAAATCTCCAGCCCCACCACAGACTCCTCTGCTGATTGCAAAACCCGTATTTCCAATAGTCCTGCTAGATATCTAGACATATACATTCCTCAGATATCTCAAATTCAACATATCCAAAATTGAACTTATCGTTATAGGACTTCAGAGCAAGAGACCAGGACTCTCTCACTCAAACCATACTGGTGTGCTTAGCATCAACCCTGCCCTTTCCGCTCCGGTCTCTCACTTAGTCACTGCATTTGTCACCCTTTCGGTTATGTAGGCTGGACCCTCAGCATCACTGGCATCCCTCCCTGCCCTTCCCACATCACCACATTACACTGTTGTTTTTTTTTTTAACTTCAAAATATACCTTGAAAACTGTCCGTTCCCTTCTATTTCCACTTACCTTGTCTAGTTTAGCTCTTTATCATTTCTCACCCAAGGTTCCCTGACCTATAGTTCTTTCTCCTACTGACACCAAAATTACTTTCTTAAAAAACAGATTGGAACCCAGTCACAAAATTAACACAGTCACACAATTCAGAGCTGGGAAGGACCGTCAGAGTTTAATTATTTCATAGACGATGAAACTGAGGCCCATTGGACTGCTCTACTCAAAAATCTTTGCTAGTTCCCCACTATCTACAAATATACAAACCAAATCCCCTAGCACGGCAAGCAAGACTCCTCATGATCTAACTTCATCTCATCTTCCCAGCCTTCTCTATTACCACACTTGAAAATCCCATACTGTAACAGGCTATTCATCATTCCCTGGACATCCAGGGCTCTCTGCTGCTTTTTCTGTGTCTTTGTGCAGACTGCTCCCTCCATGCAGATGGCCTTTCCTCAGCCTCCACTATGCAAAAGCCTACTATCATCCAAGGACCAGGTAAATATTTTAATACCTTACTTTCTATGAAGCCAGCATGGCTCCTATTCAAGCCTTTGCAAATGGAGTTGACCCTGCCAAGTTCCCAAATCACCACAGTTCTTTTTAGATCTAAGGTTCTCAACCAGGGTGATTCTGCACCTCCAGGGGCATTTGGCAATCTGAGGACATTTTTGACTGTCAAAATTGGGAGACTGGGGAAGAGGGGGACATTACTGTGTCAGATAAAGGCCAGGGATGCTGCTAAACATCATGTGATGCACAGGACAGTTATCCACAACAGACTTATGTGGCCTAAAATGTCAGCAGTGTCATTGGTGAGAAACCCTGCTCAAATGATAGCACCATCATGGCCTGCCTGTTATCATAGGCTGCCTCCACTGAGAAGTCACAGGCTTTGGCGGGGGCAGTGTAACATGCTTTATTTCTTGCACATAATAGGGACTCAAAAAATGTTTAATTTCTTTTTCCTCCATGTGATGAAACTTCTCCCTCAAAATACATTCTTTACATTCAAATCAGGTAAGGAATAATAGAAGCACAAGAATGGAACCATCAGTAAAGGAAAAGGGAATAACAATTTAATGAACAAGCATGTATCAAATGCTGTGGTCCATGACTTATACAATCATGTTTAATCCTCAGGCAACTCCTGGAGATAGGTAGCATAACTATAATTGCTAAAATGTACTAAACACTTAATACCTGCTGGGCAGCTTGCTAAGTGCTTTACACCGTGGTGTTATTCCATCCTCACAACATTATGAAGCAGATACTATTATTCTCTTTTTATACATGAGGAAACTGAGGTTCAGAGAGGTAACCTACCCAAGATAACACAAGTTAGTGTGGATCTGAACAAATACTTGGACTCAGACCAGACAGTGCCCTTACTTCTTTAAATACTGGCATTCTTAGCAACCGAATTTCCCCTAATAATAAAATACCTGTTGTGGAGGAAGAACAGAAGTTGAGGTAGGAACTTCATAAGCAATCTGGAGAGAGGCTCCTCCCATATCCAGTATCCCTACCGTCCTTCTGCGCCCTGTTGCCAATTCCTGGGGAGCCTCAGATTCTGATTCTGAAATAAATAAGGGGTCTAGTAATTAAAAGCCAAAATTAAGTAAAAAAAGACCAAAAAAAAATCAAAAACATGAAATCCCTTAAAAATTGAAAATAAACTGAAACAAATTAACCTAACTTAACTGTATACTACACAGAAAATCATTACTCAAGTGACTTAAAACTTGGTATTTTGACTGTATATCTCTTGTAAAATATAGCTTAATGGCAAAAGAAACAAATAAATATCTTAAAAGTGCATTCCAGTAATTTTACTGGTAATATTATTGGTATTATTATTTTTAAAACATTAAATATATGTTATGAATAAAGCAAATAAACATTTATGTTAATAGCTCTAAAAACAAATATTCAGCATAAGAGAGAAAGGATTTGATTTTAATATAAAATCAAAGAAATTGAACAATAACTTTATAACCTTAAATATGAATTAGAACTATCACTATGAGATCATGATTGATTGAATAATTTTAACTGAAGTACAGTTGATTTATAATGCTGTGTTAGTTTCTGGTGTACAGCATAATGATTCAGTTATACACATATATAGTCTTTCATATTCTTTTTCATTATGTTATTACAAGATATTGAATATAGTTCTCTGTGCTATACAGTAGGACCCTGTTGTTTATATTTTTATCTTTCTAAAAAAATACGTATTTCCTAGCTCTGTCCACTGAAAAGGCCTAGAAACAAAGATAATCCAGGAGCAATGAGCACCCCTGGCGTCTAGACCATGGTCTGTAAATATCATTTTCCACTAAAAGAAACAAGGGCTCCTTAAAAAATGACTGATGCCAGGTCTAGGGTAGAAAAAATACAAGATGAGTATAGAATACCTTAGTGTGCCAAAAAGCCAGCGAAATAGAAGATTATTGGGATCATGTTAAAAGGGTACAAGAGCCAACTTAAAGGTGCTCCTACTGGGCAAAGATGGTATAATTTGAGCAGCAAAAAGAATAATGATGTGATGGACTATAATGCATCAAATACTTAAAATCCACAAGTTCATAATGACACTGGGGAAAAAAAAAAAAGCCCCAAGCTTCAGTGGTTACCTCTGGGAGTTGCTTGAACACAAAGTCATTATTCAAAAACTTGATAAATAAAAGGAAAGAATCAAGGGTTTATTCTGTCTTTCTCATAAGAACTACATTCAGGGTAACCAAATGGTCAGTGAAGAAAATTTCATTACATAAAAATCTTAATTGTTAAATGAAGAAGGAATGACAGAAGTAGAAGAATCACCATTTTGCAACCTCTAATGAAAAAATAAGTCTAAGCCACAATCACAATTGGATGCTCTAACCATTTGGTGAAAAGTAGATGGAGAATTTTTATAACAGATCTGATCAGGCTGATAATACCTGAACCCCAAATACCTACTCAGCCTTAATATGACTGAAAGAAAGACAACCAGATATTATAAAAGTCCTTATGTGATGCAGCAGGAAACACTTAGCACCGTCTATAACTTACTCTTGCCAAAAGAACCTAATCTAAGTCTAATCAAGCTTCTGTATCTAATCTCCAGTTTATAGGACATAAGAGGGGATGAGAAACATGTTAAATACCCTACAAAGATGCAGTCAACCAAATCCAGAATGTGGCTAATTCATTCTACCAAGTGACCCAGTTTTAATCAGGTTTTTTTTGGTTAAATGAATGATTTGAAAAAAAGAGTTGAGGGAAGAAGCTTAACTGTTACAGATTAAAAGAGACCTATTAGGTTGGAAGGTATAACTCAGTGGTAGAGTGTGTGTCTAGTATGCACAAGATCCTGGGTTCAATACCCAGTATACCTCCATTTGAAATAAATAAGCAAACAAACAAACAAACAAACCTAATCATCTCCCCTCACCAAAAAAAAAAAAAAAGAGAGAGAGAGACCAATCAAATATAATTTGTGATCTATGTTCAGATTCTGATTTGAACAAGACAACTACAAATAAATATTCTTGACATGATCAGGGAACTCGCTACCTGGGTATTAGATGAATATTACATGATATTAGGAATTGTTAACTTTGTTAAGTTTAAAAATGAAACTGTGGATACTTTTGTTTGTTTTGAAACTCCTTATCTGTTAGAGTGTTATTGAAGTACATGAAGATGAAATGATATGTCTAAGGTTTGTTTTTAAAAATCCAATAGGGAAAAAAACCCTGTACTGTATGGAATGAGTGTGGAAATCAAAAAATGACTAGAGAATGAAGCATCTTAAGTTTTGAAGAAAGAAAGAAAAAAAAATGATAAATCAAAATTAGCACTTATGTGTTACTGATAGGTTATGATATAAACACTTCAGTCCTTAGAACTGTCATAAGAAGACAACATTACTCACCATCCTCATGGTCGAATCTTCCCAAAACAAAGTTGATTCCAATCCATGCATAAACTCCTAAGTAAGAAATATAAAAGCCCTTGCTTAATTCTCTACTGCTATAGCACATACACATCTTTCCTAGGGCTGCTCTTTTCCTCCTTTTCTTGGAAAAAAGTGATGATAGTATTTTACTCCATAATCTCAGTGTATGAATTTAAAATCTCTTACCTTGTGATGTTTTTCCCTTTTAAAATTATTTGCATTTTCTAAATTTCATACAATGAATAGAAATTAATGTGTAAAAACAAATGTTAAAAGATGTAAATCTTGGAGATCTGGTTCTGGGCAAGATGGAATTAAGCACACTCCACCCCGTCTCTCCGCTGAATACAAGCATGAGCTCTGGATAGAATGTATGAGCAGCTTTCTGAGAACTCTGGAAGTAAGTGATAGTGGGTACACCGTGACAGAGAACAGAATTTAAAGTACCACCAAACCAGTGGTGAGTTTCCCATTTTTTCCCCTAAGAAACCATCTGGTCTGGAGCTATAGCCTCAAGAGTTGGGGCAAATCCCTGTTGTTTGTTTTTCTCCCTCTGTCCTCTACCACTTAGCTCTGGATACAGAGGCAGTCACAGGAAATGCATAGCAGAGTGAGCAAATCAAACCCCTGGCTTTCTGACCAGAGGACAGTGAGCCTCGGTGAACCAGAAGGTATCAGGGAGATTGCAGAGAGTAGGGAATAAAGTGGTTTATGAACTTCTGGGCTCACATGCATGATCCAACTCTAAATAATATATCAAAGGTTTTGAGAACTCAACTACTGGCTAGATAACCCATTTGTATGGGCTATGCCCAGGTTTCAGATTGGCACACACATGAAACAAATCCAAACAGCAAGGCCAAGGCTTTTTGAAAAGTGAATCAGCAGAATCACAGCCCACATAAGACAGGTCAGAACTTAAGGCCTGAACCTAACCAGCCTGCTAAAACAAAAAACAACAACATTCTCTTTATAGACTGAGACAAGACCCACAGTCTCACAATGTAACAATTCAAAATGTCCAGGATACAATATAAAATGACTTGGCATAAAAGAATTACGAAAATCTCAACTCATAAGGGAAAAGATGCCAACCCTGAGATGACATAGGAGTTGGAATTACCAAATAAAGATATTAAAGCAGCTATACAACCAGGAAACAAAAGCACTCTTACAATGAATGGAAAGAAAGAAAGTCTCAGCAAATAAATATAATAAAACCAAATGGAAATTTTAGGACTGAAAAATGCAACACTGAGATTGTAAATCTTTTCCTTTATGTCAGCTGCAACTGGAAGACATAAAAGATTGTCTTTATCAAGAAATGGAAACATAATTCATCATACAGGTCACACTGGGGCCACGTGAGAATATGGATTCAACTCCACCCCAAAACTACAAACCCAAAAGTGCAGAATTTACCCCTCAAGGCCCAGTACCTTCCTGCTTCCCAGAGATCACTTCTGCCTGAGACTGCGAAAAGAGGAAGTCAAACTCCAGAGGTAAATCTTTCACTAGATCAGCCAAGATAGCCAATTGCTTTCTGTAAGAAAGAACAAAAAAACCTAAAAGTTAATGGTTAAACTCTCTTCTCACAAACAGTCTCAACTTGATCTTCCGCTTAGCCTTGTTAGACCTCACCGTTCACCTCCCCAAGCCACCTGATCCTGCTTTTGTTTGGTACCCACTTAGATTTCAAAGGTTTAAAATGTCTCAAAAGTATAGCCTCCTTCTTAAAAGGCAATATGGTAATAATAGTAATACTTTTCTTTAATATAGTATTACAATTCAAATAATATTAAAAGATGAGATTATAGTTCTGTGCCTCTCATAGGCTAACTATGGAAAAGCTTCAGGAAACTGAAGCACAGTTTCATAATCTATAAAATAGGTGTAATTACACTATTCCTAACTACTATGAAAGGAGGCTGTTGGACTGAGGAACACAATCTCACCCTCAGATCTTATGCAATACAGAAACAATGTCTCATATCACCACATAATAAGCACTGTTAGGCCTACAAGTTTTTACATGATCCTTTACATAAATTAACAATTAACTTTTAAATCTTCTTTTCCATATTTCAAGGGTTGATTTTTTTAAAACAAAAATCTTATCATTTGCAAACCCAGATCAGAATCAAAATCCAAAGGTCATAATCTGGGGATAATGTTTGAAGCTTACTATCTATAGAGCTTTTTTGTCCTCTAATGTTTTACATTATTGGTATTATCAGATAAAGAAACCAAAGAAACAAAGCTAGAAGTAATAATATGAATCTAAAAAGAAATGTTGGTTAAAAACAAGAGCAAGTATCTTGGATTTCAAAAAAATTATTCATTACAAAAATATTCCACTGGCTTTACTGGTTGTCGGCATGACTTGGAACATTGTTAGCACTTAAAAGTAAAAATTACACTTAAAGTAATAATCTTCCAATATAACATCAAACATAGTTTCTAAAAAAGCTCATTGTTATACATAATAAATTTTTACAATAAGAATTTCACATGGGGAACCAGAGGTGCTATTTTGCCCTCCTCATTGGATATGCTTCTAAACTATCCATTGAAGAAGGCTTGCTGGTCATAGTGATAATATGGAAGAATGGGCACCAACACACACTGCTGCTTGGAATGTAAATTATTGGTACAACTTTTCTAAAGGGCAATCTTGGACTATGTATCAAAAATTTTAATGTGCTTAACCTCTGACCTAGCTATTACATTTTTAGACATCTATTGAAAGGAAATCATCAGATAAGAATACAAAGAGGAAGAATATTGCAGCATTATTCATAACAATGAAAAACTGGAAATAACCTAAGTGTACACCAGTAGGGACTGGTTAAATAATTTATGGTATATTCATACAATGTAATACTATACAGATATTAAAAGAAATGAGGTCAATTTACATCTACATGTATTGACATGAAAAGATGTCCAACATAATTTGAGTTTTAATAGGTTACAAAACAGTACATATAATATGATCCAAATTTATGTTAAAAAACAAAACACTCTTCAGGTATTGCACAAGATAGGGCCGAATTTTCATTTTCTAAAATTCAATATTTTTTCTTTATTTAAAAAAAACTTTTTTGAGGGGGTGGGTATAGCTCAGTGGTAGAACTGCATGCTTAGCATGCACGAGGTCCTGGGTTCAATCCCCAGTATCTCCATTTAAAAAAAAAAAACTTTTTTATGGCAAAACATTGACAACTGTTGAAGCTGGGTGGTAAGTAAATGGGGATTCTTTATATTGTTCTATCTACTTATATATACATGTGAAATTTCCTGTAATAAAGTTTTTTTCTTTAATATTATTTTGTAATTCTTTAAAGGTATTTCCATTACAAAATAAAAAGGAGGTGGAATAAATTCTATTAGCCTAGGCCTTTGGCAAAGAAATAAAACCTAGTGCTAATAAATTCAAAATACAGGCCAGGTGATTCAAAACCCATTTTGAACATTGCTCACAAATGCTAATAAATTAACAAAGCATTAGTTATACAAAACAGGTTCTTGCAGTGATAGTTACACTTATTACAACAACTATCGCTGCCTCAGAGATAGCAATGACTTCATAAGCACAGGATAGATCTAGGCATTATTAAAAGAAGTGATCAGAAAACAAGTTAAAAGAAAAGACAAGTTCTTTAAAAATTCTTGAGATTATCTAATATTAATATTCAGAGCTTCCACACTGACAGCAAACATCTCAGAGAAATGGAGTGGAACTACATAGTTGGTTTTGTTTAAATAGAAACTTCTTTGACAAATAGGCAAGGCTGGGCAGTGCCAGGAGATGAGGCAATCGTCTCCTTTGCTCCAGACACACAAAATCGGCCAAATCATCACCCTGCTAGTTGGTTCTGCTTTTTTTGACCTCTGAGTCAGCTTTTTCTCTGGCCCTCTACCCTCCTTCCTTGTTTGTGAGACCTCAGTCCATTCACAGCCCTGTGATGACCTGTGTCATCTATACTCTGCCTAGGGTTTCTAAAATTTTGAACAATGTATTACTTAAGTCAAAAACAAAAATTCTAAATTGAATATGTAGTATGACTACAATTTTGTAGAAATTACACACAGATGCACAGAGAGAAGGAAATAGGACAAAATGAAACAGTTTTGATAGGGTAGCAGAATTATAACTTGTTTGTTTCAAGGTTTCCTTTAATGATGTAAGGCTCCAACAATAATATTCTAAACTTTAGTTTTAAAAATAAATAAAAACAAATAAAACAAACAAACAAAAAATTTAAAGACCAAGATGTATGGGAAAATAATCCCAGGCCTCTCAGATTGACAACCAGCTACATAAAATAATCCGTTTCTCAAGAGTAAACCAGTAACTCTGTGTCTGAACAGAAGGAAAGAAGCCCAGGGAAAGAAGTGTTAACATGTTACATTGTCTGGCATGTCTGGACAAGCAGAGAGCAGAGCCCTACCCACATGGTGGAGGTTTTCCTTGCTGTTGGCTAAGTATACAAAATGAAACTTTGTGGAAAAGGGAATTGCTACTTATCAAGGAAAAATATTTAAGCTAGTGAAAGAAAAAACCACCTGATGACTATGAGAGTGTGAACATTCCAGAAGGATGGATGCTAAATTTATGGGAGCTCATTACCACCCCATGGCCATAGTAAGTGTGGAGGGGTCAGGGACTTGACAAAGGGGAGGAACCACAAACGAGGAGGGGTCTGATCTAAGCACAGCTGCTGCCTCTTGCTCTTCCTCTTCCTCTTTCAGTGAAAGAAGGAGGATCAGGTGGCAAGCAGCCAGGCTAAACTGCCAAGGTCAAGTGGAAAAGACTTGACTGGCGGGGGTTGAAAAAACTGGTCTAAAGCAATGGAGACTGAACTTTGCAAGAAGCACCAACTATCACCAGGGAGCCAGGCAAAGTTACAGAGAAAGCCCCATTCCTACCAGAGCTCTCCTACTAGCCCCTAGGTACTAAGTCCCTCGGGTACCCTCCTACTACCCTTCTGAAACTATGCTCCCCCTCTAGGTGCCTCATGATCCAAATGTGTCTCCATCACCACTGCTCCCAACCCTCAATCAAAACTAAGAATCAAAGCCATGTCAGATAGACAGTGACCCCAAAGAAGCAAATGACATGCAGGTGTGAACAACTGACTGAAATAACAGGGTGTAGGAGTGGCTCTGCTCTATTTCGAGCAAGGAGTCTTTGAGTGCCACCTGCCAACTCTGTGCGGTGTACCCACATCCCACCTTCAGACCAGGGCGCCACAGACAATAATGCATGAACTGGACTTTCAGCTCTTGTGCCACCCACACTCCTGCATCTCACCTCTCAGGGAGAAGCCTCATGCCTGCTGTGCAAAGGATGTAAAGGGGGGTCTCCTTGTGCTTCCTCACAGGCACATGAGCAGCCGCAAAGCTCAGCAGAGGACGAAGGTAATCGCTGGCATGTTCTGGAGTGTCTGCCATTGCAGAGATTCCTTAAGTAAGATAAAACACATTCTTTAAAAAGGAGATCACATAGATTCAGAGGACTGATACCCCGTAAGGTTCTTTTTAAGACTCTAAACATGTATTTATTTGATAGGAGTGGGGCAGCAACAAATGAGCTATCCCTCCCATTACCCAGAATCTCAAGAAAAGGGTAGCTTTCTTTCTTCCTCTCCTCTTCTCTCCTCTCTCATTCCTGTAGTAGATACAAGTAGATATTGACGATAAAATATATTCCAGTTAGTACCTGGCTTGATTTTTTTAACTACTGGTTGGCTATTTCGGTCTCTCATCTGTTTGATGTCCAGCAAGTCATGGGGGTTCCCATTATGTCTTGGCCAGAAATAAACAAAAATCCGGGAGCCGCTGCTGCCACAGTCCACAACAAGTCCATAGTTCAGATTTGGGTCTTCAGTGTCAGTAGCTTCAAGGTCCCCTACTCGAGCCAAATACCTAAACCGGGCAAAAAGAGAAACTGGTGCTAAGCAGCCAGGCCCACGAATGGCACCACTACTTAATTCACTTGTTCATGAGTCTTCAGTAAATGCCTACATGTGCCAGGCACATGGGACTACACATCCTAACAAAGGAATGAAACAGTATTGACCATATTTACTGATGTATGAGCCAACAGCTGGCTTACACTGAAATTAGGTAACTAAAAGACTCCTCCAAGTTTGGAGGCAGTTCTGAAACCAGCTGAGATAGCAAATCTTTTGCCAAGCATTAAAGGACTTGTAGGTCTGGGTAAATACTGAGCCACTACATTGGGGGTGGTATGCTATGCACACTAGATAACTAAAACAATCCTAATAATTTCTTTTCTATTTATCTATCCTTTCTGCATATTACACATAAGGAATACTGTGGGATGATTATCACTTACTGTGCATTTCTGGGTGGTGGTATTTATGGGCTTTTTGCTTCACATTTTATGTCACTAGAATTGTTTTAATAAAAAATCTATTCCATAAATACAACAATTACTCCTTTTTTGCAGTTATAAAAAGAATATTTAGAAAATAAGTATAAATAACAATAAAACAATGCCTGTCTACCTAACACCAAATATAAAAAATAAAACATTACACTGTTTAAAAAAGCTTCTGGGCTCTAGGACATTAGTGCTTTGTGTTGGGATTTTCTCAGATTCTCATTCCAAGATACCTGGCTGACGGCAGGAAGACCGGACAAGTAAAGATGTTACCATCAACCCCAAGGTGTGAGTCTCAGCTCTAGCACCTTCTACGCTGTGTAACCTTCAGCAAATTACTTAACTCCTCTTGGGCTGTCTCCTCATCTGTGAAATAAGGATGGGCAGGAGTCATACCCTCAGAGAGGCAGCGCCCCTCGGAGAGGCAGCACGCGTGGAGCAGTTAGCACAGTGCCATGCTGCTGCCTCTGCTCTTACTGTTACGTTGATAACCACGGGGAGAACCAATACGTAGAAGATTCTCTGGAGAAAAGGGCTGAAACATTCAGAAAGAAAAGAAGGCTTAGAGGTGGTAAAATGCTTCTGAGTGCTGAGCTTTTAACAAATATTAAAGTTTGATATTTACTCAGAGCCTGAGGGTCTGAAAAGCACAAACATCACCGAGGATGCCTCTTCAAAGGCTTCATTTGAAGAGGAGCCCAGTGAGAATGGCTTTTGGCTTTTTATACAGAAAAGGAGAGCTCTTTCTTGGTGTTAATATATATTGTGTGATAGATTAAATTTTTGTTTTATAAATTCTTTTGAATTTGAATAAATATCACTATAGGTTGAGCCAATAATTGAATAAATGCTCAGAAAGCAATGCTGTGAATTTTTTCAAGTATTATAGCTAAACTCCCTTCTCCTTATAAGATATTTGCCTATTCATCAAACACTGTGTTTATAGCTAACTTCCAGATCCCCAAGACCAGGGATAGCACCCTTACATTGAACCCTTCACAACTACGTTTTGTGAAACCTGAAATTAATATAACAGGGATAGAGGTTCTTTTAAACAAAAGATTCAACATTATAAATACAAAAGGGGTCCATGCAAGTGAGGGGCCTTGAACTGTAGGTAACATTAGCTTCACAGTAAATCCACCTCTGATCAGCACAGTGAGCTAAGTGTCATACATACCCCTCAGAACAATCTAGCCTGTGTTTACTGGTGATTTCACACTGCTACACAGACCACAAAGTTCCTTACTTTGGACAGAAAAGCAAACTTGTTGAAAAGAACATGTAGAAACAGTTTTGACATTAAAAAGTAGAGCCAAGTCCCTTTCTTATTCTACAATGCAAAATGAATCTTTTTAAAAAGAGATCGTGCATTTGAGCTTCAATATAATGCTATAGATTATTGCACAGGATAGGGCCAGGTAGAACTTTTTTCTGAATCTGATATGAGAGTGAGTTGCGGGAAATAAAGCATGTGGTAAAAACCTGTTATACACTAACTTTCCCATTCTAATCAAATTACTGGGCTGAAATGGGCTCACAATCCACCAATCAACTTATAACAGCTCAATTCTATCATATGAAAGCTGGGCAGACTTCTGGATGCCACACAGAAAAGGAATAGGCAAGATAATCCATCTCCAGCCCGAAGTGACTTCGTTTCCCATCAGCAACCTTTCTACTTTATAGACATTTATCTACCTTCCTTCTCCGAAAACCACTCTTTCTACCTCTCTTTGACAAGATTCTGGATCCCATCCTCTCCTGCTTAATGAATAACTTTTCCCAGTACATTAGATATTCTTTTTTTTTTTTTTTGATACTACACTAAAACTCAAGTGGAGTTTCTTAAAGGTTAGTTGCAATGTGGAATCTAAACCCTATCTAAGAACGTTTCATACTCTGTAACATTAAAGGGGGAGGGTATAGTTCACTGGCAGAGTACAGTCCTTGGCACGCATGAGGTCCTGGGTTCAATCCCCAGTACCTCCATTAAAACAAACAAATAAATAAACCTAACTACTCCCACCCCAAATCCACTGGTCTTTCAGTTTGAATTGCTTTAACCCATGCATGATGCTGTCATATCATATACTGGAAAATACAGGTTCACTGAGCTATGCAAATATTCTTGATGTTGACACATTTCATTCTACCAAAAACCACACACTTTCACTAATATGATTACCAACCTTACCAAAAAAGTCTTTTTAAGTATTGGGAAGCTATCAGACTCATAGTGGCAGATATAAATTTTCCAAACTTCTGATTTTCACTCAGAAGTTCAAATTTTATCATTGGCAATAAATACTGGCAGTTGTTTTCCTTCAAGTGACAGGTTTTCATTTCACTCATTTTCAAGAAAATATCTATGAAATATCCAACTCGGAAATCCACAGTTTTTCTGGTCGTCATTCTTTCAAGTAAAAACAGTATTCCATGAGAAAAGCAGCTGTGTTCAGCTCATAACTCAAACAACTGCCTAAGTGCTTTTCCTTGAGACATCTTCAGCATGCAACAGAAATGCTTAATGCATGTTTTATCACATAGAATATTAAAAGATACTCTTAAGTGGAAATAAACTTCTTTCCATTGCAATTGTGTGACAATGAAGACTACCATAACTACAAGTACAATTTGTTTTTAGTGACATTTGGTGTAAACGTCAACTCAATGAAAAAGGCAAATGATATCACCACAGTCAAAAGATAGAAGCTACTCAAAATGTCTATGATAGATGAATGGATAAACAAAATGTGGTATATACATATAATGGAATGTTATTCAACATTAAAAAAAGAAGGAAATCCTATCATATGCCACAACATGGATGAACCTTGAGAATATTATGCTAAGGGTAAAAAGCCAGAAGAATAAGAACAAACAAAAAGAAAACTACTACATGATTTCACTTATATGAGGCATATAAAATAAGAAAATTCACAGGAACAGAAAGAAGAACAGTAGTTACCAGAGGCTGGGGGGAGGGGAAAAAATTAGAGGTTGTTGTCTAACGGGTGCAGAGTTTCAGATTTGCAAGATGAAAAAGATTGGTCACATAACATGAATATACTTAACATTCCTGAACTATACACTTAAAAATAGTTAAGATGGTAAATTGTGTTACGTGTTTTTTAACACAATTTTTTAAAAGGGCAAACAACATCTTAGTATCATTATCAAAATAGTTTTGGCCTCAGAGACCCCTGAAAGGGAAGAGACTCCCAAGGGTCAGTAAACACTTTGAGAACCATTGCTCTAAAGTGACCTTCTTTCTTTCTAACATCTGTCTGCTTCTCTACCTAATCCTTCCGTTCTCCCTTCTTTGACATGGATTCCCAGTTCTTGAGAAGTCTCCACTCAACAATGCTGACTCTTGTAATACCTACAATGATCTGAAAAGACCTCCTCCTTCTGTTCTAAAATGTAGAGTCATTATTCTGCCTAAGCAGTTTGCTTATATTTCAGTATCAACCCCTAAGATTTCTTTCATATTTTTTTGCTCCTCCTCTCCATTGAGACTATCAGTTTCTCAAAAGTACTTTATCTGCAGTACCTTGATATTGTCAAAATGTTCCTCACATTTCTCCAATATGTATCAATCAATACTGATTGCCTTGGTCCCAGAGCTCCCAATATGAAGCTGTTGGTTTGTTAATAAACTCCTCTATGGCTTGGTACAACTATACTCAAAATCAACTGCTCATCAATTTCCTTAGAAAACTTCAATGGCTTTCCAAAGCATCCCGTTATCCTCTTTGGTTCCTGTCAAGATAAGAAACTTTACAGTTCTTATCTGGGTGCAACTCAACTTTTCTTTCTCTTCTCTTAGAAGTCTCCATGTGTGCATTGGCAGAAAAAAGTCAGCTGACATCAGAACACAAGGGAGAGAGATAGGACCAGATGGCATTTACGTTACACTTCCCATTTGAATCTTTGAACAGTTGCTGTAGACAGCAGAAAGTCTCCATATTTCTTGTCTTGTATATAGATGAGTAACTGAAGAACAACTTTTCCCTTTGGGAAGAAATAGTATCACTTCTTTCTGGAATTCTGACCTCTTACAACCTAATGAGGTCACCTGAAGTTCTGTCTTCCTCTGTCTCGGCTCCTAATATGGATGGATCACTGGTCCTGTCTTGGATGTTTTCATTTGTGATTTGCAGTCCTGGCCTTAGCCATCATGGTCAATTATTTGCATTGCTGGACCTCATGCTTTGCTGATGCTGCACTAAGAGGACCTAAGACCCAAGAGGAAAGTTCCAGAAGCTTTGGAATCCCTCACATCCACCTTCCCAGGAGAAATCTGATTCATCATCACATGCACTTGCTCCCCAACCAACACCCCACATACCCTCTTTCTCAGTTTGAGTAACATGATTTCCCTCTTGTCACTGCTGAGTCAATAAAAAGAAAGCTGCCCACATATACATCACCCAAGGTAGAAATGGAAGACAATGGCTTTTCACTGCCATTATCCCAAAACATTAACAGCATTAGAGCAATAACTGACCAAACTATTACCTAGCTTACATAATCAGCACTAATAATAACACTTCTAGAGTTTAAGTAGAACTCAGTAATATGCCAAAAGTCCATTAAAGTGACACCCATCAGCATGGAGCTACCAGCTCTTTGCTGAATGTCATCATATTCCAACTCTGTTCAAGGCTCAAAACCAAATATAATGACATTATAGCCAAAGTAGCTGTGCATGACTGATGACAGCAATATATCCCCAGAAAAGCATCTTGTAAGGTTATTGCTTATCTCCTAACAAGATTAACCAGAGCAGTCAGGAATATTTATAATTTAAAGCTCTGCTTATAAACACTATAAATACCATTAAGGATGAGTAAGCAAATAAATGAATAAATGCAAATAAATGCCTTCAATTTCACCAGCAAAACCCCTGAATTGTTCTATTGTACATAAGAACCTTTAACTTCATCAGCATACCCTAGCTTATCATTTTTTTTTCTAACCATAAGTAATGCCTCTTTTTTACTTGCTTTAAACAGAAATTAAAACTCCTAGGAAAGGCCAGTACTGAGCTGGCTGCTAACACAGAAGTTCTCATTCAGTTATTCCCAGATGGCAAAGGAACATGAAGGCACCACCTCTCAATACCTACCAAGAACATTCTTCAGAACAGTAAATCAACTAGACAAAAATTTCCCCACTAATGAAGACAGTAGTGAGGCTACCAAAAAGTGAACAATATTAAGCATTAAGGTGAAAAAGAAATGTACTGAATGTACAGAACATTTAAAAACAGTTTACTGTTCGTCGTGCATAATATATGTATACATGATAAAAGTACCCCTTATACTAAAAATTATTAATAAATTATAACAATTTGCCCAGCATGCAGGGCTAGTACTTTCCAGCAGAATTTTCTGATATGATGGACGTATTCCCCATCTGCACTGTCCAATACGATAGCTACTAGCCACATGTGGCCAGTGAACACTTGAAATGTGACAAGTGCAAACAAGGAACTGAACTTTTTATTTTATTTTATTTTTATTAAATTAAAGTAGTCACTATGGGTAGTGGCTACCCTACTGGATACCACAGTATAGACAATAACATTTGCTGAATAAGTGAATAGGTGAATGAATAAAGATGTAAATTACAGTTTAAGTCTGATGAAGTTGTTGTAGCACATCTTATATGGCACATGCTAGATAAATAGTTGGCCAAAACACATCTAACAAAAATTATTCTTAAAAGTAGCTTTGCTGTGCATGTAAGGGGAAGGCAAGGGTTACATGGGAAACCTCTTTGTACTTTCTGCTCAATTTAGCTGTGAAACTACAACTGCTCTAAAAAATAAAGTCTAGGGGAGGGTATAGCTCAGTGGTAGAGTGTGTGCTTAGCATGCATGGGGTCCTGGGTTCAATCCCCAGTACCTCCATTTAAAAAATAAATACATAAGTAAATAAAAACCTAATTACCTCTCCCCCTAAAAAATAAAATTAAAAAAAATTAAAAAACATAAAGTCTGTTTTAGAAATATAAATCGAAAAACAGTTCTGTATTCTATCTTTACTGACAACTATCAATCTCTAAATTTACCTTTTCCTAAATTCTAGTTCTGTTGCAAACCTCCTGCTTTCTCTTTCCAGAAGCAATGTTGGTACATGTTTGCAATACAACTCTTCAGTTTTGAAACTAGTGAGGGACAATCCCCATGCAGGCCTCTAAAATCCTGGGTCACATCACCTCAGAAGTGATATGCTAGGTTCCACCAATGACTGAAAAATATTCAAATTACAATATTTCTTTCAATATAAAATACTGATATAATTTTACCATGTGAATTAGGAACAATTTAAGTTGGAAAAATATACGACTATATTTAAATGTATGTAATGTAAAGATCATAGCCACAAGCACCTGTCCTAATTTCTTATAAACTGTTGAACTTATGTGTTTCCATCAATTCCTAATTATCTGCTTAATCATTTTATCATCAGCTAGTGTTTACCAGTGCCTAAGCAGTAACAGCTGCCCCAAAAAGAGAAATTCTGGAAGAAAAGTTTTAAAGGGAGATAATGTTGCCCATTATCTTCATTGTATATTTTCAGGGCAGAAAACAGATTTAGAGAACAGAAAAATCAAGATTATTTCAAATAATACTAATAAGGCTAACATCAGTGATGCATCAGGCAGTCCTAAATGCTTTTCTCTTTCAATCCAAACGAGAAGACTACAAGATGAGCACTTTTACCTCCACTTTATATATAAAGAAAATGAGATTCCAGAATACAGCACCTGTCCAAGATCACTCAACTAGTAAATGATGGGCTAATTAGATCTAAAATCAATCCTCTTTCCTCTCTACCACAATACCTCCTTCCCAAATAAATATAATTGAACCGTAAAGCAACAATTCTCAACTTAGGCTGTATATTAAAATCACCTTGAGAAGGGGTCCAATTATTTGCATTTTTTAAAGGTCGCCAAGTAATTAAAAGTTGAAAACCACTGACACACGGTCATTGTTAACATAAATAATTAGACTGTGTAATAAAATAGTTTTAACAAAATTTGTAGGGCTGTTTACCACTATAGAAATGGTCTGTAGAAATGTTGAATTAAGTCTACCTTTAGTACATTTCCTCTCTCCTGCCTCACTGTCAAGATGCCAGTATATTATTAACTACTGTCATCCGAGTACCCACATCTAATGATCACACCCTTCCCACTGCCACCATTCTAACTTGCTGTTTGTTATCTGCTGTGTTCTGAGACAAGAGAACTAAGTTAATTAAAACTGTATGCAAAATAAAAGCAAACAGGCCCTATGTGAGAGCCTATCTTATCAGTAAAGCATATAAGCTTTTAGTACATGAACTCCGTGATACCAAATTTGTTAACTCATGGTCCTCTTCTGATATAATTTTTGATTCCTAACTTTACTCCTGTTTCTTGACTTTATACAGTTCCCAATTCTACACAGCTGTACATTAACTATTATCTCATTGGGAAACAACTATTCCTTCATATCTGCCTCCCTAACTATGCTACAAACTCCATGAGTTCATGGGCCACATTTTATTCATCTTTGTACCCTAGTGCCTAGCACAGTGTCATGCACACGGCAAGCTTTCAACAAATGTTGGCTTTGTAAATGACTCATAGAAGCTGCCATCAGTGAAATTTAATGACACATGGTGCTTTGTGGCCATGTGCACATAACCTTTCTTTAAAGAACAAGGAGCTTAGGCTGTATGGCTGCTGGCCGGTCAGCAGGAGCACAACAGAGTGTGAGGACTTCGTTAAGGTCACTACAGAGGTACAGCCTGTCTGTTTCTTAGCTCTGTGGATAACTTGTTTCAGTTAATTCAATGGAAGTATTTATTGGCTCAGGCCACTTGAGCACAGTAGTAAGCAAGAGTTATCAGATCACTCCACCTCCCACCCATCCCTCAAATGCATTTACTTCTCTCCATCATCATTGCTGTCATCCAACTTTGGGCCACCATTATCTCTCAACTAGAGTATTCCAATTCATTCTCCACAATGTCACCAAAGTGAGGTTTCTTTAAAAAGCAATTCTGACCATGACACTTTTTAAAGCCTTTCAAAGCCTTCCCTCTGCCCTTAAGATAATGTCTAAACCCTCCCAAATGGCTTAACAAGCCCGGCCTGATCCACCTCTCCTGCTGTATAGCTCACCACTCGCTGCCTGTATTTACTCTAGCTATATTAACCTACATGGTAATTAGACCATGTTATGTTCCAGTGGGAAACTGTGCTCAGGTGTGTCCAGAAAATCTCAATAAGCATTTAAAAAATTCAAATTATGGGTTTAGTTTTCCAAAGCTAATGGGCTTTTCTCTCTCTCTCCCTCTCTGTTTTTGGTTAACAGGCTACTTAAGACCAATTGTTGACAATTACAGTCATCTAAATTAAGTGTTTCCTCTTCAGAAAGGAAGAGAGAAAAATACAAAGGTATACTGCTGCTAGAGAAGGAAAGCTTAAAAACACAAACTTCTTAAGAAAAGGCACCAAAGTTTCCACAACCTGATTCCTATTATCACTCAGCACACAGTGCCTGCTCAGTAAATTTTGTCAAATGAATGAATGAATGAATGATGAGCAAAATGAATAGGAAATGAGAAATTCTGGGGACTGAAAAACCCAGAAATAATAAAGAGAGGAGGCATGCATCCCAACTCTGACCAAAAAAGATTCAAAGAAAAGGTTGCTGGAGGTTTCCAGGGTCTTCATCTTTCTAAGAGACCAGGGAAGACCCATTTCTGTCCCACAGAACATGAGTGAGGATGCATGTGGCCCTGGCTGCTACTGGCTGCTACTATGCAAACATCTAGTGAGCTGACAATGTGGGCAACTGAAACAGGCTCCCAATAGGACAGCCAGTGTTGAACTTGTGGTCCTCCTACCCCTGGACTTCTCGTTATGTGAGCCAATAAACTTTCTTATTACTTAAGTCAGTCTGACTATTATTTGCTGCCCAAAGCCTCCTAACTGACACTTTCTGGGAAGCAACGAAGAGAAAATCATGTTGAAGATGATGAATACAATATATCATCATTTTATTTTGTAGCCAAATCAGAAACTAATCTAAAAAAAAAAAAAGCAAAATGAATCACTGTTACAAAGGAGTATAGACCTTCTATGTAACTGGTAAGGCTATATCAAATAATTCAAATGTATTTTCCATAAAAAAAAGTACTTAGCTCTCACTGAACTAACTCTACAGAAGAAAATTAGACTCTACAGAAGAAAATTCTAATGAACTGGAAGGCACAGCAATATAAAATACCCAGAAAAAAAGAGACAGAAAAGGCTGACAAAAAAATGAATACAGCATCAGTGAGCTGTGAGGAAATGTCACATGGTTCAATATGTGTCACTGGAGACACCAAAGGAGAAGTATGAGAGGACAGAAAAATATCTGAAGAAATAATGGTTACAAATTTTTCAAGTTTGATTAAAAACTATAAATCCACAGATCCTAAAATCAACAAATCACAAACATAAGAATCATTAAGAAAATTACACCAAGGTACATCATAATCAAATTGTTTAAAACCAGTGATGAAGAGAAAATCTTAAAAGCAGCCAGAGGAAGACATATTATGTACAGAAAACAAACAAATGACAGCAGATTTCTCCTAAGAAAGAACTCAAGCCAGAAGACAGTGAAGCAACAGTTTCAAAGTAATGAAAGAAAAAAAAAAAAGATCAACCTAGAGTTCTACACTCAGTAAACATTTCTTTTAAAGGGAAAGTAAAATAAGGACTTTTCCAGTCTTATAAAAGTAGAAAGAATTCACCAACCACAGATTCACATTACTAGAAATGTTAAAGGAAGTTCTTTAGGCAAAAGGAAAATGATACCAGACAGAAATACGAATCTACAAAAAGGAATTCAGAGGCCTGGAAATGGTAAACATACAAGCTTTTTTTTTATTTTTTAAAATCTCTTTAAAAAAATAATTGAACATTTAAAGGAAAAACAGTAACATCTGAGGGAGCTTATAACATATTTAGAACCAATATAACAATAGTACCAATGTCAAGGGGAAAGGGAAGAAAGAAAGCGTACTGTTGTTAGGTTCTTAGACTACGTGTGAAGAGGGATGATATTCCTTGATGGCAGACTATGATAAGTTGACGATGCATACTATAAATCCTAACCCTTAAAGCAACCACTGGAAAAAAAAAAGTTATATCTAATAAGTCAACAAAGGAGGCAAAAATGGAACCACAAAAAATGTACTCTGTCCAAAAGAGGAAAGATAAACAAAGAACAGATGTGACAAGCAGAAAAACAGCAAGACAGATGGCTATTTAAACATAATTGATAATCACATTAAACGTAAATAGTCCGAACAGCCTAATAAAATGCAGACATTGTCAGACTGGGTAAAAAGCAAGATTCAACTAAACTCTGCCTACGAGAAGCCCACTTTAAATATAAAAAGACACGAATAGGCTAAAACTAAAAGGGTGGAAAAACATCTACCATGCTAACACTAATCACAAGAAAGTTGAAGTTACTATATTAATATCAGACTAGTAGATTTCAGAGCAAAGAATATAATCAAGGATAGAGTGATTCAATAATGATGAAAGAGTCAATTCATCAAGAGTACATAACAATCCTAAACATTTAGTCAGCCCACCAAAACAAGAAAATAAAAAGATTCCTTTCATGGTTAAAATGCAACACCAGCATTCCTGAATCAAATCTGAACATTGATCCTCTTTATGTAATAAGTGGCATGCAGTTATACTAATAAAAGTGCAGTATTGCCCCAAAAGAGTCAAAAGTAGTAGTGTGTTAAACAGCTTATCAAAACATGACTTCAACGCCAAAACTGATGAAACCAATACAGAGCTGACTCACCTTTCATACTGCCTATCTTGTGGTAATGAAGCACCCCAATGTCGAAAGTCCATGATTAACATAAGTAAAAGGAGACAGGATATCAAAAAGAGTCCTAGGAATGCCACCCGCTGACGGGGAAATGGGCTCACTGTGGGCACAGTGAAGTACCAGGAGGCTGGGCAGAGGTAGGAAAAACTGATCCTGAAATGAGACAAACATTAGTAAGAAAAATGTCTACAACTGAGTGCTAAAAAATGGTTTTTAAATGGGATTAAAGCCCTTCCTAATAAAGGCAAAAACTCTTGCGACCAGAAGTCTAAATGTTCGTTTAGTCCCAAATTTTAGAAAAGGGCCCATATGATTCATGGTGTTTCAACTATATAAATTTTTAAAAAGCCTCATCTGAGGTAGGAAGGGTATGGCTCAGTTGTATATTGTGTGCTTAGCATGCATCAGGTCCTGAGTTCAATCACAGTACATCCATTAAGAAAATAATAATAAATAAGTAAATAAACCTAATTACCACCCCTCCCCACAAAAAACAAGGATAAAATACTGGGCTTTAAAAAAAAAAAAAAAGTCTTATCTGCTCTTTTCCCAAAGTCTGCACTTTGGGGCACAATTCAAAGAACTAATCTCGTATTAATGAAAAGGTCACCAGTCTCCCTGTACAACCTCATAACAATGAGGAATCAGAGCAACTACAACATTCCCACCAAGAATGCTGGAAAAAAAAAAACTGGCTAGTCAGAAAACTTATTCAACTGATTTTTAAAAAATATTTTAATAGGTAACATATGCATACAGTAAAAAAAAAAAAAAAATCAAACAGTCTAAAGGATATATAGTGGAAAGTGAGTCTTGTGCCCTAACCCTATCATTTCCCTCTCAGAGGCAACCATTGTTTCCCAATTTCTGTGTTTTTTCCAGGGATATTCTATGTATACACAAGCATAAATAAATATCACATATGGTAATATATCTGTGTGTGTGTGTGTGTCTCCATCCTTTCGGTTTTACACCATACCTACTGTTCTGCATCTTTCACTTACTCTACTTGACAACAACTGTCTCATTTGGTACATGTTGATCCACAGATTCACATTAATCTTTTCTGAAAGTCTGAAAGTATTATAACATATGGATAAGCATATTTAACTGTGCAGTTCACTTTCCATATTGATTCATAAGGATCTCAGTCTGTATTCAAAGTTCATTAGAAAAAATTTTTTTTCTTCGTTTAATCTCAAGGGGCACCTAGCCTAACCCAAATGGAAATTTGAAAGAACATTGCAATCTAGCACTTCTCAGAGCTGAGCTAGCATTCTTATCTATCACCCCGGGGCTATGGGCTATAAACCACTGCATCTGACTTTGAATGCAACTTTGATCTTCTTTGAATCCAACTGACCAGGCTGCAAAGTCCAGATGTAGTCCTAGAAAAAAGCCTCACTTGTAACAACCTCACAAGGCCCCTCAACCTGCCTGCCACTCTCCCAATTAACCCCCCGCTGAGGATAAAGTGTACAACCTTACCTAGCCATGGGTTCCCTTCAGTGGTCTCAGTGCCTGTCACCTCCTTTTCCTTTTGCCCTGAGAAGGTGGTCTCCTTGTCCCAGGCATCTCCTAAGTCTGCAGCCTGTAAAGAGTTGGGTGAGTTTCAGGCTCACCACCAGCAGTGCCCACGAGACTAGACCCCTCACACCATGCGAAGCCCACGGCGCCACCCACTCCGGGACCCCTCCAGATCCATCCGTTCTAATTCCTGGGGCCCAGTGAATCCCACCCGGACTCCCCGGGAGCCGGACGTTCTAGAGGGCCAGCGGCATCCTCGAGAAACTCGCCGTCAGAAGTGGTGGGGATGGGGGTCCCTGCTTTCCCTCCCTGCCCCTCCCTGCCCCGCAGCCCTCCATTGCTCACACTCACGGGTCGAGAAGCCCGCCGGCTCCCTCAGCACCGCTCTGCTGGGTCCGAAGGTGCTTTCCGCGGCCTCTAACCCAGCCGGAAGGAGGCCTGAGCCGCCGGCGGCGCCACGTCCCCAAGGAAACCGCAGGGAGCCAATGACTGACAGGGGACCGAGAAAGGGGCCCGCCCTCCACCCCGCTGGAGCCGCGGGGAAACCAACTCCGTCGGCCGCACGTCCATTTGTCAGGATGGCCAATCCCCAAGAGCACTCGGCCTTAATGCCCGCCCCGGGATTTCGAGAGCGTCCAATCCGGAAGGGCGTTGTGGCCTGGCTCCGCCTAGAGGGGCCGTTAATGTGCTCACAAGTGAGCGGTTCCCGGCCTCCTCGGGGTGCTCTGCAGCCGCTGCCCTCTCGGCGGCGTGAGTTCTCTTCTAGCTGCTTCCAGGACAGAGCCGTTCTAGTGGCTGGGTCTGGGGGTATCCGCGACAGAAGTGAATACCTTGCCTACAGCCAACTGGAGGTTTTGTGCCCACAAACCTTGCCCACCAGAATGGCAGTTCTCCCACCTCAAACCTTCCCCACAGCCTCCCAAAGCGATGCCCCGATTCATTGCCTTATCCCATGTGAGGAAAAAAACAAAATAAAAACATAAATTGGGGATAATGACGACTACACGGAAGTGTTTATATCCATACATTCAACATTCATTGACTGTCTACTGTGTGCCAGACATTATGAGCTGCTGCGTCCCTGGCCTCCCCGACCTTACAGTAATACATACAAAGGTAATGTTTCCTGAATGTTGTTTTTCTATCTTGCTCACACCAGCTGCTTCTCTCATTTCCAAGAGGAAGCCGCTTGGACAGGATAAAGTCTAAGTCCTTACAAACGTGGCGCGCGCGCGCACACGCACACACACACACGGCCGTCCACGAACGACCTGCCCACGCAGCACCTTCTGCTGCTCCTCACCTCCCTTATGCTCCAGCAACGGACCTCTGTGGTTTGCGCCCTCTTGGGCTTTGCTCATTTTGCCTCCTTCAGCCCTCCACCTGCTTTGAATAGCCTTCCCTGCCTCTGCCAGGCCAGGTAGTCTTCATCCCTTATCACTGGGCTTAAGGGTCATCTCCCCTAAAAGCCTTCCTTGACCTACACTCCTTTACTGATGCCTACTGTTTCACTTACCAAACTGAATTACAATTATAGTTTTATAAATGTTTGTCCCAATAGAGTATCCTTGAAGGCAGGGATGGGCACTGCCTGGCACATAAAATACAACTAATACATGACTTAAAAAAAAAAAAAAGTAAATGAATGACCGTGAAAATAAATGACCCGGATGAGAAGAAAAAGAGGTTATTTATTCTGTGCCTGCCAAAACAAGACAGCCACTATCACTTGGCGTCTGGCACAGACTTAAAGACTGTCAGGGGAGTAGGAAAGCTTAAGGTGGAAAAACAAAAAAGGGAAGATTTCATATGTGCACTGATTTGAGAGTATTGACATAGGGAAGCTGGAGGCAGGCTAACTAGAAGCAAGGCATCTTATGTGATTGTTTTGGGGGAGTATATATGGCTTTCTCCTATTGGTCCTGAGTTGGAAGGGCAGGGGCGAAAACCAGGGAAGCTGACAGTCATTGACCAGTCATCAGAGTTCTGGATGAGATCTCTGCAGAGGTTGTGGTGTAGAGTTCTAATTGTCGTATGTGGTCTGGCCATTTTTAGCCAGTTTGTATTCAGTCTCTCATGACTTGCTTTTTCCCTCCATTACCCTCCCAGCCTGGCTGAGTTTCCCAATTTGCTTTTCTCCTTCAATTCTCAATTCTCTGCTCTTTCCCTCAATCCCTACTCTGCTTCAAGTGTTATGTTTTATCCAGGTCACCAGAAACCACATTGAGGAGAACAGTTGCATAAAGTTAGGGTTAACCACACAAATATACAAATATCAGGTGTTTTTATTATTCCAGAGCCCAGTTCAGTACCTGGAACAAGGCAGACATGGAAAAAACTCAAGAAATGTTTTGGAATTTTTTTTGAAGTTGCCTGCCAACTGTGCATTTCTAAGTCTAATCTATATATATTTCAAACTCCAGTGTTCCACTAAATGAGTGTTTTTCAGTGGAAATAAAATTCCTATGTATGTTTTAAACGGTACTTAATTCACATGATTTACAAACTATATTAATTTAGAACTTGAAGGTGCTTTGAAACATCTAATTTACATAACTACTGTTATAAAACAGAAAAGAAACCTGTATTTTAATCCCAACACTTTCTTATTATGCTTTCTTTGTCCCTTCTGGTTTGGGCAATACTTCCTTCAAAAGTCCATAAGGCCTCAGGCTTTTGTAAAGCATGATTTTTTACAGAAGCCTGTAGTGCTTATCTGATTAACAGCTTACAGGGCTGAGTTCTGAGGTTTCCAGTCAGGAGGCCAAAAAATGGGTTGAGATCATTTCTCCATCTCATTTGTTGTAATTCAACATGTTGAAACAAATTACAGAAATCCATATTTCAAAACAGGTTTTTAACTGCTTTTTAAAACTTGTCTACAATCACATTTGCAATTTTCTCAAGAAGTCCTTGACTCTACCCAGCCCTGAGCAAAATTGGTCAAACCAGTACCACTCTAGGTGTTAGTTGTCTGCATGGCTTTATTTCTCCCCATCAGTTCTCCTTCCACATTCCATCCTGCCATAGCCTCTAACGGGGCTTAATGTGGTCTTCACTCCCTCTTCCAAGTTTACTGATCTCTCTTATTGTATCTTGTAGGTACCTCATTGTCCAAGACCAAACTCACTGTTTCTCCACTTTCACCATATCCACTCAAACCTCCTCCATTCATATTCCCAGCTTTGATGAAATATCCTGTGATTCACCCAGGCAGAAATCTGCAAGTCATTCTTGAATCTATTCCCTCTCCTTCCTTTCCCATTCCATCCAGTTAGTCACTAGGTGTTCTTAATTCAAGTGCCTAAAATCCTAATATCTTCTGACAAAATCTTCCAACTGGTGGCCCTGCCTCCAGACCCACGCCCCTCCTGAGTACGCCTCTGTTTGACATAGTGAAATATAATCATGCTATTTCCTGTTTTAAAATCCTTCTGTGGTTTCACAGCCCAATGGGATATAGTCCAAATTCCTTGGCATGGTGTGGCAGATTCTGCTGCTGCCTACCCAAAAACCCAACAATTTATCTTCCACCTTGTTTACAGAATCCCAGTTTTATTCTAGTAAACACACTGCTATGCTTGGACATGTGCTTAAAGAGTGCTAAGCTCCAGCCTCAGCCCTAGGGAGTAAACAGTGACTGGTCTAAGTCAATCATGGTGGCCTATTCCCTTACCAAATATTGAGCCTGGACATATGATGCAGTCCAAGCCAGTGATACCAAAGGGAAGTCAACTGCTGGGAGGAGTGGGAAGAGGAGGGAAAACATTTCTGGGAAAGGTTTTCTCCATCTTAAAAAGAGCATGTCAATAAAAAAAAGTTTATATAATGAGACAGAGAAGAGAAGGCCCCTCTTCTACCTCCAGAAGTAATCTTAAGGATACCTGGAGCTGCTGTAACCATCTTACAACCACGGGGAGAGGGGTGACAAGTCTGGGAATAACAGAATAGAAATATAGAAAAAACCTGGGTCCTTGATAATATCATTAAGCTGCGAAGTTAATCAACATGGAACAGCCGTTCTTATGGATTTATTATTTGAGATACTAAATTCATTATTGTTCTTATTTTTAAGTCAGTTTAATCAGGGGATTCTGTTACCTGTAGTCTCCTAACTGATACATGTGACTCACACCGCTGATACAATCTAGACCCAACACCATCCAGGCTCCTCAACAGGTATTCTCACACACCACCCTGACATATTTACAGTTCTCAGAATTATGCCTTTTCCCACCTCTGAGCCTTTGTGCTTGTTATTACTTCTGCATGAATGACATTCTTTCACTTCTCTACCAATAAACTCCTACTTATCCTTCAAAACTCAGCTCAAATGTGACCTCTCTATGAGCTCCCCTAGTCAGGTGCTTAGGTGCTTCTTCTCTGCTCTTGTAGCACTTTGCTCATGCTTACTTCTATTAGGGCAAGACTAATTGTTTTAAACGCTGGCATTTGTTGGAAAAACAAAAGAGCTAGCAGCTGTTTGAGTTGACCTGGTACCAGCTGGCCTGGTAGGAAGACAAAATATCTAGGTTTGGGGACCATAATGAGTATGCTTGGTTAGGGAAAATGGGATCCCCTGGGCTTAGTCTAGATGGGTGAGGTTTAGACCAAGAAGACTTCAGTTACTCTGCATAATAAAATACAGGAATTTTGAGCATTCCCTCTAGAGACTGGATTTGGGGAGTTCTAGTAAAGAAAAAAAAGAAAAAGAGATAAAAGAAAGATGAGGGACCCACACAGGTAGTGGCAGGTGAGACTGAAGAGAATGGCCCATGAGAGAGTCCCTGTATTATTTGTCTACAGTTGCATAACAAATTATCTCTCCCAGGGGGAAGGGTATAGCTCAGTGGTAGAGTGCATGCTTAGCATGAATGAGGTCCTGGGCTCAATCCTCAGTACTGCCATTAAAAATAAATAAATCAACAAACAAATAAATAAACCTAATTACTTTCCCCCACTCCGCCCCCCAAAACCCCCACAAATTATCTCTCCCAGTTTCCATGGGTCGGAAAACTAGGAGCAGCTTGGGTCAGGGTCTCTCGTGAGGTTGCAATAAGATGTCAGCTGGGGTTCTAGTCATCTGAAGTCTTAACTGGCACTAAAGTATCTACTTCTAAGTTGGCATAGTTGCATGGCTGGCAAATTGATGCTGTCTGTTGGTGGAACGTCTCAGTTCCTTCTCACGTGGGACTTCCCCAGGGATGCTGAGTGTCTTCATGACATGGCAGCTGGCTTCTCCCAGAGTGATGGGAGAGGGAGGGACGGAGAGACAGAGACAGAGGCAGAGAGAGTGTGTGAGTGCCAGGTGGAAGCTTTACTTTGTTATGACCTAGCCTCAGAAGTCACATATCTTCACTTCTGCCACCTAGCCTCAGAAGTCACATATCTTCACTTCTGCCACATATCATTTGTTAAAAGCAAGTCACTAATTCCCAATCCACATTCAAGGTTAGGGCAGTGAAGCTCCATTTTCTTTTTTTTTTTCTTTTCATTTGTTTTTTGTGTTTTTTCTTTATGTTTTTGTTGTTTGTTTGCTTGTTTGTTTTTGAGGCTCTACTTTTTGAAGGGAGAAGCATCAGTTTGCAGACATATTTTAAAATCACGAGTCCCCAAGGCAAAGTGGTCAGGGAAATTTCAGATAACAGCATTGACATCTACAGTTCGATTTTGAGTTCTATACTACATTATAATCTCCTCCACGACCCCAAACTTTCAGTAAAAGTCTGATAACACTATAGCCGTGTGTTGAAGTACCTTGAGAAATGAAGGCATAGCAGTGCAAAAAGATGACAGCAATAGTAGGACATGAGTTAACAAGTAGAATGATTGAAAATTTGACAAACGTAGGAAATCAATGCCACAGGTCATCTGGAGAAATGAAAGGTCACTCTTCAGAGATGCCAGCTAGGGAGGTGGGGTGCAGTATGCCAAACTTTAAAATGCCCATAGTACTTGGGATGGAGTCCTGGGTAGAAGGGCATTGATCCCCTTCTCTTGGTATCCATTCTGATTTTATGTAGGTATGGGTGCCTTCCCCATGCGTAGCCCATGTGTATTTGAGGATGCTGACCCCTCCCTGGCTCTAGAAGTGTGACGTGCAAACCAGGTCTAAGGTATTGGGCAAAACCCCATCTCTTGGCCACAGCTATTTTTTCAGGAGTGGACATCCAGCCCAATTCCAGATAAAGAGACAAAATTTCTGGGGCAAATAAAAAATCATTTGCTTTTCTTAGATAGTGTATGAGGGAGATGTTCTCTCTCACTCTCTCTCTCTCTACCCACTGCTCCCTAAATTCTTGACGACATGGGTAAGCTACTGAGTCAAATGAAACTCAAGTTCCATTCTATCACTGGATAGCCAATTATTTGAGCTAATAAATATCTTATATTTTTAAATATAAAGTTTAAGTTTAAGTCAGTATGAAATGGGTACCATTATTTCAATTTTTTGTATGTTTGACAATTTTCACAACTAAAATCTAGGGGGAAAAACTACATTAGATATCGTGTTTTCAATTACCAGTCTGGCAAAGATTAAAATGTTTGATGACACACTATGTTATTAAAAGGAGTAAAAAATCACTCCATTCTTCCAAATATTCAGGCCCTAAATCTTGGAGTTATTCTTAATCCTTCTCTTGCTCCCATACCCCCATTCAGTCCATAAGCAAAGCCCGTCAGCATTACCTTACAAATGTTTCCAGAAGCCAGTCATTTCTCACTAACCTCACTGCTACCACCCTGGTCTAAACTATTATCATTTCTTACTGAATTATTGGAGTAGCCTCCTACCTGGTCTTTCTCCCTCTACCCTTGCCCTCAATAGTCTATTCTGAACACACGATCAGTGGGATCCTTTCAAGTATAAGCCAGATCATGGCACTCCTCCAAACTCTCTAGTGGCTTCTCATCTCGGAGGAAAAGCCCTAATCATAACCTACAACTCACATATCTCTTACCTCTCTAACCTCATTTCTCAGTCATTCCCTTCACTGACTTTACTCCAGCCACAGGACCCTCCTTACTGTTTCTAGAACATGACAGGCTCTCTCTTGATTTAAGTTTTTTATAATTGGTGTTACATCTGCCAGAGTTTTTATACATCTGTTCTCCTTACCAGTCAATGCTTTGGATCCTTACGTACTTCAGTCTTCATTAAAATATTAACTTCTCAGTGAGACTCCCCCAACCACCCTATTTAAAATCATAACTGTCCTTCCCACTCACACTTCCTATATCACCATTTTCCTTGCTATATCACCATTTTTACATACAATATGTTTTATTGTCTATCTTCCTGCAATTAAAATACAAGCTCCATCAGAGCAGAAATTTGACCCTAAAACTAAGTCAGGAAGCTTTTCATGTACTGATATAAGAAGATCTCAGAGAAATATTGTTAAATAAAAAACTGACAGCCAACAAGAAAAACCTCATATCACATAAGAAAATTAACTTGAAATAGGTCCTAGTCCTAAATATAAGTGCTAAGGCTATAAAACTTGTAAAAGAAAAAACAGGAGAAAATAATCTTAGTGGTCTTGGCTTCGAAAAAATTTCTTGGATTCAACAACAAAAGAACAATCTATGAAATAAAAACTTAATTGATCTTCATCAGAACTAAAATTTATTCTTCGAGAGACACTGCGAGAAAAAGGAAAAGATGGGCCACACACTGGGAGAGAAAATATTTGCAAATAACATACCCAGTAAAGGACTAGTATCTAGAACATAAAAACAATCCTCAAAACTGAATAATAAGAAAACAAACCCAGTTATAAACGTCCCAAAGATTTAGACACTTCACCAAAAAAAGATATACAGATGGCAAATAAGCAATCAAGGTGTTCAACATCATTAGTCACTAGGGCTATGCAAATTAGAATTACAAGATGTTACTATATACCCACTAATATGACTATAATCAAAAAGACAGACAATAATTTGCTAGGGATGTGGTACCATGTGCTGCTATGTCATGAAGACCCCAGTCAAGCCTTCAGATAACTGTAGCCACAGCTAACATCTTGACTGAAACTTCATGCGATACCCTAAGCCATAACCACTCATCTAAGCCACAAATTCCTCACTCACAGAAACCAATAATGAGTGTTTATTGTTGTTCTAAGCCATGATGTTTTGTAGTAATTTGTTCATGGAGCAGTAGATAACTAATACACAACCAAATAGGATTAAAAGAAATAATATATACCTTGGCTGGCACATAGTAAGTCCTTCATAAAAGTTCGCTGTTATCATTGTTGTGTAATGCATGATGCCTTTTCACCAGCGATTGCAAGTTTCTTGACAAGGACTGATGCTTATTCCTCTTTCTGCACTCTCTGCCTCTCCTCATTCCTCACAGCCCCTTAGCACAGTGCTGGGCACACATATGACAGAAGCCCATTAAGCAACTCTCAAAGGGAGGGAATTAAATCCAAAAGCGAAACAATTTACCTCCGTCACTGCAGGCATAACTCTCCACTTCGTAAAATATTTGATTATTTCTTTTGGTGCAGTTAATGTAAATGCCAAGACTTTTATATGCTAGTTTGTCATGAGTAAGCTGTAAAGGCAAGAAAAACCAACTGGTGAAGAGGAAAAACTTGGCTGATTAAAAGGAGGCAATGAAGAAATGAGCATTGAATAAGGCAGAAGACAAGGTAAGAGGGTCAGGGATGTATCTGTAGTTAAAAAGAGTAAGAAAAAAATGTAGTAAAAAGAGTAAAAAATGGACCTGGAGAACAGCCAGTGAAATCACACATATAATTCAGGGCTGCAAGGTTCATGGATTTGAGGCCCACATCTGCTGTTTTTGCTAATGATGATGTTTTTATTGTTGATGATGTTTGCTGCCTCCATAACTGACTGGTTGCTTTGAGAATACATCTCATATTTATAAAGGATTCAATACCACAGAGCATTAAAAATACATCACATCAACTTAGATAAATAACCCAAGTCTCATCCCCTGCAGATGGCTTATCTTCTTCGTATGTCAAGGACAA
Organism: Camelus dromedarius; assembly: GCF_036321535.1. NCBI lineage: Eukaryota > Metazoa > Chordata > Mammalia > Artiodactyla > Camelidae > Camelus > Camelus dromedarius. The sequence continues at coordinate 57,623,577 of NC_087443.1, read as the reverse complement.
CAGACCATTACATTCTTTGATAATGTTCAAGGAAAGTTTTGCAATTCCAGCAAATTTAATGAAGAAATTTAAAATGTTTAAATCTATTTTTTATGATACAAAGTTCGTACAATAACTGAGGTCACACATGACATGGATCTGAAATAAGGATATTATGGTTAAGAGAAAAGAAGGCTTATTTGTGAAACACCCCAAATTTGATGCTCTAGTCTGGTAACAGGTTGATTGTACAAATAAGCAACGGACAGTAACTAGTTATGGGCATCTTCTTTCTTGACTGGCAGTTAGGTAACATGATGCCATTGATTTCTGCAATGGGTAGATAGACAGTCATAAAGAAAAACAGATAACAATAGTTATGATAATAGTACTAGTAACCGACATTTGTTGAGTTCTAACTCTATGCCTGATAGTATAGTAAGAACTTAACACTCTATTTCTGATTGAATCCTCAAACTATCCAATGAAGTTACATTATTACCATTATCATTTCATAAATGAAATAATGGAAGCTTGGATGAGTCATGAAACTTCAGCTACCCTGTGCTGCCCTCCTCCTTCTCCTTTTCTGACCATCAGGACTGAGGCAACAGCAAGATGAATCAGAGATAAAGCTTGGAAAATGCAGAGTCCCATGCCTCCCTCCCAGAGGTATGATTTGATAGGTCTAAGACAGGGTCTAGAAATTTGCATGTCTAACAGTCCTCTGGGTGCCTTGAGAACCACCAGTAAGAAAGAAAGGAAGGAAAGAAAGGAAAGGAGAGGAAGAAACTAATTCGTAGTCTCACTACCTTTTAGTAAACTCTTACAAAGTAGTGATGGGGCTCTCTTTCCAGTCCTGGTTTCTGAACTCACTGTAGGACTTGTTGCTTCCAAGACAGCTTCCCAGAATCAAGGCGATGGTTAGGATAGGGATGAGTTTTGCTAGCACCCTGTTGGGTAGCGTCCCTGGTTACAACTGCAGGACACCTGAGATGGTTAGGCCTTGGGTTGGGGGGAGGGGATGAAGGAACTGGAACTTACTGGATGAGTTATTGCCACCACCTAAGGGGAGAAATACCGGCTCAGGCCCAAGACCCACGAGTGTCTCATTTATTATTTATTTATTCAAATAAACTTTACCAAATACTTACACTGTTCCAGGTACTATGCTACTCTGGAAATGTAATGGTACAGGGGGAAAAAGAAAGTAAAAAAGATACTTCTTCCTGATGGGGCTTACCATCTACCAGTGATATAGTTATTAATGAAATAATTTTATAAACATATGCAAAATTACAATTATCTAAACTCTACCAGAGGACCTGAGACATATGATGGGGGAACTGATCAAGTCAGGAGGATCAGGGAAATAATAATTGAATTGGGGTATGAAAGCAAAATAACTATAAATAAAATTGTGATGAATATCTGCCTGCATAAAAAGTAAAATTTTATTGGACTGTACCTCTTAATAGATGGATGGGGGCTTTAAAAACATTTTAAATTACATCATGGATAACTTTTTGGTAAAGTGAGATAGAGTTCACCACCCATTCTATTCCTGTTTTTTGTTATTATGGGTAGATACCAAAGAACCTTTTTACACAAATAAATGAGTGGATGGAATTTTGCCAAATCCTTCTCACAATTTTTCCATTCCCTTAAAATTTATTAAAGGATTAGAAACCATCTCATTTGCAAAAGGATGTGTTACTCATTGGAGTAATCATTTTCTCATTCTCTGGAAATAACCCCCAAAAGACTTATCAAGTGATGATTAATTGTTCTTATTTCTCTTTAGCTTAGAGGTATTTTGGTTTTGGAGCTAAAAACCCCCTTAAAAATGTGTGTTTCATGATTTTTATTGTTGTGACCAAAGACCTATTTCAAGTATTTATGTCATGTTAAAATGCCATAAGAAGACATTACAGATGGGCAGAAATTGGTATAATAAAAATATTAATACAGGTTTATAATTTCATTTCAAGATTTAAACTGTAAGTTTAAAATTATACATCTGTCAGAATTAAAAGAATATGTCACCATCTAAGATGGAAATACTAAATTCTAATTAAATGAAACGGTTTCCTAAAGTTTCAGGTGTTATATCTTAGATTCTATTTTGGGAACACTTTTATCTTAACAGGTACATAAGTAGATGCTTTTAAGAGTGTAGTTTTATCTACTTTGTGGAAAAAACAGCAAAAAGAAGAGAAGGTATTATATGACTAGTAGGTACAGGGTTTACAAAATGGTGTAAAAATAATTATTTAGGGGGGTCACTTACGCAACTTATGACATGTTTCTGTCAAGGCAATAAGGATATAATGGTAACACATAAATGAAGGGGAAATGAGTGGCAGTGAGGAAATTTGTGCCCAAATAATAATAAATATGGATTTACCAAATCAAATAATATTTTTCTGTGTCTGTTTCAACTCAATTTGAGTATGAAATGAACTGAAACTTCCTACTAGACAAGAACTGGTAAAGCTAATTTTTTCAGATTTTTGCCTGCGAGCCAGAGATAACATTATGCTTGTTTCTTAGACTGATCAAAAGTAGTGATTTCCCTTGTTTTGCCTTTTTTTTTCTTTTAGAAATAAGATCCTTTAGAAGAAATATTAAAAAACAAAAAATAAAAAAATGTGGTGTGATTACCACCACCTGAAAAAAAAAAGTTCAAAGGGAAACAGTTTATTGCTTAAAGGATGATGCAACCAAAGTTCCAAAAGAAGATGCCCTTTTGGTTGTTTGGCTACTTGGTGGTTTCTACGCACCTGACATACAAATTATAACAAGATGAAGGACGGGTGAAGGCACATTTGTCCTTCATAAGGTGGGAAGACAGATTGGGAAACGGGAGGAAGGAAAGGAGCGCTGTCTCATCTGCTTTCTCAGGACGATGAGTTTTAGAAAAGATGCAGAAGATGAGGAACAATAAATTGACTTGCTTAAATTTTTCCCCACAACCCCCTTGGAAAGTCTTCCTGTACACACCTGCCAGCTTGAAATTGCTAAAATATATAATGATCTCTTTTCACGCCTTCAGTCCTTACTGATTGCCCCCTCTCTGAATTCCTACAGCTCTTATGGTCTATTTTAGATAATTCAGGAATCAATTTCTCTTTAAGTGATTGTAAAGAAATCAGTCTTATTTTCATGTGTGGCTGCCAGACTCAATCTCATTCTATATGATATTCATACCTCATGCCCGGTCATGTACAATGAGAGTTCAGGGAAACAGGATAATGTAAGCTGGAAGAAGTAGTGGAACCTGTTTTGGACCTTCAAGAATGAGATTTTAATAAGGACAAAAGGAGAAATCCATTCTAGGAAAGAGCATGTGTTGGAAAGGACATAAGTCAGCTGCTGTAATGAAGACTCAGACTGACAGCAATTTCTTAAACAAGTTCTCTCATGTACCAGGATGCGCAGAGTCCAGAGGGACTGCTTAATCCACAAGGCAGCAGGTTTCCCCTACCTTTTGCTCTGCCACCTGCTAAGGTATAGGCCTTGTCCTCATGGCCAAAAATGATTGACATCTTTTGGGTCTTTACTCTAGACAACAAGAAGGGAGAAAATGAGGGAAATACTCAAAGAGGACATAATCTTTCCTTTTAAAGGCAGAACCCAGATGTTTCATGTCACTTATACTCACATTCCGTTCACCAGAACTCAGTCACACAGACAATGCTAGCAGCAAAGAAGCTGGGGAAAATAAGGACTTCTAGGAAGTCATATGCCCAAGCTAAAACATGGGATTTCTATTACTAAAGAAAATAAATGAGATGATATTGAGACAACTAGTGATCTCATAGATAGATGCAGAAAAGAAAATGACAGGAGATAGGAGAACAGGGAAACAACTGTCCTAAGAACATAAATTAAGATTCTACAGTGCCTGACTGATGCGTTTCAGGTGTGAGAAGCTAGTGAGGTTTTATAAAGAATATCACCAAGAAAGGTGTTTCTTTGCTTGCTGATTTGTTTGTCTTTTAGGAAGGTGTAAGTGCTGATGAGATGTAGGATGGAGTGTGTGTAGATGTGTTGAGAGGCTGTATCGGAGAGGATGGGTAAGGTCCTTGTTATTTGAAGTGTGGTCCAGGGTTATCACACCATCAGCATCACCTGGGAGCTTGTCAGAACTGCAGCATCTCAGCCCCCACCCAGACCTATTGAATTCTAATCTGCATTTTTACAGATTCTTTAGGTGACTTAACATCACATTAAAGTCTGAGAAGCACTGGGCTAGACTATGTCATGGTAGGGAATAATCCTAAAATCTGTATTTTAAAATGACAACTTCTTACTCACGCTGAAAGTCCATCTGGGAGGAAGAGGGTGGCAGGTAGGTGACTCTGCTTCATCATTCTCACTTGGCCCCAGCTTGATGGTGCCTCCACCATCTGAGCATCACCAGCGATGTGGCAGGCGAAGTTATTGTGTGGCTCTCAGGCTTCTCTCACACTTCCTGGGCCAAAGCAAATCCCATGGCCATGCCTATCTTCAAGGAGATGGGAAGAACAATTCTACCATATCCCTAGAAGGCAGGGAATCAAAATACTGAGGAAGCCAGGAGACTCCAAGGGTAGGGAGGCCTTTCAAAGGTTATCACATTATAGACATAAGATGATCAGACACTAGCAAAGTATAACATCAATAGGAAGGAAAAGGAGAGCATGAACAACAACAACCAAAGACTATTTCAGAATAATTCTGAGGGGATAGTCAAGGACGATTCCCAGCTTTAGAGTCTGATTGATTGGGTAGAAAAGAAAAATTGTGGAGAAATTGGCTGGGGTGGGGAGTGGAAAGGCTGAGCCCAGAATGGACGTGCTAAATCAGAAATTAAGGAGGATATTCACCCTCCGCTCATCTTTCCAACCCCATCTCTTATCACTCCCCCAACCCCACCCCACGCACCATGCTCCAGCATCACTGACTTTTCTGTTCCTTCATACACCAACCGTGTTCTCACCTAAGGGTTGTTGTACCTACAGTTTCTCCTGGAATGCTCTGCTCTGGGCCATAATGAGCTCCTGCCTGTCATTCAGAGCTTGCCATAGTGTCATCTCCTCAAGCTTTTCCTGATCATACAAATGCAGTCACCTAATCACACATTATAACACCTCCCTATTTAGTTATCAGCATAGTATCTACAGATAACCAATATTTTTACTGGTCTATCCCTCTCGCTCCATTAAAAAGTAAACTCCATGAGAGCATGGACTCTGTCTATTCTGTATCACCAGCTTCAAGTACAGTGCCAGGCATTTGAATGTTCATGTGTAAATTTCAGTTTAAAAATATGCAATAAGGGAAATATGGATAGGGCTCCAACGAGGAAAACAGATTTGGTATGTTAAAGTTCTCTAAAGTATTAAGGATGATCAAGCAGCATTAAACCTTTAGGAATGCTCCCTTTCAGTGGGTAGGTAAGTGCAGAAGACTCAGAAGTCTAAACGGTAGAAAAGAGTGGTTCCTGAAGCTAGGAAAAAGTTTCAGTGAGGAATGGGTTAATAGGCGGCAAGTGTTATCTCTTAGTCAAGAAAAATGGGAATAAGAAAAAGACTATAGGATTTGGAAAGGTCATTTGTAATCTCTGAATAAAGGAGTGAAAATGTAGAGCTTAAGGAGAGAAAGGACGTGCCAGGTAGAGCTCATTAGTGAAGTAGTTTGGCAGTAAAAGGAACTAGCACCCTAGCAGAATTGAGTGGGTTTCTTTTGGTGAGACCTACGGTTCTTAACCTGAAGTTAATGGATCCCTAAGGGGTCCTGAACTCACATTCAGAGATTCTGCAAATTCAGAAATTACATACACCATTTTGTGCCTTCACGGGGGCAGGAGGTGGGGGAAGATTTGTAGCTTCATTAGTTTCCCAAAGGTTGAGACCCAAAGGTTAAATAACCACTGCTGAATAGGAATAGGCCAGTTAAAAAAAAAAAAAGTTAGAAAACTAAACCCCAAAAAACCAGAGGCCCATGGGGAGGGTATACCTCAGTGGTAGAATGTGTGCTTAGTATGCACAAGGTCCTGGGTTCAATACCCAGTAACTTCATTTAAAATTAAGTAAATAAATAACCTAATTAAACCACCCCCCTCAAAAAAAAAAAAAAAAAAAAGAAAGAAAAAAGAAAAAACCCAGAGGCCCAGAAAAAGGCTAAGCTTTAGAGAGAAAAAGAAAAACTTCTTCCTTAACTAAGGAAAAGTTATAAACAGTTTTTTTTTAAAGTTCACAATTACATCATCATCTCAGTAAAACAGGGAGTAAAGACAGATCTGGAACACTGGGGAGACGTGTGCCACCATGCTCTAGTAAAGAGAGACTGAAGAAGCCGGGCAGAAGGAGTGGTGAAATCGCCCGTGTTCCTCAACCGAGCCTACAGTGCTAGCGTAGCACCTGTGCGACGTCACGGCCCGGGAGGTGGTGCTCAGGCCTGGGAATTGCTGGCATTGTTCTTGAACCAGTGAGCGTCTCAGACTCAGCTCTCTGAGCGGTCTTATCACAAAAGGAAATCGTCACCAGGCAAGGGGGTTCCTCAGTGAGTCAGCTCTGGGACAAGCTGTGCGTCCGATGAGCTTCCCATAGTTGCCCTACTTCCTGCTGTGTTTGGCCAGCAGCCTCCAGCCCGGCCTCCCCACCTGCAGTCATCTCTGAATCACACTGCCCCATTTCGGTATCTCCTTCCCCGCCTCCAGCTCTCGGCCTGGCGCAGGGCCCAGCAACAGCAGGCCCCCGGAGAACTCATTCACTCTACAACTGTGCGGGTTTACTGGGCGGCTCCGGTGCCAGCCCAGCGGCAGGCGCTGGGGCCTGATGAGCACCAGGCCCTCAGGAGTCCGCCTGCGCGCAGCCTGGGGCGGGGGCAACGCTCCCTCCCTGACCCGATCTAACGGGCCGCAGCCCGCATGTCGCAACGGCTTTCCGGGCAGGCCACGCCAGGGGATGCCCGGTCCAGGCCCCCTTCGCCTCAGGCCAGCACAAGATCCCGCGGGAACAGAGCCCTTGGGCCAGGGCCAAGCCGCCTGCTCGCGACCTACGAGTCTCCGGATTCGGGGCGGGCGCTCAAGCGCGGGTCCTAACGGCATCCGTCAGCAGTTTGACCTTGAAGGCCTGGCACCGCCCCCAACCCCCTATGCGATCCCGCCTGCAGCGCCCATAGTTCCACCGGCGCCTGTCAGGGGCCCAAATTCCACGACGGTAGCCCTAGGGCGCTTTGCCCTCTTTCTGTAGCCAATCGGATCCCGACGTGGTGCTGGCCAATGGCCGCGGTCAAAGTATCAAGAGTGGTTGAGCCTATCAAAGTTTAGCCTTAAGTTACTCCCGCCCTTCAGAAAAGTCGGAGGGCGGGTTGATATTACATGTCGGCCAATCAAATGGCCAATAAACAAGAGGCTTCCAAGATCAAAGGGAAAGGGGCGGGATCTAAGTGGTAGTAATGCCGCGGGGCGGAGGAATGACAAGCAACTTCACTAATACCACAGACACATTTTTCCTACGTAGGCCAGGGGGCGGGGCTATCCTGGCTGCTGCACCAATGGCTGATTGAGGGGCGTGTCCTCGGGGCCAAGCGGGAGCCGGAGGCCCCGGGCTCTCTGGGCCGCGCCTGAGGCAGACGAGACGGGGCTGGGGGGCGGCGGCGGCGGCGGCAGCGGCGGTGGCGGGGGTGGGCGCCGCAGCTGGCCTGGGTGGATGGAGTTGGAGGGGCGGGGTGCTGGCGGTGTGGCGGGGGGGCCGGCGGCTGGGCCGGGGCGGAGCCCCGGGGAGTCGGCGCTGCTGGACGGGTGGCTGCAGCGGGGCGTGGGCCGGGGGGCCAGCGGCGGGGAGGCCGGGGCCTGCAGGCCCCCGGTACGGCAGGATCCGGACTCCGGCCCGGACTACGAGGCGCTGCCGGCTGGAGCCACTGTCACCACGCACATGGTGGCGGGCGCCGTGGCAGGGATCCTGGAGCATTGCGTGATGTACCCCATCGACTGCGTCAAGGTGAGACCTGGACCTGCTCCGGACCCGACCTGGGGCTGACCCGACCCCTGGGTCCTGCCCGGAGTCAGGATCCCAGCCGAGAGGCGGAACCGACACGGGTTCCTTTCTGGCTCCTGCCACCACCACACTATTCGACCGATACTCCCTGCAAGCAAGGTCCCGGCCGGGAATTGAACCTAGTCAGGAATCAGGACCCATTTCTAACCGTCAGTGGGATCTGAATCGGGACCCTGGACAGAAAATCTGTCAGCCAAAGCCCTGGATCTCACTCAGCTGGACTAAACAGGAATAGGGTGGGATGGGAAGGGTACAGGTAAGTGCTACTAACTTGATTAAGGTGAAGCCAGCTGAAGACCCTGAGTAGAATTTTAATGGCTTAAGATGTTCTCTGGCGAGTGCTTTTACAAGTTGCTTGCTGTGTCTTCCCTAAAAGTGACGGGGCAAGAACCAGAATCTGGAATCTCTCAGTTAGATAAAGGATTTACTTATTAAATCTTAACCCCTGAGTGATTGGAAATCATTGTGCAGCCAGAATTCAGAGTTCCTGACTAGAAATAGGATGGGAAAGATCATGTTTGGGAAAAAGTTTCGGTTTCTCTGTGCAACAAGCTTGATACCCCACCTATTTCCTGAACGTGATAATTGAGCTGGGATTGAGACTGTGTGTGCAGGGAGCACGTCAGCCCTCAAAGGAGAGATGGACTTCATAGTGTATTTCTTTAGCCACTTGACAAAAAGGGAAAAGTTGCCTAGAAGGGAAGCATGACAATATTAGAAAGTAGATGTTAATGTGAGGAAAATGAAGTGGGATCAACAGGAGGGCATGATTTGTGTGAAAGTAAAACTAACTGCATCCATGAGCAAGCTGGCTGATGAGTGGGTACAAGTGCTTCGTGTGCTTCTGAAGAAAGCTGGGTGAAGAGGGGAACACATTGTTCTTTACCGTTCGTATTCTTGTGCATTAGCAAAGGAACCACCACTAAATAAATTGAGACGTTATCTCAAAGGGACTGTTGAAATAAGTATACGACGAGACCAGTTCCTCCTTCTCATGTTAAAGGTAATAGTCAAACAATATCCTCACAGCACTTAGATGTATGTTTTCTCAAATTAGGAAAATGTTACATATTCAGAAGGAGGAGAGTACCAATTTGGGAGATGTAGAGTCTATCCCTTCTGCTTCTCCCTGGGTCCAATACTATTTCAAGTTTTCATTAGTAATGTGGATGAGGAAGTGGGGAAAGTGCTCTTTAAACGTTGTGAATGACACTGAATTGGTAGGAGTAATCTATCACATTGCAAGGTAACTCCTACCAAGGGCCATACCCATTGAATCTGTGGTAAATGCATTTGGCTAAAATGGATATTAGAATTTTAAATACCCTTGTGAGTTGGGAGAAATAGAAATAAACAGTAAAATCCATGAGAGGATGGTTAACACTGATAGTATTGAAATGAAAATGGATAAATACAAATAAAAAAGATTCAGATATTTATGTAATAGAGTCTAGGTTGAATGACTGTGAGCTGTTAATACTATCTAGCCAAAAGTTAACATGATCTAACTGCAAAGTAGCCTCCCTATGCTTAGACTGAGTAGCGAGCAGGGTCTGGGGTGCTGTCTTTCAGGCTGGGTATCAAATGAAAACTAGATCAAGGAAAATAATGAAAATTATGAATGACTTGAAAAATACAATGTAAAATGTGACTGACTTAGAAATATTACTGCAGTTTATCAATTTGAATGTTGTCCCGTTACCTTTGGAGGCCTTCTCCTTACTTCGTATATTTACATAATGCTATTGGTGCTGTAAATATTTTATGAATTCCTCTGTTAGAAATGCCTCTAGAATATTTGAATGCATATCCTTAAATGGGGCAAGTGTTTGCCCTGTGACAAGATGGAGTTGACTTTTTAGTAACTGAGGCTATTCAGAATCAAATATGGCAGTTATGGTGAGAGATCAAACTAGGTAATGCTGATTGGGGTCAAAGATAAGGTAGGTTCAGAAAGCAGGGAGACTGATTTACTTCTGAGGCTGATAAACCCACTGAGGGAACACTCCCAGAAAGAGGAGTTCAAAAATGTTTTGTGTAACTGCAGCATCGCTGGAATAAGTCACTTGTAGCTTCCCGAGGTAGCTGTTTTGAAGAACAGTTCTTATTCATTTACATAAGCTTTGGGATTTTTGTTCTGTAAAAATTAGTAAGACAACATTACAGTCATGCCTCAGAGCACACATTAAAGAAATAATTATTTGATTTGGAGGGGGAAATGCTCAGGAGTCTTCAAAAACACAAAAACTTATTTTAGAAGAATCATTTTCATTTGCCATTAATTCTGGGATTCAAATAACTAGAGAAAAACTAGGTGAGACCATCAGGATTTAGTGTCAGTAACACTGTTTACACTAAACACTGTTGTGCAGACATGAAAGTAAAATTCAAATCTCTTCCTTCAGAAAGGGCTTCCCAGTTCACCTGTCCTTCCTCTTTCACCATAAATAGGTGATGGAGAGGAAGAGCAGCCCAGCAGACCCCAAGACTAGAGGCAGGTATCTGTGTTGGAGCCTAAGGGGCAACCTCAGTGTTTGCAAATGAAAGCTGACATTGCCTCTTGGCATGCAAGCCCATGTACTCACAGCCACTTATCAGGGTCGAGTTGACTTAGAATATCCTTGGGAGGGACGATGGGAAGTCAGCATAGCCTTGCTAGGGTACAGTTACTCAGCCAGCTATTTCCATGGTCACAATAGGGAAGTATAGGAGCCCAAGTAAATCCCAGTTTTCCTTTTCTGGGCATCAGAGGCAAGCACCAGACTTTATCTAAAGGGACAGGTTCTGCAGCCCAAAGCAGTAAGGACTCTTCCCAGAATCATCTGGCTAAGTACCCACCTGTTACCAAGGTGCTGCTTTTGGGCTCTGTAATGGTGAAGCGAATAATCTATTTATATAATAAATTAAAGAGGGAAAGAACAAAGGGAAATAAATATTTTCCAAACTCCAGATGTAATAAATCATCTATACACATCCACCAATGCAAGGTTAAGACATGGAAATATTGGCTTATTTGATTTTCTTGTATCTAATAATAATAAATATTCAATAAATGGCAATTGTTCATGTTTGTTGAGCACTATCTGATGTGCCTTACATACAGTTATTCACTTAATCCTTGAAACAACTTCATAAAGTAGGCACTATTTTCATCATTTTATAGATGAAGAAAAGGAGGCAGGTTAAGTAACTTGCCCAAGGTCACATAGTTAGTGACAGAGTCATGGTTTGAACCCAGCCTGACTCCCAAACCTTCCATACAGCCTCCCACAAGCAGATTTCCAGAACCAAGCAAGGCACAGAATTTCACAAGAGTGCTCTTTCCTAAACGTGACCTTTAGATTAACAGCTGGACATATAAATCATTGTAGCCACAGAGAAACTTTAAAATGAAAACAAAAAAATACAAAATCAAACCTGTTTTATAAGTGGTTAAAGACCAGTTAGTTGCCCGCGCATATTTACAAAATGACATATGAGAAACAACGCTGCCGTGATCTGTAAATTCTAAGATATAAACTAGTATTTCTGAGAATCATATGTGAATACAAAAAAAATCCTTATATTTCTAGGACCTCATAAATTAACAATGACTTTTACATGCCTTAACTCTGAATCTCCACAACAGCCCTGTGGGCTAGCCATTCTGAGCCTTATGTTACAGATGACAACATTGGAGCTCAGAGAGGTTAAGTGACATACCCTAGACCACACATCTAGCTTTCTGACTCAAATGTGGCTGCTCTTACTAAACCACTTACCTCCCTATTAGTCTGGCTTTTCTTCAAAATTGGACATGGTTTTTTTATATTGAAGACTATTCATTAATTTTTACTTCGAAATTTCATCTTTCTCTGTAAGATAGATTTACTGACCCACAAATTTGGGGAGCTATATTTGTTTTTGTATTTGGTGTGGCTTATGCCTGGGTCCTCTCCATGAGGGGATATTTTCATTGAGTTAGAACTGTCAGTTAGATTTAGATGTGTGTGTAAAATGTTCAAAGTAACTTACCCACAGTCCAGGTTTCTCTTAGGGGTAAAGAGTTTCAGGCCTCTGAGGCCAGACCTTTTAAGACTGGTTACCCAAATGTGCCATTGACTCCAGCACAACAGTGCAATTTCTAAACATTCTCCCAGTACGCAATTAGTTTGAACAAACCTATCAAAACATAATTGTTAACCACCAGGCCCAGTTTAATAGTGGCCATAGCCAGCAAAGACCTGTAGTCTTGAATAACTCCTCTGATGGATATTATAGCCCCTGATGTGATGTGAAAGATTAATAAACACTTTTTTAAATTAATTAATTAATTAATTTATTTATTTTTAAACATTTTTAATCGAGTTATAGTCATTTTACAATGCTGTGTCAAATTCCAGTGTAGAGCACAATTTTTCAGTTACACATGAACATACATATATTCATTGTCACATTCTTTTTCACTGTGAGCTACCACAAGATCTTGTATCTATTTCCCTGTGCTATACAGTATAATTTTGTTTATCTATTCTACATATGCCTGTCAGTATCTACAAATTTTGAACTCCCAGTCTATCCCTTCCCACCCCCATCCCCTTTGGCAACCACAAGTTTATATTCTATGTCTATGAGTCTGTTTCTGTTTTGTATTTATGTTTGTTTGTTTGTTTGTTTTTTAGATTCCACATATGAGCAATCTCATATGGTATTTTTCTTTCTCTTTCTGGCTTACTTCACTTAGAATGACATTCTCCAGGGACATCCATGTTGTTGTAAATAGCATTATGTTGTGTGTTTTTTATGGCTGAATAGTATTCCATTGTATAAATATGCCACACCTTCTTTATCCAGTCATCTGTTGATGGACATTTAGGCTGTTTCCATGTCTTGGCTATTATAAATAGTGCTGCTATGAACATTGTGGTGCAGGTGTCTGTTTGAAGTAGCATTCCTTCTGGATATATGCCCAGGAGCTGGATTACTGGGTCATATGGTAAGTCTATTCCTAGTCTTTCGAGGAATCTCCATACTGTTTTCCACAGTGGCTGCACCAAACTGCATTCCCACCAGCAGTGTAGGGTTCCCTTTTCTCCACAGCCTCTCCAGCATTTGTCATTTGTGGACTTTTGAATGATGGCCGTTCTGACTGGTGTAAGGTGATACCTCATTGTAGTTTTGATTTGCATTTCTCTGATAATCAGTGATATTGAGCATTTTTTCATGTGCCTATTGATCATTTGTATGTCTTCCTTGGAGAATTGCTTGTTTAGATCTTCTGCCCATTTTTGGATTGGGTTGTTTCTTTTTTTCTTATAAAGTTGTATGAGCTGCTTATATATTCTGGAGATCAGGCCTTTGTTGGAATAAACACTTTTCTTATTGGAAATTTATGTTTTTGGTGGGTTTTGGAGGGTTGTTTTTTTTTTTGGAGAAGTAGAAGAGAGTGTGTCACATTGTGATAAATGATACTGTGTATTTCTGATTGAATTTCCAGGAATTAACCTCTTAGGCTACGAGTTCTTTGTTGGTAGCAGGAGGAGAAAATAGCTGTAAAGGAATGTGGGTTGCTTGCAGCTAAGTAGGACCTGTTAATCTGGCTAGTTTCTTTTCTCCCATGCTCTTGAGAAGAGGCATCACTCTTGGATTCCAGATGGCCAACAGGAAGGTTCAAGCTTTTAAATCCAGACTGAGTCAGTGACTGGAATGAAGTAGGAATTTAAACTGTACTTGGGTAGACGGTAGTTACCCGTTGTTGGCTCACTGATGGCCGACATGTTACTTTCTGAACTGGTGCAGACAAAGCAAAGATTCATTCATTATTTCATTCGTTCACCAAACAAATCTTAAGTGCCACTGTGTTCCAGGCACTAGACATTGTCTGGTCATCTTCATGCTATCTTAACCTTGAAATGGATCAACAGACAAGAGCGCTGCTCTAAGGGAGACATCCTTCAGAGAAGGTCTGTGATTTGGAAGGTATTTCAAATAAGATTAATTTCCCAAATTTCAATAAAACGTTGTCCAGGAACATCATACAGAGTGTCTACCATATACTTTCATTCCAATCATTGAATCCTCTAGAGATTCCAAAGGCTATGTTTTACTGAGACTGATTTTATTCATTGATGCCAGTTTGGGGATTTGGTTAGTTTAGATCAGAAATCTGGAAGCCCCTTCAGTTTTAGAGACTAGATTGGTTTCCACCTTCATAGTTTGAGGGTAAACTTTCTTTCCCAGGAAATTAAAGCAGCACCTGTTAGGAATGCTACTTTTGCCAAGACTTAAACTTACAGGCTCAGCTGCCAATGCCAAATAGTCTGAAAAAGTCAGATAATCATCAGGGACATATCTAAGGATGAGCCATCATCTCATTAGTGTAGTATGTAGTCAGGAAGCAGGCCCAGGATCAGTCTTCAGAAATAGTGAAGTACATTGTAGACAGTAAATAGCTGACTTTAGAATCCACTTGTAAAGAACTCTTAGCCTGAGTTTATTCAGGCACAAAAGCAACTTCTCCTAAAATGCAGGCTTAATACTTGTTGCTGGGGCTATGAATCATTTTGGAGTTCAAGAACACTTACCAAGGGGTGATTTTCTCAGGGAAAATAATGGTGTTGCATTTGTATGACCACAGATGACAAGAAAAAGAAAGACCCAAGGCTTGGAAAGATTGGGTATAGCTTTGGAAGGAAGTAAAACTGGATGCCAGGTATCACTTCTACATATCGGCGCGACTCCACGTGGATGGTCTGCCCAGCGCCCAAAGCCTGCATGCTGAGGTTGGGTGCGAAGTGGGCATCACTGACGTTGCACTTCTCCTTTCTGTGCTTTCAGACCCGGATGCAGAGCCTACAACCTGATCCAGCCGCCCGCTATCGCAATGTGTTGGAGGCCCTCTGGAGGATCATAAGAACGGAGGGCCTGTGGAGGCCCATGCGGGGGCTGAACGTCACAGCAACAGGCGCAGGGCCTGCCCACGCCCTCTATTTTGCCTGCTATGAAAAGTTAAAAAAGACATTGAGTGATGTAATCCACCCTGGGGGCAATAGCCATATTGCCAATGGTATTGAGCCTTCCTGTGCTGGTTCCCCCACTTTCTCTATTCTTTGGGCTTTGCTACTGTCAATGCTTGCCAGTCTCAGCATGGTTTGAAGCTGAAGCTTCTGGCCGGGGGAGGCCAGATTATAGGGGAGGGCCTTCCAAACCTGATGTTCTCAGACAACGGGCTGCTTCAACCCCACCCCTTCTTTGGGGCACCTCAGCAAAAGGTTACAATATCCTCCCTTACATACCAGCTTGACTCTTTCCTCTCAGCTTCTCCTTGGCATCAACTTCTGCCCTGGTAACGTGGGGACACACTGAACTGCCCCCGTTGTATATTTCTTGCTAGTCGGGTGGTATCCTGCTCTTCGGCAGGACTGGAGGTGACCCAGCTGCCTAAGGAAGACATTAATGGAGCCTCAGCTCTGCACCTCATCTTTTCAGGATCCCAACTGACCAGAGGCAGTTTTTGTCATTGAGGACATAACAAGGCCTCAAGCAGTGAAGGCGGGGGGGGCAAGGGACCTCAGTACAAGGAAACCAGAGGGTTGGAGGTTGTGTGGAATTAAGGGAAGGGATAGCAGCCTGGAGATTCAGGTTGTCTGAAAACCAAAGTGAATGTGGAGAGGGTAAGGGATATAGTCATTCAGGACCTGAGGAAAAGGTCTGGAAGGACAGATGTTAGGATTTGGAGGTTTTGGGCAGCAAGACAAAAGGTGAGATTCTGGTGAAGATCTGACCTGCCCCTCGTGCTCTGCCTCCACTGGAGGCAGTTGATGTGCTGGCATCCCTTGGCCACAGGGTGTCTGCTTCCCATCTGGAGCACGAGCTGCACTTACTCTCAGAGCCACCTCCCTTGATAAAACCTGGGCTGTTTACTCGGCCTCTTCCTGGCCTTCCTGTCGTAGCTGTGGAAGGTAGACGGATGGCCTTACTAAGTTAGAACAAATCTCTTCATTTCTCTGAACAGGAGTTTAGGAGCAATGGGCTCTCATCTTTTAAACTGGCTCTTAACGTTCCCTCCCCCTGCCGTGGGACAGCCACTTCCCTCGCTCCGGCCTCAGTGACTCAGTCGCCCTCTCCTGGCCTTACATGTGGCAGTTGTTTTCTTCTTTGCAGGAGCGGCCGGGTGTGTGGCAACATTACTTCATGACGCAGCCATGAATCCAGCGGAAGGTAGTGATTCCTCATCCTTTCTCTCTGTGGGCAGCTGCATCTGCATCTCTGGGCTTTTCCTTTATTTCTGGTTTGCAGAAGTAAGCCAGGGAGCACCCCGTCAGGTTGGGTGGGAAATCCTGGCATGTTATATTGTCTCACCACTAGAGGGCGCTCCCTCCATGTTGTCGGTGCTTGGGAGGATTCCCTTAGACAGGAAGCATATTCATTGAGAGTTAAGTCATCTTTGGGGCTTCCCTTGAAAAATGTATGTCTCTATGTGGCCTGTTCCTGGGCCTTCCTGGAAGTCCCCTTTGTCGTGGCTTTGGTCTAAAAAAATTTAGCAGATTATTTCACTTTTCTTCAAAGAGGTGAAGATGGATTTTGACATTTGAAAATACTGCCTTTCTTGTTGGAATGAAGAATGCTTGAGACAGGAATGAAAGGGGACATTGGTAGAGCTTAGGCCCTGCACTGCTGCTTGGATCTTGGCTTTTCAGTTGGAGAATGAGGTACCCAACCAAATATGAAAAGATAGCATAGTTGCCATGTTCCTTAAAGTTCCATTACTTAACTGGTCTGGGCAAGGCCATGGCATGGGAAGGGCCAAAACTCAAAGCTCATACCATGTTATCTACTTGAGGATGTAGGAGATGTTTGAGAGCTAAAGCCGCACTCCTCTTGGCTAAGAATTCTGTTTTCTTTTTGGTAGCCCTTCTCTTCCTGTGGGAGGATAACAGCCTCATGTAAGGGTTCAGTGTTCTGCTGAGGATTGGGATTGTTAGGGCTGTGTGTTCATTATTATGTTCACTGTCACTGAGTCATTTCCTAAGAGTTATGAAAGAGCAAGATGGTAATAATTACAGGTGGGTACTTAGATCAAGGAGACCCTCAGGAGTCTAAACGTAGATACATCCTGTATATTAATTGGCCAGTTTTAAAGGAATCCTACTGGAAGTGGGGCCATTGTTTTTTAACCCTTTATCAACCCTCTCCTATCCCCTCCTCTCAAAAAAGGGAAGCCTGTACTCATCAGGCTAAAGGACAACTCACTCATACTTTTTTCTCTCTCATTCCATTGGCTGATCCGCTAACTTGCGATGCTGAATCTGGACACTCCTGCTCACCCGTTGACTGCTGTCACCATTGTCATCCTTCTCATTGATGGCACCACAGTGGTCAAGCAGAGGATGCAGATGTACAACTCGCCATACCACCGGGTGACAGACTGTGTACGGGCAGTGTGGCAAAATGAAGGGGCCGGGGCCTTTTACCGCAGCTACACCACCCAGCTGACCATGAACGTTCCCTTCCAAGCCATTCACTTCATGACCTACGAATTCCTGCAGGAGCACTTTAACCCCCAGAGACGGTACAACCCCAGCTCCCACGTCCTCTCCGGAGCCTGTGCCGGAGCTGTAGCTGCCGCGGCCACCACCCCACTGGACGTTTGCAAAACACTGCTCAACACCCAGGAATCTCTGGCTTTGAACTCAAACGTTACAGGACATATCACAGGCATGGCTAGTGCCTTCAGGACGGTGTATCAAGTAGGCGGGGTGACCGCCTACTTCCGAGGGGTGCAGGCTAGAGTAATTTACCAGATCCCCTCCACAGCCATCGCATGGTCTGTGTATGAGTTCTTCAAATACCTAATTACTAAACGGCAAGAAGAGTGGAGAGCAGGCAAGTGAAGCGGTGCCGAATGAAGCCGGGGGTCCAGCCAGCACTGCTGCGCCCTGCCCAATGCAGCCACATTCTCTGTCTCCTGGCATGCTCCAGCCTTGAATGGAGTTGGAAGGAAGGCAGAGGGCCCTCCCCAGGCTCCTGGTGTTCTGGCTAACACCAGTTCCTGCCGCCCTCGCCGCCGCCTTCCCTTCCAGGCCCTGAACAAGTACAGCAAATCGCACCACAGCATCTCTTGACACTCTCCATCCCGGGCCTGATGACCTGCTCTAGACTGTTACAGAGGGACACGCAGCTCATTCCCCTGGTTCCTAATAAAAGCCTTTAAATTAAATCATTTCGTTGGGTTTGTCTTGCCAAAGGGGAAGTAAAATGCTGTCAACTATTCTTGACTTTGGGCATAAATCAAGGGGCCTAAGGGGAAGGTTTACTGCTGTATGTCTGCAGTGTTTGTTTCTGCTGCTTTTGTGGTGATTTAAGACTTTGGGGCTCGACTCCCCCTTTTTTAGTAATAGGCTATAAGGAATCTCTCTGATGGCAGGAACAATAGGCCTTTGACAGATCCTAGCTAAACAGGTGCTCCTGATCCCTGCTGTTGCCTTTTCTCTAGGGCAGTGGCATGGCACAGAAGAGGTAGCTCTCTCTGCTCTAATTCTCAGCTCTGCCTGCCGCAACAAAACTTTCCTTATGGTACTTGGTTTTCTAATGTAGATGTAAAGCTAAAATTAGGGAAGCTGCAAGTACTGAATATTACGTGGTAAATAACAATACCTTTCACTGGATTTTAAGGCTTTTACAAAGTACTTTAACACATGGGATCTCAGTTTGTCCTCACAAAATCTTAAGTTGGCAGTGCAGGTATCACCTCAATTTCAAAGTAAGGGAAGCTCAGAGAGGCTGTGACTTGCTCAAAGTCTCACAGTAAGCGCAGAAGTGGGACTCCAATCCAGATCTTTTGTCCCGGGGAGTGAACCTAATTGTGCTTTCCTGCAGACAGGAAACAAGCGGAGGCCATGCCCTCCACCCACTGTCTCCTGAGGGAGCTCCCTGCCCGGCAGCCACTTAGGCTGTGTTTGCAGACATTCAGGGATTGGGCTTTCCCTGTGCTCTGTGTGTCAGGCTGCTCCCTTTTGGCACTATCACCAGTTACGAGCAAGTTCTTTAGTACACAGAGTGGAAATCACCCCCCTGAAACTTCTCACATCCTTATGTCCTCTGCCATTCATTCACTCATTCAGTAACTACTGAGTGCCTCTGTCAGGTACTGGTGCTGGGGACATGGTAAATAAACCATCCCAGGCCTCAAGGAGCTTGCCTGGAGAGGAAGGTACATGTAAACAGGCAATTGCAAGATAATGACAAGAAATGTGTAGGGTAAACCTAGATACTCGTTTGGAGGGGAGAAGAATGCCCAGCCTGGACTTGGATGATGGTTTTTGGAGGAAGTGACACCTGAGGTCACACCTAGAAGGCAGGTGAGCTAACCACATGAAGCGGGGAGTGGAAATGTTCTCAGTGAAGATCTGGAGGCAAGAGAATGAGGAGTGTTTGGGGTTCAGTATGCAAGGGGTTTGGTGGGGCTGACACTGTCTGGGCCAGGCACACAGCTGGAGAGCTAAGCGGGGGCTGGGTCTTAAAAGCAATGCTAAGGAGTTTAGAGTTTATCCTGAAGGCAGTGCAGAAGCATTACAGGGTTTTCAGCAGAGGTGTGGTGTGATGAGATTTACAACTGAAACAGATCACAGGCTCTCGGAGAAAGGATTAGAGGAGCAAGACTGGACAGGCAGCCGACTGGTGAGGAGGTCCGTGCAAGGACTGTGGCGAGGGAGACGGAGAAAAGTGCTGACTGGAGGGAGGTTAGGCTGTAGAAGCAGCAGGATTCAGTTACAGAGTAAATCTTGTTCTCCTTCCACCTGACAGCCCTTCAAGCATCTATGGAGAATCGTGTCTGAATGCACTTGAAACAAACTGTCAAGAAAACAGCAGGGTCTCCTGTTCTAAGGCTTAAGTAAGCTCTGCTGCCCCTGCGACTTAGCGATGGAAAAGAGAGATGTTAATAGTGCCAAACAGTGGTCACTGGAGTTTGAATTGCCCATAGAGTAAAAAGAGCATGATGGAATCAGAGTAGAGGTCACTGCAGACGGTTTGCTTGTAAACGTATAGAAGAGCTGACTCCCAGCGTGGACGGAGTGCGAGAACAAAGGGAGGCCTCCTCAGACCCCAGCCCTGCAGGCGGCTTTCCAGAGCTCCTGCCTGCACAGCACCCGGACCATGATAGACACTGTGCAATGAGGCACATTTTTCAAGAATAGGATGGGGTTAATTTCTGAAAGAATGGTGGTACTAAAGACTCCCCTCGGCTCTAATGCTGTTCACAGATGATGAGAAAAGAATACAAAGTGACTTTCCAGCCTCCAACTGTGCTCTAGCTACTGGAGGACAGTTCATTAGGAATCTGGACAGGGCGTTAGATTCTGCAGGTCTCTTGGCCCAATCACTAGAGGAGACAGAGGCCAAACAGTGTGATGGGGTCAACAGTCTGGAGTGCCAGAGACTAGATACCTGGGAGGGGAACCAAGCCTCACTTCCATGGCGCTCACCATACCCATGAGAACTGTGGGCTTCTGCAAGTATCCCCAGGCCCAGGGCCTCTCAGGAAAGCCAGGTAGGGTATGTGGCACCGTGAGGATCCAGTACCCTGCCACCATTAAGAGGTCAGTTCCTGCACAGTCACAATTTGGCCAGAGAAAATAATTCAATGTTTGTTAGTTTTTGTTTGTTTGTTTGTTTACTCTCCTTTCAGTGTGGTAATATTATTTATTTGAAAGAGAGTTAGGTTCATTCTTTTCTATTTGTATTCTGTTTTGTTTTCTGCTTTTAGCTTGTTTCTCCTCTCCTCATCCTTGTTGATTTTTTTTAAGAGCAGAAGTGTTCCTTACCTAGGGTCTGTGGGGTCTGTGGATGGGCTTCATGGGGTCTGTAAAGCCCCTGGGGTTTTATGCAAATTATTGGACACATGTGCATTTTTTCTGGGGACAGAATCCACAGAATTCAAAATATTCCCAAGGTGATCTTTAACCCCAAACATTTAGGGGAGCAAGAGAGAAGAGCAGAAATCCAAGGGCCCTTTAACAGGCCTCCTCGCAGTAGGGAAGGAAGTTCCACTAGATTGTGAGACTCTATGGCAGACAGGATCTTACCTATCGTATGTCCCCAGTGCCAAGCACATATGCAAATGCCGCGTGAACAGACCCAAAGGAGAGAAGAGAGACTTGGGAGCAGATCTGCATGTTGAAGCAAGCTCAGCATTGCTGTTTCTTCCTAAGGGCACCTGCCCACCAATGACAACATAACATCAGGTCAGATGTCTTAGATTCCGGACCTCCCAGGGAGAACCAAACCTCCTAGAACCAAACCACAGTTGGAGATGGGTGTGCAGGGGAGACAGCCGGGGCATTTGTCTACAGGTATACACAGAGAGAGAAACTAGGAGAAAAATCTCAATTTCCTGCAGAGACACTGACCCAAGGCTCTGATGTATCCCTTGAATGGGTTTTTTTTTGGCTGCATGGTCTCTGCCAAATTGAAGAACAAGAGTTATTATATGTGAGGGAAGCTGTGAATCATGCAGGGTTTGCTCCTCGCAGGCACCAGCTGAAAGCTTTCCCTGGGTGTGGTGGGAGGTAGGGACTGACCCTGGCACCTGACACAGGATGCTTCACTGAAGGACAGCACCACTCCTCAGGGAGCTTCTGCTGCTAAAGAGGAGCCTAAGGAGGTAGATGATGATGTGAAGGCCTCATGGTCAAGGACAGCCTCCCCGGAGTGCCTCTACTGTGCGGCACATCCCACTAAGTGCTGGCTAGGAATCCAAAAGAAACAGAGAAGCTGACCCTTGCTACATGGCTCAAAGAATGTTTGGAAAGTCACGTTTAGGCAAAAGCAAAATTAGAGCTGAGCCATACAACCTGAGCCCATACAAGCTGAGTGATCTGTAGGGTGGGGAAGTCAGAGGGAGTTTCCTTCAAGGAAGGAGCTGATATGGACTTTGAGGAAGGGTTGAGTCTGAAAAAAGAAGAGACAAAGGTGTTCCATCCAGCAGTGATGGCTCAAGGAATAAGCGGCGGTATGGAGAAGAGATGGCTGATACTTAGGGCAGAGAAGGAGGTTGCTTCAAAGACCAGACAGGCGGTGCTGAAGTCACATGCCCATAAAAGATATTGTGCTTCAAGAGGGACAATTTGATGAAAATGATGTTTGAGGAAGAGACTGTGTTGGTCTGAATTGGGGAGTCACCCAATGCAAGGAGGACGGCAGGGGTATTACTGAATGGGAGATACTGGCCTGGGACAGATGGCCGTGTGTGACTGCCTGTTAACCCTACCTGCCAGCAGATCAATAAAAGATGAAAATAAGAATTTACATGGCTCTGTTGTCTAAGATCACAGCGGCACATACAGCATTCTTTCAAGTAACAATGAGAATTATTTATAATGATTTATTGAGTGTCTATTATGTGCTCATTATTGCATTAACCACTCCGGGAAACCTCACAACCACTGAGGGAAATATGGGAGAAGCCATGTACTTTCTACCATTTGATACCATGTGTTATAGATTTGCCCAGATGTAAGTCTCGTAAGAATACTGTGCATTAGGTGTGGCAGGAATTATTATCCCCATTTTATAGATGAGAAAAGGAATGCTGAGAAAGGTTAAGACACTTGCTCACAGCCACATAGCCAAGGACCGTTAGCCAGCTCATTGGATCCTGACACCTAACTTTCACTCCGATTTCATGGAGGCAGTGTTAACAGAGCCCTCGGGAGTAAAACACCACTTTGGCCTAGGTCTGCTGCTCACTTCAGCTAAACACATCAACCTCCTGGCATTGATTTATTAGTAGTTTAACTCGTTCAGGGTCACTCAGCTGAGTCTGGGCTGCCTGGACAAGATGCTCAAGGAGCAAAAGTAGAGGTGAGGACAAGAGGACCAGCCCTCCCCATCACCTCCCATAGTTTAGAAGACAGTAAACACTCTCTGTTTCCCCCACACCCGGCTCAGAGAGGGCCTGGGTTGCCAGAAGGTGGATGACACATTCGATCTGCATTACATCAGTCTGCACAAGATAAAGGCAGACAGAGTGAGGGCAGGGTCTCAAGGTCACCATTACTTCTTCATGCCAGAGTCAGGTCTAAGGAAAGCAAATAAAATGCTGACGGTTGCTTGGAATTACAGAAAGCAAGGAGGAAGAGATCCCTGGGGCGGCACTTTCCTAGGCCTTGTCCAGCAGATGCTCCTGCCAGCCCCTTGGAACCCACTCCCTCTCCCCACCCGCCTCCAGCCACCGGCCAATTGCAGCCATGCAAGCACCAAGGTCCTCCACTTGTTCTACTCTCTTCTCCTCAAATCCTCTCTCTTCCAGGACTGTGAGCTGCTTGTTTCAACTTTTCTAATCTGTACAATTACATGGGTAATTG
Organism: Camelus dromedarius; assembly: GCF_036321535.1. Classification (NCBI taxonomy): domain Eukaryota; kingdom Metazoa; phylum Chordata; class Mammalia; order Artiodactyla; family Camelidae; genus Camelus; species Camelus dromedarius. Next base: position 57,600,206 of record NC_087443.1, on the reverse strand, counting down.
TGAACCAAAGCAGTTCTTGCTGGTCTCACCTTTGGGACATGTGAACTTAAGGTATGTTTTGCATCTGGCTAAATCCTGAGATCTCTGTTTTATCTTCTACCTGGCTCACCTGATTCTAAGGCTGCTTCCCACAAATCGCAGAGATGGTTACAACAAAGCGCCAGGGGGGGCGGTGAGGGGAGCACAGGGCCCATACATGGCTCTAGAGGGATGGGGGAGACCCCATTTGCAGGAGCTAGAAGACAGCCAGTGCCTAGGACGGGAAGCAAATGCGCCAAGCTTCAGGCCAAGATCAGGTGCTATATCTATTCTTATCAAGTTAATAGCTTGACATGTTTTCCATCTGAGAGCAAGGCATTAAAACAGGCTCGGGAGCAAGGAGTTAGATTCAGGACTTTGCTCGCTTGCCTGTCTCACAGGTGTTCCAAGATGATGGCTGTGTCCCTCCTGGGGGCAACGCACAGCTCTTAATATGAAATTATTTATGTGACATTTTCTTACTCCAGAGCTTTCATTCCACAAAATGTATTGAGCACTTAGCATATGCCAGGCATTGACAATGAGCAATTTATAATTTAGCACCCACTATATGCTGGGCCCTGTTCATTCTCCAACAGCCCTGTGGGTTAGCTATACAAATGCCCCCATTGCACAGGCGAGGAAACTGAGGCTCAGAAAGGTGAGAAACGTACCTGAACTCACACAGCAAGTACATGATCGAACCAGGATTCCAATGACTATGTGACTCACCAATGCCCGATGGGGCCCCTGAGAGGTGAGAGGCAGCCCTGCCTACAGATGCCACATCCAGGGGGAGACAAAATGTAATCAGATCATGAAATGTAAGGTGCTCCCGTCAGGGAGACAGTACATCTGCATTAATCCTGATCCCATTCAACAAATCCCAACAACCAAGGCAAAAGCCACCTTGAGAGAGTCCACTGGCTTCTAAGATGCTAATGTACCATTCCCTTTGCCTCCAACACTTACTCATGAGTCATTCCCATCTAACCAGAGCTAAAGCATGCCCCAAAGTGGTTGGCTGTTGCCCGAAGGGGTGAGGAATACTGGTACACCTCCCAGTTCCAGAGTCCACCTTGAGTGGGGAGAGCCACAACCTCTCAGAGGCTATTGGGTTTTGAAATAACCGCAGCTGGGTGTATTAAACATGCAGGTTCCCAGGGCCCCAGTCAAAGCCTTTGGGGGTGGGGCTCAGGATCTGCATGTTTAACAGCGCCCACCTCCACCCACAAGTGATGCTGATGTCCTCACCAAGTCTGAGAACTGATCCAGTCCAACCTCTCATTTTCCAAGTGTGAAAACTGAGGCTCATGGTTATAAAGCCGTGAGTATTCCAGTCGGGGCCATAGGACTAGACCTCAAATTTCTTTCTCAATCTCTCTCTGTTTCTTTCCCCTTCTTTTTTCCCTCCCTCCCTTCCTTCTTTTCTCTTTATTTTGACAACACAGACTTTTCCCTCACCACATGCAGTTTATCAGAGAGGTTCCAGTTCACTGGGCAGCTCTGCTCCACGTGGTTATAGAATTCAGATTTCTTGTGTGTGTTTACATAACATTCTAGGGTTTTTTTCTTTTAAAATCCTAATTCTTTTTAAAATCAGCAATGAAGAGAGATGGTTTGACACATAGCAAAGAGTAGCCATAATTTTTCATCTGCCAAGGAGGCTAAGACATGGGAGTGAATGAAAAATAGTTTTAACCATTTGTTCACGCATGCCTTCCTTTATTCATAAAACCATCACTGACCATCCAGTGACTGGTGCTGGGACTACAGCAGCACCTAAGTTAGGGCCCCTGCTTTTGTTCTAAGTCAGCTCACGTCACAGCATCACTTGGACTAAAAAAATGAAACCGGATGACCTATGAGCAAGCACCAGGGTACAGGGGGGCCAGAGGCAGCCCCGAGTGAAAAAGAACACGGTCCCAGCCTAGCTTTGTTCTCTCTTATGACCACCCCACTTGGCGTCCCTCTTCCTGGAGAATCAGAATCTGTGGTCCAAGAGTCACACACATGCGTTTCAAGTTCCAGACAACCACATCCTGGGTTCAAGAACAGAATCCAGGTCGGGGAAGGAAGGAGGCTCTTTCTCCCTCCCAGAGCATCAGTGCCCCGGGTGCTGGGAACACCAGCAAGGCGGCGTGAGGCGTCCACAGACTGGCGAGCTTAGCAGACCAGGCAGAGCCAATAAACATCATCTCCCTGGACTTTAATAAGGTTTTGAATGGGTTCCCACTTAAGTAGTCCTTGAGAAACTTGGAAAATTTGGCTGAGTGTGAAAGTTTTATTAAGCAGGATGTTGGGGAAATTAGTGGTGTCGTTTAGCAGCCTCCAAAATCATTTTTGGCATTAATTTGGTTTGTCCTAGGTGGTCTCCAAGCCATTCTTGTCTTCTTCCCTCTGTCTCTCTCCTAATCCCAATGACCCTTCAAATGGACTTGTGCAGCTTGGAGCAGGGTTGTAAAATGGGACTTGCATAAAAACTGGGGTCAAGGGAGCTATAACAGAATGATTAAAGCAAACAAAGCCCACTTTATGTTCCAACCTAAATGTTGAAAACATAAAACCACCCTTAAATATATGCCGGCTAAGTATATGGAGAATAAAACTTCCTTTTGAAAATAAACTTTGGCTCCTACAGTCAGTTCATTATACACCATCGCAAAAGTGCGGATCTAAGCAGAGGAAAAGCATTGCAAAGGCAGAGAAAGGAGTAGAAACTGTCCAGTGGGTGCAGAGTGGGGAAGGGCCAGGGTGGCTGCAGCACAGGGGTAGGAGGTGGCTGAGGCTGAGGGAATGGCTCAGGGTTTCTATCTCCCTCCTCAGATGGTCACCCTGTAAACTCACAGCTACTGCCTGCAAGCAGCCGAAAACTATAAAGTACAGCTACTGGTACTAACAGCCATCACTACTCTGTGTCTCCTAAATGCAGAGCACTGTGCTCAGAGCCTTGTCTATATTCTCTCATTCAATTTCCCTAATAATTTTGCAAGGAAAGCATTATTCCCTCCTTCACACATGACCCAGCCATGGTCATCCCCCTAAGGGGGGATAAACTCAGGCCCCCGACACTCTAAAGCCTACACTGTTTTTTAAAAACCACATCAGAGAGAAAGTGAATATAAGTATCTGCCTGTGATGACGTGAGCATTTCTTATGGTTTCCCCACAATTACTAACATTTTTTTTGAAAAATCACTTATTAAAAAAATACAAGTAATACATATTTAACACATTCTTATAAAACCCAAACAATTCAGAGTGGATAGAAAGGAAGACTTCTCCTGACATTTCCTATAATTAAAGGTACAGCTAAAACAAAAGCATGTTGGAGGAAAAATTTTGAAAAGAAAATCTATAGTCCCTCCACTTGAATGAAACAACTGGCAGTGATTTAGAATACTACTTTTCAGTCTGTTTTTTTTTTTCTTTCTATACTCATGGTGTTTGTTGTATGATGTACACTCATTTAAAAATTTCTTATTGAAGTATAGTTGATATACACTATTGTGTAAGTTTCAGGTGTACATATAGAGATGCACAATTTTTAAAGGTTATACTCCATTTATACTTTTTATAAAATATTGGCTATATTCTCCAATATATACTCATATTTTGCATCTTGCTTTTGTCTAATTACATCATGGGCATTTTCCATGTCTACTACCTGATCTTATCCTTCAGAGTTTACGGCTGAGTAACATTTAATTGAGAGCCTCACTGCTAAACATTTCAATAGTTTCTAATTATTTGCTATTATCAAAGGTGTTGTAATTAAGATCTCCATGCATTTTTTCCCTTTCTCTAGTTTGGATGATTTCCCTAGCATTCCCAGAAGCAGAATTAGTGGGCCAAAGGGTGGGAACATTCTTAAGGCTCTTGATCCATAGTGCCTAACTGTTTTCCAAAAGGATTGAACCAGTTTTTGCCATTTGGAAGCTTGTTACTGTCTCTGTGTGAGAAGTTCTGGGGAAAGACTTTGTTTAGAGCTTCTTATTGTGCTTAACTGAAATCACCATACTTTAATTTTGCTGTTTCATACGGCCCCTTTCAAAGTCTGTTGACAATGTTTGACCATCTGATTACTGGATGGAAGATTTATACTGGTCTCCCTGTCTCCAGGCTCTTCCTGCCTTCGATCTGTTTTGCACACTGCAGCCAGATTAATTCTTATGGAAACATCACTTGCCTTGTGTCACTGCCCTTCTCAGCAACTTGTAGTGACTATTTCCTCCCGGACCAATTCCAAACTCCTCTACTGGGCCTGGAATCCCCTCCATGGGTCCCGCTGACCTTTCCAATTTAATCTGATCTCCTACCACCCTATGCAGAAACCTTCAACCACCCCCCTTCTGGTCCCCAATTTATGCTTCATTTGCTTTGCCCTCTTGCTTATGTTTTTTCCCACCTGAGATGCTTCCCCATCCTTTCTACCTAGTCCAAATCCTTTTCTGCTTTCCGGGTGGCTTAGTCCCATCCAGTCAGTTGAGAATTCTGCAAGAAGAGCCATGGAAAATGAGGAAAGACCCAGAATCAGGAATGCAGAAAGAGACGGAATCAACGGAGGGAAAGCAGTGGTGATACCACACGTGCCATCAGGGGTCAGCAGGACAGGCAGCCCCACGTTAAAGGTGTGAATGGGTTAGCAACAGAGATCAGAACCAAGGCAAAATTCTTTGTGCTAATGATAACATTTAGGCTGTTTCTAATGGCTGAAAGAGGGGATCTGTGAGAGAGCGAGATTGTGGGCTAGGGCTAATAAAATGATGATGACAATAATAATTATAGTATAGATGGGATTAGCTTCACCTTAAAAAATAATGGTTTAAATACGAGAAAAATTAATTCATATTTTATGAAAGGGAATCCTCAGGAAGTCCAGTGCTGGAATGGCAGCTCCCTGCTCATCAAGGACCCAAGCTCTTTAGCTCACTGCAATGCCATCCCTAGGGTGTGGCCCTCCTCCTCATGTTCTAAAATAGCAGTTGGGGCACCACCTGTTGCATCTAGAACCCAGACCAACGAGAGGCTTCTGCTCAGAACTCGTTGGCCTAGTCACTGGCTGCACCTATCTATAAGGGTATCTATATGCCCAGAGAAAAATCAGGGTTATGTTACTAGAAGAGAAGAATAGATTTGGGGGCACATGGCTAGCAGTCTGTGCTATTAGTTATTGAGGAACTGTGGTAATCAATTTATATCTATTATCGCTTTTAATTTCTATACCAATTCTATAAGAAAGTACATAGTAGAAAGGAGAGTAAGACCTGGACTGTGTCTGAGTCCAGAGCCTGGGCTCTTTTTAAAAAGAATTTTTTAGGCTTCATGGAAATTTGTTTTTATGATACAAAAATCACAACATAATTGGTAAATATCTTGTTTTTTTTCTCTTGCTTGACCAAACACACACACACACACACACACACACACACACACACACACACACACACACACACTTACATCACCTTTCAGAGACTGAGTCTTATAGTCTCTGAAATTGCATCTGACCATACAATACAGAACTGACTGCTTCAGTATGTGTTTAGTTACTTTTGTTGTGTGTGGAGGGGTGTATATATAGGCCTTATTTGTGAAGAATATGCAAGACTTTCTCTATAGGTTGTAAAATGCAAGCGGTTCTCAATAAATAATATTGAAATAATGTTCTAAAGGAAAAAAAGAGCAATTTATATTTGAGAACATTCAAGATAAACAATTTTCGCAACTGAGAGGTCCACTGACATAGTTGTGAATGTGAAAGAGGGCAAGAAAGATTAAGTTTTTCCTCCTTCAATTTATGTTATGTTTTGGACTATCACTCCAGTTTTCCTGTAAAATAAGTGACTGGAAAAATTGCCACATAGAGAGGGTGGGCAGGTTCCCTAGCGCTAATTTTGTGACTGGTCGGTATCTAAGATGCTAGGAAGAACGAACTCTTGGTGGAATTGGATGAGTATCACGCCCCCAGTTGGAGAGACAGGGTGAGGGTGAGGCAGGATGGTGGGGGGAAGAGGCCATATTTGATTACAGAAGGAAAGCTGTTTGGAAAAAAATTTTCAGACTGATGGGATTGCAAACAGAAGAGGAAGAGAGAGTATAGGGCAGAGACTAGTTTAAACAAATACAGTGCTACACTGGAATTGGACACCACATTGTAAAATAATTACAAATCAATAAAAAAATGTTAAAAAAAATACATTGAACATGGAATGGGGTTGGGGAGGCCAACTGGACTTTAAATACTTGCAGACAAGGCACTTTTAGCTTTGTACCACTGGCTACCCTTTGGTTCCTCTCAAGCTCCTAAGGCTGAATTATACCCAAGGATTGCAGCAAAAGAATGGTCAGGCCCAGTAAGTGCCAGCATTTTTCCATTGTGCCCTTCCTTCTATGACTGTGTGAGCCTGAGTTGTCTGCATGCTGCTGTAAAGGTGGGGGCTGCATTCCAAAGGAATGACTATGGCTAGGCGTTGTCAAGGGAGGGTAGCCAGAGAAAACCATGGGGAAAGGCTAGTTGGAATGTAAGCATTCCCAGAATGTAAGCAGCTGGAAGGCAAGGACCAGGTCAGTTTTGTCCCACTGCTACATCCCTATGCTAAGTACAGTGTCTAATCCATGGTTCCCTCTACCCTTACCCATTGAAGTTTCGTTAAATAAATGAGTGGATGAAAGATTGTGGCCCTGAGGTCACAAGCTAAGAAGGATCTATAAGCGCTTTCCTGCTGCCCTTTAAGGTGATCAGAGGGACTGTCAGGAAACATTCCGCGGGAGGCAGTCCTGGCCTATTTTGTCACCCAGGCAACTGCAGGTTGAAGTGAGGTGCTGGTTTCAACAACATGGCGGGTCTCTGGTGTGAGTCTAGGATCATAAATGGCAGTGACTGAGAAACTTCTGAGACTGGGTAAGGGGAGGACTTTGTTCTTTCTGCTCTTTCTGCCTTCTCCCTACCATGTATTGACCCCTTTCTAAGTCTCAGGCATCATCCTAAATGCTGTACATGCAATTTCTCATTTAACCCCGATATTCCAGGGAGGCAGACATTAACAATCCCCATTTTCCAGATAAAAAACCTGAAACTTGAAAAGGTTAAGTGGCAGCTCTTAAGTGAGAAAGCAAGATACCAACCCAACTCTCCTTGGCCCCGCAGCCCTCATCTTCCTGCTTAACCACTCCACTCCCTGCTTCAATCTGCTCCATGTTCTAAATCACTTACTCAACCTGGTTGCAAAACATTTATTTTTTACCTATGTAACTAACATTTTATTTTGAAATATTTTCAGACAAACAGAAATTTTGCAAAAACAGTATGAAGAATCCCCATAAACCCTCCATCCACATATCCCACAGGACTTCAGTTTTCATCAGTGTTTCAGGGAGTGCAGACCCTTGCCAAAGGCAAAGAGAAGAAGCACTGTGGCAGCTGGCTGGTGGGCCTGACCACGTGGGAACCCTGATCCCCTGGAACAGATGCGCCGACTCCCAGCATTCCCCCAGAGGACAAGAGGGTCATCCAGTGACTCGTCTAATGGGGAAGCTTCTGAGGAATGTCCCAGGCGCCAGGCTTGAGAGATTCATTAGCTACCAAAAATATCTAAACAAGGGAAACATTAGCAATGAAGGTCCCTCAGAATAATTCCACCTCTTTCTCCCTTGTGCTGTCAATTCAGGGCAGAAAGACTTACTGTGAACCTACTATGTGTCTGGCCTGAATTAAGTACTGGGGAAAATGATAACACTGTCAGTGATGCTGCCTCAGGAAAAATGAGGTAGTTGACTAGAAAAGACAAGGGAGCCTTGGTAGGAAATTCCCCACTGGTAGTCGATCAGGGATCCTCAGTTGGGGAAAAAACCTCAAGTTATTTTGGAAACAAAATTAGGAGGCTGGGGGGTGGTGGAGGGAGGCAAGAGAAGATGGGACAAGTTCCCACACGAAAACAAGGCAATCCAGCTCAGCTTCCTGCCTAATGCTGGTGGTCCTTGTGGGGAGGGGGGCGCAGCTCAGAAGGCAGGAGGCCCTGTGAGAGGTGGCCAGAGAAGCAGGGCCCAGAATACTGCAGTTTTAACAGCGGAACCAACGAGCAACATAGGTAGAGCCCCAGTTGAGCCTCCAAGCAAATCTACAGACCATAAAAAGATGAGGGGATTTGGCTAATGCTTCTGGGACAATATTTGCATACAGAGCAGAGGGGAGAGACACGGAGAGCACCCCCCACCCCCAGGATCATTCATTGTACCCATAAGCCTTCTTGGTCCTTTCTCCTTGCATGTTCTCTATGCCTCCTTCATGTCTAGTTTCATCTTAATAAACCTGGTGGCCAGCATGCTGCTCTCTCCTTGTCTATTTTTTTTCAGATTATAATGGAAACAGACCAAGGAGCCTGAAGATCTGGATTTGACTCCTGCTTCTGCCATTTAACAGCTGTGTGACCTTGGACAAGCCACGTAACCTCTCTGAGCTGTGGGTTCCTCACTTGCAAAATGGAAATTATACCTAGCTCAAATGAGATAATGTAGGGAAGCACTTTTCAGGTATTAAAGTACTCTATGAGACTCACCTGATATTTTGCTACCCTTCTCATCTCCCCTACAATTCTCCTACTCCCCACCCTCCATCACCCCACACCAAGCCCAACTTTGGTGGAAAGAGCACCAGACTGGGAGTTAGGAGCTACGAGCTCTGCCTCGAGTTTCGTCATCAATTTTGGTCCTTCAGCAAGTCATGATCTTCCCATGGCCTAGGTTCCTGTTTGAACAGAATATCTTTCATGGTCTCTTCTACCATGAGGTTCCACACATTGCTGCTGAAGGGGTCAGGAGTTTATTTTCAGACAGGAATACAATTGGGCTAGGAGGACGTCACTGCTTCTGTGCTCAGCTGTGCTCTCATCGCAATCGTCTATTAATATGGCCGGGATCATGCACTTCGGAGTCGGGTGTGAGCCTGAGGGTGTCTCCAATACTCAGTTTAGCGTAATGAGTCTTTTTGACTCATAGCAGGGGAAATGTCTCCAGTTGGGGGGAAATGAAGTTGTCAAACATAGTCCTTAAGGAGAGGGAGATTTATAGGAGATCACATACAAAAGCACAGGAATTAAACAAACAAACAGGGAAAGAGCACTTAAAAGCTCAGACCAAACAATATATACTGCACGCTATGCTCAGGCAGGTCAACCAGTGGTCTGAGGTCTCCCCAAGCACCACCCAAGCATAACAGCCTGGACAATTGTTCATCTTCCAAGAAGCCCTTCCCAGGAACCAAAGGGTTGCAGGAAGGTAAAACCAATGACTTCATTGAAGGGAATAAAAATGGCAGTGGTCAGTACGGTCCTTTAATGACCATTTTGTTTTTTAAAACTTGCATTTGTGTAGCCCAAGATTTGGGCTCTGTTATCTATCCTACCCCTCCCCATGGCGCTCTGCTCCTTGACTACCTGAGTCACACTGCACCTCCTTGTGTCTGTCCGGCTCTGCTGCCCTCTTGATCCTCCTTCGTTAGAGTCTCCATCAAATACAGGATGCAAATAAAATTCAAATTTCAGCTAAACCACAAATACCTTTTTTAGGATATTTGGGACTTACTTATACTAAAGATTATTCATAGTTTAGTTGAAATTTAAATTTAAGTGGGCACTGAATACTTTTATTTGCTAAATCTGGCAACCTACTATCAAGGCATTTATTGTTTTTATCTCTGTCCAGAACATATGCTCCCACCCACATCTTCCCTTGGTCAGCTTCATGGAATTCAAGCTCCACTGAAGTGTCTCCTCTTTAGCGAGACACTCTCTGACCTGCCCCTCCAATTTAAAGTAGCTACTCTCCCTGCAAAGTGCCTTTCTAGCATATCCCCCTGTATTACCTCACTCTGAAATGAGTTTGCTTATTTGCTTTCTTGCTTAATGTCTGTTTCCCCCAGCTTGAATGATAGACATTGCTATATTTTTCCCTCATCATTCTCCATCACCTGAATGTACCTGGCAAAAGCCAGACATTTAATAAACACTGGTTGAATGGATGAATAGAATGTATGCTTCAGAGCAGTGCTTCACAAACTAGAGATTTTGTTCAATTTTGTTAAAATCCAGATTCTGATTCTGTAGGTTGGGCATGGGCCTGAGATTGTGCATTTCCAGCAAGCTCCCGGAGATGCTGATGCTGCAGGTCCACAGACCACACTTTAAAGGGCAATAGAATTCTCTGTGGTGATGGAAATGTCCTGTGTCTGCTCTGTCCAATACAGCAGCCACTCGTGGTTATTGAGTACTTGAAATGTGGCTAGTGTGACTGAGGAATTTCACGTAGTTAAAATTTTTATTTTTTTCTTAAATTTTACTTAATGCTAATTAATTTAAGTTTAAATGTCACAGCTATTTCAACAGCACAACTCTAGGGAAGTGGTTCTCAGTCTTGGCTGCACATTAGAATTACCAAAAGCACATTTCAAAATACAGATCCCCAGGACCTACCCCAGAGCAATTAAATCAAAATCTCTGGGTCTGGGTCTTACAGCACTGGTTTTTACTCTTGTTTTTTTTAAAGTTCCCCCAGGTTATTATAAAGTGCTTCCAGAGCTGAGAACCTCACCTTAAAAGTTTTCAGAGCAGCAATATTTTCCTTTGCTCATTCAATCCTTATCATAGCCTGGACAGCAGGTAAGACAAATGTAACTAAATATCATCAACCCCAATTTACTAGGAGTAACTGAGGAGCAAGAGGGTGCATAGATTTGCCCAAGGTTATATAGCTGGTGATTGACTGATCCAGGACCGACACGGCCCTGTGTTTCCACATCCATCCTCTGCCTCAAATTCTTTGTGAAAAGAGGCAAATGCCTTCACTCAAACCAGTCAGGCAAGTCCATACTGTCTGCGTAGCTGCCACCGACTTTCACCTGCCTTTGATGCCGCCTTTCCCAGGGCCTTGTGTGGCCACATCATTCCCCAGAGAGACAAGCCAATTAGAATCCTCACCCTGTTTTCATCACTGATCAAGAAAAGAATGGGTCTCTCCCTACCAGACAGGAAGGAAATCCAAGTTTGAGTGGATGAGGGCACCTTGCCATGGAACTCACCACTCCCAGGGTGGGGCCTCCAAGTGGAACAGACCCACTCCTTCCTGCCACACCTGCTCACAAGGGCACAGACCGAGGGGTCTTAGGGAGAGAAGTCAACAGTGACAACACAGGTGACCCTGAAGGGTCTCCCAAAGAATTCACAGACCATACCGGGGTTTCTGGTGGCAGGGTTGGGATACCACTATTGGGGGCCACATGGGGAAGATGGTTTTAGGTGGGAAAAATTTTTTAATATTTAATACATATTTATTTTAATGTTTATTAGGAAAAACTCAGCTCATTAAATCTGAAATTTCACAGATATTTCTGATATAAAATTCCTGCCAAAATTAATTTAAGAAAAAAGGGAGCACATTTAAAGCAAAAAGTTAAGGAAATAGTAGTAGGCGCAGGACTTGGATATGGCCAACATAGTGATGACAGCCTGGGTGTACCCTGGGGGTGCAGTGGGAGGGGGTGGACAGTGCCCTTTGTATGGGAGGTCAGAGGTGGAAGGGAAGGCTTTCGTGGAAACACTCTTGTCAGCGGCATGTTTTTCAATACTGAAGAATTACTGTCGTTGACAAGAAATCCATTGTCTTGCAATAATGGCCAGGAATGAAAACAGCACAGCTTCAAGCCCTCCAGGGCCTGCAGTGAGGTCCAGCTGAGGGAAGGGGTGAGCCCGACCCTTTCAAGCTGCAACAAGCCTGCAGAAGACCACACTCAGCCCAGCACCTCAGTTCTGCTGCAGACATGCCAGGAGAGCCATGCCCATCCAAGTCTGGTGTCCAAGGACAGGCCCTCCTGGAGGCCAAAGAACCTGGTCCTAGCTGTCCAGGGACAGTGTTTGCTCAGTCTCAAGAATCCCAGCCCCCACCTGGAGCCTGGGTTGACCAAGCTCAGAGTGGTTACTGCCTAAAAGAACACACTGCATCTACAGGGCCAACCCCATGCAGACTCAGCTCCCACCTTTATTTGTCAGTGGGACTCAGAGCCTCCTGGGGAATGGATGAACTGGGACCCTGGGATGGGGAAAGGACACGTGCTCAGTTAAAATGGGCTGACAGCCACACTTTGAGAATGAAAAAGGACTAGATCCAGCTTTCAGGAATGAGAGTTGCAGTCTTTGAAATGTCCCAAGAAGGGGGGGGGGGTATGAATAGTCAGAGCACAGAGAAATTTTAGGGCACAGAAAATACTCTGTATGAAACTATAATGGTGGTTATCCTTCATTGTACATTTGCCCAAGTCCATGGGATGTATACCACCAAATGTGAACCATAATGTAAACTACAGACTTGGGGTGATCATGCTATGTCAGTGTGGGTTTATCAGTAGGAACAAAAGTAGCATTCTGGTGGGAGATGCTGATTACAGGGTAGGCTATGCCTGTGGGAGGGCAGGGAATATATAGAGAATCTCTGTACTTTCCTCCCAATTTTGTTATGAACCTAAAACTGCTCTTAAAAAAAAAAGTCCCAAGAGAATTTGTGAACACTCAAAATCCAACCAAGATTACCTGGGAGTGGGGGTGACTTCAGAGAGAATCAATTTAATTGTGCATGCAACTGAGAAAGCTTAAACTGTTTATATTTTATGGGGCTCTGGCTAAAGAAAGAATGTGCTCAGAACTGGCATAATTTATATAAGGCACCACTGCTCAGAGAGTCAGTATATATCTTCAGTACCAGGTCGGGGATAAGGTACCCAGGCCCATGATTTCGATATCAGTTCTGCAGGCAGGTAACAACCACAACCACAACCACAATCACATCAATGGCCAACATTAACTGAATACTTAGCACCAGTTACCATTTTAAAAGCATTTAGTCCTACAACAACTCAAGGAGGTAGGCACTTATATTACCCCATTCTACAGATGAGGAAATTGAGGCACTTATATTACCCCATTCTACAGATGAGGAAATTGAGGTTAAGTGACCCACCCAAAGCCACATCTGGACAGTGGGCGTGGAGATATCTGGCACTCAAAGCTGCATGATACTGCCATTAAGAGCATCCAGGTAACACCCATGCTCCAAGCTCATACTCACCAATCTATCCTCAAAGGCAATGCTGGCTAAGACAGCAGAGTGAGGTGCAAATCTTGACTCTGTCACAGTCTAGCTTCTTAACCACCTAATGCCCCAATCCCTCATCTGTAAAATGGGAATAACAGCACCTGTCTTTCAGAGTGTGTGAAGATGAAATGAGAGGATATACTCAAAGCCCTAAGCAGTGTTCTTGGCCTGGGGGAAGCTCTCCATGGTTACTCTTGGCTACTCACCAGCTCACCCTCCCCTACAGGTAAATCTTTTTGGAAAGCATCATGATAACAAGGGCTCCCTTCTACAGAGGGCTTCCCACATGCTTTGCCTGCTGCTAAGAGCTTTTAGTACATCCTCTCCTTTCACTTTCACACACCCTACAAGGCAGGCATTATCATTCTAATTCAAAACGTTTGAATTCTGGTTTATCCATTTGCCTCTTGTGAATTTAATCATTTCTCCAGAGACAAAGGTCTTCTGGATGTAGAAACCCACACAGCACCTTCGAACCTGCAAAGCTGAGGCCCAGCCAGGCCTGGAGGGCTCCGTAGGGATGCCCGGCGGGCCCCTCCCAGGCACCAGCCATCTGACAAATGGAGCCACTTCTATAGGCTGCCACAGGATATGCCCGGGACACCCTGAAGCTGCTAATCCCAGCATCAACACGGCGCTTTTCCTTGAAGGATTTCCTTTCCTTTAACGAAATTGGTATTGACTAATATTAACACATAATCACAAACACCAGTGCCTGTTTGATGTGTGATCTCCTATGCATTTTCCTATGTATATATACATCCTTTTATAAAGAAAACAAAAATGCGATTCTACTTTATGTACTCTTCTTGCTTTTTCACTTAACATATGATAGAAATCTTCCCATGTCAAAAAATATAACTCTATATCATTGAAAAAAAATCTACATAGAATGCAGCATGCTCTTTTTAACTGTTTAAGGAAGACTGGATATTTTTCCTTTTTGCTCATCTGCATTTTGTAACTTTTCAACAATGAAGACATATTCGTTTTGTAAAAAATAGACCATAATTTTTTAAAAACTAGTATTGAAAAGATGATGCAATAACACTTTAAACAGTTTCATTCTTGTTAATTATTTTTCCAGTTCTTGTCCACATACAAGAACTAGAACAAATATTTTTACGTAGTTATTACCATTTTGAAATACTCCTTTACCACTTATCTGAAACATCTGTCCATGTTTCTTTGGCACCCTCTTAAAGGCTTGTATAAAGGCCTGGGGAACATGGGGGCAGTAGGAGGTGATGGGCTGTTCCAAAGAGCAGTGCCCAGAGCAGAGATCCAGGAACAGACCCCTTAACAGTCTGGTGAAACCCATGGCCCCCTTCTCAGAATAATACTTTCAAATGTATAAAACAAAATATATAGGATTACAAAAGAAACCAACTACATTGAAATACAATCATCAAAATTAAAATATATACTATAGTAATAATATATGTAATTCTTTGTGCATTAAAGAACAAAGTCTAGCAGTGATTCTAATTTCTACCATAATTTCAAAGCAGTGATGAACACAGACATTTCATATCTACAACACAATAATGTGACTTGAAAACATCCGTGATTTCTATTGGTGACAAGTCTCAGGTTCACTAACTCAGCTGCAGTCTGTTGCCTACATTTATAATTCAAGGAAATACTGCATTTCATTTTACATTAACAAAAATAGATGTCATTTTTTCCCCTCCAAGTTTATAGACCTCCTGAATTCTACCAGGGAGGTGGGTTCTAGGTCAATAGACACCTGCTCCACAGAATTTCTATACTTATTTCTATAATTTCTATACTCTATACTAGGAAAGATGAAAGGAAAAAATTATTTCCAAATCTCTTTCCCTTTTCTTTTTTTTTTTTCACCCTTTCTACCCAAACCACCAGCCTCTCCAGCTCTCATGACTATGAGACCATTCAGAATTAATTTGCTAGAGATTTTTCATCTCTAGACAACTGTCCAGCCCCCAACCACTTCCACTCCCTGGTCACCCTCTGCACATACACAGAAAGAAGCTCATCTTGCCGTCTTCCAACTCAGCACGCTTCATATTTGCACTAGATTTAACATGTACATCCCTCCTTCTTCCTTCCTGACAGTCACGAAGTCGTCGAACAAGTCCAGTCAGTTCTGAGCGAAGGAAGCTGGATAATCCGCCTACTTATTGGAGGCTGCCTAATCCAAATAGATGTTTTCCATCACGGAAGGTATTTTCCAGGACTCTGCAAATCCAGAGGATCAGTCTCCTTCCTTCACACAAGCATCGGCACTGGATTCATTTCTGAAATCACTGGCACCAACCAGGCTCTGGTTCTTGGCCCGGGTTTCAGAAATTATCTGCAATGATTGTACTCTCTTTTCCTTCCACCAATAATTATAACAAATTGCTTTTGTGTGGCACCTTTTGCTTCTAAGCAGTAACGTTCGCACGAGAAATGCTGTTATCCCAGAGGCAGGATGTGGGCCCAGAACTCTGGATTCCTAACCCAATGTTCATTCCATGATGCCGAAATTCAATTATTACTAATTCCATTAAAACACAGAATTCCTGAGACACAGTGAACTTGTGTCTCCTTTAACTAAACATGAAAATCTCATGATCTCCTTTAATATTATTTGAAAATTTTAAATGCTTAAAACATTGTGGCTAAAAATAAATCAAAACAACGGGAATTTTTAAAATACTCTTTATTTTTAAAATACTCTTTATTTTTAAAATACTATACTTTTTTTGATTTTTAAAAACAATATATGTTTACTTCAATCATACAATATCCTAAGGTGATCAAACTGTCCCAGTTGGCCTGAGACTACCCATTTTATTTATATTTTTAATTTTAATTTTTTATTGAAGTGTAGTCAATTTACAATGTTAGTTTCAGGTGTACAGCAAAGCGATTCAGTTATACATATACATACACACACATATATATTTTCTCAGATTCTTTTCATTATAGCTCATTACAAGAAATTGAATATCCCTGTGCTACGCAGTAGATCCTTGCTGTTTATCTATTTTATACATAGTAATATGTATCTGTTAATCCCAAACTCTTAATCTATCCCTCCTCCCCTTCCCCCTTCTCCCCAGGTAACCACTGTCTGTTTTCTATGTCTGTGAGTCTATTTCTGGTTTGTAAATAAAATTTGTATCTTTTTTCTTTTAGATTCCACGTATCAGTGACATCATATGATATTTCTCTTTCTCTGTCTGACTTAATTCACTTAATATGATAATCTCTAGGTCCATCCATGTTGTTGCAAATGGCATTATTTCATTCTTTCTATGGCTGAGTAATATTCCATTGCACAAATATACCACATCTTCTTTATCCACTCATCTGTCAATGGACATTTAGGTTTTTTCTATGTCTTGGCTATTGTAAATAGTGCTGATGTGAACCCTGGGTGTATGTGTCTTTTTGAATTATATTTTCCTCCAGGTATACACCCAGGAGTGGAATTACAGGATCATATGGTAACTCTATTTTTGGTTTTTTAAGGAAGCTCCATACTGTCCTCCATACTGCTTGCACCAATTTACATTCCACCCAACAGTGTAGGAGGGTTCCTTTTTCTCCACACCCTCTCCAGCGTTTATTATTTGTAGACTTTTTAATGATAGCCATTCTGACTCGTGTGAGGTGATACCTCGTTGTAGTTTTGATTTGCATCTCTCTAATAATCAGTGATTTTGAGCAACTTTTCATGTGCCTGTTGGCCATCTGGATGAGACTGCCCACTTTAAACTGAAAATGCTACAGTTCACAAACTCCTCAGTTCCAGGAAATCCTTCAGTCTTCAGCTGAAACAACAGATGTTTGCATCATCATTTTTTTTTTATTGAGTCATAGTCAGTTTACAATGTTGTTTCAATTTCCAGTGTAGAGCACAATTTTTCAGGTATGCATGGACATACATACATTCATTGTCACATTCTTTTTCACTGTGAGCTACCACAAGATCTTGTATATATTTCCCTGTGCTATACAGTATAATCTTGTTTATGTATTCTACATATGCCTGTCAGTATCTACAAATTTCGAACTCCCAGTCTGTCCCTTCCCACCCTCCTTCTCCTCTGGGAACCACAAGTTTGTATTCTATGTCTATGACACTGTTTCTGTTTTGTATTTATGTTCTTCTTCTTCTTTTTTTTTTTTTAGATTCCACATATGAGCAATCTCATATGGTATTTTTCTTTCTCTTTCTGGCTTACTTCACTTAGAATGACATTCTCCAGAGACATCCATGTTGCTGCAAATGGTGTTATGTTGTCATTTTATGGCTGAATAGTATTCCATTGTATCTAGTCATCTGTCAATGGACATTTAGGCTGTTTCCATGTCTTGGCTATTGTAAACAGTTCTGCTGCTTCATTATCTTGTTAGCTTCTCACTACCATTTTACCTTCTAGGGACGGGGAGTCCAAGAAACCCAGGAGGTACTAGCATCAGAATAGAGAATTTTTTCAATCGACACTTACTAAATGAGCACTGTGTGACAGAATCTAACCTCTCCCAACCTGGTGATTAGAACTGAACCATGAAGAATATCATGAACCAGACAGAAGGACTGAATTATATATATTGTTACTGAATGGAACTTGGGTTAACTTGCTCTTCTGGGCAGCAAAGCCTATCTACTTGACACCAGGTTATGGTGAAAGAAAGTACAGCATTTATTGCAGGGTGTCAAGCAAGGAGAACAGGCAGTTCACGCTCCAAAGACCTAAACTCTCCAATGGCTTTCAGAGAAGGGTTTTTAAAGGCAACATTTGCAGGTGAGGGTCGTAGTTTGTGGACTTTCTTCAAATTGGTTGGTGGTGATGTACCAGGGTGATGTTTTGGAAATGTTAATCATCAACCTTCTGGTTCTAACCAGTCTGGGGTCTATGTGCTTGTGGTTAGCATGTAGTCACCATCCTCTATCTGCGTAGCGGGGAGTCTTAGTCCCTGCAGAACAACTCAAAGATATGCATGGGGTTGTTAGGTAGATCCCTTTAGGAGGAACTAGGACTCTGTTTTATTGATGAACTATTGTTTTAGCTATCATTACTTCCCTTGCTTGACTGCTTTTCCTTTGTTTCTGCATTACCTCACTTCCCTAATTAGTAGCTGTTTGAGTCTACTCTTTGGAACTCAGGGAAGGCCTAGGAGAGCCTTTTCTCTACAAACAAGAAATGGGGGACACAGCAGGGCTTCTGTACTTCAAATGGCCTCTCAGGGTACTGTTCAGTTTCAGTACCACCAGCTCCAAAAGGGTATATTCACATGTTTCTATGAATAACACATGTCCCCTAGAGTTGTGTGGGGCAGCCCTTGGAGAAGGGCTGGCTTAGGGTTAGAGTTAGTTCGTGAAAGAGACGGAATGAGATGGAATGAGATCTTAGTTTTCTGACTTTCAGTACAGGGCTCTCTCCATTGCAACATTAAATTCAGAATAATTAAGCCCAAGACATGATTTCTCCAACACAGATAATCCTCTCTCCTCTCCCCTCCAACCAGCTAGGACCTGGCTCTTTTGTCCTTGTGGATTCAGAGCCTGCTACACACCTCCCCAGAGTAGGTGCAGCTTTGGTGGTAGGATCTGGGAAATACATGATGCACTACCTCCCCAGTGATGTATATCCCACTAGTCTCTTACAGGGCTAAAGTCAGACTGATTAGTGAGTGAGGAAGACAACTGCTCTTTTACATTCTAGCAAATCAGTCCTGGGGAGACTGCTCTGTGTTTCTTTATTCTAGAAGCAAAGTATTCCCAGTCTCCAGTGTTCTGGCATCATTCTGCCTTGTGATTTTGTCTAGCCTTATTTTGACTCTCACCCCCACTTCTCCTCTCCCAACACCTACCACTTCTTGGCAGTGGGAGGGGGGCCCTTTGATCTTAGTTCAGGTGGAAACCAGAGGAAATCCTAGATTAGGCTCTGATGGCCAAAGAATGTCTACCAGCCCCAAGGAGGGGCACTCATTTGGAATAAGATAAGAGTATGGACTTTATGTTTATGAAAAAAATTGCATTTTGTGATATTGCTGTATAAGTTGAGGTAGTCAATGTACATACTGGGTACTATGCTTTTGATAGTGGGAAAAAATAGACACTGCACATGACAATAGGGTTAAGGGTGACCAAACGTCCCAGTTTTCTCAGGACCAAGCAGGTTCCCAGGACTTGGGAATTTCCATAATAAAACCAGGAGAATCCTGGGCAATTGGGGTTGAGTTGGTCACTCTAGAGGTAAATAATAATAATTTACTACATGTAAGGACTATTCTAAGCACTTTACATTCATTCACTTCTCAACTGACTCAATGGGAGAGGTACTGTATTTATTTCTGTTTTATAAATAAGGAAATTAAGGATCAGATAAGGCAAGTAACTCACCTAATGTCACACAGCTAAATAAGTGTAGAGCTGGGACTGAAACTGAGATCTGTCTGACTCTCAAATCCATTCTATCCATTATGGTTTTTAACTATCATGATAATTTTTTTCTTTCAGATATTTATGAAAGAAACATACATTGGGACTAGCCTTTCAAGGATTACTGTATTGTATTGAGTAGCTCAGAATAAGCCAATTTCTCTATGACCACCCTCAAAGTAGAAAGAGGTTTAGAAAATAATTCTTATTCTCCTCCTTCTTCTTTTTTGACACATCATGCTTAACCATTCTTGTAAATGAAATAGAATGTTTAGAAATAGACACAAATACATATAGGAACTTACTATTTGATAAAGATAGGACTTCAGATAAGTGGGAGGAAAGGTGAATTATTTAATAAATGATGTTGGGACAATTAGGTAGCCATCTGCAAAAAAAAAAAATTAAGTTGGGCCCCTGTTTTCATACTTTATACTAAAATAAATTCCAGATGGAGTGAAGGTTTATGTGAGGGAATGAAATCAAAGAAATACTAGAAGGAAGGATGGAAATGGAGAAGACCTTTCTGAGTATGATACAAAATTCAGAAATCATAAGAGAAAAATTGATAAGATAAACTACATTTTAAAAAATACTTTTCATGGCAAAACAAAATTAAAAAGATAAAACCAACTGGAGGAAATATTTTCAAAGTATCACAAACCAAGACCAAATTTCTTTAATGGGTAAAGCATTTGTCCAAATCATGAGAAAAAGATTGATGAACAGTATAACAATACAACACAACACAATAAAGAAATAATGAGGATAGGAGGACAGTTCAAAAAAGACACTGATTTCTAACCATTTGAAAAGATATTCAGCTTCGCTGATAAGAGAAATGAAAATCAAGACTACAAGGAAGCACTATGTCTCACCTATTGGATTGGCAGAGATCCAAAAATCTGTACTGGTGAGAATGTAAATTGGTACAATCACTTTAGAGGGAAATTGGCAAGGTCTATCACAATCTAAAATAAATGATAATCTTTGATTTGACAATTCCACAGAAACACACATGTAGGAAAATGATCTGCAAGGGTGTTTGTTGCAGCATCGATGGTCATTGGAAGCAACCTCTATATTCATCAAAGGGAACTGGTTAAACAACTATGTTACATCTATACAGTGGAATATCATGCAGCCATGGAAAAGAATGAGGAGACTGCCTAAAGTGATAAGGAATGATCTCCAAGATATATTGCTAAGAAGACAAAGTGCAGAACAATGTGCAAAATATGTTACTATTTGTATGTGTGGGTCCTGAAGAAGGGTAGATAATATACTGTGTTTGTGTATGTTTGTAAGTAAATGAAAATCTCTGGAAAGATACACAAGAAACTAGTTAACAGTGGTCCACATAGGGAAGGAAGACTTCCTGTCCCTAGAAACTTATTTTATACCTTTTAAAATCTGTGGTATGTTAATGTCCTACCCACAAATAAATATAGATAATGTAAGAGAGATCCAGGGCTGGCTTTATGGATATACAACATGTGCACTTGCAAAGGGCCCTGCATTTGGTTTAATGCTCTGATGTCACCATCTTGAAATCTTAATAATTTCTGAACGAGGGTCCCTTCACTTTCATCTTGTACTAGACTGTGTAAATTATCTAGCCAACCCAGAGAGACCCTTGGTTGACTAATGCTACCTGAGGTCAAGTCTTGATTTAGAAGGAGATACTTGTGTAATTCAAAGACATTTTCATTTGCGTATGGCTGCTAATCACCACCATTAAACAATAAAAAGCCAAATAAATCTTTGCAATTGCAGGGCAAACAACCAGAATTATCCATATTTGCCTAGTCATTAAAAGCCACACATTTGCCAGCAGGAATAACCTACCCTCAAATGATGAGGTTCACTCTGCCCAAACTGGAAAAGCCATTTATAACTCTTTGAAAACTGCCTGACATTTCAGCTTTCTGTGATAGGAAGATACAAATCTCATGTGGTTTTGCCTGCCATGCAGACCAAACAAAATGATGGTTCTGTTAAAACATATATGTATGAGATATTTTGCTTTTAGGAATTCTGTTTTGATAGCCTCAGGAGGCAAACAAACACAGCCGTTCTAGCTCCCACCTGGCCAAGGTGGCATCACCCATCTCAAGTCTGAACAGTCCTTTCAATCTGGGCAGTTTCAGCTAAGGATGCTTATCTTCAAATGAATGGATTATAAATATACTTTATTATAGGACTAGAATGAGTGCCAGAAACACTATAGCAAAGTGAACCAAAGACAACACTCAGAGGATATGGAGGGAGAAAGATGCAGCTGATACAACAATTACATCTACTTATTGTGCATTTAGCTTCTTGGCTGTAAGCTGGGTAAAATACTACCTACTTCACAAAGCCATGCCATGCATTAAATGAGATAATGGATGTGAATATGCTTTGTAAATTGATAATTACTAAGGTATCATCCATATTATTAAGGATTTTTTTCCTACAAAAAATATAAAAGGTTTTAAAATTATGTAACAAGTAAAATTATTTAAGTCAATAAAGTTTTAAGGAATTTCACATGTTCTGTTTTCTTGCACTGCCAATCACCTTGGTTCCTCCAATGTTTGAGCCATAATGTTCAAGACAGCCTTTTCAAAATGAATTTTTGCTCAACCCGCAGTTGTCATGTCAGTCAGTCCACAATTCTTTCAGTTGGGTTTCTTTGATCTCCAGTGGAATATGGGCACACTTTAAAAATTCCCCACCAGTAATCTTTGGGATCCAATTTCCTCAAGCAAGTTACTTTAGGACCACGTTTAGCATCAGAGGACATGGGTCTGCCTGGTTCTGAATTTTAGACACCCTCTAAACATGCATTAAGTTCAAGCCATAGTCACGCCTAAGGTATCACACCCTAGAACACCGCAGATAGCTGGACTATGACAATACCCAAGATTTTAAAAGTTAGACTGCTAGGTTTTTCATAGTTTATTTAGCAGCTCTGTCTTGTAGTTCTTTCCCACAGATTTAACACTTAGTTCTGTGACTAAAGGAAACCACAAAGTTCATCTAAGAGGTGTTTCCAATGATGCAGGTCTACAGAAAAAGCCCCATTGGGACAGACCTCCACTAAGGATATTATTTTGAGTGGGTATCTGTGTGTGTACTGCCAGTACTGTTTTAAGTGGGAGGGGGCAGCCACACTGAGTACCTCCAGCACTAACTAAAAAACTCTTTTTTTCATAAGTGCAAAAATAATATAGGACCTCCCCATGTAAAGTAAACAAACAACCCAGAAGTAAATTGGGGGAAAAGTGAAAGTTCCCCTTCACTTTCTGCCACAAATCCTAGTCCTTTTAACAGAACATGGTATAAATTCTTCCAGGGGGATTTTCAAAATGCATCTGAATAACAAAATAAAACTGCTAGAACCCTATGAGATGCACCACAACCCCTTCCTCAACGTTAGGGAGTGGCATTGCTTCTCACAGGATAAGATCCTCAGCAATAAACCCTTCACGAAAGCAGAGCTGCCTCTAACTCCTAACCTTGCTTCATTAAATTAGGTGCCCAATGCAAGTGCTTCCTGGACTGTGAGAATATTCACAAGCAGTTATTTAAAAATAGATCCCGCCATTAGATTTTAGAATAATCTGTAGATTGATTACCAGATCTATCATCAAGGCATTAGGTCTCAGGGGACTAGACCAGTAAATGACTCTAATTGTTATGGTTTCTAGTAATCTTGGATCACTTGTTATTATAATAATAATAATAATAATAATAATAATAATAATAATAATAATAATAATAATAATAATAATAATAATACAATACTTTTTAAAGGCACTTTGCATATATCACCTCTTCAAGTTTTACAAATGCCCTATAAGGTAGGTAAGATTATCAGTCCCATTTTAGAGATGAAGTATCTGAGGCACAGAGAGGTCCAGTGGCTTGTCATACACGGTCTGTACTTTAAAGCTCCCATGGGAGATGATTCTCACGCAGGACTTTTGAAAGCATGAACACAGCCACCGTCACAGAATCCCAGTATTTCTCCAAGACCACCTGCATTTTAGGGGTGGTCAAAATATCTCAAGATATCTCAAGATGACACCTGCAGCTAAATCCCCGTTTTGCTTCTGAGACTTAGAAGGTTCAACGCCCCTTCTCTTCCTGCTGCTGAGGTTTCTAAAGAAAGCAATTCTCTAACGTTGGTATGAATGTGTGGAGGATCATGTTAAAAGTGCAGATTCCACCACTTCACACCCATTAGGATGGTTATTTTTTTTTAAAAAGGAAAATAAGTGTTGGAGAGAATATGGAGAAATTGGAACCCTATACATTGCTGGTAGGAATATAAAATGGTGAAGCGGGAAAACAGTATGGTCATTTCTTAAAAAATTAATATAGAATTACAATTTGATCCAGCTATTCCCCTTCTAGGCATATACACAAAGGAATTAAAAGAAGGGGCGTCAACAGATATTTGTACATCTATGTTTATAGCAGCATTATTCACAATAGCCAAAAGGTGGAAACAACCCAAGTGCCCATCAATGGATGAATGGATAAACAAAATCCCTTTAAAAAAAAATGCATGGTCTTAAACCACCTGCTAAGAAGTCGGTAGGTTGAAAAGCAACAGGGAGACTGTTCCTGACATTGGTAGCCATCCTGAGCAGAATCAAAGCAGAAAGTCCTTCAAACCAAATATTGTCCCATGGCAGCCTTGAGCAGTGCTTTGAGAGAACAAATAATGTTTAGCCTCATAGTCCACAAGGGGAAAAAAGTTCATTTCTAGCAACATCTGACTGAGTAAGCAAAGCAAGGCCCTACCGACACAGGCCAGGGGAAATGGGTCTGTCACCACAGAGAGGAGGCAAGGAGGCAAGGAGGCAAGGGGGAGGAGACCCACAAAAGGGTGGAACTGTGAGCCTGTGACCTTGGGTTTCCCTCCAGCAAAAAGCTTCCTTAACACTTAGGTTCATATTCACATAATTTTTGGACAGGAAAATGCACTGGTAAGCAATCAGGCAAATGGGACCCAAGCTTTCAAATGATGAAACTGTGCCCCCTAGTGGCTAATCTTTAGGAATTCAAGTCATTAAAGATTAATGCTTGGGAGACAAGAGTAAGGAATGGACTGGTGTGTGTGTGTGTGTTTGTGTGTGTGTGTGTGTGTGTTTGTGTGTGTGTGTGTGGTTGGTGTATGTGACTTCCCCTCCTGTGGGATTTCATCTTGCTTCTGCCTAGTCCATGTGTCAGCTGAGATCGTTAGTACACTGAAGCCAAACTGATGGGATGGGATCAGGTTGTCTGTCATTTTTCTAGATCTCTGAATTGCATACTAAGTCTGATCATTCCACCATTGTTTAAGCTGCTTGTGAGGTTTACAATTTCCCCAGCTCTGTGATCATGAATGGATGCTTCATCATCAGTTAGAAACTGGACCATGGTTTTGAAGCACTGCCTGGTAAGAACCTGGTGTTTGCCTCTCTTTTCAGCAATGTGATGGTCTTGAAAGCACTGGCCAGGATGTCCATGTGCACCATTATGGTGGCACAGAAAGATGGTGGAAAGAGCATGACAGTCTTTTACAACCTATGTTTCCCCTTACTATATCACAACATTCTAAAGGCTTCCTTTAACTTTTTTTAGTGGCCTTATTCATAATAGTAAAACACTGGAAAGAAGCCAAACAACCAAATATCCATCATAAAATTTACCACTGTAACCATGTTGAATGTACTATTCAGTGGCATTAAATACATTACCACTGTTGTGCAATCACCACTATCCATCTCTAGAACTTTCCATCTTCCCAAACTGTAACGTATACCCATCAAACAATAACTCCCCACTCTCCCCTCCCCTCAGCCCTTATTAACCTCTATTCTGTTTTCTTTCCCTATGAATTTGACTTTTCTGGGTATCTCATACAAGTGAGATTATACAGTATTTGTCTTTTTGTGTCTGGTTTATTTCACTTAGCATAATGTCTTCACAGTTCGTTGGTGTACAGTGTGTGTCAGAATTTCCTTCCTTACTCAGTAATACTCCATTCTACCACATTTTATTCATCCATTCATCCACTGATGGACATTTGGGTGTGCGTTTTACTTTTCAAGTTTCTTTTCTTGTCACTTGTATAATTACAAAGCCATTAGAACATCAAAGGGTGATAGGTGTCTCATTTTTGAGCCCAGCATATGGTGATAGAAAGACAACATAAGTGAATGCTTTGAAGAAGTTACTTCAGATTCTTAAATCTTTCCCAAAGCCTGAAAGAATTTGCTCTGTCTTAGGAGGTGTCTGCTGGGCACTGCTGGAAAAAGCATTAGAAGTAAACCAGATTTGTTTTCCTCGTTGTCTGTAGCAGGCTGTGGTGCATGTTTCATGTGGCTCTGACTTTGAGATCTCAGCCAAAGTATAAATGAGTTGAAACAGTCCTGAGCAGACCCCTGAAAAGACCAGTTTCAGGAAGGTGTGAGTTCTGGGCAGGGAGTAGGAGGCATGAGTACTAGGAGGGAGGCCTAAGGAACTTGCTTTGAAGTTAGAGTGAATTAGACTGAGGTTAAACTGTAAGCAGGTACCCATCAAATCTGTGGCATGAATAGACGAATAAGCCTGAAAGAATCCAGGCCTGTAATAATTCACCACTCACACATGTCCCTCACTGTAAAGAGTGCTCACGGCTCACACAGGCACCTCTTGTCTGCGTGGCCCGCTGTTGTGTATGGCGGTGTGCCCTAATCAGCTCCTTTTCTATTCTCAATGAAATAAAGTAAATAGAATAAAATAAAATAAATAGTTCTCACCTCCCTACTACCTCATTTTGCTTGGTCCTGATAACGACAGAGTGAGTCAGGCAGGGAAATGATCACCCTCCTGACTGCACAGATCAGGAAACCAAGGCCCAGGGAGGTGAAGTGCCACGTGGCATGGAAGAACAGGTTGGGCTCAGAGTCCAGAGTTCTCTGGGCTCTGCCACCTGGAGCTCCTGAGCCTTTCCCAGGACACCGTGGTATGAAGAATTAAGGAGCAGATCCCAACTGCTTAATGTCTGATGTAGCACAGAGTAACCTTTGCCTCCACTGGGTGGCCCTAGAGGCCATGTCAGAGATGCTCAGTGGATGGACAATAGCCCAGCCTTCTGGCACTTCTGTGTCTTTAACACTTCTCTCTGCGGCCCCAGCAGTAAGGGTTGGCCTACGCTGTTGTCTAAGCTGTGGAGCGATCCCTCCATTTTCTGCTCTATAAAAATGCTGGGTTGGACTCTGAGGGTAACCTTTAAATATACAACTGTAATCTCCTCAAGTCTAAAAATGCAATAATCCCCTTCCCCTCCCCAAACAATTTAGCACTTTTAAATCAGGAGGCATCTTACAATCAGTCAACAGAAGCTTTCCTGCCACCACTTCCCCTACCCTGGCCCTCAGAATGCTTATCAAAAAGATGGCATCTTTGAATTGAAGAAACCACTGAGCCCCTTGGGGCACGGGAGAGAGGGAAAAAGAATTGCTGGTGGGACTCTGGCTGGGCTTTCTAGCTGACTTGGATCCCACCACCTGTTGTTGGTGACTTAGGTTCCTGTCTGCTCACTCAAGTCCCAAGCCCAGGCTGAAACTTTCATGAGTGAAAAGGGCTTCACATGAAATGCATCAAAATGTACACTTAAGAGCTGTGAGACAGCAGTCCCACTCCTAGGGGTGCACTCAGGGGAACTTAAATCACGTTCACACGAAAGCTTGTTCACAGATGTCCACAGCAGCATTATTCATAACAGCCCCAAAGTGGAAACAATCCAGATGTCCATCAACTGATGAATGGATAAACAAAATGTGGTATATCCATACAATGGAATATTATTTGGCCATAAAAAGGAAGGAAATTCTGATAAATGGTACAACACAGAGGGACCCTGAAAACTGTATCACACTGTAAATCACAGGCATCTGAGTGCTGACTGCATTCTTCCAGTGCCCTGGTACATCAGAAACAGAGACTTGCTTTTGGTAGGAACTAACCACCTAGATACTGGAATGCCTCTCATAACATGCCAGTCGTTCCTTTAAATCCTTTAGCTCATTTAGGGTCTCACAACAACCCTTTGAGGTGTGGGCTATGTCTCCCACTTTACTGATGAAGAGTCTGAAGGTCAGAGAAGTTGTTACTTGCCCAACACCACAGAGCTGTAGGATATTTGGCAAAAATAAAGTGAAAAAAAAAAAAAGAAAGAAAGGAGAATCTCCTTGTATAAATGTGGTATCTCAACGTAGGTGAAAAACAAGAAAGAGATCAAGTGTGGCCACCAAGTCTGCCATCCCACCTCCTGCAGAGAGCCTCCCTTTAGTAAGAAGAATCACTCATTCTCTCACATAATCCAGTGCGTCTCATTTACCTCCATTTGAGCATTAATTTCATACTTTCAAATGACTGCAGAGAGATGCACTCTCTTCCTGCTTCCCGCTGGACCTCTAGGGTCCATTCACGCTGCCTTGTCCACGCCCAGTCCCAGTCCACCTCCATCTAGAATTACAGCAAGCCGAGGGCTAGGGTTACTTCACTTAGCACTGAAAGGCTGTCTCATTCCAGCCTTTTAGAGCCAGGCAGCTAATCACTCATCACTTGCCAGTTGGACAGTGTATTTTGGGCTTGCTTTGTTTCTGCCAGGGCTGAAAACAAGCAAAGGGTAGGGGGCCATCAGGAATGGAACAGGCTGAGCAGGGCTGGGCTGGAGGATGAGTGACATGGGAATTTGGAGAACCAACATCCCCAGGGTGTTTGGGCTTGTGGACAGGTGTGAGGGTCTCTATAAGCGACATCATGCATGTGACTAAGGGCCCACATGCACTGCCCCCAACTGGGATCACTGAGGGCCTAGTATATGCAAGGTATTTTTTAAATGGGGACTTCAACACAGTTCCTGTGTTAAGGGGAGCCTTCCACTGGGGAGATAAGTATTCTCCTAATTTATCCTCCAAGACTCAAAACCAACCTGTTCCTCCTCTTCTCTTTCAGTTTCCATGAAAGATACTCCCAGTCACCTTCTCACCTGGTCCAAGAACCTGGGAGTCATCCCTCCTCCTTCACCTCTTACATCCAATAAACTGTCACGTCCTACAAATGCTACCTCTTTTTCTTTCTCATTTCCATGACCCTGTTCAATATTTCCTCATTTCTCACTTGGATTATCACAATAGTCTTCCCATGAGTCTCCCTGATTCCGTGATTGGCCCCTTAACTCATCCCCTCCCCACTGTAGCCAGAGTGATCTCTCTAAAATGCACATCTGACCATGTTAATATTTCCCTGCTAGAAATCCTTCAGCAGCTTCCTGTGCCCTCAGAATAAAGTCCAAGCTCTCAGTTCATTCTGTCACTCAGTCAATAAATATTTGCTGAGCATGTTTCCTGTACCAGGCACTCCGCTAGGGGCAAGGACTCAGGCGTGGACAAAACTGAAATGGTCTTTGTCCTCAGAAAGACAAAC
Organism: Camelus dromedarius; assembly: GCF_036321535.1. NCBI lineage: Eukaryota > Metazoa > Chordata > Mammalia > Artiodactyla > Camelidae > Camelus > Camelus dromedarius. Next base: position 57,571,178 of record NC_087443.1, on the reverse strand, counting down.
AAGACAAATAAACAAACAAAAAAAAAGATATCAAATTGTGATAAAAGCTACAAAGTAAAGGAACTGGGGGCTAGGATTGAGAATCACAGTGGGTGCCTACTTGAGACCAGGCCTTCAGGGAAGGCGTCTGAGAACTGAAGGATGAGTTGGGGTGGCCAATGAAGAGGGGGCAGAGGATAGAAGAGCTTCATGTATTTTAGAGACAAGGAAGGCCGTGTGGCTGCACCGTGATCAGCAGGGCAAGAGGCACGGAGAGCTTGGGGAGGCTTTAGGGGTCAGACCGTGCCTTGTGAGCAACGGGGAAGAGTCTGGATTTCATTCTAAGTACACTGGGAAGCCACCGAAGACTTTTAAGCAGGTAAGTAACTTGGTCTGACTTCCATTTTCAGAAGATTGCTTTGGTGGGTGCATGAAGCATGGCTGAGGGCCACAGAGGGGAAGTGTTGTTATATACTCAATTCATACACTGAAGTTTTAATTTTTAATTTAATTAAAAAATTTTTTCTTCAACGATTAATTCTTTAACCATTAGGGTGGGCCCTAATCTGGTATGACTGGCATCCCTATAAGAAGATATGAAGACACAGGTGCACATACCCGTTAGGAAGACCATGTGAAGACACAGGGAGAAGACAGCTACCCACAAGCCAAGAAGAGAGGCCTCAGAAGAAACACCCTACTGACCCCAGGATCTCAGACTTTCAGCCTCCAGAAATGTAAGAAAATTAATTTCTGTGGTTTAAGCCACCAGGTCTGCGGTACTTTGTGGTGACAGCTTAAGCAGACTAAGAGAAGTGGGATATCCACTTAAGAGCCCATTGAGGAAGCCAGGCTGGGAAAAGGTGATGGTGGCTCGTTCCAGGGGGAGGAAAAGGCAGTGGAGCAGACTGGATGGATTCTGGAGAGAGCTTCGGGTACAGTCTATGGAACTAGGTGATGGTCCAGATGTAGGGTGAGGGAGAGGGAGGGATGAAGATAATCAAATCAGCCTGGCCTGAACAGGGTGATGGTGGGGCCCTTTACTGAGATGGGGAAGCACTAGGGAGAAACAGGGGTGAGGGGAGAAGCGATGCTCGTCATTCTGACCTCCATGGAGTTCTATGTTCTCAGTGGCGTCAAAGATAACATTGGCTGACCCCATGCTCCAAAAAATTAGAAAATCCAACATAAAATTTTAAATTAATTAACTTTATTTTTTGGAACATTTTTAGATTTACAGAAAAACTGAGCAGATGGTACAGAGAGTTCCCATATACCCCTCTCCTCTGCACATGTTTTAAAGTTTTATTCCATTATTCCAACATAACTTTTACCACCAAAGGAAACTGTTCCTAGAGTCAAAAGAGAATCTATGCATTTCTACCTGTTTCTCCCTCAACACAGAGAGACGGTCTCAGTTTGGGAAAATTTCGTAGTGACACAGGTGAGCACAACCTCTCTCTCAACCCCCTTTCCCACCAACTTGCCACCTTTCCTTTGACAGAACTAGTTTTACTCTTCTTCACTTAGCCTGGCCAACTCCCTTCATGCCTCAAAACTTAGTTCACTTGTTACCCCGTCCCAGAAGCCTGTCCTGACCAGCCACTCACCCTGCCCCCATTGGGCCCATGGCACCCTTATCCCTTCCCATCTCAGAGGGGGGAAAGTGTTCTTCATGAATGTGTCATCCCCCCCTCCCATGACACCATAACCAAATGAAGGGCAGGGACCCTGGTTTATTATGTCTATATTCCTAGTACCCAGAATACTGTTTAGTTTAAAATACTCCACAAATATTTTTTCAGCTGAACAGAAAGTGATTGGTGAGAAAGAAGAAAGTAAAGAAAGAAAGGGAAGGAGGGAAGGAAGGAAGAAAGGGATGGAGGAAAGCAAAAGAGGGAGGAAGGAAGGAAGAAAAGTGTTCTTGGGAATTCAGGACTTAATAAACTCAAAGCCAGTCAGCAAGACTGCCTGCTAATTGCAGATCACAGCCCGCTAGGAAGAGGAATCACATGGCAGATTGCAGAAGGTACTTAGAGGACACAGGGGGAAGGACAGTAACAGGAGCAGCTGCTTGCGGTGAACTGCCGTCTAACAAGGCAGCCAGGGAGGCACTGGGTGCATACGGAGGGCTGGAGGGAAAACAGATCATCTCCTGTGTACATGGCCCATATCCCTGACCCCTCCATTAGAATGACCTATTGTGTGTGAATGTGAATTTGACATGTAATCTACATAGACTTTGGGGTTGAATCCAATTTTGTCCACCTGGTAGATGAGTGTTGGTTAAATGATTTATATTCTCCCTGGAGGTCATAATTCCACTTAAGTGGTAACTGGGTCTTATTCAGCTATTCCAATTCTTATAGCTCCTATGATGTCTTCATACGACAGACTCAGTGTTATACATTTGTTGTGCTTGACATTTGTTGTGCTTGACAAATAGGATCTACTCAAGGTTTTGCCATGAACTGGTTTTGTGACATTGAAGAAATCATGTAACTTCTCTGGACCTCCATTTTCTGTCTAGGGGCACTGAAATGATCTATTTGACTTCTCCAGAAAACTCCAGGGATGTAGGGTGGGGGGCCTGGAAACAAAGCAAGGAGCTTGGAGTAGAGTGTCCATCTTTAACATTGTACAATCCTAAACCTTCCTTGCTGCCGGCATCCTGAGGACTTCCCCTTGATGCTAATCTGCAAGTGCCTCCTTGCTGGCTTCCCTCCCCTCCCTTGCATTGTACAAACTGTGTGTGTTGTGCGTATGTGTGTGTGTTGGGGGAAACTTTTCTCTATCAAAGATGACTGATGCACAGGAAAAAGTACTATGGTTTATATACAAATTAAAAAGGCAATTTAATAGAATTGCTATTTTCTTGAGAAGATTGCCTCATTTTTAAATACAAATAATAGAATACATCATCCTATCAAATATTCTTTAATTCCAAATTGTAAGCCAGTTAGTAGAGAAAAGGAGAAGTGAGATAGGAAAGAAGGAAGGGAGAAGAGAGGAAGATGGATGCCAAGCAGAGGAGTAAAGAGGAAGAGGCAGAAGAGAATAGAGGGAGGAAAGATGGGGAGAGGAGAGGAAAGAGAAGTGGAAACAGCAGAGAGCATCATGGGAGACAGAAGAAAACTGAGTCTGAATGCCCTTCATAGGCCCTGCTCCTCCCTCCCCAGGGCTGTCGTCTTTCATCTTTGGGTTATTTGTTCTCACTTGCCTTCAAAGTCTAAGTCTCTAATTCATCACTGTCCACAACCCAAGTCTTCATCTGTACTTTGAGTGATTTAAGGATTAAATCCACTGTAGGAACTTCAGTCATTTAAGGGAGGAATTCTTCTTTGGGCCATAGGGGCAGTGACAAGAGCAAAGTTTATCCTAGTGCCCTTGGAAATCAAGCAAACCCAGTCAGAGGGCTGGGCTTTTCCTCCCCTAAATGGAGGCAAAGCCACCTGTTTGTTGCTGAATTTTCCCCCTAAACAGTGACTGTTTTGATGTTATTGACAAAATAATGACCTCTGTACCCTGATAGCCAAATTGAAAGTTGGAGGCAGAGTTTTGGGAGGATTAGAAAAGAACAGCTTTATTGCTTTGCCAGGCAGAGGAGGCCACAGCAGGCTAGTGCCTTAAAGACTGTGAGCCCCAGGATTTTATAGAAAAATGGGTACAGAAGAGTGATAACAGTCAAAGTGTGAGCAGGGGCTACATTCCTTCCATCTTGATAGGAACTTGCTGTTGTTACAGAGGAATTTAGGTGGGTCTGCCCATTTTCTTGAGGATAAGTCCATGACCTCATTTCAAGACCTCTAGGGTAAAAGGATAAGTTATTCTAAGAAAAGAATGCATAGGGAGTGGGGCGTGTCAGTCATAAGATCAGTTTAGCCAGAAGTACAGGCCTGAGCAACTCAGTAGCCACCTTGTTAGTTCTCTACTCTTTCAGTGTCTGGAAATGTGGTCAGCATACCCATTCAGTGTCATGTCATTCATGGAGTAAGGAGAGGGATTCATAGATGCATATGGTAATGAAGCCTCCACGTCTGGTTGTGTGGGTTGTTCACTGAACAAGGGTGTCTGGCTCCAGAGATGCCCATATCCACTCATTTAGCCAAGCACCCAGCAAAAGCCATGTCTACTTGGAGGAAGTGATGCCTTTTCGTAATTTGCCCAAAGGCATCAGTGATCCTATGTGACCCAGAGTTCAATCAGAGCAGGGTTGCCTATTTATCTGAAGGAGGCTGCAAGATTGTGGGCAGCTCTCAAGGCTTAATCTGCACATGGGCTCCAGTACCTCCAAGATGGCAGTGGGAGAGGAGGGTGGACTACCCCAAATTTCACACCCATGTTACATTTGCTCTGTGGCTTGATCCTCATCACATCCCCATAGGTAGGTAAGGCAGGTGTTCCCTATTTTCAGATGAGGACACCATTGTTTAGAGAGACTGAAACATATGAAGGGCATGTAAGAGAAGTAAACTTGGGAATTTAGCACATTACTAGGCATAGGCGTTTCAATGAACAAAGGACCGTGGGAGCCAAGAACAGACATCGGTTATATAGGATCTGAGTCAGATGCTCTTGCTGACTTGCTGAAGAGGAATTTGGGGCTGCTGCCAAGTCCCTCTCATATCTAATTTTGGTCACTGTCAGGCAAGGGTGGGTCTTCCTTAAAGGACTACCAGGAGTGGACGACCCAGAGAATCGAGGTCCTTCCTCAAGGAACAGTCCCCTCTTTACCCTGGGAGGGGGCACTTCTGAAGCCTGAGTCTACATGACTCTGGGTCCCTGGCTCACACCAGAGGGTGCTGATGGAGGTCCTCAGAGAGACCTCCAGAAAGAGTCATGCATCCCCTTGTGACCACTAGAGGGTGCAGGCAAGGAACTGCCTCTGAGCACTATAGAGATGCTGAACAGATGGAATCAGTGATAGAGCCAAGGTATGGGGGCAGTTCTTACATAAGGGAACGCCCCAAGAGCAGTCATTGAGGAAGGAGTGGACATTGAAGTGAAGAGGCCAATAGTTGGTCAGTGTCTCTCAAAGGGTTTCCCGGAGAAGGCAAACAGATCAGTTCAATCATGCTCCTTGTCCTTAAAAAGTGAATCATCTAGTGGGCAAGGTGGGGGCCTCTTCTTCCACACGTTCAGTCTGACAGGGCAGGAAGGTATCGTTAAGGATTAAATGGGTGCTGCTACTGTGGAAAACAGTATGGAGATTCCTCAAAAGACTAGGAATAGACTTACCATATGACCCACTCATCCCGCTTCTAGGCGTATATCCAGGAGGAACCCTACTTCAAAACGATACCTGCACCCCAGTGTTCATAGCAGCACTATTTACAATAGCCAAGACATGGAAACAGCCTAAATGTCCATCAACAGATGACTGGATAAAGAAGGTGTGGTATATTTATACAATGGAATACTATCCAGCCATTAAAAATGACAACATAACGCCATTTGCAGCAACATGGATGTTCCTGGAGAATGTCATCCTAAGTGAAGTAAGCCAGAAAGAGAAAGAAAAATACCATATGAGATCGCTCATATGTGGAATCTAAAATAAAAAAGGAACACAAATACAAAACAGAAACAGACTCATAGACATAGAATAGAAACTTGTAGTTGCCAAGGGGGTGGCGGGTGGGAAGAGACAGACTGGGATTTGAAAATGTACAAGAGATAAACAAGATTATACTGTATAGCACAGGGAAATAGATACAAGATCTTGTGGTAGCTCACAGCAGAAAAAAATGTGACAATGAATATATGTATGTTTGTGTATAACTGAAAAATTGTGCTCTACACTGGAATTTGACACAACATTCTAAAATGACTATAACTCAATAAAAAAAAGTTAAAAAAAAAAGGATTAAATGGGAGGAGGAGGGGGAGGAACTCTGGGTTTGATTTATTTATCAAATCCTTCAAGTTTCTGCTGTTCGCTGAACCTGTGCCCAAACACATTTTGCCAATGTTTATAGCATTAGTAATTTTAAGAATAATATACTTTGGTTATACTGTACTTTATACTTTTCTAAGCATTTTCTCCCACATTATTTCATTTGTATCCGTCTCTGTAGGCAATACAAAAGAAACATAAAACATGATCCTTACCCTGAAGGAGCTTATTTTTAAACAGAGGATGGAAATACCGAGACAGTAAATAACACTACTGCTTGGTCAAAATTTTGCAGGTGAGGCCATTTCATCTATATTAAGAGAATGTGATATGTGACCACCATGAGCTGTGGTAGCTAGAAAAGACTTCACTAATGGAAGGCATTAGACTTACAAGTTAGCAGGGGTGTGACTGGGAAGAGCTAAAATGTTCCTCCAGGAATGATCATGGGAGATAGAGGGGTGGAAGGAGAGGAATGGGCAGGTGATTGTATAAATCACTTAAAAAATAATGAGAAATCTGGTTGATTAGCCACAGTACTGAGGGCTCACTAGTGGTCTCGAGAGCATAGTTGAGCCTACATACAGTGAGGAGCCAGAGTATGGTTGAGAAAATGTAGGTACCTTTGAGAGGCATTTGGGGAAAACTGAATCTGGTGTCGGTATGAGGATGGAGCTTATAGTGATGTGCCCAAGGCAAGGTGACAAGCTAGAAGGCCATTATAGTAAAGGGCTTAGGTTTTAGAATCAGACAGACCTTGATTTGAACCCTGGATTCTATTACTCAAGAGCTGAGGGTCCTTGAGTAAGATGCTCATGTTCTCAAAATTTGATTTCTTAACCCTTAAAAATTGAGATAATGGCACTTACTTTTCAAGATGGTTCCAGTGTTAATCAGGTCAGGGTATGCAGAGCACAGTGCCTAATTAGACACTGTTAGTTCTCCCATTCCTTCTGCTCTAAGTGAAGAGAGACTCTCAGGGAAATCATGTGTTGACCTATTGGTTCCAGCCAGAGAGAAGAGGACAACAAAAGGTGGCAGAAGTTGAGGTGTGAGTAGGCTGGCGGAGTGGTGATGAACTTGAAGTGACAATGGTACAGGTACGAGTAGAATGATCCCTGAGGCATTTGAAAATGTGATATTTGAGGGAGACCAAACTAAAGGTATAGCTTCAGGGACCCTTAATATAAAAGTGACAGTTGACGCTGTGTGTACAATGACAAGCTTTAGGACAGCAAGAGTGTAGAAAAGGCACTGAGACTTGTAGGGCTCCATTAAGTGGGGCTGGAGAAAGAAGAGGAGTAACTACTCTTTAAGAAAGAAAATGATCAGCATAGTTACAGGGTGTCAAACTTCCCAGACTTTCCAGAAAAAAAGGTCATATGCCAAACACTGAAGACAGGTAATAAAGCACAAGCTGGAGGAGAAGACATCTGATCTCCAAGAATGAGTCTCAGGTAATTAGAAGGAGTGGCAGGACTTGAGCACATCAGGAGTGCTGCTGAAGGGCATTGGGCATCAGGGAAAGACCCGAGCCAGCTGACCACAAAGGTAACTTCCAACTGGGCAGCAGTAGTCACCACTGTGGGAGGTCAGTGTTGTTCTGGCTGAGGGAAAGGGAAGTAGTTGTCAAGACAAATATTCAGAAATCTAACCCTAGAGGGGGAGGAAAGATATTTGAGGAAGGGACGCCAGTGTTCAGAGACAATAATATGGAGAGGATGCTGCATGTGTGAGGGTGAAAGGAAGGAAGGTGGAAAATATTAAATCATAGGGTGAGGGAACCTCAGAACTCAAAATAAGAGGCACTGTTTCTAGAAGTAGGAAAGAAAATAGCTCTAGACTTTAAGGGGAAGTGTTACTTTGAGAGAGAATGGATACATATCCCTCTGAAGACTAAGGAATAAAACATAAATTGAGGAGAATTGGACCCATGAGGGAGAGACTCCCCGTGGGCCTCAGACTTCTCAGAATAGTCCAGGAAGGCTCAGGAAAGGGGGCTTCCTATGGGGAACACACCAGAGCAGCCCAGGCACAGAAGAAAAGGATGAGCTAGAGGACACCCACTGAAGAATGACGAGGGGGTCGAGGACAGCCAAAGAAACCGAGGCTATTTCACCTGGAGAAGAGAAGGGCTACATGAGATTCGATGCCTGGCCTCAACTATGTGAAGAACTGACATGCAGGAGTAGACATCTGTGGGAACAAGAGGAACAGCTGATGGAAACTGCAGGAGGCAGATTCCACGTGAACATTGGCCAGAACTTTCTCATACTTATGGAGTGGAAAGGTGAGTGGTTGTCCCATGCGTGGTGTCCAGGAGACATGGGACAGTTTCTTGCCCACAATTCTTCACACATGATTCAGCATCAGAAGAGAGCCAGACTTCGGTGACTTTTAAGGCCCTTCCCACCAGCACAGCTGAAATCTCTGAATCTATAGTCATGTAAATTTAATTTAATTTAATTTAAAGAATCTCAAGGCTGGGAGGGTCTTTTAATCTAAGAAGCCATTTGACTCTTGAGCCCCATCTATGAGAGGCTCACTGTGTGATCACAGACTACAAAACATACCCAAGTCAAGCCTGAATCCACCAGTAACTGCTGGGGCACTGGGATTCTAGCAACTCACCATCTGGATAGAGAACAAATCTGTAGACCTCCCAGAGAACTCATTGTCAAGATGGTCCAGGTGAAACTTTCATTAGAACATTTCTCAATGAAAGAAGAAGTATATGTGGAATCCTGCATATAATTTTGAATTGCTCTCCACCCTTGTTTATTATTCGAAAACCCAAACTTATGATGCAAATGCTGGGTTATTATTCATATTTTAAAAGAATCCTTCACTTCACAAATTAATTCACTTTGGAATACTTTTAAGCAACAAATTCCAGAGATGAACTTAAGATGTACTCAGTTTTTCTCCCTTTCCACAAGTAAAAAGCTCTGTTGCACACAAATGTCCAAGAACTCGTGTGTCACACAAAGTGAATTCCACGAGTAACACAATATGACAAACACCTCTGCTTATTTGACCACACACAAGCCATCAGTGATCGGTTTGAGTCTGTCTAAAGGGAAGCTTAGCAGAAGACATCTAATGTGATCCAGAATTTCAAGATCTGCACCAGCCAGGGCTCTGTTTACCCAGGGAAGGGATGTAGAAAACATCAGAAATGCTCTCAGTGGCATTGGTAGAAAGTCCTACTGGTGTTGCTGCCACTGTTTACTAGCTGTGCAGCCTTGAGGGGAATGACTTAACATCTCTGAGCGTCAGTTCCTACATGTGTAAATTTACAAGGTTATTCTTAGGATTAGAGAGAACATCTACAAAGCAAGACACACACACACACACACACACACACACACACACACACACACACAGAGCCTGACACAGTAAGGAGTCCCTGTGCTGCTTCCCCAGGGCTGACTTCGCTTCTTAGCAAGCCAGTGACATAGCACATCCAGGACTGTTAATGACTTTTTATACAAGGCAGAGCCAAACTGCAAACTAAAACAGAAGTCAGTGCAAAACCCAGCTTCTCTGCCATGGCTGCAGCCTGCCAGGCAGTCTCACTCTGTCCTCTGGTGGGATATTCCAATTATAATAGTAAAGGAAGAGGGGCTCTGATTTTAGGAAGGCAAAAAGTAACAAGAGATGTGGGAGATGGATCACCTCCAAACATGTAGCCTCTTCCCTAATGGCCAGCTAATCCTGGTCCAGTTCCTAAGGGAGAAGGCTGATTGGGTGGGAGGCTGAGCTACAGAAGTAGGGTAGTAAAAGGGTGAGCTTTACATCCTTATAACACCTCTCAGTCCCCAAGAAATCCTCCAACAATCATCATCATCATTTTCACTATGGTTCAGTGGCAATTTTCATAATCTTATTTAAAAGTGAACAAAAGTGGGAGGAGGGTATAGCTAAAGTGGTAGAGTACATGCTTAGCATTTATGAGGTCCTGGGTTCCATCCCCAGTACCACCATCGAAAAACTAAATAAATAAACTTAATTACTTCCCTCTTCAAAAAAAAAAGTGAACAAAAACTTCTTTTAACTACATACTCACCAGAATAGCTAAAATGAAAGAAATGGAATGAAAATACTAAATATTGGGGAGCATGTGGTGGTGCTGCTGCTGGCGGGAGTATAAATTGGTACAATCAACTTTAGAAAACTGCTTGGCAGAATCTACTAAAGTTGACATTCAACTCTTAACACACAACAGTTGCACTCCTGGGTATATACAGAATAGAAATGTGCATTACAGTCACCCAAAGACATACTAGAACTGTGCTGTCCAACACATATAACTCTTTACATTTAAATTAACTATAATTTTAGAAAATTAAAAATCCAGTTCCTCAGTCACACCAGTCATGGCTCAGTTGCTCAACAGCCACATGTGAGTAGCGGCTGCCATACTGGACAGCACAGATGTAGAACATTTTCATCACTGCAGAAAGTTCCACAGGATTCTGTTCTAGAATGTTTGTAGCAGCATTCATCACAACAGCTCAAAACTAGAAACTACCCAAATGTCCATCAATAGCAAAACGGATGAATTAATTGTGGCACATCACACAGGGGAATACTTTAAAGTAATGAAAATGAACGAGCTACAACGACACGCAGCAACATAGGTAAATCTCACAAATGGAAGAAGCCACGCACACAGAGTACACGCTCTGCGATTCCACTTGTATAACGTTCCAGACCAGGCAAAACGAATCTATCCTGGCTACTGGCTGCTAAGCCAGGATAGTGGTTACCCTTGGCGGCAACGGTAGTGACAAGAAGGGAGCATGAGGGGACTTGGGGTGGGGGTGGGGGCTGGTATAGCTCTGTTTCTTCACCTGGGTGTTGTTCACAGGGAGTGTTCAGTTTATGAAGATTCAGCGAGCTGTGTGTACACTTAGGTCTTTCCTGCCTGCGTTTCATACTTCAATAAAAATTTTAAAAGTCCCCTTGGAAAATTTTGCTGCTACTAACGTTACCTACAGTCTAGGTTTGGGGGTAGCGTCTTTTCAACAGAGCAAACGTAGTTTTGAACTCATTGCCCCTCCCCGCCGCGAGGCCTCTCTGGACTTGGCCCAGAGGCCTTATGGACTCACCAAACGATCCGCAGAGTGTTCTACCTCCGCGCTGCGGACTGGGCCTGGCTCCGCGCCCGGGTCGCGACCGCCAGGACGCCTGGCTCTTCCAGTTTGAGGTTTCACCCCGGGGGCTGACCAGGCTCTCCCGGCGCTCGCCGTACGCTCCCTGCCCGGCGGGCTCCGACCGCCCCAGGCCTGCCTCACACGCGGCGCCCGACCCCGCGGCACCTGCGCCGCCCCCAGCGCTTCCGAGGCTCCTTCTCGCTGGCGCGGAGCAGGCGGAGGCGGAGCACTGAAGTGTGGTCACGGAGAATCCGCCGTTCTTCTCCGGCTCGGGCCCCTCGAGTTGGGAGAAGGCGCCCAGGACGTCCCCTCTGGGCCCTGACCATAAACGAAGGAAGAGGCGGCTGCGGTGGAGGCCTTGAACCAGCCCGCCTCCTGCACGCGCAGTTCCCGAGCGAAGCGCCCGCCCACCCGGCCCCACCCCGGCCGAGCTGTGAGGGCTCAGGTCAGCCCGGCGGCGCCCGGGAACCTCGAGGCGCGGGATCTCTAGAAGCCCTGCCGAGGGCGCCTGGGTTTCTCCTTCAGACCTTTTCCTCCCTGCAGCGATGGATTAGAGCAGACTCGAGGTTTTGCTTGGAACCTTCCCCTTTCAACTTCCCCTTCGGTCGAATCCCCCGCACCCAACCAAGGTGCAAGCCTCTGAAAAGTTTGCCCCCCTTGCCAGTCCCGCCTGGTGCCTCCTGCCCCTGGCTAACCAGCCATGGCTCTGACCCACCTCTGTGTTGCTATTCTGAGTCCTCGGGCCTGTCCGGCTCTCCCCGCCACCTGGGAGTGCCTCCAAGGCACAACACAGTCCTGGGCTTCTGAATTATAGCACTGGCCTGGCCTATAACACGCGTGCAACGCTTGATGCAAATCAGACACTGCCCTAAAGCTGCTTTTATACCGATCATCTCTAATTTTCAAAGCCAAGGTGATTGGTATGCGAGCGTTTACATACATAAACGTTCATTGAGTTGTACACTTAATACTTGCTCATTTTACTGTAAGAAAAAAAAACCCTACATAAGAGGTGCTATAAGCATACTCATTTTATAGAGGAGGAAACTGAGGTTCAGAATGCTCCTAACTTATACCAAATCTTTACTGCTAATTGTGGTGGTGCTGAGATTAGAACGGAGGCAGCCTGACTCCAGAGTCCATCCTCTTAAGCCCTCAAGATTAGGCTCTGTAGAGGAAGAGAGAAAAAAAAAAAGATGCTGGCCGTCTAGAATCTATTCCACCAACTCCACCAGTAGTGCCTACCCACTTCTTGAGCCCAAGTCTTTGGATGGGGAGGGATGATCTACTTATTCAGGGAAGCAAGGAGGGTTTGAGTCAGAAGTGATGTCTGAAATCATAGTCTATCCTTCTCTCTGTCTTAGAGCTCAGAAACCAGAGCTCAGAGGGGCACTTACTTGATCTGCTCAAAGTCTCATGGGTCATTAGAAGGCCAGCCTGGATTTTACAATTACTCCTGGCTCACAAGACAATCAGTGAAGCAGCAGTTTGGGCCAGGGAGGGTTTCTTTCTCCCTCGGAGAGGGAGGTCAAGGAAGAGGTAGCTGTTAGTCAAGGGTTTTCACCCTCTGATGGCCAAGGCACTGGAACCCCAGTAACTGAGCAGTACGGAAATCTTTCATCGAAGAGATGTGAGCTATTTATACTTGGAGATTGCAGGATCTTGGGAAGGGTAGATCTCGGGAAGGGGGCTGGTCCAGACTGCCTTTAAGTATCCCAAGACACGCAAACTACGCAGAAGCCAATCCTTAAAACCAGCTCTGTTTCCTCTTTGAGGGTCACATGCCTCTTTTCCAGAACAGGAGGGGATGGATGCAGAGTGAAGGAAGATTAATTCGGGCCAGGAGGAAGCCAGGCAAGGAAGGTGGGGATCCGGCACTAGGGAGCATTTTGAGGCCATGGCCCAGCAGGATACAGACAAGGATGGGGAAAAAGGAGTTGCTTGCTTAGGAAACCCCCAGCGGAGCAATGGAGTCCGCTCCCAGAGACTTGGGTTCCTAGCGCACTTGCCGAAATCCCGTCTTGCAAGTGAGCGCGCCGTGCAGGGCAGCATCTTGATCACTAATCATACTCCTCACCTAGTGAATGTAGGGGAAGTTGAATTGGGTCCTAGATGCAGGTCCCAGATTTATCATACACATCCCAGGTTTCCAACCCCACTCCACCTGAGTCCTCGCTTTCTTCCCTATCCCTGAGTCTTCCCCAACCCTAAACTTTGTATCCTCGTATCAAGGTCATCACCAAGTTCTCAGCCTCTTTTCCTACGTTTTGAGCTGTTGGGCAAGGGACGATGATCTCTTGGGGAAGCGATGTCCCCAGGCAGCATCATGGGGTACCCAAGACAGAAGTTTTCTCTGGGAATGGGCTAGGTGGCTCATCTCCCACGACCACTTCAGGTTTTCTGGCTCTGCCCAGGTAGGTTAAGAGTTTAGCTCTGCCTCTCCTTTGCAGCTAGCACCCAATGCCAAAGTTCCACACCACTGGGGACATCCGCATTGGGGAAGGTGGCGCTGAAGGAGACTGACCCCGTGTTATCTGTCCCAGAGGGAAAAGATGCCAACCTGCCCCCCCCACAACCTCAGGCCCTCACGTGGAGGGAGAGAGACAAATAAATCTTTGCATGACACTATGTTGTGATATTGGAAAGTACCTAAGACTCTGATGGCACTTACGAGGGTGATTACCTCCACTTGGGTGGCTCAGGAAAAAAGTGTGGCCTTGAAGGAGGAGAAAGAGCTCACCAGAAAGATGAGGGTACTAGGGCATTTCAGACAAGGGGGTGGGGGGTGGCATGTGCAGAGAAGCACGGGAGGCTCCAACAGCAAAGCACTGCTTAGGCTGGCTTCCTTTTTGTCATTCATGCATCAGCTTAATCTCCTCAACGTGGCTTTCTCTGACCACCTACTCGAAAAGAATCCTCCCTCCAGTACCTGGTTCTATTTCTTTTTTAGAATTTAACTACTACGTGTTTTTACATTTATTTGTTAGTTGTCTATCTCCCCACCACACACACCCCTTCAAATAAACTTCCTAAGCTTGAGGGAACAGGTTTTTTTCACCGTCCCCAATAGCCAGAACGGGGGAGTTCACCTATATTAGTAGTATCAGTATGAATGAATACTTTTGAATAGATCAAGGAATGAATGAATGAGTCCTTAGCGGCTGCAGGCATTGAGAAACGTGTCAGGAAGCAAGAATTCCCTCCATGCCCTTAGCCTAAGCAACTTAAGGGAATATAATAGCTCCAGAAGAGAAGGCTCATTTGGAAGTGGACTTGGGGCGCCACGGTGGTGAAAGTGATGGTGGGAGGCGGTGTCCCAGCTCCAGTGCGACTTGAGAGAAGAAGGAACTGGCAGCGAGGAGCTGAGGGACCGGCAGTCCGGTGCACTAACTCTAGCCCGGCTCTGGGGTCTTTCTGCATCAAGAGAGGCGAGGGGAGGGCGTATCTTCGCCCCCCAGGCGCCGCCTTTCCAGCATCCCGCTAGGCCCTTTTGGACGCGTCCAAGCCTCATCCTGGGCGGTCAGTCGGTTTTGGAGGATTCCTTTGCCTGCCTCCCTCCCTCCCTCCCCTCTTTTTTCTTCCTCATCCTCCGAGGCTCTGCAGCTCTCCAGCCCGGCGGCCCCGCAGCAAACTAGCAGCCCCCGCCCCCTCCTGTAAGGGCGAAATTGCTAAACTTGTAGCAATAATGACCCTGCATTCAGGCCGCCGACTCCCGCTGAACGTCTCCGCGCCCCGGCCGGCCGGGCCTAATCAGCGCGCCCCTCCCTGCTGCCCGCCCAGCCCCCGTCCCCCCTTGTCGCCCCTCCCCCAGCGCACAAAAAGTGGGGAACAAAACCCGCGCGCATTTCTCTGTCCCTCTGTTGAGCAGACTGCTGCACAAAGCCCCCGCTCTGAGAAGCAATGGGGAGCTCGGGGAGGGGGGGACGTCAATCCCGACGCTCTGGGGTTTTTGTTCGCGCAGGGGACTTCGCCTTCCTACCACACCTTTTGTTCGGGACTCCAATAAAAAGCCATTCTTTCCGCACCTTCCCGGCCCGGAGCCGCCTTTCAGCAAGGCCCGGCCCCACAATGGCGCGGCGCTCTGAGGCCTCCCCATTCACCCGCCTTGGCACGCTCACAATCGGCCGTGTGGCAGCACAGCCCTCGCACAGGCATTCTCCGCAAGTGACAAGGAGCCGCATAAAGCCGCGGCCGCCGGGGGAGAAGGGAGGGCGGCCGAGGGGGAGAACTCGGCCGCCGCGGGGCGTAGCGCCCCCGGGCGCGCTGGAAGCCGGGGCGGCGGCTGTAGATGAAGCCGCCTTCTCGCCTCCTAAGGCTAGGCCTGGGAGCTAGGTTTCCTTTTCCCTGGAGACCCTCGACATGGGACAGAATCTAAGTCTTGATCTAACGCAGACCCAGATACTAGCCCAAGCATCTGGGTGAAACTTGGGGGGATTACAAAGCCCAGGACCTCAAAAGACCTTGAGTCTCCAACCTGTCTTCCTTACAAGAGTAAAGAGAAATTAAAGAACAAAGCCTTGGGGAGACCAGACTTGAAGCCTGGGGGCTAGGGCGGGGGAGACCAGGCCTGCGATCGCCAAGGGGTACTGCTTTCCCTGGCGCATCTTTGCTTTCCCCACCCGCCCTGTTTAAAGGATCCTCTCTCTCTTACTCTCGCTCTCTCTCTCTCTCTCTCTCTCTCTCTCTTTTTTTTTTTTGACTAAATAAAGTCTGTAGCCGGCCAACGGTTTGAAAATATTGCACCTTGTTTATTGACTCCTGTAGTGTATGGCAGCGGGTGTGTACATGGTGTGTGGATATAGTTAGATATATATTATATGTGTTGAATACAGAATATGAAACAGAAAGGAAACCCAGTAACACCTTCGGTGGGCCACCAGGTCCCAGATTTGTTCGGCCCCCAACTTTTGATCTCGCTTCTCTGGTTTTTCTCGCAGAGTCCTACCCCGCCTGACAATCCAGAAATCCAGGCCAAGGTATTCCTTGCGGAGGGCAGGCGATTCGAAAAGGAAAATGGACTGTGGTGTGGCGCTCCGACCCCGCAAAGGGGGCAGAGGGTCTGTAGGGCCTGGGATTTCTCAAGCCACTACGCCCATTTTTCTCTCCTTCATGCTTTTTTCGTCCTTGAGTTCTCTGCCAGTGCCTCGCGGAGGCCGCGGGAAGGCCGAGGGAGAAAAGCCCTTCTCGCTCTGGGAGAACCGAGCGGCAGCCAGAGTCCCAGCCTCTCGCACTCCTTTCGGAGCCAGGCTCGGGGCCATCATCCTCTCGGCACCCAGCCGGCGTTTCTGCCTTATAGACAGTCTCCGCGACAGCTACCGGGTATTTTCACCCCTGAGCCCCGTTCCCCAGGCGTCGCGTGAGCTGCGCTTCGGGGGGGCCCTGGGAAGCGAGACGTGTGTGTGTATACATACATTTATATTTTTAACGAGGGGACCTGGCCTTTCCTTGGATCCAGCCTTTCTCGCACTTCAGTCCCGCGGCGCCAGGCTGCGGAGGGGCGCCAGCCGCGTGACCTGACCAGTCCCTACCAGGCCCGGATGCCCTGCAAGGTGCCCTGAGCGCACGCGGCCCCAGCCGCCGCACCCTGATGCAAGGGCTGAGTGCCGCCACCGCCGCCAAAGCCTCCCAGGTTGTTCACGTTCACAAAGGGGCCGCCTCCGGCCGCACTGCAGGCAGGCTGCATGGCCGAAGCCGCCGCGCTGGCCCCGCTGCTGCCACCACCGCTACCTCCCGCCGGGTACGCACAGCCGTAGCTGCCGCTATAGGCCGCGGCGGCGGCGGCTGCAGCAGCGGCGGCCGCGGCGGCGGCTGCCGAGTTCCCATAACCGTAGGCGGGGAAGCTGTTGTAGGAGTAGGCGCCCGCGCTCACACTGTAGGGCGCGCCGTAGGCTGGCGCGCCGGGAGTGACGCACGGCTTGCCGTCCCGCACCAGCACCGGTACGGCCACGCGGCGCGGCGGCGGCGGGGGCGCGTGGGCGCCCAGCTCCAGAGACTTGTCCTGCCGTTGTCTCTTGCACTTGTACCTGCGATTCTGGAACCAGATCTTCACCTGCGTGGACGTGAGCTTCAGGCTGCTGGCGAGGTGCTCACGCTCAGGAGCCGACAGGTACCGCTGCTGCTTGAATCTGCGTTCCAGCTCGAAGACCTGGGCTTGCGAGAAGAGGACCCGGGGCTTCCGGCGGCTTCGTGGCTTCGGCCTTTCGCTGTCCTCCGCCGTCTTACAGTCTCCAGCCGCCTCCTGAGGTTTCTTCAGCTGGCAGCTTTCTGCGGAAGAAGCAAAACAACAGAATCCCTTAGCTGTTTCTGCCCTCATCGCAGCTCTGGTTCAGAGCACTGTGGCCCTTTATGGTGGCAGCGCGGGGCGTGCGGTAATAACTGCCTGGACTTTTGGTAAAGTTTGTGGCTCCTGGCTCCGTGGGACCCTGTGACAGCCCAAGGGCCCTCAGAATGCCCTTGGCGGGCGGAGGCAACACTCCGTGGGGAGGGGTAGTGCGCATTTATTTAGAACTTAAGCATCTGCGAGAGATTACCCTGTATTAAATGTGCGGCTCGGCGTGCTAATGACTATTTTCAGGATGAAAGTTAACAACAGTATTTGCAAACTCGTTTGCCTTCTACTCCGTCATGAATAGCTGAAGGTGTGAGACATATCGGTATTTGGAGGTTGGTGTGCATGAGTTGCGCGAAAATCTTTCTGCTCAGAAATATCTGAGTATTACTCTTGTGTATTGTCCAGGGACTATTTTTTTTGCATTTAAAAGCCTACATTCACACAGCTAAATGTCTGCGTGATGACATCTGTGTTACCTTAGAAAAAGAAATTTGATTGACTAATGCAGTTTCGTATCAATTTTAGGCCCAGGGGAGTTGTCAGAGCACAGGCCTTGTCTTCTGACACAACAAACTTCCTCTTGGGGAAAGAGATTCTTTGGTTCCGTCCCTCAGAAACAAACATTTCTAGGAGTCTTTATTCAGTTATCTTATTTCCCTATCCAATTCACCTCCCGTCCTACTTGAACTGCCGGGCTCTTACTAAATTCCGCCTGTTTTTCACTCCGCCTAAAGCCCCACAGCCTGGGACACAAAGCAAAACATTAACAATTTTTAAAAAAAGGCCGGTGCCCTAGGGGTATGAGTGCTGTGGTCGCCCGGAATGGACTGTATTCCCACGCTCCATCCCACCATCCCCTCCCTCTCTGCCTGGTGCCTTGGGTGCGAGGACGCTGAGTTCCAAACGAAGAACTGAGGAAATAACCCAGCTGGACTCTACCAAAGTTCCTGCTCCCTGAGCACGCTAGGGACACAATCTGCTTAAACCGTCTTTTGCAAGAGGGAGTGGCTGCCCTGGTCTCAGAAAACTCCTCTCATGCTAGAGGGAAAGGGGGAATGGTTCAGGCTCGTGCCCCTCTGGCTGTTGGGAAGACCAAAACTACTGTGTTGTTAGGACCCAGCAGCTGATCACGTTGCTCATCAGCATCAGGGCAGCAATAACTACTTTCCCTTCCCTCGGGGGCTGCATCTTTCCCCGGCCTCTGGGGGAGTAGTTGGCAGAGTCACCTCGTCCTTTTCCCTCCGTCTTGCAGGCACCTGCACTTTGCAGAGCTGTAGTTGACCACAGCCAGGCATGACCCAAGCAAAGATTAAAGGAGCGGGCATTAGAGCTAGCAAGGTTTGCGGGCACTCAGCCATTGCTCCAGATGTGTGATGCGTTTCATGCCCCCCTCCCTCTACTCACTTTGGCTGCGGTCCCTCACGATTTCGGACTCCTCTTCGTGTTCCTTAGGCCCGCTGCACGAGTCTCGCAGAACCGTGTGGACATAGTTCTGAGGGCACAGTCCCGAATCCCCGTGGCCGTCGGCTGTAGCTAATGAGTTTAAATAGGACAGTTTCTCGCCCTCTTCTTCCTCGTCCTCCTCCCCTCCGTCTGAAAATTGCGTCCCCTCAGCAGCGGCCAGCATGCAGGGCGCCGAGTGAAAGTGGTGCTCCAAGTCCGTCTGCAAGTGCGCGCCGTGGAAGTGCTGTTGCTGTTGCTGCTCCAGATTCAAAATGTCTTTGACTGAGAAAGGGGTGGAGGTGACCGGGCTTGGTAACATCATCAGGGCCACTTAATTGTCCAGACCAAATACTCAATAAATCCCGGCGGGGGCGGGGAGGCAGTGCGGCGGCTCCAGTTCTCCTTCTGGACTCCGCCGCTGCTGCCGAGTACGGCTTTTGACAGACGCGGTCCCACTTCAGTCTAAATCGCCTCCATTGGCCCGGACCTGGGGGTCTGGGTTTTGTTACAGCCACTGCAGGGACTGGGGCCGGGGCTGCGAAGCCTGAGTCCGGGGGTCGTGCGTCACGTCGGGGGCGGGGCTCTCGCCTAGGCCTCCCTCTCCATTGGTTCCAGCTCATGTGGACCACGCCCCCCTGCATCCACTGAGTCGGGGTGCCGTGGCGCTACCTTAAGAAATAGACAAGGACTAGTATAGAGCGGCGAAGTCCAGGTCGCTGCGGGCGAAGCTACACTGACCTGGGAACGCGAACTACCGATTCCCACCCTGCCTGGCCGCGCCTTCCCGGCCAGGGCCAGTTCTGGGAGGCTTCCTGTCCGCGAACAAACTGCCAGGAAGGATAGCTCAGGAGCGTGGTTTTTCCACCTGCTACGGGACAGGAAAACCTCCTGGCTTGTAAATACCCGGCACTGGATCCCCAAGGAGATGGAGTGTTTCATATACCTATGGATGGGCGACGTGTGTGTTCCCGCCTTGTTGACTTTGCTCAAGCTGTTCCCTCCACTCGGAACGTCTTCCCCGCCCTTTTCTCCATTAGTCGAAAGCTGTTCTCCGAAGCTCTGCTCACATACCACCTCTTCGAAGGAATCGCTCCCTGATCGCCTAGCTGGAAGTCATCTCTCTCGCTTCTGAACTTGCAGCGCGTGTTAGTAAAGGACATTCGTGCCGCTTATCACTATTGCTATATTGCCTGCCTGGCCTCCCCGGGTAAACTATGAGCCCCCGAGGCTCCTGGTTGCATTTGCTTTCGTAGCCCTTCCAGCGGCTGAACTAAGCAGGTATGTGAGAGACAGGAAGATGGAGTTATTACTGAACTTAGTTGTCTGATAAAGTTGGTTTGAATCCTGGCCTACTGAGTGTATATATAGCCTTGGGCGTTTCTAAGCCTCAGTTTCTCTGTCTACAAAAAGAAGACAGTAATACCTTTTTCAGGGTTGTTGCTAGGGATAAATGAGGCAAAACATGCCAGGAGTTTAGAGCATGGCCCGCGCTTGTTAGTGCTCAATACGTGTCAACTACCGCTATTCTGCATCAGAGGTCAGGCAGTGTTTGTTGACTGCATTGATGACGTGTCTGGAGTGCCACACACACTGGGCGGTTTCATACGGTCTTGAGAGCAGGATCTGTCTTCACAAGGGAGGTGACCCACCATGGAGGCCGTCTTTTCCGCCTATTGAAATTGGGCGCCTGGGTCTAGGCCTTGGCCCTCCGAGGCATCTTTCTAACTTCCCCAACCCGCATGTCTTCTGACCCCCTCCTGCGGCCCTGGTTATTCTGTGGGCGAATCTGTTTTGTGGGATCCCCTGAGATTCTGGGAACTCCTCGATGGTGGGGATCATCTGCACAATAGGCATTCGCCGGCCACCACGTCTAGCCCAGAGAGGAGCAGCAGCCCACAAAAAACCCGTGCGCAGCGCTAGCCTTAAAAAAAAATAGGGACAAGTTCTGGCCAAACCTTGTTGCTCCTCATCCAGCCTAGGTGGCCAAGATGTTGGAGCTGGGGGAACCCTGGCCTCAGCTTGAAGGGGCGGATGGAAGGTTTAGGGACTGTGGACAACGCCTCCAAGCGGCGGCAGACACAAGGCAGACACGAGATGGTAGTGGGGAGCGAGAGTGGAGAGCTGTCATGGGGACGGCGGGGGAGGGGGCCCGCAACGGCGGGAGCAGTGGGTGCCCATGGCTGAGGAGAGAAAGAACAGCCAGTCGGGAGAGGGGAGAGGCGGGGCTGTTCAAGAGGGAGCGGAAATGGTGCGGGGAGTCTGCCCCTGGGGCCGCCCGGGGAGCTGGGATTCGTCTCAGGCCACGTGCGCCGGGGACTACATAGGTGGCGGCGACCTGCAGCCCTCGGTGAGCTGGGCTTTGCGTCAGGACTACCATCTCAGTCGCAGGGGCGCCTGGTGCCTTTCTACTTTGAATTCTGAGACTACTGACGCCTCAGGCGGAGCCGGCGTCTCCAAACCAGGCCGCGGAACTGCAGAGAGAAGAATGCGCCTGCTTTTGCTGCGGATTGCGAGCGCTCCCGCGCAAAGATCCAGAGAGAAGGTGGGGGTGAGTGCTGGGCACTGCAGGGTAGGGGTCCTTGAGTGTGTACGTCGCGGTGGCATGTGGAGTATAAAAGAAGGAAGCTGCCTCTAGCCCCATTCTTCACTCTTATTTCGATGGCTAGACTGTCGTTGGGAATGTTTCTGCTTCCCCCTTGGTCCCCCCAATGTTTTTTTGCCTCTGTGGCTGATTTTCTTGAGTGATTTCAAGATTCAGAAAAAGAAAAAAAAAAGGCAAAAGCTACGGAAAATATCTCTCCCCAGTTTCCAACCGAAATCCGCATCTCTCCTTGCTACCACTCTTGCTTCTCCACGGTGCTTCGCTCCCAGGGTTTCCCTAAGCTCATCCCCAAGAATCCCTATCTTAGAATCCTTGGCCTGGGGTGCCGGGAACACGGAGACACGCCCACACGCCCGCTGCTGCCTTCCCGGGTCCACCGAGTTGCTGCCTTCCTGAGCACGCAGAAGGCTGTCTCCCACCTGCAGGCCCGCGCGGTTCGCTCTCCTCCAAGCCCGCTGCCACCACTACCCTGCCAGGTACCCTTGGCCCAGGCATGAATGGTTCTCTCCTGAAGCTCCTGACCAGATCGCTTCTCCGCAGGCGTCCGCCGGACGCAGTTCAGGCCCGCAGAGCTGGAGGCCCGTGAGGAGCCGGAGTGTGAGGAACACAGGGGAATGGGCCTAGCAGTCAATTTCTATGCCCTGTCCATTTTTTCTCTTTCCACCTCCAACTCTGCTGATCTGGCGGGCGGAAGACTTCTACCCGTTTACCTGGAGCTGATTTTGGCCATATGCTCTGAGCAGGGACTCGGGAGGCTCCCTTTGGTCTGTCTGCTTCACCCCGCAGCGGAGCTTCCCTGCAGGGATCCCAGCCAGGCCAGTCACATCTAGGGAGCCCGCCTTTCCTCGGTCCGCAGCAACGACGACCGAGAGCGAGTGCGCCGCCAGCTGCGCGCCGCTGTCCTGAACGAAAACGCCAGAGCAGTAGTTACACGTAACAGCAGCGGTCGATTCTTGAGAGTCACTTATCTGAATGTGGAATCTGGTTCCAGCGCGTATCCAGTTACTACCGCGTTCTAGGGGTATTTGCATTCTCTTGTCGGAAGAGAGGATCTTTGAAATCCCAGAGCTGTGCTCGACTAATAATAGGTTTTCGTTCCAGACAGTTTAGCTAATTACTGTCAGATAAAGTAAATATCTTTGCATCCGTGGAAGCGTTTGGTTTTATTTTAGTCGAGTGCATCTGCATACACTCGGTTTTGTCACATTATACATTTTATACGTCTTTCTCCTTCCACGTATGATTAAAGATAGTAGTAAAATGATGACAAATTATCTAAAGAGAAGTGCTATATAGATACATAGGCTATATATAAACTTACACCTTTTAAGGAGAAAAGCCACATGCTAATCATTACAACAAACATATTATCAAATAAAAATGTAGTGAATATTTGAAAACTGTAAAGTGTTCCCATAAATTAGTCTTCTTGACACAAAAATTGCTTAATATACGTATAAATATAGGCAGATAGTTGATCATTTTAATCATATATGCCACTGCTTATGCTGGTACTCTTCATCTGCTTAAATTTCCATTTAATTATATAATCATGGCTCCCCCAAAAAAGTTGAAAGTTATTGTGGCAGTTATGGTCACTTTCTAATCTAAATGTAGTAGCACAGTCAGAAGTGATTTTCTATTAAGGCATGAAAAACTGAGATGAACTCAGCTAGCCCAAACTATGTGATAACATTTCAGGTGAATGTTTTTCTTTGAATTTTCTTTTTTTCTTTCTATCCTACTGTCCTTTCACTGCTCTCTTAGAAATTTCATTTCTGGTTACCTTACCAAAAACAAAAACAAAAACAAAAAAAAGACGAGAAAGAAAAAATATCCTCTTTTGCAGGAGCACTAAATAGGTTTTTGTTCTTTTGTTGCTGCTGCTGCTGGCATGTATATGTGTATGTATTTTAGTTTGGTTTTTAGTTGAGAGATATTAGAAAGTTATCCAAATTTTTCAGCAATCTAGAGGCTAGTGTTTGGGAGAAGGGTCATATTTTCTACTTTTAAAGAAATGTCAACTAGGTACATCAGTCCCAGAAAACATTAAACTGATCTAATTCCTTGAGAGGAATTTTTCCTCATTTAACAAATTTGGTAAGAGATTTTAAAATGGCATTTTGAGTATTTTAGCTTGTTTTTGTACTTGTATGGCATTTGTATAAATGCCAGATTTTCCCAGATTGTGTTTGGAATTGAGTTTTCTAAATAACCCACCACTTCTTTTCTCTGGGAGAAAATCAGTCCAAATTCTGTAATCCCTGTAGTTCTTTGTAAATTGCAGGCCCTTGCTGAGGAAGTGAGTTTCGATTTCTTAAGGAGAGGACCTTTCAAACCTATGTGTATCGGCCCAACTCCAAAAAACTTTAAGTTAACAATGTAAATATAGCTTTCGTCACCAAAAGCAGTTCTGTTTTGCCAATAAAACACACAGGTCAGAAAAGCTAACTTAGTTGAATGAAAGTCAATATATTTTCAAACAAAAACACCTAAATAAAAGACATCTATACACAGACATTTATTTGTATTATTTGCGTGTGTTTTGGGGGAGTGCTGTGAGCAGTTTTAACTTGGGGATTAAACTGGAATTCTGGTTGCATTCTTTACCTTTTTTTTTTAATAATAAAGTGTGAGTTTAACTTCCTGTATCAAAAATTCAATGCCTTTAGACCTTTTAAAATATAATCTGACTTCAGAGGAACGGCGGCAGACTTTGGCGAATTAATTCACTTAAACCAGAGCGCCTGCCTGTTCCAAGCACCAAGAGTTGCGGGTTGAGAGTCGGCGAGGGATGTGGTTGCATCGCCCAAGAAGCAGAGATTCATGAATCTTCCTAGCTCGACCTTTTCAACTCTTGTCTGCTTTCAACCACAAACCGAGGGACCTTGGCCTCCTCGGACGCAGAACTCTTTTCCCCAAATCTCCCTGGGGGTCAAGTTCGAGCGAATAACTTAAAACCGTTTAAGAACGAAAAAGACCTTTCTCACTTGGAAAGAAACGTTCGCCGATGTCTTGTCGCGTAAGTAACGATTTATATCCCGCTCTCGCTGTGTTCAGCCTGGAGTTCCCGGTCTTTGGTCGGCACCTGGAGAGCGATTCCAAAGGTGCGGCAGGACCTTCTCTCCGTCAGTGGGCGACTGTGTCTGCGGGCCTAGCTGCCCACTTGCCCTTGGTTCCCTGAAGCTCCGGGAGCACCGAACAACTACCACTGCCCTGGCGACCGTCCCGGCTTGCCTGACCCTGCGGGGATGTTGGGGGTGGGAGAGCGTGGGCTGCTGGCCTTGCTCAAAACTCGCCAGGGACCCGACCGGCAAGGACCGAGGCCCCAGGCGGCCGTGGCGCACTGGGGCGCACAGCCACAGGGATAGAAAGCGTGACGCGCTGGGGCAGTCAGGTCCCGGCCGGCAACTCGAGGCCGCTGGACTCGGCAGCCTCACCCTGCGGACACGCAGGTGAGTCAGGTCGGAGTTCAAGAGTTCAGTGGCCTCGAGGCTCCGGGGACCGTCAAGTCGCCGGGCCCTGCTCCGCCCTGCAGCCAAGAGCGCCGCGTCTCCAAGCCCGTGCACTTGGTTCGCGCTGGTTGCGGCCGGGAGTCCGCGGCTTCTCCCGGCGCATCTTTTCTTCGGCGGCCGGCCAAGAGCCCGGCGGCCCTAGCGAGGAGTCCCGGGGAGACGCGGGCAGAGCTTCTGTCATTGAACCTGCCTGTAGGCTCCCAAACTCCGCTCAACCTCTCCGCACTCCCACCAACCGGAGAGGACGACTTCCTTACCTCTCGCGGCTCGCGACACTCGGAGACCTTGTAGATCCACTGAGTCCTGGACCCCAGAACTTCCGTGGCCTTCCTCCTCCTCCTCGAAGCCAGTCTGTTCCCCCTTTCGGGACCATTTCTCTTTCACTGGGCCCATCTTACTCCCCCACTCCGTCCCTTCCTCACTCTCCCTTTTCCCTCACCACCCTTCCCCCATGTCCTTTCTCCCTCACGTCCTCCCCCTCTCTCAGGACTCCCTTCTTGTCCAGTCTCCACCCCCCACCCCCATTTCACTCTTTCTTATTTTTTCACTCCCCTCTCCCTTCCCCCATCTTATTTCATTCCCTTTGCTCTTCTTTCTGGCTCCTGCACTCCATCACTCTCCTGCTTTTTGTCCCTGGAACCAGCAGGTGTTTGATATGGAGGGAATCAAACACATCTGCCTTGCACTGGAGGGCCCCACTCCTTGCCCCAGACCCCTCTCCCCCATTCCACCCCTGTGCTTACTCTGTCTCAAGAGCTGCTCATAAAAATGCTCAAGCACCCTTGGGTGTGTGAAAGGGACACTCCTCTGTACCCTGCTCCAGCCTGTAGGACCTTTCCCACTTCCCAGCATCTCAACTCCCAACAGCCTCAGTTATGAGCCTTGACGGGTCTGTGGGGCTCCAGGTGGCGGGTTTGGCCACCCTCCCCGTGGAAATCCCCGCTCCAGGCAGATCCTGCAGAGCCTCCATTTCCTTCTATTGTGGCAATCCGGAGAGGATCACAGGGGAGCTGAAGGCGACCATAAGGCCTGGGCCCCAGGCATCCCTTGAGAGCACAGATGGGGCTCCTAGACCAGGGCCGACCCCCTCCCCCACTCTATACAGACAGAACAGACTGAACTAACCTTCCCTTCTCTGTTTCCTGCCAGCCCTGCTTTAGATTAGGGGGCTGTTTACTCTTGAGATCACCCCAGCTGGGGAGCATTTCAGGGACTGCTTTAAAATGCAGGGGCCAAATCTGAGAGGACAGTGGGATCCCTGGTTCTCACGCTAGCCAGCAGGGGCAAGGACTGAGCACTCTGTACATGTTTCTGGCCCACTTTGCTGCTATGGGACTCACTAATGGGGCAACTGAGTCAGTGGCCTCTGGAGAAAAGAGAGGGTCTGAGGCCTTCTCCCCTATGAGTCGGGCTACCCAGCTGCAAGGTAGGCAGCCAGCCAACCTTTACCCTTTTACCTCCCATCTGCAACCACTTTTCTGAGGTTGCATCACTTTGATAAATATGTGTTTCCAACAGATGGACAGAGACCTGACATATATGTTTCTATGGATTTATCTTTCTCCTCGAATGGAATGAAAAGGAAGGTGGTTTCCTGTGTGAACACATCAGCGTGTGCACACGTGGATAAGCATGGGGAAGAAGGCACTCAGGACTCCCTATAAATGTAGCTTCCACATTAGTGCTCTCCTTTTTCAGAGAGTGTCATCGAAACAGGAGGACTGGGCTAACACTCATTCTGAATCCTCCTCCCTCCCTTTTTCCTCACAATAATGTGAATTACTGGTGGCGACATGAAATTTGGAGAGAAATGTTTATACAATCCAAGATGAAAACTAGCTTCCACTATAATCAGATGCATTATTTCCATACAGGCAATTTATAGGATCATTACAATTAGTCTTGTACAAAGTGGTCCCATAAGGACCTGTCTAAGTTGAAGAGAAGAGGGAATAGATTTTATTACCAGGGTTGTAATGACGGTGTGTGTTCTTGAAAGTAATAAAAACCATATTGAAATTATTCTGCAATTTATACTTTAAAAAATCCATCCCCCATTAGTATAGTAAAGAGGGTGGCCTGTGTTATGTGTGTGTACATAATTGTGCCCACACACATAAAGTAAGTGAACATGGATGCTGGCACTATGAATGTTTTATACTTCCCACAACCACAACCGTAAGCCCATTAGCATGTATGTGAACGGATGTACTCAAACCTCACAAGAATGCATGCGTAAGAGTTGGCACCTATGATGCCCTCCTCGACCAGGAGAGCCCATAGAGTAAGAAGACTGCATTTGGGGTAGGGCCCAGGGAAGACATGCTTTTCTTTAAATCATAATCACATCTCATGCCTCTGTCTTGGGCCAAAGCATTGACCCTGGAATCCACCAGAGAGGTTTGGAGCCGGGTCCTGCTGCTTTTGTAGTTTTGTGACCTTAAAGCAATCCTTCAACCTTGCTAAGCAGTGATTTTCTCACCTATAAAAGGAGATAATAATGATGCAGAATTTACAGGCCTGCAGGAAGGATTAAAGAAATGATGGAAGGAAAGCGCTTACAGAGCCCTCATGTGTAATAAATGTTCCTGTGATGGTGGCTGAAGGTGGGTGTGAGGGGTGGTTATTAAGCTCCAGGAGGGAGACTCTGAATCTCTCCTCCACTGAGCAGCGATCAGAGAGCAGGATTCCCAGGTGAGCTACTTTTTAT
The DNA here is from genome assembly GCF_036321535.1 of Camelus dromedarius. Taxonomy (NCBI): domain Eukaryota; kingdom Metazoa; phylum Chordata; class Mammalia; order Artiodactyla; family Camelidae; genus Camelus; species Camelus dromedarius. Next base: position 57,543,543 of record NC_087443.1, on the reverse strand, counting down.
CACTTGGGGGGAAAAGTACTATTTAACCATCTATCAAATTTTATGCCCCCTCCTTTTTTTTGTCTGCAAATAATGGGACTAGTTCTCTTAATAACTGGAGTTTTAGAATATACTCTCAGAACCACCAACAGCCTCTCTCTCTGCCACTCCCACCCTCTGGAATCACAGCAAACAAATCCTGCACCCAGACCAGCTTCTCGCTCCCACAAATGCATCATTTTTAGCTGCAGTAAACAAATCTCCAAAGTCTCATGTCATTGTTATCATGTTTAGATAAAGATCTGGCCAATTAGTGTCCTCACAGGAATGTAAATAAATCAGCTGCCCCAGACCTACCCTGGTGGTGGGTGTCCCTCTCCCACCCCAGGCAACGCCGCACTCTACCTCTCCTTTTCGGTGTGAGCAAGAATGTCTGGCCTTTGAATTCATATGGTTTTTAATATCTTCGCTCCGTTCCAGATCTGCTGTGTGACTTCAGGCAAGTCACTTACCCTCTCTGAGCCTGTTTCCTTTTCCATAAAGAGGCTTTAGTGGTGACTACCACTTAGAGTTGGGAATGAGCAGCAATAATAATAGAAATAACGCTGCTGGTAACGATTACAACAATAACACTATCACCAGCAATGGTCATATCGATAACATTAGCTACTGTTCATGGATGGCTTTCTTATAAACACACAGTATGGCTCAGTAATTAAGAGCCTCCTCACTCCCCAACTCCCACATAAACTGTCAGACTGTGGGCAAGCGACCTGGGTAGGGCTGGGAGATTCATGGGTATGAAGATCAGAGAACAGCACCAGGCATTTTGTCAATGCCCCCTAAGTGCCCACAATTGCTACTGTTTCTGCTTCTCGCAACCGTTCTTGTCTATTGGTGTCTGTAACCATTTTACAGAGGAGGAAACTGAGGCTAAGAGGTTAGGTAACTTGCCAAAGGTTGTAAAGTACCTTGCCTTCCACATTCAGCTCCCTCTCTCTGCCCTCCTCCCTTTCCTGGGCAGCCCCAGGGTTACTAGGCTGAGTGTCGCACACGGACTCTGTTCTCTCCGCTTTTGCGAATTCCTGCTCAGTGCTCGACAGTTCCCCCCTCCCCCCTCCCCAGATGTTCCTGCAGGGCCCAGGCAGTAGTCCGCAGTGACCAAGAATGTGCCCGGGTGGTGGGATTGACTGGAAGCTGCCTTAAAGATAAACACGGCTGGGGGTGGGGCGGAGCCGGGTGGAGCCCTCTCCCCTGCTCTCCCATCTGCGCCCTCTCTGAGCGGCTTCCTTTCTCACCATCTCCGTCTTTGCTTTCTCTCCAAAAAGAAGGGCTGCCGGCCCTCCTCTCTGCCTTTTGAGACGCTTGCCATGGAGTTAATACTAATCGTGATAATAAACTTCCCACCGGGTAAACAAAGCGTTCCACACTCCTGATGGTCACAACATCCCTATGAAACACATATTCTTGTCCTTCCCCCCATTCAATTTAGAGCCATGGAAATCGAGGCCCGCAGAAATGAAATGACTAGTCCAAGGTCACAGAGCAGGTAAGGGGTGAATGCAAGACTTCCAGACCCTTGCGCTAGACGCTGCCGCTCCACCGCCTGGGTTAGGGCGTAGGGGTGGGGCTGCAGAGAACGTTCTGCCCCAGCCCGACTCCAGGAACTAGCACTCCAGGGCCACTTGCCCTCAGGGAAACCTTTCCCGAAAGAGCGTGTGGGGCCCTGAGGTGACCCGCTAGCCAGAACACCTCAGTCTGGGAGTGGCTCCTCCTGGGCCTTGGCGTCTTCCCTCCGGGAGCCGCGTCTGCAGCCCCAACGTCATAGCAGGCCGCCGGATGCCCACCGAGGCCTCCGAGAGCGTCGCGAGGCACCACTCCCGATCCCTGGGGACAGGCTACAGGGCTTTTCGAGGTGCCCCCCCCCTTCTGTTCCGACCTCTCAGGCTACTCTGCCCACGCCCTCCGCAGAAGGAACTTCCCACTGGAAAGCAAACCACCGCAGCCCGGCGGGGCCGGGGACACGCTGGAGCCAGGCTCCAGCCCCTGGAAACCCGGCCCGTCGCAATTTGAGCAAGTGCCTGTACCTCGGGTGTGCACGCTGCGCTTCCTGGGGCAGAGTGGTGGGTTCAAATCCTGTCTCCGGGCGAATTCCTTACTTCTGAGCTCCGCTTTTCTGGTCTATAGAACTGGGAATACTCAAAGTACTCATCTCAGGTCGCTCTGAGTGTTAAAGGAGATCAATTCTGTTAAGTACTTGGTGCCTGGCACAATAAACCCTCAACGAATGTTAGTTTATTATTATTAACTCGGGGACTAGTGGAGGCTGACTTTTCTGCTTCTGGGTGTGAGCTCTGCGTTCCTGTGCGCCCCGAGGCTGCGGACGCGGCCGGGAGGAGCCCGGCGACCGAGGCTGGACACTTAGGCGCGCAAATCTCTGAAGAAGAGCGGGGTTTACCCGGCGGCGCGCCGTTTGGGGCTGGGCTCCGGCGCTTACGTGAACTCGCGCGGCGTTCTCGGCGCGTGCGCCTGTCTGTCCTGAGCCGCGTGCGTGTCGAGGCCTGTGCGTGTCACGAGCCTGGTCCCCGCTGACGCGTCTGTGGGGACCTCACCTGCGCTCGATTTAGATTTCGGCGGAGACAAGAGCCTTAGGTTTACCTGACGGATGCGTGGTGTCCACGCTGTGTACACAAACCCAGCGAGACTGGAGTCCCTGGTGCTCGGCATCTGGTTCATCGAACAATTTGCGCTATTAATGGTTATTTTATTTATATCGTTAGAATTGTACCCCCGGGTCTGTTTACACCAACGTCTGGCCGTCCTGGCCTCAGTGTTTGGATAGGGGATTACACTAATGGATGGCCAAATGGGAGGGGAGAAGGAGGCGCGGCTGGAAACCGGGCTCCGGGCGGCCATGCAGGGTGGGCCTCCAGGGAAGAGGGAGCAGGCCTCTCCTGGGCTCGACCTCTGACCCTGGGAGGGAAGGAAACGTGTCTGCCCGCGATAGGAAGCCTCGGCCTCCGGTGGGGTGGAGGCTGGAGGTGCCTGCTCCAGGGACGGGGTGGGGAGGGGGGCTACCTCTCTTCCCTCAAGGCCGACTCCAAACTCGAGGTCGTCCCGCTTGGGTGCGTACACGTCAACAAGTAAACAAGACCTGGAGCTACCGGGATGGCGGCCGCTTTGATTCACCCTGGCGACCAGTTTAATGCTTCGGCTTCTAAATCCGGATTATGGCTGAGCCCCAGGCTCCTGGCGGCTGGCGGGGTTAGCGGTCCCTTCAAAGGGCGGCCGCCCAGCGAGCGCGCAACTGCCCAAATCGGAGAGGCCCCACCACACCCAGCCCTAGGTGCGCACCTTCAAGTCACCTGAGCAGTCCCGAGCAAAACGCGGCCTGGCCACCCAACCCCACGCAGTGCGAAGGCCTGCCATCTTGCAGCGGGCAGGTGTCTGGGATCTTGGCAGCGTTCAGCTCAGCTCGAAAAGGCTAGGCCTAGAATTACAGGCTTTGGAGCCAAGTGTCTTTGCTACAGGGCTAGGGTTGATGCATAAAATTATCTAACATTTAGTTAGAATTTACTATGTGCCAGACATCATATCAAGCAGTTTTACTCTCCACAATAATCCTAGGAACTATTATCCCATTTTACAGGAGAGGAAAAAAGAGGGTTCAGTAATTTACGCAGTCTCACAGCTAGTGTCAGAGCCACGACACTAACTGTGCAGTCAGGTTACAAAACTAGCGCGAGATTGTGCACTAGTTTGGAATCCTGCTGTAAGCTATGGACCCTCTCTCCCAGAAGAATGTAACCGTTGGCCAGTAATTCCAGGGACTTCACGGAACCCCTTAGGCCCTTTCACAGACCTTTGATTAATAGCTTTGGCTTTACAGGTCATACAAGTCGCATTTGATTTAATTTGTTGATTTGAACAGAGATTAGTAAGGTAGTACGTTTTAAATTTTGTTTCGAGGGGTAGGTAATTCGGTTTGTTTATTTGTTTGTTTATTTTAATGGAGGTACTGGGGATTGAACCCAGAACCTCGTGCATACTAAAATCACGCTCTACCACTGAGCTATACCCTACCCCCAATAAGACAGTACTTTTTATATCGTTTTATAACTGAACATTCCTGAAGCTCAGAGAGGTAAAGTCACTTGTTCGAGATCACACGGCTGGTAAATGTGGAGATGGTCTCGCAGGTCTTTGCATTCTAGAATCTTCATGCACACCACTTCTCCAGTCTCCCCAGACCCCTAAGTTCTCCTTTCTGTCTCTTCCCTCTTAGCTCTCACTTTCTCCCCTCTGGCGGGCGGGCGGGCGTGGTGCTAGTCCTTTGGAGGATCTGGGTTTTTCTTGGGGGCCCCTCGGCTGGCGGGGGCGCAGCGCCAGGACCCGGTTGCCCTGTGCTCTGTGGGCCGCGCTGCCAGGACGCGCGCTCCGGTAAACGGTTTATCTAAAGACAACTTCTGTTTCTCGTTCGCTGTCGGGAGTTGCCCTGCAGCCAGCAATGAAAAATGTGCCTTTTCCCGAGACTCTGGCGCTGGTGATTTATGTGGGAACCGTCCTCACCCTCGCAGCCTGGGCTGCTCAGCCGGGCCTAGTGGGTGGAGGGCAGGGGCCTGCCTGGAAGAGAACCTGGTGCCCCGGCCCTCCCAGCGCCCGCTTTTACGGCGCCCCCCTCCACTCCTACCTCCAGGACATTTTACAGCCGCTCCCCCAGGAAGCTGAGCGCTTTATCGCGGTAAAGTAAACACCATTATCCCAGGTCCATTAACACGGAGATTTTGGCGTTGTAAATAGAACTCGAGAGAGAGAAGAGCAGCCCCCGCGAACTCCCTTGTAAAACGGTGAAGGGTCTCCAAGATTTATGGCCGTTGATTGGCCCCTCAACCTTCTAAGAAATCCCAGTCTTGACCAAAGCCAGGAGGTGGGGCATTCCTCCCGGCCTAGAAATCTCATCCCGGGTGTTAGGGGTTGGAAAGTAGGGAGTCCCCAAGACGCGTCTAGCCCAATCATTAATTTTCTTTTAAGTTACAAGTCCAGGAACGCTGGTTCCTTTCCGGTTGTGGATGCATAGATAAACTCTGCAGCTCCCCAGGAGCTCTTAGCAGAGAGCAACCAGTGGAGATGGTGCCAGGGTCCAGGATGCTTGTGTTCCAGGCTCCTTCCTCATTTGTAAACTGGATAGTGCTTTCAGCAGCTACTTAGGAGTCTATAAAGCACAGGAGACTTGTCACTGGTGAGCACTGCCCAGACACCTTGTGACCTGGGGCTGTCATTGTATGGCCTTGCTTTTGCTTCTCTTTCCAAAAGGAAATGCCCACCTTGTTTACTCTTGGGGCAGCCTATATATGAAATCAAGTAAGGATGCACACAGCAGAGTAGACAGCCCTAGCTCTCCACCTCTCTGAGTTTCTATTTCTGATGAGTATCTAATGACCTGTTCCAGGAAGTTTCTGGTCATCTAGAGTGTGGTTTTCTCAACTTCTCAAGTCAATATTTATATTGACAAAACAGTTGATTTTGAACTAGGAAATGTGTCTCAGTTTGATTGAGAAAACAAAGGGACAAGTTCTCCAGGCCAAGGGAAGCTTCAGGAGAACCCCACCCCTCCTAACCTTTGCCAAGATCACTTTGAGAACACAGTGCATTCTGGGAGGTTGCTCCTTCAGCCCCAATAATTTAGTCATTCTTGTGAGAGTTGAAGGGTTGGCTTTGGGGAAGGAACAATAGAGGAAAAACAGGCAGCAGGAGGATGCCAGAAATTGGTTTTGGTCCTTTGGCGTAACTGGCTCTTTCTAGAGCAGGGACTTTTTAACTATTTTTCTGTGTCAAAGACTGCTTTGATAACTTTTGACAGTCTGGTGAAGCCCATAGACTCCCTCTCAGAATAATATTTTTAAACGCATAGAACACATAAAATAAAACACATATAATGATACTGAGATACAGTTATCAAAATCTTGTAAAAAAAATAGGCATATAGTAATAATATATGTGCTGCTTTATTGGTTCATTAAATAACAAAATCTAGTGGCAGGTCTAACAACCATAAATTCAATGTAGTGATGAATGTAAATGGAATGTCAAGGTATCTGCAGTGGCAGTAAGGTGCTATGACAATGTCAGTGGTTTCTATTGGTGACAAAGTCACAGGCACTAATACTACCGGGTTTGTTGCCTACATTCAAAAGTGACGGAAATACTAAATTACAGTTATAATTAATCAGAATAAAGATATTTTCCCCTTTTAACTTCATGGACCCCCTGAATTCTATTCTCAGGTCCTTTGGGAATCTATAAACTGTCAGGTTATGAACCATTGGTCTAGGGTCAAAATCTAGATTACTTCATCTCAAAGAGTGGTCTTTGGATCACCTGCATCAGAATCTTGTAGGGGTGTTTGTTAGAAAATTCTAGGGCCCCTTTTAAGATCTATTCTGTGGGTGGACCCAGAAAACTGCATTTTAGTTAATTAATTAATTAATTAATTTGCAAGGGGGTAACTAAGTTTATTTATTTGATGGCGGTACTGGGAATTGAACCTAGGACCCCATGCATGTTAAGCATGCACTCTACCACTTGAGCTATACTCTTCCCAAAAGCTGCGTTTTAAACTGAATTCTCAGAGGACTGTTTTCACACAAAGTGTGAGAGTCACTGCTTCTGGACTTTACCCGTTAGCATCAGCACTTCGGTTGGCTGCTTGGGTATTGAAAGGAAGATCCCCTTGGAGAGCTGAGGGGTGGGGTGGGAAAGCAGGGATTCTGGGCAGAGGCTCTTCCATAGAGACTAATTTAAGGTGGTGCACATGAACTTGGTGGGCAGAGCAAGCTGGGGCATGGGAGAATACCAGGGAAAAAAGCTGGAAGGGGACATTTTGGTAAAGGGTACCAATGTGCTGACAGAGGCTTTGGAAGAAGTTCAGAAACGAACTTGTTCAGTAGCAAGTAATGTCCCCGGGGCCCTGTGTAGACTTCTCTATCTGCTCTTGCATTGGCTTCCTTTGTGCTTTCAGGTGCTTTGAGTTTTTAGCTCCTTTACAGAGTCTTCCCTTTGGAGCTTTCATTCATTTACTCACTCACTCTCTCACTCATTCATTGTCTCAATGAATGCCATGACCCAGGCCTTGTTCTAGATGCTATGAAAGATACAGAAATTAGTAAAGAGGTAATCACTACGCTTCAGGTGATCACTGTGCTTTCACAGATACCCTCTCTCATCACTAGCAATCTTTTTTTTTTTTTTAACATTTTTTTATTGTGTTATAATCATTTTACAACGTTGTGTCAAATTCCAGTGTAGAGCACAATTTTTCAGTTATACATGAACATGTGCATATTCATTGTCACATTTTTTTCTCTGTGAGCTACCATAAGATCTTGTATAAACAGTATAATCTTGTTTATCTATTCTACATTTTGAAATCCCAGTCTGTCCCTTCCCACCCCCCACCCCCTTGGCCACCACAAGTTTGTATTCTATGTCTATGTGTCCATGAGTCTGTTTCTGTTTTTTTTTGTTGTTGTTGTTGTTTTTTGTTTTTTTTTAGATTCCACATATGAGTGATCTCATATGGTGTTTTTCTTTCTCTTTCTGGCTTACTTCATCACTAGCAATCTTAAATAAACTTGATAAGCATCAAACTTCTTTTGAGCCAGGTCTGATTTGATGTTTGTACAGTCACCGAAGACCAAAGAAGTCTCACTGGAAGGCTGGAAGAGCTTGTAGTATATTGATTACTTGGGCACCTGTCTTTTCTTTTGCAAAAGGTAACTTAGATAGACTGTGAGCTTTGATGAGCACCATTATAATGGTAAAGTGTTGAACGAAGTGGGGCTTATTCCAAATGTAAGAAAAGTGTAAGACACACCCAACATGACGTTTGAGAATAGTTATGAAATTGCTGCCCCAGATCAAGCTTATGATGATTATGACTGACAGCACAGAATAAACGCAGCTCTAACAAATTTTCACCTGGCATGAGCTTCAGCCATAGCAGTACTGTTTGCCTCACTTTGTATTCTCACACGTGTCTTCATCCAGGTTTTAGCTCCTACTCTCATATATAGCAGGTGGGTCTGTGTCTGGAATTCAGAGTTTAATAAAGACAAGGTAGAGTAGAAACAAGGGTCTAGAGTCAGAAGATTTTGGTTCCCATTCTGTTTCTGTCACTTAAGAGCTTTGTGATTTGGGCAAATAAGTTGAGTTTGAATTTTCTCTTTGGTAAAATGATTATAACAATGCCTATTTCATAAACTTATTGGGAGGAGTAAGATAATGTATGATAAAAGTGCTTTGTAAACTACAAGTCACTGTACAATGTGGGTAGGTAATTATATGCTTTTGGAGCCAGGCGGACCCGGATTCCAAGCCTGGAATGAACTACTTACTTGCCCTGTATATAAGTTATTTAATTTTCTGGGCTAAGTTTTCTTATACCATAAAATGAGATTCACAATATCTTTCTCTGAATCATTGTTCTAAGATTTAAGTGAGACCATTGTACATAAAAAAGTGTCTACCACATCGTAAGGCAGCTGACAGCTATTCCTAGGTTGTCGATGTTGGGATGGCTGTGACTGTGCCCTATTTATCTTTGCATCCTTAGAACAAGGCAGAGAGTGTTGCACATGGCAGACTCTTAATCTTGGTTGAATTAGTAATTAAGGAGTGTCACCTTTGCATATGTGTCACCAGGCACATAGCATAAGTTATGCTTAACAAAGTCCTCACTGGCCAAGCAGAGCTACTCCTGGGTCAGTTTCAACCTCAGTTTTATCCCAGTGAGCCTGTAGCACCTACTGCCTTCACCCCCTCCCTGGAGGAACAATGGGTCACGATAAGACTCAGAGAGTCAGCAGCAAATGGCTCCAGCACATGGCTTGGGAAAGACACACATTTCTAAATCAAATTAATCAAAAGCAATCAATCAACAAATGTTTACTGAGCTACTCCTATGTACCAAGAACTGTTCTAAGTGTTGGGGATTCAGCAATAAATAAAACAGACAAGATTTCTGTCATCAGTCCCTTTAGCCAGTGCAAAGATTGACACCTAGAATTTCTGTTCCTTTTTTTGTTTTCTTTTTAAGGTGAGTGGATTTGAGAATCTGGAGGTTGGAGTCCAGGGAACTAGCTGCAGTGACTGAGCCTGGGAAGGTGGTCTCTGTTTGAGGAATTCGAGGATATACAAAGGACTGGAGAATCAAGCATAGCATAGTCGCATACACTAGTCAATAAGGACACAATTACATAGGGAGAAAGAAGCCAGGGTCAGGGGAGAGAGGGAGAGGGAGAGAGAGCGAACAGGGGAGAAAGAATTAGTTTTCTATTGCCGCCATAATACATTACCACAGACAGTGACTTAAAACAGCACAAATGTATTATCTTACTGTTCTATAAGTTAGAAATCTGACATGGGTCTCACTGGGCTAAAATCAAATGTTGCCCTTTCTGGAGGCTCTTGGGGAGAATCCATTTCTTTGCATTTTCCAGCTTCTAGAGGCTGCCCATCTTCCTTGGCTACTAGCTCCTTTCCTCCATCTTCAAAGCCAGCAATAACTAAGTCCTTCTCAGCTGCATTCTCACTGGTTCTTTCTCTGACCCTTCTTCCTCAGTCAAGTCTCTCTCTGACCACATTTGGGAAAGGTTCTCTGCTATTGAGGATTCATGTGGTTAGGTTGGGTTCACCTGGATGATCCAGGAAAATCTCCTTATAATAAGGTCTATACCCGTAATCACAGTGCAGTTTTGCCATGGAAGGTAACATATTCACAGGTTCTAGGGATTAGGATGTGGGCTTCTTTAGAGAGCATTATTCTGCCTACCAGAGAGAGAGAGACAGGAGACAGGAGAGGAAAGAAAAAGAAGAGGAGAAGGAGAGGAAAGAGCAAGGGCAGGGGGAGGAGGAGAAGAGAAACATTTGCCTGGTGTCTTTCCCAGAAAAATGGACTTCCAATAGCTGAACAATTAAGAATGCAGCTAAAGTTCAACATTTTCTGGTAAGTTATATTCTACTTTTTGCTGCACATTCAGCAGCTGTGGACATAACATATAACACTCAAAGCACAAGCCAGTGCTATTAACTTCTGCCCCCTCTTCTCATCCAAGAGTCCTTTGCTACTTGCAGGCTATCTCTGAGTATGCAGGAAGTCAGCTCCTTGTTGATTACCCTTTATCTCTGTCATATTTCCAGGTTTCCATCTGATGCAAGATGAATCCCAGGCAGAGCTGTGTGAGAGCTGATGTCTGTCTTTGATGCCTCTCTTGTCTTTACCCCTAAGCAGATTCCACTGCTTAAAAGAACATACACAACCGTCCGAGGATTTGTCTTTTCTTTTTCAAGGTACACATATGGGAAAAGTCTGGAAGAGAGTCTCCAAAATGATAGTATTTGCTAGGTGGTAAAATTATGGCTTTCTTTTTTATTCTTCTCTTAAACACTGTCTGTTCTTATGTATTTATCAGTAAAAATGTATATTCACAAGTGTTAGCCATTTGACGGAGAACTAGCGGAGGGAGAACAGTACAGAACTGAGAGGTGGAGATCAATATTTAGATTTTATACTTTTATTTCTGGGGAGGCAGCTTTGCCCGGAAGTGAGGAATGTGAGTCAGGTAGATCTGGGTGGAGTCCTAACTCCTCCACATACACGTACAACATACATGTGATTCAGTTTCTTCCAGTGTAAAACGAGGAAATTAAATAGCTTTTATTTCATAGTGTTTCTGTGAGAATTACATCACAGATGCATACAAACTACTTTGGCTGATGTCTGGCACATAATAGACCCTCAGTAAACACAAAGTGTTATTTTTAGAGCTCAAATATTCCTTAATCCAGCCTTCAAAGCAGATATCAAATCTGTTATTAGGGACAGCAGGGGTGGTCATGTTCCTGATTTCTGAATGTGGCAATTATGGGCAAACAGAATGTGTTTCCATTTGTGAACCATCAATTTGGGTGAAAACCCATGAATGACTTAATTATATGGACAAACACTATTGGTAATGCAGGATATTAAAGCAAAGAATAAAAAAAGCAGTCTTTCAAATTTATTTACTAATTATTTATGGAGCACTTAGTATTTTCCAGACCCTCTAGAGACAGGTCACTGTCCCCAAGATTTTATAGTGTACCAGGGGAGAAATGAAATGAATCCAAATAGATAAAAAAAAAAAAAAAAAAAAAAAAAAGAGGCAGAATAGATAACGAGTACACTGGAAAGTTAAAGAAGGAGGGTTCCCCAGAGGACAGTCAAGGAAGAATTCATGGAGGAGCTGGGATTTGAGTTGGGCCTTGAAGGGTGATGTGGTGGCGGGTGATTCTGGATCACCCCAAAGGCATTTTCAGATTCAAGCTTCCACCAGCGCAAAGATTCATTCCTTGTTATTACCAGGAGCTATGCTCTTTGAAACAGGAAAGAGTTTCTGTGCAATAGTACAATGGTTCTTAAAATGATAAATATGCAAAGAATTTAATAACAAAAGATGCTTATATGTTGAATATCCTCTCAAAATGTATGCACAGTATGATTTCATTTATGTAAAACGCACAGAAAAAAGATGACAGGAAGTACTTAAAAATGCTAACACTGTTGCATCTAGATGTGGGGTTTATGAATTTTTTTCCCTTCTGTACAGTAATGTATGTGTGTGTGTGTACTAAATATCCAGAAGGGAATGTATGAAACACATGTGTTCAGTTTTAATAGCAACAACAATAATATAAACATTTATGAACTCACCATAGAAACATTGCTGGTACTTAGAAGTCCCCTGTGTGCTCCTCCCCAGTTGTATGTATGCATTCTTTTTCCTGAAATAGAATTGCTAATTATTTCCTTAGAGTTTTTCAACCTATGTGTATATCCCTAAACACCATATTGCTTAATTTCAGGGAAAAAACTGAGTGTCAAACTGAAATCTAGCTGTGTGAGAAAAGGACAATAGTGCTACTATTAGATGAAGGCTCCCAGAAGGAGGGAAGAGGAACAGAGTATCTGAGCCTTAGTCCTACTACAGCTTTCCTGAGAGTTGACCTGAACCAGCTGGGAGATGTCGGTAGGCAAGACTGTGAATAAGTCCTGAAGCCTAGGGCCCTGGAACCAGAGAATCTAACAGGGCTGTTGTGTGGGACAGAGACAGGGTGTCCAGTAGATATATGGTCGGAGGGAGTGGGCTGCTCTGTGTTTTACTTCTAAGTCCCGATAGATTCCTTCTAAAGCTTAAGAGTAGATCAAAGAAGACATCTCTGGCCCATTTAGCTGGCATGGAAGGGAGATCTAGCATTTGATACACACATGGTTAGGGCAAGCAAGTATGCATGAGAATCTGGACCAGGCTTATGTGGGCACTCTGTCCTCAGGTTAAAAATATGATCTGATGGTGGAGGAGATCCTGAGGATGACGGTCTATGAGGATGCTGCTCCCGTCTGAACCGGCTGTCCTCATCACTAGGGGCAAACTGTTCTCTTGGATTCTCAATCGCTCTCTTAGGAATTCCCTTCACCCCTCCTCAGTTGGCTTACTGCTTTCCTATATCACATGTTCTCTTTATGGTTATTGCTTTATTTTCTAGGAGCACTACTTCCAAAAGCTTTTTGCAAAAGGAAGCGTGCATGGGAGGTCAACAATTTGAGATCTCGAATATCTAAAATGACTTTTATTCTACCCTTATATTTGATTGATTTTCTGGATCTAAAATTCTTACTTGGATAATATTTTTTTCCCCAGAGTTTGGAAAAATTTCTCCATTGTCTTCTAGCTTTCCATGTTAATATTGAGAAGTCCTAATTCCCTCTAAATCACTTATGTTTTCTCTGTGGAATCTTATAGGAACTTTTCTGTTCCCCCAATGTTATGAAATTCCACAATAATATACCTTACAGTCGGTCTACTTTCTTACGTTGTCCTAAGCACTTGGTGGATCCTTTCAGTCTCATGTTCAGATTCATGTCCATCAGTTTGAGAAATTTCCTTGGATTATATCATTGATTTTAACCCCCTGTTTTCTTCTTTCTCTCAACTTTCTGGGAGATTTCTTGATGGTATCCTCCTACTCAATAGCTTTACTATTCCTTTCATCATTTTAATTCTCAAGAGATCCTTTTCATTTTGTCCTCTGAATGTTGCTTTGTTGAAACACACATCTGTTTCTTGCTTCATGATTGCAATATCTTCTCTTGCTTCTTTGAAGGTAATATTGATAATTTTGTTTTGTTTTGTTTTCTTCTGTCTGCATAATTGTTGTTTCTGTCAAGTTACTTTTTTCATCCTTGCATTTTATGATAATAAATTTCCTCAGATATCTGATGACACTTGAATTCTGCTAATGATTAAGAAAAAGTACCTAAGGGGGAACGGTTTAGCTCAGTGGTAGAGTGTGTGTCCTGGATTCAATCTCCAGTACTTCCATTCATTAATAAATAAATAAACAAACAAACCTGATTACCTCCAACCCTCACCCCCCAAAATAAGCACCTAAAACGAACAGAACTTCTGAGAACTGGAGAGAGGCTTTGGACTTTGAGCTTTACTGTGTGGTGGTTTGGGTGAGCTGTTTGTTGCAGAATGCCTGCTGTCAGGATCTTTAGGTGTTTCTTTTTTTCTCTTGGGCTTGTCAAATTCTCAGGGAAGCATCCTCCAGTCTCCTGCCTGGTACTGCCTGTTCTGAGATTTTGAAGAGTCTATGAATTGGATTGTCTCAGCTTTTCCTACTGCTACCTTGGGATTTCGTTTTCTTGATTCTTTTACACGTCCCTACTCTTAAAACTGGGAAGTGAAAAAAAAAAAAAACTAAAGAACAAACAAAGATAGGACTGTGGTGTGAGTTTAAATTCTGGATCCTAACACCTAATTTTTATTTCAGAAACGAGTCAGACTTGTGTAAGAGAATGCAAGAATCAAGCAAATTATGTATGTCCTAGACTTTCAGCTAACTCTCTAATCACCTGGGCAAATGAAGGGAATCTTGGATTCCCACAACAGCAGAATGTCTGAACTGAAAGACATTTTGGAACTAATTCAAGCCTGACATGTGCAGAAAATGAGCCCAGACATCCTGTATCTGCCCCAGAAGTCATTCTCCGAGCTCTGTGTTTGCCTGGCCTAATACACAGCTAGCCAAGATCCTTGAGCACACACTTCCCAAGGGAACAGAGGGAGCCCAGAAGTCTGGATCTCGAAGGAAAGAAAACTTTCAGAGTTTTCAAGTTGCCTCATCAGGTTTTGCCCCTTTTGATAAATGTCTGAACATTTGGGAAGGGCTTGGCCCTGGAGGGATGGGTCATAGGGTGATTATAAGCAAGAACGATGGAGGAACACCTCACCTCCCATTGCCCTACCAGGGCCAGTCCAAAACTAGAACACCAATATCCAAACCTATCATTAAATCCTGTGCCATGGGGTAAGTCAATACAAAGTATTGTTATTCCCAGAAGCCTAGAATCATAGTGAAAAACAGGAGTAGAATCATAGTGAAAAATAGGAGTCAGAGGCTTTAAAAATGATGTTAGAAATCATTCGGATTGTTCTTTCTCTTATAAATTTCCTCACCTAGTAAACTGCAGACTTGGCTCCACATCCTCTCTTTTTTATTTCATTATATTTTGTGTTTAACTGCAATTTTATTTATGGGTTTGAATAGGTATTAAGTTCATGTTTTTCAAATCTCAAAAGGTACAAGTCTCCTATTTCCCACGTGCCCCAGCCCCTAGTTTTCTTCTCTAGAACTATTATTTTAGCGTATATTCCAGAAGCATTTTGTGCACGTATAAGCAAATAAGTACATACTCTTTTTCCTTCCTTTTTGCCTTTTGCACAGATGGTAGCATTCTGTATGTAGTTTTCTGCACCTGTCTCCCCACCAAATAGTACTTTTTGTTGCTGTTTTTTAATATACCTCTGTGTAGTATTCCACCATATGAATGAACCATAGTATATTCCACTAATACACTAGAGATGAACTTTAGTGTTATTTCATCTTTTTTTTTTATTGGAGTATAGTTGATTTACCATCTCTTTTTCTTTTGAAGGAACTTGATTTCCTAGTCTTTTCTCTCACTCTTCTTTAAAATTTTAATTTTTTATTAAAAAAATAGGCTTTAAACATTTATAAATTTAATAGGTATTGCCAAGTTACACACTAGAAAGGGCATAGCAATTTACACTCCCTGTTTTGCATTATCCACAACAGCCAAACTGTGGTAACAAGCCAAAGGTTTGTCAGCAGATGAATGGATCAAGACAATATATGCAAAATGGGATGTTATTCAACCCTCAAAAAGAAGAAAATCCTGCCACCTTTTGACAATGTGGATGAGCCATTATGTTAAGTGACATAAGCCAGTCATAGAAGGAAAAATAGTCAGATTCATGGAAGCAGAGACTAGAATTATGGTTCCCAGAGGCTGAAGGAGGGGGAAATAGGGAGTTATTCAATTGGTATAAAATTTAAGTTATGCAAATGAATGAGATACATTGTACAACATGGCACCTATAGATAACAGTACTGTATTATGCACTAAAATTTTGTTAAGAGAGTAGATCTCATACTGTGTTCTCAACACACACACACACACACACACACTTACACACAAAAGGACACAAGGGAATTTTTTAAATTGATGGATATGTCTATTTCCCTGATTGTGTGATAATTTCACAGGTGTAAGCATATGTCCAAACCCATCAAATTGTATAATAAATATGTGCAGGTTTTTTTTTTTTATCCTCAGTAAAGCTGTTTTTATAAAAGAGAAAAATGCCCTTTTTTTTCACAGCTTCACCAGTATAGGTTGTTCTCAATCTCTGAAATAGTCATCCATCTGATAGGTTTTTATTGGTTTAGTTTTAATATTTTCCATGATCTAATTATATAAAAGGTAAATGATTGCTAGATAAAATTTACAAAATACAGAAAAGCAAAATAAAATGATTTTTAAAATAACCATAATCCCATCCAGCAACAACCAAGTTATAACGTGGGGGGCATTTACAGCCCGCACTATAATTTACATTCCTCTTCTTCTCCTTTTTGATACAAATTTGGTAACATACTAGTATATTATTTCTTAACTCACTTTTTAAAGTTAATAGCATATGATGAACATTTTCTACATTGATTACTTCTATGTCAAACATAAAAATTTTATTATAAAAATTTGAAACATGCATAAAAGTAGATAGAATATTAGAATATCATAATAAAATCTATATATACACTACCCAGATTTTAAAATTATTAATATTTTCTCACTTCACTTCATTTATTTCTTTTTCTTTCTGCTGAGTATTTGAACATACTTTCTGGCCATTATGACATTTTACCCTAGATAGATTTTTCTAGATTTTAGTAAAACCACTCTTCTTCAGTTCTCTCCTTAATTGGTTATTATTACTGGTGATTTTACGTATTTATATATGCATATATATACATGCATATATAATTATGTGATGTTATATGTATAATTATGAGATGATATATATATCATATATATTTCATGTGTATATACAATTACATGATAGAATTACAATACTTCTCTGAGGCAAAATGGTAGAACCAGGCAAGCTTCTTATCCTGGGGGACCCAGCACCCTTGTCCTTTTTCTAGGGACCCAAGAAAATCATTCAGACAAAGTTGGGAACTTAAAAAAAAATATTGAAGAGCACATAATTTAAAAATTTATCCTTAAAGCAACATTAGCTGCCAGGTAGCTAGGAAGGACATTAATACCTTTATTTTACAGACAAGAAAACTGAGGTTCCATGAAGTTAAGGACTTGCTAAAGGCCACACAGACTAATGAAGAGAGAGAGAGGATTCTAACTCATCTTCTTACTTTAAAACTAAATATTCTTCCTTTCAGGAGTTTTGCATCCTAAAAGAAGACTGCAGGAGACAATGACGCTTTACACGCAGTGATGAATAGGTGGCGTGGGATTCTGGACTTTGGAGGAAGATAGTTTGGAAAAGAACTACCTTTCCAAAGACCAGTCTCTGCTTGCTCTACCAGAGTTGGAGGTGAGCATGTGAGGGGCTGCCTTGGGGGAGAAAGCAATTGGGGGAGATTTTGTAAAGGAACAGCTAAAAGAATTTGGGAGTTTACTGGACACTGGGAAAGAGAAATTCCCATTGGTGAGAATTCCAGTTGTGCTGCTAGGACCAATGGCACATTGTCCTATTTGTATTTGGGAGTGGGTCATGTTGACCCTTCAGAGCCCACCCTTAGCCATTT
Organism: Camelus dromedarius; assembly: GCF_036321535.1. Lineage (NCBI taxonomy): Eukaryota > Metazoa > Chordata > Mammalia > Artiodactyla > Camelidae > Camelus > Camelus dromedarius. The sequence continues at coordinate 57,526,326 of NC_087443.1, read as the reverse complement.
CCACCTTACTTACAAGGAGCTTGTTCCTACCTCTCCTCAGTCTGTCCATGGGGTCTCTGTTCCATCCTATCCCTGGGCACTGCACACTCAGTGGAGGGAATGGAGACGCCAAGCCTAGCTCTGGTGGTGACCTTATCACGACTTTTCCATCATACTGGCTGTGTCATCGGAAAGGCTCACTCACTGTGCAGGCTAGCCGGCTTCCAGGGAATTCATTAACTGTAACTGGGGTGTGTGTGACCCTCAGCTGCTCCCAGGGCTTTCCCCTTCCTTCTGCCCACCCTGGGTTCACTTCTGGAATTGGACCAGTTCTCCACAATCGCAGCCAGGGTGACAGCAAGTTGTGATGAATGGACAAGGAGCTGCGGAGTGGCAGGGCGCTTGGTCAGGAACCCAAGGCTGTGTTTATGAGAAGGAAGAGGCTGTTTCCTGAAGCAAGCATAATGCAGCTCTAAAAAAGGCAGGGGAAATACATCATGCGAGGGAGCGTAACCCTGGGACGGCCGCTGGGAATCCGAGTACCAGAGAAGCCCGGGCAGGTCAAGGTGCCTCTGACAAGGCCTTTTTTATAGGCCATTTGCGTGAGGCTTTGCTGCTGTTCCCTGCAGAGCTGACAGCCACTCAAGGTCTCCGCGGGAAGCTTGGAGGCTAATCTTAGCTGTCACTTTCCAGACCTTCTCCACTGGCCCTGCTGATGCATTTAGGAAAGAAATAACATTCTATTGTTTTAAAATGCTGGAAAAAACGAGACAATTTTGGCCGTTGGTTCTTGCATTGCTGCAAATAGATTGGGAGTATCAGCTCTTTGCTTCCTTCCAAACCCAGAGCACAAGAAAGTAACTGGAATTCCCTCAATGATCAAGAGAGGTCTGAAAATGTGTTTCCCCCAAAGAGTGTTACTATCTCTATTTATCTCTGAGGATTTTTGTTGCTCTGACTTCCCTAAAGATGCTGCTGGGTTGTAAAGGTGACTGGGGAAAAGGAGCTCTCTGTGTTAGTTTCCTATGGCTGCTGCAACAAACTACAAACCTAGTGGCTTCAAACAACTGAAATTTATTCTCTTACCTTTCTGGAGACCAGAAGTCTGAACTGAGTCTTATAGGGCTAAAATCAAGATTCCAGTAGGGCTGGTTCCTTTTGGAAGCTCCAGAGAAGAATCCATTCCTTGCCTCTTCTAGCTCTAGTGGATGTCAGCATTTCTTGGCTTTTCAGTCCCTTCTTTCACCTTCAAAGCCAGACGTGTAGCATCTTCTTTCTTTGCATCTGTTTCCCTCTGCGTCTCTAGTCTAATCTCATTCTGCCTCCCTCTTTTATTTTTTTTTCTCACATTTTAAAAATAGTGGCAAAATACACTAACATAGTTTACCATCATAACCATTTTTAAGTGTATAGTTCAGTGGTATTAAATGCATTCATATTGCGGTGCTGCAACCATCACCCCCATCCATCTCCATAGCTCTTTTCATCTTGTAAAACTGAAAGTCTACACTCATTAAACAAGTCCTTATTCTCTCCTCTCCCCAGGCCCTGGAAACTACCATTATACTTTTTGTTTCTATGATTTTGTGCACTCTGAGTATTTCATACAAGTCGAATCATACCATATTTATCTTTTTGTGACTAGCTTACTTCACATATGTCACTGGCATAATGTCCTCAAGGTTCATCTGTGTTGTAGCAAAAGTCAGCATTTCCTTCCTTCTTATGGCTTAGTAATATTCCATTGTATCTATATACCATATTTTGCTTATCCATTCATCTGTCAATGGACAGTTGGATTCCTTCCACATTTTACCTGTTGTAAATAATGCTGCGAACAAGGGTGTGCAAATATCTCCTTGAGACCCTGCTTTCAATTCTTTTGGAGTATATACCTAGAAGCGGAGTTGCTGGATCACATGGTTAATTCTATTTTTCATTTTTTCAGGAACTGCTACACTGTTTTCTACAGAAGCTGTGCCACTTAACATGCCTTTTCCCAATTTTTCCACATCATTGTCAACACTTGTGACTTTCTGTTATTTTGACAGTAGCTATCCTAATGGGCGTGAGTGAGGTGGGGTCTTGTAGTTTTGATTTGCATTTCCCTAATGATCATGCTGTTGAGCATCTTTTCATGTGCCTTTGGACTTTGTATGTCTTCTTCAGAGAACTGTCTATTCAAATCCTTTGCTCTTGTTTGAATTGAGTTGTTTACTTTTGTGTTTGTTGAGTTTCTGCCTCTCTCTTATAGGACACTTGTGATTACATTTAGGATCCAGAATTATCTCCCCTTTCCAAAATCCTGCAAAGTCTCTTTTCCCATGTATGGTTTCAGAGATTAGGACCTGAGTATTTTTGAGGGTTGTAGTTGTAAAAGCCTGTCACAACCTTTAATAACCACAGGAGTTTATCGAGCATTTACTGTGTGCTGAGTACTGTGCTAGGTGCCTTGATGTGGGTACTTTTCTAATTCTCCCCCTCTGTGAAGTAGGGACGGCCTCCAATTTGCAGACAATACTAGCTAACACTCACTGAATTCTTAGTATATGCCCGTTCTCTTCTTGGACTTTAGATGTATTAACTTTTTAAATTCTTTTTTTTTAGTTCTTATTTCCTATTGAAGTGTAGTTGATTTGCAATGTTAGTTTCAGGTGTACAGCAAAGCAATTCAATTATATACATACATACATACACAGATATTTTTTCAATTTCTTTTCCATTATGGCTCATTACAAGAAATTGAATATAGTTCCCTGTGCTGTACAGTAGGTCCTTGTTGTTTATCTATTTTATATATGGTAGCGTGTATCTGTTAATTCTTTTCATTCTTACAGCAACCTATGAGGCAGATACTAATATTATCTCTACCTTACAGAAGGGAAAACTGAGGCATAGACAGGTTAAATAATTTGCCTGAGATCTTCTAGTAAGAAGCAAAACTGGAATGTGAACCTAAGCACATAGCTACTAAACTTTCTGCCAATTCAGCTTAGTTCTCCTTACTTCACAGTAGAGGGTTTACCTGGCTCTTTATTGTCTTTATTCCACTGACAGGGTGGAAGTGGTATTGTGATCTGAGGTTCACCTAGAAGCTCAACTGGCCAAATGTCAGTTTCTTTCATTGCCTGGGTATACTCCTTTGCATTCAGTATTGTCCTTATACCCTTTAGAATTCATTCAACAAATATTTACTGAGTGCTAGCATTTTGCAAGGTGCTGGGGTCACAGCAGTAAAAGACAAGGTCTCCGCCTTCATGAAACTTACGTCTAACCGTGTAGCTAGTTGGAAACCGTTCTGTAGTCCAATGCCTTTATATTCAGACAAGAAATCAGGATCAGAGCAGGCAAATGAATTGCCTAAGGTCAGACGGTTTGTAAGAGACAAAATCATGACTGAAAATAAAGTCTGACACTCATTCCCAGGCTTCTTCTACTTCCTACTTCCTTGTTCTTTGTAATGGTTTTTGTCTGCTTTCATCTTCAACAGTGATTCCTCCCAAAACATCCTTCTGCTGAAGTAGCCCTTACTGAGGTCCCTTGAGCTTAATTATCAATTGATTCTCCTATCTTAAAGGACTGAGCAGTCTGTCTCATATTTAGAGCAACTTCCCTTCTTTATTTTCACATTATGTTCCTTCTTCCCTGTAAGTTACATTCAAAGGCTTCACCACCTACTGCAATTATTCTATTCCATAAATGGGTCATTTTCACAGAAGAACATTACTGTATGATTCCATTTATATGAAATTCTAGAAGACTGCAGAAAAGAGAAGTGTATCAATAGGCACTTAGTGTCAGCGATGGGAATTTGCTGCAAAGAGGCACAACAGAACTTTCTAGGGTGATGGAAATGTTCTATCTTATTAATGTGGTTGGTGGTGGTCACACGGGTGTGTATATTTGCCAAACTTGTCAAACCATATCCTTGAGATGGACGTACTTTGTAGATTATACATCAATAAAGTCAATTTTTTTTAAAAGGCAACTTTTTGAGACAGGCTGTCTTTCTGCAAAGAGGCAGATAGGATCTGCCAGAGTAGAGATTTGGGACTTAAAATGCAATGACTCAGCTAGTACGGGTGATCGTACCCAGGGAGAAAGTGAGGCTGGAAAGGTGACTCTGCTCTTTGCTCATTTGGTCTCATTTGCCATGTGCCTGTCATAATGTAAGCATTTGCTGCAGTGAGTGTGATCTTGGTGTTTAAAGATACTTTAACTGGCTGGGCTGATTTACAAACATGGCTTTAGAGAGGCATGTGAGTTTGGGCACATCTATTCTATTTTATGGCTGATTTGAGGACTTTCCAAAGCTGAGTTTTTATTACATGTATATGGTTGTCACTCTTTGAGCTGAGTTTAAAACTTAACTATCTGCTTTTTTTTTTTCTGTCAGACACACCATCTTCTAGTAATTTATCAAATGACCAACAGAAAGGGAAAGAGAAGAGATATCCATTACATGTCCTCAGAGCCCTGTAGAAAACATGGAGCTGTTCCTCGGGCTGCATACATGTGGATCTACAGGAAAGGTGGTACTGTCAACATCAAGGGAATGGGCACTGTTTAAAAAGGAATGCGCCACAAATTACCCACAGCAAAGCTGGAAGGGTCTAGGCTGTTAGCCAGCATGTTGTTGGCATTGTTGTTAACAAACAAGTTAAGGGCAAGATTCTTGTCGAGGGAATTAATGTGCACATTGCACATATTAAGTGCTCTGAGAGGCAAGATAGCTTCCTGAAACATGTGAAGGAAAATGATCAGAAAAGGAAGGGAGCCAAAGAGGGAGGTACTTGGCTTCAACGGAAGCACCAGCCTGCTGCACTCAGAGATGCACACTTGTGAGAACCAGTGGAAAGGGGTCTGAGCGCTGGAACCTATTCTCTATGAATTTATTGCATAATAGTTGTTAAAAAAAAAACCCTGAAGACCACTGCACTGTGTGTGTGTGCATATATATATGTATGTAATGTATATATATATATATGTATATGCATATGTATATTTGTGTGTGTGTGTGTGTGTGTGTGTGTGTAAAGCCTATTCCATGAAAAAAATCAACACCATTATTTGCTCTTAGCATGTTTAGGGGTAGACGACAGAAACTGAATTCCAGGTTCATTACAGTCTAATCCCCCTCCCCCTGGAGTATGTGACAGGAGATTTTTCCTGGGGTCTTAAACCAGTTTATCAACCTGCAAAGAAGCCTGGCCCTTTCTTTATCTCTAAATGTGACGTCTGTGTGCATGTGTGAGTGTATGCTGACAACTGGTGGCCTTATCTCTTCTATCAACTTGGAATCACCTCCAAACTCCTGGAAGTGAGAGGTTCTGTTCATCTTTACGATAATATGAATATGTACAATGATCTCTGTGGTCACCTGATAATACTTGTGGACCATCTGAGTCCCTCCACTCAAACTGTAATTGCAATTTAATGTTTGAAGGGCTCAGTGAAAATTCCCTTGATGTGCAATTCTCCCCACAGAAGCACCACAGAGCAAGTGAACCCATCGGGGTCGGGGGAATCCCTTTAATAAGAACATTCCAGAATGTAGAGATGACCGAGCCCTAGTCATCCCTTAACTTCAGCTTCAGTCTCTACTTCACGTCCTCAGCCTCCACACTCACTATTCATCTTTGTTTTCATTTCATCTTCAATTTTAATCTCAGTTTCAACCTCATTCTTAACTTCATCTTCTCTGCATGATCAGGGAGACTCAGTCGCAATAAATGGTTACTGATGATAAGGAATTTCACGTTTCCTGAGTAACCCCTCTAGTCTCCAACTTGCCAGCACAATTTCTGACACACCATGTTTCTCACGCCCGTCTGTAGGTAATTGTTTTCAAATATTTTTGTGGAATACGTTTGTGTATTGTTTTCTCCATTAATTTGTAAACTCTCTCAAGATAGGAATTATGGCTATATTTTGCTCTCTAGACCAAGAATCTAGCATAGTTATTTTTAGATTTCAGGAAGTTAATATTTGTTCCCAGTGATGACAATTTCACTCACATTGGGTACACAAGATTTCTTCACTGGTCATTTTAATTTGCTTTTTTGTGTTGGATCCAAAGGTTTATCCCCCTTTTTTTTTATTTTCATGATACATTATTTACTATTACCATTAGGTTGTACTCATTGTATTCATCTATTTGTTCAACAAACATTTATTACACTAGGTAATAGGAATACAAAAAGAACAAGACACCATCTCAGACTTCAAGTCTTGAGGCATCAACTACGTTTTTCTCATTTTAAAGCATTTTATTTATTTTGGATTTGTAGTTTTGCAAGCAGTAATTTGAATAGAAAGAACAGCCATAATTTTGTAAAAAAAAAATTGTTGGGTTAATCTTGCAAGAACAGGAGAGACAGCAGCTTTAAAGGTCTAAACACGATTCTTTTCAAATGGTCTTTAGCCACCTTATGGCTGAATTTTCTCTTATATTTGTCATGCCCTACATTTCTCTAGCATTCAGCCAGACTCTCATGATTATCATGAGGAGGAAGCTTAGGTTAAAAAAAGGTGGGGGGGCCTTAAAACTAGTAAGATGCCAAAGAAACATTAAGAACAACTGTACCAAAAATAGAAAAAAGGAGATCCTTTCATGATTCACAGTCTCTACTCGTTATTTACTGTCTTGGAATACCCCCATCCAAAAACAGTTGCAAGATGTTCGTGGTCCGAGAGTATTACAGACTGGAGTTGTGAGATTTTAGCCACGTTGAATCTTGGTGAAGGACAGTGCTTGGTAAAGGCCACATGCTGTCCTTGCTTCTCGGTGTGCTAATGTCGTCCTGGGGTATATTAGTGTGTGAGAGAAAAGAAAGGTCCAGTGTTCCCTTTCCTAGAGACTTCTGATTAGGAAGATTCTTTGTTAGATCTTTTAGAAGACACCCAACAGCATAAACGTCATTTTATCTAAGAGCATAAAGAATACAAATACAAAGGGCCTCCTCCCTACGTATAGCATCCATCAATGTAACTGTTTGATTATACTACTATTGTAATAATTTCCATTGTCCAATGTGTGGTTCCCTATGGTGGTTTTGCAGTATAGATCAGAGCAATAAAGATTTCACAAGAATGGAGTATTGGATGTATTTGGTGGTACAGTGCAGGTAAGAAGTTGGTGAGCATCCTTCACCCAGTATCTTTACCCTTTCCTACACCTTTATTTTTCTAGGTCCTTCATAATCAGAGGATCTTTTATCTCCCTAAACTTATTTTCCATATGGTTCCTCAATCAAAACCTCTCACAGGTTAGGTCAAGCTTCCTTACTTTCATCCCTCCCCCACAGGATATAAATCCCTTCCTCAGTTCCTCTTGGGAGGAATGCCTTTTCTGCCTTTCCCCATCCTTTCCTTCCTCCAAGGTCCACTTTAGACCACTATCCTCCATCAAGTCCTCCCTGACAGCTCCTGCCCAGTTCCCTCTTCCTTCTCTGACCTTCTACTACACAATGGCATGTGATAATAATAGCCTTCATTGGCCCACTGGTTGACAAAGCACTGCACTCACTTGAGATTTTCACAAGCCCCTGATGTTGGTAAGGAGAATTTTCTTGTCATGTCAGAGAGAATGAAAAACTATCCCAAGACCATACTGCAAATGGCCAAGCTGGGACATCAGCCCAGGCCCTTAAGTCCAAAGCTTTTCCACTACGGTCTTTTGTTTCTATCTCACATTTCCATGTGCCAACAGTGCCTAGTTCAGAGTTGAGAAAAATTAGACTCCAGTAACTACTTGTAGATTGCTCTACTGACCCTGTCAAATCTTCATCTTTCTTTCTATATCCCACCTGCTCCCAACTCAAAGTGGCTGCTTCCACTTGTCATGAACCACAAGTCTGCAAAGCACCAGAGGGGGAAGATCTGCCCTTCCCAGACATCATCTGTGATGGAAGCTGCATCTGGGGGGTGAGGCTGGGGGTCTGTCCTCTGGGGATGTCATCTGTGAGGGGCGTGGTCTCCCTGAGAGCTAGAGAAGGGGGATGTCTCTAAGGCACGGCAGAACGAGGACATGAATTCACTTGTTTGTTACGAGATTTTTTTTTGAACCAAATAAAAGGGGTATTTAAAAAAAAAACACACTAGCAGAGAAAAATCTCTCTCCTTTGGCTGGGTGACATTTCATGCCTGTTCATATCATTATGTCAGTCTTTGAAAATTGAAGACCTAAAGCCGTCTCCTTCCTCACTAGACAAAAGGAAGAGTTGGGTGTTTCCCCAGGAGGAGACCTGACCGTGATGACTGAAACATTAGGACTGAGGCTGAGTCACTGGCATGGGGAGGGCCTCCCCCTGAGTTTCAAAGCCAGCAAATGTGCTTAGGGCTGTAGCTACACACACCTGCTGGTTGCAGCCAGGGCTGGCATTGTAAGCATCTGGGATGTGGCTCAGGGAAAATCTCCAGCTGTCTTTAGTTCTTTCAGAATAGATCTTCTCTGGATCAGGGGCACTAGTGTTTTATTTCTTAATAACTTAAAAAATTATTTAGAACTCACAAATAGTTGCAAAATAGTACAGAGATTTCCTATGTACATTTCACCCAGCTTCTCCCAATGATAATGTCTTAACAAACCATAGTTGTTTGTTTTAAAGTAGTATCTAAGAACAAACATTTTATTACTATCTATGATGGTTCTAGGGGTTATGAGCTAGCTCACTTGGGTGGTTCTCACGTGGGGTCCTTCATTCAGTGGCTATCAGGTGACAGCAGAGGCTAGAGTCATCTGAAGGCTTCTTTGCTCATGTGAAGCTGGGGTGGTAAGGCATCTCTCTCCACATGGCCTTTCCTAGCTCCAGCTTCTGAACAGCAGGGCGGTCTCCAAATAATCAGATTTCACATGTGGTGGTTGGCTTACTCCAGAGCAATTATTCCAAGAGATCTGGGTAGAAACTGCAAGGCTTCTTATAATCTAGTCTTGAAAGTCCCAGAAGAACTTGACTTCCATCACATTCTATTGGTCAAGCAAGGCACTCAGGCCAGCCAGATTCAAGGAAAGAGGAATTAGCCTCCACATCACAACAGGAGAGGGAGCAAAAAAAGGATGGCTATCTTTAAGCCACGACAACTGCCCTGCAGTTTGGTTGGCCCCAAGTGACCAGACAAGCATGCTAAGGAAGAGCTCATCAGAAGCATTACTTATGTCATTCATAGGGTAAGTCCTTACGTCTGGTTGGTCCCAGGAGAATTTTCATTCAGTTACAGGCTCACAGCATCAGTAGGCGGCACAAGCTCAATAAATGTTGCCTGACAGAGAAGTAGAATCACTTCAATGCACACATAGTAAGTGGGAATAAACAGGGAAGCAGAGAATAGCTCTGTGGACTTTGGAGCAAACCCTGGAATTGGCCTTGTACTGGCAGCTTCCATTCTCCTAATAGGCTGGAATCCATCACTTATTTTTTGCCATCTTTGTGTCTGTTACAGAGTAATCCGCCTGGACTAGATAAGGCCCTGTGCTAGGTACTATACAGGTTACCAAGATGATTTATGTCTGGCTTCTGCTCTCAGGAACGTTAACAACTCCTCCCCATCTTTCTGCTGGGGTCCTTTTTTTCCAGCTTCAGCGTTCAGTAGGACTGGAAAAAATGGCAGGGAGGGGAAATGGTCAGGGGAAGCAGCTGCCGTGATAGTTGTGATGGTTAAAACAGGTTCACGTTATTCCCTGAGGGAATCAGCAGCTTGCTTCTTGACAGCAGCCTCTATGTGAGGGAAACATTCTACTGGTTCTCTCTTCGCTGAAGAGCAGAGGATGGGGATTGGCATGCTGAATCTTGACTTTTTTCCTTTAAAATATACCGTCTTCCGTGCCCAGATGTCAAATTATTCTGGCAAAAATTCTTTGAGCGTGCATTGTCCGGGTGAAAAGGGAAACCTTCGCTGAGGAGTGGGGACCATCCAGCTGATGGTGGTGGAGTTGGGGGTGTGTCGGGGAGCGCAGTGGGCTTCCAGGGAAGCTGCAGCCAGGAGAGAGCTAAGAATGAGCCCTGCGCTCCGGGAACTAAGGGGCAGGCGCGAACTGCACAACTCAACTGGTTTGTGTATCCAACGTGCTTCCTGTGATCCTCTTCCTCAGAGTAAAGTTCCAGCCCTGGTATTTGTGGGGAGGAAATTCAGTGCAGAGGAAATGAGGTGGGAAAATGGGTGTGCCCGACAATGGTGGAAGTGAGGGAGAGGGCTCCACCTCGAGGCCCCTTCTGGTGGTGGAGTGAGAAGCGGAACCGGGCTGTGTCTGCGCACTGGGCGCGGAGCCTCAGGAGAGGGGGAAGGTTTTCGCCTGAGACTCGCTCATAAACGGTGTCCGAATTGTGGCGTCTGGGCTGATGGGGTGAACTGGAGGAGAACTGTGCATGTCCGCCCCAACCCCGAAGAGTGTTGTTCAGTGGAAGGGGGAAGACTGCCTTAAGCATGGGGGTGGGGAAAAGGAGTTGTTAGACAAATCCCAAGGGTTGGGCTTGGGGGGGAGCCGCCTCAGCTGTGGAATTGCCAGTTCTCTGACTGTGTCATGTTCTTTCATCCCTACACGCTGCTTTCTAGGCCTCTGTTGGGCCTACATGATATGAGATTTTAAGATTTAACAGAAGATTCAGAACCTTAGAGGGAACTTTCCTGATCATTCTAAGTTTGGATTAGGAGCCCTTCTTCTGTGTCTCTTGTGACTTGGGGTTCCCATTGGGCTTCAGCTCCATGAAAGTAGAGATTATGTCTGTCTTGCTCATTGTAACATTCCCAGTGCCTAAAACTTGTAAATTCTCAATAAATATCTATCTGCTGAATGAAATGCCTCTGCTGTAGCTGTTATTGTAGGTATGAAAATTGTGTAGACTTCTCTGTCTCTTCCACCAGACTTTAACTTCCTGAAGGCAGGGACCATGGCTTACTCATCTTGGTATTCCCAGCATAGTAGCTCAGAGTCTGGGAAATAGACAGGCCAGTCTTGTGGTACAGGTAAGTGAGTGGGTGATTCTAAGCTCTGTCTCACAGTACGATCACCAGGGGAGCATTAAAAACAGTGATGCCTAGGCCCCAGACCAGACCAATCAAAACAGAGTCTCTGGCATAGAAAACAAACATGGTTACCAGGGGAAGAAGGGGTGGGTGGAGGCATATATTAGGAGTTCAAGATTTGTAGATGCTAATAGCTATATATAAAATAGACAAACAAGGCTCTAATGTATAGCTCAAAGAACTATATTCAATATCTTGTAATAGCCTATAATGTAATGAAATAGAATATGAAAAGGAATGTGTGTGTGTGTATCTGTATCTATATCTATAGATTCAGAGATAACTGAATCACTATGCTATACACCAGAAGTTAACACAACATTGTAAACTGACTATACTTCAAAAAACAAACAAAAAACTCCCAGAATCTCTGGGGTCAAGGCATCAGTATTTTTCAAAAGCTTTGTAGGTGAATTAATGTTGGGAACCTTTGGGCTAGGCTCTAAAGAAATGTCAGAATCTAAGGCAGCTAAGAGAACATTCTAGGACAGAGTCCCTTTCTGCTGGAGAGTTTTCTTCCAAAATGGTGTGGTAGTGGAGCAGAAGAGAATAAAGGCTAGATTCTATCCTAACACTCATGAATTCTCCATAGGGGAAGAATTGAGGTAGTCAAATGAGCTCTGCTTTTAAATTAGGGACTTTCCAAGGATGGTCTTCACCGTAATTCCCAGGACTAGCAGAATCAGTACTAGAGGGGAGCTTACTGCAAATGCAGAATCCCTAAACCCCATGCTCCCAAACCTACTGAATCAGAATCAGTATTTGTAGAGCTCCAGGTGATCATACGCACACTGAGGTTTGGGAAGCATTGTTCTGAAGTAGTTGTTCTCAAAGTGTGGTTGGGGTGCCAGCATCATCTGAGGTAAAGGATGGGGTGGGGTTGGGGGGGATTGTGGTTCTCATACTTTAGCTTGCATCGGAATTACCTGAAGGGCTTGTTAATTTCATATTGCTGGGACAATTCCCAGTCCAAAGAGAAAATGGTAAACCCAAAACACCTCACTCAGTAGGTCTTGGGTGGGGTCTGAGAATTTGCATTTGTAACAGGTTCCCAGGTGATGCTGATAGTGCCTGCTCAGGAACCACACCTTTGGCTATTACAAATAAGGCTGTTATGACCATTCATGTACAAGGTTTTGTATGGACATATGCTTTCATTTCTTTGGGGGAAATATGTAGGAATGAAATTGCTAGATCATGTGAGAGGTTTTTTTTTTTTATTTTTAGAGAAATTATGAAACTATTTTCCAAAGTCGTTGGGCCATTTTATGTTCCCATCAACAGTTAGATGAAAGTTCTAGTTCCTCCATATCTTCACCAGTTCTTGGTATCATCTGTATTTTGATTTTAACTATTCTAATAGGTACATGGTAGTATTTCATTGTGGTTTTAATTTGCATTTCCTTAATATCTAATGAAGCTGAGCATATTTTCGTGTGCTTATCTGTCATCTGTATGTCCTCTTTGGTGAAGTGTCTGTACAAATCTTTTACCATTTTCTTACTGGACGAACTGTTTATTACTGAGTTTTTTTCTTATTAAGTTTTAAGAGTTTTTTTATTCAAATATAAGACTTTTATCATATACATGATTTGCAAATATTTCCTTTCAATTGTTGAAAGCTTGTCTTTTCATTCTGTTAGCAGTAATGTCTTTCAAAGAGCAGAATTTTTAAATTTTGATGAAGTCCAATTTAACAGTTTGGTTTTTTATGGAATGTGCTTTTGAGGCTGTGTCTAAGAAATCTTTACCTAACCCAGGGTCACAAAGGTTTTCTCCTATGTTTTCTTCTAGAAATTTTATAGTTTTAGGTCTTACATTTAACTCAATAATCCATTTTTTTTGTATATAGATATACAATTTTTTCATCATTATTTGTTGAAAAACACAACCTTCATCTTTAATGTCTCTCAACATTGCTCTGTACTTTGCAGTGCATAGTTGTTTTGTATCTATTATCAGATTTATACCTAAGCATTTTATATTTTTTGGTTCCCTTGTAAATAGTATTTTTTTAACTTAATTTCGATTTCTGATTGTTCATTTCCAGTATGTAGAACTACCATTAATTTTTGCATATTGAGCTTGTATCATGCAACCTTGCTAAATTTATTAGTTCTAGTAGTTCAGACTACACTGTCCTTCCCCTATTCCTATAAATATTCTGGAGCTTTGTTCTAGGGTTTGGTTAAATCACTTGGGAACAGTCTAATGCTTTTGAGTCTTGGTTTTAAGATTAGGTAAGGACTGGAGCAGTGTTCGGCCTAGGATGAATTAGTCTTTACTACAGAGGCAATATCCTTCCAAGTACTCTACCACCACCCCTCCCCATCCCCTGACCATGAATTTTGAGGTTTTTACATCTGGCTGGTGAGAATAGACACTATTCTCTGCCCTGTGTAAGTGCCAGTCAGTCAGTTTCCTCTAATCTTTGTAGATGATTCTTTCTCTGGCCTCAGATAGTTCCCTTATATGTACACGCTGATCAGTCCTCAGCTGAATACTCGAGTGGGAACCTTCTGCAGACCTCAAGAACTTCCTCTCTGTGTGCAGTTCTCTTCTTTCTTACACTCTATCCTAAGAACTCCAGCAGCCTTGATCTCCTCAGACTCTCAGCTTTGTATTCTCAACTCACTGAGTTTTCCCGGCTCTGTCTGGGTGCCCCTCTCTGTGCTGTGTGGCCTGGAAATGCACTCAAGGCAGTAAGCTGGGCCAATTGTATTGCTTACTTCATTTGTTTCACAACTCTCAGGGATACTATCCCTCCTTCCCTGATATCCAGTGCCTTTCAACCTGTTTTTAGATATTTTGTTAATTTGGGGGTTTGTTTCAGGAAGGAGAGTAAACCAGTCTTTAATCTTGGCTGCTCAATGGAAGTTGGAATTTAGAATTTAAAGCATGTTTTTATCCTAAAAATTATTTATATCTTTTACAGAATTAAAAATAATTGGTTCATGTATTTCTCAGTTAAAACTATAATTTTCTTCATCTGAAAACTGTTCCTGACCAAGTGAATTGCCCTTTGCTTTAAAAGCAAGCCCATTGCTCACTCCAAATGTTAGAACAGCGCTGCATCTGAATATAAACCAAGCTGCATTAAATCACCGTGTGTGTATTTCACAATGACTGGCAAAACACAACTGTAGTTCTAGGTACAGCCACTTGAACTAGAGCAGCAGCACTAAATCTTCGCCTCACTCAAGTATGGCCATTCTGTGGTTTGCTTTACAGCTGACTCAATGTCAAAGACATTATGAGGAAGAAGATGAAGCTCAAAGGTAAGATTTATAAACACGTGCTCCCTGCTCTTAGATTAAGTGTCCCTGAAGACTTCAACCTAAAGTGGATCTCTGTAAGTCAAAAACCTGACCGTGCACATGCTCATGTCTTCTATTTGGATACCAGTGGGAATCGTTAAGTGACTATGTAAATCTGACAATCGTGAAGCACAAGCATTTATTTGAGAGTTGAATAAGTGGAGGTGCAAAATGTGAAGCAGTAACAAATGGACTCTGCCTGTAGACACGGTGGAATAACAAGGGTATATGCAGGCATGTGTTGAAGTATTAAAGTGTAAGTACACTATAGGAACAATACAAATTCTGGGGCCCAGATTCAAATCCTATTGGTGGCCATTATAGCTGTGTAGCCTTAGGAAGTCACTTACCCTTCTGGTCTTAGTTCCTACAGTAATACTACCTTACAGGGTTGTTGCAAGCATTAAATGAAATAAAATATGCAAAGTGGTGCCTGGACCCAATGAGATCAATATAAATGTTAGTCATTGGTACCATCATCATCACTATTATTACTGTTGTTTTGGAGAGTTGCATGTGCAGGGCAGGAAGGAATGAAGAATGTGTGAAGCATCAACGGGGAAGGTCTCCTTGAGAAGGTGGAATCTGAGCTGGGCTTTGAAGCCTAGAAAGAACTAATAATGATGGAAATGGGCAGTGATTTGGGGTGTAGGAAACAGAATGAGCCAAAGTCCAAAAAAAAAAAAAGTTTGAGTTATGAGGAAGTCTAGTTGGCATGTGTGGTGTTGTTAGGCAGTAGTGATAGGCTGAAAGCAGGAAAAGTCATGGGGTTTGGTGACTGTTTAGCTGTTGCCAATGAGGGAGCAGTGTAGCATGTAACCCAAATGTAAGCTGGCCATCCAAACGTCTCAGACTCAAAGCAATGATGAACTGAAAAACAGTCTAGCAACCAAAACTATTTTAAAACGAATTCAAATTTTTGCTTGCCATTCTCCAAGAACATTAAAAAGCATAAGCTTTAGGAACAGTCCTCAAACTTGCCTTTCCTCTCCTAATTCTCACCTGTCATTAGCTCCAGAGCTTCTCATTCTCTGAACCCCTCGCTTTCCATTTCTTCTGTCCTGAAATGGACATGAAGCCTTTCTCTTTTGTTCCCTTCCTCCTTTCCTTCTGCCCCTTCAGTCTTGTCTCTGTTTATCCAGTCTCTTTATTTTGAATCACAAAGTCTTTTCCATCCTGGAAAAGACAGAACTCTCCTTAGAGGACAGGCTTAGCAAAACTATCGAAGACAATATTTTCTTCATGGTGAGTGGTGGAGAGACTTTATTGTGGCAGAGAGTTTATATATTAACACTTACGTTAATACATTTTTTAAAATCATCAAAGATAACAGTAACATTTTGAGCCTTGATGATGGGGAATGGGGGATATGTCATTATAGAAACAGGGAAACCAAGGAATGGAAGATCTTTGGGGGCAAGAGATTGAATTTGGAATGAGCATGTACTGGGGCTATAGCAGCATTCCAAGGGTAGGTAGACAAATAGAAGCTGGATAACTAGATTGGGAATTTAAATGGATTTGGGCATCATCCCCAAAGAAGTGATAGTTGAAGATGTGGGAATGATTGAGAAGAGAAATACAGAGGAAATATAGAGAAAGATACACAGAACTTTAGAAAATACCTACATTTCAGAATAGGAGTTAACGAGAAGATTCAGGAAAGTAGAGTCCTGGTGTCCAGGCCTCACCCAGATGAATTCCGTTAGAATCTCTGCAGGTGGGATTCATGCAATAATAACATTGTCGACACCTTCCCCAGCGATTCCTGTGTAGCCAAGGTTGAAAACCATTGTTCTCGTGGCTTATATGATGCTAAATGGGTTTCAGGCTTGTGTGGGAAGGCAGTTGTTAAGTGATGAAGTCCTAGTTTATTTGATTTATAAATCAGAAACTCTGCCATTCGCATTTTGCTGAGGAACCTAGGGCTCAAAAAGATTAATTAATTTTATCATCTTAAAACAAGAAATCTGATGAACTTCCAGCCTCAGACTTAAAAACCTCTCACTGTCATAGACCAGACTCCTCCGCTTCGTCTTCTCTGACCCGCTCCTCCCCACCCCAGCCCGAGTCCTCCACGCCCCCTGCCCTGAGACTCCCAAGGTTGTGCAAGCTCTCCAGAGGCTCTCCGTTCAGATTTTAGAACACATTTCAGGTTAAAGCTCACCTGTGGTCCCTTCAGCAGCAACAAAGCAGGCCACACTGTCAGAGGAAAGCCGTTTAAGGGCCTCACTCGTAACTTTGTGAGCCTGGAGAGAAGGTTAACTTCTGGAAGAAAATGGCGGTGGCGGGGGGTGGGGGTTGCTTCCTGTATTTTGAGGTGCTAGAGGTGCCTCGACTTCTAGCACAGCCCCCTCCATGCTGTTTATGAATTGGCTTCGAAGTCTGGGGCTGTGGTGGTGAGGCTGCCAGAGCTGATGAGGCATAGCATTTGTGGGAATTCTGTGACTCCAGAAGGCGAAAGGTCAGTTTCTTTTCATTGACAGAGTTCTTGCTGCCTGAGAGTTTATCTCTGGGAATCTTGACTGGTTTCCAGGGTTAGGCTTCACCTCTATTGTTATCTGGAAACACAGGAACAGCCCTATTGTCGTGCCAGACTGGGTTAGACACTGGACCCCATTCCCCACGGCACTGTAATCACGCCCTGCCCCCGGGAGTAAAGTCCTGTAGTCTTCCAGAATGGCTGGAAGAGGATTTTTAAAGATACACAAACCTGCTCATGTTCTTCTCATACATATACATTTGTGCTTGATTTATACTCCCCTGTCTTCCATTTTCTCTCTGGACTCCTCAGAATTACCCATGAATATGATCCAACATTGGAATGCACCCTGGAGCTTGAGGACACACCTGAAATCCCCTGCAAACACTTGTCTTTCATTCAGACTCATACGCTGAAAAGACGGGCACATATAACCCTGAACTCACACATGACTCCACCAGCCCACAGTCACACTAAAAGTGGGTTTGAGTTACATGTGCGCTCGCTTACGTCTTGGCTCACACACCCCTACCTGGAGGTTTGTGTACACAGGGCCTGTTCATTCCTCACAGAGCCAACATCTGTGTTCACGGCCACATCAAAAACACCCCTTCAGGGCCCTAAGAAACAAACGGCAACAGAGATGGGAAACAGGGCAGCTGAAATGGCCGTGCTCCTTCTACTTCTGTCCTGAAGCAAAGCAACCAGGATCTTCTGGGCTAACTTGGTGTGTTGGGTCTCAATGCACTTTTACAACAGACCCTGACCCGACTCCGAGGCTCAGAACAGCAGTCTCCTCCCCCACCACGTCTGCTGGGTTCCTCCAGCTGTCTCCAGGGCAATTCTCCCTAAATGCAAACTATTAGCATTTCCTGTTAAAACATTTCTAATAAATAAATGAATACATCATCTTCTTAACCCGAAGCAGGTCGGAAAGCAGCCTAGGAGTTAGTCTTGAGCTAAGGACGGACATGGACCACCCAGCACCAGCCCCCTGGCCCAGGGCCAGTGCTGCTTTTGTTTGAATTCCTGTATGAGTAACTGCTCGAGCTGACGCCAGCCAAACTCAGTGAAATATTATTTTTAATATTAAATAAATAGATGGTGGGGTGTGTTGATCTTTTTTTTTTCCCAGTAAATTGCAGCATCACAACATAGAAGCCGGCTCTTGTATCCAGATTTCCTCAGATAGCAGAAGGAAGGCTGACATTCTCTTTGACCTTCCTCACAGAGCACTTACCCCCCAGGAGACAGAAAAGTCCCAGTTGGTGTTGATGGGACCATATTTGGAGTAAGCTGGGAGTTCAAATGCTAACAAAACTTGTATGGGATCACCAACTATTTTTGTTAATCTTTCTAACTTATTGTTTCCTTTCAATATACAAAAGGCACATGCTCTTTATATAAAAATCAAAGCACAGATAAACAAGAAGCTGCTGAAATCCTAGTACCAGTAAGAGATAATTACTGCTGAATTTGGGGGCATATTCTTTCCTGCTTTTACATGTTTTTATTTATGTATCACAGTAGGTGAATGTTGATTTTACAAAAATGGGCTCACATTGTCCATATGTATGCTTTTTTACACAGAATTAATTTGGGGCATCTACTTTATGTTGGTAAATACTCCCCTAAAGCTTTCCTTCTAAGAGCTGAGTCATACCCCATCGTATGACTATGCAACAGTACGCTCAACTTGCCAGTCTCCCTCCCACTGTTGGATACTAAGGTTGTTTCCAAGTTTTTTCTGTCATAAACAACACTCCAGTAAAAACAACAGCAACAACAACAAAGCAAAAAGAAAAAAACAAACCCTTGAAGCTAAGTCTTTGCTTAAATCCTTAATTATTTTCTTAGGATAAAGTCCCCAAAGTAGCATTTTCAGACTTTGGCTACATATTCATCTAATTCCCCTCTAGAATGATTATACCAGCTGACACTGTCACCAGCAAAGAATCAAAATGTTCCCCTGCTGGAACCTCTGCCATGCTGCCTATTATTTTTCAAAGACAATCTTTGGCAATTTGTTAGGTAAGTGAAAGAAGAAGAAGAAGAAAGAACCACCAACCTTAAACATTTAACACGAGAGTTGAGTAATGTAGAACTTTTGCACTTTTTTGCAACATGTGTTTCACCGTGTTGGGCAGTGAAGGGGACAGACAGAAGAGGAGACGTGGCTGTGGTGGCCTCAGAAAGGCTCAGACAGGGGAGAAGATGCCTTGATATCAGGTATGACTGGAAGAAGTCAGTGCTCTGCAGACCCAAGGTAAGCAAGAGGAGAGACTCTACCATGGGCGTTTCCCAAAATGTATTCTCAGTGAGATTCATTAATTTGGAGGGAAAAGACACTGAGGTCAAGGAGGTCTTGGGAATAGTGGGATAGCCAGGTTAGAGTTGTTTCTTCACAGTAGGATTTCTCAGAACCTATAAAATGCTAATAAAGTGCTCCAAAGGGGAGATATGGTATGCAATTTAACCACATATCCAGCTTCACCCCCCTACCCCCACCTTTTTTTATTTTTCAGAGAGCATCTCATGGACCTGGTGCTTGGTGGAACACACTTTAGGAAGCACAAGCAAGGGGAGAGGGTATAGCTTAAGTGGTAGAGCACATGCTCAGTATGCATCAGGTCCTGGGTTCAATCCCCAGTACCTCCTTTAAGAATGAATAAATAAGTAACCTAACGAACAATATTAAGCTAAGGAAGCACAAGCAGAGAATGGGAGATAGGTCAGAAATGAAGAGATGGGGACGAGAGAAAGAAAGAGACAAGAAAAAGTAGGAGAATGGAAGGGAAATTAGAAAAATGGGACAGGAGAGAAACATAAAGGGGAAAGGAAAGGAGAAAGGGAGGCAAAGAGAGGGAAGAAAAATTTAAGAGAATGAAGAAAAGGAAGTGGGGAGCTGAAAAGTACCAAAAGAAAGACCTCTTATTACTAAAAGCACCTCCCTATTGCTGTGAAGACAGACGAGGGGCCTGTAATCTCCTCTGTGCTCACCTCCCCAATGTAATCTCCTCTGTGCTCACCTCCCCGACCGGCCCCTCAACCCCAGCCTGTCACTCTCCACAGTTGGTTTTCTCTGAAATGTGACCCATCTTGCAGCCCCTTCCTTAGTGGCTGTTCCTTAACATGCAAGAATTCATTTGCAAGGGAAGCTCAGAACATGGTAATAAACAGTAGGCGCCCAGAGAAACCCAGTGGAAAAAATACAGTAAGAAATATCAAAATATTTAATCACTGTATTTTTTACTGTTCTGTAGCTTCTTGTAGTGTAAGACATGACCAAAATGAAACAACATACTCTACTCAGCCAGGAAGTCTAGTTGCCTAAAGAGCAGATGAAGGCAGATTGAAAGCTTTTAAACCCCAACTGGGCCTTTTACCCAAAAGGGTTTGCTTTCAAGCAAAGTGAAAGCACCAAAGTGGTAAAATAAATTCCTAAAAGCTTAAATGCTATGCATGTACACAGCGCTGAACCCTTTAGAATTCTACAACAAGAGGATACTTAATTATTTAATGGAAGCTCTTTGTTATTTTTTTAAAAGTCTCAAGTAACACATGCTAAAATAGAAATAAGTACTTTGAAATAAACTCATGGAGTGTTCATCCAAATCTGAAACCCTTAGAGTTCTCAGAAATATGGGGTAGGATTTGAAGCAGTCAGATTAAGACTGACAACAGATTTCATTAGAACAGTGATTCCCAACCTCTTAATCACCATGACTTTTTTTTTTTTTAAAGTTCCCTGCAGCCAGTCAGTCATCTTAGGTCTTCACTCTGTATTCATGTCCACAATTGCTCATGGGTTCAATGCTGGAGTGTCAGGATGCCCAATAACATTCCAAAATTTTCTGTGATTTCAACAGATGTAAGTCATAGTGGCTAGCATAAGACACTCAGGGTCAGGGAATGGGGTTGATATTCTTCTATCTAAAAGGAAAGAAACTTGACATTTAGTTAACCTCGTCAATACTATCACAGATAAGGAGTTGGCCCTTCATATTATTAAAAATAAGACACAAGCCATTATCACTGACTTCCTAAATGTCCCAGAGGATGAAAAACCTCACATTTGAGGTTCTTCTGAAAACCTTCCAGCTCTCAAGATTTGCTGCATTTTTTAGAGCCTCTAAACCAGGGGTGGCCAGTGGTGGCACACATGCTGCTGTTCTCGCCCTCTGTGCCTGTGGCAGACAGCTTTAATCAAGCTCTACAATCTCTCCCACTGAGTGGTTTTCTTAATACAGTGTCCCACGCAACCAGTGATTCAGAGCTGGTGCTGAAGATGAAACCAACTTGTCTTTCCTGCTCGACCCTGAATCTTAGGTGATTAGTGCATCAGGCAAGTACAGGGGATACAGGTTCAGGATTCCTCTGAGTAGGGAAGCTTAAGATCCCATGTTAAAGATGGAAGATGTAGAAATGAGGGGAACCAAGAGACGTGGAGTCGCATGAGAGTAAGATCTGACTTCTCTCCCATCCTCTCGACAGCTGATTATAAATAGCCGCTCCTCATTCTTTTTGCCTCCTGTACTTCTATTCCTAGAATAGGTGCAAGGATTGGACAAAAAGGTATCGGAATGAACAGAAAAGGTTAGTCCCAGAATGGCTCAGTCTGGGCTGGGAAACTTCCAAAATGGTCTTGGAATAATAATAGTGATACCACCCTACAGGGCCATAGAGTCAGAGTTTCCTGGTCTCCCAGCTCTCTCTCTCAAATTAACTCCTTGGAGCTTGACAGCCTTGTGAGAAAGGCGGAAGAGATGTCATCTTCGCTTTTACTCGTGAGGAAAGAGAAGCTTAAAGACGATAAGTGATTTTGCAAGGTCACATGGCTGGGAAGGGATGGAATGAGAAAAAGAACCCAGATTTTAAAACTGCATCCAGCACTCCTTCTGATGCATTCGTGCTATTCACATCGGGGTGGAAGCATGCCAGGATAGGTAGGGCAGGGCCAGGAGGTTATTTCAAAGATTTGGTATAAAATGACACTTCTCAAAAATTTTAGGTAAACATTTTGATACAAAGAGTGTAAAGGCACATTATGAAGTAGAATGCAGAATTTGCATGACTTTTTACAATAAAATAACAAGATTTCAAAGATATTGGCATCTTTTTCCAGGCTTTGCCTCCAGGTCTTCTGATGGGTTAATTGTTTCTCTTTCTTGTTCTCTGCTGTTCTGGTGGAAATGAGTGAAGAGTACTGCTCTTCACCATGCTGCCTCTCACCTCCCTCCTCCCCTTCCTTGTTCTTCATTTATTTAGGTGATTCTGCCACCCTCAGAGTCCCCAGGGGTGGCTTGCTTGTGCATCATTTCAGAGGCATGGAGCTGTCATGGTTGGGTTCTGGTGAGGCTCTCTTCCTGGCTTACAGGCAGCTGCCTTCTCACCATGTATGTCGTCACATGGCAGAGTGAGCAAGAGAGGCTCTCTGCTGTCTCTTCTTATAAGAGCACTAATCCCATCATGGGGGCTCCGTCCTCTTGACCTCTTTGGGTGGGCTGATCCAGAGTCTGAACAATATTATCAAGGACTCTGAGGACTGGTAGCATTGCCTTTATACTAAGGCTGAAGTAGGATGTCTGAGACTTTGTGCTTCCTAGTTCATGTCCAGTAAACATGTCTCATTAGTCGGAATCATGGCATGGACTCATTCCCCAACCAGTCACCATGGCCAGTGTGATGGGCTTTACTGATTCACTTAAACCAATCAGAGTTCATTTCAAGAGCTGAAGGAATGTTCAACCTATCCAAGTTCCACAGTTGCTTCATAATCTGGGAAAGAAAAGAGTAGAGATGATGGGAAGTAACTATGTTGCCCACTACAATTTCCTCTTTAAAACTATCTACTTTAAAGTGTTGAGTGTGTCAGCTACATGGAAAGTTGTAAGAAAAATGAACTAATTGACCATCTGCCTGTTTATTAGGAACTATAGTGACCACCCTGGGAATGGGTAATAATGGGATGGACCCTACAGAAAACATTAAGGGAAAAACTGAGAATACCAATGTCAACACCCCTGTGAACTCTTATGTTGAGGCAACACAAAGGAATTTAAGAAAGGGTCAGACGTCCCTGACCCCCAAAACCCGCACTTGGGGTTTCCTTGTGTCCACACTTCACCTGCAGCCACGTTCTCCTCCAGGTCTGGGAAGTGTCACCTTCATTCTTTTTCCATATGGAAATTGGCATTGTATCATGCCAGCATGGTGGGACCTGAATCTTTGCTTTATTTAAATCACTTTGCAAATGACTTTGGAACACAGATAGATAGATAGATAGATAGATAGATAGATAGATAGATAAAGAATCTATTACACTAAGTGAAATAAGCCAGTCACAAAAGGACAAATACTGTATAATTCCACTTATGTGTGGTACCCAGAACAGCAAATTCATATAGACAGGATGTAGAACGGTGGTTGCCAGGGACTGGAGGTGGGGCAAATGGGATGTAATGGGTTCAGAGTTTCAGTTTTGTAAAATGAAGAGTTCTGGAGATGGAGGGTGGTGATGGTTGCATAACAAAGTGAAGGTACTTAGTACAACTGAACTGTATACTTAAAAATCATTACCATGTTAATTTTTATGTTAATGTGTATTTTACAATTTAAAACATGTTGAGAGTAATTTGTGGGATTTCCTTTTTTAAAACCTTACTTTTACTATCATTTAAAAAAAAACTTCTATTTTTATTATAAACATCTTACTTGAACAGTCAGCAAAATTTTTTCCCACCTCAGGCACCTGTATTTTTTTTTTTAAGATTAAATTTAGACCTTTTATTGAGCTACTCTGGATTTTTCCCCCTAGATTTGCAATGTTTTCTAGATTTTCTAATTTACAATATTCTTCCAGAATATCCCCTTCTATTTTCACCCTTCCTGATAAAGGAGTTCTTTTGCATGTAGCTCCTTTTCCTCTCCCCAGTGGACTAACTTTAGTTAATGTTAGTGGCATTAGAGTTACCATCATCACATATTTTCTTGGGAGGATCAGAATAGCCCAACCACATTTTGGGTAGGATTCAGCAAAAGCCAACTTCTCCCACTAACTGGAGCTGCAGCCTGAGTGTCCCATCTTTTCCCAGACACTCAACAGTCACCTCCTCTGCCAGGCCCTTTATGAACAAGATTTCATTGGGTTGTCCCAGCTTCCCTGAGAGGTCTGCATATGTTCACCATCATACATGGGGACACCCAGAGATGTTAAGTAACTTGTTCAAAGCTCATAGTTAGTGTCCTTGGCAACAAAGCTTTGTAATGTTGTTCTTTCTATACTACACTGCCTCCACCCAGACTTTTCCTTCCATTCCAGGCATTAGGATATTTCTGTTTCTGAAATGGGTATTGAAAAAGCCTGCTAGGAAGAGCTGGTGCTGGAATCCTTCAGTAAGAGATGAGTCATCACAGCTTTCTTACTTACCTCCCAGCGTCTCCCTCTCCCTCTACCCAGTTCCTCCAGGTTCCCCCAGTTCTCCAGCTGCCATCACCACACCTAACCCAAGGACACATTAATCCTCTCCTTGAGCCAACCTGGGTGGAAGCAAATCCCCTTTGTCTCTTTTTTTGAGCAGAAACAAGGATCGCACTTTTCAAAAAATAAAGGAACGTTTACTACGAATGTAAGACGAAGTCAAACCAAACCATAACAGGAAAAGACAAAAGCATCAGCGTAGATATACTGACAGAGGGAAGACTCCTCCATGATTAACTGCCGTCCTTCCAGGGGGCTAAGGGCCATCTGGCTGCACTTTCCATTCCCCATCTGCACGCCCACATCCCCTCGTTGGGGAGCAGAATCCAGGTTCCTTCATCCTTCCTGGGCCAGCAATAGGTCTGGAGGCCAAATGGACCATTCCCCCGACCTGCCCCCCACAGAAGGTAACCTCCACATCTCTCTAGCCTTGAAGTCTTATGACCTATTTCCATACCTGGAACTGAGTGTCCTTCTCTGGTCGAGGGGTAGAGGAAAGGAATGTATTGAGCACATAGTGTGAGAAGAACATGACAGGAGTTTAATCCTCAAGGGCACTTGTACAAACAGGTATTGTAAGGAAGACTTAAGAGTGTGTTCAAGTTCCAGCAGTGTCCATCTCTAACTAGTTATGAGACCTCAGGCTGGGCAAATCTTTCCACCCTCCAAGTGCCATTTCCCTCCTATGTAGAGTTTCAGGGACAGCTGAAGAGGTAAATGCACACAGCACTCAACAATCCCTTCCAAAATGTTCACTGTTATCAGTGACGCTATGAGCTAGCTCATAGTCCCATTTTACAGATGAGGCAGCCTTGGAAGCCAGGTCTGCTGCAGTCAAGGCATGTTCTTTCTACCTCCTCACTGCTACGGTCCTCACACAAGCACTTGTTCTCATTCTGTCTTGCACCATTACCAGGCTGTGCATTTATGGGGGCCAGAACAGCTCTAAGTAAACAACGGTTTGAACTGAATGCATGAATGCCCATGTTAGTAAAAGGAGAGGAAATGATTTGAATTTGAGGGACAGAAAACTACTTATACCAGAGGCTAATAGATTAGTTCATTTAGACAAGTCAGTTAGTTAATATTTACTGAGTATTCATAGGCTACCTGGCCCTATTCATACAGATTGTGCCGTTTTGGATGCCTGGAGGGAGTGGGAAAGGCAGGGTAGGGGGGTTGGAGGAATGAGGAAGTTAGTCTAAAAATCTGAATTATAAATTTTAATATTATTTTATTATTTTCAGATAATTGGAATTCTCAAGCTGGGTTAAAAACGTATTGTCAGAGAAAGTAAAAACTGATAATATAATATGATTTGTATGAACCATATTTAGTAGCTGTTATGTGAAAACATTTCTGTCCTCTTCTGTGCCCAAATCTTGGTTGCATGCATACTTTGCATAATCTCCCCAAACTAGTCATTTTAAATTTCAAATTAGTATAGAGTCCAAGTGAAGGTTTTTATTGGACCGTTGCTTTGGGCAGAAAGTACTTGAAGACACCATGCCTTGGATAGAAGGACAAGATTCCAGAGAGTAGGACTTCGTGTCTTGGGGGTTTATGCTCTTGCTCAGTCACTCATTTGATTTAGGAAGGGGACCAGCAGCACAGGTAGGAAACCCAAAGGTCCTGGGCACATGTAGTTAGTTGGGGGTGACATCACTGTTGTTGGGAAGGCTTGATGTTGTTAGGGTTGTGGATGAATTGGTGGAAAGTGGGGACTAGAAGGAAGAACCCAGGGCCAAGGATCGCTCGTGGGGCATCTGCAGGTTCAGGCATGTAGGAGAACAGACAGGTTAAAGCAGGTTGGATCACATGTGACACAGTGGGAAAGGGCTTATGGGAGCGGCTCCCAAGCATGAATCCTCAAAATAGTGTTGAAATGGGAATGAGATGAATCTGGGGACCTCACTCAGTCACCGCAGTCAGTCTTGAATCATTAAATGGATGACAGTCTAATAAGGTGTCTCCAAGCATATCTGAATCCCAGTCTCACACAGGTTGAACAATATTGGCAAATCATTTAATCCATTCCATCATCTGTAAAGTGGGGATAACAACAGTACCTGCCTCACGGAGATGTTATGAGGATTAAACATCTTGACGAATGTCACATGCTCAGCGTTGTACCCAGCACCTAAGCACCTCAGTGCTGGATACCAGGCAGTGATGATTACTATTGAACCGCAAGGACCTAGGGCTGCAGCTTTTGGTTTGAGAGCCCCTCAAGGGCAGGATCTATGGTTTTATCTTTAGTACTCATCAAATTATTTTGTTCATTATCATGATTGTTGTTAATAAAACAACATTCAATGCTTCCAATGGTGACTAATTCCTAATACCAATCAACCTCTCTGTGGACCTGGAATCAACTCTTCCAGGTTTTTTTCCACCAGAAAAAGAGACAGCTGAGCCATAGCAACAGAGTTAAGCTGTCATGTGAGTCATCCCGGCTCCCGTTGCATATCCTTACATTATTCCCTGAACCTCATATCCCACAGAGACAGCACAGAAAGAAGAAAGGAATGTGAAATCAGAGGTAGAGAACTGTCTTCTTGGGGGGTTGGAAGGCACTGAAGTTTCTCCAGACCAACCACTCCACAGTCAAATAAGTAAAAGTGATGTCAAGAAGAAAACAGAGAGAAGTGAAGGGAGGAAGGAAGGGAACCCTCCAGGGAAAGGCAGGTTACAGGTTCCAAGGTGGTTCAACAGAAGCTTTGCTTCTAACTCCAGTGTTAACAGCTGATCTGTGCTATAGCAGATGGCTGAGGTCCCTGGGGAGTAGACAAGCGTTCTCTTCCCCAGATCCTGAGGTCTCTGGCTGCGGATCTCTGTCGCAAAGAGGCACCTACTGCCTCTTATAGATACTCTCATTAGATAAGCTAGGTTAAATTATAATAGACTTTTTTTTTCAACCATAATTATTCTTGTCCACTTAGCTCTGGTAGTACTTGATGTCTGTTACCATCTTTCTTTCTTTGAAATCCCTTTCCTTTTTAAATGTTGTCTCTCTACTTCTTTCATTCGAAGTATACATTTTTTTTTAAAGAAAAGCCCCTTCATGTCCTTATTTTCTCTTCCTCTGCCTCTCCAACTGTCTATCTCCTGCCCTTTTGCCCTTCTGTTCTTTTTGATTATTTATTTCCTTTTCTGTCTTACTTGCCATTCATCTTGATCTAACACTGCATATGACTTTCTACTCATATTCAGGTCTACATCTTCAGCCCAAGATAATTCTATCTCTTCACAGGGAGGAAAAATGAGAAAAAACAAGAGCTCTGGGTTCTGGCCCTTCCCTTATTGTGTGATTCTGTTATTTCCTGGTGCTTTTAATTCTTAGTCTCAGCATTGAAAAGACAGAATGACCCAGGATACTGCTCAGTAATGCGCTCCACAAATCACCTTTCAACTAAAGGCTCAGAAGGCACGGCTTCACCATATAAGGTGCAAGCTGTTCCTGATATCGTGCTTTTACAGGGCTGAGTAACCTGCTGGAGTCCAGTGCCTGCTACCCTAGTGCCCATAGGCACTGGGACACTTTGTAATTCTGGATAGCCTTCGCTTTGGAATTAGAGAGACTTGGGCAGAAGGGTGGTTCAAAGTCAATGCAGTCCATCCAGCCACCTGACATCTACATCCCTGAATCCAGGGGAGGGAAACTCACTACTTCCCAAGGCAGACTAATACATTCCATGACCAAACAAGAAAGCTGAATTTTCAATGAAACATCTGTATGTTTGGTCTTGGTGGTTGTTTGCTTAGCAAACTATCCTTCTATGAATGATAGTTATTTTTAACTTTCAGTAGCCATAGGTCCTTCCCCTTCTGGTAATGTCTTTGCAGGAGAAACGGCTTTTAAGTTACCAGAATACTGGACTGTCTTTTTAAAATTTACAGATGTGGAGGTAAAAACGTGTTTGTAGTACATGGATCCATCCTCATTTGCCTCATTATCATGTACAATAACAGCTAATACTTTTGCAGAATTACTATGTGCCAGGCATTATTCTAAGCATTTTGCATATACTAAATCGAGTAAATATGATTTCTCTAAACAACTTTTCCTATATGCTTCCCTACAGGGGCCCAGAATTTGATGGCACATCAAGAGAAGAAGGAATCTAGATGTCATCTAGTCAATCCTCAACTTTCCAGATAAGTCACAGAGAGGGTATGTGACTTACCTTAGGTCACACAGCCACTAGTGGTAGTGTGGGGTCCCTAATTGCTTGATTTTTTTCTCCCTTTCCATAACTAGAAAGATGGGATTTGTGTGGATTTTAGGGTCACAGACATCTTGGGCTCAATCTTCATTCTACCACTTACTATTGTGGCAGTTTGTGTATGTGACTTAACTCTCTGAGCCTCCGCTTCCTTTCATGTCACAGCACTTACCTCAGAAGCCAATCTGGGTTTCAAATAAGATATTTGAAAAGTACATGGAATAAGTTTGCATAGTGTTAGGTATATAGACACTCAGTAAATGTATCCTCTTCTTTCTCTCTCTCTGCATTTGAGTGAAGATGAGGAAGAGTTGATGGGTCTGAGTTGGAGGATTGTTACAGAAGTACAGGCTCTCTGTAAACAATAAAGTAAACAAAAACATCAAACAGAAAACAAAAAAGAGCAGAGGTGAGAAATGGAAAGAGAAGTTGAGGAAAATGCTATCAACAGCATTTACTAAGCACCTCCTGTTTATACGCTGAGGTCCTCTACCAGCTAACCAATGTATGGATGGGACTTAAGGATATTCTTGTCCTCCAAGAGCCTGCGATACTTTTGAAGGGACAAGATTTATTCATTTGTAAGAGAGAATTAAAATGCAAAGGGGTTGTTACTCTTGGATGTGAGAGGAGAGAGCAATCACTGTATTTCTGGTATCTTTGGAGACCAGACAGCAGCTCAGTGGTGCTGTGGGTGGGAGGCAAGGGAAGATGAGAAAATCTTGCAGAGCCCAGCCATTTGAGTCTGATGACAAAGGCTTGGGAATGTCTTTACAAGGGGAGACCTTTGGTATTGTTAAAACTGCAGTGGTGAAAATGATCTTAGTATTCTTTGTAACAACAGAAAATCCCCAAACAAACAAACCTAAGTGGGGCCTGGTAGTCTCACTGCCTTTATGCTAAGGAGGAGGAGGGGTGGGCAGGCTGAAGAAGTCCAGTGCATACTCCTGGTTTCCTTATTCAGCCTGACAGACACTGATACCCCTTGTTGAGTTAGTTATCCAGATCCTCTTTAAGCTCCATTTCTTTCTTTCCCCAGCAGATCCCTGGAGAGATGCCCTTTCAACCCTGCATCTCTGCTAAATGCCTTTCGGATCCCAGCAGCGGAGCCCACTGGGTGGCTTGACTGACTCAGAGCAGACTATTACTGAGGGCTGCAAGGGTTGGTGAAAAGAATTCTAGCCAAATCCAGGTTAGAAGAGAAATGACAGCTCCTCACCAGAGTATTCCCGTGACAAAGCACAGCAACCACCTTACAAAGGGTTAATACTCCCCCCTCCCCTGCCCCCCAACTTGCTGCCAGAGATCAGCTAATCTGATAATTATGGCAACAAACACAGTTTAGACAAACAAGACCTGACCCTGAGGGTTTGGAATGAAAACATTTACTCTCTCCCTCCCCAGAGAGACGGTGCCTGGAGCATACACACAGAGAGACACTGGGAAAATACCCTTGTGCTGGAGCGACAGGGTGAAAACATCTGTGTTCCTGAGCTGCTTAAGAAGATGAAGTTAATGGGGAGCAGGAAGAGGGTGGGGGAGGTGGGAGGAGTGGGGAGGGGTGCAGTCGGAGGGCGTGCATGTTTGGAGCAGATGGAAAATGTACCCAGAACTGGAGATGTAAGCCAATTGTAATTGATTTTACCACAGAGGCAGAGTGAAGGGAGAGGTACGGAGGAGTCTCAATGATGCAGAATTCCAGTGAAAAACCGGGAGAGTGGCTAAGGGAGGAGAAACGTCTTAGTACCCCGAAGTAAGAGTTATTCCTGAGAGCTGGAAGGGAAGGCTATTCCAAGCAGTCCATGGTTCTAAGTGAATTTAACATCTGCCTGCCAGGGAGTGAGGTTCACAGTCTACCTTGGCTGGCCATCCTTTTGTCACCCCCAGTTTTGCTGCTGCCTGCACAACATGCCCTTTCCCCACCCTCTGCCTGCCTCAAAATTTGTCAAGCTGCTTTCCCCCCTTTTACGTCTAAAATGTTGCTTCCTAGAAGAGACCTTTCTGGGTTGCTTAAGCTGGAGAGTCTGACCTCGGTTTGCTTCAACCTGGAATTCCAACAGTTTCTCTTTTCCCAACTACCCTTGAGTTTTGCCCCATGTATCCGTGAGCTTAATGTCCTCCTGGAGCCAAGTGTCACTTCTTTTTTTTACACCTGGCTGATGGTGTATCAGCTGGTAAACACTCCTGGCCCCTTAGAACTCTCCAAATGATCTCTAGGTGTCCAGACTCTTGGGGATTTGCAGATCATATGTATGGATGACCTCAAGCTGAGAGGAGCAACTACAGTGATTGATGACAGGATCCAGGTTTAAAATGAATTCTGTAAGGTGAAAGATGGTCTAAAATCAATAAGATAGGATGTGTCAGGAATGGGAAGCACTGCATTTAGGTCCAATAATCAATTGTATGAGTATAGGATGGAAGGACCTGCAAAAGAACAGTTTATATAAAAACAAAATAAGCAAAACACCTTTTGGTTAACAACTGATTGAATGTGAGCCAACAACGAACCTATCTGCTTAAAGAGTGAATACAATCATAGTAAGTGTTAATAAAAGTATTGTGATGACATTAACATTTTACTGTATTCTTAGCAAGGGAAGGGTAGGACTGAAAAAATCTTGTTTTAGTTTTTTTTAAGTATAACTGTCAGCTGACCAGGCAGAGTCTAGGAGGTTATGCAGATCAATTTTCTTTTGTTTGTGTTTTAATTCAATTTCAGATTCAAGTGCCCTACTGCAACCTATATAGGGTCCACCTGGGCATCATCACACCCTGGTCAGCTGGTTCTTCTCGCCTCTGTGTTTTGAATGTCAAGCAGGCCCACTTAGCTACTCCTCAGCCTGTCTGCTGGAGAGTTGGCAAATCCTCTACTCCTCAAGGAAAGACACTTCTTTCCAAATAGTCCAGTCTTCTCACTGTTCTTCACACACCCCATGGTTCATTTATTCATAAATCTTTTGACCATCCACTATGTGCCAGGCACTGTACCAGGGACCAGGGATTCAGCAGTGATAAGACAATAGTCCTTGCCCTCATCAAGCTTATGTTCTCAGGGAGGTAAGCAGACACTACACAAAAACAAAGACCAAAACAGCATGGTGTTGGCATACAAGCAGACATATGCATGACTGGGTCATTTGTGCTGTACGCCGGAAATTGACACATTGTTATTGACTGTACTTCAATTAAAAAAAATTAAGCTAAAAAAAAAAAGACAATTTCATATAATAAAAAGGTATGAAAAGTTATCCGATATTTGAAAAGCCTTCCATCTGCTTAGAATTCTCAGAATGCTACCCACTGCTTCCTAAGCCAGCTCAAGTTCCACCTTCCCTTTGGAGGCAGAGAACTGCAGCGCTCTCCTCCCTGAACTCCTGCTGCCCAGGGGCTTGTAACACATAATTAATACTCAACTGCTCTCTAATTATTTCCCTTACACTAATTTTGCCTCCCAATTGACTGCAGGAGCCAGTAAACTCTTTGAAGTTACAGGATATGCCTTAAATTTAAATATATTCAATCAATCTTTATCTAGGGTGCTGTTTAAAAGGAAATGAGAAGCACAGTTCAAACTTGCTTGCTCAGTGACATAACTTGAGGGTTTAAAACTGATTTCTAGATAACAAGAGAATTTCTTCCAGTGTCTCTGAAAGCCTCTACAATAAGAATGTAAAGTTAAGACTATAGTTTGTTTATTTGTCGAACTTACCTCCTCCAAAGAGTCCTAGACTCTGTAAGAAGATCTTTAAGGCAACAAACATACCTTGAGCTGAGTATTAGCAAGATTAGAGGGAACAGCAGGAGGGAAACACCCAACAAGCTCAAAAAGGGAGGAAAGTTAAGGACAAACAATGGCAAATTCAGAAAAAATGTTCGGTCCAAAACTGAGCCCAGACAACATTCTTTTGGGTCCCTTACACTCTGTAGAATAAAAGCCGCCCCGAAACAAAAACAAAACAAACCCAGAAACAATGGAAATGGCCATGAATAGAGGACTGATTAGCACAATAATGACACCTTCATAAGGTGGACAGGTATGCAGAAAGAAGACAGTAGGTAAAGCTATACACACTGGCATGAAGAGATGGCCACTACCTAGTTTAAGAAGTAAGGCTCAGAACGATACAGATAATATGATTCTTTTCATTTCAAAACTTATTTATATATGTGTAGAAAAATGCATTTAAAGTTATATACTAAATTGTTAACAATGGTATTTCTGGGAATGGGTTCTTGGCAATGGGATGGGGGATTTAATAATTTGTTTTTACTTTATAACTTCTGAACTGTCGTACATCATGCACTCAGTGGATGTACTCAGAGTGGATACTCAGAATGGTTCCTGGGTTTGTATGTGGCCCTTGTGCCACGTGGAAGGAATTCTGAAGCGAAATCCTAAGCATCTGCCAATGGACTGTGCATGGCTCTGTCTTAGGGGGCATTCTTACATAGAATGAGAGCATAGCCCAACCACAGATACGGCAGGGCACACAGGGAGAGTGACGGGGAGGAAGCTGGGAGGATGTTTCCTGAGTTTGCTTCCTTAAGGCCACTCAAGGATGCACTGAACAAATTCCTTGACAAATTTTTTGTTGTTGTTGTATGAGTGAACTTCTGAAAAAAACATGTATAAATAAACAGTTTATATCAACCATAATTTTAGGCAGTAAGGGAAAACAATATTTAAGAGATGTTGAGGTCATAAACATGACTTTGGAATTGATAGAGGCATTTTGAATTCTGAGTTTGCCAGCTTATTCGCTTTGTGATCTTGGGTAAAGTACGTCACGCCTCACTCTTTTCCTCCTCCTCCTTCTGAACATTTTGGGAAGGTCTCCTCCTTCGCTTTCCAGCCCTGAAATGCTGGTGTTCCCGAGGCTGCTCTCTGAGGCCTCTTCTCCCCTCCTTGGGTAATATTATCTTCCTGTGACTTCAGTTACTGCTGCACGCCCGTGACATAGTGGATCAGGCCAAACCTCTCTCAGCTACGTGCTCTGCCTGATGCCTTCTAATGGAGCCCCATTTCCCACATGCTAAAACTCTTTAACATGCTTTACACGTCCTTCAGAATCTGGGGCCAGTTTCTCTTTCCAATCTCATCACTCACACATTCCCTCTTCTCTCTCTGCTCCAGTCATACCGACCATTTTTCATTTCTTTCACTAACCGTGTTATGTGCAGCCTGCACTCTGGGCTTTCATAGCTATTGCTCCTCCTGGTCTAGGCTACTGTGTCTAGCACCTACCCAATGGTTTGCTGGTACTCCATTCCTCACCCTACACTGAATGACTTGTTTACACATTTGGATCTACCAACAGATCAGGAGCCCCAGAAAGCGGGGGACTTATTTGTCTTGTTTGTCACTGTATATTTACAACACAAGCCTAATACTGGCACTGAATAGTCTTACAATAGATATTTGTTAAATAAAGCACTGTTGTTATTAATATGAGAGAGGTAATATAATGGATAAGAACTGGGCTCTGAGTTCAAATTTTAGCTCTACTGCATAACAGCTGTGCAACTTTTGGCAAGAGGCTGGTGTGTCTCAGCCTCGGCACCTAGAGCAGAGGGATGTTTTTGTTTTGCTTCGTCACACTCACTTTCCTGGCAATCTGACGAAGTTGGAGGCCCAGACACCTGCATGGAACGTCAGACTGACTTCTCAGATCTTAGATGGTCACCAGCCCTTGAAGACCAGGTGGAGGATATAACCTGGAAGACTTTTGTAAATCAAAGCATAACTTCCTTTGAGTTATTAGATGTTATACACTTTTCTGAGGAAAGCTACAGTGAGCATTTGGTTTTCAGGAGCTGTCTAGTTAAAATGATGTTCTATAGAGAGCTCAGTTGTGGGAGGTGGGCACTGTCTGGGTTCCTCCTGTAGGTCCTGCGAGGGCTACAGCGCTGTCCTGGCACACTTGGCTCCGGTGAGTTAAGTGTTTTGTCGGTGACATCTACTCTCCTTATCTGTCAAAGACAGATCAGCAGGGACTTCGCTGCCGCAGGGGATGTTACCGCCTTGGTTTTCTCATCAAACTCTGTCAGGCTTTGTAACCTGAAGAAATGAAAAGGGGAGAGCAGGAGAGGGACAGTTTCTAACAAGCTGTCAGTAGGGCCCCACCGGCCTGCCTCAGCCCTGACTTTGTTCCAGTGCTATTAGGGTAAAAATCCTTGAGTTTCTTTCAGAGAAAGAGAAGTGGCCTGGAGCTGAGAGGCACAGATTCATAAGTAATTTCCCTCATTATACACTTCCAGTGCTTAATCACCATTTCAAAGAGGAAGAGCTCTCAGGACAGACTGAGAATTTTGCCCTAGACAGGGTGCACAGTGCCCACACTACAGCTTCGTCAGTGTGCTTCTCTCAAGTGCCTGAAATGCGGGAGACCTGGCTCCCAGCAAGGCTGAGCTGTAGGTGGCCTTCTGTCCCCAGTGATTTTTTAGGGATGGAACAAGGGAGAATTTACAAAGTGCTAATGTAGAGATCCTTCTAGAAGTGGGATCTGTTTGTCTGGGTGAGTCATCCGAGGAACCAGAGAGGTTGAAAGAGTCAGTGCCACGTGTAACTTTGTATGGGAGGGTATCTCAAGAAGTCAGAGCAACACAGACTTCGGTTCCAGGAACCCCAGAGTCAACAAGGGGCAGCTTTAATAACAAAACCCCGGGTGCCCTGGCAGTTTTTGTTTTGTGTAGGAATTATGGGCTCACTTTTGTAGCCCCTCTGCTATTTATTATAAAATTATGCATTCAAGATTATAATATTAAAATAATAATTAGCTTAAATAGTCTATAATCGAGTATTTCAGATGGTATGACAGCCAATCACCCTGGAATGTGCTTAGAATAGTCACACAAGCAGTGCATGGATACATTCTTGTTGTAAAATATTTAGAAGTTTACACAGCAAAAAGTCCCTTTCCCTCCCATTCCTCTTCCCAGAGGTAACCACTGTCAACAGTTTGGCAAGTATCCTTCAGTCATCTTTCTAAACATTTACATACACATGTATGCGTACATGCAAGCTTATCTTTTCACATAAGTGAGACCATGTATCACACATTGTTATGTAACTTAAAAAAATGTGGTGGTGTTACGGAAACGACAGGCCAGTCAAGAAACAAGCACCACTCGGAGGGTTGGAGTACTCAGATGTATTACGCCGGCGGGCTCAGAGGGGCTTCTGCTCCGAAGCTCTGAGCACCTCCAAGATGTGCGCATGAGGTTTTACAGGGTAAAGTACAAGCTTGGGGTATTCGGCCAGTAGGCATGGAACAGCTTTAGCAGCATTATCATCACAAAAGTGGAGGCGGGGAGGCAGCAAACCAACATTCCAAAGCCAGATATGTATCTTTGAAAACCCAGCTGGCTAGCAAAAAACATGAACAGCAAACCAACACTAATTAACCTAGATTTACAAGTTAGTCTAGCAGAACTCAGATCAGTATTCCAATACTTAGATTTCTGAGTTATCTTGTCAGCCCAGCCCAGCCTCTCCTTCACATTCCTAGACTTGTGAGTTATTTTGTTGGACCAGCCCAGCTTTTCCTTCACAGTGGTAGGTTTATTTCTGAGAGAGATTTTCATGGCAGTGCATGCAAGTTTTCCTCATTCATTTTCACATTAGCACAGTATTGCATTATATGGATGTGTGCCCTACTTAGGGAATCCCTAATTGGTGGACATTAAAATTGTTTCCAATACATCTGCTGTTACAAACAATATCGCAGTGAGCCTCTATGCACATGCATCTTTGTACACGTTTATAGGACAGATTCCTGGAAGCAGAGCTGCAGGATCAATGGCAAAGCTCAAGTCATTCTTTTGTTTCATTACCATTTCTACATTTCTTTCCTACATCATGTGTCTCACTCTGTTCATCTCGATCAAAGGTTCTCAGCACCAGCAGTACATTGGATTCACCTGAGAACTTTAAAAAATGATGTATCCCCTCCACCCCAGGCCCCCTGAATCTTTGAGACCAAGGCTTAACCTTTGGATTTTTTTTCAGAAAAAAATCAGAAAATTCTAATGTGCAGCAAGGATTGAGAATAACTGACCTACACATTTAACAAAATAAAACAGAACTCTCTAGAGCCTTTTAAGATAGTACAACCAATTATTATGGAAACAACCAGAGACAGTCAAGTAGTCATTAATCTTTAATCATTCATTCTGAAAACAGTTTTAGTGAATCAAGTTATCCAGGTGAAAGTAAATTTGATGTTTAATAGGTGCATAGCATTATTATCTTTGAAAACACTGTCTTTTTTTTTTTTTTTAATCTCAATATCTTTAATTCAAAGCTGTGAGCAAGGTGGGCCAGAAATGGCCTTGTCTATTTTACAGTCCTGGGAGCTGATGGAGAGGGGGTTAAAATGATGCTTCTCAATTTTAATGTGTTTAGGAAAAATCAGGGAATCTTCTTAAAATGAAGATTCCAATTTAGTTGGCCTGGAGTAGAGCCTGAGATTTTTATTTCTAACAAACATGTAGGTGGCGATGATACTGAGTAAACACCTGGATGAAAGGTAGCGAGCTAAATACAATGGCGAACCCAATCCAATAGAAGAAACTAGGTGTCATGGAAATGACGGACACTTGGAATGACAAACAAAAGAGTGACAGAAGAAGGAGAAGTAGGGTGGGGAAGGATGGAGGGCAAAGAAATTCTTCCTCTATATCAGCTAAACAATGATGCTTTTCATTCTGGAATCCCGTACCCTAGACAGGAGCACATCCTGAAGACGGCACTAAAATCACCCCAAGCCTACTGACTGTCACACCATCTGTAATCCGGGAACTGGCCCAATACTATGTCTCATCTCTGACTGTAACTTCCCCTCTGGGGGATCCTGATGGTAACCCATGGCTATCCCACTGCCTTTTACCTCCATTATAGCCCACTCCTCCCCTGGGGAACTGGAGGCCCCAACTCCGAACTTGACCTGTGTCTGCCCACCATTTACTCTCTGGAGTCAATGGTCTTCCAGGGGAGACTTTGCAGCCCAGGACTGGCTCTTAGGTCCATCAGACATGAAGGAGACACGGCGAATCTCTTGGCGATACCCACTTGCCATCTAAGACAGGGCTGTCATCAGTTTTCTTTCCAGCCTTTAGAGATTCTTGTCCAATGTAGGATAAGAATAATAAACATATAAATACATGTTTCTGATTCTCCCTTCACTTGAGATTTGTTTCTTTCTTTAAATTAATAAAGATCTATGTGACTCAGAGTAAATTTCTTACTTGTTCCACATGTCTCAACTAAATTACAAAGGTAAACATATTTTAACTTAGAACAGAAGTTAGATTTTTAAAAATGCTGTTTTTGTGTTTTGAAAACATTGGCTGCCAAAACAGATTCCAGAAATGTAAGATCAGTATGTGCAACTGCAGGGTCTAAGGGGTGCTGTGGGGTGGGAATTAGAAGGGGAATGCTGTCCATGCTGGAGGGAGCATTCTGAGGGAGAAAGAACTGGCCTCCACTAGGTGAATTCCCCTTATTACACTGCTGTGCCTTTTGCATGAAAAGACATACAGCATTTACCATGGCTGTGATTTTAGTACTTTTTTGTGCATTGTTTTTATTGTCTGTCTTCCCCATTAGATTAGAGAATTCATGAGGACAGGGACTTTGTCTTTTTGTTCACTGTGTTGTCCTTAGCACATAGTGCAATGCCTGGTACATACAGTAAATGTCAATAAATACTGATAAAATGAATGAATACGTGAATGGGAAAGTGATGAAGAAAAAGATACACTAGTATTAAGTTATGAGATGAAGCTAAGTTTAATACTAAAATTAAAACAAAACAAAGCAAAAAACTCTTAAGTCTACAAAGCTTAGCTATGGAAGAAGGATTCCTGATTGGAAAAGTTGGAGACCCACTGCTTTAGTCATGTGGAAGATTGAAACTCACGCATGACACCTTACCCCTTCAAATAATTTTGACATTGTTGTATCATTCTTCTTTGTAAGCCCTGTGCCTCTTCCATTTCTAGAGCAGGATGTTTCTCTGTTCAGAACTTGGAACTCTTGTATGGAAGTTAATATGATGTCAGAAAGCAAACACAGTGGCTTCGTCCCAGGAACAAGGACCTCCTGTGGTCTTTTAAAACTCAATTAATGAACCAGTCATACACTAAAAATGTTATTAAAAATATGCTCCACCTTAAAGAGAAGTTGTGGGATTGATTTTCAGTATCACTCACATAAAATATTCTGAGCTCCCTGGAATAAAAGCACAATATAATTTCTAAAAACCGAACATCTCATTCACCCTTTCATTTCATAAACTTTATCCTGTCAGAGGCCACATGGCACAGTGGAGCAGGGACCTTGAAGCTAGACTGTCTGTGTTCACATCCCCATCATTGTCTGGTTGTGCCATTTTGGGCAAATTGCTCAAGTGTTTTTTGCCTCAACTGCCTCATCTATTAAATGGAATAATAAGACCACCTACCTCAACTGTTATTGTGATTTGAATGAGTTAGTTTTTATTGAGCACTTAGAACAGCACCTGGCATACAGTAAGCACTATGTACATGGTTTTAAATAAACTCCTGTAATGTGCAGGTAGGTATTAAGCACCAATAGGCTCCCAGGAAAGTAGTGAATTAGTGCCTGCTGAACACCTGCTATGTCTCAAGCTATGTGTCGGTAGTCAGTTTTGCACCAATTTTTATGACAACTCTGATCAAGATAATATTCTCCTTCATTCCTTCAGCCAATGTTTACTGAGTGTCCACTAAATGTCAGGAGCTGTTTTAGGTCCTGATACACAGCATCTTGGGATTTATGTTTAAAAAAAAAAAATCACGACTTTACTAAGAAGTGATTTTCATTAGTTCCCGTGATTTCCAGATCAGCTCTAATGCAGTATACTACATACATTCATCTTTATTAACAAATAGATTCTCATATCTTCTGAAGTTTTAAATGACTACATTTCTAGTGCTTTGTAGAAAATTATTTCCCCCTCTCTGTTCTACTTAATTATCATTGTTAGAGACAATCTTAATTTTGTATTCTTGGGAAGTCTCTTTCAAATCTGTTATTTTTTTCAATAAAAACTTGATTTTTTAGGTTATAAAATACCACATTTGTTGGAAAAATATCATTATTATTTTTCTATTAAAGCAATACTGTGATGCCTAATTGTAAACCTCTTTACCTGTCTATCTTTGTAAACTTGTATAAATTTCTTTAGAATAGATTCCTAAGAGGAGAAATTGCTTGGTGAAATGATATGTGCATTTTAAATTTGACTGATATTACCAAAATGCACTCTAAGAAAAGATTTTATCAATTGACACTCTCACCAACAGTGCATGAAAGTGCCTTTCCCCCGTATTCTCAGTACTATTTTATCAATATTTATAAATATTTTTATCAGTCTGATGGGCAAAAATGGATAAATTGGTATGGTTTCAATTTATGAAGATGATGATTTTGGGGTTGTTTATTGGCCATTTGTATTTATTCTTTCTTGATTGATATTTTTATATCCTTAATTCATTTTTCTATCAATACAATGACGCTCTAAGTATCTAATAGATGTGACTGATAAGGAGGGTGCAAATATTTTTCCAAGTCATTATATTTTTATTTATGGTGTCTAACATCAATTTTTTTCTTTATGGCTTTTGATATTGTGTCATGATTGGGAAAGTCTATTCTACCCCAATACTGTATCAAAAATCTCCACTATGTTCCCTATTTTGTTTGTAGTTTAAAAATACTTAAATCTAAAAAAAATAAAGGCTACTGTGACAGCAGTAATGATTTAAAAATAGTGTTTCATTTTCAGTTATTAACAGGTTAGACATTCTGAAAATCAAATAATTGGCAAATGAGTTTATGTGTTAATGTGATAATTTCCTTCATATAAATGTCTAATTATATGCTAGACATAAATGACTCACGAAAGCATTTTATAGAGGTGCCTCTCTTTTCTGGAATATATTTCAGTGTTTATAGAAAATGACTGGAAAAATGGTGAGTGACAGAATAGGGCAGAATCTCTATGAGGGAAGCAAGAATTTAAAACAGAGTAGAAATCTTCTGATTACCTTGTTCTACACATCCCTAGCCATGGAGTGAAAGTCCTGTATTTTTTTTCCTGTTTTTGCCCAATCAACAAAGAAGTGTCTTGGAAAGCAGGTGATGTAAAAGATAAGTTATTAAGAATTAATTCCAGATGAAAAAGATCTGTGGCACAACAATGTGCATGTAGCTAACTCTACTGTACTACACATTTTAAAACAGTTAAGATGATCAATTGTATATGTTCGCACCATAATTAAATAAAAAGTTAATTCTTCATTATAGTGTATGTTTTTACTCAATCAACAAATATTTGTGTACCTATTAGGTACCAAATATCTTGTTGAGGCAGAGATACTGGGAAATATAATTGCTGGTGTCAGTTCTCAAGGAACTAATCAAGTTGGAGGAAAAAGTTAAGAAGACATGAAAATGTATAATTTTGGGCAATATAATGATACCATATAAGGAGAAGAGACAAATTCTTATAGGAGTTTAGAAAAAGCAGGAATCTGACTACAGTGATACAAATATTTGTTAGGTATTTAAATGGCTTTCAACCCACTTTAATATATATTTTCCACATGGACCGTTTTACTAGATCTAGGAGGCATTATCTCTGTTTAACAGATGAGGAAACAAAAGCTCAGAGGTTGTAACTTTGCCCAAGTTCACATGGCAGGGCTGGGAACAAGACTCAGTGTCTTCCAGCTCTTACTCCTGCTGGCATTTATTTAAGTTGGCACTGAAGATTTGCTGCTAGAATGTTACGAGGGTTGGAGCAGAATCCAAATGTGCTAGGGACACTGTGGTTGTGTATTTGCTAGAATTAGGATTATCCTCTCCTTGCTGTCATCTGGCCAAAGAGCATCAAGTAACTTTTAGCACAAAATAACAGATTATTT
Source organism: Camelus dromedarius (assembly GCF_036321535.1). NCBI lineage: Eukaryota > Metazoa > Chordata > Mammalia > Artiodactyla > Camelidae > Camelus > Camelus dromedarius. The sequence goes on along the minus strand of NC_087443.1, from coordinate 57,484,866 downwards.
TTTTCTTGTTACTTACTGGATAGGGAAACTCAAATCAAACTCAACAGGAGGACTAACATGCAAGGCTTTAATTTCTCTGCTAACACAGCCATTTAGCCAACTGCAGTCCCATGACAGGCTTTCCTTACCCATCACGTCTGACATCACTCTTTAAAGTCATAATACATATGGTACAGTTAAGACAGGTCTGATCTGACCCAGGTGCGACAGAAAGTAAAACTAACACAGACAGTAAAATAAAGTCTGTGAATTCAAATTTAAAAGCAGTTATCAAGGCTAAGACCATAAGAGTTACACACATTTTTAAAACCACATCCTGCTAGTTCAGTGGATTGATTTCTACCCAGAAAGTGCAGGAGCATTAAGTCTGTTCATACAATAACCCTATCTGATTGCCCAGGGTCAAGCTGCTGTTTATCTTTGCCAGACACAACCCATATCCTGAGCAGAACCCACATCCTAAAACCTGTGTTTTTCACCAATTACTTCAAGGCAATACAGGCTCTGACGTTCTTTCTACATAATCACCTAAACAAGAAAATAACTCTAATTTTTTCGTTTTTGAAGTATTAGGTGAAAGTAAACACACAGACACAGTGGTCAAGACTTGCTTTAGATTTTCCTTCTCCTGCGTGCGCAACATTTTGCAAAAGAAGGGCCGTGCTGCCCTCTACTGCAGGATGCTGAAATGGTCACAATACACTTCTCTCCCTGCTAGCCACTTGGGATGGAGTAAGACAATCTAGTACAATGCTTTAGACTGTCCCTTTAGGAGTTGTTTAAAAGAAACCTGTTCTTGGCAAATACATTAAATTTATTTCTTTCATTATCTCTTCATCTACATTCATCTTGTACCAAAGTGTAGGACTTTAGGACATGACCCAACAAAAAAAGGACATCACAACTTGGGGACAAAAAGCTTAAGACATTGCTTTAGAGGTTAAGAGGCTGTGTTTGTGATGTACTGAGGGAGAAACAGGGCAAGGAGAGGAAATTTTCTTCTGACTTTAAGGTCTGTAGGCTTCTGTCTTCTGTCATTTAGAGTGTCCTCATTTGCTTTTGGCTAAGGTGATCCATTTCCTTCTCCATGTTTCTTTGACTGGGGAGGACAGTCACCTGGGAATGTTGAGACAGGAGTGGAATAGTGTCTCTAAAACACTTTCTATTCTTCAGAAAAAGATAATGTAGAAATACAAAGGGCTATTATTGCTATAGTTACATTTTAATTAATTATTAAATATCTTGTCTTATTACCTTGAAGTTGCTTTGAGATTTTATAGATCTCTACAAAGACCTCTTGGAGGGCTGGTGATATTAAGAACTGTGTTCTCTGCTTTCTTTTCCATTCAAAAAAATTTCAGAATGCACATCCCTAAAAGACCACACAGCAGACAGACTTTAAAGAGAGTTAGCCTAACAATTACCCTATAGCTACCCAGGACTAAATTGTAATTTCTGTGATAAGAGTAATAATTTCTGAAGCTATGTTAAATGCACGTGTGCGTATTAACACCAAAAAGAAAAAAACCTCTTCTCCCCAATTTACAGATAAGAATACTAAAACTCAGATATATTAAGTAATTTACTTTCAAAACTAGTAAGAGGCAAAACTAGAATTTGATTGAAAACCAATGCCTTGTTCTACTGGTGATGACAGTTAACATACTGAGTACTTACTAACCAGTGTAATTCAAAACATTTCAGATTCAATCATGTAATTACATTAAATCATTTAATCCTCGCAGCAACCCGACGAGGTAGAAATATTATTATCTCCATGTTACAGGTGAGGGAACTGAGGTATACAGAGGCCATGCTTTTAATCATTATACTATACTTTTTTTAAATGGGAGGAGGCAATTTTTAGGTTTATTAATTATTTTTAAACAGAGGTACTGGGAATTGAACCCAGGACTTTCTGTATGCTAGGCATGCACTCTATCACTGAGCTATAGCCTCCCCCTACTGCTTCTTAAGTGAAGTACAAAAATTATATAGCACAAGAATTTCTAAATGGTGCCCTGGAATTTAATTACATTAACAAGTAGATGAAACCATCAATAGTTGTCAGTCCTGTTGATATCTCTGTTATACAAAGGTATTAGCAGCTTTAAAAAAAGTTCTGCCCATTGTGGGTCCCCAGTTTGGAACAAACATTAGACCCTATCTGCCTGAGGCCTCACTGGACGTGCCCTTCTATGAAATAGGAGACAGCAAGAGACCCTCAGTTGGTCCAGTCCATGTGTGTGGGTGTGGAGAGGAGTCATACATAAGGGAGATAGGAGAGAAGTGAGGGCAGAGATGCAAGGGGAGATGGTTCCACCAAGGCACACCCAGGAAACAAGCTAGTAAATTTGAAGGGAGAGGTTGGTAAGTGATCAGATTAGCAAGAGTAAATTCAATACAATGAGAGAACAGCACCATCTTAGGGGCTTTACGCTTATCTTACTGCCCACTGTTTAGCCACACAGTGACTCCTGATAGATTTCCTCTTACAGCTTTGGTTTTTAAAGAAACATTTGTTCAGCACACAACTCAGCTTCCAAATAATAACCTACCCTTAGTGATAGCATATGCTCAAATACAACCATTCCAAAGCACTTTGCGCTTGAGTTTAAAGGGTGATAAACTCCTCCTTCCCTTAACTAGTTGCTAAGTGTAGACCTTCTGGGTATCATGGGCAAGATTAAATACAATAAGCAGGTGTGGATTTGCTTAGAGATTCACACAGTCCCCACTGCTGCCCTGGTCTGCCTCTTATGCTGTGGGGCAGGGCTGCCTAGCCCTGAAGGCTTCAGATTTCCAAGAGTTTATTCTAAAGGAATTCATTCCCAGTCAAGCTGTTGCTGCTTGGTTCCCAGTTTCCCTCTTCCAATTCTCTTGAAGAAAAAAGAAGAAAAAAAAGGCAGAAGGGAGATGGTAGGGACAGAAGTCCTTTGAACAGTCATGATGAAGTCAGGAGGCAGGGGGAATACTTGCCCCTTTCTTTTGACCATCACTGCCCTTCCCTGGACACTCACTTTAACTGGCTGCCTACTTGTCTGGGCAGTACTTGGGGGTAATGTTTGCCTCTCAAGAATCTTTTGCTTGAATCATCCATTGCACAGGAGGCAGTGTTGTGTCCACTCTAAGTCAAAGCGTTAAAATTAGCGGTGGCCTGGAAAGCATTTTGTTTACTTCAAGACAGGCACTTGCTTAGAGGGGCGGCCTGCAGGGCTCAAGACAAAAGGGCACTGACTGAACTTAGTAATCTCCGAGAAACTTATATTCCAGAGGAAAAAAGTTTGAGGCCTGGATCCCACATAATAGAGAGTCCCCTCTCTTAATACCCAGTAAATGTTTACTCTTTTCTAAAATTCAGAAGATATTACGGAAACATGAAGAAAAACCGCATATGGTACTTTTTTGCCCCTGTCAGCACTTGGTTGCTGCTTAGGTTGCCAATAAATATTTATTTAGACCTAGCTAAGTTGATAATGTTTAGGTAACCGAGGGTTGTTTTTCCTCCAGGGAATGACGTAAGGAGTGACCATGATATTGTTGGCCAACGCTGTGAAAATCATACTTATAATCAAACTCTGGGAAGACTGGACTATAGAACATCCCACTCAGCAGTTGCCCTTGGCCTCTGCTTATGGGAAGTTCATTGTCATTTCACCTTCAGTGTTGAACTGGCAATCTTAGAGGAAAGGGTTGTTAATGAAACACTGTGGACAGTTATCTTTAAAACCAGAGGCTGTTTCTGAAAAGCAGCAGATGATACAAAGGTTGGTAGGTGTTGCACAAAGGTCTTCTGGCTTATGTTTATTACTTCAAATGAAAAATTCATTTTGAGATTTGCTGTATTATCCAATGAATAGAGGCTGAAGTAGTGTTGTTGTTTTGTTGTTGTTTTCCTGCAAAACCAAGAGAATTGACTCCTCCTTCTACCATTTACTGAATACTAAGTGCAAGAAACTGAGGGAGACTAATACAGGGTGAGATTTCTAGCCAAAAGCAGCTTACCATCTACAAGAGGTGTGGCAGATGTGCAATGATGACAATAGCTAACATTTAGGGAGTGCCTACCGTATGCAACTTAACACTGTGTATGCATTAACTCACATAATCCCCACAACCACCCGAAGGAAAGTAGTATTATCTCCACTTAATGGAGCAGGAACAGAGGTTAAGCAACTTGCTGACACCCACCCAAGTTAGTAAGTGGCAGAACTAGAATCTAACCTAGGCAGTCTGGCCCCAGAGCTAGGTTCTTAACTGGGTATTTTCTTTTTTTTTTAAATCACCCCCTCCCCAACTGGGTATTTTCTAAAATTGTGACATTGCTAACAAGGTACAGAAGCACAGGAATAAGATGGATTTTGACCACAGTGAGGGTTAAAGCAAAGCTCTATGGAGGAGGCACTTGCTCTGGATATTGAAGGTCAACAGGTGAAGAGGGGGGCCGGGGAGGAAGGAATAATCAGGGGGAAGGAACAGCCTGACTAAAAGAAGAGATAGTTTGGGTACCGGCCAGCTGACGACAGCAAGATCTGGCTGACTGTGTGGGAGAAAAGCTGGAGGGGGAGGCGGCGCCCAGATCTGGAAGGTCCTTGAGGACCAAGCCCTCTCGGTAAGGAAAGGCGAGCAAAAATTTCCAATTGTAAGCGGCAGAAAGGGATTCCGGCACGCTCCTTCTTTCAGTAGGATACCCCTGTCTGAGACCAAGGCGGGCGGCCCACCCACATTTCTGAGGAAAACAGCCGGCCAAGATGGTCAAGGACGCGCGCGGGCTCCGGAGCTGCATGTCCTGACCAAGGACTAACGTCCCGAGCGCACACGCCGGGTCTGGCTGCCAGCCAGAGCCAGGCCAGGCTGGGTCAGGCACGTGCGCACTCCCGGGCCTGGCAGCGAGAACGCAAGCTCCGCAGGTATCGGAAGGCGGGCCTCCGGAATTCCCGCCACTCACCTCCCGCTGGTCTCTCGGCCTTTGAAGGTCGAGGAGGCTTCCTCTCGCGAACGCCGGCCGCTCGGCTCCTCCCCTCAGCGTCGGGAGGGCCAAAGAACAACGGCCTCAGCGATAGGAGCATGTTCTGCCAATCAACCGTAGCCCCGCCCCATCTCAGCCGGCGTACATTGCATTGGTTGCATCATTTCTGGCCTCAGATAAGATTCTCTTCTTTGATTGGCTAGTACCATCCCCTCCCTCCTGGCCTTTGTGCGTCAGAAGCTCGCGATTGGTTAATCACGTTGCCAAGCTCCGGACGCGGCTCGGCCATTGGAGGCCGCGGCCCGCCCCGCCGGCTAGGTGAAGGTGAGAGTCTCCTCCAGTCGCCGCGGTTGGACCGGACCGAGTGGCTTCAGGCACAGGGTGGAGGCTCTTGACTGGCTCCTGCTCTCTCGCTATGGCGCCTCCATCAGTCTTTGCTGAGGTTCCTCAGGCCCAGCCCGTCCTTGTCTTTAAGCTCACTGCTGACTTCCGGGAGGATCCAGACCCCCGCAAGGTCAACCTGGGAGTGGGAGGTAAGGATGCAGTGCCCAAGAGTGTGAGCAGTCTGGGAGTGGAGCGTACCTCACTGGGCTGTGGGGACTGTACGAGCGGCCCATGGCCCATCTTGGCTCTGGCGGAGAGGAGGCAAGATCTACGGGACTTTCAGCCTGCCCATTTTACAGATGGGCTTATGCAGTCCCTGGAAAAGGGAGATGTATTTGTGTACTCACAGAATAGGTGTAGCAGTAAAGACACAGACTCAGTTTTTCTGATTGACTGTGTGTTCTATATGCTGCATCCTTTCGCGTCTTAAGAAATGGGGCGGCCACGGATTGAAAGGAGAGGGAGGAAAATAGGAAGCCTGACAGGCTTGGAGTCCTGGTTGCTGGAGAATGGATAAAGGAGAACTCTTAGCCCTAGGGAGCTCTGGACTGCGTCAGTAAATATTTGAGTGACTAAAAGGTTTCAATCAGGTACTTTACTAAGCCTTGGAGGGGAAGACTGAGGTGTGGCTTTGGCCCCCAAGGAGATTAAAATCAGCTGGTGTTATATAATAGAGATCTAAAATGCTTCTGAGACAGGTTAATGCTCAGGAGGGATTTGGGAAGAATGCTCTGGCCTCAGATGTGGGAATGCGTACAGATGGTGAAAGAGTGGAAGAATATGGACAGTAGAAGCTTACTTTCCACACGTCCTTGTCTTCATTTCTTGCTTGTGTTTCTTGGACCTTGGACAGTTCAGAGCATGGGCCTCAGTTTCCTCTACTGCCAAGAAATATATTTAGACTGAAGTGCCTCTGAACTTACTTTAACTCTAATCTTAATCTTCCCCGGTGAATTTTTTATTTCTATCAATGCCATTTGGATGTTTGAAGCCCCACACACACTTGACAACATACAAAGACCAGCCAAGGAGAAGAGAATAAGGATGATGTTCAGATTTTGCTGGGAACAGATTTCCCAGCAAAAGGACTAGAAATTCCGGAAAGAGAAAATTGAACTGTTTTGTAGCGGAGAAGCAGTGGTGAGAAGGAGAATCAGGTGTCCCACAAGGACAGTGTCTGTACGTAGGACCTGTTCAAAAAAGTCTTCACCAAGGAATATGGGGGAGGGGTGAGAAAAAGCCATTTAAAAAGTGATGGTTTATTGAAGCAGATTCATGGGTACATGGACACCCGTTATATTATTCTCATATCTTTTGTTTGAAATTTCCCATAATAAATCTTTAAAAAAGTCAATTTTATATAGTTTCACCCACAGAGGAAAAGTGATGTTTTTAGTAGGCAGCAGAGTGGGAGTAATATTGAAAGAGTGCCCTAAATTGAATTGGAATGGGCACTATTCAAGCTCTTAATTTAAATCCAATCCAAAACCTCTGAAGTATTTCTTTAGAGCCAATATATCATGAAGAACTAATATTGATCTTAATCTAAATACATCTTTTTAAAACCTCATACTTTATTGGCTCAGCTACCTTTGAACTATTTTACAGGGTTTTAATGAGGATTAAATGTATTTAAAGTGCTTAGAACAATGTCTGGTACATAAGTAGGAGTTATGTAAGTATCAGCCATTACTGTTGTTGCTTTGGCATTTCTTTGGGTATGTTGCATAAAAGATGTTGGATAAAATTTTTCAGCTCAAGAGCTACAAGATGAAATAATTTCTGACATTGGTTAGAAGTAAATTGCTCATGCAGAGAAAAAGCACTCTGCCATCTCAGGCCAGAGGTGATTGGCTCAGAAGCATAGTCTGCAGCTCAGTGCCTTTGTGATGTTATCCAGGAACCTAGGAACTCCCTCTCATTACTAAGAGCAAATTATTTATGCATATAATTGCATTTAATGCTTACAACGTTGTAAGCATTAAATGGAGTTGTTTATTACTATTACTGTTTTTGAGGTAAGGAAGCTGAAGCCCAAATTGATGAAGCATTTTGGCCCAGGTCATATGGCTGTGTGTGGAGTTGGGATTGGGATTCAGGCTATGTCTCTCACGTCCCTGGGTCTCTGCCCTTCCTCTATTTGGGGCACCTTCAGGTACTCATAGGGAGCTAGTGCACTGTAGTGGGAACAGCCAGGAGACCGGAGTACAGGCCCAGGCCTGCGGTTCAGTGATGTGACCTTGGGAGTGTTATTTAACATCCCTGGACTTAGTCTGTTAAATGAGGAGCCGGGACTGAATGACCTCTCTCTGTAATTCTACTCTAAGATTCACTAGCATATTACATGACTGTGGTATAGGATAATAATGTTATTAGCCTCATCAATTGACTGAGAATTAAATGAAAAATTATGTGTAAAGTGTAACTTATAAACGAAAAGTGTTATATGTTATTTATTTTATTTAAGTAGTCAGTTTACAATGTTGTGTCAATTTCTGGTGTACAGCATAATGTTTCAATCATATGTATACATACATATATTCCTTTTCATATTCTTTTCCATTATAGGTTACTACAAGATATTGAGTATTATAGTTCCCTGTGCTATACAGTAGAAACTTGTTGTTTATTTATTTTCTGTATATAAATGTTATTTTTGATGATCACTGTGACCCATCTTTTTTGTGGATGGCAGGTGCTCCGTTAAGGGTCTCATAAAAGAATAATAGAATAAGAGGTCTCTTTCCAGCTTTTCTATGTCCTAGCTCTATTTATACGCATCCTAGGTTATATCCTTTGTGAAGGAAATGTAATTAGTCTCTGACTTTGAGAAAGATACTTCTTTTCTTTTTCCCAGTTAAGATAAAACCTAATGGAAGTTATCCAGCTCAAGTTCTGATGATACTGGACATTTAGAATAAACTGCAACTATAATCTTGTTAGCTAGTTCCTACTTGCAGATAGTTTCCCCAGAGAGTTTCTTCTTGCTGTTACTATTTGCGTAATTTCCATATAGTTAAACAGAGCAGAGCATCACATTTTCCACTGTTAAATATGACACTCTCCAAGTTGACTTAGTGCTTCTCATAGTTTCAGACAAGTGGCTCTAAGGGCAGGGGAGACATGGGCGCAGCCTGATGAAGCCTGAAGCAAGACATCTCTTTGTGGACTCCAGTCTGTTTATCATGTAAACTTAGCTTGCTTTTGTTCCAGATAAATTACTTGCTTTGATATTCGTTGTTTTTAATTTGGGTTTCTAGCATCTTCAAATAAAATTGTGGGAGAGATGTGCCATGTCAGGTGTTCCTGAGTGCCCCCAGCCCCCTCCGCAGGGCCCAAGTTGGAGAATGGTCTTGAGGCATACCTGCATTGGCTCTTGGGTGAGAAGGGATGAGAGAAGTAGAAATCTTAGGAGGAAGAGGAGGAGGGTGATGGTTTGATCATCTAATTCTCCATGTTCTTTGTTTCTTTTCTTCTGGAAATCAAGACTGCTGGGCTTACCTGACACCTGTGTGGCTCCTCTAAAAGAGCTCATCCTCAGGGAGAAGGGTGGTGGGGAATGGAGCTGGGGAGGGTGCTGACAGAAAGGCCTCTCACACAGCCAGTCCTCTGCGGCCTACTGGCTTCAGGCTTTCCCTAGACATCCCTTGCTCTTTAGAAAAAGCTCAGGGGTCCATACACTTAACAGTATGACAGCCTAGCTCTTAACGGTCCTTGTGATCTTGGGCAAATTTTTCTGGTCTTCAGTTTCCAGATCTCTAAAATAGTGATCATAATATCTATTTTCTGAGTTGTTCTAAGAGTTAAATGAGAGTTAAAAGAAAATGTAAAGTATTTAGCACAGTGCCCTGTATGTACTTAGTATTCGGTAAATCCTTGTTATTCCCTTGACTTCAGCTACATCAGTATCTATAATTATGAACTCTTTCTTTCCGTCCTGGACTTCTTCCCTGTACACCAGACCCATACGATACAGTTTGTTGGACACATTGTACAATCACCTCAAATTCAACATGTTTAAAACAACTCACCATTTCCACCCTCCCCTCAATCTTTTCTTTTTTCTGACATTTATGTTCTATACCTTGGTTATCTGCATACAGACTAGAGAGAGACTTTGGAGTCATTGGTGACTCTTTCATCGATCCCACGTCTATTTAATTGGTCATTGGGTTCTGTCTGTTTTACCTCATAAATTTATTTTGAATATCTGCCCTTTTGTTTATTGCTGCTGTTGCTGCCTTAATTCAAGACCTTGTCATTTCCTTTGTGGATTTCTGCAGTAGCCTCCCTACTTAATCGCCTGCCTTTCTCCTCCTTCCAGTTTATTTTCCATCTTGTCACTCCTGCATAGCTGTCCACGTCACTCTCCTGCTTAAATGCTTTCAGTGGTTTCCCCATTGAAACAAAGTTTCTTAGAAGAGACTCCAAGACTCCCTGGCCACTCCTTCCTGTTCCTCCTTGGATTTTACATCTGAGCCATGAAAATGCAGATCCTCAAAAACCTCATCTCTCCAAACCTCTGGGACCTTGCACAAGTGTTCCTTCTGCCTAGAATGTCCTTCTTTCCTTGTCTGTCTTTTAAATTCATCTTTATGTTTCATACTTGCATCCTCTGTAAAATCTTCATGGATACCTCACAGGAGAATGAAGGGCTCTATGTCTCTGTGTTTCCTGGAGAGAAGGCAGACGGTATCTGGTTTTATCTTATCCATCTCTGAGTAGCTACTTCTGGCCAGTGTCTGGTTTGTGGTGGATTCAGTAAGTCACTATCAAATGAGTGAGAAAATGAAAGAATGAATGAGAAACTCATGGGTCCAACAAACAGGAATAAAATCCCCTAGGAGAGCAGGCATAGTGCTTGTTGATAATGCTTGACCTCAGTGCTTCAGTCACCCAAGAGGAGCCCACAGTTCTGCATCGTCAGGGCAGTTAGACAAGGCATTGGGAGTAAATCTAGAACTGAACGTGAGGGAAACTGGGCAGTGAAGAAGGAAGCAAAGGCATAAATTCGCCAGTTTCTCTTTTGTCACAGTGTAGACACAATGCTTCCCTGCTGCCAGTTGTATTACAGGGTTTTTTGGAGTTGCATGGAGTATACATTACTAGTAAGAATAGTGGTACTATGGCTTTTTCTTTATCTTGCATATTCTATTTATAGTACATGATTTACAAATGACATATAAATATAATATATACAGCATAGTTGTATAATATGTACAATATCCAAACACAGATGTGAAGCATAAGAACTGGTTTCTCTATGAACGCGCATATTCTTGTACATCTAAATGGTATCCCCTCCATGTAGTTTGATATGTATACATATATATACTGCTATTGCTCAAAGCTTTCTGGAAACCCTCTTTTGAAATGGCCTTCAAAGCATATTAGACCCACACCGGAGACCATCCTTTTATAATTGTTCTGCATTAATATTATCCAGTCCATTCACCCACCTACTTTGATGGACATGATGCAAGTACCATTTCCAAAAATTAAATTTACTTTCAAAGGACAGATATTTGGCACCATTGAGGATATTAAAAATAATGAGATGTTGCCTCTAAAAACAATTCCAAGAGAAGAATTCCAAGAATGTCTTGAACAGTGGTAGCATTGTGATCATAGATGGGGTGATCTACTTCAGCGACAGTGATTACTTGAAAGTAGTTATTTTGGTATCTCTTTGAAAAACCAGACCAAATACCACCAAATAGGAGTTAGTTTGGTGGACCAGGGGGTCTAATTGATGGTGTCACAGTTTTGTGAGTCAGATTCACCTACCTAGAGACTGGTAGTTGGTTAGTGGCTGTGTCAGTCTGGAGGTCTGTCCACATTTTTATTACTAGTTTGATATGCTTATCAGATTTGCAGATGACACATTCCTGAGGGGTGGTTAATTGATAGAAGACAGATGCAAAATGATCTTAGAGCCTTATTTGTTGTCTAACTTTTGACTTAGTAATTTTACATCTAGAAGTTTTTCCTACGGAAGCACTCGTGAATATGTGTAAAGGTATAAGAACATTCATTACAATGCTTATATTAGCAAATAATCAAAAGCAACACAAATAGTTAATAAATTATGCAGAGAAAGGAATAGTGTCTAGCCACTAAAATTATATTGTAAATGGCTCATATATATGAAAAATACCCATTTGCATCCACCATAAGAGAAATGTAAATTTATACTACCCTGAGATAGCATTTGCACTCTCAAGTTGGCAAAAATTTGCTCAGTGGATGAGCCTGTGGGGAAGCAGACACTCTTATACATTGATGGTACGAACGTCAACTGATAAAATCTCTGTTTAAAAAAAAGCCAATGTGGATATATCTGTCAAAACTACAAATACACTAAGTATGCTTAAAAATAATATATTTGCATTTAAAGGGAACACATTCTTTAAACTTTTCCTTAATTGCCACCAGTACTCTTCTAGTCAGTTGTTTTAACCATATTTGTGGAACAACCACATGTTGTTAAATGAAAATCAGTTAAAAGTAATAAACTAAGGAGGGAGGGTATAGCTCAGTGGTAGAGCGCATGCTTAGCATACACAAGGTCCTGAGTTCCATCCCCAGTACTTCCTCTAAGAATAAATAAATAAGTAAACCTAATTATCTTCCCCCGAAAATAAAAAGCAAAAAATAAGAAAAAAAAATTTTTTAAGTGATAAACTAATGTATACCCTCAAAAATAACAACATACTACAAATACACACACTTCTCAGCCCACTCTTCATTTTCAACTCTGCATCTTGCAGCTGTATTTATGTACATGTAAGATGATATATATACAAGATTCACTGAAGTATTGTTTTCTAATAGCTGAAGATTGGAACCAACTCAAATGTCCATCAACAGGAGACTGGCAAAATTATGGTTACATTTATCAGTTATGCAGCTCCAAAAAAAGAACAAAGATCTTATGCACAGATATGAGTATCTTTCATCATCATTAGCTATCTAATATATATTTAAGAAGGGGGAAAAAGCATGTTGAAAATTCTATATACAAAATGATACATATTTTATAAAAGAGTGTATTCATGTAAAATAAAGCTCAAAGGTTGTACACCAAAATTTTCATATTCCTTATTTCTGAGTGCTGGGATTACATGTTAATCATAATGTTTATTATTTTCTTTCTGGGCTTTTCTAAATTTTCTACAGTCAACATGTGTTGTTCAGTAAACAATATCAACTACCCTAAAAAATGATTAAAAAAAAGTCAAGGATTAATGTTGGCTAGAAATCAACAAGATAAAGAATGACTTAAAAATTTTCAGTTTCACAATCACTTGCCAAAGTATAGCATTCCAGCAGGAGCACATGACCCCTGTTAGGAATCCTACTCAGAGAAGTCATTGGCTTGGAGGCAAGCCAGAGCAGCTGCCCTCTTGAGCTATAATCCTCAAAATGATTATAGGGTAGTATAGGAAAAAAAGATCAGTGCTAGGACAAGTCAGAGTACTAAAAATCCTTATAGTATAGAAAAAATGCTTAGAAATTTGCTGTAATCAAGATTAATTATTATGAAATAGGTAAACTTAGATCAATAAAAGTGTGAAGCAGAGGAAGTGAGTGGTAAGGGTCAAAATGGTAAACACTGGCTGATGTCAAAAAACAACAGAGGACAAAGATGTGTTTAAATTGGTTGTTGGGTGATTGTGTAACCAGTTTTTGGAATCTTCAGTCACAGCGTGTTTGCTCGCCATTTGTCGCAGTTCTGTTCTTATAGAACGGGAGGAGGAGGTGGGCCTCCTTCCACCTGCCTCTCTCTCCGTGTTTATGTTTGAAGGCGGAGCGCTCACCTGAAGCAGCACCACGCTTTTTTCCTGGGGAGATGCAGAAGGAAGGAGATGGCCGGGCCAGTGGCTATAGAGACATCAGTGCCCTAGTAACACTGACATAGCATTTGTAAGGTATTTTTAATTTGCAGAGTGCTTTTGCATGCACTCTCTCACTCGATCAGTCTCTGTGATGTCCCAGTTTTATTTTAGCAGTCTATTTTTTGGAGGTCACATATACAAGAGCTATAATTTCCATAAGGATGAGAACCATGTCTGTCCTTCTGTCCACCTCACATCTAGCCCAGTGCCTGGACCAAGGCAGGGGTCAGTAAGTGAATGAACTTTAATTTCCCTCGCAATTCTGTTTTGATTGGAAGATGGTAAAACTCTCTCTGTTCTAAGTTCCAAACTCTTCCTTGGACAAAGCCTAAGACTCCTCTGTTGTACGTGTCTTTCCCGTGTCCCAGCTTATCGCACGGATGATTGCCAGCCCTGGGTTTTGCCAGTCGTGAGGAAGGTGGAACAGAAGATTGCTCATGACAGCAGCCTAAATCACGAGTATCTGCCCATCCTGGGCCTGGCAGAGTTCCGGTCCTGTGCTTCCCGCCTTGCCCTTGGGGACGACAGCCCGGCTCTACAGGAGAAACGGGTGAGTTTTGGGTGAGAATCGATTTTCTCTTTAGAAACTACAAAGGTAAAAAGAGGTTAAAATTTTGTTTTAAAGTATTAGGTATTATGTTTATTCAAAGGTCAGTGAAGAAAGGTTTGAGTAGTGTGACATCAGGAGCCTGATAGTGCAAATAACATGCTTTTGTATAAAGCATGGCTTCTTTTATAAAAACTTGATTAGTTAATTAATTAATTGATTGAAGTACAGTCAATTATAATGTGTCAATTTCTGGTGTATAGCACAATGTCCCAGTCAAAAGCATGGCTTCTTTGGTTGTTCGCTTTTGCCCAAGAGATGATCAGATATAGCTGCTGGGTGTGAAGCAGTCAGTGGAAATGCCAAGCCAAGGGAATTTAATGGAATGATAAAGAGATCCGGGTCTGTACCCAGCTCTGCCACTGCTTTTGATCAAAGGCGAGTCATTTGCCCCCTCTCACCCCTACATCTCATCTACGTGTTAGGAAAAGACTAGTTTATGGTTTATGGTCCCATAAGAAGCACTTGCGTAGGGGATCATTTAAGGGGCCTCTGAAACCCCTGAAATTTTAATGCAGAATTCTGTGTGTATGCGTATTTCTGGAGAGAAGGTTTATAGCTTTTATCAGAAGTTCTGAAGGAGTTTGTGACCCCTAAAAGTTCAAGAGCCACTAGAGGTTCTCTGAAGATCCTACCAGTTCTAATATTTGGTTCTTCGAGTCTTAATCTCAACTTCTCTCATTTAAGTGCTTCCTAGTACATAGTCTATGTATAACTAGAGACACATGGAAGAAGAACGCATTTGGAGAGGCTGTGTGTGGCAGGAAGTGGTGTGATAACAGATCATTAGTGTTGTAGGAATTCAGAGAGACTGGAAAGACTGAACATGGGCCTTGAGCTGAACCTTGGGGAATGAGGCCAGGACACTGGTTCTCAACTCTGGCTGTACTTTAGTATCACCCAGGAGTTTTTGAAAACATACTGATGGCTGGACCCCATGCCAGACCTGTTAAATCAGAATCTTAGAGGGTACCGCCCTTCCCTGCCCTTTCACTACCTTTCCTTCCCAGTTCCCTTCCTTTAATGGGTATATTTTTAAAAGTTCCCCATGTGATTCCAAAGTACAGCCAGGGTTGAGAAGGACAAAGTACAGAGGAAGGAAAAGGAGGGGTGTTTGTCTGGAGTTGTAGGAGTCCAGGGACGGAGGTAGGAAGTGAGCAAGTCTTGGTTGTAAAGAGACATACCTGATTAGAGCTGGGGACATGCTGGATAGATCAGGCAGGCGGATTTTGGCAGCCAGGGCAGGGGAAGGCCCCTGATGGCTTGAGCAGAGGAGTTACCCAATAAGAGTGTAGAAGATAAACCTGGCTGGATGAACAGGAAGGGGAAGAGCTCAGGTTTTTGCAATAGTCCAGTTAGGTATTGTGCAACTTAATCCAACTGCCCTGATTGCTTCCCTGGGCCAGAGTCGTAGTGCAGCCTTCATGCATGGAAGGGACCACATCTTGGAATCATTGATTTGTTCCCCACTTGCTGTTACCCAGATGCCTTCATGAACAGAACGGCAGGGTAAGTTGGAGGTTGCACACAGGCACGTTCTTAATGTATATCAGGAGACTGGAGACAGGGAGGCTCTGGGTAAAGGTCTTGGAACTCAGATCAATGATTAGGTAAGTAATTAACTTGATTAGGGTTTTGTCTGGATTCATATGAGAGACTGTGACTTACTTGCCTCAAGGAACTGAAGGAATGTGGGTAGAAGTGGTAGACTTTAGAGATTATAGGGGGCATTGGGAAGTTGCTCTGAAAATCCAGTGTTTCCACAGAGGGAGAGGAGAGTCCTGATGAAGTTTGAAAGTGGGAAACTTTGGCGACTAGGGGTGATCATGTGAGACACTGTTGATAAATTAGTTGGCATTCCATTGTTGACAAATGAAAACAGAGATTCTGTGTTGGGGAGCTTCTTCCTTTAAGGCTGTACATTTCTTATGTGCTTATTAACTATGTTGGGCAGGTAGGTTCTTGTGCTTCTGCCCAGTGGTCCCTGTTTTGATCACTTAATACTGAGACGTGGGGCTGTTGCTTGTGGAACAGAGCCCTCCTTCTAAGTCTAGTTCATCCTGTGTTGTGTTTTTGATCATAGAACAAATTTAAATGACAGTCTTCATGGCAGTCCGTAAATATTTGAAGACTTTTTTTTTTTGGTAGTGGTTTATATGGATACTATCCTGGCATCTGCGTCACCTTAGGTACCAGTTGATACTGAGCTCTGAGCCCTTTTTCTCTCCCTGGATGTCTTCACCATCCCTAGGCTACTGTCTTATTTCAGCCCACCATCATCTCATTTGAATTCTTACAACAGCCTCTTGCCTGTAGTCTCTTCCCCGTTCTAGTACATTCTGCACTGTGCAGCTAGAATGATCTTCCTCAGGGAAAAAAAAGCTGATCATGTCACCTGCTTCCCCTCTCACACACACACAGTAGCTCCTCCATTATCTACAGGGTAAAATCCAGACTTTGACCTGGGCATGCAGCATATTTTGTAGCCAGGCTTTATGCTGTTCTTTTTTTTTTTTTTTTTTTTTTAACATTTTTTATTGATTTATAATCATTTTACAATGTTGTGTCAAATTCCAGTGTTCAGCACAATTTTTCAGTCATTCATGGACATATACACACTCATTGTCACATTTTTTTCTCTGTGAATTATCATAACATTTTGTGTATATTTCCCTGTGCTATACAGTGTAGTCTATTCTACAATTTTGAAATCCCAGTCTATCCCTTCCCACCCTCCACCCCCCTGGTAACCACAAGTCTGTATTCTCTGTCTGTGAGTCTATTTCTGTCCTTTATTTACGCTTTGTTTTTGTTTGTTTGTTTGTTTTTGTTTTTTAGATTCCACATATGAGCGATCTCATATGGTATTTTTCTTTCTCTTTCTGGCTTACTTCACTTAGAATGACATTCTCCAGGAGCATCCATGTTGCTGCAAATGGCATTATGTTGTCGGTTTTTATGGCTGAGTAGTATTCCATTGTATAAATATACCACTTCTTCTTTATCCAGTCACCTGTTGATGGACATTTAGGCTGTTTCCATGTCTTGGCTATTGTAAATAGTGCTGCTATGAACATTGGGGTGCAGGTGTCATCCTGAAGTAGATTTCCTTCTGGATACAAGCCCAGGAGTGGGATTCCTGGGTCACATGGTAAGTCTATTCCTAGTCTTTTGAGGAGTCTCCACACTGTTTTCCATAGTGGCTGCACCAAACTGCATTCCCACCAGCAGTGTAGGAGGGTTCCCCTTTCTCCACAGCCTCTCCAGCATTTGTCATTTGTGGATTTTTGAATGACGGCCATTCTGACTGGTGTGAGGTGATACCTCACTGTAGTTTTGATTTGTATTTCTCTTATAATTAGTGATATTGAGCAGTTTTTCATGTGCTTTTTGATCATTTGTATGTCTTCCTTGGAGAATTGCTTGTTTAGGTCTTCTGCCCATTTTTGGATTGGGTTGTTTATTTTTTTCTTATTGAGTCGTATGAGCTGCTTATATATTCTGGAGATCAAGCCTTTGTCGGTTTCACTTGCAAAAATTTTCTCCCATTCCGTAGGTTTTCTTCTTGTTTTATTTCTGGTTTCCTTTGCTGTGCAGAAGCTTGTAAGTTTCATTAGGTCCCATTTGTTTATTCTTGCTTTTATTTCCTCTAGGAGAAAATTTTTGAGATGTATGTCAGATAATGTTTTGCCTATGTTTTCCTCTAGGAGGTTTATTGTATCTTGTCTTATGTTTAAGTCTTTAATCCATTTTGAGTTGATTTTTGTATATGGTGTAAGGGAGTGTTCTAGCTTCATTGTTTTACATGCTGCTGTCCAGTTTTCCCAACACCATTTGCTGAAGAGACTGTCTTTATTCCAATGTATATTCTTGCCTCCTTTGTCAAAGATGAGTTGACCAAAAGTTTGTGGGTTCATTTCTGGGTTCTCTATTCTGTTCCATTGGTCTATATGTCTGTTTTGGTACCAATACCATGCTGTCTTGATGACTGTAGCTCTATAGTATTGTCTGAAGTCTGGGAGAGTTATTCCTCCAGCCTCTTTCTTTCTCTTCAGTAATGCTTTGGCAATTCTAGGTCTTTGATGGTTCCATATGAATTTTATTATGATTTTTTCTAGTTCTGTGAAATATGTCCTGGGTAATTGGATAGGGATTGCATTAAATCTGTAGATTGCCTTGGGCAGTGTGACCATTTTAACAATATTGATTCTTCCAATCCAAGAGCATGGAATATCTTTCCATTTTTTAAAGCCTTCTTTAATTTCCTTCATCAATGGTTTATAGTTTTCTGTGTATAATTCTTTCACCTCCTTGGTTAGATTTATTCCCAGATATTTTATTACTTTGGGTGCTATTTTAAAGGGGATTGTTTCTTTACTTTCTTCTTCTGTTGATTTATCGTTAGTGTAAAGAAATGCAGCTGATTTTTGAACGTTAATTTTGTAACCTGCTACCTTGCTGAATTCTTCAATCAGCTCTAGTAGCTTTTGTGTGGACCTTTTAGGGTTTTCTATATATAGTAACATGTCATCAGCATATAATGACACTTTTACCTCTTCTTTTCCAATTTGGATCCCTTTTATTTCTTTCTCTTGCCTGACTGCTGTGGCTAGGACTTCCAGGACTATGTTGAATAGGAGTGGTGATAGTGGGCATCCTTGTCTTGTCCCAGATTTTAGTGGGAAGCTTTTGAGTTTTTCACCATTGAGTACTATGCTGGCTGTAGGTTTGTCATATATAGCTTTTATTATGTTGAGATATGTTCCCTCTATACCCACTTTGGCGAGAGTTTTTATCATAAATGGGTGTTGAATTTTATCAAATGCTTTTTCTGCGTCGATTGAGATGATCATGTGGTTTTTGTCCTTTCTCTTGTTGATGTGATGTATTACACTGATTGATTTGCACATGTTGAACCAGCCTTGTGTCCCTGGGATGAACCCCACTTGGTCATGATGTATAATCTTTTTTATGTGTTGTTGGATTCTATTTGCTAAAATTTTGGTGAGGATTTTGGCGTCTATGTTCATCAGTGATATTGGCCTATAATTCTCTTTTTTTGTAGTGTCTTTGCCTGGTTTTGGTATCAGGGTGATGGTGGCTTCATAGAATGAGTTTGGGAGTATTCCCTCCTTTTCAATCGTCTGGAAGAGTTTGAGAAGGACTGGTATGAGTTCTTCTTTGTATGTTTGGTAGAATTCCCCGGTGAAGCCATCCGGGCCTGGACTTTTATTTGTAGGGAGGTTTTTAATTGCTATTTCTATTTCCTTTCTAGTGATCGGATTGTTCAAGTGTTCAGATTCTTCTTGATTCAGTTTTGGTGGACAGTATGTTTCCAGAAACTTGTCCATCTCCTCTAGGTTATCCGGTTTGGTTCCATATAGTTTTTCATAATATTCTCGTATGGTATTCTGTATTTCTATTTTGTTTGTTGTAATTTCTCCATTTTCCTTTCTTATTTTGCTAATTTGCGCTATCTCTTTTTTCTTCTTTGTGAGTTTGGCCAGAGGTTTGTCGATTTTATTTACTTTTTCAAAAAACCAGCTTTTGGTTTTGTTGATTTTTTTCTATGGTCTTGTTAATCTCTATTGTATTTAATTCCCCTCTGATCTTTATTATTTCCTTCCTTCTGCTGCTTTTTGGGGCTTTTTGTTCTTCTTTTTCTAATTCATTCAGGTGGTGGGTTAAATTGTTTATTTGAGATTGTTCTTCTTTTTTGAGGAAGGCCTGTATCGCTATAAACTTCCCTCTTAGCACTGCCTTTGCTGTGTCCCATAGGTTTTGAGTGGTTGTGCTTTCATTATCATTTGTCTCAAGGTATTTTTTAATTTCAGCTTTGATTTCCTCATTGATCCATTGTTTTTTCAATAACATATTGTTTAATCTCCATGCTTTCCTTTTTTCCTCCTTTGTTTCTCTGTTGTTGATTTCCAGTTTCATGGCATTGTGGTCAGTAAAGACGCTTGAGATAATTTCTATCTTCTTAAAATTGTTGAGGTTTCTTTTGTGCCCAAGTACATGATCGATCCTGGAAAATGTTCCATGTGCACTTGAAAAGAATGTATATCCTATTTTTTGGGGGTGTAATGCTCTGAAAATATCCACCAAATCTAGTTTTTCTATTGTAGTATTTAATTTCTCTGTTGCCTTGTTTATTTTCTGTCTGGAAGATCTGTCTAGTGATGTTAATGCAGTGTTAAAATCTCCAACTATGATTGTATGCCCATCAATATCCCCCTTTATCTCTGTTAGTAATTCTTGTGTGTACTTAGGTGCTCCTATATTGGGTGCATATATATTAACGAGTGTAATATCCTCATCTTGTATCACTCCTTTAATCATTATAAAATGTCCTTCTTTATCTTTCTTTATGGCCTTTGTTTTAAAGTCTATTTTGTCTGAAATCAGTACTGCAACACCTGCTTTTTTGGCTTTTCCATTTGCATGGAATATCCTTTTCCATCCTTTCACTCTCAATCTATATGTGTCCTTCTCCCTAAAGTGGGTCTCTTGTATGCAGCATATTGAAGGTTCTTGCTTTATTATCCAGTCTGCCACTCTCTGTCTTTTGACTGGAGCATTTAGTCCATTAACATTTACAGTAATTAATGATAGATGTGTGTTTATTGCCATTTTGAACTTATCTTTGCAGTTGAATTGGTATATCCTCTTTGTTCCTTTCTTCTTCCTTTTGTGGTTTGGTAATTTTCCTTTGTATTATCATGGATTTTATTTAATTTTTGTGACTCCTTTGTAAATTTTTGGCTTGTGGTTACCCTTTTTTGTAAATCTGTCAACCCATTACTATAACTGTTTTTATTAAACTGATAGTAACATGATCTCAAACCCATCCTACTGTTAAAAAAATTTAAAAAAGAAAGAAAAAAAATTCTATATTTCCCTGCCTCCCTCTCCCACTCTCAGTGATTTGTATGTCTTCTTTTATAATTTCATGTTTACTTTATTTGTAATTCATGAGTTATCACCTTTCCAGTTGTGTGTTTCTCATTTCTGTAGCATCCTGCTGCTTTTCTATTTAGAATAGCCCTTTCAATATTTCTTTTAGCATGGGTTTAGTGTTGCTAAACTCCTGCAGCTTTTTTTTGTCTGTGAAACTTTTTATTTCTCCTTCTATCCTCAAGGATAGCCTTGCTGGATAAAGGATCCTAGGCTGCATCCTTTTTTCATTCAGGGCTTTGAATATATCTTGCCACTCCCTTCTGGCCTGTAGTGTTTGTGTAGAGAAATCAGCTGAGAGCCTTATAGGGGTTCCCTTGTAACTTACTCTTTGCTTTTCTCTTGCTGCCTTTAGAATCATTTCTTTATCCTTGACTCTGGCCATCTTGATTATGATATGTCTTGGTGTGGGTCTATTTGGGTTCTTCCTGTTTGGGACCCTCTGAGCTTCCTGTACTTGGATATCTGATTCCTTCTTTAAGTTTGGGAAGTTTTCAGTCATGATTTCTTCAAAAACCTTTTCAATCCCCTTTGATCTTTCTTCTCCTTCTGGGACCCCTATTATGCGAAGATTGGGACGCTTTATATTATCCCATAGGTCCCTTATGCTATTTTCTTTATTTTTTATTTGCTTCTCTTGTAGTTCTTCTGAATGGGTGCTTTCTATTGCCCTGTCTTCTAGATCACTAATTCGTTCCTCTGCATTATCTAGTCGGCTTTGCACAGCTATTAGATCATTCCTCATCTCTGTCAATGAGTTTACCCATTCTACTTGGCTCTTCTTTATAGCTTCAATTTCATTTTTAACATATTTTATATCTCTAAACACTATCTCTTTTAATTCCTTCAGCAATTCGATCACTCCTTTTTTGAAATCTTGATCTAGTAGGCTATCGATGTCTATTTCGTTGATCTTTCTTTCAGGGGATTTCTCTTGTTCTTTTAATTGGGAAAGGTTTTTCTGCTTCTTCATCTTGCTCATACCTCTTTGGCACTGTGGTTTATGGAGTATCAGTTGTTTATTTTGGTCCTTAAGGATTTTATCTATCTGATGCCTATTTAGGAATAGAACTTAGGAAAAAAAGAAAAAAAAATAAGAGAGAGAGAGAAAGAATTTTAAAAGAAGGGAGAAAGAGGGTTTGAAAACAGTGTATAATGAATAATAGAAGAGTGAGTTGAAGCAGAGTATTAATCGGGTTGAGACGTCCTTTTAAAACCTTTACAAAAAAAGGGGGGGGGGAGATGAATAGATGTATTTGAAACCTGTGTCTAATCAATAGCAGGACATCAAAACCCAAGAGAAATAGAAATGAATTAAGAAGTAAAGATTAAGAGAGTAATAGAAAATAGAACAGGTAAAAACAGATTTAAAAAAAAAAGAGGGGGGTTGTCGGTGTTCTCCTGGAGTCTGTGTGCTTTTACTGTGAAGTCTTTCTGTCTTCGTCCTGTTTTGGAAGCTCAGCTTGCTGTTTTCAGAGGCCCTCTGTTGGCGCCCTCTTCTGTGCTGCTCTCAGCACCTGTCGGCAAGCAGATCATGCCTCCTCCTAACACTGGGTCAGGTGCAGCTCTCTGCTGTGGGCAGGCGGGTCGCTGCCCCTCCGGATGCCGCAGTCAGATGTTGCAGACTGGCCAGGTAGGAGGGCGGGTCGTGCCCCCTCCCAGCACCTTGGTCAGGGGCTGTGTTCCTGCCCGAAAGGCGGGGGGGGGGGGGGGCCGCTCTCCCTCTACCTGCACCGCTGGTAGTTCCGCTGTCTGTGCAGCTGCGCGCTCCGCCCTGGTCGGCGCTCCGCGGGTGGGCTCGGGGAAGACCGAGGGACAGCCCTGTCCCTGCTCCGAGCCAAAACCCAGCTCCTTGTTTGTCTTTGTGGAGCAAGTTCTCTGAGGGACCAGGATGGAAGGATCCTATCTGCCCGGGGCTGCAGGCCCGTCTCAGTCTGGCCTTTGAGGCTGCTAAGCCCTTCGGTGCGGATGCAGGTTTCGCCCCCGCCCCCACCTGGGTGCTAAGCGCGGAGGATATGGAGACTTTGCCTGAGCCCCGCCTCTCTTCCCCCGAAAACTTTCCGCGGGTTTTCAGAGATGGGGGTGTGCACCCTTCCCCCGAGAGCACATCAACCTTGCTGTTTTATGGAGGGCCGAGGTTGTTCTGCCCTGTGCACCCACAGCCATGGCGCGCAGCCCCTTGCGTTCGCCCGGGGCTGCCTCCGTGCAGCCACTTCCGTCCTCCGCCCGGCTTGTGCAGCCTGGCCCTGCCCACCGCTGCCGGCCCGCGTCTCAGGCTGGGTGTCGGGGGGACGCTCTGTGCCCGTTTAACTTAGTTCTGTTAGTCAAGGGCTGCTCTGTACAGATCCGAGCCTCGGAGGCTCCCCCTCCGTCCCGCTGGCCTCTCAGTTGGAGAGGGGAGACCCAGCGAGCGAGCTCCAGTCCTCCTTTGCCGCTCCCTCCCCGCGGGACCCGCCCCGCACTGCTTTGCCTTTTGTTCTTTCTTTTTTCCTTTTCTCCTACCAGATTTTTGGCATCTTTATCTTTTGAAGAGGGCGATGTTCTGTCGGAGTTCCACAGGTGCTCTGGTTGGCTGAGTGGGTCTGTAGATGTGGGTCTTGGTGTATTTGTGGGAGAGGGTGACCTGCGAGCGTCCTTCTACTCCGCCATCTTCTCTGTCTTCCCGCTTTATGCTGTTCTTCAGTTACTCTTGTCCCCATCCCCCCGGGTCCTACCATCCTAAGAACCTGCTGTTTTCTAGACCCACCAGACCCTGTCGTGATGTGGCACCTTTGCCTCAGCTGTTTCCTCTGCTCAGAATGCCTCCTTCACTTCTGTGACTCCCCGACTGCAAGTCCTTCAAGGCCCGACTGAGGGTCACTACCATGCTGAATCCTGAGCTGTCTCAGGCAGAGCTAGTCATTCGAGTCCTCTGAGTCATCACAGGACTGTGCATAGCTTTGAAATAGCAGTGCTTACTGTGTTTACTCTAGTGGCCAATTTCCTAAGCCCGTGTCTCCCACAAGACCATAGCTTCCTCCAGGGCAGGGATGATGGCTTCCTTATTTATCTTGCAAAACTTTTAAGCATTTAGCTCCTAGCCTGGCACCAGGGAGATTCTCAGATGTTTGAATTCACTTACTCGTTCAATCAACACATGAGTGCTCACCACTAGGGGTAGGTACTGTTTTAGTTGCTGGAGCACAGCAGTGACCAAAACACCCCAAATCCTCTGCCCAGCTTACAGTTTTGTGGGGAGAAACTGACTATACACATAATAAACAGAAACGTGATATGATATATTAAAAGATGATAAATGCTACAAAAATAGAGCTGGGGAAGGCCTGTTAGGAGTGCTGAGGGCGGGAGTGAACATGGATACAGTTTTAACAAGGGTGGTCATTGTAGAAATAGAAATGACATTTGAGCCAAAACTTGAAGGGGTGAGGCATGAATAAAAGAAAACGAACAGTAATCATGTCTTCCCTTAGATTTTTTCTTCTCAAGATTTAACATTGCCAGGACCATCAACCATTCTGAAGAGATCTATTTTCTAGACTTATCATTGCCTCATATTGCTTTTGCATTTTCAGACCTTAGGATCCAGACCAAATGTCCAATTTTCATCTTCTGCCTGGTAACATTTCAGCTTCTGAAATTACTGAGCCATTGCAGCTAGGAGGGCTTGTGGGCCATGAGATGGCGTCCCAGTTTCTTGCTTGGACCGTTGCCTCTGGGAATTTTGGGCTTTCTCTGTGGCTCTCACCTTTAAAACGTCTTTTTCTTTGTTTAGTTCAGCCCATGTTTATTTAGTACCATGTGCCAGATACCATGTAAATTGAAAGGTGCACTGAGATCAATGCGTCATAGCCTTGGCTACAAGCAGCTTCTAGCCAGCTCTCCTCCTCACGCCGAAGTCACCACATCAGCAAATTGTGTTCTCGGATAGGTGCTTTAAAGCCCAGGAAGGATTCCTTCAGGCAGTGTGGCTAAGTTGAGAGTACAGCTTGTCTATTGGCATAGCTTCATGCCAAGTCTTGCTGGATTCCCCTTGTTCATGGACAAATCCATGAAGGGTAAATGCACATTTGGGTTACAGCACCTTGGTAGCAATTTGCATAAAGAATCCAGGGAGATCACAATGTGAAGGCCAAACCTTTAAAACTTTTGACCACTGAAGAACCACATCTGACACCCACCGACCCTTTCCACCCCAGTACCCCCTGCCTTGGCTCCTCTGCAGTGGACAGCCGTGCTCAGTTCCTCACTCCCCGACTGTCAGCTTTGTTTCTGATTCACGTTTCAGATGGCATTCTTTCACAGATGCCTAGATCTCTGAATATAAATAGAACAATGGGGAATAAAAGTGGTGATTGTTGGTATGATTGCCTTGTTCCTAGCTTAAAGGGGATTTCTGCTCATGATTTAGTTTTTACCTAGAAGCTGACTTATTCATCATGGATGAATAATTTTTTTGTTTTTGTTTTTAGTTATTTTCAGGATGTCTCCATTTACTGAGCATTTATATCAGAAATGGCTATACTTTTCTCACCTGTTATGATGATCATTTGGCATTTGGGTGATTGTTTTCTTTATCTAGCAACACGACAAGTTTTATATATATATATATATATATATATATATATATATATATATATATTTTTTTTTTTTTTTTTTTTTTTTTTTTTCAGTAGGAGAAACTCAAACAAAGTGTAGTAACACTTTGTATATGGGGAAGACCCAGGAGAACTGATTCACTTACATATTTCTTATCACTCATTTGTTGGATGACTCACTCGCTCAAGGAGTTATTTTTAAATGTACTGTTGGACTTGTACTGTTCATTTATGTTTATTTGGGAAGTTAGTATCAATATTCATGAAAGAGGTCTCTCTCTTTCCTTTTTTTCCTTTGTCATCTTTTAGCATTGATGTTAGGTTTTGGTTTTTTTTTTTTGAGATTTTGGAAGCTTTTCTTCTTTATCTAGGAAGTTTTTTTTTTTTTTAACCTTTTTATTGTGGAAAATGTCAAATATGTACAAAAGAAGATAAAACAGTATAATGAACAAACCCCATGTATCCATCACTTAGTTTCAGCACTGATCTGTATTTGGTCAGTCTTGTATATTCCCCCATCCTGTAGCCAAAGCTAAATTATTTTACAGCAAATCTCAGATAATACCTGAATTTATTCTTCATATTTTTATAAAACAACTTGTAGATTAGGCCAAAGTCCCTTTGACCACTATTCCCACTTGCTAGGCCCCTCCCCAGAGGTTCTCACTGTTATCAGATGGGTATGTGAACTTCCTTTTAGACTTTCTCATGTGATCTTTTTCTTTCTTTCTCCTTTTGGCATATTAAGCAACATGTAATTTCTGACATTTCTCTACTGAAGGAGTTACGCTGAAACCTAATTAGATTGTGAAAGGGCAGAATCAAAGATATGTAGGCAGAATGACGGATGCAGAGCCTAGTGACCACATTGAGAGTGAGAAGATGCGGGTTTATGCCCAGCTCTGCTGCTTACCAGCTATGAATCCTTTGGGAAATCACTTCTCTGAATCAACTTCCTCATGTATAAATTGCAGATCTAGAACTGACTTTACAGGGCTGTGTGAGGGTCAAATAAGAAAATGTGCGGGGGTATTTTGTAAATGATAAAACATAGGACTTTTATTATTGCCCAGGTGAGGCCATTTTAAGATAAGCAGAAGCTTCAGGAGAGGAAAGTATTTGCATATCACCTTTGTTAGAACTTTTCTAAGGATTAATAAGCCTGCGTTACAGCAATGAGAAGGGGCATCGCAGATGTTGATGGCAAGCTAGCAAGATTACGGGCTTCTGTTGGAGGGCAGTTTTCATCTAGGGATGGGTGCCAAGCGGATGGGTTTGCCCTGCAGGGCACACTGCCATGTGGTCTAGGGGTGTCCTCTACCTCCGTTTTCAAAGGGATGCTCCCTCAAAAGTTGGACTTCCAGATGTCCTAGGGAAAGACCTGGCCTTACTGCTCAGTAGCTGGTAGCTTTGAGAAGTGTGTTTCACTTCCTCATTTGTAAACATGGGCAAATAATACTTTGTATAGTTCTGAGACTTTGTTGGGATAATACATTTAAAGGGTTTAGCACAGAGCAGACAAGAAGGAAATGCTTATCCTTACTGTATTTCCCCTAATATCTGACCTCACCGTTAATTAAGCAGTGACACTGCTTCTTCTCTTGCAGGTAGGAGGTGTGCAGTCTTTGGGGGGAACAGGTGCACTTCGAATCGGAGCCGAGTTCTTAGCTCGATGGTACAACGGAACGAACAACAAGGACACGCCCGTCTACGTATCCTCACCAACCTGGGGTGAGTCCTGTAGCTGTAGCAAGAGAAGAAACAGAGAAGCCGGGGAGAATTATCCTCATGATTCTCACTGCATACACTGAAAATGTAACCCAGCCCTGGATCACCTGACATTTGGGAATGGCTTGAGCAGTGGATTATGGCAGTACACGAGTAACCTGACACTTACCTTCAGATTAGGGATCCTTTGTCCCAGGACTCTTGGTGAACGTGTATGTTAGTGTATATTGAACCTTCCCAGAGGAGGGAGGGCCCTCTGTAAGGCAGCATGACTGTGACTCATCGAACTTGTTCCTGGTTACAGTCCTTCCTCTCAGCCTTAACCCCTCACCTCAGTGTCGCCCAGTAGACTTTGAGCCTGCGAGGACCCTGGAAGGTGATTTGCATCCTTTCTAATTAAGCCTCCTTGTGTTTGTGCAACATGTAATGTTTTATCCCTTTGCTTGCAGAGAATCATAACGGTGTCTTTACTGCCGCTGGATTTAAAGACATTCGGTCCTATCACTACTGGGATGCAGCGAAGAGAGGACTCGACCTCCAGGGTTTCCTGAATGATCTGGAGGTGGGTGATTAGAAGAAAAAGTAGAAGAAATGCTATGGTGTCAGGAGGAGCAGGGAAAGGTCTTTGGATCAGTTGATAAATGAGAAAGTCTGGGACATCCTACCCAAATCGATGGTGGTTTCTGAAATGGCACATAGGAGGGAATGCCTGCCCTGTGTACCCCAGACTCTGTCCCCCATTCTTGCTGCTGGCAGAGCTGACATAGCTTCCTCCTCCTCAGAAAGCTCCAGAGTTCTCCATCTTTGTCCTCCATGCCTGTGCACACAACCCAACTGGGACAGATCCAACTCCAGAGCAGTGGAAGCAGATCGCCTCCGTCATGAAGGTAACAACTGCCTTTTCAGCACATCTCCTAAACATAGTGTGTATTAATGTTTGATGTATTCAGAAATAATATCTGTTTACTGAAGAATCTGGAAAATGGAGAAAAGCCCAAAGAAGAAAATAAATACTAACTGTAAATTCTGTTACCCAAAGAAAGCCACTATTAATATTTCAGCATACAGAATGTTGGTTTCTCTCCTTTTTTTCCTTTCTTTTTTTTTTCAGCGTAGTTATACATACACATATATTTATTTTACAAAGATGGGATCTTTTTGTCTATACTGTTTTGTAACATATTTTGTCTTTGATTTGAACTCCTTTACGTATCATTAAATGTTTCGTTGTTTTCTGTGCATGGATTATATCACATTAGGAATTTGGTTAAATCAATTGATGGCCATTTAGAGCTCAGATTTCTTACTCCTGTGAACAATGATATAATAAACATCCTTTTAATTATTTCTTTGGGATAACTTTCTACTTTGGAATTTCTAGCTCAAAGTGTGTATGTTCTTCATGAACGTGTTTAAAGAATGCTTCTTAAGAAACTATTATGTGCCAGGTGCCACGGTGATACAATAGTGAACAGAGCAGAGGTGGTCTGGCCCTTAAAGAGCATACAGCCTGTTTGGGGACACAGCCACGTACTGTGAGACAGCTGTGTTGATGGGGTCATAGGGAGGCACATAGCCCAGACTTTGGGGAGTGTGTGTGTGTGTGTGTGTGTGTGTGTGTGTGTATATGTGTGTGTGTATGGTAGTAGATGAAGCCTTCTGCTCCTGAAAGAGGTGGCTTCCACATTGAGACTTGAAGGATGAGGACAGGCTGGAGCTGGCAGGGAAGGAATGTTCGCTGCAGAGGGAAGAGTATGGTCAAAAGCCGACAGCAGAGGTCACGGTCCATTTAAGGAAGTGAAGGTAGTTCTTGGTATGGGCCAGAGTTCCAGGGGAGGAGGGGAGTGTGAGTGATGAGGCTGGAGAGGTAAATGGGGGCCAGGTCCTGTGCCGAGGCATCCGACTTTATTATGAGGGCAGTGGGGAGCCCCTGGAAATCTGATGTCATGAGTGATGTGATCAGATGTGCCCTGTTGGCGAAGCAGCATCGTGACACTCTAGAACAATATACTTAAAAAAAAAAGAGGCTTACTGAAGTTGTTACATTTGTTGGTTGGTATTTAGTTGAACCGAGAAGCAGGTGTAAAGTGGAGACGGATGCAGGAAGGAAAGAAGTAGGAGGAATAAACTGTGTGAGAAGTTCCTTCCAGGTGCCAGTTGGGGAAGGAAGGCCGGTGTCTGAGGTCGGTTCCAGGAGGATTTCCTGCCCTGACTCGCTCTCCTTCCTCGCAGCGCCGGTTTCTGTTCCCCTTCTTTGACTCAGCCTATCAGGGCTTCGCATCTGGCAACCTGGAGAAAGACGCCTGGGCCATTCGCTATTTTGTGTCTGAAGGGTTCGAGCTCTTCTGTGCCCAGTCCTTCTCCAAGAACTTCGGGCTCTACAGTGAGTGCTCTCCTGAGTTACAGCCCAGCCGCCCCAGCCCTGCCCCCACCACGGCCTCAAGGCTGATTTCTCATCCCTCTTTTTAGATGAACGAGTGGGGAATCTGACCGTGGTTGCAAAAGAACCGGATAGCATCCTGCGGATCCTTTCCCAGATGGAGAAGATCGTGCGAGTTACGTGGTCCAATCCCCCCGCTCAGGGAGCGCGAATCGTGGCCTGCACCCTCTCTGACCCTGAGCTCTTTAAGGAATGGTAAGGGGCCCAACGCCCAATGGACGACGGGTGGGGAGGCAGAACAGCGATTGTCCCACTACATTGAACTGTCTCTTCCTTTATTTTGGTGGAGGCAGGACAAAATTGCTTGAATCTCTGTGTCAGATATTTCTGTCAAATAGGGCTGCCACCTACTCACCTGTGTGTAACACGACACTGGGAACATAGGAGGGAGGCACTCAGTGAATCAGTGAAGGGGAGTTTCCCCCACTCTCCTGCCACGCAGACTTCCTCCCCTTAAAGTTGGGAAATACAGGGAGGAATTTCTCATAGAATAGACTGTCCAGCTTCAAGTTAGTGCAGCAATTTTGGGGCTCTTCATTCTTATCTAATTTATATATATCTTATTTTTAAGCAGAGTAATTTTTGTGTAGTAGCTAAATCTGTACTCTGTACTTAATTAGGCCTGATAAAATATATTACCCTTTCTCGATCAGCACCTAGGTAAAGTCTGAGTTAAAACATAAGTGGAGGGGGCAGAGTATAGCTCAGTGGTAGAGCATGTACTTAGCATGCACACGGTCCTGGATTCAATCACCAGTACCCCTGTTAAAAAATAAATAAACCTAAATTATCTACCCCCCTCCAAAAAAAATCTTAAAAACAAACAACACACATAAATGGTATTACAGCCAGTATACCTAAGACTAGCTATAAACTCCATCAGTACGTAGAGCCCTTTCCTTCTGCCTGGTAAGTCTGTCTCTTCTGGTCTCCTTATCCACCCATCCATATACCATAACAGGCAGGTTGTGATCCTGTTTTCAGCTTATAGATTAAATTGCATTTTAAAACTTTGTATGTTTTCATGTACCATTTCTCCTGTCTGGATTGGTATTCATATTGCTGCACACTCAGGACAGGTAATGTGAAGACAATGGCTGAACGCATTCTGACCATGAGATCTGAGCTCAGGGCACGGTTAGAAGCCCTCAGGACCCCTGGAACCTGGAACCACATCACGGATCAGATTGGAATGTTCAGCTTCACCGGGTTGAACCGTAAGTGGCCCCACCACCTCAAACGCTCACCGTCGGACACAGCACTGCTCTCAGATAGTGTTCTTGTCGCCCAGTTGGTCAGCTCTTACTTAGGAACAGAACAAGTTAGGTGTTCTCTGTGTGTCCCATCCATCTCCTGGACCCCGTGAATCTCAGAAGAGCTTTGTTGTGGTCTCCCCTCCTGACCCATAACTCAGATATTTTCAGTTTTGTGGGCTGGGAATTGACTGAGCCAGTTGGAAAGTTAACAGGATTTGTAGCTTGGAGCCTTGATTTATGAAACATTTTTATAAATGTACCTTTTGGCTTTTCTTTAATCTTAAGTATAAATACTACATATGATTATTATCTAGGGACCTTATTTCTTAATAAGTCTTTCCTAGTCTCCAAGCATTGCCTTCAAAAAGGGGTTACAAAATTCTCTCTTCATTTCCTAAATAAGAACTTAGATTGGTAGTTGGAATTAAAAGCCGAATGAAAGTCTAGCGGGCAGCCAGCCATGCATGATCTTGGCCAGGCGCACCAGTGACTGGCTATCCCTTCTGTTGATAGGGGTTCATTTATTTAATAAGTAAATCTTGAGCATCTCAAGCCAAGCCACTGGTCGCATGGTGCAGATGTGGCCACTCGCTTGTGTGTGGAGCTTGTGTCCGAGTGGCTCTGGGGACAAATGCGTGCCTTTTGGTAGTAAGTAGAACATCAGAGGCGCTGTGAGGTACTAAAACCGGGGCTATCAGAGTGCCTGTCTGAAGTGGGCTCAGAAAAAGCCAAAAGAAATAAATATAAATAAGAAAAGTGGTAGAGATTGTGTATTGTAGACCCACTGAAATACTGTGGGGTAAAATGAGGCTACCCAAGAAAGGAAAGGGATAGCTCAGTTAGCCATAGGTGTCCTCCGATTCTGGAAGAGGGAATTAGTCACTTGATTAAGGAAAGCCAACCTTATACAATTTTTAAGATATTAAACATAATAGAAATGGTGTTTAGTAGTAATATTCTGAAAGTTCACAAGGTGGGACTATCTTCCCATAAAATAGTCATATCGTCCCCCTCTCCAGAGTAGGAAATTAGTTTTATTATGAATTGAAAAGTGGTGAGAATAGATCTGGGTTTATAACATAAAGTTATATTTTTAGAACTTGGCACCGTTTACCTTTTTAAAAATAGATTTTTTTTCATCCCAACATTTAGGAAAAATTTTAAACGCACAGAAAAGTTGGAGGAATCGTACAGTGAACCCCACGTGCTCACCTAGTTTCTACAATTCTCATGTTACAGTACTTCTTTTATTACATTTTATCTATAAAAACAGGGGCTTTCATCCTGAAATGATATTTTGGAAATTATGGGTGTGTATATTGGCCTTTTCCTAGGGAAAAAGTCCCTAACTTTTACTAGCTTCTCAATGGTGATTCTCCCCTCCCGAGAAAAGTAGAAAAGTTTCATTTCTATTTAAAAAAACAGCGTGGGAGTCCTGTAACCACATCATCTGCCTCTGGGCCACAGGATTTACAAGTGTGCTGTGCCCATGCCTTTGTTGGTGTGCGAGGTTAGGCGCTAGCTCCACGATGGCTGTAATTCACACAGTTAAAGCTGGTCAAGGCTGCTTCTGAAGGTGGCTTTGTTTGGAGGGGCCACTGGTAGCACTGAGTTTTTTTTCACCTCCGTACAGAGGCAACATAGAGCCCTGGCTAAGAGCTCAGACTCAGGAGTTCCTCTGCCTGCCTTAAAATCCCAGGTCCACCACTGACCAGCTGTGCGACCTTAGGAGGGCCACTGACATCTGTAAAATAGGGATGATCAGATTATTGTCAAGATTAACTGAGCTAATACAAAGTGCTTAGAACACTGCCTAGCACATAGTGTTTGCTCCTCTGATGATTATAATTTTATTACCGTCTTAGTCTGCTTGCGCTGCTATAACAAAATGCCACAGACTGGGTGGCTTAAATAACACAAATTTACTTCTCACAGTTCTAGAGGCTGGGAAGTCTGAGATCAAGGTACCAGCATCATCAGGTTCTGGTGGAAGCTCTCTTCTTAGCTTGCAAATGGCTGTCTTCTTGCTGTATCTTTCCATGGTGGAGGGTGGGGGGAAGAGAGACAGACAGAACGTGTGGGCTCATGCAAGCTCTCTTTTCTCCTCTAAAAAGGGCACTACTCCCGTCGTGCGTGCTTACCCTCATGACCTCATCTAAACCTAATTACCTGCCAAAGGCTCCACCTTCTGATACTATCGCAGTCAGGGTTAGGGTTTCAACATATTAATTTTGGAGGGACACAGACATTCAATCTATTACAATTATTATTATGCCATTTCCTCAAATTGATGGTGTCTTAAGGGTGTTAACTACTTTGGCCAAAAAGAAAAAAATATCAGCGAAAGTTCTCTCACAGCTTTGCAATAGAGCAAAAAAGCTCTAGAGATTGTGGCATAAAGGAAGGCAGGCCCTTCCCATTTCATACATGAGTGTTTCTGCAGACTCACGGGAAAGCCCTCCTGCAAGCGTGTGGATGAGACCTTAGGCGGGCCTGGTCTGAGAGGTCCCTGTTGGTTCACACACACAGCATTTATCCAGCACCTCTCATCTTGGGGCCTCGTAGAATGTATTGTGAAAAGGAGATGTCAAAGGGAAGTTGCTCTCGGTGCTCAGGGTTAAGCAAAGACGGGAAGAGATAAAGGAAGCGCTTTGTAACCAGGTTTTCCTATGGAGGGAATGTGCGTAAGTCTATGGGTTGTTTTGGTTGAGTTGATAGGGTGTCCTGGTGAATGTAACGTGCAAGGTGTTGTTGGGCGGTAGTCCCAGATGAAAATTCCCGTCAAGAGGAGACGTGCGTGTTAACGCTCTGGGGATTAGAGAGTTAACTCAAAAGAGTAGTTTCCAGAATCTATTGAATGTATTTCCCATTGTGTCGACTGGACAAAATAGCCCCTTTTCTTTTGCTTCTCTCTGTGCTTGGAGGAAGAAGGAAACTGTAATGGTCATGGAATCTCTGAATCTCCATTGCTTAAAGGATTCCTATGGCCCTGATTATGTATCTCTTTTGGTTTTCAACAGCCAAGCAGGTTGAATATCTGGTCAATGAAAAGCACATCTACCTTCTGCCAAGTGGTCGGATCAACATGTGTGGCTTAACCACCAAAAATCTAGATTATGTGGCCACCTCCATCCATGAAGCAGTCACCAAAATCCAGTGAAGAAACAACACCCAAACCAGCACCACCAAAGCGGCCCTGTCTCATGTGTTCCCTGCCTGCACAAACCTGGTTGTAGACATCACAACTAGATGAGAGACAACTGAGGGGCAGAAGAAGGCTGCTCTGGTGAGATGGCTTCTGTTTCAGTTGGCCCTGCAGGAAGAGAACATCTCTTAAAAAGAAATGGGGGCCTGGGATGAGAGCCCTTTTGGAGGCCAGAGCAAATTAAGGCTTTTATTTGAGAAGAATAAAGAGGTACTTTGATCATGAGATGTAGATGTCTTGCCCCCTCGCTAGAAGCTGGAGTCTTGCCCATGTCACTCATGTGCTTCTGTGTGTGCCTTTACTCTGTACAAAGTCTAGTCCCAAAGGTCAAGTTGTCTAAAGAGCCAAGTGTGATTGTGGGTATTGGCTGTGTCATTAAAACTCGTCATCTTGACCCAGCGCATCTGTCTTCCTCTTTCCGCATGGTTGTGTCCCTAGCCCTAAGCTTAATTCTTTAGGGCAACCAAGGTAAGAAATATATTTATATCTCACCCACACATTTAACTGAACTGAGAGTTTCACAAAACAGTATTTCTCCTTGCTGTGTGTAGTGCATTCTGACACTTTCTATTCTATTCTGTTATGTTATATTTCACTAAAGAAATAAAAGTGCTGATTGAGACCCATGGACTTGATTTTGTGATCCACTAATGGGTTGTAGCCCCATGGTTTAAAACGAATGCTATAATGGGATTTACCAGTTGCCAAAGAAAAACTAAAATGTATTCTTGCAGCACGCCTCCCTTTGGTGAACTCACTGTACCACAGCCCTTTGTCAGCTTTGTGGGCTTGTCCTTCGGAGACCAGCCGTCTTCTTACACTGCTTAAGAAACTGGACTTCACAGATTCATGGAAGGGTTGACATCACTCAGGGTGATTCTAGAACACAGCCCCTCCTGCTGCAGTCGGAGTACCTCCTAGTCTGTTGAAATAATTAGAGCCACTTAAACATAGATCACATTTTCCAAGGAGTCCAAGGGATTTTCCAAATAACAGTTTTGTAGAACTTGAATCTTACTTAAAACAAGAGGGCTACTACTTGGAGTTTTAAAATAGTGAAAAATAATTCCTTTTATCTGCCCCATTCTAGGATGCCTCTGATCTGAGTTGTCATAAAATCCTACAGAGTTGAGGGACGATGGGGTCTTAGAAGTCAGCAACTCCAGCCTCTCTCCCCCAGTGACTAGTCTCTTCTGTGTTGTCCCTGACTCATCACTTTCACCTGGGGTGGGGGTGGGGGGTGGTTCTTTCAATACTTGGTGAAGCACCCCATTCTACAGATGGAGCACCTTCCTTAAAGAGACCCTCTACCTTGATCCAGAATTCAGTCACCATCTGTCCTGCTCCCCCGCCCCCCTCCCTTTAAATCACAGACACTAAGTCTACTGGCGCTTTTAACTGATGGCCTTTCAAATATTTGAGAGCAGCAGTTGTTATTCCTTGTTTTTGCTT
Organism: Camelus dromedarius; assembly: GCF_036321535.1. NCBI lineage: Eukaryota > Metazoa > Chordata > Mammalia > Artiodactyla > Camelidae > Camelus > Camelus dromedarius. Next base: position 57,449,375 of record NC_087443.1, on the reverse strand, counting down.
TTCCATGTGAAGCCCCTCCCTCCTCCCATCCTTCAGGGTCTCCTCACAGATTTGGTTTCCAGATCCTTCTCCCAGCCGGATCCCCAGCAGTCCTTCAGATAACACTGCGCAGGTGTGTGACAGCCTGGTGGATGGGAGCGGAGGTGAAGTGATGTGATGGCCTCACACTCATCGCTTCTTTACCTTCCACTCTAGTTTTCTACCAGTATTTGTTCTCCTTCCTATTTAAAGATGCTTGCCGTTCCTAAGGGAAGACAGGCAAAACAGCCGTCGAATGATTCCGCCTTCTGTCCTCCCCAGGCACAGCTTTACACCATGGATTCTCAGCAAGGGTGATGGTTCCTCCAAGGGGCAACAGTTGGTTCTTGGGGGCAAAGAAGGTCTCAGATATTAAAATATTAAAATGGCTTGTCTTCCAAAGCACAGTCCTACCTGACAAAATCTTATTTCTGGGTATTTAATTTCTCTTGTTGGACAGAATTTGAATTTAATTTTTCTCTTCAGGGGGATTGCTAATTAAAACTGGTCAAAAACACTTGCTTAGACCAAAGTATCCCTACCAAAGTGCTAAAATGTTTTTAGTAATTTAAAAAAGCCCCAATCTCAATGGGAACCTGGCTTTCTTGCGTATATTTTGGCCAGTGTTCCCCGCAGCGTTTTCTACTTTCCCACGACTGTTCACATGCAAAGGGGCATCTGGGCAAGTCTGGGAAAAGCTGGGCCTAGCAAGTTACGAAGGTTTCTTTACTGCAGGACTTCTCAGTGCGTCTCAGAGGCTGGCGCACACTGTGAACTTCACAGCCACTTCCTGGCTGAGGAACCTTGGGCAGTTCATCTCCCTGTTCACAGCCCATTTCACAGTCTGGAAAACAAAGACAGGCTGTAAAGCCGCCTTCCCCGAGTGGTTTTGAGAAAGAAATGAACTAATAGATATTAGCACAAGACTTGGCACATAAAACCCTCAGCAAAATACTTGTTACTGTCATTTATTATTACTGTTAATGAAGTTAACAGCCTCTCTGGAGGCTCCTGGGAAGAATTCTAAGTCGTTCGGTGCAGGCCACTAACTGTCCTGTGTGCTAGTTAGAGAAACTGGTAGGTGTCAGAGTCCAACCTTCCACAGAGACATTAAAGGCCCCAACACCCCTTTCCACCCATCTGGCTGGCCTCTCGCTCCTGCGTTGGTTTGAAACTGACAAACAAACCCTGCCTGCTCCTGTATTCCTTTTCCAGCCTTTAGTTGGAGATCACTGGAATTGGGCCACTTTGGCTCCTCTCCAGAGGGCCTGCAGAAGCGAGCCAGTGTGACCAGCACATTATCTCAGGGGCTGTTCTGGGTCTGGCACCCCTGACCTTGAACTTGGAAGGTGCCCTCGCACATCACAGGGGTCCAACGTCATCCTCATGCTCCTTCCTTGTCTTCATTCACACTCTGGCTTCTCATCTGGGTTTTACTTTCCATTTCTGGCATTCGTACCTGCAAAATCTTACCTACCTCACATCCAAAGCAGAGCACCAGGGCTTTCCTGTAACATTCCCTGCAACCTCACACCTGGGCCCGAGAGGTGTGCCGCTTCAGGCAGCTGGGCCTTGGGTGGGACAGTTAACGTGTACACCACCTGCCCTGCATCTTAAATGAAACCACTTCGGAACTCTGAGATGCTAGGGCAAGGAAAACAGCCATGTTCCAGGAAAAGCATTTTTATTTTATTTAAAAATTATTTACAATTTTTTGAGCCTTCATAAATGCTTTAAATTTCTCTCTTTTTTTAACCTGAAGAAAATCTTAGGTTGGGAAGGGGAATAGGGAGGGGAGTGGTGAAAAGCTCCTTAGGGATTTTGTGAAGGGATGGATGTAACGCAACAGCAGTGGCCTGAGTCCAATGGCCTAAGGGGTAGGTGAGCCCCTAAAGGAAGGTGAGCCAGGCCGGCCCCCTTGGGCCAGTGGCCAGCTGGGCAAGAAGACTGCATGATGGCAGTCCTTGCTTGAAACTCACCGTCCACCAGTTTGAGTCTGAGGCACCCAGCACCGAGGGCTGACACTTCGCCTGTTTCTAAGCAGGCAAGAGTAGGTGTTGGGGGTGGGTGGTAGCTGTGAGTTGTCTAAGAGAAGTCATGCACTGCTGAGCCTCAGGCAGAGCCAGGCAAGGGATGTGAAGTCAATAATACACTGCTAAAAAAGGCATCTCCAGCGAGAAAGTCTATTTCCACATGCTGTGCCCCTCCTGTCTGCAACACCTGCTCTGTTTTGGTGGGGAAGGGGGGCCAAGTTACATGGGGTGTAGGTTGTACAGTACTCTAGGGTGTGCCATGAATTTCTGATAACTTCCACTTGGTGGGTGCCACCTTCCCCCATCGATTTGATGGACACTTGAGAAGACCACTTATAAAATCTGTCTTGAACTACCCAGTATTCACTTCACTCTGCATTGCAGAAACTTTGGGCTGAATGTTCCACTAGTTAAATTAGTGGGTTTTAACACTTTGTGGGTCAGAGACCTTTGAGAATCGCATGAAAGATTTAGCCCTCTGGAAAACACACATAAGAACACAGACACTAAATTCTGACAGAGTTAGGGGTTTCCTAGACCCTCTGAAGTCCAACAATGGACCCCCTGGAGCGATGGACCCCAAATTAAGAACCCCTGAGTTAAAGGTTCCCATGGGTAAGCATTTTCCTTTGAGCCGCAACCAACCCAGAGGAATTAGCAGCCTCCCCGATCCCCATGTGATTATTGATTGACTGGATGTGGGGACTTACAGGTAATGATTTTGGAGGAAGGAGAGGGAAGCCTGGATGGTATGCCCAGAGAAAAGTGAGGGAATGGTTTGGAGATTCAGCAGGCATCTCTGGATCACTGGATTCCTGATCCAGGGAACCCAAGGGATGGGAGATACATCAGAAAGGGAGACAGGTGTCCCAAAGACAACCTTTACCTACTTCCACATTTTCCCTAAGGCTAGCTGTGTGGTTCCAGATCAGAAAGTTTACTCAAGTAAGTATGTGCAATCATCCTGCCATCTGGTGGCTACGCTTGGAATTGCATCTGCCCCAATATCCAGGTGAAAAGCCAGAGATCTGCTAAGATTTTGGAATAAAGTACACTTAGCTGACTTGCTGGAATGGAGTAAGGAGTGGGGTTGGGATGCGGGGAATAGATGAAAAAGAAGAGTGATTCTTCAACGTTCCTGTGTAACACACACTGAAGTCCCGTGAGAGCTTGCATCCTCCTGGCCAACTTGGGCACTCTTTGGCTTGTCATGGCTAAAAACTTTTCCACATAATTTTTCTTTTCAACTTAGAACCTGAAGTTCCATCTCTGGCTCCCATTTGGGTCTCTCTGCCCCCTGTTCCTCCTCTTCCGGAGCAGATTTATTGATGGATTGATAACTGCTGATTGGGAGCCAAAACAGATACGTCCCTGGGAAATACAGTGACCTGAGGTTCCACCTCACGCTCTCTCTGTTCCAGCTGAGACACACCCCCCAGGCTGCTGGAAGCCTTATCTAACAGGAAACTGGTCACTGACAGTTTTCTGTACTGTAGCTTCACATGCCAGCATGGCTGAGTCCCACTGCTCGGAAGTTCTGGAGGAATTTTTGGTGCTTCTCCTGAACTAACCTTCCCATCTGCTGCTCCAGCCGCCTATGTGCCTGTCTGCCAGTGGCACCTTTTGACATAAGCTAAGCATGAATTATGGCACCAGGGGACACCAAAGAACAAAAAGAACATCAGGGGGCCCAGAGTGGTTTTATCAGCTGGCAGTCATTTGTCCGTGCTGTGGACAAGACCATTTCTAGCAACGTTCCACTGGAGGCACCTCCTTCCGTTACGGCCATGGCAAGGCTCTGCGTCAAACTGGAGGCAATGAGGGGAAAATCCTGCCAAACTGACAGCTAAGGGTGAAGAGGAAAGCAGAACACTCTGTCACCTGTGGCAGGCCTTGGGGAGAAGAAGATGATGGGAGGATGGGTTCTCCCCAAAGTGCTGGAATCTCACGCACCCCGGCCTGTCATGTGATGAGAGGCGTTAAGTTGGAGTTTTCCTCAGAGGTTCTCTCTCCATCTGGTGACCTCTTCCTTTTTCGACCACCTGAAAAACAGTTTGCAGGGATCACTCTGTAAGCCTGGGAGGACATTCATACTCTTAGTGGTCCAAGTGCTCTTCAAAATAGAAGCAGAAACGGGGACAAACCCCTTGATAGTTTGGCAGGAAGTAATCTGCGTTGTCTCCTGGTGCTGACATCAGCATATTTGCATCTTGAAAGATTACAATGCACCTTCTACCTGAGATGACATCTCCAAAAATGCCACACACCCAGGCTAATGCCAATGGAGTGGCAGTTTCCTGAGAGGAATGCGTGGGGCCCACTTAACGCCTCAGGATAATCCCTCCCCATCCCCTGTAGGCCCGGCTGGAATGACTGCCAGACACCCTCTGAGAGAGTACTGGTCTCACAGCCTTTGATGTCCCTGAGCCGGGGTGCTAGGAGTAGCTGGGAGCCATCCCCAGGGACCTACATTCTCTAGATCGGAAGCAACTTCCCTTCTGCATCGGGGCACGTGGAAGTAATTACATAACTGTTCTCAAGGATGGAAACACACTCTCTTCCTGACTCTGTTGTTTTTAGGGAGGAGTATTTTCCACTTTTTTCTCTCTGCCATTGACTTCCTTCTACGGAGGATACTGATTTCTTTTTTATGGAGTCTCCTGAACACAACTTACTTCTTTAAAGGCCTGGAGACTAAATATTATAGGTTTTGCAGGCCATTTGGTCCCTGTTGCAACTAATCAACTGCCGTTGTGGCTGCAGATAACAAGGGGGTCGATGACCCAATGAGTCTTTATTTCTAAGAACACGCAGGGGAGGGTGGCCAGAATTTGGACTATGGCCATGGTTTGCAGACTCTTGTCCTAGATGACCACCAACTGAATGGGACAGATCCCCAGACTATCAAGGGTGCAGCTCCGGCCAAAGCCCTATTATAGACTTCCACGACTGTACCTCATTAGCGTTCCCCAAAGGAGTCAATGGTTTCTCTTACTAACCAGCTGGTGGGTGGCTTTCGTCTGGGTGAAAAGCTACTCACTCAAGGTTCTCAGCAACTTCTTGCCCATGGTTTCCTCGAAGTCACTACTGCAGGGGCTGGTCTCTGTGTCCAGGTTGATATGACAACATTCACTATCTGATGCTGAGAGAAAAGAAAGAAGACAAGCCTTTCCACCTACACACCCAGAGATCTAGGTAGGCTGTTTTTGGATGATGTTCCTTAGCAGGTGAAAGATCAAAACCAGAGCCAAGGCAGTGATGGCTGTGACACGGGAGGGATGCCAAAGCCAAAGGCTCTAATTAGTTACAAGAGGCATCTTAGCGCCACAAAAGGAACAAAGAGACAGAGAATAAGAGTGGGAATCCAACTCTCCAAACACTGGCAGGAGAGGACAAGAAGATCTCCACTCAGTATCTGCCAGACAAAAAGCATCTTTGGGGACAGTTGGCTGGTGTCTCCTTCCTCGACATGCAGAGATCCTGGAAAATCACAGGGCTCAGATCTCAGTAACAATTACACACATGTCCTCTCTTATCCCACAAGATCCAGGGGGGATTTAGGGAGCCACCAAGTTTCAGAGCCGGGAAGGGACCCGGGCTTTTATTGCCAGTGCTTGTGAAGCTCACCGGGGAGGGAGGCAAAGCAGGTGGTGGACACTGCACCGCACCTGAAGCCATGAGGCTGAGCCCGCCTGTAATGCGGTCTGTGACCCTGGCAAGTCACTTTCCTTCTCCAGGCCTGGGGTCCTCACGTGTCAGACGGGAGGATGGACTAGATGATCTCCTCCATTTTCATTCATTTGATACAACTTCTTGCTACATGCTTTAGCTACAAAAATCAGTATGTGCAGGATAAAAAGCATCAGTTCTAAATCTGAGTCCTGAAATGGTGATTATGCATGTCCCAGATTTTCTGAGTTAGCCACAAGTTCAAACATGTCCCACTGACTTCAAAAATCTACACACACTTGTCAGGTCATTGCTCTGGACTTGAGGGGTCTCAGATTATGGACTGGGGCAGGTCCGGAAGGTCAGGTAGGGTGAGTGCTGGCATGGGGGTGGATGTAGGGGGCAGCTGAGTGCCTGGGGAAGTCTAGCTCAGTGAGGCAAGCACAGAAGGCTCTCAGGACCAGTGGGACACTGGGAACTCGGAGCAACACCACTCTCAAGACAAGCAGTCAATGTCTCCGAGGGAGGTGATATGATCTCGGACCTCAGGACAGATCTTACAGATCACTGCTAGTCTCTAGGCCCAAAGGAAGGAGCCCTGTCAGTAAGAGTGATGGCTGACCTCAGTTTTCTAGTCTTTACATTAGGCCTAATAATAAGGACCTAATGTTTAGAGAGCATAGTACCGAGCACTGTGATGTGCCCTCCTATAGATGTTAGCTCATTTATGCTCAAAGCTACCTCATGAGCTAGCCACCATGACTTATATCCACTAGCATAAGGAAACGTATCTATTAAGATAAAGAAACCAAGACTTAGGTTAAAGTGACCTGCCTCAAGTTGCACAGTTCTTAAATGGAGAGGCCAGGTCTGAATCCAGGTGGAAACCTAGTTGACATGGTTCTCACACACTGTCTTCCTGGGGGAATGAGTTAAGGTGGATTTGATGCATGGTAGGTGCACAGTGTTAGTTTCCCTTTCCTGGTGGCATAAGGAGGTGGAAGTTTTACATGGGGGCTGGGGTCCCAGATTTCCCTCACCCAGCTCGCCCTGGGCCAACCCAGCACCCAGTGGCCTTGACCTCCACCTTGCTCCTGTGGGGCCCAGTTTCCCTCCCTGACCTGCTTTCATAGGAACAGCTGCAGGAGACAGTGAGAGCTGCTGTGTGCTCTGCTCCTCGAGGTCTGTCATTTCCTCCTGGGTGAAGGCCATCTCCTCCATCCTCAGGTACACGACTTCGCCGGGGCTTCTCAGCCCATCTGAGCGGCTGCCTGGGGAGGACAGTGAGTGCATCATCTCTCTGCATTGGAGGAAACCTGGGGCTCCATGAGGGCAAGAAGGCAGCTCTGGGCAGGGCTGAGGAGGAAGGTAGGACCATCCCTACCAACAGCAATCCAGCCCATCACCTGCCCAACTGACTTACACGGTAGGCTGTTCCTGTTGTGCAGGAGGGTGACAGCAGGGTCATCCTTGGGGGTCTGAGGTGTGCCCCGGGTCATGGGGGCCTTGGTGGAGTCCCCGTCAGCGAAGGCCTCCATGTCGGGGGACTGGGGGGAGCTGTCCATGTGGCAGGCAGTGAGCGCGTTCTGGTACTGCTGCCGCGTGATCTGGAAGGAAGAGGCAGAGGGGGGCGGAAGCTCAGGAGGAGCTGGGCAGAGCCCTCCCTGGATGTGGCCTGGCTTTCTGAGTTCAGAAGCAGCCCCACTGGGGTGCTTTGGAACCCCTGGTCTCTGTGGCCCGGGATCCACGATCTGGGCCTTCCCCAAGCTGTACCAGCCCAGCAGTTAAGGGACAATGAGGGAACCCTTTGCTTATTTGCCACCAGAGTTCACTCTGTTCATTTTTATCAGTGCACCTTCTGAGACTCAGGAGAGGATGGAGGGCATCTTCCATTATAGGTGGCTGCCCAAGGGGAAATTGAAAACACAGGCTTATACTATTGTCAAGGGCCCTCTTCCTAAGAGTCAGTGGAGACTCAGCAAGAACAAGACCCCCTGCTTGTGTAGAGGGCTGAAAGAAGAAACAAACATATGAAGATCACAAACTCTGGCAAAGCCACAGATGAAGCCAGCAGGTATTACTTTTTTTCTGATGCCCTCCATAGTCACGTAGGAATCCATTTGATAAGTCCTTTAAGAAATTACTGCCAGGAAGAAGCGTCTTTCTCTAGGTGAATTATATACTTCCTTACGTCAGATGAGAAATCAAATATCCACTAGGTTTCCCTTTTTTGCTTTTATGATCAGGAAGGTCACAAATTTACCACTTACTTGCAGTAAAACTCATTTCTGATAGCCTTTTCACCAAACTGATTTGCAATTCCATTTCCATTTTTTATTGAAAACATCGTTGGATTATTTATTTGCTTTTGGAAATCACACATAGTCCTGGAAGTGCTACACATATTCCTGAGGAGACGGAACTGACCATTAGGTTTTCAGATGTTGGTGAAAACTCTGGTGCTAGTGTTACCCAGAAGAGCCTGTTTTTGCAGATGGAGGTTGGAATATGAGGATGGCACCTTCCAGCCACACAGAGCATTATGGCTTACGGAGCATTTAGAAATGTGTTACCTCCTTTGCTGGTCACAGTGTCTACATGGGGTAGGCATGAGAAGTCTTTTGATGTCCATTTAACAAACAAGAAAGTGAGGTCCAGAAAGGTGAGGGACTTGCCTAAGGTTTGACAGTTAGCAAGCCTTCAGAGTCCTAGCCAGGGCACTGTCTCATGTGGTGTGTGTTTTGCCTGGAAAGAGCTATTCATTATTTGGGGCCAGGGAGATGGAAGGTGAGGTGAGAATGTGAAAGTCCAAGTTCTGAGCGGGGAAGCTCCACAGATAAATAATGGCACCCCTTGTAATCTAGACATTTTGGTTTAAAGGGCCTTTACTCTTGCTCTCCAGGGGAAATCGTCTGAGCTTGGCTCTGCAAACGTCCCTGGCTGCATTAGATTGCCTTTCACATGCCCAAGGGAGGTTGCCTTTCACAAAACTTTTGGGGAGGTTCTTCAATAGCTGCTGTCATTTTGGGGTCGATAGGCATCAGATGACTAAAGAGTAGCTGACACATATCTGAACCAAGGTCATCACCAAAACCCAATTTTCTAATGTGCCCATGGGTTTTCTGAAGGTGAAGCTTTCTCTGGAGTCTTGCGGGTTCTCCTGGCTTAAAGGACAGGAAAATTTCCTACATGACACTTGATAAGACCAACCTCAGCCTTGATATTACTCTGTTTGGGTTCTTTTAACTAATTAGTTTAGATTTGGCTTCCATTTTGGCTAAAGAACACCAAATGACCCTTCGCTTAGAAAACACAATGTGAACACACTGCCTACTCAAGACAAAGGTTCAAGTCCCAGTTTTGCCACTTTCAAGCTGGCCGACCTTGGCCAAATCATTTACCTCTCTGAACCTATAAAACAGGCCCAGAAATAAGGAGATTATATGAGTGAATGTGTTATACAAGTGTTAGGAATGATTGTTTTAAACACATCTATATCCATCTCTTACAATTTGACTCTATAATGGGCGTACATTTCAAAGAACCGAGTCAACCTTACCATCTCATTCTGTCTATAAATGGTCCACGCACACCAGGAGGTGGGGGTGGCGGAAGAAGCAGTGTCCCCGCTGCTCAGAGGTGTGACTGGAGACGCAGTGAAGGCAAGCCTAAGTCTTGGGAGAGTAAACCCTTAACCGAGAAAATAAAGCAACGAGAAAGTAGGGGAAGAAAGGTGATTCTAAGTAGGGACCAAGGAAAAAGGAAGATGAAGAAGAAAAGAAACAGTGAGTGAAGGAAAGAGAGGAGGAAGGGAGAAGGAAGGGGCTGTGTTCTGATTTGACCTTGAATGGATCTGTAAGCTTTGGGCTCTGATCAGTTGCTGTGGTCCCCAAGCTAGAAGCCTCTTGGAAGTGTTGCCAAGTGCTCTACTTTATTCAATGAATTGATTTATTTCTGGAAAGGTTCTGTTCAGGTTGTACCTTCAGTGACTGTACCACTCTCTCTTTGTTCTTAAGAAACAGTGATCTGCCCCTCCACTAACCTGGAATCAGGGATTCAGGAACTCTAACTCTCTCCTTAAGTGTTGTTATGGAGGAAAGGATGAGCTGGGAGTAAAGTACTACCTCTGGTAACAATATCTAGTAAACGTATTCCTTCTCTGTAAGGTACTGAGCTCCCTGTCACTGGAGACATGCACACAGATGGTAAACAACTGCTTGTCAATGGTGGTTCTCTAAAGAGAAGATTTGGATGGCTACAGTCAGGATCATGCATTAAAGGGAAGAAGTATGGTAGTGTGTATGTGTGTGCATGTGTGTGTGTGTAGGGGGGGTGCTGGCCCAGGGACAGGGGTGGGGCAGATGTTGGAGGAGGGTCTGCACCACTGGTGCGTGGTTGTGTTTTACTTTTCCCGCCTTTGTGATTGCATAGCTTCTCCATGTGTCTCACAGCCTTGCATTCCTACTGCCTCCTCTTTTCAAGTTAAAAAAAAATCACAAACTAATACCTGTCAATGTGTCACCTTAAAAGAAATTGCTGAGAAGTCACCACTCTGGAAAATGTATTCAGGGAAGCAACCTCTCCCCAACTGCATTTCCAGATTCAAGCATCACTTTTTGTCAGCTCCCTCCCCGTGTTCACCTAGGAAGACTTTTCTACGCAGCAACTACTGTCCAAGAAAAACATACTGGCTACTGTATCGAACAGCAACAGTCTGGGAGATTACATAAATGGCTCTGCCCAGTTTTGATAATCCAGCCTTGCATGGCCATAGTGTGCCCACTGCTTGCCAACAAAGAAACACTGGTCCAGCTCAGCTCCTCCGCCATGTTCCTTGAATGTATCACATTTACTTGCCCTCCATAGCCCTATTTATCATCATCCTCCCCTCATGCCATTACCTGTACCCTTCTCTTATTCTTTCTTAATTCTTAAAGGTCCAGTACGTTCTCCAGCCAATATAGTGCTTAAAAACAAAGTGCCATACAATTTTGTAATCAATTATATACAACCCTGCATCGGTCACTCATTTGATTTACGTTTCTTCTTCCCAGTTATATTTCTTGAGGATGGCTCATGGTGCCTAGAACCATCATTACTGCTCAACAAACACTGATTGGCACTGAGGGAATCAAACCACTGTTCAAAAGACATGTTCTTATGCTCTGTTCATTACTGTACATACAACTATTTCTTCGCAATAGCTTGAGTTCAGGTTGTTTCTTCCTTTATACTCTGACCAGCTAAGAATTCAAGCATCCTCTAAATTACAAAGGAAATGGATATCTGTTTACTTTGAAACTGACAGAAGTTAAGGGTACTCTTTGGGACATTTTGACTTAGCAGCCAATGTGTCCAGAAGTTAATCTTTCAGCCAGTGCTATGTCTCCAATCATTTTATGATGTTCTGCTTACATTTTAAATTTTCAGGTGGTTTATTCATCCCTCAAAACACGATTCTGTAATTTAGAGATTCTGCCACCAGATGGTGGTGGGGCATCTTAGCCAGTTACACAATCCAGGCTATAAGACATCTGTCAAATATTCTGAGTTTAATAATGACATTTACAGAACACATTTCAAAAAAATTCATAAGGGTTTTTTAGTACCTTTATAACTTATTACCTATTAATCACAGCTTTAATACCTTTCCCAGATAATCATTAAGATACACCTTTCCATCTAATTTTGTCACTTCTCCTGAAGGCAAATTACTCCTGGACTTAAAGTTCTGGAACTTCAGTCAGTTGGGCAGGAAAAGCCCTTGCCACCAGTCACAGGGACTTTTGCCAGAAAAACCACTCCTTTAGTTTCCTCAAAAACTATCTCCATGTTTAAAAAAAAAAAGAGGAGATGGGGTTTCTCCCATTTTTTTCCTACCTCCACTTCTGAGGAAGGTCTGCAAGGAGAGGGCTTCAGGGCTAGAAGAGGGAGAAGAATCATGGGCTTCGGTTTTCTGAGGTTTAACCTCATTGTCACTTGTTAAGTGTCCGCAATCATACACACTGTGAGTGTAAGCTGGGTTAGTTCCTAAAGTCACTTCACTCTGGCTCCGTCAGCTCTGATTTCCCTAAACTCTCCCTAAAGTCCTAAAGACTTGAGGGCTGGGACTTTGGAGACAGACAGACAGACTCAGTCTGGAGGTTAGTTCTGCCACATACCAGCCATGTGACCTTATACTCCTCAAGGATAAATCGGGGATGACACAGTACCCATGTTTTACGGTGGCTGTGGGACTGAGTGAATAATGCAGACCAAGGACTTAGAGTGTGTGGCAACCCCCACACCTCCGCCACCAGTCATTATCCCAGCCCACCCCCCCCAGGTTCGGCCCCTCCCTCTGGTAACTTTCCATGGTTACTTTTATCAACGATGTGTCTTAGCTCAAGGTGTCTGCAGAGTTCTGGAATACAGAAAGCCAGCCAGCACACACCACCCCCAAATAATCAGGGTGAGTGTTCTCAGCAGAAGAAGAGGACCTTTTTCCACCTTTGTGATTTCAATATGCCTCTCACAGAGGGTCCAGCCTGCAATAGGGACAACAGTTACCAAGTGAACTCGTTGTGTGTTTGGTTAGACTTGGGTAAATGGGATTCCCTCCTGATCTCAAGTGTGTAATGGTTTGCAGAATGCTAGTAAACAAAACAAACAAAATAAAACCTATCAAAGCAAGACAAAGGAGGAAATCTTAGGGTGTTTCTGTCCAATACCAATCGCATGAAGGGTATGAAGAAACAGCTCTCCTCTTTAATTACAGGCCAGTAAGCATCGCTACTTCTCTCCACCACACTTGCAAGGCAGTTCTCTTCAAACAGCTCAGTGACGTCAAGGGGGTGTAATAATTACTACAGACGATTTTCAGCTAAAATACAGGCTGGATTGTGTTTTAGACTTTAAATATTAAGGTGTAAAATCTTACACATATGTAAAATCATAGCATGATTTCTTTTACACATTTGGTTTAGTAATCTTGAAAAAACAAAATCAACCTGGTGTCAATGGCAGGGGACCCAAAGGCAACAGTCCTGCCAGCAACTTGTCTCAGGTAAGCTAATTCCCTATTGCTTTGTGCCTCAGTTTCCCCACATGAAAAATGGGCATCAGGAAATCTTAATGAAAAATTATGGTTCAAACCAACAAATGAACAATAATGGTGACAAACTGTGAATAGAATAAAGCTAACTGAGACCAGGGCCTTGAGAAAGCCGGGGAACAATTACCACGCGGCATTATCTTGGAACAGGGGGAACGGGATGCACATCCGAGTCCGCATCCCCAGCCAACTCCGCCAGCGAGTTACCTTTACAAACTGCACGTCGCTGAGGATGTGGACGGAGTAGTCGGGCGTGTAGAGGTTGTTGCTGCTGCTGCACAGCTGAGTGTTGCTCCCGCCAAAGTCACTGCGCTCACGGTTCGGAGACTCAGAGCGGTTCAACCCACTGCAGCGGGAAGGCGACCGGTTTACTGCAGACAGTGAGAGAGAGGAGAGAGAGAAAAGGCAAAGAGGGAATGTGGAGAGAAAAGAGAGGGGAACAGAAAGAGGGAGAGAGAGACAGAGAGGTGGTGTTTACAGAAGTCCTACAGAACGTTTAGGTGATGGCAACACTGGGTGGTGGAACCGGGCCCTCACCCTTCCCATCAGAGCCCAGGAAGATGCTCGGCTGCATCATTTACGAGCAGCAAATACCTAAGGACCTCAGGGCTCCACTCACCTCAGGCTCCTCCTGCTCCCCACGACCTCCATCAGCGAGGAGCAGGGCAGAGGTGGCCCACTGGCTCTCTTGGCTCTGGGATAAGCGCAGGAGATGAGGACCCTGCCGTGCGTCAAGGTTGCTACCCCAGACCATGAGACCTTCTACTAGGGTGTTATTTTATATAAACTCCATTCACACACCGTCTTTTAGATAGGCGGAGGCCTTAGGTTTGCCCTAAAAACCACCTGTCACAGCACAGATACCAGCCCTCACTGTGGGGTAACTCAGGCCCGCCCCAACACTGGCAGGGCCGGGGACCCTTGGAGGCCCACAAACCACATAGATAGGTACCTGAGTCACATCAATAAACTGTTAAAATACATTGTAGTCTCCCTTGTCCTTGACAAATATACCTCCTTAACCTGGAAAGCCAGGTCAGACCTAAAGAGTTTTGTGCCAGAAAATGGGCTGTACTGGGAGAAGCAGCCTTGTCGTAGGGCTTCGTGGCCCCGTCTCCCAGAGCTGTTGGGGTGGGGAATTCAGGGTTCCCGTACCTGAAGCGGGGTCTAGAAAGAAGAACTCAGCTCTGGGCGATATGTCCCTTTGGCTCTGTGAACACCTCACCCCACAGAGAGGGCTGGGACTGAGGAGGACCAAAGTGGGCCCCCTGAAGTGTGGGTCCAGGGCAAGGCTCTCTCGAAGCCCAAAGACGGGAGACTAGAGTAACCCTCCCGGCCTTTTGTCAAAGGCCTCCTAAATGTTCAGAGTCTGCCTCTTTCTCCATTTTCAAGAACCACTTCTTGGGAAAGTTCAATTAAGACCACATCACTCGGTTTCAGAGTGGGCCAGGCGAGCTACCCGCTCAGGGCCCACAGAAGGGAAGTGCTTCAGGTGACCCAGCATTGGCTCAACCACGGAACAACCCCTGAGTGAGAGACTGTGGAGCCCCTCCCACCCGCTGCTTCCCAACTGATGCTGCTCTGCATTTCTTCCCCAAAAAAGAGAAATGCGAGGCTCTCAGCCTCTCCTAACACAGATTCAGTTCAGGGGAGCAAATGAAGAGTCTGATTCCTCAGAGATTCTGCTCCTTTGTTCTTTCAGGGAAGAATCTTAGGAATTTAATTCTGCCTCTTAAGATAATGCTGCCATCAATCAAAATGTTTGATTAGCATCTCTTTGGAGTGATTTCTGGAGGTCTGACGATCAGTTTAGCTGGCAAGATGTTATTGTTGTCTGGCAAGCCATGTATCAGAAAGATTAAAATGACAATGGGTTGAATCATTTTCTCATTAGAGCATAGTAATCGCGGCCTTGATAGGATTATAGAATTAAGGGTTCCACTTCCAGCCCTCCCCTTCCCAGAGAGTGTCATTCACATATATGCTGTTACTGACAACAGAAACCTGGGAGCTACCGTGACTGCTGCCAACTGTCAGCCCCACAGCAAGTCCACTTCTGACATCATAAACTCATCTGCCTCTGTCTCTGTCTCCATTCAAGTCCCAGTTACCACCACCTTCGCCTGGACCACAATCTGGTCTCCCCACTTAAAATCTTATAATCTGTTCTCACCTCAGCTGTCAAAAGCACATTTTAAAAACACAAATCAGCTTCCTGTTAAATCTGAATAAAATCCACACTCCTTGCTGTGACCCCTAAAACCTACCTCCTCACCCCGGTGACCTGACCCCTGCTTTCCTGTCTGATCTCATCGTGGGGCTCCCTTTCCCTCCCTGCTTTTTCTGCTCTGAACTACTGGCCACCTTGGGGATCCTCAATCATGCTAGCGTCCCCCACCTCAGCAGATGCCGTTTCCCCTGCTCCCCCCACCTCCTCTCATCTCATCCCCCCACCCCTGCTCCTCCTTTTCAGTCATTAGGTCAAAAGACCTGTCTTTTCTGGTCGTTGCTGTACATCTAGGACCTAGCACACTGCCTGGCCCAGAGTAGGCACTCTATTAAAAAAAAAAAAAAGTACAGAATGAACAAATCAGCACCTTAGAGTCCCTGAAGGGGTTTTTACTTAGAATCTAAATTTTGTTTTAAAAAAGGTTTTAGGGCTCTCAAATCATCATGGAATCAGAAGGCCTTACCCCTGTAACCTAAGTCACTCGGGGGAAGCTGACTTCTCTAAGTAAGGGGTGGGTAGAGGGACACTCCAGAAATGCAGTGGAGAAAGTACACAGTATACAGTGAGAGTCCAAGGGCACCAAGAAGCCTCAGGACTCGGCTCCGTAACTTGAGGAAGAGGCTGCAGGAGCATCAGGACCTTCTGTTTGTCTGTCTGTCTGTTTAATAAAAGAATGTTAAAAGGGGGTCCTACAGTCAGGTCTCTAAGGCCCTACTAATCCACTGGGTGACACCAGAGTGACCAGGAACCACAAGGGATAGTGATGGTGCCACGGAGAAGAGAGTGAAGCACCAAGGTATTAGGCAGAAAAATCCTCATTTCATTTCTAGCCTTGGTCCTCTGAAAACAAACCGATGAGTTCTGGCTTGTCTAGCCCCCCTGTGGCTGCTCTAAGGTGGTGGCGGACTAAGTAAGTCGGTGGTGCTTCCTGGGGGCTGGTTGTTGTGGAAAAGGTGGGGAGGCAGTCCTGCAGGAGTGCAGCTTCTGTGGTGTGAGGAGAGTCTGGAAAACTGCACCTTGCCCTGGTGGGTCTTGTCCTCAATTCGTTTGGAACAAGGAGAGAGTGTGAGCAGAGCCTTGTGGCTCAGTTACCCTGAGAAATAACCACTGCACCTTGATAACCTTCCACTTTGCCTGGTGAGACATGTGCTTCACACACCTCACATCGGCTGTTCTACACCCTCATCCCTTACATCACAATTCCAGACAGGCTCAGAGAGGACAACAGGGACACACAACTCCATCTTATCCACTAGACAACTTCTGCCTGAATCACTTCCAACAGCTTCATCCCTCTTCTCCACAAAGCTCTCATCCTCACTGGCACCCAGCACAGGCCTATCAACCTGTCGTCACTCACAGGGACAGCCCATCAAACATAAGCGACATCACTGTTGTGTTTGGAGGAAAGACATCTTTTTTTTTTAAGTAAAAATAATGCTATTGAAGGTTATTCATAAAATCCCAAAGGTTTCCCAACACCAAAAGATGCAACAGTCTTACAAATGTCGGGTCTATAAAAGCAATTTTTAAGTGAAAAAGGAACCCTCACTTCATGACAAAGAAAGTCCCAGCTTCTCTGAGTGTTGTGTGAGATCAATGTTTTCGTGTCCCAGAGCCTGACATTCCTCAATAGGTGGGATGCTGATGACTCGGCATTTTGGTAATTGTGCACATACACTCATAGGTTTCTAGCAAGGGAAATGGAAATGCTTTTAATAAAAAAAAAAAAAAAAAGAGGAGAAATCAGTAACAGACGAGTGTCCCAGAAGCATGGCAAACTAGTTCAAGTTGTCTAATTCCCCTTGGCATTTCCTAAGAGCACAGAGGCACGGCTTGGGGAAGTGAAGCGAGAAGGAAAACCCCAAGCTCAGTGCAAAGAGGTCTAAGAGGGGACAGATCAGTGACACCTAAAACTGACCAAAGGACCGCTCAACAGGGGGCAGGCCAGGCCATCAACACTTCCCTTGCCCACTCCTGGGCAAGGGATACCTCATATCCTCAAGCTGGCCCTGGAGAGACTGGGTGGCAGAGGGAAGGGTTTTCTGCTCTAGACACCCAGGTACTGTGGGGAAGTGTGGCAGACTTCATTCCTGCAGACTGCGTGGTCAGTCTGCAAGAGATATCTGCCCAGGATGGCAAGCTGGAGTTACTGAGACTGGGTGGAGAAGACACTGGGGTAAAATTGGGTCAGGGTGGGAGAGGGGGTGGAAGAGGACTTCACACTGCAGTTGGGGCTGGATGGAATCTCCCCTCATTCTGCACTGACAGACAGGAGCCCTGAAAACCTCTGTGCAGCTCTGCTGCTTTCCTCGTAACACCCATGTCTGGAGAGCCTTTGCAAACCTATCCCAGGAGTGGGACCCAGGATACAGAAGAACACTCCCCTCCTCTTTTCAGCCTGGGGAGTTGAGGGGAAGCAGGGTTCAGGGGCTGCTCGCTTACATCTTTTGGAGCATCAGTGAGGGGCAAGGGGGAACAGCTCACTTCAGTCATCGTCACTGTGCCCCAGGCCATCTGTGGTCTCCAACTGGATGGAGGAATTTAATTACATAGGCTTATACGAGTACAAACTAGGATTATTAAAATTCATCGTTCTGGGGTAATAGTCAACATCAGACAACCAAATGTCAAAAGCTCTCTGTCAAAGCTGCAATGCGAACTCCACAAATCAGCCCAAGTTAGGAGCCCAGATGAACTTGCTCACGTTACACAGAGCTTTAATGGTTCCCAAATGTTTACTACGCAAGAGCCAGCCCAAAGGAATATTTCCACTTACCACATTTCACAAAGTAAAAAGATTATTTTTAGGTACTCCCTTTATATTCTGGGAAAAAACTGTCCTCATTGATCTCAAAGTATATTACAGATGGACAATCAAGCGTTGAAAAAAGACCCTTGCTCGAGACCTCTCTCCTGTCTCTGTGCTTTTGTGGATTTGGAAGGATTGTCATGGGGAACTTGAAATCATCTCCATCATCAGGAGAAGAAAGAAAAGAATGAATGTGGGGAAAGGGAATGATAACTGTACTGGGACCATGTACTCTCAGTGGGTTGATCAGAAGTTTGGTTTTTAAATGAAAGCACCTGCAAAGCTGACTAATTACACCACACTCTGGAGGTAATCCACAGACCACTCCGTTATTCTTATTTCAAACTAACACATAGAAGGAAACTCCCTGTGGGTAATGGTGGCAATATTTGACGCAGAGACCACTGGCCTCAATCCAATGTGAGCACCATAATTCATTAGCACCGCTGCTTTCAAAATGCAAACAAGTCACAGCCCTCTAGAGGGCGCAACGTGCCCACATTCAGAGGGCAGCAAGGTTCTGGGCAGTAGAACAGGGCCTAAGAGACTTAGATTCCAGTCCTCAGCCCTCCACCTTCTTACTACACCTCTAACACTGACCCAATGGCTTAATTTCTCAGAGCTGTTTCCTTACCTGTTGTTTCCCGACAATGATTCCTGCCCATCTCCTAAGGTGGTTGCAGGGATCAACTACAGTAACAAAGGTCTTTTTAAACTTAAAGGCCCTATTAATTTCCAGGGTTTATCTTTTTCCCCATGTAAGATGGAGTTAAGACATCATATACATGAATAAATATTTCTAGGTCATAAATTAAGTATGGGGCCAGAATGTGCCCAGGACTGCTTTCTACAAAAATGTGATGACTGTAGCTTCTTCTTCTGCTGATATGGAACGGAAGTAAAAGTGACAGTGGAAATACCAAAATATAGGTCCTGGGGATGTCACTCAATCACGGTGGGCTATAGAGACCAGATAACAGCAGGTGGGGCGAAGAGGGCCTCAGGAGGAGCAAGGTGCTCCCACCTCTCATTTTCTCCTGCTGCACCCGCCACTGCCCAGCTCTGCAGAGTTAAACCAGGGGTGGGGAGAAGCTGGCCTTGCTCTCCCCTCTCTCCTGCTCACCTGTTTCCTGTTGGGTTGAACACCCAGTCACGGAAACTGGGGGGAGGGTTAAAAGAGCTCTCAGGAGCACATGGCACCAGCCAGGGTTGGGCCAGAAGTCTCAGTACCTCCTAGGAGGACTGCACAGCAGAAGTAGTCACCTTAATTTCTGCCTAACACAGGGTTACTATGAACTAGAAGTAATCTTCCTTTAACTAGAAAGTCACAATTAACTAGGTTGTCTCGTTAACTGAGGGTTAACTAAAAAGAAAAATATGGCCCTGCTCTCATGCTTTCATCCCTTTTTTAAAAAAAAAAAATGCTTTGCTCTTTTTGGTTGGAAATCTTTAAAAAATGTGTATCTTCCCTTTCTGCCGAAACTTCATAGCACATTCTTCATTCACCAAGATTCCACATGTGAAGGATCTTGAAGGTCCATGATGTGGTCATTTCTAATTCTGTTGGCATGCACTTAGCTGGTGAGGGCACCAGACTGGCACCTCACATTGACCATGCTCCTGTAGTCATCACGAAGGCATGAGCTCTCACAAAGAGGGGAAAATTTTTATTTCTTCTTGGAAAATCACTATCAAATAAGACAAAAAAACTTTGGTGAAATTTGAGAAGGTGGTTAATTCATCTTGTACAGATAAACATGGGAACCAGATGGCTTTTGATGGAAAAATGCAATTTGGGAGACAGGAGAAGTCAACATTAGTACTTCTGATGGTGCAGATTCGGGGGTTTGGGGTCTCAGGACACAGCCTTTTTGAATGCTGAGGGTCTACTGTACAGATAGCAAAACAAAACTAGATTCTTGATGACAAGACATGGTGAGGCCTCAGAACCATTACCACAGCTTTGGGATAAGGAAGAAAAATGTAGAAGGTATGGGAAATTAGTCTGTGTTCTAATTTCAGCGTAACTTAACAAATAAATTCTTAGTTTGGTCCTTACTTGCTTTGTGACCCTAAGAGATCAACTTCTAGAGATGAAAACAAAACAAACACTTGATTGATTGTTCAGATTTATTATATTCTACTCAATGCTTGAATTACTGTGTGGCTGTATGAGGAGCTGCTTTACTCAATTAAAAAGAAACCCAATAACTTTCATTTAATTAACAAGAAAGGTCAAACCTAATGAAAAGTTGTTTTGAAATTTTTACATATTGCATCCTTTGAGCAGAGCCAGAGAGAATACGGTCACTACACAGTAACATTACTAGGAAAATGAGGATGAGAAGAAAAGGTGGGAAAAAAATAGGAAAAGAAATATTGTTTCTTCCTGTTTTTCTCCTGTTGCACTCATCCCTCCATTCTGCAGTCAGACAAATGACAAGGAAAAACTCACACCATCCCTCACCCCACCATTTCTCCATCTATGCACACAGACACATCCCTGGGAGCTAAGTTCACAAGTGAGACCATTGAACCAGCAATACCTGGGCAGTGAGTACGAGTGACTGTTACCAGTGCAACATGCTATGCCTCAGTCATGGGAGTGCCTGTTGGGAGAGACTAGTTTTCATGCGGGACAGTGACAGAGACCAAAGGCCTCTTGCAAACCCCGTAGATCTACGGAGACCGAGACACTCATGCATGTTTACCTGGGGAGCCTGCCAGAGAGTCCCCTCTGCTGAAGGCGAAGGTACGAGACACAGAGACAGGCACTAAAGAGTCAAGGGCCAAGGATTTGAGTTGCAAAGGGGAAGACAAACACAAAAGGAGAGAGACAAAGAGCAAAGTGGGTGAGACAGTCTGTTCCCTGATTTTCACAACATCACATTTCTCTGACAAAGGCAATCTTGTCTCTGAAATCATGGAAATCACACCCTCTTACAAAGCCACTCTCCAGAAAGAAGAAAATAAAATAGACTTTGCTGAACATCTTCCAAAAAGATGCACAATAACCTTAGAGGGAATCAGACCTGCCAATGACAAGAACAGGCAGTGCCCCAGCAGGGACGTAGCGTTCTCTCTGTGGCTGCCTTTTTGAGCCAGCAAATACACTGGGAGCCCAGGACTGCATCTCCACCAGGGTCTCCCAGTTGCACAGGTCTCCTGCTCACCTGCAGGAGGATTGAAAGAGAAGTGCATACTCCCGCTAGGGGCATCCATCTTCGAGGAAGCTGTCTCCTGTCTCAGACTCTTAGGAGCTCCCTCTGTGGTCACAGTGCTGGGGAGGAACTGGGTATGGCTAGAGACTTGGGACACGGGCAGGGCAGCATCTCTAACAATCTTATTGTGAATCAACTTGATGAATTAAGTCATAGTCACTTCTTAGCAAGTACAAGTGCTCCAAAGCACCTCTCTTCCTATTCCCCTTTCCTTCTCTTTCCCCACAGAGTATGAAATGGTGCTGGCTATCACTTGGAACCTAGGTGGGGTGGGGTGGAGTGTGTAGCAATACTCCAGTCCTTCTCCAATCTTGACCCTGATTACCGAGTGCTTCCGTATTGGTATCTGTCTTTATCTCTCTTATCTGATCATTCCCAGGGTCCCTTCCAAGGAGCTAAATGAAGTCAGTCTGCAAGTGACAGCGCACCAAAATAAGCAGCTTCCGCAGTCCTAGCTGCTGCACCCAACGATTGTCCTGCAGTTACCCATTAGAGCAAGGGAGTGGGGAGGGGGAGCTTTATACCTACCTGCTAATCATACACTTCGACATGAGATGTCAAAGAATATTTGAATGGTTCCTAGTGTTGCAAGACACACTGGAGTAAGAAACCCCATTGTCTCAAGAAGAATCCTAGCACTTCTGGACCACAAATTAAATGTACACCCTGCTAAGCAGATAGGAGATTTGTTCTCTTCCTGCCTGCATACCCCTGTGGGCATCTGTTCTGGCCACATTGAGCTCAGGCCCCATTCCTCCAGAATGTCGGGCTCACCATGGTCCTCCTGGGTTCCCTGGCAATCAGAACCAAGATAAAGGAGACAGCCAGCTGGGTTCCCCTCACATTGCACAGGAACACCAGAAGGACTCACTTGTAACCTCAAGTTCAACTCTGAGGCATCACAGGGCCACTGTTCTGGCAAATTCATCATCTCATTTATCACCCTCAAGGGGACAAAGCTATAGGCTGGCATCAAGGACAGGGGTAGTTTGGTAGCCTGAGACCCTACAAGAGTTTACTGCCTCGTGGCTCAGCCTTAATCTCTCTCTCAATCTACAGGTGAGGTTGTTGGCCAGTGAAAGATGCTGAGTGGCTGGCCCTGGGCTGAGAGTGCACCTGGGACAAGTGTGGGGTGTGGTGGTCTTTGCAGTTAGTTCACACCCACTCCACTAAGTGGGGAGGCCTTGCGGGGAGAAAGGAAAATTCTCTATACCCCTACAGGCTAATATGAGTTCTTTTTCCTCCTGAAGATTGGTAAAGATGCTCAGAAGTGTGAGGAAGGAAAGAGAGTTAATATTTTCTTTTAATCAGTTTTGAAGGAGAGATTAGTGTTGCAAGTTTACTGTCTCACTGATAAAATGGAAGAATTCTTATAGAAAGAATTAGAGTCAGGAAGGAAGGAAAAGAGGAAGCCAGATAACATCTTCCTACTACTTAGAAAGAAAAGTCATCTAAATTTTAAAAGAAAGTCATCTAAATTAGGGGGGATAGCCCCCCAGAGCTCCCACCTCTTTTGACTTTGTGGAAGAGCCTGAACATGGCCAGCCTGTCTAGGTAACATTTAGAATCCGAGGTGTTACTCTGCCTTGAGCAATCCCCAATGTGATGGATGGTGGAAATCTCCTTTAGAAAACTGAGGTTTACCTGGTCCTGTGGACCATCCCCTCCCATCTAGACTTCCTGTTCTGGGTAACGATGCTTCCTTCATCAACCTTAACTGAGATTTGTTGGCTTTTATAAGTATCCTAATGTACCAGGGCTCTTTATTTTCCAGATCTCCTTCAACTCATGTTGGGCCACCCCTTGGGTATGGACAGCAACTTCAATTTCATTTCAGCCTCTGCTGGGCTAGGATGTAAAGTTGCACTGTAAATTGGTCCAATATTCTCACCTAGGAAGTGCATTCTGGAACATGATAGATCTAAAAATCTGTATTTTACTGTGCTGTGTGAACTAGTCAGAACACCAGAATGCATCGAGGTAAATCACCAACTTGCTAGGTGATTTGGAGCAAGTCATCTCTTTAGTGTCTCTGCATTAAAACGGTATCTATCTGTCATGTGCCAGGGATTATAAGACCAAGCTGTGGGACCCTGTGATAAATCCCAATATAAAGCACTATGTAAAATCTTTTTTTATGATGAGGAAAAAAACACCCATTTGGCATTGAAATAGCCACTATAAACACTAAGACCTGAAAGCAATGCAAAATTCAGACCAGTGAACTAAAAAGAAATCTAGAGGAGTAAGGCTTTCTGGATCACACGTGTATCACAATAAATGCCATGCCCTCTACACACAAGTGCAATGACTATGCAGGAAACAGAGAGAAGGTAGAGCACAGAGGGGCAGGGCACGCCCGCCAGCAGCCCTGTGCCAGTCCCCACCATCAGCATGCACGGCCAGCTGCAAACTCTTCACCAGCCGAGATGTGGTGAATGAGGAAAGAGAAGCAGGCAAGCAGCATATGCAACAGCCTGGGACTTATGTCCTAAGATTCTGCAGTCATTTCTTACTAACCCCAACAGACGCAGTAATAACACATTACGGCTTGCAAGTAAAGGACAGTGGGTGAACTATCACAGCAGAGGAGGAAAGCTGAACCTTCACCAGAGCACACAGACCACCTGCCTGCATTCCCTGGCAGGTGACAGTAAATGGTGCCTCCCCTCACAAACTCCCCCCACCCCACCATTCATCACTTGCATATGAGCAGAGAAGTAGCAGAAAACACTCCAGACACACAGAAACTAAGCCCCCCGTGGTCCGTGGGTACCTGGCAGAAAGCAGTGTTCCTGGCAGAGCTTTACAAAAAGGCTGCCAGCATTTGTGTTAGCCCCAGCCTAGGCTGATAGTGCTGGGTCTAGGTCCCCAGAGTGGGCTGAGGCAGGACTATGGCAGGGGAGACGAGGGAGGGGGTTGAGAGATACATACGAAAGACAGAGGATCCAGCCAGACTTCCAACCTTCCGCACATCGTTATCTAAGGACAGAATGATGCAGTGTGTTTCAGAGGCAATGCAGAAAACACACCTTCTTAAAGGAATTCTCCCTCTTCCTCCCCACCCATGGCACTAATCAACCCTTTAAAAATAGGTGGAATCAGGTAGAAGTGCAAAAAGTAAAATAAACTTGCCTTTTCATATTGAAAATTACCACTATCTATCCCTAACACTTGATAATGTCACAGTCTACCACATACTTCTACTTCTAAAGCCCCGGAAGTTAAAAGGTTTGTCCAGGGTCCATAAAAGGAGTCAAGACTTGAACCCAGATGCATTTTCTACACAGTCCCACTGCTTCCCCAATAAGCTATGGCTTGGAAACTGGAATACCTGAGCAAGCACTGGTCATGATGGCTGGGACACCATAGTAGGTGAAGGCTCCGTTCTCGAAGCGAAGGCCTTCCTTACCAACCTCCACCTCCACTTTACCCTGGAGAAAGAAGGAAGTGTACTAAGGGTGTGGACGAGCACTGCCAGCTTTATTAGTGATTACGATCCACTTCTGCTTGGTTAGTAAGTGGGCTTAAAATCACAGGGGAATGTGAATTCTGTCCAGATGAGCTTCAGAAACAGAAGCTCCAACTTCAGGAGCCCTTTGCAGTAAATTAACTGCTGCTTAATAAAGCAGCATCCAGTCATGAACATCCAGGCTCTCCTTGCACGCTGTAACAGCTCTTCCATGATGCAGGGCCAGGCACCAAGCTAGCCAAGGACCCCGTCAACTGCCCCACTGGTTTAGTCCGAGATTAGACCATCTCTTAAGTCTGGTTGAGATAAAGCCTGATTCTGTGAGAAGCTTGTTTAATTCATCGCCATTAATAATGATCGCTAATGTGCAGCACAGGGAGTGCATCTTTGGGCCTGAACTGTATGTGCACTTCATGGATTCTCAGTCAATCTGTCCTACACCCTACCAGGCCTGTACTATTTTTATCCCCAGTTTACAGATGAATCAATTCTGAAGCTGAGAGAGGCCAAATAACTTGGTCAAGGTTAGTTAGGAAGTAGCAACATTGGAATTTTAAAGCTAGATCTTTCCAATTTCTGAACCTACACTCTTGCCACTATATTTTACATCCTCCAAGTTTTATTTGAAAATAGTTATGTTTATATTAACTGTAAGACTCTATGTGTTCATCTTGTTACATAAACAATATAACAGGACCCTTCTTGATTTCCAACAGTTGTAGTAAAAACAGTAAAGACTGCGACTCCATGTTTGGAGAAGAGAGGGCATTTTATTGAGGCTACTTAGAAGGATAGGTGTGCAAGCTGGGTGAGAGCAGACAGGCTGCAGGTGGACTGTCACAAAGAGTGGCCACTTCTAAGTCAAAGAGAGTTTAATTAAGATTTTAAGACAATCACTGTATCTACGGTTCATGAGATTCTGCTGGGAAGAGATGAGGAATAGTGACAGAGCTAATGGTGAGCCAGGCCAGAACACTAGCACTATCCAGAGCTGGAACCTGCTGACTCTTATTTACAGGCCTATCCAGGCACCCAGGGCAGGTGGTGACCATACTTATGTGAGTATGGGAAGATGCCGCACCTCTTTCATTTGGTCATTTATTCCCTTCCCGATCCCTTTTAAGGAGGAGAATATTCAAGGGACTGCAAAGGCTGAAGCACTGGCAGAGAGTGGATGTGTTCTGTGAGCCTCCAGAAAGCAGAGTGAGGACGAGTGTGGGAAATCAGAGGTGGTGAGATTTCAGCTTGACAGAGAGAAGGGTTTGAAATAAGAAATGTCTGAAGTTTGGAGGCAGTGCACAGTTCCACTCCTGGGTGTGGCCAAGCAGAGACAAGGAGGTGTTAGGGATTTTGTAGGGCAGCAGCTCTGGAAGATCAGAAGCAGAACTCCTCTGCAGGGAGGTACTCACCACACCCCACCACAAACATCGCTGATACCAGAATAAAAGTCAACAAGAATCCACCACTCCAGGATGCAAGCCAGTTACATCTGTCCCTTTCTGCAGGTCATGGACAAATGCCCACCCCAGCTGGCCTTGTTTCCAAGGCAGCCAGCCAAGCCTTGGAACCTGGCATGGAGGAGGCATGGCCATTCCTCTCCAGCCTAGAGATGCCCTTATCTTGTCCTTAGAGGGTCCCTGGCTTTCCCACTCACCTGCAGAAGCAGCACAAAGTAGTCCACAGGGCGGTTGCGCTGGTAGAGGTAGTGTTCTGCGGCCTTCTTGTTCTTCTCATCAAACTTCAGCTCCTGGATCACATTGGGATGTTTCAGGAGCCGGAGCAGGATCTTCTCCGAGAGGTACAGAGACTTGAAGGGCTCCACTTCTAGGGGAGAGTGAGAGGCAGGAGGAGTCAGCAGCTGGGAGGACTCAGGGTGGGCACAACCAGGGCCATTCATACTCCCAGGCACAAAGCTAGCAGAGTTCCTGCAATTTTCTCGCAATGTATGTGTCTGGCAGGGGAGGGGTCTTAAAGCCTAAGGCCTTCCCCATGCCCTCTGGGGATGTGTGTCCCTGCATGGGCATCTCAGGAGAAACTGGTCATCATTTTGGCAATGTCAGTTTTGTTATTTTCTCTTTGATTGTATTGAAAGTTGAGCATACACTTAAAAAAGAAGGCAGTCTTGCCATTTGTAACAACGTGGATGAACCCGGAGGATATTATGCTAACTGACATAGCCAGACACAGCGGGACAAGTACCACATGACATCACTTATAGGATAAACCTAAAATAGTCAAACTCATGAAGCAGAGAGTGGAACTGCCCAGGGCTACGGGGAGGAGGGGGTGGGCAGGTATTAGTTAAAAGGTACAGAGTTTCAGTTACACCAGATGAATAAATTCCAGAGATCTACTGCACAGCATAGTGCTTACAGTTAACAATACTAGACTGTATACTTAAAAATTTGTTAAGACAGTAGATCTTATGTTAACCACATAATAATAATAATAATAATAATAATAATAATAATAATAAAGATGGTGGGAGGAAACTCTTGGAGGTGATGGCTCTGTTTATGGCACAGATTGTGATGACATTTTCATGGGTGTATGTTTATCTTCAAACTCATCAAGTTGTATACATTAAACGTGTACCATTTCTTCGTGTGTCAATCATACCTCAATACAGTAGTTTAAAAAAAAAAGTTGGTGATGGATAAGTAAGCCATGTGAACAACGAAGGCTTTGATTCTATAATCAAATGAAATACAGAGAATTTAATCTGACTTATTTGTATGATATATATCTATTGAATGAAATGAAAGTTAACAGAAACAGTTAATTTTTTAAGTGGTGAGTTCTCAATAATGAGAAGCATCATTGCATCATATTCACATGTTAATAGATGTAATTATATATTATTTTGTTGTGTTATGTTATACTATATATACTATTATATTGTATTATAGTATATCATTATATTGGACAGATACAGCTTATTTGTTCTAGGAAATCAGATAGCCCGTAGTTAAAAGAAATCTGTGTTCAGAACTAGGTTACATGTTGAGAACTCTAAAGAAGCTCCAATTTAAAATTTTCTATTTTTTAGTACCTGAAATAGTATTAGCGCTCATTATATACTCAATAAATATATGTTGGATTAATTAAGTATTGAACTTAGTAATATGCGTGATGATTCTAGATCAGCACGTTAATTAGGCATGGATGAGAAGGTTAGAGGGCTCAAAGACAAATTCTACCTTCTTTACAAGGAGAAATTTATTTTTAGATCCTTTCACTTTTTTTTCTTTCCAAAGATTCCAGGATTCACAATCCACATCTGTATTTTAAGAACTCATAGCTCATAGGCCTACATGGCCCCTGGAGGGTCCTGGGGCCCAGGGCCTTTGTGGCTGGGCAGGACATTGCCTTTCCCTCCCAATGAACCCTCTGGGGTACCCCAACTCCTGCCAGGAAGCAAGCTGAGGAAGGGAAAAGCGCAGCAGTGGATTCCTCAGCTCTTTTCTGGAGAAGAAGAAAGAAAAGCGGAGTTGTGTTGTACTCACTTCCTCCCTAGAAGATCAGGCGTGGGGCTGAAAATGACAGTATGTGGAGTCCTATCACCCCACCTAACCTCCCCTCCTGGAACAGTAGTTCTCAGTCCCGGCATTGAAATTAGGTTGCAAGGTATCAAAAATGATTTGGTGCCTGGGTCCCACCCCCTAGATCTGCTCTGTTGGCCTGGGGCAGAGACACGAGTGGGCAGATTCATACCTGTGGCCATGAAGCGGTGCGTGGCCAGCAGAAGCTGTGGAGAGATCTTCACCCTCATCTCTGAGTCGGAAAGCTTAAACAAGGAGAAATCATGCCGCTTCCTCTCTCGGTGCGGGACCCTCTGCTTTTTCCGATTGTCAGCTGTGGGGACAGGGGCCAGATTGCAGCTATCAAAGAATCACCGTTGATTTTTGGAGGTTTTTCCAGAGTCATCTGAGACAGATAGGTCCTCTGGGACCACAGGGATTTCTGCAAAGTGTCAACTGTAGGTGACATCACAGCATCTCCTTCCCAGGGAGGGGAAGGATGTTGATAAGGGACAGAAGGTTGGAGACACTGCCATGTCTCAGTGTTATCTGCACTGAGGTGGTGGACGGTGGAAAACGGGAAAGCCCAGCCTGGAGCTCCTAAGCTCAGGCTTCTAGGGCTGGCTCCCCTGCTTATGGACTGTGCAACCTCTCTAAGCATCAGAGTGTTTGTGTGTTTTAATCTATAGAATGAGGTTAGTGATTAATCCTAACTCTTCTGCTCCTCTCGGGCAGTTATTATGAGACTCCAACCAGAACCTATCTGTGAAATGCTTACAAAAAGGTGTTCAAATACAAGGGACTTGCATTCTAAGCGTCAACGACTTTGGCAGGGCCCGGGGGGTTCTGCCTCTGCCCTTCTCCTGGCCCCAGAGATGGGCTCACCTGGTCTCTTCCTGCTTATTCAAATCACACTCTGGGCCCTCCCTGAGGCATGCCACCCAAGGGAGGAGGACAGTCACCCCCTTTTCCCACTCACAGTTCTCCTGCTTCAACTCTGGCCCCTCCATGGGGAGAGAATTGGGAGAAATAAAGGAAAGAAGAGAGGAGAAAAAAATGGGAATAGCTCTATAATCCATAATCCCTGGTTCCTTCATGGGGGCCACAGGCAGGATTATAGTGATTATTGATTGAGAAAATTTGCTTTTTCCAATTAATTTTTTCTTCCTGCTTTTTAAAAGCTTGTCTTAATAAAATATGTTTGGGGGTTTAGGAGAATGTTTTCTTTGATCATGTTTCTTTTGCTTTCCCTTAGTTTTGAGTAAAATTTTGAAACTTTAGCCTATCTTAACCTTGTCAGCTGTGGGGACAGCCCTGAGCACAGGTTACGGGGAACAGGGAATGGGATTTGGGTTTCCTCCAATTCTTTTGCTGCCACTAATGAGCAACCTTCTGATTTGCATGATATGTTTGTCTAAATATCCCTTCCCCCTCCTCCATCAGAAGCCACTGAATATTTATTTCATCATGAGCGAATCAGTCCCTCTTTATTCCTTCTATTTTAATAGTGAGTATTTAGAGTATTAAGGCTGTTCAAACAGATGCCCTAGGAGGAGCTGACCCATTTAGACCACCATCACTACTATCAGCCACTAACACTTCAGTGTGAATGTCTTCACCAGTAGATCTATTGAGATACTTGAGAATTCTAAATCAAGGTTAGGGGGCAGAGGTGGAGAAGGGCGAAGAGAACAGGAGAGAGAGGTCAACCCCTATTTCAAGAAGACAGGCTGGGCCAGGGCACCAAGTAATAACAGACACTGTGACACTCACTATGTTTTGTCAAGGCCTGGCCCACACTTCGGGTCTCATCTCTTCTTACTCCAAAGGGCACAAACACTCTTTCTACACCACTGGCTGCCTTAGAGTCTCAAAGCTTTTTCTGCTGAGCTAGTTTCTGAACAGCTGCCTCTGGCAAACTAAGGGGCCTGGAATGGGTTATCTGAGGGGAGGAAAAGAGACTGCTATCCCAGGCGATGAAACTGGGAGGAGGAAACCCTTCCTGGCCTAGGGACTCCCATGGATTTAGATAACACTCCCATCCCAGAGAAAAGCAGGCCTTTGTAACATTTGCAAGCAAAGTTTTGATAAGACTCAGTAACCAAAAGGAGTCACTCTCTGCACAGAGAAGTCTGTGTTGTTCCTGAGGAGGGAGTGAGCAGGAGGGTGAGGAGGCCCAAAAGGAGGGAGCAGGGACCAGAGCCAGGGCTGGGAAGGAAGGAGACGGAGAAATCAGTCAGTAGGGCTGAAAACGCACAAGGGACAAGAGCAGCGTCTAAAAGGGCTACCGAACGTTTGGCTTAGGCTGTGGTGCGCGAACTCATGAATTTCCACTGCACACTGACATTTTGGGTGAATGCGTTGTGAGTGGAACCCCACGTGCTCCTGGGGTCTGCATCTAGATGGACGAAAAGACAAACCAAGAACAACACAGGGTACAGACACAACGGCAGAAAGGCCATCCAAGGCACACTTTGTTTCCTTTAGTTCCTTTCCCATCCAAAGACCAGGAGGTCTCCTTTTCACAGTCTTGGCTCCGTTCCTGAAGGTTCTCTCCTGATAAAACATTTAGCAAGCATGCTGTCAGTGATTCAGGGTGATTCAAGCCAGGGCATCTTGCCATGCCAGCCCCTGGCATGATGAGGCTGACACACAGCAACGCCTGGGGCTTATCTGGACCCCCTTGCACACTGTCTACCAAACTAAGCCCGCTCTGAGAATCTTGGACAACAGCCAAGGCCATGCACTTACTGTAGAGATCAGTTTCGTCCAGGATCTCCGACTTAATGATCTCCTCTATGATGTCCTCCAGTGTGACAATGCCCATCACCTCATAGAAGGGGTCCCCTTCTCCCTCATTATTCACCCGCTGGACAATGGCCAGGTGAGATTTTCCTAGAGACAAAGGAAGTCACAGTTAAGAATCTGGGACATTTTCAGAGAATTCCTTGTGAGAAAATTATACTAAGTTGCTCTCTGACCAATGTTGGAACTGAACCTATCCCAGGACCTCTTTAAAATATCAAGTTTGTGTACAAGCTCTTATAAATGCAAACTTTATACTTTTCAATCTGTCTCTTTTTAGGAAAGTTACCCAATATACACAAAGCCATTAAAATTGTTTTCTTTAATTTTCATATATTAGCAAGTATACCTAAGCTGAAGGAGGATGAATAATCAAATTGGAAGAATAAGAATTTGGAGTCAGAAGTATTAGGTTAGAAGCCTTTTTCCCTCCTGCAAACTTTCCTGTCCCCCCGACCCCCTTACTCCATCTAGTCCAGTTATATCTGTGCAACTGACCCTGGACAAATTATTTAACCTGTACTGAGTCTCAAACTCTTCACCTAGAATTAGGGAGTAATACCAGTCTGGTAATTTTAAAACATGGCCCCCCAATTCTTTGATACACCTCCCACCTCCCACTGTCTACTCCTCTTCCCTTGGGTGTGGGCAGGCTTGTGACTGCTTCAACCAATAGAGAATAGGGAAGCATCTGCTCTGAGACTTCTGAGGCTGGGTCATAAAAGGCACGTAGAGACACTCTAAGAAGTCTGATGACTACCCTGAGGCCACCGTGGTACCCAGAGACCCAAGTAGGTGCTGAGGTGACAGCCCCAGCTGAGCCTGGCCTCTGAGCGATCCCCCCAAAGTGCCAGACAGGTTAGTGAGGAAGCCACCTTAGTGGTGGATCCAGCCCCACCCTCTGCCATCCTCCCCAGCCACATAGCTCCTCTCCAACTGTGGGCACACTCAGAGCAAAGCAGGGATAAGGAATTCCTGACTCAGAATTTGTGAGCATAATAAAATGGCTGCTGTTTCATGCTTCCAAGTTTTGGGTGGCTTGTTAGCAGCAAAGGGAACTAGGACAACCAGGATCCATAAGGTGACTGTGGAGCTCAAATGACCTAGCAGGTGTGCGAAAGCACTTTGTAAACTATAAAATGTCATAGGCAGTTAGTTAGTTTTTATTGCCCGACAACTGAAAACAATAGTTAACATTTCTTGAGCTCTAACTATATGCCAGGTACTACTTGGAGCACTTCACATATATAGATTCATTTAATCCTCATAACGACCCCTGAGACAAGTACTTTTATTACCCTCATTTTACAGATGAAACAACTGAGGCACAGACTGGTTAAGTAACATACCTAAAGTCACACAGCATGTAAGACACAGAGCTGGATTGTGAACCTAGGTAACTGGATTCGGTCCTAGCCTAGGGACTGAGTCTTACTTAACAGTCCTGCTTCACCTTGGTTTGTTTCTATCTGCTGATAGATATATTTCCCAGACCTCTTTCTAAAATGCAAAACTTCTTCTTGGCTAAGAGACATTTAAGGAGAATATCTAGGATACTGACTCAGATGTTATTCTTGCCAAAAAAAAAAAAAAAGGAAGTTCATTCCTTATCAGTGTTGCCTTTTATAAGCTTTTGCTTGGTCATTGCTAAAAATATCAGATAAGAGGAACAGTCAGTTTGCTGGAGGCATAATTAACCATTAAAATTTAAACACATGAACTTCTGTATCAAATACCTCAAATCGAAAGATAGCTACTTATTGGGATTTCTAATGGGAAAGACAGCATTTGTATCACTCAAGAATGGTCTCTAATTTCTTCTCCACCTTCAACCTATCCTTCAGCCTACTCTCAAAGTGATCTGATCATGCCACTACCCCGCTCAAACATCCTCGATGGCTCCCTAGCTTGCACCAAATCAAATCTAGACTCATTAGTTTGATATTATCAAGACTGTAAAATGTGGCTCTTCCCTGGCTTTCTGAGTGAGCACTCTGCTACGTCCCCTAATCATCCCGGACTCCAGGTGCACCAGGTTGCCCCCAGCTCCTCAACTTCGTCCATGTCCACTTTCTAAGTCTTCGCTCACACTGCTTCCTTCTCCCACCCTGTCTCCCTTGGCCCTTCAAGTTCCAGCTCAGGTGCCAACTCCTCAGAAAAGCCCTCTGTATTTGCGCCATCCTGAATCTGAACCAACCTCTCCTTGCCTGTTTCTAGGCCCTTGATAACTCCATCAGAGCATTCATCACAATTTGCTGTTTCTTGTAACTAGTAATGTGCTTGTTCTTTATGGGATCATGTTTTCTCCTAAGATCGTAAGCTTCCTCAGGACAAAGGCTCATATACTTAGGATTCTTTCCATAACAGGTAGTCAGTAAGTGCCTGATGAACTGAACTAAGATTGAAGAAAAATCCATAGCTGATACAATAGATGATATTAAAACCAGACACTAAAGCCTTTTAAAAAAATACAATGTGTTTAAGTTAAAATTTAAACCCTACATCAGTGGTTCTAAAACTATCCTTTGAAACAACTACATCCTGCCCAACTGGACTGAAGTATTTTGTAGTTTAAATTAGATTATGTTAATTGTTAAAATGTGCTCAATTTAAAGTTGTTTTTTTCAACACATGTTCTTAAACTTCTGGCACCTGTTCTCACTTTTCTGCTAACATGTGCTAGCAGATGACAAAACAAATGACTACATAATGGAAAAAATTAGGAAAGTGATTTCTTAAAATTATTTTCTATAATTGGATAATTTTTGTTATATGGAGCCCAGAATATGTATAATACAGCCATACTTCCTGCCACTGAGAGATTAGTTCATATAATGGGATTAAATGAATTAACATTTTATGTTGTTTCACAAAAAGTACAGTGACTTCTAAGTGAAAACCCACCATTGGTCTACACCTGATAAGGTCAGTTTGAGAACAAACTATATGATCACTAGGGAATAGAGATTTTAAGTCCTAATGATATAATGTTCAAGACAGTGTACTTATGTAATCTATTTAGAAGCATCTTATAATTCACAGTCAGCCTTTATGATTCCCACAAGTGCCTGTAGAGATCTACAAACAAATGAAGGAAGTCGCCCTTTCTTGGGTATAGCCTGGAACAGGAATCCGCAATCACATAACCCTGTTCTGAGCTGACAGTCAAGGGGACAAGAAAACCAGCTGTTCCCATGACACACATGCCTAAGGTCCTTCCCTCAAAAAGGCTGGCCTTTAAGAGACCTATCTGCTGGTACCCCTCCTTTTCCTAGGCCCCTGAAGTGTTGGGCATAGCCCCAAATGAAGCAAGAATTTTAAAAGATTATTTCTTTAGGATCATTACATTTTTGGGGGGTGAATAATATTTTACTTAGTCATTTTCATTTACAACTGAAACTCTGGGAATCTAAAATTAACATCTTTGGGGCAGGTAATTTGGTTTGTTTGTTTATCTGTTTGTTTATTTTAGAGGAGATACTGGGAATAAACCCAGAACCTTATGCACGTTAAGCATGCACTCTACCACTTGAGCTATACCCCTCTCCCCGCCAAATTAACATCCTTGCCTGTGAGCTTCTTATAGACACCAGAAAATGTTTCAGCCTTGTGTTCTGAACAAGATGGCACATGAAGAAGAGCAAAGCTGAGCTGAACCGCTGATGTTGAGGGGCGGCTAAGTGCTTTGCTCTGCACACTCTCAGCCCACAGGCAAGTCTAAAGCAATTGGGTCCCTGGAAAAATCACCCTTCCAACAGTCAAAGTGACAAACGTTAAGCTTGCTAATTCCAAAAGCCTATTGGATCTCATTAAGATATAATGAGGCAAAAGGTAATTCTTTAAATAGAAAACTCGTGAATGCTACTACTTTATGAGGTATTTTTACATGTCCTTTGACCATACTATCGTCACACTAAACACCAACACACGGGAATCTTCTGGGCTGAGCTGAACATAAAGAAACAGTGGATTTTATGGCCATAACCTTTCTAAGAATTAAGGCTACATCTGTCCCTGTTGAAAACAGTACATTTTATTCTGGGTTCATTGGTGTCTACTTCTGAACTGGTAACTACAGACTCTCTGGCCTCTGGCTTGAATCCCTGCCTTGTTCCTGGTATCCAGCCTCAGCGGAAGCCCCAGCCCTGTCTGATGGCTTGGCTGCCGACACGCCTTTCCTGTCTTCTAGCAGTTGTGGATTCCTTAAGCCTTGATTTGCTTCTCTTCAGCCTGGACTAGTTTCTCCTAGTCTCTGATTTACAATCCAGCTCCAGTGCTGCCTGCACCCTGATGAGACACTAAGTAGAGAATATGCACCAATGATCTGAGCCTTATTTGGATGGTGTTAGGATGGTTTTGGTTCCAAATGGAGAAGTAATCCTCAATAAACCATAAGGGGTCAGAGTCATACCTTTCTGGGACAAAGTCATATTACAGTCCTGCATTAAATAGGGCCACCCAGCGAGACCCTCCACCCCAGTGCTTTGGAATGCATTTCCCTTGTTAAATGGTTTTCAACGTTGGCCATACATTAGAATCATCTAAGAAACTAAATACACTCTAAAGACTGGATCCCACACCCAGAGATTCTGATTTCAACAGTTTGGGATGAGGCCATGGCATCGATGGTCAAAAATGTTCCCCCAGATGATGCTAACATTCAGCCAAGTCTGAGAACTATCACTTGTTTTACAGTAAGTAGTGCTTCTCATAGTGAGGTCCCTGAACCAGCAGCATCAGCATCACTGGGGAACTTACTTAGAAATGCAAATTCTTAGGCCCCATCCCAGACTTAGCAAGTCAGAATCTCAGGGGGTATGGCCCAATGTGGTTTAATAAGCTTTATGGCTGGTTCTGATGCAGGTTAAAGTTTGAAAACCACTGATGGGTAAGCTCTATGGCACTGTGGCTATTTGTCTGATGACCTATTAATGAGGAAGAGAAAGGAAGAGAAACAAGCACTGAGGTGTCTAGTAAAGTCCTGGTCCCTTTGATGGATGTGGCTTAAGTCACAAGATGCTCGTGAAAAGACAGGGAAGAACCTCCTAGAACAAAGGGTATTTGTATGGCAAGCTGATGAATGCTTTCTCTCATACGATGTGGTACACCATAACGATATTTTGTTACAGGGAGAGAGTAGTTGTTGACTGGTTAGTGCTGAGTTTGGAAAGGGGTTTCTTATAGCTTTTGTACCAACCACCTCTGAGACAAGTTTGAGGTACTGCACTAGCTGTTAGACTCCTGGTGTGTCTGAGGTCAATAACATTTCCCACGACTGAAAGTGCAACTAGTCTTTCTGTTACCCCAAGAATTCAAAGGGCACACTACTAGTACTGGTTACTGGTAGTGCTCTACCTCATCACTATCTGGCATCAACATGCCAAACTGTAAGTCAAATTTCTTTGAAGGTGACTAGGTTTTCAGACATTGCTTTTGAAGCAGTGGTTCTCAACTGGGGCCCCAATTTACCCCCCAGGAAACATTTGGCAATGTCTGGAGACAATCTGGGTTGTCACAACTTGGGGCAGAAAATGCTATTGGCATCTAGTGGGTAGAGGTCAGGGATGCAGCAAAACATCCTACAGGACAGCCCCACAACAAGGAATGTCAATAGTGCTGAGACATTTGCTTTAAAGAGACAGAACGATAGGAAGTGGCAGCAACATCACAATTGCATTTTGGCATTTGAAGAAGCTGAAATATTCTCCAAAGATCTTTAATAAATACAGCCTTTAGATGGTTTAGGCACATCCACAGAGAAGAGCTCCTAGGGACCCTGTTAGCATACCTCCTACGCTTTGAAAAAAAAAAAAGAACAAACAATTGATTTCTTTCTCTCTCTTTCAAAAATAGCTACAGTTCTTTGGTAAGGTAATTGTTCCCAAGATAAAATATAGACACTAAGGCGAAAGCATGTTGCTTGGAAATAGAGAATTTAGGAAAGCACAAGTCATTTTATGGTTTTATGGTGTCTGCCTCACTTACGACCTTCAACTTGTAAAGTATAGTGGCTTTTGCTACATTCTTATTATCCCTGGTGTCCCTACAGCATCTTTTATTCATTTGGTAGGCAGTGTTGAGTGCCTATTCTTTCTTCCCTTGGTCATGGTGACCCTCTACCACTTGAAGTATGTCCCTTGGACCAGCAGCATTGAACATCACCTGGGCACTTGTTCAAAATGTAGGTTCTTGGGTCCTACCCCTGCATTACAGAATCAGATTCTTGGGTGGTTAAGGTGGAGTCCAGGCATATTAGTGATATCCTAGGTGATTCTTATGCACACTAGAGTTTGAGAAGCACTACTCTAAACAGTTGTTATTCAAAGTGTGGCCCTTGGACCAGAAGAATTGGCATCATCTGGGAGCTTGTGAGAGATGCAGAAGTTTGTTCACCATCCTAGCAGTTCAGTCGGGACCTGCATTTCCTCAAGATCTCCACATGGTTCTTATGCACATTTGAGTATCAGAAGAACTGGTCAAGACTACTCTCGTTTTCTTTCCACCCTTATGATTGATTTTTGTTTCCACTGTGAAGACCTTTGCTTTATCCTCACCTCAAACTGCTCTATAAATAAAGTATATTTAAGAAAAAAATAAGTTTAGTTCTCAGGAAACAGGTGATGGTGATATTTAAAGTGATGGGCTCTACTGGGATCTTTAATTGAGAGGAGAGAGAAGAGCAGAGGATCAAGGACTAGAGTAGAGGTTCTAATTGCAACTGCCCACCTTAGAGTCACCTAAAGAGGTTTTAATCATTCCAGTGCCTGGACCATATTAGTAATAATAATCCCTATTTTGCACAGAAATGCAACATTTGTGCAACAAGTATTTGACCATCTGATATGGGTAGGTCCTGTTCCAAGCGCTGAGGATTTATCAGTGAATATAAATAGGAGGAATTGTTAAAGGAGACTGAGAAGGAGCATCCAGAAGGTAACAAAATCTCAGATTTTCCCCTTTCCAATTGCAAGTGTATGGTCCTTAATTTCCATGTGCTCATCGTATCCTGGGCAATTGTACTAGTATCTTAACCAATCCTTCTTTTGGCTTTTCCAGTTCTAATCCATTCTATCCACTAAAATTAGATTGATTGTCCCCAAACACACAATTTATGAGATTATTCCCCATCTCAATAACATGGACCAATTACCAGGGGGGATCATTTCTGAACTTTTCTTCCTGTCACTAGAGGCTTCCATGGTTTTTGGTATATACTTTGCCTTCTTTCCCATTATTCTATCAAAATGTATTGTGCTTATGCCCCATTCAACAAATAACTGGTCCGAGGACGCTCAGTCAATAAATGGTGCATCCAAAATTTGAACTCAGGGAACTGAAGAGGACCTACCCTAGCTAGGGTTTGTGGAAACCTTCAAGATAAATTAAACAAGACTGGATACTTTAACCTCAGTCCTCTTAGACACAGAACTGGTCTTGGAGGCGGCCCATGGGGCCAGCTTGACTGTCTCCAGGTTCAGGCTAAACATAATCAGAATCCCCTGCTTCAAAATCACCATGACCACCCAGAGTGACTTGGCTGAGCTTTGGCAGGTGCTGTCATTCTCAGGCTACAAACCATCCTCATATCTGAGGATGGTACACTGAAAGGCAAGTATGACTGGCCTTAGGCATCTGGCGGATCAATTAGTTCTGAGTCAGCCAGCCCAGGGGCTGTGGTCACACTTGGCTAGTCTCTGGGAGAAGAGAGAGATGTGGCTGGGGGGATGGAGAGAGCTCTATCTGAAGTAAGCCAGACACCGGACGTAACCTGAAGACTCTCAATTGTGAAGGTTCTCCTTCCAGGAGAAGACAGCCTGCAGCTACTCCAGTGTTCTCCACTGTTTCTGATCTAAACCAAGCTGACTCCCCAGAGCACAGGTCAACATTTTCCAGTTTTTGCCCTAGTGTTGATTACTGTATTGATTATTGACTGGGTTCACATGCCACCTCTGGTCTTCATCAACTCTCTGCAAAATGGGGATTGTTATTACCAATATGAAGATGAGGAAACTGAGACTCAAAAAAAGAAAGTGACTTTCTCAAGGCCAAGAGTTAGTACGCAATGAAGCCAGGAAACAACCGAGGTCCATCTGCCCCCACAGTCTGGGCTTTCCCCAACACACCTTACAGACTCCACATTTCAAGCCAAATCTCAGGTTTCCTGTCTCAGATGTGTTAAGAGTGATGGGAACCTATTTTATAAATGGCCAAGGCCTGAAGGAAAGTATGCAGAGTGAATGCTCAGCACCTCACCCTACTTCTGCCTTCAGGGTCAACTCTTCCCATGTCTAGATTGATATTTCATCTTGGTGGACTGCATCCAGCTTTAAGGGGTTTCACTGATTGGGCTATGATATTTGTATGTTTTTAATTTTTTTTAATTTGCCTGGGATGTCTGAGGAAGGGCAGAGTTGTGTGGGAGGAAACCTAACTGATGACAGGATAAAAGAAATGTAAGAAATTTCCACAATTTTGGTTTCCTGGGCCCTATCCAAAGTAAACGGCTCTCACTTTTGTTTTCTTATTAAATGCAATGACTTCTATGTGGGCTGGATCAGAGAAAGCACTTCTCACACAAAATGACTAACTAGATATAATTCATTTAACTAGATCAGTGAGGTGAGAGGCAAATGGTGGAGTATCTTAAGTGCTGTACGAGCATCATTGTTTAGCCTTTGAAGTAAACTTACAATGTAGCACCAATATTCCCATCTTAAGAAGAAGGAGGGTAAGCCTCATTCACAGTGGTCCAGCCTGTCCCAGTCACAGAGCTAGTGAATAAACGGAGGAGCTGGGATCTGAGCATAGGTATCTCTGACTATCTCTGTCTGTGGCTCCACAGCCTGAGGCGGCAGATCACAGATGTGGCTTCTGGCTCTGCCTCAGTCAATAACATGGAACACGACACTTGTGTCTCCAGATCCCAGGTGCCTCAGATACAAAATGGCTTCACATGCACCGTGAGCACAAAATGAGTTACTGTTTTGGAAAGATCTTTGCAAACTGTAAGGGATTATCATCGCTATTTTTGTAATTTGTCTTTTCTGGGCCTCAGTTTTCTCTACCTTAAAATTAAAGGATGGGAATCATGTGATCTCCAAGGTGTTTTCTCTGGCTCTAAAATTCTATACTTTTTAGGGCTAAAAAGTCCTGTGCTACAAAAAACAGTCTGGCTTGACAGGCTGTTTCTTGGTGATATCTATGACATACTAGAATTTTAACAGAATCATCAGTTACAGCCTCTTGAGTTTACAAAGGAGCTTGAACTCCTAATGTTTGTATTTTAATATTTTTTTCTTTACATTTTCTAGGTGATTGATTGATTGATTAGTTTTTGGGTGGAGGGGTAATTAGGTTTGTTTATTTATTTATTTATTTTTGGAGGTAGTACTGGGGATTGAACTCAGGACCTTGTGTATGCTAAGCTTTATACCCTTCCCCGCTAATGTTTGTATTTTAATATTGATGAGAAAAGTTGCCTTTATACATGTTAGTTTTTTTTTTTAACTACACAATCAAATCAAATCACTTTCTATCAAATCAGGAGGAGAAACACAAAAGATGTTACCCTACCAGTCCTGCAGCAACCACCCTGCTTTGGAAAAAACAGTCCCTTTCTCTAGTTTAAAAAAAAAAGGCTGTACTTTGTAGTAATCCTGCTCTACTTCATCAAAAGTAATCAATGCATTTATCACAAAAAATTTCTTGAGACACTAAAAGGCAATTATTAAAACAGCCAGCCGTGTCACCCAGAACACCATGGTAACCAGCATCACCAAGGCATGAAAAAATAGCTGTTAGTCACTACTCTATGCTGGTTGGCAGTTTGGCTTGCTAAGCAACACTGTAAAAATAGCAAAGTCACAACCCATTATCTGGAGGTCTGACTTTGCAGGGCTTTGAACCTGGTCCCAGAAGGAACTATCCCAGGTCTGCACACCAACCTCATACCTTATGCTCCCAGGCAAAGCCTAATTAATAGTTTATTCAACAAATATTTATTGAAGCCTATTGTACATAAGGCACACGATTCCCAATACGTGTATTTACTTGGTTTCTCAGTTAAATAGAAGCTCTGAAATCGACATAGAAAGAGAGGTTTTGTGATCACTGAGGTGGGGGCAGGGATTTGCTTCAGGCCGACTCAAGGAGAACTAGCAGCTGACAGCCAGAGGACAGAGAAAAATGAAAAAGTAGACAGAGAACTGCTTTATAATACAGCATAAAATAACTACATTCTCATGACCACGATCCTGCGTCATCAAGAAAAGATTAAGTTATATTTAGGATCCTTTGTTAAGGAAGGGAGGAATGGGTATAAAACATTTTAGAAATATTGTCCCCCAAAATGGTTAAAATATACAGTGTTGGCACTTGGAAGGAACATAAATTATGTTTGACAAATGCCTCATTCTGCCTAGTTCCCCATTTGGCTGGAAGAGAAGCAACATTATAATCATGGCGTTACCAGCTTTTGAATGTGGTCTTGGCTCCCTTTCTGCCTTTATTTTTCTAGCTCAAGCTCCTGCCTCAGCGGGAATGCCCTTTCCCTTCGTAACTGCTTATCAGAGTCTCTCCATTCACATTCTCAGAGAAGTTTTCCCAGATCCTTCCAGGGAATTATTTCTCCCTTCCTCCTTCATCCACAGATTTTTTTCTGGATGCCCTTGACTGTACCCCAGTCTGCTCTGCATCATTTCCATCAGGGCCCTTCCTCCTTTCATGCTTTTGGAGGGCAGGGTCTTTCCCATATTTATATCCATATCCAGCTCCCAGAGTCCTGGGAGCACAGCACTCAGCGAATGTTACTGAACTCAGTTGCTCAGATAACATCGCCAACAGTCGCTGGGGGTGGAGGGAAGGTTAGGCGGCAGACGTGGCGCTTTCCCTAATGGGTGCGAAGTGGCTCAGGAACCCAGCCACACAGCTTTCTTTCCTCAGAGCCTTGGCACGTCTGTTCCCTTCTCCTGAAAAGCTCTTCTTCTGGTGAATTCCTTCTTACCACCTTTAGCTCAAAGACCACTTGGGGAGAGGGGAGCCTATCCTAACCTACAAGACTAGGTCAGGGCCCCCTATTATATGCTCTCCTAGCTCCCTGTACTTTTTCTTCAAATCACTTGTAATCGTGTGTAGTTATTTATTGGTTAGTGTATATGTCTCTACTTGACTGTCAACTGGAAGGAAGGAGGGGATGAAGGGAAGGAGGGAGGGAAGTAGGAATTAACAAGAATCTCAATTTGGAAAAGAACAGACATTAGAAAATAAAGAGAGGATTGAGAGTTATTACTGAAGGTCGAGCAGTTGCCAGATGTGCGCTTAGAGGCAAACCAGTTTACGAGATTGCGAGGACATTCCACAGACCCCCTGCTCTGAGATACTCAGATGCTTTAAGGGAGCAAGAAACACAACCAGATGTACTTGTCTGTTAAAAAATGGAATTTAGTTGAGCTCCTATATTCTTCAAATGAAAGAGGGCTCACAAAGCATGGTAAAAAGCGGAAACAGAATTTGATTGCAGTCTGTGGGATTTAGGTTAAAGATAGTCTGACAACGAAGGCTGTTATGCTCTGTAAAGGATAATTAAATCTAAAAGAAAAGTGTGAATTAGATTCTGTCTCAGGTTTTCAGTGTCCCTTCCAGCTTGGATTCTATTGCTACCTGGTATTTCCATTGCCAGGCTGAGAAAAAAAATTACTGCATAACAATATTCCAACAATCATAATGAAAAATTGTAAAAAAAAATATAAACAAGCAATTTTAACACTTCATATAATTAATTATTTTCACTTTTTCTTGTTTCCTTTTGTTCTTCTTTCCTGTACGTGAGGGACTATGCTTTGTTTACTGTTTACTCTAATTACCGTTTAGAAGATAAACATCTTATTCTAAAATTTATGAATTATTATTTAACAATGTTTAACACATTTTAAAGCATATTACATCCAAGTATACCTGTCAAACATAACTTTGAGTGAAAACAAGTTTTTATTTTCTTTCATGGAAGACAAAGAACGTTTTGGCAGCTTTTTATAGAATTAAGCAATGGGATAATTATTCTTCTTGCTAAAATAGCTCACGCCAGAATTTGGAGTGATAAAGCAAAACACTGACTTTTCAACCAGATTATTCCTCAGAAAATGTTATACTGTGTGTCTATGCCAGAAGCACTTGCTGGCTGGTTGGATGTACTTTAGGGAACAAACCACATGCATTAGAAGCAAAATTGAAGTGGGTATCTTTCAGCTCCATAATGCCTGCTCAGTGTCTTTCTTGTTCACGGCTGTATTCCCAGGTCCCACCTCAATGCCTGGCCTAAAGCAGGAATTCAGTAAATATTTACTAAATGAATGAACGAATCAATGAGCAAAGGCTGAGTATGAAAACTGCAACAGACCATTTTACATAATTTAAGATGGCTATTTCAGCCTACGGATAGAGTAACCCAACATTGTATGGATTATACTGTCTTTTGTTTAGGAAGATGGTGTTACTAACTCAGCAAGCTAAACTGCTTAACTAAATTGAATACCAGAGCTTTAGTGCCCAGAGGCCTTTGATTTCACAACACTTTATTCCTTCTCCCTGTTGTCTATACAAGGTTGGTTTTCTCCTAAAAACAACCCAATAAGTAGAATGGTAAACTTAAGAAAGTAAGTTCAATAAATCTCTAAGGGTGCATTTTATAAATCAGTCTTCCCAAATTATAGAACTCAATCTCAAGGAGACTTACTGTGAAAAGAATACCATCACATCAAAAAATCACTCTTGGGATTAGATTGGGATATTTGATTTCTGGAAGAAGGCAAGACCATAGGGTTACTCCACTTTTTTTTTTTTCTGTTTAAGAATTTGATTAAGGTTGTTATTACCTGCAATATATTTTTAATATGACAAAATGCTAAAAGTTATTATTTCAGGACAGTGGGAGGATTATTTTCAGGTGATGTTCATATTTTGTCTATTCTATTTTTAAATTTTCTATAATGAACATGTAGTATAGAAACTTATAAACTTCAGTAAAAATGTTATAAAAGCAAAATAATCCAATCATAATTATTCCCTTCCCTATGTTCTGACTGCATTTTATTATTTCTATTATTGCACATTTGTTTTAATGATTTATGTGCAGGTCTGTCTTATCTACCTACTTACACGCAAAGCCATGACTTGTGAATTGTAATGTTGTTGGAAATTGGGGGGAAAGGTGAGTTCAACCTGCCTTCTAGTTTTACAAAGGGGAATGCTACTCTCCCATTGGGCTGAAGTCTCTTTGGGAGCAGGGACTGTATCTTACACACCCAACTCTTAGCACAGTGCTTTGAAAAGGACTAAATAATTGTCTAAAGAACAAAGAAACAGTGATACATAACACTTTTCTTCTAACATTTAAAATTTGACCTTGTCCTGCTGCATGGTCCAAAATGATTGGGCTGGAGATAATGATTCATTCACCAGAGCTCTGCAGATCCCTTCCATTATATTAAAGTTAACTCCTTCAGACATTCATTTAGTCATTCAACAAAGATTTACTGAAAACTTACTATGTGTCATAGCCATTGCTAGGTGCTATGGCTACAAAGACAGACATTGCCTTCCTGATGTTCATAATATGCGTGAGCGGCATTTGTAAACAGATACTAATAAAATAGCCTGTTAGTTCAATAATAGACATATTGAATAATTAAGCTGGCTAAAATGGGTTTACAGGAGAAGCTTCCTAGAGGAGGGAGCCCTTGTGCTGAGTATTAAAGGAGGTGCTGGAGTAAGGATTAGTTCCCCAATGCATAGTCCTGACAAAGAGTACCGTATCAGAAAAGGGATGAAGGCGAGAAATAGCACAGTGTGGCCACAGAGTTTGGTGTTGCTGGAGCATAAAGCTGCGGGTGTAGTGAGTTGTGAGTCTGGCGGCAAGGGCAGGGAGCAGGTCATGGGGGCACAGCTTAGACTTTGTCCTGCATGAGTAGGGAGTGCAGAAAGGTTGGAAGCATGGATGACGGCAACAGAGATTATTTACTAGCACTGAAGAGGACAGATCTGAGGGTGGCAGAAACTGGAGGAAGTGCAACTTCTTAGGAGGTAGTTGCACAAAT
This sequence comes from Camelus dromedarius, assembly GCF_036321535.1. Taxonomy (NCBI): domain Eukaryota; kingdom Metazoa; phylum Chordata; class Mammalia; order Artiodactyla; family Camelidae; genus Camelus; species Camelus dromedarius. The sequence goes on along the minus strand of NC_087443.1, from coordinate 57,404,411 downwards.
GAGTACGTAACAGATTTGTGTTTACATCTAATAATCTGAGCTAACATTTATTTAGCATTTATTATATGACAGTTACTAAATAAGCAGTATTATGCAAATAATGTCTTAATATTTCAAACAACTCTATGAGTAAATACTATTATTATCCTTATTTTACAGCTAATGAAACAAACCGTTAAGTAACTTGCCCAAGGCCAGGATGCAACCAGAGCAATCTGGTACCAAAGCTTATACTCTTAATTCCTGTCTCATTTGTCTAATTTCTGTCTCCTGCATTAGAATGAAAGCTCCATGCAGACAGGGACTATGTTGGTGGTGTTCTCCGCTGTGCCTGTGCAACAAGTATACAATAACTAGTTGTTGAATAAAATTAACGAATAACCTAAGTGGAAGAAATAGGGCACTAAGTTTTGTACAGGTACAAGAAATATTTTGGATGCACTATTGCAAATTTTTTGCAGACTTTGGAGATTATTATGGACTGAATGTCTGTGTCCCTTCCCCTCCTCAAATTCATGTTAAAGCCTAACTCCGGAGTGGAGCCTTTAAGGAAGTAATTAAGGTTAAATGAGATCACAAAGATGGGGCCTTAATCCGAAAGGATTGGTGTTTTTATAAGGAGACCAGAGCTGTCACTCTGTGCATGTGCACTAAGAAAGGCCACGTGAGGACACAGTGAGAAGGTGGCTGTCTGCAAGCCAGGAAGAGAGCTTTCACCAGAAACCAAATCGGCTAGAACCTTGATCTTAGACTTCCAGCCTCAGGAATTGTGAGAAAATAAATTTCTGTTGTTTAAGCCCCCCAGTCTATGGCATTTTGCTGTGGCAGCCTGAGCAGACAAAGACGGTGGTTACTTAGGATGAGGGTGGAGGTGAAGGAGAAGTTTCTAGCTTGATAGACTTAGCAGGGGAGGGCAGTGGTACCACTAATTGGGATAGAGAATGCAAGAAGAAGAGGAAAGATTGGTTATGGTCAGTGGAACACCACGAATTATTCTGTACTTAAGGTTCACCTCACTCAAACACAGAAATATAATTGAAGTTAGTTTTTAAGACCATTTATTCAATAAATGTTTATTTATCCTCTAGCCATTATGGCTATTGTATTTGTCCTGAGTGTACAAAATAAATGACTCATTCTCTGCCCTCAAGGAGCTCACAGCTGGTGGAGAGAAAAATTGTTCCTCTTTTTAAAGCTCGCTGGAAAGACCATTTTTCTTTTCCCCTCACTTCAAAAAATCTGGAGTTTATAAGAAATATACAGAGAAAATCCCATATGGATAAGAGATTTGGAGTCACAAGACCTGGATTTGAACCTGAATATACCAGGTGAGTGATGATCTTAGGTAGGACAAGTAATCCTTCTGGTTCTTAGGGTCCTCACCTATACCTGCATAGTTGTTTTAAGGATCAGATAAGCGAGGTTGGTAGAAATGTTTGTAAAACTCAATATGCATGTTAGCAATTATTGTAATTATAAAAGCTACATTTCCAACCTGCAGAAACTAAAGGCGAATCAGTCACGGGCCACAAGTCAGAGGTGAAAGGCCAGCTTTGAACCCTTTGGATGGCAGGAGTTTGGGGATGGAGGACGGAATAAGACTGTGTGGTGGAAAAAAGAACAGGTTTTGGGGTCCTACAGATCTGGTTCAAATCACAATTCAGTCACTTATTAGCTATGGAAAGTTGAACAAGCCTACCCAGTTACAAACTAACTAGTGATAGAATGCTAACAAGCCTTTTTCAGACCAGAGTTAGAAATTCTGCAACAGAACTCATGTCCAATCAATATTGACTTTTTTGAGCAGTCTACTATGTACAAGACACTGTGCAAGGTGCTGGGGATACAGAGGTTACTAAGACACAATTTATGCTTCAGAAGACTGCCTTTATTCTAACACCGTCTGACCTTATAGACTGTTAACTTTCTGAGGGCAGTCTTATTGTCTCCTCTGTTGCCTAGATCTATATAGATGCTCAGTAAATACTGAAAGAATGAATGAATGAGTTCCCAGGAGTTTCATTAAACATGTCATCTGGCAGAGAAAGACACTGTTTGACACCACTTACGTGTAGAATCTAAAAAATAGAACAAACTAGTGAATGGACTCACAGATATAGAGAATAAACTGGTGTTTACCAGCAGGGAGATGGAAGGGTAGAAGGGTAAGAGAAGGGTAAGGTATTAAGAGGTACAAACCCCTATGTATAAAATAAATAAGTTACAACAACACAGGGAATACAGCCAATATTTTACAATAACTATAAATGGAATATAACCTTTAAAAATTGTGAATCACTATGTTGTACACCTGAAACTTACATAATATTATACATCAAGTATACCTCAGTTGAAAAAAAAAAAAGATCATCTAGCAATGCAGGACAATGAAACATTATCTTAGCTACCACATCTAAAAGGTGGTTAAGCTAAAAAGGGGCTGATAGGGTCAGCCCTAATCCAATCCGAATGGTGTCTGTATAAGAAGAGATCAGAATACACAGGGAGACTACAGGGATGAACACACACAGACTGAGGGACAACCATGTAAGGACACACTGAGAAGGCAGCCATCTGTAAGCCAAGGAGAGTGGCCTCAGAAGAAACCAAACCTGCTGACACCTTGATCTTGATCTATGGAGGAATTCCAGCTTCCAAAACTGTGAGAAACTAAATTTTTGTTATTTATGCCACTCAGTCTATTGTATTTTGTTACGGCAGCCCTAGCAAACTAATACAGATTTTCATAGCTTTTATGCCCAGATCCAAGACTCCCTTCTATAGGGTACACAAAATGTAAGAAAAATTCTTAGGGTGGATGGATGAACCTTAGGGTGCAATGGGAATGAATCATGGAAGGACTGAGGGGAGACAAATAGAAGGGGGTGAGAGAGCCCATATTGGGCTAAAACAGCTGCCCTTTCCCTCTCTGTCTCTGTCTGTCTGTCTGTCTCTCTCTATATATATACACACACACATTTGCCTCCCCTTCTCATGATATCAACATAAAGTGTAAGGCTGTTCTCTCTACAAATCTTGAGACTGAAAGTAGCTTTTTGACTTTTCCCCCCTTCTCAGGTTACATTTTGATATTTAACATGATTTCATTTGTCTAAAAATATTGTAGCAGGAAGACCCCAGATTTCTCTTTGTATGCAAAGTCTTTATATACAAACAGTACCTATACCAATAAGATAATGAGATTGAAATTCTGACAAACAAAAAATATGTATCAAAAACACACAATCAAATGAGATTCCTGCTAGCCACAGGGAAATGACATTTGAAACCCAACTCTAAAGTCAGGGGGGATTAATTTTTTGCTTTGTTTTGTTTTGAATAAACATGCCAACTCATATGTACAGATGAATGCCTCCTTCAAAGTAGTCATTCTGGAAGGTTCTACACTTATTCTAACCATGTCACTGTTCTCAAATTCTGGAATTGCCTTCAGGGTCTGTGAGATAGTCTTCTGAAAGGTCTCTTGAAGGTAACTCTTGAAGGTAGATTTCATTTTCAAAAACAACCAAGGGTCCTTCTGGGTCAACTCTGGTTAACCAGGGGACTAGTCAAACTATAATTTCAAGAGGATTGACCCTGAAGTGTCCAGGCTGATTTTTCTGGAGTGAATCGTACTCAACCTCAGAAGACAGTTTCCAAAGGCAAACCCCAGGTATGTAGTAAACATGTCATAGGCATGACATCGAGGGCAGGGTATGTGACTGCTTTGAAGGAAGCCTCATTCATTTGTGTATGCAAATTTTCTAGTGGTTCCCTTTACCAGAATATTTCCTTAGGTCTAGATCTACATTACTTCATGAGACCACAGTTTCCAGAAGTACAAGGACCTCATGCCTGAGTCAACTTTTTAAAATTTCCAACCTGGGTACTTGATGTGTGTCCGAGACATAGCTGATGGAAAGTTCAACATAGGGGAAGAACGTCTAAGGTGTATGGGGCTTAGTTTATGTAATGATTCAAAGGTTAGAACTAGGACCCAGAGAGAAGCTCTGGAGACATAAATTTCTGCCCCTTGTAAGAAAGACACTGTCAGAAGCTGGAGCTGTCCAGCAATGGAATTAGTTTGCCTTGGAAATGGAAATGGTGAGCTTCCCACCCAGGGAGGAATCTAAAGCAAAGGCTGCTTGTTATGGAAACCCGTAGAGTTCTCTCCTGTAATGGGAAGCCATGCAGTGCCCTCCAAGGGCTATCCTCTGAGTCCTATCTGCACAATACCTGGCAATTGGTAGGCCCTGAAAAAATACTGGAACGATATGAATTAAGAATACAGCGCATCTTGTGAGCCAAGTAAAGGGAAAGAGACAGGGACTCAGCTTCAAGAAATGTAGGGACAAGTGAAAGGAAAAGAGTCAGGGAGACATGAGATAGGGCTTTCCTTGAGTTTTTGGTGCCATAGGAGAGAAGCTGCTTTGGGTATCTGAAGCCTCACATGTTTATGAAAGGGTAATACTTTTGAAGGGGGTAGGAGTTGAGGGAGGAGATATACCACATGCTCACCCTTCTTAAACTCCTCCAGCACTGTGTCCAGCCGGGTATCATTGAAGACGCAGTGCAGGGGCCGGTTGTAGAAGCGGGTGACGGTGAGAAGGGGCGTGCAGTCGTCGGGGTCCACGAAGGCCAAGTCCTTGACAAACAGAATGTCCACAATGTTGTGCCGCTGGTCGCCCTCGTACACGGGGATGCGAGTGTAGCCGCTGCGCAAGATCTCGGAGACCGTGGCGAAATCCAGCACAGCGTCGGAGCGCAGCATGAAGCAGTCCCCGAGAGGGGTCAGCACCTCCTCCACCACCTTGGTGCGCAGCTCCAGGGCGCCCTGGATGATGTTGAGCTCCTCCTTCACCAGGTCACTGTAAGGGTCCGCGGCCCGCAGCGTCTCCAGCAACTTCTCCCGCGTGTAGAAGGTGCTGATCTCCTGGCGCAGCGCCCAGTCCAGCAGGCGGCCCAGCGGGTAGCACACGGGGAAGGCGGCCGCCATCAGAAGCCGGGTCAGGCACACGCTGTGTGAGGCGATGGCCAGCCCGTGCCGCGAACACACCGAGTAGGGGCAGATTTCGGCGCCCAGGAAAACCGCGCCTGTGCACACGAGCGCCGGCAGCCATGGGAAATGAATCCCCGCCTCGCTGTAGTCTTCCCCCGTGCCCCCGACGCCCGGCGGCAGGGAGGCGTACAGCCAGCCGGCCAGGGCCGCATTGGCTCCGGCTTGGCCCAGGAGCAGGGTGCAGAGCAGATGGGTCCCCCTGCCGCGCACGGCCTGCACTCGGCGCGCCTGCTCCTGCTCGGCGGCCGAGCCGCTGTTCCGCAGCACCCTTAACTCCACCGGGTCCAGCGAGAGCAGGCTCAGGCGCAGGCCGCTGAACAGGGCAGACAGGGCGAGCAGCAGGAGCGCCCCGAGCGCCCGCAACCACGCGGGGGGCAGCAGGTCCCCGCCCGGGCCATACAGCCGCGGGCGGACGCGCAGCAGGAAGCCACCGGCGGCGCCGTGGTGGTGCCAGGCGCGCCCGTCCCAGGCGCACAGCGAGAAGAGCTTCCCGCCACCGCCCGCGCCGCCCCGCTCTGCCTCGCCCTTGCGTAGCTCCCGCACCCGCACCTGGACTAGAGCCGAGCCCGCCACGCCTCCGGGGCGCAGGGGCCCCAGGACCTCCACGTCCGATGCCCAGTCACTCTGTTCGCGGCAGCGCTGCGGCCCCGGGGGGCGCGTGGGGACGGCGCTGGGCGCCACGCTGCTCCCGCCCGGGGGCTCCTCGATAAACACGAGCCGCGGAGCCCAGTCGACGGTGCCATTCTCCCCCGGGGAAAGGGTGGGTGCGGGCACTGGCGCCGCGGGTGCCTCGGGCCCGGGCTGGAAATAGACGCGCAGGAGGAAGCTGGTGCCTTCGGCGGCGCGCAGGGTGCCCCCCTCCAGGGACACGCGGCCTCCAGCAGTGTCCTCGGGCCGCAGGCCTAGCAGCCAGGCGGCGGCAGCCGGGGGCTGAGGGGACAGGGAGAAGAAGAGCAGGAGTACAGCGCCCCGGCTGCAGCAGTCTCGGAGCCTGACACCCACCGCTGCTGCTGCCGCCGCCATCCTGCTCCCGGCGCGGCTGCACGTGATACTGCAGAAAGCGGAGCGAGAGCTAGAGGGAGGAGGAGCCGGAGCCGGGAACCCGGCCCCAGGCAGGTCACCACGTGTACGCCCCCGGCGCGCGTGAGCTGTAGGAAGTAGGGGCTCAGACCCTGCCTGGGCCGTGGGTCCCGGCGGGAGGCTGGAGATAGTCACGCATCACTGCACTGTGCGAAACCCCGACACACTTCGGTGCATCAAACTTGCAGCCTAGGGAAGGCTTGTTTTGGAGCACGGCCTCCAGCTCCAGCAGAAAGGCGCCCTCGGCGAACTCCTACCCGGCAATAATTCCCTGCCGGCCCTACCGTTTCACCATTGGCCAGGGAAATTTCCCAGCATTTCGCCTCTCCTGCCTCTTGCGTTCCCCCTTCTGGTCAGAAAAATACCCTGGAGACAAGTCTTGAATCTATGTGTTTGATCTCAACTCCAGCTGACCTTTCATGTTTTAAAAATTTCCAAATTACTGAGGTTGAATTCCTTATTAAGATCCAAATGTCCGTTAATAAGGAACTGTTGAAATAAATTATGATACTACCGTACCATGGAATACTACACAGAAGGAAAAAGTAATGATGTGGATCCATGTGTTTGTGATATGGAAATATCTCCAAAGTAATAGTTGAAAAATAACAAGGTGTAGAACACTGTGTATAATATGCTACTGTTTGTATTAAAAGATTATATGTACGTATATAAAATACTTGGTTTAATATGCAGAGGATACACAAGAAATTTGTAATTGTGTTCACCTCTAGGGAGCAGGCCTATAGTACAATACCAAAAGCAGGAAATTGATGTGGTATAATGTGTGTGTATATTTTATCACATATATAGATTTCTGTAACCATTGCTGCAATCAAAATGCAGAACTATTCTATCATCACCATAAAGATCTAGGAGGGAGACTTTTAATTGAATTCCTTGTATTGTTTGAATTTACCATGGGCCTGTTACTTTTTTACTTTTATGCATTTACTTAAAATTTTTATATAGTAACATTCACTTTTTGGTGTAGCATTCTATGAATTTTGACAAATGTGTATTCATGTGACTGTCAAATCAAGAATAGTGCCAGCATCCTCTAATATTCCCTCTGTATTTTTGTGGTTAACCCTCCTCCCATTTCATCCTCTGGCAGCTACTGATTTGTTTTCCCCTATAGTTTTTCTTTTCCAGAATGTAATATTAACAGTATAATACAATATGTAGACTTTTGGATCTAGCTTCCCTTACTTAGCATTATGCTTTTGAGAGTCATCTATGTTGTTGTGTTTATCAATAGTTCATTCCTTTTTATGGCTGGGTAATATTCTATTACCTGGATGTATCACAATTTGTTTAGCCATTTACTAGCTAAAGAAGATTTGAGTTATTTCCAGTTTTTGGCAATATGTGCAGATTTTTGTATGAACATATGTTTTCATTTCTCTTGGGTAAATGTACCATAGACCTGTATTACTTTTTAAAGTATAAAAGCAGCAATAATTTGGCATTCTATCTTTGGCAGCTCTGACTAATTTTTAAAAATCATATGTAAAATCTTATTTTCCATAGAATTCTAAAGATATTGATTGAGAAAGCCTTGTAAAAGATAAAGCTCAATACAAATGTTTCCCAGCTAAAAGTTACCTTCTTTTCATAACAAACTCTTATCAATCATCCAGAGTGGAAATAGCCTGCTTCTAGTTTGGGACTAGATAGGCCTCAGTAGGCTGCTGGTCACATTCCTACATAGGCTGCCTTTCATATTCTGCAAGGAGTGAGAAACAAACCTGCCATTGCCTTAAAATGCACTAGATCCTGTCCACTACAAGTTGCCTCTTGCATGGACTGCTTAAGAGACCAAAGGAAGATTTAATCTGAAGTGGGGACATTGAGGCATTTATTGGAAATATAGGGGAAAGGGTGAAGAAGTGTCAGGCGTGTGATTTTTTTCTCTTAAGTGTTAGCAAAAAATGTTTTCACTTTTCTCCTGACATTTAGATCTCTCTCTTCTCCTTACCTAAGCTCCTCAGCTTAGGTACCTCTTATCCTAAAGGTTCTCTCACCTCTTTTAGGTCTCAGGACTTTATCATCATTATAATACCACCTAACACCTTTATCAAGCTTTAGAGTTACGAAGGGGTTTTATATCTATTATTTCATACACACACATACAGCCCTGTGAAGCATACATAATGATACCCTTTTTACAGATCAGGTGAAATGACTGGCAAAACTTCTTTCGACTCTAGGTTGCTGCTCCCTCACTCCACGGTGCTGACCTGTACTAAAATAGAAGCTTTCAAAAATATTTGATTAGGAATTTAAAAACCTAAATTTCTTATATAAAGTATTACATTACCATTGAAAATAAAGCTTTAATGCAGAGAAGCTTAAATAAAAAGAACCTATAACCCCACCAACCAGAGTTAAACACTGTTAATATTTTGACACATTTCCTTTTTAATTTTCTACATAGATAACTGAGAAATACACACACACACATATATACCCTCATATATGTGTGTATTTTATAATTAAATACATATTATGCATACAATTCTAGTCTGTTTCTGTCACTTAACATATCAAGAACATTTTCCCTAATTTAATTAAAATTCTTTTATAAACATAGTTTTTAATGAATAATATTATTACACTATTGTATGTGTGTGTGTGTGTGTGTATATATATATATATATATAGCATGGAGAGAGAGAGAATTGTAAGAATGATACTATTTCTAGTTGCACCAGCTCTATTATTAACAAGTGTTAGGCTTAGGAAAGTCAGTCTACATTTCTGGGCCCATTTCCTCACCTGTTAAATGAAAACAGTTTTAAGGTCCCTGTCCTTTCATAAGTCAGTGAGTAAGGGCTAATGTACACTGGGTGAAGGTAATCTAGTGAGATTGAGTACTTTTCCTTTACTGACCAGGAAGTTCTGGAAAAGTACTGGGTTTCCAGAGCTTTAAGGAGGCTGAAAGGATTCCTGGGGACAGGTTCAGACACTGTTATTCTAGTGAGGAAGAGTTGCCAAAAATAGCTCCCCAGAATCTGAATGTTGACTAGCTTCCTAGCTTACAAAATGGGCATTTCCTCACCTCCCATAGAGATGGAGGAAACCATACTTGCCTTTAATCTCATGACTATGCTATTTCATAATGTACATATTAAAATGCTTTTGCTTCTTTCATTCCTCATTCATTATTCAATAAATATTTGTTAGTAAACAAAGAGCCAGGCTCTGTGCCAGATGTGCAGAGACGGATGTCGTGCAGAGACGGATGTCATCTTTGCCATCATGGAGTTTAGATGACACTGAGGATGACAGACATGAACCAGAAATTGCTTACCTACCTAATTGATTAATTACTCCTATGAAAGAGATGTTCAAAGTGCCATGCAAGTATGTAATCTGGGGACCCATCTAGCGAGGGAAGGTCTGGGCAGACTATATCCAAAAATGAAATGGAATGAAAATGGAAGAATTTATACATCAGAAAGAATGTTTTGTATCTTCTATTCTTTTTTTGTAATACTTTTTAAACTATGACAATGTATTAATAATATCCCTAATAATATAACCTGTTAACATTTATTGAGTACTTACTGTGTGCCAAGTACATTATGCCTTTTAATCCTCAGAACAGATGAGAAAACTGAGGCTTAAATTGGGTAACTTTGCAAAAGTCACGTCATCTGTGGGTAGTGGAGACCAGTTGGATACACAATCTGAGACCAGAGTCTATAGTTTTAAAAGTTGAGAAAATAATAACACCAGCTAACCCTTACATAAGGTTTATTATTTATCAGGCATAAATTGTCTCATTTAATTCTCATAAGAACTTTTGGAAGTAGGTATTACTATTATCAAATCAACTTTACATGAGGAAGCTTAGCTATAGAGAAATTAAGTACCTTGGTGGCCAAGATTATGTAACCAGAGGCAGGAGCACTGCCACTACACCACACTATTTTACTCAATACTGTCATATTTTTGCCCACTTACATACATCATCTTACATAGTTGCACATGTAATGTTCCAACAATTGTAGTATCCTATTACTTTTCATTCATCATTGTAGCATATTTTCCCTCATTAAAACTATTTATAAACATTTTTTTCCTCCCCACTCCCCACTCTGTTGTTATTGTTGTTTATTTGTTGGTTTTATCACAGGCATAGAGGATTATGTTAATCATTTCCTCAATTCCCAGGCTTTGAAAAAGCCACCTTCACCCCCTAACTAATCTCGATCCCAATCCCCTCCCCCAGCAGGCAGCCATTCCAACATTTTGATGTCCTTAAAACAAGTATGTATCCTTGTAAAATACACAGTATTGGTTTGTGTGTATTTTTTCTTTTATTGCGATGATTCACGTATCATAAAATTCACCGTTTTAAACAATGCAATTCAATGGTTTTTAGTATATTCATAAAGTTGTGCAACCAATATCACTATCTAATTCTAAAATATTTTCAGCACCACGAAAATAGACCCTTACCCACTAGCACACTTCTCTTCCCCGACCCAGCCTTTGGGAACCACTGATCTACTTCTGTCTGTGCTTTGAATTTTCATTAGAAGTGCTATAGAACTTGTTCTGTTTATCAAATTTTCACTCAATACCACATTTGTAAAATTTGTCCATGTTGCTGAATGTAATTCTGGCTTGATGCCTCTAAATGCTGGGTGGGCTTCCATAGCGGAAGGCCACAACGCTGTTTTTATCCATCCCCTTAGAGATGGACACAGATTACCATCACCTTCCCACTGCTATCAACAAAGCCACAGTGACATTCTTATCATTCCTTACTGGACCACTGGGGGTTTCCTCTGGGATGGACCCACTGTGGGACTGCTGGGTCACAGTGTATACATATACTTAATTTCACTCAGTACAGCCAGGTTACTCTCCACCAGTAGTGCCTAAAGTTTCCTGTTTTCTTGGCCTATACTTAGTATATTCACTTTCCTAATTTGTCCAAGCCAATGAGCATGAAGTGTTTTCTCATTTTAAAAATTTGAATGTCTCTGATTCTTAACAACTTTGAGCATCTCTCATGCATTTTTTAGCCTTTCAGGTGTGAAATTCAGTGAAATGGGGCTAAAGTTTGGGGATGGCATTTAAAGTACATCTGCTCTTTCACGGGATGTGCATTCAACAGTGCTTCATATCTGAAAACACTAACCCATGCTTTACTTGGCTTGAAGCCCTGGACCAACTCAGACAGAAGCATGGAGATGGAGCTTCCTGAGAGTAGGGGTAAAGCAGGCTGGACTTGTTAATGTCTACAATAGGCAGTTAATTGTGTGCACAGCATTTCTCAGATACAGGTATTTCTATCAGTTAGTTAGAGACGCTCCTGCCTCTGACAGGGAGAATTTTTTTTTTCCAAAAAAGGTCAAGAGTTTTTTTTGAGAATGATTAATCCCCAGCATCTTGGCAGTCAGAAGTTCAGTCTGAATTTGATCACCAGCTAACCAGATCATTCAACACCTGAATCAGGTGTTCCAGTTGTGGGTACCAGCCTGGGTCCCAAAAAGCTGGAAGCAGAGACAATAACTTCCAGTCAAACTGAAAAAAAAAATTGAAGATGTTTTCTTTACTGAGAGGAGATGGGAATTGAAAGTTATTCATATGCGACTGGCTTGAGCATTGTTTTCTTGGATAATCCGGTTCTCAGATGGGCAGGAGAGAAAGTCAGTCTCATTAGGACAGACTTTAATGCAGACAAACATTCATTTTTTTCTTTGTAGAGTAATGACTCTCAAATTTTTTATGCATAAAAATCATAAAAGTCACTTGGGAGGGTTGTTTGTTTTTAAACAGATTCTAGAAGGATACACAGGAAACTGCTAACACTGGTTGCCTCTACGAAGAGAAACTGGTAGCTGGGAAACAGGGATAGGAGAGAGACTTTTCCCTTTTGATCTTTTAAATTTTGTACAATTAACATACATTCCCTATTCAAAAACAATTTACATTTAATTTTAAAGTGCGCATTCCTATCTCCATTTTGATTCTGTGGATATGGAATAGGACCCAAGAATCTGCATTTTAACAAGCATCTCTTGTGGCTCCAATACAGCTAACTGTTGGTTCACTTTCTGAGAAACAATAATACAAAAGAGTGGGTTATAATCTTTTTTCGAATTTACACACCTGTGAATACCTAATGAAAGCTATGGGCATTTTCCCTAGAAAATTGCACATGTACTCAAGGACACAATAATGTGAATATGTTGTAAATACAAGTGCAGGCTTTCATGCCACCCCAGTGACTTCCTGTCATGTGTGATCCTTATGTTAGGGACCTCTGATATAGAGGTTTTGTTCTATATTATGGCAAGGAAATTTTTTTAAAGAGAGAGACTCATAGAATTGAGAAGATTTTTAAGCATGTGCATGTGTGTGTGCAAGAAAAGAGCAGAGGCGATTTCTACTTTGATGAAGGCGTTCCTTTTCCATTACTAGAACCAGTTCCTAACTAATAAAGGAACAGAAGATGGATCCCTCAACAATTCCCTTCCAGCTACATCCTGTCCACAAGCATGCTAATGAAATTTGCAGATGATTCCAAAAGAGTATATGCTCCAAACACCAGGAAAGCCAAAGAAGTTATATAAAGCATTAGCAATATGGCAAAGAGAATGACACTCAACTTGGAAAAAATTCAAGTTGAAGTATCTGGGGAAAAGTAATTGGAAAGAAAATTTTTTGTGGGGAGGGCAACACCTGGAAAATAGTAATGTCTGTAAAAGGCCCAAGGGTGATGCTAAATGGCAAATTAGATACATGTCTGTTATACAGTATTGTGAGAAAAATATGACACTGGCCTCTTGTCACAAAGCAGGGAGATAATAGCTCTTTGTGTTTGGTCTAGTGAGATAGCACCTGGGATACTGTTTTTAGTTTTGGACACCTCATTAGTGGAGAATTGTTGATCAGCATTTGGGAATTGGGAGGCAAGAAACAAGAACAATTAAAAGCACTTCTTTGACATGACTCAACCATTTAAAACTAATGGCACAGAGGGAAAGGAGAATAATGAAACTCCATACTTAGATTGTGTTGCTGTTAAATCAAAGAAATAAAGTATCTTTGTTTCAGTTTCAGGAAAGGACTTTGGAGATGAATTTTGATGAGCTTCATATTCCTGGGCAGTGGTAAAATTTTTAGCTGAGCAGGTTGCTCTTGGATTATGCATTCTACAGAAATCTAGAAAGGGTCATCTTAACACATAGATCTGAAGTTACTCTGATTAAAACCCTCCAATGGAGTCTCATGGCATTTGGAAGAAATACAGCCTGTTATCAGGGTCCACATTGTTCTACTGATCTGACCTTTGCCTAAATCTTGGCTTTTCCCATTCTATCCTGACCTCACCAATCTAGATCTCTCCACGATCTTTCCAGCCTCTTAGTCATTGCATTTGCTATTTTTTTCCTCCAGCTCCTTGCATTACTGATTCTTTCTCACTTTTCTTTCTTCTATAGCCATGTTATGTAAAGTCTCCATCCTCACTCCAGCTTCCTGTTTATAGTGTTATCACAATCAGTAATCATCTTAATTTACTTACTTGTTTACTATCTTTTACCCCATTAGGATGTAAAGTCCAGGAGAGCAAGGACTTTTTCTATCTCACCCATTCCTGTGTTTTCAGTGCCTTGCATGAAGTAATAGCTAATATACATTGAGTTCTTACTATATTTCTGACCCCATTTAGTGTTTTGCATGTACCAGCTTATTTAAACCTCACAGCAACCCTATGAGACAGGAGTATGATTCTCTCCACCTTACAAATGGGGAAATTGAAGGGTAAAGACGCTAAGTCTAATTTGCCCAAGGTTTTACAGCAAGTAATAGGTAGGGCCAGGATTTGAATTCTTGGCAGTATGACTTGCCCAGGGTCTGAGAAGTTAATGGAATGTTCAAAGCAAGCCTAGGGCTTTTGGCTGCCTGGTGCTCATCTGCCTGGAGAACAGGCAATGGATTAATTACTTGGATGGTTATACATTATTATCTTTTCCCCTGTAAGAAATTCTAGTAAATGAGAACTTGCCTCCATATTTGAGAATGTGTGATCTTGAGTCATTTCTTCTGGGGATAATGAGGGAAAGAGACAATTCAGGAAGGGGGACAGGAGCAAAAACAGGAGGTTAAATATATGGTGGAACAAGATTTGAGCTTTTTTTGTGATACAGTCTTGGGAAAGGCAAAGGAAGCTAAGAAGAAGTAAAGTAAGGACATGTTTTCTGGACCATTAGGAGGCAGGGAATTGGCTGGTATCAGAGGAATTGAGGGTATGTACCTTGGTATGAGCTTATTTTTTATGAGCTAACACAAGACCTATATAACCCCATATTTTAGACAGAGGATTGAGAAATACCTGTTCAGCTAGGCCAAACAGGCCAAACAAAATGTGTCTAAGGACTTTTGTATTGAGCATCCAAGTGACTCAGTCTCTGTGAACCTGTGGGACCAAGGATGGGGGAGTCAGTGACAACCTTGTTATAAAACCAGAAAGACAGATTTGTATAGAAGAGCCGATGGGGACAACATCTTCTTAATTTGCAGATTATCTGCAACCAAAAAAAAAAAAAAAAAAAAAATTTCCAAGCACCTTGTCAAAACTGAAAGGTTTTTAAGAAGCATAGGGTAATATATTGAGATTATTTGGACATATTACTATTATTCACATAGGTGAATGTTAACATTAACTGCCTTAACTGTTTTATTAGTAAGGATTAAAATATATCTATGATGGCTTTCATTGGTTCACTCATGATGGCCTTAGTTTTTTCAACTCTATTTTCCCTGACTCCACTCGTCTTGTTTTGTTCATTCATTCTTCACAAAGTAGAGACTGATCTTTTAAAAACTTTCTTTTTAAAATGGGCTTTATTTTTGAGAGCAGTTTTAGGTTCACAGCAAAGTCAAGAGGAAGGTACAGAGATTTCCCATATGTCCCCATTCCTCATATATATAAACTC
Source organism: Camelus dromedarius (assembly GCF_036321535.1). Lineage (NCBI taxonomy): Eukaryota > Metazoa > Chordata > Mammalia > Artiodactyla > Camelidae > Camelus > Camelus dromedarius. The sequence goes on along the minus strand of NC_087443.1, from coordinate 57,389,309 downwards.
CTTTATTATCAACCCTCCCCCACCAGAGTGGTCCATTTGTTACAGTTGTTGAATCTACACTGATACAACATAATCACCCAAAGTCCATAGCTTAGGGTATAGTCCACTATTGGTAGTGTACATTCTATGGGTTTAGAAAGATACAATGATATGTATCATCATTATGGTATCAGATAGAGTATTTTCACTGCCCTAAAAATCCTCTGTGCTTTAACTAGTCATCCCTCCCTGCCACCTCCTGGAGACCACTGATCTTTTTTAACATCTTCATAATTTTGTCTTTTTCAGAATGTCATAGAGTTGGAATAATATAGTTTGTTATCTTTTCAGATGGACTTCTTTTACTTAGTGATATGCATTTAAGTTCTTCCATGTCTTTTCATGTCTTGATAGTTTCCTTCTTTCTTCCTTCTTCCTTCCTTTTCTTTTCTTTTCCTTCTTTTCCTTCCTTTTCTTTTCTTTTCCTTCTTTTCCTTCTTTTTCTTCCTTTCTTTCTTTCTTTCTTTCTTTCTTTCTTTCTTTCTTTCTTTCTTTCTTTCTTTCTTTCTTTCTTTTCTTTTCTTTTCTTTTCTCTCTCTCTCTCTCATTTCTTTCAACTGTTTATTTTCCATCAACCTATTTCCAGTTTAAGAGTTTGTGGAAGAACAGCTTAAGATCATTCAGTGGTAGTTCCGACCCACTCAGTGACCTGACACTAGGAGCTGCAGACCAGATTTCAGTGGCTGGCTGAGCACTCCCATCTTCAATGGGAAACTTCTGCATAAGCACAGAGGGCACCTGCATACCTTCAGACCAGTTTGTGACCTCAGGTTGAGTAGCAGTGAACTCAGGAGCTGGAGTGGTCCATTCATCCTGAAATTCCTCTTTGGTCACAGCCTTTTCAGGTGCAGCATGCTCTTCCTTTTCAATCTCTTCAGGATCTCCATTGAAGTAGAAATCAGGCATGACCCTCCATGGGTGTTCACGGGAGATGGTGCCACGCATGCTCAGAACTTCCTGGGTGAGCATCTACTACATCAGACCCACTGAGTGAGTTCCCTTGTTGTTGCCCAGGCTGGCAATGTCTACATAGCACAAAGGAGAGTCTGTTATACAGAGCAATGGTAGGCAGGTTAACATAAAATGCCTCTGTGAGACGTTAGTGGTCACGCCTGGGATTAGTAACCACCAGAAGTCTTGGCTCCTGAAAGGCTGCCTGGATCTAGTTAGTGAAGTTTCCAGGAGTGAAATGGCCAGCAACAGGTGTGGTTCCAGTGGCAGCAGCAAACTTCAGCAAGCTTGCTGACCAGTATTTCTGGAGGATATGACACTGACATCAGCTGGGCTTTTAATGGCAGCAATGGCAGATCTGCCAACAGAAGCTTCTCCCAGGTTCTCTTCCAATCTATGATGTAGATGCCATCACTTTTCCTTTGGTAGGTTTATCGTTCCATTTAAAGTCAAGCTTGGTGCCACCTAAGTGGGTTCCTGCTGCAAGGAATTTGACAACATCCTCCTCCTTCACTTGCAGGACATCAAGGGCTCCAGACATTGTGAGAGTTTCCATTTTAATTACAATGGGAACTCAGAACAATGCCTTATGAACCCTTGTCTGGGTAGTGTGGAAAGTAGCTCTTTTCTTTTTAACGTAGAGTAACAATTCATTGCCTGGATGTAATACAGTTTACTTATCCATTCACCTACTGAAGGATATCTTTGTTACTTTCAAATTTTAGTAATTAAAAAGAAAGCTGCTATGGAGACCTATGTGCAGGTTTTTGTGTGGACATGTTTTCAGCTCCATACCAAGGAATAAATACCAAGGAATACAATTGCTGGACTGTATGGTAAGAGTATAGTTAGTTTTGTAAGAAACCATCAAACTGTCTTTCAAAGTGGCTATACCAAGTTGCATTCCCACCCGCCATAAATGAGATTTCCTATTGCTCCACATCCTCACCAGCATTTGGTGTCGTCAGCCTTCCGCATTTTGGAGATTCTGATAGGTGTGTAGTGGTATCTCATTGTTGTTTTAATTTGTATTTCTTTGATGACAAATGATATGGAGCATCTTTTCATATGCTTACGTGGCAATGGTGTATTTTCTCTGATGAGGGATCCATTAAGGTCTTTGATATGTAAAAATCTGGTTGCTTTCTTATTCTTAAGTTTTAAGAGTTCTTTATATATTTTTTCAGCTTTACTGAGGGATAACTGACAAATAAAATTGTCAATTTTTAAATATATTTAAACTGTACAGTGTGATGATTTGATATTCATATGCATTGTGAAATGATGACCAGAAATAAGTTAATTAATATGTCCATCATCTAATAGTTAACTCTTTTTGCATATGGGTCATGAGAACAGTTAAGATTTACTGTCAGCGAATTTCAAGTATACCATACTATATTATTAAGTATAGTCACCATATCATACATTAGATCCTCAGAACTTGTCCATCTTATAACTCAAAGTCTGTATCCTTTGATCTACATCTCCCCATTTCCCCTTACCCCCAGCTCCTGGCAACCGCAATTCTACTCTTTATTTCTTTGAGATTGACTTAAAAAAAAATTCCACATCTAAGTGAGGTCATACAGCATTTGTCTGTCTCCATCTGGCTTATTTCACTTAACATAATGTGCTCCAGGTTCATCCATGCTGTTGCAAATGGCAGGATTTCCTTGTTCTTTTCTTTTCTTTTTTTTAAGGTGGAATAACATTCCTTTGTATTATATACATACCATATTTTCTTTCTGTTTATCTGTTGATGGGCATTTACGTTGCTTCCATATCTTGGCTATTGTGAATAACGTTGGAATGAGCATGAGAATGCAGATATCTCTTCAAGATACTGATCTTGTTTCCTTTGGATATATAGCCAGGAGTGGGATTGCTTGATCTTATGATAGTTCTATTTTTATTATCTTTTTTCAGAAAACTTCATACTGTTTTCCATAATGGCTGTACAAACTTACCAACAATGTATAAGGTTTCCCTTATCTCCACATCCTCATCAACATTTTTTATCACTTGTCTTTTTGTTAACAGCCGTCCTAGCAGGTATGAGGTTATAGCTTTGGTTTTGATTGCATTTTCTTGATGATTAGTGATGTTGAGCACCTTCTCATGTCATTATCGGACATTTATATGTCTTCTTTGGAAAAATGTCTATCAGGTTCTTTGCCCATTTTGAAATTGGATTGTTTTTCTGCTATTGATCGTATGAGTTCCTTATATATTTTGGGTGTTAGCCTCTTATCAGATATATGGTTTGCAACTATTTTCTCCCATTATGTAGATTGCCTTTTCATTTTATTGATTATTTCTTTTGTTATGTAGAAGTCTTTTAGTTTGATATAGTCTCATTTGTTTATTTCAGCTTTTGTAGCTTGTGCTTCGGGTGTCATAACCCAAAAAGTGACATACACCATCATTACAGTATTAGAGTACTGTAAATTTGACTATAGATTTACTTTTACAAATTAATTTTACACTTTTATGTGTTTTCTGGTTACTTAGTATCTTTTCATTTCAGTTTAAAGAACTCCCTTTAGCAGTTCTAGTAAAGAAGGTCTGTGGTGATGAATTCTCTCCACTTCTATTTGGGAAGAGTCGATATTATAAAACAGAAATCTGATTACATCAATCCTCTGCTTTGGTGGCTCCCTATTGCTCATGACACCGCTTGTCAGAGTCCTTCATAAACTGCTTTCTCCCTGCTTCAGCACTCTGCTTCTCAATGGTGTTAAGCGGCAGAGCTCGGATTTGAACCAGATTATCGATTTTCAGAGGCAATATTCTTAATTGCTTCTCTGCATTGTCCCAGCAGTCAGCCATGTTGAATTCATTTAATTGTCTCCTATGAACTATCTATGCTTTTTCTTGTCTCTAGGCTTTACTACGAGCTTTTCCTTCTGCCTGAAATTTTCTGTCCACTCTCTTGGCTTGGAAAACCCCTATTTATCTTTCAGATCTCAGCTTCAAAGTTTCTCCAAGAAGCTTTACATGATTCCCCAAGCCTGAGTCAGAAGCCTCTGTTCTACATTCCTACAAATCCTTTTTCTTGCCCTGACATATAACTTAGTCATTATATTGTAATTGCTCGTTTACTTATTTACCTCTTTGACAAGTATTTGAATCCTGTGATTTCAGGGAGTGATTATCTTATACATCATTTTATCCTCAGTGCCTACCATATAGCAGACACTGGGAACGTATTTGTTGTATAAAAGTACAGAAGATTTCAAATTCCTTGCTAGTGTACCTTCCTATTTCCAACGTTTTTAGAAACTAATACTAGGGGTTGGGAAGGGAATACTATAATTGTTTTCCTATTTGGATCTCTTGGGAGGGGGCAATTCAAAGCACAACCTAAAAAGAACTCAGAGGCAGGGGAGACAGAGAAAAAGATCTGGGATGACTGAGGTTGGTGCCACTTTGCTCCTAGGGTTTTCCGTCTTTGGCCCTTCCTTGTTGGCGCATGTGTATTTTGGCGGGGTGGCGTCACACCGCCCCTAGAGGGCGTCTGTGAGCCCTGGGAAGGGGGCTATCAGCCGGATCCGCCTCACAGCCGGAAATATCGCGGTGTCTCGTCACCCCTGAGAGCGGCACCTAGCCACCTCACAGCGGCCAACAGTAGCGTTTGGGAGCTTCCCAGGAGTCGTCGAAAGTTCAGGATCTTTCCATGCGTCGTTGAATGTGCCGTGACCTTCCAACACGTGTTTCGCCTCTGCTTGACTTTCTCTGGGACTCAGAACACCGGACAGGAACAGACAGAGCCAGCGGAAGAATGGTGGTCGCCTGTCTGGAGCCCCTGAGGGGAAGAATCCCTGGGGCGAGGAAGAGCCACCTGAGCCCGCGGGAGTGGTCACGAGCAGCCGCTCTCAGGCCAGGCTGGGACCTGTGCCCTCTGGCGGGCAAAAGGGAAAGCCAGTGTCGGGGAGCGAACAAGAGGGACCCAGAAGGCAATTATTTTTCCCGGCCAGCAATGGTGAAGAGCCCCAGGGTCGGCGGACAGAGGAGGCCGGCGAGCCCCGACGCCCTGCGCTGGACTGAGGGACCTTCAGCTGAGGTCGGAGAGCAGCAGGTGGCGGCTCAGCAGACAGGTGAGCAGCACCCCCTTTTGAGGACTCCTGGAGGGACTAACGGAGGAGGGGGTATCCTGAGAAAGTGTGGACTCTCTGCCGATTAAGGAGGTGGGGACTGAGAGTACAAGATTTGGGGTATGGCCCTGAGGGTATCAGTTATTCTCACCATTCTGGAAGGCCGCGGAAAACACTGGTTATATTTGAATTTACTCTCGACACAATCAGTTGACCCTTTATGGGACTGAGGAAGAGATTAGCAGTTAGAACTCAGCTGATGAAACTAGTTATAAAATACTGATATAGAATCGCCATAGAAGTAACTCCAGCACTGGCAGCGAGTCTCCAAGCTTATTTGCTTAGCCTGAGTCCAGAGATGTAGATGCATTTATTTCTTGCTCGCCCTCATTCCATTCCTCCTACCTGTCCTCCTTCCTTTCTTCCCTTCCTCACTTTTCACTCCTCCCCTTGCTTGGTTTCCTCCTCGTTACTATCTCTGTCCTTGCGTTAAAACAGGAGTTCTTAACCCTAGAATTCTTGTGGTCCGTTAACTACGATGGAAAGAAAATCACACCTTTTATTTAACATTTAAGTATATTTTTGCATCTTCACCGGTTAGGAGAGTAATCGTAAACCACAGTAGTATTAGCAGTACCCATGACTGTCATTTAGAAATCAAGTGGTATTAACAATATGTACCTTTGCTCCAGAGAAATCACAGATGTTGTCATTCACATGGTGGTATTTGCCCCTATTATTAAATTATGATTTATTTGACTTGCCGCCTAATCTTTTATTCAATGCATTAACGGTGAAACATATTTAATACTTTATCACTAACTTAAAATATTTTGACAACTGTAGTGCAGTATAATTCATTTCCTTTGCATACTTCTTATCCATTCCTGGTCTTGCTGTGGTGTATAGAAGAAAAAGTGGTGCTGATTTTGAGAAAGTGAATGAATGACCCAAGTTCTGAGTCTTTTCCCAGTTTAGGTAGTTTCTACTTCTCTCCTTCAACAAAATTGAAGGAGGGCCTGATGTAGTTGTTAAATGATAGATAATTAAAAGTAATTTTTAGATAGATCACAGAAGGATTTTTGGCATGTAACTCTGGAGGAGGATGAAGGAATTATGTATTGTTGCCATAATGAAATGTTATTATTCTTAGCTACTTACTTATGTAAACAAGCTTTCTAAGAATTTATATTTTAAAATAAATAAATATAGGAAAGGGATTGATTTTGTACATTGACTATTACTATCAGTAAAAGCATAGATTCACAAAAGCCACATTCATCTCACTAAGAGATACGATGTCAATAAAATTTTTCTAATGTTAAAGTTTATATAAATTTTATTAAGTTTATGCTGTTTTGCTCAATTGGGTGCTAATACTGATTGTAATGACAATGTAATTCAGAAGAAAATTTTAAATACTCTTGAGTCTCCAGAACTATGAGAGGATACATTTGTTTTGTTTTAAGCCATGGGAAATTAAGAGCAGGATTTATAGTGTATGCAATTGTTCAGTTTTAGTAGATACTGCCAAATTGTTTTCCCTAGTGGTTGTACCCATTTATACTCCCTGTAACAGTGTGTGAGAGTTCTGGATGCTCTACATCAAGGATTGGGCATTAGATATTGAAGAACTGGATAATAAATATTTTAGGTTTTATAGGCTATATGGACTTAGCAGATACTCAGCTCTGCCACTGTAACATGAAAGAAGCTATAGACAATACATAAATGAATGAACATGACTGTCTTTCAATATAATTGTATTTACAAATAAAGTGGTGGGGGTTCTTAGCTTGATGACCCTTGCTCTGTATTTTTACCATCACTTGTATTTTCTGTCCTTTTCATTTTAGCCATTCTGGTAGTGTGTAGGGGTATATCATTATGGTTTTAAGTCACATCTCTGGTGACTAATGAAGTTGATCATCTTTTCAGTTGTTGACCATTTAGATGTACTCTTTTGTGAAATGCCTGTTCCAAGTGTTTTGCTCATTTTTAAAATGCGAGTTTGAGGTATAATCCACATACCATAAAATTAATCCTTTAAAAAATATACAATTCAGTGGTCATTAGTATATTCAAAGTTGTATTCCCATCACTGCTACCTAATTTCACAGCATATTCATCATCCTCTGGTAAAAAAACCCCTCCATACCCATAAACAATTACTTTCCATTCCTTCTACTCCTAGCCCCTGGCAACCACTAATCTATTTTCTGTCTCTGTGGATTTTCTTATCCTGCACATTTCATATAAGTTGAGTCATATAATATACGATCTTTTGTGTCTAGCTTCTTTCACTTAGCGTAATATTTTCAAAGTTCATCTATGTTGTAACATGTATCAGTACTTCATTCTTTTTTATGTCCAGATAATATTCCATTGTAGTGGATTCACCACATTTTGTTATCCATTCCATCAGTTGGTGGACATTTGGATTGTTTCCAGTTTGGGCTATTATGAGTAATGCTGCTGTGAACATTCATGTACAAGTTTTTGTGTGGACATTTTTTAAAATTTAATTTTATTGAAGTATAGTTGCTTTACAATGTTGTATTAGTTTCAGGTGTACAGCAAAGTGATTTAGTTATATACATATATAAATATATATATCCTTTTAAAAATTTTTTCCATTATAGGTTATAAGATATTGAATGTGGTTTCCTGTGCTATACAGTAGGTCCTTGTTGTTTACCTATTTTATATATAGTTGTGTGAATCTGTTAGTCCCAATTCCTAATTTATCCCTTCCCTCCGTTTCCCCTTTGGTAACTATAATTTTGTTTTCTATGTCTGTGAGTCTATCTCTGTTTTGTAAATAAGTTCATTTGTATCATTTTTTAAGATTCCACATATAAGTGATATCATATGATATTTGTCTTTCTCTGTGTGACTTACTTCACTTAATATGGTAAATCTCTAGGTCCATCCATGTTGCTGCAAATGGCATTATCTTATTCTTTTTAATTTCTGAGTAGTATTCCATTGTGTATGTATACAACATCTTCTTTTTCCATTCATCTGTCTGTGGGTGTTTAGGTTCCTATTGTAAATAGTGCTGCTGTGAACATTGGGATGCATGTACAGTCTTTCCAAATTAGAGTTTTTTTTTCTGGGTTTATGGCCAGGACAAGAATTGCTGGGTCATATGGAAACTCTATTTTTAGTTTTTTCATTAACCTGGACATATATTTTTAATTCTCTTGAGTATATCCTAGGAGTGGAATTGCTGGGTCATATTATAACTTTTTATTTAACATTTGAGGAACTGGTCAACAGTTTTCCAAAATAGGTGAATCATTTTAGAATTCCACCAGCAGTGTCCAAGGGTTTCAGTTTCTTCATATCCTCACCATCACTTGTTCTTGTCTGTCTTTTTTTTATTATAGCCATTTTAGTGGGTGTGAAGTGGTATCTCATTGGGATTTTAATTTGTGCTTTGTTGATGACTGACGATGTTGAGTTTCTTTTCAGAGTTTATTGGCCAGTTGTATATATTGGAGAAAGGTCTTTTCATATTCTCTGACCACTTTTTAATTGAGTTGTCTATCATTTTATTGTTGAGTTGGCAGATTTCTTATACAAGAACTTAGCTACAAGTCCCTTACCTTATAAGTGATTTGCAGTATTTTCTTCAGTTCTGTGGGTTTTTTTTTACTTATCTTGATGGTGTCCTTTGAAGTACAGAATTTTTTTATTTTGATGAAATCTGATTTATCTGTTTTTTTTCTTTTGTCACATAGGCTTTTAGTGTTATGTCTAAGAACCATTGCCTAATCCAAAGTTACAAAGATTCCCACCTGTTTTCTTCTAAGAGATTTGTAGTTTCAGCTTTTACATTTAGGTGTTTGATCCATTTTGAGTTATTTTTTGTATATGATGTCAGGTAATGGCCCAACTTCACTCTTCTGAATGTGGATATCCAGTTGTCCCAACATTTGTTGAAAAGTTTCCCCATTGAATGGTCTTGGCACCACTTCGAAAATCCATTGACTGTACTTGTAAGGGTTTGTGTTTGAATTCTCAATTCTGTCCTATTGGTTTATACGTCTGTCCTTATGCCAGCACCCACCATCTCTTGATTATTGTGGCATTGTAGTAAGTTTTAATGTCTGGAAGTGTCAGTCCTTCCAACTTTGTTCTTTTTCAAGATTGTTTTGGCTATTCTGGGTCCCTTGCTTGTCAGGTAATGCAAAAAAGACAGGTGGGATTTTGATAGGGATTGTATTGAATCTGTAGATCAGTAGGGAGAGTACCGCCAACTCAACAATATGAGGTTTTTCAATCCATGAATATCAGAACAGGGGATGTCATTTCATTTATTTAGGACTTTTACACTATCCTTTAACAATGTTTTGTAGTTTTCGGTGTATTACTCTTGAACTTTGTTAAATATATTACTCAGTATTTTATTCTTGTTAATGCTATTGTGGATTGAGTTGTTTTAATTTCATTTTTAGGTGTTTATTCCAAGTGTATACAAATACAATCTATTTTTGTGTGTTGATTTTGTATCCTACAATGTTACTGAACTTGTTTATTAGTTCAAATTTTTTAATGAATTTCTTCAGACTTTCTGTATGTATAAGATTATGTCATCTCTGTATAGAGATCGGTTTAGTTTGTCCTTTCTAACCTGGATGCTTTTTAATTCTTTTTCTTGCCTAATTGTCCTGGTTAGGTTAAAACCTCCAGTAAAATGTTGAATAGAAGTGGTGAGAGCAGACATCTTGTTAGGGAAAAACTTTTCAGACTATCACCATTAAATATTATATTGGCTATGGGTTTTATGTAGATACCCTCTATCATGTTGAGGAAGTTCCCTTCTATTCCTAGTTTATTCAGTTCTTTTATTTTGAAAGGGTGTTGGAATTTGTCAGATGTTTTCTAGTGAGATGGTCATAAGGTCATTGTCCTTTATTCTCTCTCTATATATGCTTTATTTAATTGATTTTCGTATGTTGGTAATCTTTTTTATATGTTACTTTTTGTTCATTTTAAAATTGAGTTTCTCACTTAAAAGATATATTACTAAATGGAAGAAGCCAGTCTGAAAAGGCTACAAACTATACAATTCCAACCAAATGACATTCTGGAAAAGGCACAACTACAGAAACAATGAAAAGATCGTGGTTTCCAGGGTTCTGGGGAGAGGCAGGGAGGGAAGAATGAATAGATGGAGCACAATTTTTAAGGCAATGAAATTATTCTGTATGATACTATAGTGGGGGCTCTATGTCATTATGCATTTGTTAAAACCCATAGAATGTACATCAAGAGTGAACCCTAATGTAAACTGTGGACTTTGGTTGATAATAATGTGCCCATGTTGGTTCATCGATTGTACCAAATATACCACACTGATGAGGGATGTTGAGGGTAGAGGAGTATATACCTGTGGGTGGGGAGGGCTGTGTGTGAACTCTCTGTATTTTCTGTTCAATTCTGTTGTGAACCTGAAACTGCTCTAAAAGAATAGTCTTTAAAAAAAAAAAGACGCCAACAACAAAAAAAATTGAGTTTCTCTGTGGATTTTGTTTTTTTTATATTTGCTGGATTTATTTTCTTTTTTTTTTTTATTTGAGTCATAAAAAGAAAAAAAATTCTTTGCTTTATTTAAGAATTTGCTCCAAACAGTAAAAAGAGCTAAATTATAGAGAATTACTATATGCAACTTGTCAGGAACATCTAAAACACCTGTATCATAATTCCAACAAGTGATGGCTTTCATAAGTCTTATCCAAACTGCATAAAATTAATAAAAATAAATTGTAAAAGGAAGTAGAAGATCCATTTTTAAAAATAACTTTTAGAGCTCTTTAATCTTTGCTGGTGTTTTAAAAACATTGTTTTGTATTGCTGTTTTTGCTGTTGGCTGTCACATAATGATACCTGTTGACTGTAATTTTTAACCTATTTTTTCCATGTCTTCTTATGTACGTGTGTGTGTGTGTGTATGTGTATATATATATATATACACATACACACACACATATATATATATTTATTGACGTATAGTCAGTTTGTAATGTTGTGTCAATTTCTGGTGTACAGCACAATATTTCAGTCATATAGGAACATACATGTATTCCTTGTTCGTATTCTTTTTAACCATAAGTTACAACAAGATATCGAATACAGTTCCCTGTTCTATACAGTATAAACTTGTTTATCTATTTTATAGGTAGTAGTTATTATCTGCAAATCTCAAATTCCCAATTTATCCCTTCCCACCCCCTTTTCCACCGATAACCGTAAGTTTGCTTTCTATATCTCTGAGTCTGTTTCTTGTTTTGTAAATAAGTTTGTCTTTTTTTTTTAGATTCCACATAAAAGTGATATCATATGGTATTTTTCTTTCTCTTTCTGGCTTACTTCACTTAGAATTACATTCCCCAGGTCCATCCATATTGCTGCAAATGACATTATTTTATTATTTTTATGACTGAGTAGTATTCCATTGTATAAATATACCATAGCTTCTTTATACAGTCATCTGTTGTTGGACATTTGATTGTTTCTGTGTCTTGGCTATGGTTAATAGTGCTGCTATGAAATTGGGTGCATGTACCTTTTTGAATTAAGGTTCCCTCTGGGTATATGCCCAGGAATGGAATTGCTGATCATATGATAAGTCTATTTTTAGTCTTTTGATGACTCTCCATACTGTTTTCTATAATGTCTACCAAACTACATTCTCACCTTTCACCTCCTCTTCCCTTTTCTCCACAGCCTCTCCAGCATTTATCGTTGGTGGAATTTCAAATGATGGCCGTTCTGACTAGTGTGAGGTGATACTTCATTGTAGTTTTGATTTGCATTTCTCTGATAATTAGTGCTATTGAGCATTTTTTCATGTGCCTATTGGCCATTTGTATGTCTTCATTGGAGAATTGCTTCTTTAGGTCTTCTGCCCATTTATGGATTGGGTTGTTTGTTTTTTTCTTGTTAATTTGTATGAGCTGTTTATATATTCTGGAAATTAAGACCTTGTCTATCTCATCTTTTTTGCAAATATTTTCTCCCATTTCGTAGGTTGTCATTTTGTTTTGCTTATGGTTTCCTTTACTGTGCAAAAGCTTTTAAGTTTAATTAGGTCCCATTTGTTTATTTTTGCTTTTATTTCTGTTGCCTGGGTAGACTGCCCTAAGAGATAATTGCTAAAGATTTATGTCAAATAATGTTTTGCCTATATTTTCTTCTAAGAACTTTATAGTGTGTAGGATTTCTTTATATCTTCTCTTGGTGTTATTTCACTCTTAATGATGTCCTTTAATGAGCAAAAGTTCCTAATTTTAATATAACCCAGTTAACCTTTTTTCTTTATTGTTAACACATTTTCTGTCTTATTTAAGAAATCTTTGTCTACTCCAATGTTATGAAGATATTATCCTCTGTTGTTTTTTTTCTGAAAGGTTTACTGTTTTACTTTTGACATTTAGATCTGTTATCCACCTGGAATTGATTTTTAGGTGTCAGAGTGAGGACATAATTACTTTTAGTTCCATATGGATATCCACTTGATTTTTCCTTACTGGACTGTCATCTTTTATTCATGAATTAGGTGGCCACACATATGTGGGTGTGTTTCTGGGCTCTCTGTTTTGTTCCAGTAGTACTGAAAAAAATTTTTTTAACTTTTTATACGTTGAGTTCACTTTCTGTATTATTTCATGGCTACCCTTCCCAGCTTAAAACTGTGTGTCATAATTTAAAAAATTAAGGTGAAACTGACATAATATAAAATTAATCATTTTAAAGTGAATGATCCAGTGGCATTTAGTGCATTTACAGTGTTATGCAACAACTACCCCTTCCAAAACATTTTCATCACTTGAAAACAAAAGTCAATACCCTTTAAGTAGATACTCCCTATTTTTCCTTTACCCTCTGCTTCTGACAACTATCAGTATGATTTCTGTCTCCATGGATTTACTCTATGGATTCATTGTGGATATTTCATATAAATTGAATTATAGAAAGTGTTACTTTTTGTGTCTGGCTTCTTTCATGTAGCTCAGTGTTTTGTACTTTTATCTGCATTGTAGCATGTATCATTATATTAGTTTTTGTTTATGCTTGTACAAATATTACACTGCCTTAATTCGCAGAGTTTTATAATAGGCTTTGTTATCTGCTAGTTCTCTAATTTTATTCTTTTTCAAGATTGCCTTGACTATTATTTTATATTTGTATTTTGTCCTTTGTGTTTTCCTACAAATTTTAGAATCAGCTTGTCTATTATACAAACAAACAAGCAAAAAACCCCAAACAAACACAGGGAAATACATACAAGATCTTATGTTAGCTCACAGAGAAAAAAATGTGACAGTGAATATATATATGTTCATGTATAATTGAAAAATTGGCCTCTACACTGGAATTTGACACAACATTGTAAAATTATTATAAATCAATAAAAAATGTTAAAAAAAAAACAAAAAAACAAACAAAAACACCTGGCCAAATTTTAACTGGGATTGCATAGAATTTATAGACCTGGTTGGGGAGAAATGACAATTTCACATTTTTAACAATTCCAATTTATGAATATGGTATATCCCTCTATTTTGGTGTAAGAGTCTTGCATGTTTTTTTTTTTTCTAATTTGATTTTCTTTGCTTATTGGTATATCATAAATATCTTTCTTTACCAGTAAATATAGCTCAAACTCATGCTTCTTAAATAGCTTCACAGTGTTTCATAGAATGTTTATAATGTAATTTACTTAATTATTCTCCTATTTACAGATATATTGACAGATATATTGGCAGATATTTCCACTGTTTCTCTATTATACAGTATTCTACAGAGAACACTTTCATATTTTTTCTTTTTTTCACTTGTTTAATTTTTTAATTGAAGTGTAGTTGGTTTACAATATTGTGTTAGTTTCAGGTGTACAGCAAAGTGATTCAGTTATATACATATATATATTCTTTTTCAGGTTTTTTTCCATTATAGGTTATTACAAGACATTGAATATAGTTCCCTGTGCTATACAGTAGGTCCTTGTTGTTTATCTATTTTATATATAGTTGTGTGAATCTGTTAGTCCCAAACTCCTAATCTATCCCTCCACCTTGTTTCCTCTTTGATAACCATAATTTTGTTTTCTATGTCTGTGAGTCTATTTGTGTTTTGTAAATAAGTTCATTTGTATCATTTTTTAAAATTCCATATAAAAATGATATCATAAGATATTTGTCTTTCTCTGTCTGAATTACTTCACTTAATATGGTAAATCTCTAGGTCCAGCCATCCCATTCTTTTTTATGGCTGAGTAATATTCCATTGTGTGTGTGTGTGTGTGTGTGTGTGTGTGTGTGTGTGTGTGTGTCTATAACTTTATCCATTCATCTGTCTGTGGACATTTGTGTTGCTTCCATGTTTCGGCTATTGTAAATAGTGCTGCTGTGAACACTGGGGTGCATGTATGTTTAAAAAAACTTGTGTGTCTATAAAAAACTTATTGCTAGGTATTTGACATTTTTGATGCTGTTATAAATAGCATCGTTTCTTGAATTTCATATTTTATTTGCTGTTGCTGGCATATAGAGGTAGAATTGACTTTTAAGGTAATTGACTTGTACCCAGCCACCTTGCTATATTTAGTTTTTAATTCTAATACTTTACTTGCAAATTTCTTTAGATTTGGTATATCACAATCATTTGGTGACTATTACAACTTAATCATTTAAATGCTTTTGCTTTTCAATCCTTTTGCTCTTAAAAACAAATTAATTAATTTCAATTCTTTTGCTTTTTAAAACTAATTAATTAATTTAGTTTATTGCATTGGCACTGTTGAATATTTCTAGCTGGTATGCTTATTCATTCCTGATCTCAGAAGGGATTCTTTCTCCATGCTTCTATCAGCTATGATGTCTATAATGAATTTTTTTGTATATTCTTCTTATCAGATTAAGGTAATTATTTTCTATTAGTAATTTGCTAACAGATTTTACTTATGGATGTGTATTACATTTTTTATCAACATCTTTTTCTTCAACTATCAAGGTGATCATATGACTTTATTTTATTTGACTAATGTCATAAATTACCTTGATTGAGTCTTGCTTACTTTTATTTTATTTTATTTTTTGTGGTAAAAGTCACATAGCATCTAATTAATCATTTTAAAGTGTACAATTCAGTAATACTTAGTGTATTCATAATGTTGTGCAACCATCAACTCTCTCCAGTTTTAAAATCTTTTCATGACTCCATACAAATACCCTGTCCACATTAAAATAATTATTCTCCATTTTCCTCTCTTGTTCCAACCCTTGATAACCTCTAATCTACTTTCTATCTCTATGGATTTTCCTATTCTGCACGTGTCATATAAAAGGAATCATACAAAATGTGACCTTTTGTGTCTGGCTTCCTTCACTTACTATGTTTTTGAGGTTCATCCAAGTTGTAGCATGTATAAGTACTTTTTTTCTTAAAATTGAATTCCATTATATGGATATATCACATTTTGTTTATCCAGTCATCTATTGATAGACATTTGGGTTTCACTTTTTGGCTATTGTAAATAATGCTTCTAAAAACACTCATGTACATGTTTCTGTGTGGAAATATATTTTTGTTTATTCTGGATATATACCTAGGAGTAGAATTGCTGGTTCATATTATAATTCTGTATTTAAGTTTTTGGGATCCTATCTATACACACTAAAAAGAAAATACGTATTACAAACAATTTGATTCCAATTAATCTGAAAATCTGGATAAAATAAACAACTTTCTTGAAAAACATGAATAATCTCTAACCAAGTATTTTTATTTCATTTTTCTCCTGTCTGAATTTGTTGATTGTATTTTTTTTTATAATTTCAGTTATTCTAGAGATTACAACATACATATTCACTTAATATAGTATAACAAATTATTGCTTTTATCATTTTTCTAATGCTCGAATCTCTGGTAAATAACATTTCATATGTGTTGGCATAACTTGTTGCTGGAAGAATTAGGTGTGTCTTTTGTGACTCCATGGAGAAGGGACTCTTGGGAGCTTGCACCTGGTTTCCTCTGGACTTGCCTCAGATACCATTTCCCTTTGCTTATTTTGTTTTGAATCCTTTTTCTGTAATAAATTATTGCCATGATTATGACTGTAAGTTCAGTCGTTTGGTCCTTCATGCAAATCTTTCAACTTGGAAGTGGTCTTAGGGACCCACAACACAGATGCTGAGACTGATGATGGCACACAAGATCCAGAGGGTATAAAAGGAATTATTATTTACATAATAAAGCTTTCTAGGGAGAGCAGGGCAAACTGCCACTAGGTCCAAAAATGACTTGTGAGAACAAGGAGAGGAAAAGTGACTGTTCTTTGGCTTTTACTGCAGTTAGGGGGTTGGACTGAAGTGAGGGATCTCTTGTGTGGGCCAGGGCTTGTGTATTTTAATTCCCACCTATACCAAAGGAGGAAGCTCACTGCATTGTTATCAGCTTTCTTAATGGTGTTTGAATATCAAAGATGGGAGTGAGACTGTTACAATTCAACTTTGATATTTGACAACTGAAATGTTTAGTGTTTCATACTGTTGAATTTTAACTTCTTTAAGCCATATAGCTTTTTTTGAGGCCTGCAGCCTGGGGCCTGGAGCTTTAAGGGAGTTAAAGTTCTATTGAATGCCTTGTTCAAGAGCCCGTTATTGTACACTTTGATAATTGAAATGAGTGTCTTTGAGCACTATAAATAATATTTGGAATACCAAATGTGGTAAAAAGTGCCTTGTAGTGTATCTTTAGTGTGTGCAGAGATGTGTGTGAACATGTCATATATATTGGCTATCAGTAAGGCACAAGATTCTGAGCGTTCTTTACCTCTAAATGGGCAACCTTCAATGATAATTATTTCTACTATTTGCGATGACCTAAGGGTCTATAAAAATTTGTAAATGGGAAACTTGTTGACTGAGGCATCCAGTGCTAAATTGTAGTTGAATTCCTAAAGTTTGGCCAGTTTTGCTGACCTGTGGGTTCCATCCCTCATCAGAATGTCCTATCAAGGGATGAAAAGCAGCAGTTTTCCAACGAATTCTATCATGTGTGATGCTGGTACTACTGTCTGTGAAGTATTTGTATTCCCTTTGCTGTTGACTGAGAGATAAGTGAACTTCTCTAGTGCTGTGGCATCTGTCAAGGGGCTGAAGACAGGTGAGGCCACCCCTCCTGAAAATGGGGTATGCCAGGGGGCCCAGGTTTGGTTCTATCTTGTTGGTACTATTTCTTTTTAAGCATGAAGGCCCCAGTGGCCAGGCTGAGTTTGTAGGTGCTGCTTCCATGACCTGATGGATAATGGGCAGCTAGGTTTGGAGCATCACTGGGTCAGGGTCTGTAAGATGCTTTGTTTCTAAGAAAGCCAAGCAATGAGCCAATAGTTGCCTAATACCATGAAATGTGGGGTTGAGAACAGTTTCTTGTGTAAAAAACCCATGGACATTTTATGGCCATTATGGGTGGTCCAGAGCTCTAGGATCTTTAAGGGTAGGTTATTAAATCCTCTTATGGTAGACAGAATAATGGCCCCCAAAATATCCATGTTCAAACCCCTGGAACCTGTGAATATGTTACCTTACATGGCAAAGGGATTTTGCAGATGTAATTAAGTTGAAGACTTAATTGGTATGGGGAGATTATCCTGGATTATCTGGCTGGGTCCAGCCTAATCATAGGCGTCCTTAAGACTAGGAGAACTTTCCTGACTGTAATCAGAGGGCGATTTAATTGTGAAAGAGTGGTCAGAGAGGTGCAGTGTTGCTAGCTTTGAAGCTGGAGAAAAGGGCCATGGGCTAAGGAATGTAGGCAGTTTCCAGAAGCTGTAAAAGTCAAGTAAATGGATACTTCCCTAGAGCCTCCAGAAAGAAATTTAGCCCCACTGACTGCTTGATTTTAGCCTAGTAAGAACTATGTTGGGCTTCTGACTTGCAGAATTGTAAGATAATAAATTTATGTTGTTTTAAGCCACCAAATTTGTGATCTTTTGTTACAAGAGTAACATAATAGAACACTAATACACCTCTACAGTGAATTCGTCTCTATCATATTGTAATTTGGACAGATTTTAGAGCCTTTTGTTGTAGGGAGTTTTATTCTAAACAAGCCAATTTGTGATCAACAGCATAAATAAGCTTGAGTCAAATTTGTCAGTGAGAAATACGTTGCTTCCAGAACCCCAAAAGGCCTAAAAGATGTTGGGTTTGTTTAACATTGTGAGTGCTTAGAGGATTAATAGCTATTTCTTGACAGTGTAGGGAAGGAGGCATACCTATTTGCTCTTTGTCCTCTATTTTATTATTTCTAAAATCCCCTAGGATTATAGGGAGTATCTTGTTTAAATTTAGTGGGATTGCTATGTATCACTATAATTTGAGCCTCAGTTTCAGTTAAGGCCATGGAGATTTGCCAATTGGTGTATTTCAGTAGATGTTAATGTTAATTCAGAATCTATGTTGTAGAGACACAAAACCCAATTGGCACCTCAATTCATAGAACAAAAAGAAAAACTTTTTGTTGTATAAATTCTTTTAGTAAATTTTCAATTCCCCATTGGATTAGATTGTGAACCTCTGTTCCAGATTTTTGTTTCTTCCCTTTGTAACGGTGAATGGGTGTGTTTCCTAGATATATTTTGGGGTCAGATTGGTGGCTCTCCACTCTGCTCCTATTTAGAACTTTCTTCTTCTAGAGATTCTTAAATCTGTATCACCAGAATTATGGACCTATTCCATGACAATGGTAGTTTCACTGGGTTTAAGAATCTGGGGTTTAACTCAAGTTTGAAATAACTCCTTGACTGTGCCACAGAGTGCCATGACTGTGCCAGAGTGCCCCTGTAAACCCAAGGATTAAGATCTTTTTTATTTTTGAAACAAAGGCCTAACTGGCAGTGGCAACAGAAGTGGTATTTAAGGCGTAGAGCCTAGTTAACCATGTTTTTAGGAGGGTGGACCTCAGCATACTATACAATGATTAGTCTTCCTTCACACAAATGATGACTTGGGCATTGTATTGCATAATATATCAGTCTTTTCCCTGAGTGTTCTATAGAACAGGGACTGACACCTGGTTGAGACACACAAGCATTGGTTACAGGGTAATTTCCTTGAGTCTAATGATAGTCGTGGCTTATGCTGGAGTTGAGACACAATCCAATAGGAGACACACAAATAGGTTCTGGTCAAGGTATATGACCCAGGGCCACTTTAAGGAGAAACCTGCTCTCATAGTCCTGTCTCTAAATGCCAGTTATTGAAGCTCCCAACTTAGGTTAGATCTCTAATGGAAGCTTAATAGAAATCAGCAAATGCAACACAAAACAACATAGCTTCAAGTCTAAGCTCTCAAGCAGGCAGCAGCACAGCTCAAAGAGTTTGTTAGCTAGCAGACAGCAGTTTAAAGTGCATGCACATTAGCAGTCAGCAGGTCTAGTTAGCAAGGGAAGAAAGACTCCCTCAGTGGCAGTGATCTTCATCTGAACATTCTACTTATAGCACCAATTGTGTTATAGTTGCCCTGTGGGAGGGAGGATCAACCCCCTTCACCACACATTTCATTCAGATGTTGCGATTGATTTTACCACACATGAACCAAGAGTATAACAAAGGATTCATTATTCATGTAATGAGGCTTTCTGGAAGAGAACAGGGCAGGGTCCCAAGCATGTCCAAGAATAGATTGAGAGAGCGAGGAGGAGATACTGGCTTTAGCTCTATTATGGAAAGAGGTTGTGGATGGGGTGAGAGTAGCTATACACAGGCCAGGGCTTGTGTGGTTTGGAATTTCCTACCAGTGCCTAAGTGGAGAGCATGCAGATTTTCTTATTGGCTTGCCCATTTGTGGGGCAAGAAAGTTAGCAGGAGGGGTAAGGTTTAAGCTGCCAAAAAATGGAGTCAGACTATTTTTCCAGTGGCTCTTTGATCAGTTTTAGAAAATCCTCCATCATTATCTCTTCAAATATTGCTACTGCCCCATTTTCTCTCTCCTATTCTTCTAGAACTCTGATTACATATATGTTAGATCTTTTGACTGTGTCCCATATGTTTCTGTGTTCCGTTTATTCTCTCCCTTTGTCTTCATGTTCTCTCTACTCCCCAGCAGTCTTTTTTCTTTTTGTGCTTCAGTTTGGATATTTTCTATTGATATCTTTTTGAGTTTACTTCCTGTCTTTGGCTAGGTCAGTCTATTTTAGACACATCCATTGAGTTCTTAATTTCATATATTTTACTTTCAGTTTTAGAATATCTATTTGATTCTTTATATAAATTTCACTTATGTGTTGAAATTTTGTATCTTTTCATCTCATTGCCCATCTTTTTCTTTCTTTCATTTAATATATGAATCATTTAAAGTCCTTGTCTGCTAACTCCAATATCTGAATCACCTATGGGTCTGCTTTTATTGGTTATCAGTCAAGTGGTTCTGTCTTCATATACCTAGTAATTTTTATTTAATGTCAGATGTTTTATATAAACACACACACACAAACACACACACACACATACACACATGTGTGCGCACCCCCCTCCCTCAACAACAACTGTAGAGGCTTCAGATAATGGAATCTTTTACCAGAGAAGCAAGATTCTTAGAAGGTAGAATGGTAACCTTGTAAGTCAACTATACTTTAATTTAAAATGAATGGTTCTCTGCTTTCTGGAATTTTGTTCCTGATATTCCTTATTGCCTTTGCAGCTTTTTGATGCCTTTAAATATATGCTTTTCATAATTTATCCAAATTTTAGTTGTTATTAAAGGGTGATGTTTACCTGCTTCAGACTGTTTCATCCTGCATGGAAACATAAGTGTTCAGAGGCCCATATTAAAAGATGAAGTTTTTTGGAGGGCTATGGAACAAACTTTTGAAGACCATTAAACTAGAAAGTTATTAAACAGACAATACTGCAGTGAGGTAAGTGTTCTGGCATGTTTAAGAAAGAAAGTGCTACCTAAACTGGGGTTAAATAAACTAGATTTGGGGAGTCAGGGGACACTTTCTGGAGGCAGTGTTGTCTAGGATGATAACCTAAAGGTTGAGCAGGAGTTAGTCAGGCATAGTTGAGGGTAGATTTTTTGAAAATATTTATAATCTCTTACCTTAGTTAGCAGACTGCATCTGGCCTATACCTCAGACTTTCCTGATAGTCAGTCCTGAGCACTTGGAAACTGTATACCATGCTTTCTGGCATTCTGAGGTCTGGATGTGCCCATTTCACACTTCCTATCTGCCCTTCACAGTTGACTCACCTTTCCTAAAATCTTTATTATCCCACATAAATTTAGTTGCTAGATTCTTGGAAACAGTATATTTACTATTTTTTTATTTTATAGTACACCATTTTTACGTTGAAGTATTGTTGATTTATAATATTGTGTTAGTTTCTGGGGTTCAGCAAAGTGATTTAGAATATATGGATATGTACATATATATTCTTTTTCAGATTCTTTTCCGTTATAAGTTATTATAAGATATTAAATATAGTTGCCTGTGCTATACAGTAGGTCCTTGTTGTTTATCTATTTTATATATAGTGGTGTATATCTGTTAATGCCAAACTCCTAATATATCCCTTTCTCCCCATAACCATAAGTTTGTCTTCTATGGCTGTGAATCTGTTTCTGTTTTGAAAGTAAGTTCATTTGTGTCATTTTTTTAGATTCCATATGTAAGTGATATCATATGATATTAGTCTTTGTCTGACTTATACTTCACTTAGTATGATAATCTCTAGTCCATCCATGTTGTTGCAAATAGCATTATTATGGCTGAGTAGTATTTCATTGTGTACACACACACACACACACACACACTCACACTCACACACTACATCTTTATCCATTCATCTGTCGAAGGACTCTTAGGTTGGTTGCTTCCATGTCTTGGCTATTGTAAATAGTGCTGCTGTGAACATTGGGGTGCAGGTGTCTTTTAGAATTAGAGCTTTCATCTTTCCTGGATATATACTCAGGAGTGGGATTATATACTCAGTAGGATTATGGTAATGCTATTTTAGATTTTTAAGGAACCTCCATACTGTGCTCCATAGTGGCTGCACCAGTATACGTTCCCTTTCTCCATACCCTCTCCAGCATGTATTATTTGTAGACTTTTTGATGATAGTCATTCTGACTGGTGAGGTGATACCTCATTGTAGTTTTGATTTGCATTTCTCTAATAATTACTGATGTTGAACGTCTTTTCATGTGCCTGTTGGCCATCTGTATATCTTCTTTGGAGAAATGTCTATTTAGATCTTTTGCCCATTTTTTGATTGTGGTTTTTTTTTGATATTGAGCTATATGAATTGTTGTATATTTTGGAAATTAAGCCCTTGTCAGTTGCATTATTTGCAAATATTTTCTCCTAGTGCGTAGGTTGTCATTTCATTTTGTTTATGGTTTCCTTTGTTGTGTAAAAGCTTTTAAATTTGATTAGGTCCCACTTGTTTATTTTTGCTTTTATTTCTTTTGCCTTGGGAGATTGACCTACAAACACATTGCTGTGATTTATGTCAGAGAATATTTTGCTTATGTTCTCTTCTAGGAGTTTTATGATGCCATGTCTTACATTTTTTGAGTTTATTTTTGTGTATAGTGTGAGTGTTCTAACTTCATTGATTTACATGTGGCTGTCCAGCTTTCTCAGCACTACTTGCTGAAGAGACTGTCTCTTCTCCATTTTGTATTCTTGCCTCCTTTGTTGAAGATTAATTCACCATAGGTATGTGGGTTTATTTCTAGGCTCTCTGTTCTGTTACATTGATCAATATATCTGTTTTTGTGCCAATACCACATTGTTTTGATTACTGTAGTTTTTGTGGTATTGTCTGAAGTCTAGGAGGGTTATACCTCCAGCTTTATTCTTTTTCCTCAGGATTCCTTTGGCAATTCTGGGTCTTTTGTAGCTTTTGTAAATTTTAGGATTATTGTTCTTAGTTCTGTGAAAAAGTCCTGGGTAATTTGATAGGGGTCACCTTAAATCTGTAAATTGCTTTGGATAGTGTGCCCATTTAAACAATATTAATTCTTCCAATCCAAGAGTGCAGGATATCCTTCCATTTCTTTGAATCATCTTCAGTTTTCTTTATCGATGTTTTATATTCTCAGCATGGTCAGGTTTATTCCTAAGTATTTAATTTTTTAATGAGATTTTAAAAGGATTTTTTTCCTTTCCTTTTCTGATACTTCATTGTTAATGTAAAAAAGTGCAGCTGATTTCTGTATGTTAATCTCGTATCCTGCTACCTTGCTGAGTTCATTTATTAGTTCAGTAGTTTTTGTGTGGAATCTCATCTGAGTATAATGACACTTTTATCTCTTCTCTTCTAATTTGGATATCTTTTATTTCTCTTTCTTGTCTGATTGCTGTGGCTAAGACTTCCAATACTATGTTGAATAGAAGTGGTGAGAATGGGTCTCCTTGTCATGTTCCAGTTTTTAACAGGAAGGCTTTGAAATTTTCACTGTTGAGTATTATGTTGGCTTTGAGTTTGTCATGAATAGCTTTTATTATGCTAAGATATGTTTCCTCTCTACACACTTTGGTGAGAGTTTTTATCATGAATGGATGTTGAATTTTATCAAATGCTTTTTCTGCATCTATTGAGGTAATCATATGGTTTTTGTCTTTTTTTGTTGTTGTTGATGTGGTGTATTACATTGATTGATTTGTGTATGTTGAACCGTCCTTGTGTCACTGGGATGAATCCAAGTTGGCCATGGTATATGATCCTTTTTATGTTGTTGGATTCAATTTACTAATATTCTGTTGAGGATTTTTGCATCTATATTCATCAAAGATAAAATTGGCCTGTTATTTTCTTTTTTGGTAGTGTGTTTGATTTTGGTATCAGGGTGATGGTGGCTTCACAGAATGACTTTGGGAGCGTTTCTTCATCTTCAGTCTTTTGGAAGAGTTTGAGAAGGATTGTTGTAAGTTCTTCTTTGTATCCTATCAAATCCATACAAAGAAGGATTTGATAGGATTCCCCAGTGAAGCCATCTGGTCCTTGACTTTTGTTTATAGGGAGTTTTTTGTTTTAACTAAGATTCTATTTTACTTTTAGTGTTCGATCTGTTCAAATTATCTGTTTCTTCTTAATTCAGTTTTGGTGGGCTGTATGTTTCTAGAAACTTGTGTATTTCTTCTTGTGTATATACTTGTGTATTTGTCCAATTTGGTGGCATATAATTGTTCATAGTATTCTGTTATGGTTTTTGTATTTCTGTGCTATTCATTGTAATTTCTCATCTTTCATTTCTTGTTTTATTTTTTTGGGTTGTTTCTCCTTTCTTCTTGGTGAGCCTGGCCAGAAGTTTGTCAATTTTGTTTATCTTTTTAAAAAACCAGCTGTTGGTTTCACTTATTTTTTTCTATTGTTTTTTTCTTAATCTCTATTTTATTATTTCCCCTCTGATCTTTATTATTTCCTTCCTTCCACTGACTTTGGGTTTTGTTTGTTCTTCTTTTTCTAATTCTTTTAGGTAGTAGGTTATGTTATTTATTTTCAGTTTTTCTTGTGTTTCTGAGTAAGGCGTGTATTGCTGTGAACTTCCCTCAGGACTGCTTTTGCTGCCTCCTATAGATTTTGTATGGTTGTATTTTCATTGTCATTTGTCTCAAGGTATTTTAAAATTTCCTCTTTGATTTCATTGTTGACCTATTGGTTTATTAGTAGCATGTTGTTTAGTCTCCATGTAATCATTTTTTTCTTATTTCTCTTTCTGTGGTTGATTTCAGGTTTCATGCTGTGTGGTCAGAGAAGATGCTTGAAATAATTTCTATTCTCTTAAATTTGTTGAGACTTCTTTTGTATCTGAGTATGTGGTCTTCCCTAGAGGATGGCTCTGTGTGCACATGAAAAGAATGTATATTGTGTTTTGGGGGGATGTAATGTCCTAAAAATGTCAACTAAGTCTACTCTTTTGCATCATTTAGGATCTCTCTTGGCTTATTGATTTTCTGTCTGGAAGATCTGTCCATTGATGTTAGTGGTGTGTTAAAGTCCCCTACTATTATTGTATTCCTAGCAGTTTCTCCCTTGTCTGTTAGTATTTGTTTTATATATTTAGGTGCTCCTATATTGGGTATATATATATGTTAACAAATGTAATATCCTCTTCCTGTATTTATCCGTTTATTATTATATAGTGTCCTGCTTATCTTTCTTTACAGCCTTTGTTTTAAAGTCTATTTTTCCTGATATGTGTATTGCTACCCCTGTTTTCTTGTCATTTCCATTTGCAGGAAATATCTTTTCCATCCCCTCACTTTAAATCTATATGTTTCTTTCGCCCTAAAGTGGGTCTCTTGTAGGCAGCATATTATATTGGAAATAGTGCATTTCAAATTGGATATGCCAGTGGATTCAACTTTGGGTTCTAATTCCACCAGCCTAGTGTAGCATAATTCTAAAGGAAATTTACTTCCCAGTGGAGTAGTTCCCTTTTGTAGGACACTGGGATGAGGAGAGGAAAGGTTTGCTAAGGTCCTTTACCTGACTTTTGCTGTGTCAGAGAGGATGCAGCTTCTTTCAGAAGTCTAAGAGGGTGAAAAGTGTTCTCACAGTCCTTGAAGCTATGAAGTAGAACATGGTACCTGGGAAGTTTTGATTGTTAGTCCATTTTTCTGTATCTTCAGGTACTTACGTTCAGCTTCCCATCCTTACAAGTTAACTGGGATGGCCATAAGTAAAACTATTAAGTCATTGGAAACTTTGATGCTGCAAATCTCCCTTCTATACTCCTTTCTCTTTTCAGTTTTACTCTTTCATCATAGAGATCAAAGAGAGGAACAATAGCTGTATTTACAATCATGTCACCTCACAACACTGATAAAGCATTTTCATGTATACTTTTTTACTTTATACTCATCTTGTGAGGTAAAAGCCTGGCATTTTTTCTAGTGCAAAACAGTTCATAGAAGGTAGTGGACTCCTTAAGGGACAATGGTGGCTTTTTCTTTGTATCCTTAGTAGGCTCAAAGTGATCTGTTGGAGTCCAGAATATTTTAGACCCCATTTGGAACAGATGTACTTTCATTGTAGTTTCTCTTATTCTGTTATTCCACAGCTCAGTGTTTATAATGCATCTCTCACTGCTTTAGATCAAAATTTGATCTGCTCTCAGTTTATGAAATTGAATAGGCTGGCTCAACCAGGACTATCAGAGATCTGTTCCCAGAAACTACTTGGTGAGAAGACTGTCTATAGATTTAAACCATCCTATATTTGTTGACCTTTCTATTGCAATTGTATACAATTTTAGCAGTGTGGATCAACTAGGTGTTAACTGTCCATTTGTTTCTGTAGGAGAATGTATTTGACTTTAAAACAAACTAATGAGTTTGTAAATTTTAAAGTAACCGTAATTAAGGTTTTTTTTTGGTAAATATCTTGATTTCTAATGGGGATAAAACAACCTTTTGTCTAAGTCAGCTTGGATACAGAGAAGGCTAAGGGAATTATGGTACTCTCAACACTATGTTAGGGTTGAAAAGGAGGAAGCAGAGGAACCGTAGTGTCTAATACACCCATACGACCTCAGCTTGGCTGATGTGCAGGTCACTTCTCAGGGTCCATGTGGTGTGGATTATCTGAATATGGGAGAGATATATTTCCTGGGCCTTGAGACCACTGAGCCAGAGAAGTAAAAATGGGCTTACATAGAGGAAGAAGTAAATGGAAAAAGCAAGATAAAATTATAACATAAGGATTTTCAAAATTTTAATAAACCATTCATAACTTGATTTTAATGGCTATCTGATAGTCCAATGGGCAGATATACCATAATTCCATTTTGCTTAGGGGCAATAAGTATAATGGTTAAGAACACAAACTGTGGATTATTTGTGTTTTAATCCTGGTTCTACCACCTTTTAGCTGTTTGTATGACCTTGGACAATTTAATTTAGGTATGTCAACTTCTCCATTTATACCTATTGTATTATTTAAGGCTGTCAACTTTAATAATATACTAGCTAGTTATTTTACTAGCCAAAGTGAGTTTATTTGGGAATAGCCAGATTACATTTCAGGATATGTAAACTATGGTGGACCACTGGCAGATCCAGAGAACAAGGAAGAGGAATTTGCTTTTGTAGGAAAGTGGGGGTTTTGGGGGGAGCTGTAATAACCAAAGAATCCGTTGGAAGAAGCTAGAAGTCTAAAGTATGGAGGCTTCTCATTGGTTGGACTGCTACAATCTCTGGCTGAATTGTCTTCTGGTGGAAAGTAGTTTTCTTTTTCCTCCTGGATGGTAAAGTAAGCAACAACTTCTGTCAGAGATTAAGTGTACCTCTCCTCCTGTTTAGAGTAATTGATGAGGATCATGAGAGCTTCCCCTAAGGCCTGTTCAGACTTTAATTTTAGTTGAGATTTCTTTAATTTTAGTTGAGATTTCTTTAATTCCACAAGGCCTACAACAATTTATAAGGTAATATTATTGTTTTACACATACATGCCTGAATCTCTGAGAGGCTAAGTAACTAATAAAATCATCAGAGTGGAGATTCAAACACTGCAAGTGTAGTACCTATGTCTGTATTCTTTACCACTACTCCATTTTGAATATTGAAAGTTGTTAGTCAAGGTATACTCTTATTGGATATAATTTTAAATACATAATCCATTGATCAGACAGTACTGTTGCATTCAGCTGAGAGATACATCCCTAGGGGTAGTCTTGCCCTAAAAAGTTTTGCCGGGAGGTGAAGATTAAAGAGGAAACCTGGAACCTCATTTGGAGTTTAAGGTGTTAGCCTTGCCCATTGGCAGTGGACCTGGACAAGTATTTATCCAGTCATATTGGCAAGCATTTTGGCTGGCGAACTTGAAAAATCACAGGGATAGCCAGCGTTTGGACTGAGAGATTGAGACATTTTTACCTTTCTCTGACGACATTTTCCTCTTCTTTTGTTCTTCTCTAATTGGCTATAATCTTGAGCTGAGGTTTAAAAAAATCATAATAATTATATTATTAATTAAAATCTAATGTTCTGTTTTCTTGATCAATTTTAAAATTATTCTTCTCTGGCTATATATGGTTTCAAATTGTTTAAAGATTAAAAATTACTTTTCCAATATCTGTGTTTTATTTTAAAACTGGCAGCTGTAAAAAACAAAAGTTGTTTTTCACTTGTATATGACCCTTAATTGACTGCACCCACCTTCGCCTCTGTTTTTATAGGAAGAACAAAATGTTCCTACCCCTTTCTCTAAAACATATTCTAGAACTGGGTACACAACTTCCTCAGAATTTTTTTGAAATACATTTTAAGTCATGGCTTGCTAAGTTTTCAAGTTCCTGGTTTTACACGACTAAGCCAAAGTATTGTAAATTTGATTTCAATTTGCATTATTCAGTTTTCAAGACGAAGTTCAAGTCCTATTCCTTCAATAAAGCCTTGCCTGTCTGCTCTGGCCTAATCAGTGTTTCTCAGTTCCAGCTCAACATTTGCTATATAATCATGCACTGCTTTGTGAAATAGTTTACACAGTTTGCCTCTTTTTTTTTTTTTTTTTTGGCTATTTACTTCCTATAATAGTAGCACTGTTTTATATTTGCGGCCCTTTAGATTCAATGGTGGTTCTCAGATAGGTGTTGTATTGTTGTATGTGTGTGTGGTGGTGGGGGATGGTAGTACTTATCAGACTTTACAGATGAAGAGGATCACATCTTAGAAAAGCTTAGAACTTCTGGCCTCCTGCTTTAGCCAGTAAAGTAGAGATTACCAAGTGGGTGGGGATAGATAGAAAGGGAGAAGTGAAAATGGAGAGGGAATCCCTCCTTGAACAAGGGTTGGAGGGAGGTAGGAGCAGCGAAGATGCATATCAGAAACTTCAAAGGTATGTGAGATATTTAGGTTTAACAAAAGAAGTATCGCTCTAGAACTGTACCCTCCAATAAGGTGGCTCCTAACCACATGTGGCTTTTGAGCATTTGAAATGTTTTTGAAATGGGGCTAGTATGAATTGAGGTGTACTGTTAAGTTTAAAGTAAACGCTGGATTTCAGGCAGTATGATAAAAGAATGTCAAATGTAAAATATCAATAATTTTTATATTAATTACATGTTGAAGTGATATTTTATATGTGTTGGGATAAATATAATATTAGAATTAATTTTACCTGTTTCTTTTTACCTTTTTTAATATGACTGCTGGAGAACTGAAAATTATATAAGTGACTCATGTTTGTGCTTCTCATTATATTTTTATCGAGCAGCACTGCTCTAGAATGCAAGTTCTGTGAGTACAGGGGCTGTCTCATTCATCTCTGTAATACCTAGCACCTAGTACAGTACCAAGCACATGGTAAGCACTTCTTGAATGCTTGTTTGATCATTTATCTTCCACTCCAACTGTATTATAAGCTTCTGACAACTCAGGACTGCACTTTAATGTTTTGAATTCCTCCCCATAGGTCTAGTAGAGTATTATACACATAGTAGGCATTCAGAACATATTTATTATTGATGAATGAATAAAATAATGCTTTCTGATGGAAACTTCCCAAATGTTCACTTCCTCTGTTATTAGCTAGTTCCCAGTTGGTTTTACAAAATTTCCAATGTGATACATCTGGCTATTTGCCACGTTGCATTCCTCTCCTTTCCCCTTCCTTCTCCTTTCCCCTCTCCCTGTCCCTGTAAACTCTTCTTTTTTGGATGTCTTCAAACCAACATGGTGTGTAGATCCTGACTACCTTTTGTTTATTCCTTCAAAACCCATTTAGTCAGCCCTCTCCTCTTTCTAGATTTTGTTCATCCTTGCAAATTTCAATTAGAGTTCACTGGAGCTTGCCAAGAGCTGAGAGGAAGATCTTAGCTTTCCTCTTTCCCTGCCCAGAATCCTGCACAGGCCTTTCTCAGTGGGGCTCACTACAGTGTGATTTACTTGGCAGCCTGGAACCCTCTATAGGCCATTATTTTTTATAAGTAAATAACTAAATGGGACTGAGAACAAGAGAGGGAAAAAGGGAGAATATGAGCCAAGGAAGAAAAAGTGCACAAACACACAGTCTGAAGATCTGGGTGGTGGTGCCAGCCCTGATCCTTACCAGGGATGTAATTTTGGGGAAATCTCCTGGAGTCTCAGATCTTCATTAGAAAAAAATAAGGAAATAGGATTATTTCTGTGGTCCCTTCTGACACTAACACTCAGTGATGCTCTAACTACTAACCAGAGAGAGCAGAAAGAGAAACAAATGAAGATCAGACCATTGTGAATTCAGATTGGAAATTCCATTGATTGACCTTCCTTTTGTGACCTTGTGTGCTATATTATTCTAACATCAATGTTGTAAGCTCTCTTACTCTGTAATCTACTTGTTATTCTTTCCTCCCTAGTATTACTTCTCGAAATAGAATGCCCATAAGACGGGAGCTTCTCTAGGATTCATTTTTGCTCTAATCACTTACGGTTGTTCAACAATGGCTTTTTTTCTCTTTAAAAATTGTGTTAAAATACACATAATTGTTTTTCTGTATTAACCATTTTAAGTGTATAGTTCAGTGGTGTTAAATATATTCACATTGTTGTGCAGCCATCATCACCATCCTATTCCATAGTTCTTCCCATCTCATAAACTCCCCATTATCCCCTCCCCCAAGCCCCTGGAAACCATCAGTATACTTTCTGTCTGGATGATTTTGATTAAGTACCCCCATATAAATGGTATCATACAGTGTTTGTCTTTTTGTGACTAGCTTATTTTACTTAGCACAATGTCTTCAAGGTTTATTCATGTTGAAGTATAGTGCAGAATTTCCTTTTTTAAGGCTGAATAATTTTCATTTTATACACATTTTGCTTATCTATTTGTTGATGGACTCTTGGATTGCTTCCATGTTTTAGCTATTGTGAATAGAGTTACTATGAACATGGATGTACAAATGTATCTTTGAGACTCTGCTTTCAATTCTTTTGGGTATATACCCAGAAGTGAGATTGTTGAGTCATATGGTAATTTTATTTTTAGTTTTTTCAGTTTTAATGTTTTCCATAGTGGCTGTACCATGTTACATTCCCAACTACAGTGAACAAGGGTTCCAATTTCTCCACATCCTCAGCAACACCTATTTTCTGTTTTGTTTTGTTTTTTAATATTTGCCATCCTAATTAGTATGAGGTAGTATCTCATTGTAGTTTTGATTTGCATTTCCCTAATCCTGAGTATCTTTTCATGTGCTTATTGGCTGTTTGTATGACTTCTTTGGAGAAATGTCTGTTCGAGTCCTTTTCCCATTTTTGAATCAGATTGTTTGCTTTTTTGCATTACTGAATTTTAGAGGTTCTCTAAATATTCTAGATATTAATCCCTTCTCAGATGCATGAATTGCAAATATTTCTCCCATTCTGTGTGTTGCCTTTTTACTCTGTGGCTAGTGTCTCTCTCGCTTTTTTTTTTTTAAAGATATTTCTACACCCATGTTTGTAGTATTATTCACAATTGTCAAAATGTAAAAGCAACCCAGTGTTCATCCACAGATGAACAAATAAACAAAAGATAGTATACACATACAATGGAGTATTATTCAGTCTTAAAAAGGAAGGAAATTCTGACACATGCAACGACATGGATGAATTTTGAAGATAGTATTCTAAGTGAGATAAGCCAGCTTACAACCCCCCCCCCCAACCAAACAAAACCCAAATACTGTATTATTCCACTTACATGAGATACCTAGAATGGTCAAATTCATAGAGACAGAAAATAGAATGGTGGTTGCCAGGTGCTGTGGCAGGGCGAGGAGGAAAGTTGAAAGTCCCTGTTTAATGGGTACAGAGTTCTAGCTGGAGATGAATGGTGGTGATGGTTGCCAGCATTGTGATTGTATGAGTGTTACAGAACCATATGGTTAAAATGGTTAAAATGGTCAATTTTATGTTATGTAAATTATATATATATTTATTTTACAATATATTTTTAAAATTGAGGTACAGTTGATGTATAATATTGTATGTTACAGTTGTACAATATAGTGGTTCACGGATTTTTAAAGGTTATACTCCATTTATAGTTGTTATAAAATATTGGCTGTATTCTCCAAGTTGTGCAATACATCCTTGTAGCTTATTTTATACCTGATAGTTTGTACCTCGTAATCCTCCACCTCTGTCTTGCCCCTCCCCCTTCCCTCTCCCCACCGAGAACCACTAGTTTCTACTCTACATCTGTGAGTCTGTTTCTTTTCCGTTATATTCACTAGTTTGTTGTATATTTTTAGATTCCACATGTAAGTGATATATTACAGTATTTGTCTTTCTCTGACTTATTTCACTTAGCATAATGCCCTCCAAGTCCATCCGTACTGTATACCAGAAACTAGTACCACATTTTAAATCAACTGTACTTCAATTAGAAAGCAACCAACCAAACAATCCATTTAAAATATGGGCAGAAGAATTGAACAGACATTTTTCCAAAAGAGGAAATGCAGATGGCCAACAGGAACATGAAAAGTTGCTCAACATCACTAATATCAGGGAAATGAAAATCAAAATCACAATGAGATATCATCTCAAACCTGTCAGAATGGCCATCAGCAAAAAGAACACAAATAACAAATGTTGGCAAGGATGTGGAGAAAAGAGAACCCTTGTACACTGTTGATGGGAATGTAAAGTGGTGCAGCCACTATGGAAAACAATATGGAAGTATATCAAAAACCTAAAAATAGAACCACCATATTGCCCAGCAATTCCACTCCTGGGCATATATTGTTATGTAAGAAAGATAGATACAACCTGCTCTTAATAACAACATTATTTATAATTGCCAAGATATGGAAGCATCCTAAGTGCACATCAATAGATGAATGGATATAGGAGATGTAGCATATATATGTAATGGAATACAACTCACCCATAAAAAAGGATGGATATTTTGCCATTTGTGGCCCTTCATTCACCTTTTTTTTTTTTCACTTCAAAAACCAGAATTTTATAACTGGCATAAACATTTCGATTGCATCAAAAACAACAAAATACCTAGAAATAAACTTAACCAAGGAAGTTACCTATACTCTGAGAACTGTAAAACATTGATGAAGGAAATTGAATATGATACAAAGAAATGGAAAGATATCTTGTGATCTTAGATTGAAAGAATCAACATTATCAAGATGGCCATACTACCCAAAGCAATCTACAGATCCAGTGCAACCCCTGCCAAAATACTTAAGACATATTTTGCAGAACTAGAACAAACAATTCCAAAATTTGTATGGAACCATAAAAGACCGTGAATTGCCAAAGCAATCTTTGTAGGTTATTTATTTATTTATTTATTTATTTATTTATTTATTTATTTATTTATTTATTTAAAGTACAGTCAATTACAATGTGTCAATCTTTGGTGTACAGCACAATGTCCCAGTCATGCATATACATACATATATTCATTTTCATATTTTTTCCATTAAAGGTTAT
Organism: Camelus dromedarius; assembly: GCF_036321535.1. Classification (NCBI taxonomy): domain Eukaryota; kingdom Metazoa; phylum Chordata; class Mammalia; order Artiodactyla; family Camelidae; genus Camelus; species Camelus dromedarius. Next base: position 57,355,769 of record NC_087443.1, on the reverse strand, counting down.
TACAAGATACTGAACATAGTTTCCTGTGCTATACAAAAGAAACTTTAAAAAAAAAATCTGTTTTTATATATAGTGGCTAACATTTGTAAATCTCAAACTCCCAAATTTATCCCCTCCCACCCCTTTACCCTAGTACCCATAAGACTGTTTACTAAGTTTGCAAGTCTGTTTCTGTTTTGTAGATGAATTCAGTGTCCTTTTTTTTTTTTTTTCTTTTTCTTCTCTTTTCTTATGGTTTGATGACTAGAGAAGTTCCTTTAACATTTGTTGTAAAGCTAGTTTGGTGGTGCTGAATTCTTTTAGCTTTTGTTTAGCTGTGAAGCTTTTGATTTTTCCATCAAATCTGAATGAGAGCCTTGCTGGATAGAGTATTCTTGATTGTAAGTTTTCCCCTTTCATTTTCTGCTGAAAAATCAGCTGATAACCTTATGGGAATTCCCTTGTATGTTATTTGTTGCTTTTCTCTTGCTGATTTTAATATTTTCTCTTTATCCTTAATTTTTTATCAATTTGATGACTATGTGCCTTAGTGTGTTCCTCTTTGGGTTGATCCTGTGTGAAACTCTCTGTGCTTCTTGGACTTGGGTGACTGTTTCCTTTCCCAAGTTGAGGAAGTTTTCGGTTATTATCTCTTTAAAATTTTTCTCAGGTCCTTTCTCTCTCTCTTCTCTTTCTAGTACCCCTATAATGAGAGTATTAGTGTGCTTCATGTTGTCCCAGAGTTCTCTTAAACTACCCTCATTTCTTCTCATTCTTTTTTCTTTTTTCTGTTCTGCAGTAGTGATTTCCACTAATCTGCCTTCTAGCTCATTGATCCGTTTTCCTGCCTTATTTAGTCTATTCTTGTTTCCTTCTAGTGTGTTATTCATTTCAGTGATTTTGTTCTTCAACTCTGGGTATTCTTTATATTTTCCAACTCTTTGCTAAAAACTTCACTTTGTGCATCTGTACTTCTCTTGAGTTCTCGGAACATCTTCACCATCATTACTCTAAACTCTTCCTCAGATAAATTGCCTATCTCCTCGTCACTTATTTCTTCTTCTGGGATTTTATCTTGTGCCTTGGCCTGGAAGATATTCCTCTGCCATCTCATATTGTCTATCTTTCTATTTGTATTTTTAGGTTGGTTAGTTACATTTCTTGACCTTGGACAAGTGGCCCTCTTGTGGGCAAGATCCTGTGCCCCAGCAGTATGCTCCTCTCTTGTCACCAAAGGGCTAGGGTCCAGCTGATTCCAGTGTAGAGTCTGGCCTGTGTTTGTGGATTCCTTCCACAGGCTTTAGGATTGTTGTTTTCTTATTTCTAGTATCTGTCCCATAGTGAATGAGGTTGGACTAGAGGCTTGTGCAGGCTTCCTGGCAGGAGGAGTTGGTGCCCGCCCACTGCTGAGTGAAGCTTGGTCCTCAACCTCTCGTGGATAGGGCTGTGTCTAGAGGTATTTGTGGCTCAGGAAGTCTGCTGATGGGTGGGGCTGTGTTCCCACCCAGTATATTGTTTGGTCTGAGGCTTCCCAGCCCTTAAAGCCTACAGGCTTTTGGGTGCGGCTAGATCTTGGTGCTAATGATCCAATCTAGATGTCAGCCTCCAGGAAGGCTCATGTAGATGAACATTCCAAGAGTGTCCACCACCAGCTTTTATGTCCCCTGGGTGAGCTGAAGCCTTCCCCTACCTCCCCAGGAGACCCTCCAAAACCAGCAGACAGGTCTGGCCCAGGTTCCTATGAAATCACTGCTTCTGCCCTTGGACCTGTCACACATGAGATTCTGTGTACACTTCCCAAGAGAATGAAGTTGCTATTTACCCAGTCCCATGGGGCTTCTGGAGTTAAGCCCCACTGGCCTTCAAAACCAGATGTCCTGGGGTCTCCTCCTCCTCCCAATGCCAGAACCCCAGGCTGGGAGACTGACATGGATTTTAGAACTCTAACTCTTGTGGGAGGCCCTCTGTGACTTAATTATTCTTCAGCTTGTGGGTTGCCCACCTGGGGAGTGTGGGGCCCTATTATATCAAGAGCATGCCCCTCCTATGATCTTTCTGTGGTTCCCTCTTTATGTTTCCAGTTGGAGATCTTTTTTTTCCAGTCTACGTTCCAGTGTTTTTTTTTTTTCTTTTTGATGGTTGATAGCAGTCAGTTGTGATTTTGTTGTAGTTGCGAGAAGTGAGCTCGTGATCCTACTACCGTGGCTAGTATCTCTTGATGTAAAACATTTTAAAATTTTTATGAAGTCCAGTTTGTCTGTATTTTCATTGGTAGATTGTGCCTTTTATGTCATATCCAAGAAATCATTGCCAAATCCAATGTTGTGAAGGTCTTATCCTGTGTTTTCTTCAAAGAGTTTTATTGTTTTAGGTCTTACATTTAGGTCCTTGATCCATTTTGAGTTAATTTTTGTATATGGTGTTAAGAAAGGGTCCAACTTCATTATTTTGGTTGTGGATATTCAATTTTCCCAGCACCATTTGTTGAAAAGACTGTCCTTTTCCTATTGAATGGATTTGGCACCCTTATAAAAATAATTCAACAATATGTGGAAGGGTTTATTTCTAGTCTCTCTATTCTATTCCATTGGTCTATATGGTCTTTATGCCAATACCACACTTTTTTGATTATTCTTGTTTTGTAGTAGGTTTTGAAATCAGGAAGTATGAGTCCTCCAGTTTTGTTCTTCTTTTTCAAGATTGTCTTGGCTATTTGGGGTCCCTTGAAGTTCCAGGTGAATTTTAGGATGGAGTTTTCTATCCTAAAGTTTTGCAAAAATGTCATTAGGATTTTGATAGGGATTGCATTGAATCTGTAGATTGCTTTGGGCCATATTGACGTTTTAATAATATTCAGTCTTCCAATCCATTAACATGGGATGTGTTTCCATTTATTTATGTCTTCTTTAATTTCTTTCAGCAATGTTTTGACTACAAAACATTGTACAAGACTTTCACTTCCTTGGTTAAGTTAATTCTTAAGTATTTTATTCTTTTTGATGCTATTGTAAATGGAATTGTTTTTTTAAATTTCCTTTTCAGATTATTCATTGTTTGTGTATGGAAGGGCAACTGTTTTTTGTTTGTTGACTCTATATCCTGCTGCTTTACTGAATTCATTTATTCTAACAGCTTTTCTGTGGTGTTTGTAGAATTTTCTACATATAAGATCGTATTATCTGCAAATAGATACTTTTACTTCTTCCTTTCCAATTTGGTTGTCTTTTGTCCTGTTTTTTCTTGCTTAATTGTTTTGACTAGAGCTTCCAGTACTTTGTTGACTAGAAGTGGTTAAAGTAGGCATTTTTTTTTTGTTGTTCCTGACTTTAGAGGAAAAGCTTTCAGTCTTTCACTACTGAGTATTATGTTTGCTGTGGGTTTTTCATATATGGCTTTTATTGTGTGGAAGTAGTTTCCTTCTATTCCTATTTTGTTTAGTGTTTTTATTGTGAAAAAGTGTTGAATTTTGTCAGATGCTCTTTTTGCATTAATTGAGATGATTATGTCTTTTTTCCTTTTATTTCGTTGACATTGATTGATTTTCATATATTGAATCATCCTTGCATGCCAGGAATTAATCCCACATTGTCATGGTATATAATCCTTTAAATATGTTGCTGAATTGTGTTTGTAGTTGAATGGGTCTGTAGTTTTCTTTTCTTATAGTGTCTTTGTCTGCCTTTGATATCAGGGTTATGTTGGCCTCATAGAATGAGTTAGGAAGTGTTTTCTCCTTTTTAATTTTTTGGAAAAATTTGATAATGATTGGTATTAGTTCTTTCTTTCTTTTTAAAAAATGTATTTTATTTACTTATTTTTGTTTGGGAGGGAGGTAATTAGGCTTCTTTATTTACTTATTTATTTTAATGGAGGTACTGGCGATTGAACCCAGAACCTTGTGCATGCCAAGTATGCACTCTACTATTGAGCTATATTCTCCCCACTGGTAATTAGTTCTTTAAATGTTTGGTAGAATTCACCATGGAAGCCAGCAGCTCCAGGACTTTTCTTTGTTGGGAGATTTTAAAAAATTATTTCTTTTTTTTTTTTTTGGATGGGAGGTAATTAGGTTTATCTTTTTATTTAAAGTGGAGGTACTGGGATTGAACCCAGGACATCGTGCATGCTAAGCACTCACTCTACCACTGAGCTATCACGTGGCTGGGAGATTTTTGATTACTGATTCATTCTCCTTACTAGTTATACGTCTATTCAGATCATCTGTTTCTTTATAATTTAGTCTTTGTAGGTTTTGTGTTTCTAGAATTCTTCCATTTTATCTAGGTTATCCAATTTTTTGGCAGATGGTTGTTCATAGTACTCTCTTATAATCCTTTTTATTTCTATAGAATTAATACTGTGTCCCCACTTTGATTTTAGTAGATACAATCTTTTCTCTTTTTTCTTAGTATAAAGATTTGTCAGTTTTGTTGATATTTTCAAAGTATCAACTTTTTGTTTTATTGATTTCCTCTCTTGTTTTTCTGTTCTCTGTTTCATTTATCTCTACTCTAATTTTTATAATTTCCCTCTTTCTGCTAGCTTTGGGTTTAGATTTTTCTTCTTTTACTAGTTCCTTAAGTTGTGAAGTTAGGTTATTGATTTGAAATCTTTCTTTTTTAAAAAGATTTGTAGCTGTAAATTTCCCTCTTAACACTCCTTTTGCTATGTCTTGTAAGTTTTAGTGTATTGTGTTTTCATTTCATTCATCTTTAAATATTTTCTAATTTACCTTGTGATTTCTTCTTTGATCCATTGTTTTAAAGTGTGATGTTTAATTTTTAAAATTTTGTGTATTTTCCAGTGTTCTCTATGTTATTGATTTCCAACTTCATCCTGTTGTTTTCAGAGAAGAAACTTTGTATGACATTTATATTTTTAAATCTATTGATACTTAATTTGTGGCCTAATACATGGTTTATACTGGAAAATATCTCATCTGTACTTGAGAAGAATACGTATGTTGTTGTTGTTGTTGAGTAGAGTAGTCTGTATATGTCTGTTAGATTTGGTGGTTTATTGTGTTATTTAATTCTCTGTTTCCTTACTTGTCTTATTTTTGTTTGTTCAGCCCATTATTATGAGTAGGGTATTGAAGTCTTCAGCTATTGTTGTAGAATTGTCCATTTCTACCTTCAATTCTGTCAGTTTTGCTTTACATATTTTGATGGTCTGTCATTAGGTGTGTAAATGTTTATGATTGTTTTATCTTCTTGCTGAATTGGACCTTTTATTAATATATAATATTGTTTGTGTCTTGTAACCTTTATTGACTTAAAGCCTCTTTTGCTGATTTTAGTATAGCCATTCTTGATCTCTTTTGGTTACTATTTGCATGGAATATAGTTTTTCCATCCTTTTACTTTAAACCTTTTGTGTCCTTGTATCTAAAGTAAGTGTTTTATGGACAATATAAAGATGGATCATGTATTTTTAAATCCATTCTTCCAATTTCTGTCTTTCAATTGAAGAGTTTAATCCATTTACATTTAAAGTAATTACTGATAAGGAAGAGCCTACTTCTGCCATTTAGCTATGTGTTTTCTATGTGTCATATGTACTTTACATTCCTTGATTTTTCCATAGGCCTCAAATTGTGGAGGAAATGAAAGAATCATTTTTTTAATTGTAAAAAATTATTTTATTATATGATAAAAAATTGTTGTTTATGTGCACATTCAACCATTGATAAATACATGAGAAAATTAGTAAAAAATGATCTGACCAAAAGAATCATATTTTTCAGCACCCATTTAAATATTTCACATGGTTTTCTTTTTCTTTTCCTTTTCTCTTCTCTCTAGTTTTGCCTCCTAATTAATCCTATCTTCCATCTAGATATTGTTACAGCTCCTTTCTCAAGCTTTATTTATTTTTTCTTTTTGTCACTAACTGAAACATGGTTTTATACTTAAAAGTACTTTTGAATGTATATACGTTATATGATTCAGTACCAAGGTGAGAGAAACTAGTTATCAAATGTTAAATAGTCTTTAAGTGAAATAGAACATTCTTGAAAGAGATGAAATTATTTAGGAGTTCATTTCAAAACAACCATTTATTAAACACTTAATATTTACAAAATACAGTGCTTGGCTCTGTAGAGATATAAAACAAAATAATAATGGCAACTTCTATTTGTTGAGCAAAGATAAGCCCATTGTTAAGCCATTTAAAATGTGAGTTTATTTGATCCTTACAACAACCCTTTGGCATTAGTAGTGTTATTATTCTCTTGTTCCCTCAGTACATCAACCAGTCTTCTTGGCTCTGCTTCCAAAATATGCTCCATTTCAGTCCACTTCTTGGCATCTTTGCTCCTGCTACTCTAGTCCAAGCTCAGTAATTTCTCATGTGATCTGTTGATCTCCCTACATGCATTCTTATCTCCTTCCTATGATCCTCTTACCACACAGCAGCCATCATGAACTTCTAATAAGTGCCTATAAGGTTATGCCATTCTTATACTTAAAACCCTTCAATGACTTTCTGGTACATGTAGAATAAAGTCCAAACTCTTCACCATGATCTACAGGATCTTACACAATTTGCTTATCAATCTTAGTTTAAATGAGACAGACTTTTTTAACTGGGAATCAAACATAATCACAAGATTTTTTACAACCTTTAATGATAAAGGAAAGAAAAAGAAAATTCGAAAGCTTTTGTTTTTTACTTAAGAATAACTTCCCAAGTAGTATACTTTTTTGAAAACAAATAATAATTCAAATATTATTACAAGGGCAATAAATTATTAAATGAAAGACTCAGAAATGGAGAATTTTAGAACTTAAACAGATTACTTTCACAGAACAAAGCAACAATTGACTGATTCCTTACGTTTTCATGAGTGATACTGTTATAATAACAGAAAACAAATGATACTATGTATTTTCTTATGTTCTCACAGTAGATAGCAAAGTAAGTTGGATATTTTTGTGACTGTTCTCATTATAGAATCTTGTTAAATATAGTAATTATAGAAATAACAATAAGTAACATGTATTACTTATAGCGTATGCTAGGCACTGTTCTAACTTCTTTATATTTATTAACTCTTAATCCTTCCAACAATCATGAGGTACTATTATTTTTATCATTTTACAGAGGATGAATTGAGGTACAGAAAGGTTAATTATATAGCTTTTTGTTATACTATATAGCGTTCTTTTTTTGTATCTGTATGGTAAGAGAGAACACTACTGTCTTTTTGAGACTTACTTCTCAAGTAGTTTTGAGGGACCATAGCTTCAAGGCTAAGCACTGAAATTCCTTTTATAATTGAGAATCTTAAAACTGTTGGTACAGAAAAGAGTAGGATTGAACAAATGGAATATGAGGCATGCAGTTTTTTGCCTTAATATTCTCCAACCTAATCTCTTACAGCTCTCTCTGGTTTACTAAGCCTCTGGCACAGTGGCCTTCTTTTGCATCTTTTCAACACACCAAGCTTGAACTGCCTTGGAACTTTTGCACTTGCTGTGATTTTTGCCTGAGATGCATTTCTCCTAACTTAAAATTGTTGACTTCCTGACATTTTAGGTCTTGGTTCAGAAGTCACTTCCTTAAAATGTGCCTTCTCTCATCATCCTATCTAATGTTGCTCTCTCCCTACTCTGTATCACATTGCCCTGTTTTATTTTCTCTAAAACACTGGATTTGTTTATCTTTTTATTGCCTGTCTCTCCATTGTAATAAAAGCTCCATGAGCACAAAGGCTTTGTATATTTTTTTTACTATAACACCCTCAGCATCTAGAATTACACCTCACATATATAGGCATTTAATCAATACTTGTTGAACGAGTGAATGAAATCTTATTTAACAGATGAATTGAGGCTCACGGAATTTAAGTGTCTTGTTCAAGGTCATGGAGCTATTAAGTATAGGAGTCTGGATTTGAATCCATAGCTGGAATTTTAACAACTGCCTAGTTTACAACATAAGACTGGCATACTCACAGTTAACCATAACACAGGGTGGTAGGAAAAGAGGGCTGTGTTAAGCAGTGATGATGGGAGTGGTACCTAAATTTGGTCAGGGGTTCTTTGCTTTTATGCTTCAAATTATGGCTGTTTCACTGTTCCTCAGAGTATGGGAAAAGTTAAAGGGAAGTTTTGTCATTGTTTAACTGCTGATGAAAGGTGTGAGAGAGAGGTTGAAGTAATTACTAGATAGTTGAGATTTTGGGAAAGTGTATGAATCTCAAATGTCCATTTTGTTCCTTTTCTCTGTAACTGGGGACATTTGAGGCTCTACTGTACATGTTAAATAAATACAGGTGTGTTTTAAAAGATGTGATGGAATTCAATGCCCTTCGTGATTTTGCCAAACTTTTTTTGACCTTTTCTCCCATGAATTACCCATACTGAATCATTCTTCAGATGATCTGGTTCATTCACTGCCCCTCTATTAGACCTTGTACTCTCCCTTCCGTGAGCTCTTGCATAATGGAGACTATAATCTCTCTTATGGTAAATTTGGAATATTTGCAAACTAACCATTTTAGAGTTGGAAAGGACTTTGAAGAGCTGATCCAGAAAGCTGAAAAGACTTGTCCAGCCAGGATCATACAACAGTTAATGGCAAAGCTAGTCAAGGACCCAGTTCTCCTGCACTTGCAGTCACAGGCTCTATGCACAGCCCCACTCTGCCTCACTTTTGGGCTGCTAGGAGCAATCTCTAAAGGATATGCTGAGAGGCCTCTTGGTCTCCTCTGACATCAACTTTAAAATATGTGCCAGTGTGAATTTTCATATACAGAGTATGGGATTTTTCAAGAAAGTCACGTCTGTTTTATTTACTCAGTGTAGTCCCTGACAGCAATATGCAAATATAGAATTTATTTAGTCTGCCTCCTCTGGTGACTTGCCAGTCTCTGAGAGGGGAAGAACACATTTCATGTTTCCCATGGGTTTTGTTTGTCATAGCCTGATTTCCCATAATGAAAAGAGTCCTGGGTAACCCCATATGGGGCAAAGCTGGAGACTATTAAATGCTTCTGTCTTATGTATGCTGGGCATTCATATTTACTTATAATGAAGTTCCTCCATGTATTGAATTTAGAACTTGCCAAAATATACTACTCAAAAATTGGTTTCTTGCGTATTCTGATGAACCACAGTATTTGACAAAGGAAAGTTGGCCTTTTAGTTACAGTGTAAGAAATTGGAACCTGGGTTTTATTTACAGTTTAGGAATCTCTCCTAAGTGTACTCCCTTAGTTAAAAGAATAAAAGCCTTGATTCTTATTGAGAACTATGAATTCTTTAACTTCTGTTTTTCCAGTACCAGCATGTTCTTTAGCAGAATGGATGTTCTTGGTCCAAAAATCCAGCATCATCCTACTTCTCAATATGTAATTTGCTTATAGCATTTCTCTGAGATAGCTCATTAATGTACTGTCACCTTTTCCTTTCTAATTGGTTCTGTCCTTTGTCAAAAAGAACCACAGTTGCAACTCTGTTATTCTGAAATGAGATTTTTTTTATGATGAATAATGAAGATCCAGGGAATTTATATGAGCCCAATGCCTAGGAGAGAAATAATGGTTTTTGTAATTTGTGATTTTGACGACTTAATCAGTTCTCTTTGGCATTTTGAAGTCTAGAATCTAAACAGGCATTTTTTTTTAAAGAGAAAATATGTGCCTAGAACAGTCTTTTTAAAAACTTAAGTAGGTTGACCATAATATATTCCAGTTTGTCCAGAAGAGACCAGTTTATAACTTGGTACTTTTGTACTTATTAGTAGTATTCCCTTAGGTCTCAGAAGTGTCCCAAATTGGATGATAAATTGTATTATGGTAATTCTAACTTTAGGACACCAAGGTGTAGGTGTCAAGAAAGTTCCCATGGCTCATGCCATCTACATGACCATCTACAGATAGAAAAGGGATGTACTGAGGAGAAATGATAACCAAAAAAGTTAACTGCAAACAGTAAACAGTAAGGTAAACTTAAAGATTTCACTTCAGTGTGTTTTCATCTCAATAGGAAAAATTAGCTGAACGCAAAAGTGCTCCAATTCTTTAAGAACCATAATACTGGGTTTTGGAGGAACTGATTGTGGATCTAACTCAGTGAATAACTTGCTATATGACTTTTCCTTTTTGGTCCTGCAAGAGCCTATGTTTCCACATCTGTAAAATGAAGGACTGAATTAAATTATTTCTTAGGTCCCTTGAAGTTCTAATATTAAATGATTATTTTTTCACAAGAAGTGAACTGGAAAATCCTCTTCTTGCACAATTTTGTTCTAATTTAAAAAGTTATATCCACATAAGTGATATCACTAAGTCTGCTGTTGGTAAAGAATATTTCCTAGCTCAGTGTTGTGTGGTTTGACTTTATGATACATGAAGACTTGCTCCAGTTTGCGCTGTGGAAACTGAGAAAAAAATGTTTTCCAGACAGCTGAAGGGCTGTCCTTGTTAGAGAATTTCATTACCTGCTTTTAGCCTCCTAAGAAGTGATCTCAGACAGAATGGGAAGCTCTGAAAACATCCAGCTGCTCCAGAGATGTTATCTCTTGCCAAGGCAGTTCTGATGCAAGAGCTGAAAGCCTCCTTTCTGTTTCCATGTCCATTAGTTGATAAATTAATAGCTCAGGAGTTCCAAGTGCAATTTCTGTTCCTGTCACCTTGGACTTCTTGCCTCATACTGTTAATAGGCATTTAGCTGTACTTTATTTATACAAATGGTATTGGAGAAGTTATATGACTTCAGATTGGTTAATGATCTTTTTGCTTTTAGCTTCTATATGGCTTTGCTTCAGATTGGATCTTAGAAGTCATGTCCGTGGCATTAGATACAGTTCATATATCCTCACTGGCCAGAGTATCGTGGCTTCCTTTTTGTCTCTGCTGTTGTTAATGGTCACTCCCTTTCTCTGTAGCATTCTTTTTTTAGAGGGTCTGTCAGTTACTAGATCATTTATCTGTCACCCCATCCATTTGTCCATCCATCCATCCATCCATCCATCCATCCATCCGTTTACCGCCTGTTCATTTGCCCATTTTGTATATTCCCTGCCTAAAGATCTGTATCAAGTAACTCTGGGAGAGAAGATGTGTATCCTTTGTTTCTCTTGGAAACTACTGGACCTGATTTTCCCAGGTTTTAATGCCTAGATTTGGATTCTATTTTCTTAGATTCTATTTTCTTTGTCTGTAATTGGTTAAGCATTTACCTTTAACCTGCTTGTGGTCATTGCATATTTTAATAGGCCATATTTTCATTTTAAAATTTTTACTTAAAAAAGCCTTAGGAGAGTTCCCAAAGACCCCCAGAATAGAATTATATAGTGAACTTTATGTATCTATCACTTAGATTCAATAATTACAACATTTTGAGAATATTTTCAATTATCTTCCCTTTCTCTTCTTTTCCTAGAGTATTTTAAAGCAAATCCCAACATGAAATTTTCCTAATAAATACTTCGGATGCATCATTAAATCTAAGGACTTTTTCTTTTTTTAAACATTACTATGACAGCCTGAATTTTGTTCCATCTTTGATGTTCCAATTTTTGCTTAAAGGGAACTTTCATAATGGGAAGATGATAAAGGAGGAATGAAGGGGAATTTGGGGTGTATATATGGGGCATAGGAGGCTAGCAGTGAAGTCAGAGTTGTTGTTGAAGTGAATTTAAATTACTCTTTTAAAATTAGATACAAGTGATCAGGTGAATCAAACCCTAACTGGTTACCCCTGATATCATGATTTTTCACAATTATTATTTAATCTCACTTGTAAGCAGATGCTCTTCTAAGGCTTCCCAACACAGGTCCAAAGATTGAGGATATTTAAGTAAATATTTCATTGTGTATCCCTAAAAGATAAGGTCTTTAAAAAATAACTATAATTGTATAGTTATATCACCTATAGAACCACATCACATAAAAGAATTAACAGTAAGTTATTAGTATCATCAAATAACCAGATTTTCAATTACCCTTATAAATATACTCTGGATTTCTTTCATTTTATCTGAATCATGTTGTGACTGGTTTATATATACATATTTGAAGTATAGTTGATTTACAGTGTTTAGTTTCAGGTGTATTACATGGTGATTCCATATTTTTATAGATTATACTTCATTTAAAATTATTATAAAATATTGCTTATACTCTCTGTGCTGTACATTACATCCTTGTATCTTATTAATTTTGTACCTAGTAGTTTTGCCTCAATTCTCCCATTTGTGGTTTGTCTACCCAGGGTTGTGGGTTTTGACTATACTGTGTTTCTGCTCCTCCTACCTATCTCATTATGGTTCCTTCTTTATATCTTTAGTTGTGGAAAATCTTTTCTGCTAGTCTTCAAGTCAGTCTCATAGGTAGTTGCTTTGTAAATAGTTGTAATTCTTTTGTGCTTGGTTTGAATCCCCAAGCTACTTCTTCCTTGGTATTGACTTCCAGCAAGTTACTTAATCTCCCCAATTCTCAGTTATTGTAAAGATTAAATAAGATAATGCGTTAGAATACTTTGCAAGTGCCTCGTACTTGGTAAGTGCTCAAGAAAGTTGCTTATTTTATGTGTTACTATTTGTCTGCATGAGTGGGTAGATGGATTTCTTACCTGAGATGATGAAGTGGCTTATAGTGATACCAACTTTATTTTCATATTGAATCTTCCTTTGGCGAGAACAGTTTTTGCCTGCTTGTCTGCCTGCATGGTATTGTGTGCTTACTCTTCCTCTTTAATTGTATGACTTTGTTTCGATTCCATTATGTCTTGTACATAGTGAATACTAGGTAGATATTTTATAACTTTAACTTTTTTTGTTATCACAGAATGAGTAGCATATTACTTGTATTTTGATAATTTGGTTAAAGCTCAGGTGTGCCATGCCTAATTTTTTCTTCATAAAGTTCATGCTTTTTCACCACCTGGACGTTCAGACTTCTGAGCAACTGGAGGTTGTTTCTGTAGCTGGTGCTGGCTGTTGCTAAGTTTGAAATTTCTGCTTCATCTATCATTAGTCTCACAAAGATGCATAGACATATCTTTGTGGATAATTTTCATGATGTTTTTGATGGATCTATTCTATATTTTATAATTGTTTATTCACCATCAGTATCCATGTTTTAAATATTAAATAAATAGATAAATTTAGCCAAGAGGAACAGTGCAGAGCTAGTTCCTCTTGGTAAAATAATGGAGCTCAGGTGCTATTTGTTGTCCTCTTAAATAATGCTTCTCAGACTTTAAATATTAATTTTAATCACTTGGGGAACTTGTTAAAATGTAGATTGTAATTTGGTAGGTTTGGAGTAGAGCCTGAGACTCTGCATTTTTAACTGCTTCCAGGTTATGCTAATGCTGCTGGATCTGTGGACCATACTTTGAATAGCAAGGCCTTAAATCAGAAGTATGATCTGCCCAGATATTCAGTGAACTATTAAAACACGTTTTGCCTTCCGTTTACATTTTTATGAGAATTAATGATATGAAGTATCTTAGGGTCAGCAAATTATTTATATTAAATATAAATATAAAATATAAATTGGAGGAAGAGCCATGTACAGGTTTTAGCTTTATTAAGGGGTGGATTAAGTAGCTCATTTAAATTAGTATTAGAGGTTTAGTTTAGCTGTTGAATATTTTTCTGACATTGCTATACATTTTATTTTTACATGTACCCCCACAATTTATTATTACAACATCCCTGTAAATTACATTACTGTTCTCATTTCACATATAAAGAAATTGAGATCCAGGGAAGTTGGATAACTTCCCTAAGGCTTATTAGTAACTAGTAAAGCTGAGATGAACTTAGGTCTGACCTCAAAGCTCATTTGGCACTGCAATAAGCTGCCTTCCTTAGATTGTTTTCCTGGGAAATGGGCTTTATATAACTATTTAAACATGTCTTATGGACCTCTCTAAAGGAGTTTATGTATTTATCTATATGGGAAAATTAAGATAGTTTAACTTCGCGAGTCTTTATTGTATACAGTTCTGTGAAGCTCACAGTTGTGTTGAAAGTGTGAAAATGCACATACACATTTCCCTTAAATGAGATGCACACTTGTAAGGAGATATTTCCTCATCTCTAAACCAAGGGACTGAAATAGATGATCTCTAAGATTCCTTCAAGGCCAAATATCATACAATATACATAATATTTTTGTTTTTGAAAATGGATTGTGAAATAGCTGGAGGAATTTAAAACATTTCCACCAGCAGATGGCACTCCAACATTTCTACAGCAGGCAAGTCTTAGCCATTACCCAAAGTAGAAACTAGGCAAAACTAGGAACAAATAAGAAAGGGAAAAAAAAAAAAAAAAACAAAACCCCAGAACACCCAGCTCATTAAAGTATGTTGTATTTCGGTCATTATTGTGATGGAAAATTATGTATGTATCAAGTAATAGACTCCTATATAAACACAAGTCAATATTAAGTCATAATCCCTTACAGTGCTCTGCAGCACTTTTCACCAAACTATTATAGCACTTGTCAAATGAATTTTTGTTAACGTCTTCATTTTCTCAGATGAACTGTGGGGTTTCCAAGGGCAAGGATATTCTTTGGATCCCAAGGTGGGGAGGCAGACACACTACCTAGCTTATAGTCAGCATTCAATAAATATTTCTCACTTTCATTCCTCAGAAAATATAAGTATTGCTTGAATGCAAGATAATGTTTATGAACATTGGACCATGCAAAGCCTTTTGTTTAATTTTTTTCCCTCTTTGAGTGATTACCTTATAGGCATCAACTCTACTGTGTTTGATCTTTGTCCTTTGATATTTTTGTATCCTTGTAAAATATATTATTTCATATGGGTGTGTTTAATTTGCACTAATGTAATAATGCTATAGCTATCCTTTTTTTTTAAAATTTCTAATATATCATTCTATTTAAAACCCATCCATGTTGTTGTATGTACATTTAGTTCATTGCTTCTAACTGCTGCCTTCCTCATTTTACCTGTCCATTTCCCTTGTGCTGGACATCTGGGTGCCTATAATTCCTTAGTATTAAAAATCAGTGCTTTACTACCAACTTCATTCAAGTCCTTTTATGAGCTTTTTGTGAGTTGCTTGCGGATGTACGCCCATAGTGGGATTGGTAGGTTTTAGGGAATACACATATGTAATTTCACTAAATATTGCCAGACCATTCTCCAGAATGGCTCAACCAGTTTACACTCTCATCAGCATGCAGGAAATCTCCCGTCTCCTTACATCCACAATTAATTATCCAATATTCACATTTGGTGAATCCGACAGTGTAAAGTGAAAACAGTTATTGAATGAAGGAATAATCAGTTCAGAATCCACTAAGCTATTAGGATATATGGTATTTACCAGCATAATTTTCCCCTTTGAGGATGGTCCCTCAATATCTGAACTTTCATTGTTTAAACTTAGGAACAGAATAGACTCAAAAAGTTTTTTTGAGTTATCCCTTAGTGTTTGAAGTCTTTTGCCTCATTACCTGAAAAAACTAGAAATCAAATAGATTCAAATAATGTGGTATCCCTTGTCATTTAAATTTGCTCACTGAAACTAGACACAAACTAGAGTTGTATAGCAAGGGATCAGGATATGCTGAGGCCCCACTCCAAATCAATTACCAGAATATCTTGGGGTGGGCCCAGGCCATAGTTATTTTTAAAAAGCTCCTCAGGTGATTTTAATGTGTGGCTGCGGCTGAGAATCACTGACCTAGACTCTCAAACTGAGTTTTGTTTCTTCCTGAAATAGAAAAACATTTTTAAGTATTTAAACACAGTATTATGGCTAGGCTTCAGAAAATCAAAAGAGGAAGTTAAAATTTAAGTGTCTGATGGAAATGAAATATGGTTTCTAAAAGTCACAGCATGTCCGTGTCTATAGGTGACCAAAAGGAGTAAGAAGAATTGGAAAATTCATTGAGCATTAAGGTAGGTACATTTTAGTAACTGGCATTGAGCTAGGAAGGACTTGGATCTGCTTATGTGGGGACAAAACTACTGCAAAGAATTAGGGATCTAGATGTTAATTCAGGCAGAGGCAAAACATTCAGTTGAGTAAGTATGTACAAGTAGAGTCTATCAGCTGATTTTGATTATTGAGGAGTGGATTGAACCTGTGGTAGACTTTTTAAATTGTCAATATTTGTTTAACTCCCATTATTATGAACTAAGCTTATTTGAACTAAGGTATTTAAAAAGGTCAAACTGTGCCATCAGCCTAGGGAACAAAAGATAGTCACAGCTAGTCACTTTTGTGACACAGTTGTGATCCAGGCAAATGTTTTATCACTTTCTCAATGTTGAGATAAAAATAGGATCCAGCTTTCTCAATGTTGAGATAAAAATAGGAGATATTGAGATAAATATGTATGATATTTATATTTTTTAAGAAATTACCTTTAGCATTAATTAATACTTAGAATTATCTCACTGAGAAAGTGGTATAGTGGAAACTATAAACAACTTACAGTTGTTTGAAGCTATATATAAACTTGTAGTTAATGAAGCTATAATGTGAAAGACAATTTGAATTTTTGTCCTGGGACATTATATGTAAAAGTTCTCAAGTATTTTCAGTAACAGACATATCAAAAGGATAGTCTAGTTTTCAGTCACCAGAGCTGGCTTTAGTTTAAGATTCTTCAAGAGATAGCATTTTGAACTTTTTGACCTTTGATTTCTTTACCTGGATTATGAGGATAAAGCTTGTCCTATCTATGCTATAGTCATAAAATGGAACAGGATACAAGTAAGTTATTATTATACTATTTTGAAACCTTAGGTTTCAGGTGTAGGTATATAAATTTCTTCTTACCTTCTCCATGCAAATTACATTTATTTCCACCATGAAACCCAACCAGTGACAATGATAGTTGAGTAGTAACTGTGTGCCAGGAACTAATACCTCATTTAATTCTCACAACACGCATGGAGGGAAGTATACTTATGCCTATTTTATGGATGGGTAAATTGGAGCACAGCAAGAATATATAACTTGTTCAACAAAGGTCACATGAGCAGACTGTAAATTGAGTTGGGTTTTAATCAAAGTCTTGAACTCTATAGAGTCCATATCATTTCTAGTATCACACAATGCTTTTCAGGGCCTTTTGAATGTACAAAAGGCAGAATGGGCCAGGACATCTCTTCAATGAATGTGCTAAGGACTCTGAATAATTTTAATCTATTTTTCCATTACTTGGTTTCCCATCTATAGCAGTTCCTCAAATATCAGTCATCCCTACCCCCAAGAATGTTAAGGGATTTCAGACTGAACTCATTAAAGTCAACTGTATCTATTATGGTTATGATCTTCCCCACAAAAGTTTACTGCTTAATGGCAACAATGGGAACAAAACTCATCTGGCCAGAGTTTCTTATATAATAGGAAGAATAATCATAGAGTTAAAAAGTCCTTTCCCTTTCAACTTTCCATATGGAAAAAGTGTTGCTATCCTTAAGCAGCTCAGAGACACGGTCTCTGTTATTCCCCAGCACTATCCATTTTCCACTCCTGTCTCCCCTCTCCCAGTGGAAAATTGAAGGAGGTATGTAAAACCTACTTAACTTTTCTTCCTTTTTCAGATGCTAATCACAGGCAGAAGAGCCTGTGTGGTTAAAATGCAGTACATACTCATTTTACTACTGCATCTTATTAGATAGAGTTGACCTTTTGTTTCAAGTTTATGACTAAGTTATTTACATATAACTTTATTCTAGCCCCAGTGGTCAATTAAGGGAATATATTTGTGGCAAGTGTGGGAGAGGGAATAAGAAATAACAAGAAAGAAATAGCAAATTGTATAAATATTTTGGGAGAAATCACTTTCTTCATACATAAATTTAGCTGATTCTTATTCTACTTTAGGTTATTAATTTTACAGAGTAGGCAGTTATATCTTAGAATAGTTAAAAATTACCTAAGATCATAAAGATAGGATCTGCAAAGTCAGGACTTAAACCCAGGTCTTCTAATTCCTATTCCAAGGTTTTTCCCATGATACATTGACAGGTTGTTAGAGGGAATGCAGTATTTTAGCTACTTGCAGTAAAGTGCAATGGTTAAGAACACAGATACAGGCTTGGGAGTCAGGAGGTCCTGGGTTTCAATCCTTGCTGCCATTTATTAGCTGTGTACCATGAGAAAGTTGCTTAACAAGTTTGACTTTCAATTTTCTCATATGTAAACTAGATATAATAATGAATTATATCTACCTCTCAGAGTTATCCAGTATCAGTAAGATAATGGTCCTGAGCACCATGCCTGGACCATAAGATCTCAATAAATAGTAGTCATCATGGACAGATACACAGGCAGTGATGACACAGTGGACTGGCTGTTACAACTTCATGCTTCCCAGTCCCAGTTGTGGTGGAAGGATTTTTTTTCTAGCTATTAGAGATTTAGGTATAGTTCTCTTAGAAGGGGAAAATGGGCATAGAAATAACCATGGCTTTGAATGTTTAATAGAAGCAAAGGGAGTCAGCGAGTTTGTGACAAGCTAAAAATGAGAAGAAAGCATAGGAAAAGTGTAAAGAAATTATTGTAGTCAAGATGGCCATCATTAAAAAGCATGCACACTATATGCTACAAAATAGAACCTGGAATATATTATTTATAAACATGGGATATATTATTTATTAGTCCCAGTCACCAGTCATGGCACCTATGTTGGTCACTGGCATATTTCCATGGATCTGAGATGAAATGATAAAACATAGTGATTTTTCATGAAGCTAAATTTATTCAGTTTAAACACTCACTGTTTATTTTGACATATCATTTCAGCTTTTTTTGACTATTAGAATGTTCTTTTCTTTGGGGAAGAAATAGTGATAAGTAGTTGATAGATTTTTTTTAAGGTCCTTACTAGACAAAATAAAAATTTGGCAAATATATGTTCTTCCACACTAATATTATTTTTGAAACCCTATTGTCTAGAAATCACTGAGCCAGTTAATCTTCAAGATTTCTTACAAATCTGGGAAGCTGGACTCCTAGATAGCAAAAGAATTTATCTATAAGGACCATTTAGTAACACCAGGCAGAGCATTTCCAAAGATACTTCAATGCATCTGGTTCCCAAGAATTCATATTTTATACAGAGGCCTGATTCTTGTCCCCTAGGAGATAACAGACTAAGGCAGAACAGAGATACAGATTGTTGTCACTAGGCACACAGAAGATAGGATAGAAACATCAGTCTAATATATGGATTAATAATGAGCTACTTACATAATATAATTTAGGATTAGATGAGAGGTAACATAAAAATCATGATTTGGAAGTGGGTGCTATTTTGAAAGAGTAGCCCTATGGAGAACTATACCCAAACTAGACCAAAGTACCAATCAGGTCATCTCAGAGTCAGCCAGGCTATCTGGAACTCCTTAAATGTTAATCGAATTGCTTTTTTTGCCTC
Source organism: Camelus dromedarius (assembly GCF_036321535.1). NCBI lineage: Eukaryota > Metazoa > Chordata > Mammalia > Artiodactyla > Camelidae > Camelus > Camelus dromedarius. Next base: position 57,336,394 of record NC_087443.1, on the reverse strand, counting down.
AACGTCCTGCGGCTGGACATGACTATAGAATTTCAATGGCCAGACTAGAGACATGGTTTTCATCAGGAATTAAGAAAGAGCACTGTTTTGCTGGGTCTGATTTTTATACTACGTATAGTTTCTGATGAAAACATTAAATACTGGTTAAAGTAACCAGGCCACCAAACAATTACAGAATAGTTCGGTTAGTAAGCAAAAACTGTGGACAAGATTAATAATTAAACAGATTCTCATTATACCCAAGTTCATCCTTAGTCACCTGAGTAGGTGTTTTTGAAAGTTACATTAATTATAGATATCTATTAGGTGAGTGATTTCTTTATTTCACTCAGGTGGTCCTTCTCTGGTCCCAATTAATGTGGCTTCTTAAGAGTACATTCACTTGTAATCCAGGGGGGTGCTTAGGTCTTTGGAAAAATCTGGCTCTGTGTTAAAAATATGCAATTAGTTTTAATTCTGAATATCGGCAATGAACTAATGGTTTCTGAATTTGCAAAATAGGTATTTTCTAAAGGGGGTGACGAGAAAAATGCTAGTAACTGGGGAAGAAATTACTAAAACAGAAACCTAAAACAAAGTTTACTGTGACAAATAAAAGTATGTATTTTCACATTCTTCTTGAGAGCAGTATATGATTTTAGTGTGTTGAGTGTGATTTAACTTACCATAATTTAGCTCACAGGCATTTATTGAGTGCCTACTAAGTGCTTGGGTCTGGAGATACAAAGATAAATAAAAATCTTTGCTCACCAGGCTGTCACCATCTCTAGGAAGTGCTTAGTTCACATTTAAAAATTACAATAATTTCTGTTGGAACTTATATCATACCACATACCCACACACAGAAACATACACATATTTTAAAAGATCTAGGTATGTTAGAAATTTTCAGGAACTGAAGGAAGCAGGCCTTACGGCCAGAACCCACATCTAATTCTTCAATATATTAACATCTTGGTTTTAAAAATCATCTTTAAATAATATACCTTGGGTTTTCTTTCTCCTTTGGCCTCATTTTATGTAGTCCTACTTCTAGAAGGTCTTCATGGCACTTCCCAGTCTAACCCAACCTAAGCTCTGTATCTCCTGGTTGCTTAGTTTGGTAGAAGCTCCTCAGGGAACCTTAGTTTAAGGTCATTTACTCCAGCCCTTTTCAGATTCTTTAATCCTGTCTGGGAGGAGGGACAGGGACACAGGTTGCCATTTCAGTGTTTGTTGACTGTGATACTGCCCTTTGCTCATGCACCCTCAGGGAAAACCTTTGCTCTGCATTTTGAGAGTTTTGCCTGTTTGATATCAGGAAGCCCTCGGACTCACTGCATATAGTTCTCTGCATCTGCCAAGTAGAAGGCCCATATTGTTCCAGAAAGAAGCTGAAAGTGAGGCTCAGTGGTGTGACTGCAGCAGACTAGGCATGACTTCTTTCCCGCCCTTTAGTTGGGGACCCAGGAATGGATCTGAGAGGTGCTGTGGTCGGGACTCTATGAGCTAGGGCGTATGGGGCACCGCGTGGCTCCTGGCTTTCTCCCGTATGCAGGAGCTACCTGCAGGCCGACTCTGGCCTTGACTCCTGGCCAAATTTGAAAACCCATCTGTCACTCTGTTGCTCTCTGGCACCAGAAAGGCGCACTTCCCCACGGGAGGGATAAGCCCAAGTTGACCTAGAGGCGATGCTGGAGGAGCAGCTCTGTCGCTGCAGTGGAGTAGAGTGGCCAAGCAGTGGCCATATGGGCATAGCGCCACCCAGCCTAGCCAAGTGCAGACCGGGTTGCTTTGACTTGGCCTACGTCAGCGTATATTGAATCTCTCAAGACACTTGCGGGCAGAACGGAGCCACGCGCAGCCTGGGCCCTTTGCCCCTCCGGGCGGGTAAGCCTTTTGACCTGGTCACTCTGTGTATTCCTTTTGGCTACTCTTCTTTGCCCTGTCGAGGTCAGAGGAGGCTTCTGTGTGGCAGCCTAGCGCGTCGCAGAGGTCCATACTTGGGTCCATGGAGTCTCCCTCTGCTCTTTGTGCTTTGGCAGCAATCACACTCCTCCGCAGGACCCCTCTTGCAACGTAACCACCCTCGCTCTTACTGCTTCAATGCAAAAAAGGGCCCTGGAGTGGACAAAATGCCTGACACTGTCAGGACAAACAGGCGCGTGACTGGTGCGGACTCTTCCAGCGCTCCCGGTACTGGGCGCAGGGGCTTTCGCGTCGAGATCGGAGCTAGAACCGCCCTCCCCAAAGTCTTGCTGGGAGGGAAGTAAAAACAAGACGTCCCGCCGCGTACCCGAAATGTTACAACTGTACTGTTTCGATCCCTCCCTCCGCTTCCCGATCCTAGAGGGTTAAATCAGGAGGGTACAACGCCACCCTTCCTCCTCCTTCCCGCCTCCCCCCCCCCTTACCTTTAAAAAGTTAAAAAATGTCTGCAGTCGAAATCTCTTAAAGGGGCGGTGCTGGTGAACGAGTACTCTTGGCACGAGTCGCTGAGAAGGCTGGCTAGGGGCGTGAGTTCGCTCCACCAGCACCAAAACACTGAAGGAAAAAAAAAAAAAGCGAGCGAGAGAGGTGGGGGGGGGGGAGGAAGGCCAAAAAAAAAGGGGGGGGGGAGGCAGACAGACACACACTTTAGATAAGGACAATTAGTCACCAGTGAGACCCTGTAGGAAAGAGGTTTAAATCAGAGGGATTTAATGAGGGTGCTCTGTGCTTTCCCTGAAGCCATGCCCTCCAGCAACTCCCGCCCCCCCGCGTGCCTAGCCCCGGTGGCTCTCTTCTTGGCTCTGTTGCTCCATCTCTCCCTTTCCTCCCAAGCTGGAGACAGGAGACCCTTGCCTGTAGACAGAGCTCCAGGTTTGAAGGAAAAGACCCTGATTCTGCTTGATGTGAGCACCAAGAACCCAGTCAGGACAGTCAATGAAAACTTCCTCTCTCTGCAGCTGGATCCGTCCATCATTCATGATGGCTGGCTCGATTTCTTAAGGTAAGGCAGGGGCTTCAATGGATCATTTTTTTTTTTTAAAGTAACAACCCCCACCCCTTCCTATCCCCCATTTCAAAGGGGGAAGAAGAAGAAGAAAAAGAAACTAAGTCAAGTGGATCTCTCAAAGAGAAGAAAGGTTTTCCTCCTGGAATATTTGCTGTAGGCTGTAACTGGTGATTGAGAAAAGCAATGTTTTCTATTAAGATGCACATGTTTGCAATGCAGAAGGCATTTCAGAAACTTATCAGTTATGACTGAAAAAATGTTGGGCTTACATATATCCACAATTAGCCTCCCCGTCTCCTTCTGAAAAGAAACAAGAGGTTCAGGGCAGTTGCAAAAGCGAAGAAAAGGTCTCCAGCAACAAAGACCCGAGAGGAATGGCTGTGTGTGTGTTAGAGTGCGTGTCTGCGTGTGTCTGTGTGAATGTTTAAGCGGGGATCGCACGAAACTGGAATTTTCCACGGAAAGATCGTTTCGTTAGTTCTCTCCCACTCCCAGACAGAAAACGAATCTATGCAGAAGCTTGAGCAGTGGGCAAGTTGGATAGGATTTTTAATTTTTAATTTTATATCCTCCACTGTCGTCTCCAGACTTCAGGATTTTGTAGAACGCTTTTTATAGACTGAATGGCCCCCCAGTCCCTCCTCCTTAAATCTCCTGCGATAACTGCATAGTTCAGTTTTTCTTTAAAGAAAAAAAAAAAATCCTCGCTCCAGTCATAGCGTATATAAGGAGAGCGGAAAGGGTCCTAGAAATACTCCGGGGATGTCTCGAAGGTCTAAACCCCGCACCGAAGGATTAGCAAACCCGGAGGTTTGAGAATAAGAACTCTCCATCCTAGGGATTGGAGTCTAATTGGGCTCACCCTTTCCCGGGGTTGTCACTGTTCAGCAGTTAGGCAACCACGATCCTTTCCCCAAAGGGACAGAGTTGCATTGTAAAAAAAAAAAATTGTCTGCAATGTCGAACCGAAGTGTTGAATTTTAAAAAATTCCCTCCAAATTGGAGCCTCAGCTGTGGGCTCCAAGAGCCCCAAGCGCTCCCAGTCTCACTTCTCTACCGTGAGGCCGCGTCCGCCGCGCGTCTTTCGTGAGTATCTTTCACTCGTTGCGAAATTCGAGTTTGCTTCTCGCACGCGTCCGCTCCTCAGCTCTCCGGGTCTACCCTGGCCTCGGCCGGGTCAGGGGACGCGGCAGGTAGCCGGAGGCGCCGGGTAGAGTGCTCCTTCCACGTGGAACGAGCGTTGCGGGCGGAGTGAGTGGTTGCTGTTGCCTCCGAGGCCGTTTCGGTTCCTGCCCTTGCCTCCGCTGGGAGGGCAGAAGCAGCCCCTGCGCCGTCCGGGTTCCTCCTTGGAAGCTGTTCCATGCAACAGCGCGCGCCTTTGAGCTCGTCCGAAGGTGGGGGGCGACTGCACGCCCCACTTGCATTGCATTTCTTCACCTGCGCGCACTCCTTCAGGGTTTTTTTTTTCATGACCTTAAAAAAAACCCTTCATGTTCGCGCTGCTTGCCGTAGAAAAGATTGTGGAAGGCGGCTTTTCGGATAAGAAGCTGTAGCAGGGCGTATTTGCATTGGCTGTTCAGGTTTCTGGCTGGACAGTTGTTGGAAATGCCGTTTCCATGGGGCCGGACTCGCACCAACGTTTCTGCCCGCCGCCGACCCACACGACGCCTGTCTGCTCCCGCCCAGGAACGCAGTCCTGGAGTTCTCGGCCAAACGACCCTTCCCGCCGGCCACCGGACTTCTCCCGGCGGCCACAACTCTTAATTAGAAACTCCGAAACTGGAGTCTCCGGGTTTTTTCCCCCTGTTCTATCCACCGCCTTTATGATACTCTTTAGTACCATTTGGATTTTGATTTTCAGAATCTGAACCAGCAAAGCGTTAAAAATAACTTAGAGATCCGGAACTCAACAGCTGATGCCCATTAAGAGCATCTGCGCTGCCCCTTTTTTACTCCTTTCCAAATTAGCAGCGTTTGACTTTTTAAAACACCTATTTTTTGGAAATCCTGAACCTAAGTAGATGTAAATGTCATTGTTCTGAAGCTCCCTGAATCTCTTACAACGCGCAGGTTTCACTTTTCGGCAAACTTCACTTTCCCCAGAGCTACCAGACGGGCCCAAGTGGGAAGGGAAAAAGATGGAGCACAACTCGGAGCGTGGAGAGGAGGATGTTACCTTTCCTGAGATCCGCTGAATTCCAGGGGCCAAAAAGACATTGCTTTTACTGTGCAAAGCGGAGATGGGGAGTGTTCTCAGAAAGGCAAGGATTTACCCCTGGAATCTCTCTTGCTCAGGAATTTGTGAGATGCACGCTGTGGTTATATGGTAGTGGAAAAGGAAAACCAACTCAGGTATTAAAAAAAAAAAAAAGTCAGAATCAACTTGACTTCAGGTGCTTGGGCTGAGAGAAAGAAGGCAGGTTTTACCTTCTCCACAGAGGTTGCGCTGCTCCTGGAGCCAAGAAGGCAGATTCCGGCTTTCATCTGAGAAGTTTGGCAAAAGTCGGAGCCCAGAGTCCGTGCGCTGCGCATCTCCTCCAGGAGCGCTTTCCGGGCAGGGGCAGAGGCCCGGCAACTGCGCCTTAGCCCCTTGTTATCAGCGGAAGTGTCCCACCCCCACTCCATGTACACACTGAAACAAACACAATCTAATCCTTTGCAAATAAGCACTACCTTTGGCAAGCGTCGTTCGGGTGCCTAAGGGAGGGGGCTGCGGCCAACTGGGTGCAGGAGACAGCCCCCGGACCCCCACGGCCCAAGGCTGGGCGGGCTGGGGCGCCTGGAGCAACGCCGCAGAGTGGGAAGAGGGCCTTGCTCGTGCCCGACGCCCTTGCCTGTCCCCCGGATCCTTTCCTCTCTCCTTCTCTACCCTTGCAGCTCCAAGCGTCTGGTGACCCTGGCCCGGGGACTTTCGCCCGCCTTTCTGCGCTTCGGGGGCAAAAGGACCGACTTCTTGCAGTTCCAGAACCTGAGGAATCCGGCGAAAAGCCGCGGGGGTCCCGGCCCGGATTACTATCTCAAAAACTATGAGGATGGTGAGAAACTTGCTTCCCACTCTTGCGAGGTGGGGGAGTGTGGGGGGTGGGAGTGAGTACTCGGTGTATGTAGGGTGGGGGGAGTGCAGATTTGGAGGAGAATCTGATTCACCTGAAAAACTGGTAGCTTCCGGCGAAGGGACACTGGAGTGTGGGACTCCTGACATGATTAGGCAAAGGGGGCTGCCAGGTTGTCCTTGTCCAGGCTGCCGGCCTTTCCCGTGGCTGCTGAGGCTTGGAGGCTGAGAAGTGGTAGCCAAAAACTTTTTGGCAGGCTACCTGTGGGGAGAAGATGTAATGGGTTTCTTGAGAAAATTTAGTCAGGTTCATAGGCTGCTAAAGGGTCAGGGTCACATTTCCTTCCTCAGATTATAGAAAAAGTGCCTTTTTGTTTTTCTTCTTTCTGTCCTGAGATGAGGCTACGTAGGAATTCAGCCTTTTTTGAAACCCACTCTAAAGTTTTCTGGAATAACCCCTTTTATATTGGTCCCTTTTGGGGGAAGGTTTGAAAATCTTCACAGTGGGTTCTCCTTCAGACTACCTAATCTCAGTCACATTTTTTCCTCACTTTAAAAATCAGATTATAAATGCCAGCCTTTCTTTCTAGGTTCAGATGAGTTGGGTTGGAAGGGCTTTAAAAACTCCAAATCCTATTCCAGTTTAAGAGGCCAGTCTTTTTAGGTTTGAACAGTCTCATTTTTACTAGGGAAAAGTGAAAATGGTATTTAAAAATTGTTTGGAAAGTTTGGTGTTAGTATCTCTGAACTTTCTGTGTGGGTAGACGAAGAGTCTTTCAAATAGGCAAGGTGGCAATTGATGGGTCTTCAGCTACTGAGGTTGTTTAGATTGGATAGAAGTGGCATCAGGGTTCATTATTGGAGGACTATCTCTGCCCTGCTGTCCCTTCTCATAAAAGAGCTACAGTTTTACTTTTAAAGGGCACAGGGACAGGTTCTCAGAGCTCCCTGGGTTTTGCTATATCTTGTCCTTATAAATCAGCAAAATGAAGAAATGCTGTTATATTTTCTGGGGCTTTCACTGAATGAGAATTCTGGAGAGTTGGAATCTATTTCAAGGCTGGCTGAGAAACTTTTTATTTTTAAGTTTCAGACTGGAGAAAGAGAGTAAGACTGAGGCTTCTTAGGTTTGAATCTTTTACAGCATTTGCCCAAGTGTATAGGTGTTTAAGGCTACATCTTTTCAGAGGTAAATGTCATTGCCATAAAAACATGGATTGCAAATAGATTTTGCTGTCACTCAGCATAAAATGCTGAAAGGTAAAAGATAATCCTGAACAGCAGCTCTGATGGTAATTTGACCCAGGGCTTTATAGCTCCCAGGGTCACTGTCAACTCTGTGATCAGATACAAGAAGGGAGAACATTAATAGTTTTCCTTATGAAGCAGCTCTTCTTCAAACTTATTTGAACTACTTCCTCTTTAGTTTGTGGAAAAACTTGTAAGAGCCCCAGAAACCACTGTGGGGAAAAAAAGACTATTGTAAGTTTAGGAATTAGCTGTTTTCTCCTGTACCTAGGATTATATTACCTGTTCATTGAACACACAAGATCTGCTTAAAATGAAGTGTACAATTTGTTTCCCTTTGTAAAAGGAGAAAGTGGGCATCATGGGGAGAAGGGAAATAGGCAGAAGGCTGTGCCCCATAATACTTCATAGAATTAAAAAAAAATCAGAAATGGAAAAGATCTAAGAGGTCATCTTTAATCCTCCCACCACCTCAGGGGCGAGTCCAGCCAGGATCATTCCATATGTAGTCCTTTTCTTGTTTTGTCCAACATGGTATTAAATATCTCTAGGAAGTAGTTTTCACCACTCCTGTGGGAGAGAGTTATTCCATCCCATAGGTTTTTGCCCGTAAATTTCTCTAAAATTTTCCCTTTGTATTCTCCAAATATTTGATTATTTCTCTTTATATTTTTTAGGCACTTACCTTTAAAATAATTTCTGTCTTTGGTGTGAGTGTCAGCTTAAAAAAAGGTTTCTCTGTAGCTGTGTTTTATCTAGACTACCTGGATTTAATTCTTTTAAAACTTTCTTTAAAGTCAGTCCTTCCAGACACTAATCTGTTTTATTGCTCCTAGCTGAACTCCTTTTGATTTATGTCTCCCTGGTAATAAGATGCTCTGAACTATATCAGTATTTGAGGCCTTAGCAGAGTTAAAGAGAGTAGGAATGCCCTGTTTCTGCCCTTTGATGCTCACATATCCTTAAATCACCCATATTGTCTTTGTTGTTGCATGTTGCATTGCAGAATTAAAGGCAAAACTGGTTTTGCTATAGTCTCAGCCATTTTGCAAACATTATACTTCAATTGTAACTTTTCATCCAGTGATAACTGTCATCATAATGAGCTTCTTAAAATAATTAAATCTTCTTAGTAAATGGCCCTGTAATAGGCACTTGGGTGTAAATACCTTATTTTTTTAAAAGATGTATTCACTTAAACATAATACAGAATAATAACATACATTTTGAATAATAAGATACATCTACTGGCACATTATGAAGCTGAGTGATGTAGGGAAGAGAATATGGAATTTGGATCCAGAAAGCCTGTATTCAGACCTGGCTCTATCACTTATGAATATGTGGCCCTGGGCTTGCTGATTCTCTGTAATAGATAGATATGATAATACTTGCTGTGCATTGCTTCTGTGAGGATTCTGAGCGGTAATATGTATAAAATATTTTGTCAACTGCAAGCATTATATGAAGGCTAAGTATTATTTCTTTTATTAAAGGCAGTTTCAGAAAATTTCTAATATATACATTTAATATTTTAAGGTGGAAATAAAGAGTGACTAAGATGCAGTGATACCGAACTTTATACAGAAGAAAGGAGAATTAGGGAATTGTTTTAGAGGATTAAGAGAATGTAGGGAGAATTTATAGGGATAATTGTCTTTAAGGAACAGAGGTAGAGAACATAGAGTGGCTGTTTTTTTTGTATGTGTGTGTATGGTAATGGGAGAAGAGACATCTTTAGTTTTGTTATATACCAACATTAAAATGAACTGATAGTTCTAGCTTGGGTAAAGTACACTTTTTTGGTTAATTCATTCATATTGTGACCTTGATGTGAGTTTTTTTCTTCTTCCCCTGAATTAATACTGTAATTAACAAGTCATGTGGCTTCCATTTTCCAAATACTTTTAAAGCATTCTAATGCAGTTGTGTTTCTCTTTCTAAAGCCACTATTTATGTATCACTTTGGGAACTTCTCCAGTTAGTCCTTTAATACAGTTACCTATTCCGCTCTTTGCTTAGGCAACTTGAATTTCATACAAACAGGGTGATGATGGAATACATTTAAAAAATAACATTGTTCCTCATACTTAAGAATCTTACACTTTGCCTAACTTCCTCTCTGTTCTATGTGATGTTATGCTTTTCTTGCTCCTAACAAAGAAATCTTGGGTTAATCTTTTGTTCTCAAGTTTATTTTGCTCCAGTCTGCCCCTTTTTGTTATATTCAGAGTGCTTTCTTTGTATTTCTGTCTCTTTACTGCCATAACCATATCTTTAATCAAGATATACGCTATTTATTATGCACATCAAAAGCCAGCTTAATATTTCTAAAATTTCCTATTCATCATGTCACTCTTTTGCTGGAAAACTTTGATTATTTTTGTATTGCTTATAGAAAATGTTCAAATTCCTCAACTTGGCATTCAAAGCCTTTTTCAGTCTCAGCTTACCTTTTGTACCCTATGTTTTCATATACCTTTTATTCTAGCCGTGCTTGATTTTCACTTAAAACACCTTTATCTCAACCCCATACCTTTGTTCAGCCAGCCTATCTCTGCTTTGAATGCCTTTTTCTTGGCTCTGTTCAAATCTCACCCTCCACTCCACCCAATTCTTGGAGACCCATGGCAAATGCCCCTTGTTTTCACAAAGTCTTTCCTGAACAGGTAATTCCATAGTGATCTCTTCGTTCTCTGGAGTATTGAAGCTCTTTCCCTTTGTGTTATTCTTTTGGCCCCTTCTGCCTTGTTTTGCTTTCTTACTTTTCACATATATATACTTGTTTATTTTACCTTTCCAATTAGGATGCAAATTCTTTGCAGGAAGGGACCACATCTAATTATTGTGTATCCCAAAATGTCTAGCATTATATATGACACATAGTAGAACTTCAGCAAATATTTTTGGGTACATACTAGGTTAAGAACCTCTTAAAGGCACTTTAAAAATAGAAGTAATGAATGCAGAAATGAGTAAACACATACATGAAGTTTCTATTCATTTTTCACCTTCAATGAATATTCTCTTGAAGTCCATTCTTAATACTTATTTTAATGACGTACTTCATTATTTTAACCATGACTCTATCTTTGGTAGTCTGAGTGTATGGTTTTATACCATGCATTAAGTCAACTTTACCACCTGATCTAAAGCCTTGGACTGGACCCATAGAATTTTTTTATTGTATCTGTGTCTTCTTTGTCTTTACTTTTTGCTTTTCTTGGTTAGCCTTATGTAGTTTCTATGCCTAATTTTCCAATTCCCAGTTTAATAGTACCTTTTCACAAATTTAAATACTTTTTCAATCTCTATCTCTTAAAATTTTTCTCTTCTGAGAGCTTTTGAAATTCTAAATAATGAATGTGGAGTACACTTTGTAAACTCTAAGGCACTATGCAACTATTATTATTGTTCTCCTTTCCCCAGGAAGTTTTCCTAGTTTTAGCAGAGGTGAGGTAGTTAATTCTTTATCTTTCTATTCCCATTCCATTAACCAAGACATATGACATAAGAACAGCACATTGCCAAAATACATATTTGCCTTGAACTCATCCACCTTTCACTGTCTCACTTTATTGTACATAAATGTTTCTTAAAATTCAGTTACATTTAACAAATATTTGTTGTTACCTACTCTGTGTTTAGTTTCATGCCAGACAAATAATGGCAGATTCTCCAAAAAATAAAAGATATGGTTCCATATTAACATTAGAACACAATAGTAATTATTGTTGTCGGCAAGATCCACTAATCAGTGTTAAAATAAGTTGATGAAATTTAAGGCAAACAAGATATTTGCATAGCCTCAAAGCATCTTTCCCATAATAGTAATTAATTAATTATGACAGTTTTAGCATATTCCCACCAATTCTTTGATACTTCTAGGATATGGAGCTTCTTTTCTCCTCTTGAGTATGGGCTGGATTTAACAACTCATTTCTAAAGAAGAGAGTCTGTGAAGGGGGAAAATGTAACTTTACAGTGGAGAAACTGTCAGCCATCATTTCAACCAAGTGATCAAGGTTAACATCAGCAGATAAGTCATGTTCATATCATGTATTCCCCGTGGTGGGAAGGGTACTTCACCCTTGTGATATTCTTCCCCCAAATCCATAACTCTTTGTAAATATGAGAAGACACTAGTCAAACCCAAATTGAAGGATACTCTACAAAACACTTGACCTTTCCCCTTCAAAAGACACTGTCCCTGCTGTCAGTGAACGTATAGCTTGTTAGTGAGATAACATTTATACTGCTAAATCTGAAGAATAACACAGAATAACAGAAAATATAGAATGAAGTGCTAAATGGAACATAATAGTTTGCCAGGGTGTAACAGGAAAAGTAGATATGAATACTGACCAGGCATAGGTGAGAGTTATGTTGGGCCTTGTGAAAGATGTGTAGATTTTGGAGACATAGAGGCAAGTTGAGAGGACATTTAACTCAAGGGAAAGAGCATGAGGCAAAGCCTAAGTATGTGTTTGGCAGTAAGGAGACCACCCTGGCTACATAGAAGGTACGTATTAGAAATTCTTTTCGTTCATGTTGCTAGAACCATATCAAATTCTTTTTTATAGAAGCCTATTTGCACATTTTTTGTTAATTCAGAAATGTTTATAATTTAAAAATATATAAAAAGTACATGTTAGAAATTATTTTAAGAAAAGCTTGTATTTCTAGAATGTCTAATTTGGGTTTTAAGAAGTTATAGTGCATTTTTGTTGGCTCCAAATTATGTAATGAAAAAAGAAGAAGAAGAAAGGACATGTATGAGAGTAAAGGTGGGTTGGGTAAATCCAGATAAGAAGATGAGAATGTTGAATTTTAGTCATAGTAAAATGGAACTGGGCCTATTAGAAAATAGAGGCCATTATAAATTCTTTTACTGCAGTGGAGAGGGGAAGGACATGTTTTCAACATGGACAGTGACCCTTGCCCTCTCCCATTTTCATTTTCCAAATCATTGCACATATTCACATACTCTAGCTAAAGTGTGTTATAACTGCACTTGATGAGGTTTGAGTTATGAAGTATGTTTCAGGGACAGGTAACTTAAAATTAAAGTATTAATTTGGTTATTATAGGATATATAAGATAAAGGTTTTAGAATTTGCTTGATAATTTTTATGTTACTCTTCTTTCTTTTATACAGTAAAAACAGGCTACTATTTTATCATATTCATTCACTTGTGAATTTACTTATTGAGAAGGCATCTAGTTCCAGGCCCCTGTTTGATACTGAGGCTGGGAAGATGAATGAGGCCCAGGTACAGCTGTCAAATTACATACTCCTGACCTCTTATCACTTCAACAGCATCAACCAAAGGCAATTTTTAGAGATTTTTTACGTCAAGAAAAGCCTCCAATCTAAGGTCATTGTTTGGCATTTCATGATTTGTCTTCCAGCAACTTTAGAAGGATTTTATACAATTTAATATTGTATTAAAGGGTGTCAGAAATCCCCTGAGGTTTTGTGTATGTTTTATTCTGCCTTTTTGAAAATAAAATAGATGCATTTTCTGTAATATTTGAAATTTGGTGCCCAGGTCCTGAGTGCTAGGTGCAGATCACTGTACCCCTGTGAATTTGTGATATCTCACAAAGATACAGTTATCATGTCATTTAGCCACGGTTTAGTCATTGTGGATCTATATAGTGCTGGAAGTGGTAGAGATCGGGAAACTGTGGTCTACTCCTTGTAGAGGTGGCATAATTAATTTTAGTGAATCAGGAAGTAAATAGATCTTTCAGTCATAACCTCATTTGTATAATTTATCACCTGGTTCTTGGGGTCAAGGATAATCCATGAAGAGTTTTGTGTTCCTGTACAATACATATTGTGCTGCTATTGTCATACAAAATATCACTATTTCTCTTGCTATATTTATTTATATTCTCTCTCCTGTTCTCCCAAGGCCTCCTGGTGGGATGGGTACCTCATAGAAGAAAAGAAGTTTCTTTTAAAACTTCCTGGGCTGTTCAGCCTTACAGTCACATGCTCTGGCCTCCTAGAGTCAGGAGCCTCTTCTGAGAATCCTTCATCAGAATGAATTACATGTTAAGACTCTTAATTTCAGTGCTTCTTAGTACCTTAAGTTTTCAGTTGTGTCTGTCTATGAGGCAATGGATTGGAACTCTGAGCAGTGTGTGTGTGTGTGTGTGTGTGTGTGACAGAAAGAGATGGGGGTCGAGGGAGAGAGAATATGAATATGTGAGCATGAGAAAGTTTGGTGTGTTTAATTTCTTGCACTTGTCCATGGATGGTCATGTAGGCAAACTAAATACACGTTCATAGACTTGTAGCTAGTGCCGTAGAAGGTATAGATACTTTGCTGAACTCCTTTGTTCTTTGGTTTTATGATCTGATTGAGTTGGGTTCAGTTCTGTTCAGTCTTCTTCACTTTGGTATAGAGAAAACAGTTATTTTGCTTAATTCAATAAATAGTTATTATCAACCATATATCAAGCTTAGTGCTAGCTTAGGGCTACCCAAGAGGAATAAAATATGAAGTCAACTCTTCTCTCTAGTGTTCTGGTCTCCAGTATCATCTCTCTCAATGGTCTCCAGTATCATCTCTCTACTGTAGTCAGACTAATCTTTGCTGAATCTCCACACTGTGCTCATACTATACCCTTTACCTTGAGCACTCATTTTCTGTCTGGATTTAAAACTTTTTTGTCCTTTAATGCTCCACCCAAGTCCCTTCTTTCATTAATCCTTCCTCATTCTCAACATTTTTCTAAAATTCTGCTCTAAATACTTGATCTAATTTAGTCCAAGTGCCCGAGAGTTTATGTTTGATTGACTTAAGCAGACATCATATTTGTCTCTAGGAATTTATACTCAAAACACACTGGGATTGGCATACACATAAAAATCTATGTAGAGATAACCATCATCACACTGCGTGGAACAGACACATTAAGTCAGTCAAAGTACTTACATTATTTACAAATCTTAATTCATGTGTTTTGCTTTTTGTGTGGTGAGGAATGAAGAGTGAAAAAAATATATGCTGCATATTTGGAAACGATGGAGTACATATTTGTATCTATATGTTTGTATTGAGTGACTTGGGGATTTAACCAGTACCTTGTCTTCACTTGCAAAAACACCTTGAAAGATGGAAGATGAGATTGGAAAGCTGGGAAAAATAAATAGCTTAATTTGTCGTGTTATCTTTGAAATACTGTGGGATAACGGTGGTTTCCCCTACAGCTTAATAATAGTAATAATTTAATAATATTACCTAGTATTGTTGGGTGCTTATTATGTGTCAAGTACTATTTTCAGCAATTTACATAGATTAACATTTAATCCTCTTATCAAACCTATGAGGAAAGTAGTATTTTCTTCATCTGACAAATGGGGAAACTGAGGCGTGGAGTAGTTAAATAACTTGCCTAAGACCACACCACCCAGCTAATGAGTTGTGGAGCAGAGACTCAATGACATCACTCATTAAACCTGGAGGCTTAAGTGGAGCCTCTGTTTATGAACTTCCCAAGAAGACTTTGGTACTAGTCTGTTTTTCTATCCATAAAATGAAGAAAATCAACTACATTTTCTACTTATAGCATCTAATTCTAAGATTCTGTGAGTTAAAGATCCCACACACAAGGCATGCAGGAAATAATAGCAATGAGAAGAAGATAGGATATACTCAGGCTGTTAGGAGGGCCATAGGAGCTCAGAGAAGGGGGGTAAGTTAAGAGCTGGAGTGGTCAGGACAGGTGCCTAGGAGGAGGGATTTTGACCTGGCCTTAAGAGTAGATAATAATAATGCCAATAATAGTTACTTTTTGTTGACTTCTTACTGTGTTTTACATATGTTATCTCATTTAATTCTTAGTCTGATGAGAAACGTGTGTATATGTGTGTATGTGTGTGTATGAAGGAACAGAGACTCAGAAAAATCACGTGACTGGTTCAGGGTCCTAAGATGTGAAGTTAGTATGACCAGAATTAGAACCCAGTCTTGTCCTCTCTTCACCATACTTAGATAAGAGGGACCCAGTCTTTAGTTCATTTACTATTTTATTTATTTATCCATTCATCTGTCTGGCACTCAAAAGCCCTGTGCTAATAAGCATTGTAGAGCAGTAAAAAAAAAAAAATTGTGCCATAGACCCTCCTATGAGGGTATTCAAAGGTCTAGTGGGTTAGGAAATAAAATAGTTCTTAGGGAAAACAAGAAAAGAATAATCACAGAGAGACACATGAACAGTTGAAAGAGATGATCGTCACACTTTATGACATGTTGAAGGAATGGAACAACTGATCCAATATGGGATAGAGCTTATTAGTTTATCTGGGGAGGAGGTCTATTTTGGAAGCAGATACATTGAAGAGAATACTATAAATGAATCAACAATGTCATTGATGTAAGGGAAATGGCAGGGAAAAAAGCAGAAAAATAATATTTGAAAAAGTTGTTGGAAAGTTCCCATCATATTGTTAGGTGATTTTAGAATGACTTTGTTTTAATTTATAAACTGGAACCATACTGTACATTATTTTTCTTTCACATTCTAAGCCCAGAGAACCTTTGTGAAGGATAAAGGGAACTGATAAGGTTGAAGTTTCAAGAAAACCCTTCCTTTGTACCTCCCTCTGTTATCTTTCTCTTTGAACTGAGAGTTTGTTAAACTCAAGTAGAGAACACTTTCATAACCACTTAAAATGAAGAAACTATGGAGCAAGGAGGCTATATATTCTGTACAAAGTCTCAGAGGTTATATTTACTGGTAAGTGGCCAAGCTGTGGTTGGATACAAGACAGTTTCACTCTGAAGTTGGTGATTTTCACCATCCCTATTATAGCATAATAGCACAATGCTCTTCATTGTTTTACCCAGACGACTTCAAAGGCCTTTCTTCTAGGGGTTTATATTAGCTTGAGTCTGATTTGAAAGTTTCAGAATGGGGCTAAATGAAAATTATTATTGTTTACCTTGTGGCTGTTTCCATCTGATTTGGGCAGTCATCACCTCCCATCTATTCTGTCACCTCTCTCTAAGGGTTCCTTTTCTCTAGCCTGTCTTTATCCTCCTGCCTGATTAATTTTTTGAAGCTCCATGTTCTCCTATCACTGCCTAGCTAAAAACCTTCAGGGATAACCTCTGTCTGCTAACTCAAGTCCTCCTCATTCTCCTTCACTTTTCCAAGGCCCTATAGAGTCAGCCTACCCTCCTTGGCTAGCTTCTCCCCCTCCCCTTTACCTGACTTTATTCAGAAGCAGATAGTGTAGCTTCTTGTCATAGAGGTCCTACTGTCTGCTGTTCTCTTAATTTCTAGCCCTCTGGATCCCTCACTCCATCATCTGTCTGCCCATTTTGTACCCACTTCAGAATTTTTCCTGCATTTCAAAACCTTGATCAAATTTGTCCTCCTTCTTTATGAATTCTTTACTGCCTCCTCATTTATTCATTCATGAAATATTTGTTGAGCCTTAATTTCTAAGGCATTTATTGTATAAAATCAGTACATTGGTTTTTTTCATATTCTGCCTTATGTTCTCAGGTATCTTTTTGTGTATGTTCATGTAGAGTTGACTCTACCCCTAGATTGTAGGTTACTGTGAGAGTAGTGATCATATTATTTCTGTTGTTTCTACAACCTCTAGTAGCATGCCTTTCCCTAGTAGTTCTTCAGTAAATACTTGTTGACCAATTATTTGCCATTTACTTGGTAGCTTAGTATGCTAAAAGAGAGAGTATCTTCCATTCATTGTTTCGGCTTTTTACAAAACTTATAGGGTATTTCTGGTTAAAGCTTAACTTCTTTTTTTTAATTTTTAAATTTTTTAAAGTATGTATCTTTTTTAAAAACATTTTTTATTGATTTATAATCATTTTACAATGTGTCAAATTCCAGTGTAGAGCACAATTTTTCAGTTATACATGAACATATATATATTTATTGTCACACTTTTTTCTCTGTGAGCTACCATAAGATCTTGTATATATTTCCCTGTGCTATAAAAGCTTAACTTGTTTATTCATGTTTTTACGCATACAGTTTTATGTTCTTTATTTTATTAATTACCAATGAAATGCATGCTCTTTAATATAAATTTAATAATACATGTGTCAAATAACTCCTAATCCTACTCCATAGATATAACAATTATAACAGTCTGGCATATGTTTTTTCAGACCTTTTTCTATGCATACAGATGTATATAAAATTTTAAATATATAAGTGGAATTATATTATACAACTTGCTCATTGAGAACCTCGTAGTCAGTAATTATGGTCTGTTTTTCAGTGGCTAAAGAATAATCCATATGTGGATGAGCTGTAATTTAACTAGTGTTTCTAACTCTTCATTGGTACTTTTCTGCAAGAACTTCTCTGTTTGCTATTTGTCTATAGTTTCTAACAAAGCAGTGCTATAGTATCATATTTCTTTCTACAAATTAGAACTTGATCCAAATTATTTATTTTCCCCTAACATCTTTTTAAACACTCTTATCCTTTTTAATCCTTTTAGCTATAATATATTCTTTGAGCAAATGTCAAGAAAACAGCCAGAGCAAAACTAACCCTGTGCATCAAAGTGCGGTTTTCTTTAGTAAAACAAGTGCTTTGTAAAGTTTTGGATACAGATGGAAAGTGACACTGAAAATATTTTGACTTTTTGTTCAAGTAATGTATCGCTGTGTGATTTGAAAGAAATCCTAGCTGAGGATTTCTTGATTCTCTTTGAATGTCATTCATCTTGTTAAAGCTGCTCTGTGAATACGAATACTGGTCTGCCAAAGAAGACATATTTATAAAGACCTGGCATAATGTTTTGTTAGAAGCAGACTAAAGAAGGCAGAAGATAGCAATTTTTGAATAGCTCCCTAATCAGTTGTCTGCAGGAGAAAAATAATTACTTTACATTTGTAATGTTCTTCAAAGATTATAAAAACTCCTCTGATCCTCACAGTATATATTAAATTTATTTAAAAATTTTGCATTTACATATTATACATGAGAAAACAGACTCAAGGAAGTTGCTCAAAGTAACATAACTTTTAAGTGGCAGAACTGGGATTAGAACTCAGTACCTCTATTTTCAAACCTAAGGCCCTTAAATGAGGTATACACAGTTAATGATAATCCCGTGACTCAGCTTCGGTGAACTAGGTTGAATACTTGTGTTCTGTGGTAGTTGGGCCAATCTGAAATAGGAAGACTAGAATTAGTTTATTGTTTTTGTGAGAGGCTGTGCTTACTTGCAGGTTTGCAGAGGTCTAGTTTAGTCCCAGATTCTTTTTGAAATGTTCTTCATTGACAAACTTCTGAACAAGCCTCAGGATGCCATTTTTTTTGAGATCTAACCCTTGAATTTCAGACTTCTTGGAGACTGGGATCCAACCCCAGGGTGATACTAGAACCAACCCAGAGACTGGCACAGAGGGGACTTTTGAGAGCACTCTTTGGATGCCAGTATCACTGAGGAGACTTCCCAAAGAATTTAGAAGCCTTTTAAGTATAGACATTCATTAACTATCACAGTGCACCCTGTGAAAGGGAGGAGGAGTTTGTTTCATTTAACCACAGAGGAGGCCCATAGTGGGTAAGCAGAGGAGCTGCAGATAGAACATGAGCTTTTGGTGACATAGTCACTAAATCATGCACAGTTAAAAAAATGTTTGTAATCACCATTGAAATAAATCTTTGTATATCTCTCAGTGTCCAAATGGGTACACTGTTTTCATTGGGGTGTTTATTTCCTTGCAATTATTGAAAAACTAGATTATGGAATTATTTTCCTGACCATTATGAATCCCTTTGGAATAGTAGACTCAGGTGAAATTCAGTGAGCTGCAGATTCAAAAGGAAGTACAGGCCAGGCTTAGCCAAGTTAAAATCCATAGACGAAAGTAAACATGTAACCTGAAACCATTAGAAAAATAAATGCTGTTTCATAGAACATTTGTAGAAGCAAATGAATGGCACCCCAATCCAAAGGTCAGGATTTTCAACAACTTGCAGCAGAAAACTTACACTTATTAAATGTCTTCACTAGAGGTTTTTGTGTTAGTGGATGACTGAGGTCTTTTGTTTCTTCTGTTTTCCTCGTGGCAATAAAGTTGAAATTTAGCAAGCTTTCAAAATGAAATTTCTCATAGAAGTTATAACCACAGGTTTTAAGTTTTCATCGCCTAAGTGTGGAACAGAATGATTGAAAATTTAGGGGGAGGGGAAAAGAGTGTTGAAGACACATGTGGTGTGTATCAACAATCAGTGTAAATCAGGAAAGTGCGGTAAGGGGGATTTCCTGTGTTACAAAACTGCTGAAATAGTGCTCCGTGACAGTACATTCCAAATCAAGATGGTGGCCTTTTCTGACCTTGCAAAGATGGTGTGCCCCTTACCTGACACATTGAAGCTTCCTTGAAGCGTCAATCAAAAGTTGCCTTCTAGGAGAGCTCATCCTGGGGATAATGTGTTCTTTGATTTCGTCCTTTCTTTTGTACCTCATGAGTTTAGCAGGTACTTACCTGTAGGATGAGGCCAGGCTAGTACATTTGAGCATGTTCTTTTTATCCCTGCTGTAGGGCAATTCATTTCCGTGTTTCTAGGTCTGATAATAATAACTACCCATTATTGAGCACTTATACATTCCAAGTACTGGGCCAAAAGCTCTTCAAAGGTGATCAGATTTTTTTCCTCACAACACTACGAGTCAAGTATTAACTGTCCCATTTGATAGAAGCTCAGAGAGGTTAGTCAGTGGTTCTCAATTCTGGCTGCATTCTCCTAGCTAGGGGAACTTTAAAAGAATATTGGGTCCTAAGCTAATTAAATCATTCTCTGGTGAAACCAAGGCATTGTGATTTTTAAGAATTTCTCCAGGTGGTTATAAAGTGTACATCAGAGTGAGAATCTCTGGGTGAAGTGTTCTGCCCAAGGTACTCCAGTGGATCTGTTGTAGAATTCAAGTGTAAACAGTCTGAATCTAGAGGTAAGGCACAGCCAACTCTACTGAAGTAAAGCCTAAACTTTAATGTGTATGTGAATCACCTGGGATTCTAGTTAAAAATGAGATTCTACATTTCTGACAACCTCTCAGGTCTTACCCATGTTGCTGGTCTAGGGACCATACTTGGAGGAGCAAGACTTTGCTACTGGTTACTAATATTTGTACCTATGGTAGCCAGAAGTGGGCAAATGTTCATTGAAAGGCAGCAGCAAGTTGGGGAACTGGGAGGAGCTTCGCATCTATTGTACTTTAGTGATGATGGCAGGGATCACGGCTGATTATAAACTTTCTAGGGTTTTCCCAGGGCTGAATAACCTGTTTCAGATTATTTCCCTGTTCCTGAGATCCTTGGAAATTCAAGACTGTGGCAAATCTACTAAAACTTCACTCGTTGAGGTGTTTTCATTTGTTAGTCAGGTAGAGATGTGAGTTGTAATTGTTAAATTGATCAGCTTTTAAAATCCTCTCCTCCTCTTCTGTAGGGAGACTGAAACAGACTTCAGATAAATGAGGAGTTACACAAAATCTGCAAATTTTCAGTTAGATGCTTATTCAGTAAATGTGTATTAAGCACCTACTATGTATCAGCATTGCAATATGCTCTCCCAGAGGATACAGAAATGAATGGGACATAGTACTTGCTCTGATAGAACTCACACTTTGGTGGGAAAAAATGAAATGTACAACAGATAATGATATGGTAGAAATATGAATAGACAAATTATAGAGGAAGAAGCAGTAAACTTTACCTGAAGTAGTTGAGGAAAACTTCATAGGTATTACTGTTATTGTTTCTGATTGGTATAAATGTTTATAGGAGTTTAGCTTATTAGACCATTGCTGAAGTTTCTTAATGTTTGCTCTGTATTACAGAATGGTTTTTTAATTTCGAGATTAAGGGTGCAGATGATTCTCATCAATTACATGCATAAAAAAATTGAGGTTAAATGTATTTACTTCTGGAAACAAAAATAACAGTAACATCGTCAGCCTACATTTATTGAGCACTTCCAAGGTCCTATAAGCATTATTTAACCTTTAACAATAGCTTTATTAATATATAATTCACATTCAGTACAATTCACATACCACTTAAAGTATACACTCCATTGGCTTTTAGTATATTCACAGAGTTACGTAACCATTGTAATCAATTTTAGAACATTTTTTTCTTTTTTTTCCTTTTTCAGTTTTATTAGTTGGAATTAGTACAGTTTGCACATACTCATTATATTGCATGTAAATACATATATACAGTATACTGCAAATTTTTTTGTTTACATATATGTACTAATTATTGTTTCTAAGAACAGATTAGATCTTTAGCTTTTTAAACTTACATAGTTATCAAAGGAATAAAGCCAACTACAAAATAAGAATCAACAGAATGCGGTATTCCAATCATAAAGGACAGTTAAATGTGCTTATACATATTCAGGAAATCAAAATAATAATTAGTTCATTTGTGTCCTTATTAGTATTGTTATTATTTTTTCGATTCCTCATATAAATGATGTCACATGGCATTTTTCTTCCTCTTTCTGGTGCACTTCACTTAGAATGATAATCTTCAGGTCCGTCCATATTGCTGCAAATGGCATTATTTTATTCTTTTTTCATGGCTGAGTAGTGTTCCATTGTATATATTTACCACATCTTCTTTATCCAGTCATCTGTTGATGGACATTTGGCTTGTTTCCACGTCTTGGCTATTGTAAGTAGTGCTGCTATGAACACTGGGGTGCATGTGTCTTTTTGAATTTTATTTTTCTCCAGATATATGCCCAGGAGTGGGATTGCTGGATCATGTGGTAAGTGTATTTTCAGATTTTTAAGGAACCTCCATGTTGTCCTCCATAGTGACTGCACCAATCTACACTCCCACCAACAGTGTAAGAGGATTCCCTTTTCTCCACACCCTTTCCAGCATCTATCATTTGTAGACTTTTCAATGATGGCCATTCTGACTGATGTGAGGTGATATCTCATTGTAGTTTTGATCTGCATTTCTCTTACAATTAGCAATGCTGAGCATTTTTTCATGTGGCTCTCAGCCATTTGTATGTCTTCATTGGAGAATTGCTTGTTTAGGTCTTCTTCCCACTTTTGGATTGGGTTGATTCTTTCATATTTAGGTGTATGAGCTGTTTATATATTTTGGAAATTAGTCCTTTGTCAGTCAAATCATTTGAAAATATTTTCTTCCATTCTGTAGGTTGTCTTTTCATCTTTTTGATGATATCCTTAGCTGTGCAAAAGCTTTTAAGTTTAATTAGGTCCCATTTGTTTATTTCTGCTTTTATTTCGAATACTCCAGGAGCTGGTTCAAAAAATATATTGCTGTAATGTATGGCCATGAGTGTTCTGCCTATGTTTTCCTCTAGGAATTTTATAGTATGTAGTCTTACATTTAGGTCTTTAATCCATTTTGAGTTTATTTTTGTACATGGTGTTAGGGAATGTTCTAATTTTAGTCTTTTACAGGTAGCTGCTCAGTTTTCCCAGCACCACTTATTGAAGAGACTGTCTTTTCTCCATTGTATATTCTTGCCTCCTTTGTCATTGATTAATTGAGCATACGTGCATGGGTTTATTTCTGGACTTTCTATCCTGTTCCATTGATCTATGTGTCTGTTTTTGTGCCAGTACCATATTGTTTTGATTACTGTAGCTTTGTAGTATAGTCTGAAGCCCAGGAGCATGATTCCCCCAGCTCCGTTCTTCTTTTTAAGATTGTTTTGCCTATTGGAGGTCTTTTGTGTTTCCCTACAAATTTTAACATTTTTTGTTTCAGCTCTGTGAAGAATGTCATTGGTAACTTGATAGGGATTGCATTGAATCTGTAAATTGCCTTGGGTGGTATGGCCATTTTAACAATATTGATTCTTCCAATCCGAGAAAATGGTATATCTTTCCACTTGTTTATGTCGTCTTCAGTTTGCTTCATCAGTGTCTTACAGTTTTCGGCATACAGGTCTTTTGCCTCCTTTGGTAAGTTTATTCCGAGGTATTTTATTATTTTTGGCATGATGGTAAATGGTGTCGTTTCCTTAATTTCCCTTTCTGCTATTTCACTGTTAGTGTATAGAAATGCAGCTGATTTCTGTATATTAATTTTGTATCCTCCAACTTTACCATATTCATTGATGAGTTCTAGTAGTTTTCTGGTTGCTTCTTTAGGGTTTTCTATGTGTAGTATCATGTCATCTGCAAACAGTGACAGTTTTACTTCTTTGTTTCCAATTTGGATTCCTTTTATTTCTTTTTCTTCTCTGATTACTATGGCTAAGACTTCCAAAACTATGTTGAATAAAAGTGGTAAGAGTGGGCATCCTTGTCTTGTTCCTGATCTTAGAGGGAATGCTTTCAGCTTTTCCCCTTTAAGTATGATGTTAGCTGTAGGTTTGTCATATATGGCCTTTATTATGTTGAGGTATGTTCCACAATTTTAGAACATTTTCATCACTCCAAAAGGAAACCTTGTTTCCCTTAGTTATCTCCCGCAACAGTTACTATACCTTTTGTCTCTATAGGTTTGCCTATTTTGGGTATTTCATGTAAGTGAAATTATATAGTAAGTGGTTCTTTGGGATTGATTTCTTTAACGTAGCACAATGTTTTCAAGGTTCATCCTTGTTGTAACATGTATCAGTACTTCATTTCTTTTTATTGCTAAGTAATGTTCCACTATGTGGATATACTATATTTTGTTTATTCCTAAGAGAATGTTTCTTTTAGCTAATGAGTTTAATGAAACCTTTTTGATGCAATGCTAAATCTCCTTCCTGCTTGTTTAACTACCGTTGGTATTTCTTACTTTTCCTTTGGTCTTACTGTTGCTCTCCTATTCTAGGCCATCTATTAAAATGGTAATCTCCTAATTGGTATCAGTACCCTAATTTCTTTGAGAGGAAAACAGTAAACAGTTCTTGAGCACCTAACCTCTGCAAGGCACTTTATATTATATTGTATTTAATCCTGACAACAACCTTACCAGGCAAATTTTCTAAATACCACCACTTCAAGTTGAGGAAACTGAAATTCGTGAAGGTTAAGTAACTTGTCCCTACTTTATAACTAGGACTTGGCAGAGTCAGAGCTCATGATTCTAAAATCTGTTTTTTTTCAACAATACATGGTTACTTCCAGTCCATTTTAGAATTTTATTATATCTAGTTCAGTGATGAGTACATAGTGGGTGGTCAAAAATGCTTACTTACTTGTATTGAATTCCTGTTTTAACACACCCTTACAGCATTTAGAAGCCAGAGAGGTGCTAATGATCCTGTTATTATAAAATAATGATGCCTAAGGATTGACTTCACACTTCATCTTAGAGTATACTTGTGTCCTTGGTATCTCTGGCCTTGAATGTGTAGTGGTGTTTTTCAGAATCACTGTATATCTCTTGCCAAGAACAGAGCCTGGCACATAGTAGGTGCTTCATCAATATTTGTTGAAAGAATAATGAATGGGTTAGGTTGTGATGGTCTGGAATCCATCAAAATGGAAAACAAAGGTCTTTAATTCACATAACTTGAGGGTATTTGTCTTCCCAGTGGTTGTTTCTGGAAGTGTGTTTGCAATCACCACTAATCAAAAGAGCCCCAGAGTCTACAGAGAATCTATGAATCTAGTGTAGTAAAATATTCACATGCAGAAAATAGAGATCTTGAGGAGTTTCAGCTTGGCATGTGAAGGAGTGCTCGCACCTTGAGGGTCTTGCTGTCTTAGAACAAGATTGTTTATTCAGAAGGAAAAGAAAATAGAAGGAAAAACTAAAAACAGACAAAAGGTGAAGGACAACTCTTAGTAATTGGATGTGAGGAAGGAGTAGAATTCCTGGATTCTGTTCCCAGCCTGGCAGCTCATTTACTTAGCTACTTCCAGCCCTTGGCTTACTCCCCTAGTAGTCTCATTTGCTTCACTCTAGTATAAGAGATGGCTGTGGTGAGGGCATGAAAGTGAACATTGTGAAACGTTGATGACATTGGTAGGCTGACGAATTATCACCATAGAGACCATTGTCATGCTCATCTTCTGGCAGTCTTGGTTTATTGGAAGTTGAAAGGATTCTGGAAATAACTGTGAGCATAGTCCTGAGAAGTAAAATTTTCTTGAGAATAAGGGAATATAGGGTGGGTTTTTGTTTTATTTATATTAACCTTTGATCCTTTTTCTGGTGTGTTTAGTCATGGTCAAGAATATTTGGAAATGAATGGATGCTGTTCTTTTATCTTTTTGGTTAGTTTGTTTGTAACTGCTTAATGTTTGGATATTCATGAACTAAAGATAATGATTATGTGCCATTGGGCCAATACTATTTCCAAATCATAAGGCATTCCTTGACAGATGAATTCAGATTGGAGTTTGGGATCAGATTTTGGAAAATAGTCTGAGGGTTAACTTGAGAGTTAAGAGGTTTGGATTTTATCCTTTAGATAACAGAGAATCAAGGAGAGATTGTGACTAAGAAAATTATATGTGATATTTTAGGCAGATTTATTTCATAGCTCCTCGCAGAACAGAATAGAACAATGATAGATTCCTAGCTGCAGCGGGACCAAGGAGAAGCTAATGAAAATAACCAGGGTGAGATGAGGACAGATTACAATAGTGAAGTGGCAGTGGGAAAGAAAGGAGTAGTTAGGGAGTCATTACAAAGGAAAAATCAACAGGGCATGGTAATTGATTTGATATGGACAGTATCCTTTGCAAATATTTCGTGCTCCAGTTCTAACATGAAAGGGAGACACTTTTTTTTTTTTTTTTAAAAGAGATTCACTGGGATCAAACAACACTTATAAACTGAGGGATTAGTAGCACTGGCATGAGCCAAACTTAATTTTTAGAAGTTAATCAGTGCAGAGCAGATTTTTGACTATGTCAGTTCAACTGGAAACAATGCCCCTTTTTTCTTCTTCTTCTTCGTTTTTTCCTTTTTTTTTGGCTGATTTTTCTCCCAAAAGGCAAATAGGGCCAGACAATTGGATAGTTGAGGATGGGTTTTAAAATATTTTCTTAGTATCAGTATATGGGCAGAAAACACTTTTGTATTTCAAACTTCTACAGGTATTTTTGATATATCTGTGTGACCTTTATATATGAATTTAGTTAACATGTAGGGGGAAAAAATCTTTCCTGTAGCTAATCTATACTCTTAAATGTGCCTTGTTTTATAGTTATGTGTTCTTGCTTATAAATAGGGACTGAGTAAGTGGATGGCCTAGTTAATCACCATTATTATCATTATTGTTGTCATGAGATAGCTACCTTTACTACTAATTTATTACTAAATTTTAACATATTATACAAATTTTGATTTATTACTACATTTATGACTTTTGTTGAATATTTAATATGAATCAGACATTATAACCACATAATACCTGCTATTTTATTTAATTTTCATAACCATCTTATGAGGTAGGTACATTTTTATTATGGCACAGATGAGGAAACTCAGGCTCAGAGATGTTAAATAACAGAGCTAGTAAGTGGCAGAGAGCTAGGATAGGAATACAGATCGCTTTGACCCCAAAGATCTATTATATATGGTAAAACATTTCCAAGTACATCTCCAGCAGACATGTGGGAAACAAGTTTTAGACCTAAAAATCATCATCATAAAATTATTGTATCTCCTAAAGAGAAATCTGGTTATAGGGGCAAGAAATTATTTACAGAATGCTTAAGACCATTTTTTTTTTTAGTGCCTATCACTTTGCTGCATACTGAACACATTTCATTAAGTCAGTGACTAATAGTAATGAGTCACTATCTGCCCAGGTAGGATTTTTTTCTTTAATTGTGGTTAAAAAATACGTAATATACTATTTACCATCTTAGAACTAGTGTATGAATTCAGTAAAGTTGCCGAATACTAAGCAAACATAAAAATCAGTTGCATTTCTGTACACTAACACTGAACTACCCAAAAAGAAAATTAAGAAAACAACCCCATTTACAATAGTATCAAAAAGAATAAAAAGCTTAGGAATAAACTTAACTGGAAAGGTGAAAGATGTGTACATTGAAAAGTACAAAACACTGATGAAAGAAATTAAAGAAGACACGCATAAATGGAAACATATTCTGTGTTTATAAATTGGAAGACTTGATATTGTTGAAATGTGCATACTACCCAAAGTGATCTATAGATTGAATGCAATCCGAATGGCACTTTGGCATCTATTTCTATAGAGAGGTATAAAAAACAGCCCTAAGATTCATTTGGAACAACAAGGGACCCCGTATAGCTAAAGCCATTTTGAGAAAGAAAAACAAAGTAGAAGCATCACACTTTCTGATTTCAAAACATATTACAGAGCTACAGTAATTAAAACAGTATGGTACTGGAAAAAAGTCAGACATAGAATAGACAGCCCAAAAATAAATCCATGCATATACAGTCAACTGATTCTCAAGAAGGGTGCCAAGAATACACAATGAGGAAAGCATAGTCTCTTCAGCAAATGGCGTTGGGAAAAATGGAATATCCACTGTCCAAATGCAAAAGAATGAAATTGGATCCTTAACTTACACCATGAGTAAAAGAAACTCAAAATGGGTTAGAGACTTCAAAGTAAGACCTAAAACACTAAAACTTATAGAAGAAAACCTGGGGGAAAAACATCAAGAAATTGGTCTTGGCAGTGATTTTGTGGATATACACCAAAAGCACAGGCAACAAAAACACAAAAAGACAAGTGAGAATACATCAAACTAAAATGTTTCTGCAGAGCAAAGGAAACAACCCAGTAAAGAGGCATGTAAAGTTTTTCTTTTGAAAATGTGTCTTTTTAGAATATGATTAGTATATGGTTACTAATCTAAAGCAAGTAATTACAGTAATGGGTTACATACTTGGAAAATAGTAACCACCAATGAAAAACATACAATAGAGTCACAAAAACCAAAAAAGAAAAGGAATTAAGCCTAATGAAAAAGAAAAGCATCAAACTACACACACAAAAAACCTCCCCAAAAAACAAAATAACAAAAAGAGAAGAACAAAGAAGAAATACAAAATCAACTGGAAAACAAGGTTTAAAATGGCAATAAACACACATCTATTAATAATTTACATTAATATCAATGGATTAAATGCCCCAATCAAAAGACACAGAGTGGCAGATTGCATAGTAAAACAGGAGCCGACAATATGCTACCTGTAAGAGACCCACATTAGGATAAAGGTGCACACATAGATTGAAAGTGAGGGGATGGAAAAATATTTCTTGCAAATGGAAATAACAAGAAAGTGGGGGTAGCATTACTCATATCACACAAAATAGACTTTAAAATAAAGGCCATAAAGTAAGATAAGAAGGACACTATATAAATAATAAAGAAGAGGATATTATACTCATTAACATATATGCTCCCAATATAGGAGCACCTAAATATATAAAACAAATACTAACAGACATAAAGGAAGAAATTAATGGGAACATAATAATAGTAGGAGACATTAACATCTCATCATTGGACAGATAGTCCCAACAGAAAATCAATAAGGCAACAGAGATTCTAAATGACACAATAGAACAGTTAGACTTAATTGACATTTTCAGGACATTACATCCTCCCAAAACAGAATATACATTCTTTTCATGTGTAGATGGAACATTCTCTGGGATAGACCACACACTCAGACACAAAAGAAGCCTCAACAAATTTAAGAGGAAAGAAATTATTTCAAGCATCTTTTCTGACCACAATGGCATGAAACTAGGAATCACCACAGAAAGACAAATGAGAAAAAAATGATTGCATGGAGACTAAACAACATGCTACTAATAAACCAATGAGTCAACAATGAAATCAAGGAGGAAATTAAAAAATACCTTGAGACAAATGATGATGAAAACACAACTACAAAAAATCTATGGGATGTGGCAAAATCAGTTCTTTATTTTTTTAATTAATTAATTAATTCAGTCAATCAATGCATTTATTTATGTGGGTGGAGGTAATTAGGTTTGTTTATTTATTTATTTATGTTTTAGAAGAAGCACTGGTGATTGAACCCAGGACCTTGTGCATGCTAAGCATACACTCTACTGCTTGAGCCATACCTTCTCCCCTAAAAGCAGTTCTAATAGGGAAATTCATACAGATAAAGACCTTCCTCAAAAAAAACAAGAGCAATCTCAAATAAACAACCTAACCTACCACCTAAAAGAATTAGAAAAAGAAGAACAAATAAAACCAAAAGTCAGTGGAAGGAAGAAAATAATAAAAATTGAGAGAAAATAGATAAAATAGAGATTGAGAAAACAGTAGTAAAAATAAATAAAACAAAGAGCTGATTTTTTGAAAGAGTAAACAAAATTGACAAGCCTCTGGCCAGGATCACCAAGAAGAACAGACACTGGACTCAAATAAATAAAATAAGAAATGAAAGAGGGGAAATTGCAACCAATACCACAGTAATACAAAAGACCATAAGAGAATACTATGGACAACTATATGGCAACAAACTAGACAATCTAGAAAAAATAGACAAGTTTCTAGAAACATACAGGCCACAAAAACTGAATCAAGAAGAAATAGATAATTTGAGTAGACTGATCACTAGACATGAAATAGAATCAGAAATAAAAAATACTCCCTACAAACAAAAGTCTGGAACTGGATAGCTTCACTAAACATACAGAGAACTTATACCGATTCTTGTCAAACTCTTCCAAAAGATTGAAGAGGAGGAAACACTCCCAAACTCATTCTATGAAGCCACCATCACCCTGATACCAAAACCAGACAAAGACACTACCAAAATAATTACAGGCCAGTTATCTCTGATGAATATAAATGCAAAAATTCTCAACAAAATATTAGGAAACCAAATCCAACAACACATAAAAAACATCATATACCACGATCAACTTGGATCCATTCCAGGGACACAAAGATGGTTCAATGTACACAAATCAATCAATGTGATACACCACATCAACAAAAGAACAAAAATCACATGATCTTCTCAATAGATGCAGAAAAAGCATTTGATAAAATTCAAAATACATGATAAAAACAAATACCAAAGTGAGTATTGAGAGAACATATCTCAACATCATAAAAGCTACTTATGACAAACCCACAGCCAACATAATACTCAATGGTGAGAAGTTGAAATCTTTCCCCCTAAAATCTGGAATAAGACAAGGATGACCACTCTCATCACTTCTATTCAACATCGTATTGGAAGTCCTAGCCATAGCAGTCAGACAAGAAAAAGAAATAAAAGGGGCCCAAATTGGAAGGGAAGATGTAAAACTGTCACTATATGCAGATGACATGATACTATATATGGAAAACCCTAAAGATTCCACACAAAAACTACTAGAAACGATAAATGAATTCAGCAAGGTAGCAGGATATAAGATTAACATACAGAAATCTGTTGCATTTCTTTACACTAACAATGAAATATTAGAAAAGGAAAGCAAAAAAAAAATCCCTTTTAAAATTGCATCAAAAAATAAAATAATTAGGAATAAACCTGACCAAAGAAATGAAACACTTATACACTGAAACTATAAAACATTGATAAAGGAAATGGAGGATGATTCAAAGAAATGGAAAGATATCCCATGGTCTTGGCTTGGAAGAATTAATACTGTTAGAATGATTATACTACCCAAAGGAATCTACAGATTTAATGTGATCCCTATTAAATTACCCAGGACATTTTTCATAGAACTAGAATCACAGAAGAACCAGAATTGCCAAAGCAATCCTGATGAAAAAGAATGAAATTGGAGGCATAACCCTCCTAGTCTTCAGACTATACTACAAAGCTACTTTAATCAAAACAGCATAGAATTGGCACAAAAAGAGACGTATGGATCTATGAAACAGAATAGACAGCCCAGAAATAAACCCACACACCAATGGTCAATTAACCTTTGACAAAGGAGGCACGACTGTACAGTGGAGAAAGGACAGTCTCTTTGGCAAATGGTGTTGGGAAAGCTTGACAGAAGCATGTAAATCAATGAAGTTAGAACACTCCCTCACACCATACACAAAAATAAACTCAAAATGGCTTAAAGACTTACATATAAGGCAGGACACCATAAACTCCTAGAAGAGAACATAGGCAGGACATACTCTGACATAAATTGTAGCAATGTTCTCCTTGAGCAGTCTACCAATGCAATAGAAATAAAAGCAAAGATAAGCAAATGGAACCTAATTAAACTTGTAAGTTTTTGCACAGCAAAGGAAACCATAAACAAAATGAAAAGACAACTTAATGGAATGGGAAAAATTATTTGCAAGCAGTGTGACCCACAAGGGCTTAATTTCCAGAATATACAAACAGCTCATACAACTCAAGAACAACAACAAATACCCAGCCAAAAATGAGTAGAAGACCTAAAGAAACAATCCTCCAATGAAGACATACAAACAGCCAGTAGGCACATGAAAAAATGCTCAGTATCACTAATTATCTGAGAAAAGCAAATCAAAACTACAATGAGGTATCACCTCACACCAGTCAGACTGGCCATCATTAGAAAGTCCACAAAGCTACATGCTGGAGAGGATATGGAGAAAAGGGAAACCTCCTGCCCTGTTGGTAGGAATGTAGTTTGGTGCCGCCAGTATGAAAAACAGCATGGAGATTCCTTAAAAAACTAAAAATAGACTTACCATAAGACCCAGCAATCCTACTCCTGGGCATGTATCTGAGGAAACCCTGTTTTTAAAAGATACGTGCACCCCAGTGTTCATAGCAGCACTATTTACAATAGCAAAGACATGGGAGCAACCTAAATGTCTGTCGACAGATGACTGGATAAAGAAGTGGTGGTATGTATATATACAATGGAAGACTGCTCAGCCATAAAAAGAGTGAAATAATGCCGTTTGCAGCAACATGGATGGACCTAGAGATGATCATACTAAGTGAAGTAAGAAAGAGAAAGACAAATACCTTATGATATCATTTACATGTGGAATCTGAAAAAAAGAATGACACAAATGATCGTATTTACAATACAGAAACAGACTTACAGAAAGAAAACAAACTTATGGTTACCCAGGGGGAAAGGGGATGGGGAGGGATAAGATGCAGTTTCAGTATTTGCAGATACTAACTACTATATTTGAAATAGATAAACAACAATTTTCTTTCTTTCTTTCTTTCTTTCTTTCTTTCTTTCTTTCTTTCTTTCTTTCTTTCTTTCTTTCTTTCTTTCTTTCTTTCTTTCTTCCTTCCTTCCTTCCTTCCTTCCTTCCTTCCTTCCTTCCTTCCTTCCTTCCTTCCTTCTACTTCCTTCTCCTTCCTTCCCCTTTCCTTTCCTTTCCTTCTCCTTCCTTCCCCTTTCCTTTCCTTTCCTTCTCCTTCCTTCCCCTTTCCTTTCCTTTCCTTTCCTTTCCTTTCCTTTCCTTTCCTTTCCTTTCCTTTCCTTTCCTTTCCTTTCCTTTCCTTTCCTTTCCTTTCCTTTCCTTTCCTTTCCTTTCCTTTCCTTTCCTTTCCTTTCCATCAGAATCCCTGTGCTGTACACCAGAAACTAACACAACATTGAAATCGACAGTACTTCAATTAAAAAAAAGAAAAAAAAAAAGAAAAAGAATCCCCTGCCCGGAAAAAAAATAAAGAGGTAACCTACAGAATGGATGAAGATATTTGCAAACCACATATGTCTGATAAGGGGGTGTATTCAAAATATATCAATA
Source organism: Camelus dromedarius (assembly GCF_036321535.1). Taxonomy (NCBI): domain Eukaryota; kingdom Metazoa; phylum Chordata; class Mammalia; order Artiodactyla; family Camelidae; genus Camelus; species Camelus dromedarius. The sequence goes on along the minus strand of NC_087443.1, from coordinate 57,303,439 downwards.
AACTCCTTTACCCAATACCAAAAACCCAAATAACCCGATTAAATACTGTGCAAAGGATTTGGGAAGACATTTCTCCACAGAAGACATGCAAATCTGCAGAATATATACAAATGGCTAATAGGTATATGAAAAGATGCTCAACATTTTTAATCACTAGGGAAATGCAGATCAAAACTCAATAAGATATCATGTGACACCTATTAGGATTGTTATTATTCAAAGAAAAAGGATAAAAAGTGTTGGTGAGGATGTAGAAGAACTAGAACCTTGTGTGCTGTTGATTTGGAATGTAAAATGCTCCAGCTACTACACACGGGAAAACAACATAGAGTCTCCTAAAAAAATTAAAAATAGGACTACCACACAATCCAGCAATTCCATTTCTGGATATTTATCCAAAAGAATTGAAATCAGGATCTCAAAGATACTTGCACTCCCATGTTCATTGCAGCATTATTCATGATAGCCTAGATATAGAAACAACCTAAATGTCCATCGATAGATGAATGGATAAAGCAAATGTGGTGTATACATACAGTGGAATATTATTCAGCCTTAAAAAGGAAAGAAATCTGGCCATGTGCAGCAGCATGTATGAATGTTGAGGACATTATGCTAAGTGAAATAAGCCAGTCACAGAATGTCAAATACTATATGATTCCACTTATATGAGGTATCTAAAATAATGAAACAGGTAGAAGCAGAATAGAATGGTGATTGTCAGGGACTGGGGAAGGGACATGAGGAGTTGCTATTCAATGGGTTTTAAGTTTCAGTTATTGACAGGTGATTAAGTTCTAGAGGTCTGCTTTACAACATTGTGTAATACCTGCTGTAACAACACTAGATTGTACACTTAAAATTTTAAGGAGTTTTATCTTTTATTTTAAGTGTTCTTACCACAATAAAAATATTTCCATTGTAAAAATATTATAAAACCCTAAAGTTTATTATATGAATATATTAGGGTTTTAAAGTGTGTCTCTGTGACTATTTTTGGCATGCTAACTCAATTGTAAGATCTGTGAAAGTGGAGTCCATGTCTTTTGTTTCTTCCATACCCCATGCTTTTAAAATGGTGCAGAACCACACAGTAGATAGTTAATAGTTTGATTGATGGATAGATTTATTAATTACAAGAAAATGAAAGACATTCAAACTGTTGGAAACTGGTATTTTCGAACATTTACTGTGTGTCAGGCACTGTGCTAAATGTTTAATATAGTTTGTTTCATTTAAATATTTACAGAATCTTGAGAGAGAGTTATTACTACTCACTTTTTAATGATGAGGCATCTGAGATTCAAAAATAGAGATTTGTGTGAGATGATATGGTTAATAAGATTTGAAACCTGATATTTGTTATTGTTGTTTTTGATTGTTTTTTTCTTACTCCAGAAATGTATCTGTTTAGCTAGTAATAAATTACTGTGACTGGAAAGAATTTATCATCTTAACCATTTTTAAGTGTACAGTTCACTAGTGTTATGCCCAGGTAGTTTTGAATCTGTGAAAAGAATACATTCTCTCTGTCTTCACCTTTGTCAGATTCATATTTTACATTAGTATTTCTGTGTTATATTTACATGGTATATTATTATTTACTAAGCACTTAGGCATATAGGTGTCATTTAATCTTTAAAGAACTCTGTTAGGTGGGTACTCTTATTTTTCAATGAAAAAGAAATAGATTTGGAAACTAGGTGACTTGTCCAAGTATACACAGCTATTTGATGGGTCAGAACTGGAACTTTAACTTTGTAGTTTGAACTCCATGTTTAGTATTCTTCCTACTGTGGCCTATTAAAATCAGTAGGAGTTGGAGGAAAGGCGACTTGCTAATGATGGTTATTTGGTGATAAATAACATGCTTGTTTTTAAGGAGCTCCTCCTGTAGGAAAGACAGACATGCACATAATGCATATGAAATAAAATGTTAATGCTAACCTGGAGACACATACAAAGTCTGGTGTTAGCAAAGAGACGTTAAGAACTAAGTCATCTCGGGACAGACTGGGATTTAAGAACTAAGTCATCTCGGGACAGACTGGGATTTCAAAATGTAGAATAGATAAACAAGATTATACTGTATAGCACAGGGAAATATATACAAGATCTTGTGGTAGTTCGCAGTGAAAAAAAATGTGACAATGAATATATGTATGTTCATGTATAACTGAAAAATTGTGCTCTACACTGAAATTTGACACATTGTAAAATGACTATTACTCAATAAAAAAAGTTAAAAAAAAAAAAAAAAGAACTAAGTCATCTTCAGCCAGTATACAAATTCTTCTCTCTGCTTATATATCTGTAGGAAAGTATTTCTGTAAGTGGAATCTGACAGCTTCTGGAGGGTTGTGTGAGTATGTCAATAGCTTCTCAGATGTTCAGGAATTCTTAACCAGGATTAAAAAGTTTAAGTTTCATCTTAATAATAATCTAATATATATGAGGATCGGGTACATTATAAGTCACCTAGATGAACACTTCTGTCGCAGGATTTTATTTTCTGTATTTATTGATCTTTCGGATTGTGTTGGTATCAGGATATACTATTTCAATTGTCTCAGGTTTATAGGGAAAGATCAGGAGCAAACTTAATACATAAATGATGTAATTAGCTCAAATGAAAGCAAAATCATGTCAAAGAGGGCTCTGGGATTAAAAATTTAGAACTAGTTCAAATAGAGAAAGGTCATGGGGCAATTGGATGATCCCTAGGGCCTACATCAGATTTAAGACGATGACTATGATGATGATGACAATGACAGTAACAAGGATGATGATACTGATTCTGGTGACAGTTAACATTTTGGGGTGCTTACTATGTACCAAGTACTGTGCACTTTACAAGTATTTGCTCATTAACTTATAATAACTCAATGGGCTAAGCAGTTTTACTTCCTCATTTTCTGTATGGGGAAATTGAGGCTTAACTTGTGCCATAAGTCAGCTATAGTCAGGTTATGAGTGGTGATTTGGTATTTAAATAAAATGACACCATCACGTTAAATTGACATGATAGTTTAAGTTTTATGGATTTTTGGGAGTTTGTTTCTATTTTTGTTATAAATTTGTTCTTTGTTAATTTGTTTTTATTAATTATTAAGAACTGTAGGCAAAAGCTGATTTTTATGTTTTTGAATATTTAAAAGCATGATGATGAAAATAATTTAATTTGGGGAGTGGTCCATGAGAATTCCCCCCCCCCCCCCTTTATCTGTAAGAGGAGGGCTGTATCTGAAAGATGCTACCAGGGAACACCGTAGATATTCTACTCTATTTTCTGTTAAAGCAGCATGCCACTCTCTGGGTCTGGAGATTGGAACAGTGGACTTCCAACTTTTTTTGATGGTGTAGTTCAGTTAGTAAAAACTTTTGAGCACACCAACATGTTCTGTTTGTGTGTTTATTTATTTATACATTATATATTTGAATCATTGTGTTAGATATATGCTATACTAATATAGCATATCAACAAACAGAAATTAAAACTTATTAAAATGAATAAATAGATGTTACTTTATTTTCTTCTCATATTCCCAGTGCACACATAGTCCATTTGGAGATTACTGGTATAGAAGACAGACAAAGATTCAGAAGAAACTCGGTTTTATTCCTGGCTCCATTTCCTGTGGAGCTGCTGAGTAATTTATTTCTGGACCCCTATTTATTCTTAAAATTTGAATTTCACAGGCTGTTTTTTTCCTATAAACAAGTTTAAACTTTGCTTTTTCGTACCATAGAGTTAGTCTAGGAATATAGGTAATAACTATTATATATACTAATTGTGGAAGTCAGGACATTTCAACGTAATTCTAGTCAACAGTACCCACATTTTTATTTGTGATGGGTTAATTCCTTGCATTTTTTTTTTTTTTAGCAAAGGATGTTCCCATGATCCTGAATATCTAGGAAATATAGTTTAATTGTCAAATATGTTTGTTAAACATCAGGTTAAAACAAGTTAAATATATTTTAAAAGAGTTTTTAATATACTAATATGCAGTGTAAATCTCTGAGAGAAGGATAAAGTATGTATTTCCTGAGAGTAGTGTTCCACAGAACATGCTTTGAGAAACCATGGGTCTGAGAATTTTTTTTTGGAGTAGATGTGGTATAGCAGTTAAGGACATTGACTTTAGAGTCAGACCCATATTTGAACTCTAGCTATGTGATCTTGAGCAAGTTATTTGATCTATCTAGGTCTTAATTTGTGTATCTGTAAAATAAGAATAATAAATGGCTAACATTTATTGAGCACTTCATTTAATCTTCACAGAAATTCTCTCATTATCTCTACTTATAGATATGAAAACTATGAAATAAAGATATTATGTAAGTTCTCCAAGGTTACTCAGTTTATGAATGGTGAAGTAAAAAAAGTCTAACTCACATAGTCTAACTCTAGAACCTGTGATCTTAATTGTTACTCTGTATTGCTACATTATGTAATTTAGAATGACATGATATTATGTGTCATGACATTAAATGGCATGATATGTAAAATATTAACAGAGTGCCCAATGCATAGTAGATATTAGTAAAGGGTGATTACTTTCTTCTTTTACGTGAGTCATTACATGATTGCCCCATAAAGTAAAGTGATCTGTGTCAGGAAGGACTCTGTACCAAATGAATTTAGACAAAAATCCATAGAGAGGCAAGCAGTGGGGGGGATTCATGTGGGGTAACAGAAGCATCTACCTAGGCTAGTTCCCAGAGAGTTGGAAGCACTCTCTTGGGTTCCTAAGCTGGCCAGAGCATCTCTTGGACCTCTTGTGACTGAGAGAACAGCAAGGACTCCCCAGCAGGCAGTGTGGTCGATTAATTAAGAGAAAGACAAGACATTTTAGGATATTTCAAGGGTTTCTCTCTATCTCAAAAAGGACCCACATGCTCCTCCCTTTAGAGCTGCAGTCAGAGCCCCTTCAGAAGATTTTTCTGCATAAACAAAAATAAACAGGCAATCAAAACAACAGAAAAAATCATTTTTGATATGGAATTGGTTATCTATACCATCAAACAAGTGAGTTCTTTAAGGACACTAACTTTGGTACTAATTAACTTAGGGTTAAGCTGCACTATTCATGTGGGTCTGATACCATTTTGTGTATAGCCCCATTAGGCAATCATCAGAGTTTCCAGCAGAGAGCACTTTATTAGAATTTTCACACAATGACAAAACAACTTAAGTGAGTTATACTTTTTAAACAAGGACCTCTCCTCTCCTCCCAAACATGGGTCTTTTTCTCCTCAATTGTCTCTCTGACATACAGAAAAGGAGAGAAAGATAGGTGTCTCTGCCTTTTGGGGAAATGTGGGATCTTCCATTTAAACTTGCTCTCATGTGTGTTTTGCTTTCTTGGCCTGTTTATATAAATATAAGAAGCCAGAAGCCAGTGAAAATAAAAATCGTGAAGCTATCCATGAGACATGCAGAAGCAGCCTCCTTGAATGATAAACAATCTTAGCTGCAGGAAGATCTGGCCTGATACTCATTACTGAAAAACTTCCATTGAATGGACAGTTTGTCCAGATGAGTTAATTAATTTTGAGTTCTCTGTCCTCTTAGAAATACACCATTCCAGATTGGCTGAAAACATGTTTACTTTGAACATTCATCAGTAATTCTAGGTCAGCCACCCCACAGCTTGGTTTGCTTTGGTGCCAGTTGCATGTGGCAGAAGAGTTAATTAGATGTTTCTTGTTGTGTTAAAAGGAGGAAAAGTCATGTGGGGGAGCAGGACTCTTGCAGAGAGAAAGAAGTGTGGAGTTTCCAGTTCTCAGGATTGGGAAGCCATGAGGAGAGACTAGTCCATATTAATCTGTAAGGAATTCAGGGGCTTTTTTCCAAGAATAGCTTTTCATCTCTGCAAATGAATTTCCATTTTGATACTCCAAAAATACTTAAACAAATTATTTCACTTGTTCAAAGGCTCTTTTTCTATCCCAAATTTGCTCTGCCTTCCAAGTCCTATTTGAATTATACCTTTACTCCTAAACTTTCTCTTGCTGCAGTGGCTTTGATAAGCCTTTTCTTGTCTGAAGTTCTAAAGCAGTAGGAGATAATAACCATGGTCTTTTCCATTGTATTTGCTATTTGCTGATGTTTCAAGTCTCTTAATTACATTTAGGTGAGGAATTACTTTGTAAGTGGGTAGAAAAAGTGACAGCCTTTACAAATGATTTTGTAAAAAAAAAATCTCTTCCTCCACCTCCACCCTATCCCTTTTTTTGGAGTTTCATCAATGCTGTTCTGCATATCAATAGTTTGTTCCTTTTTATTGTTAAGTTTCCATTGAACAGATATGGTATTATTTGCTTATCCATTTACCACCTGATGGAAATTTTGATTCTCTCTTTCCAGTTTTTGGCTATATGAATAAAAGGGCAATGAAAATTCATATCTTTGCTTGAACATATGTTTCATTTCTTTGGGATAAATACCTGGGAGTGGAATTGTTGGATTGTGTGCTAAGTGTATGTTTAACTTTTTAGGAAATTGACAAACTTCCCCCAAAGCAATTGGACCATTTTGCATTCCCACCACCAATGTATAACAGTTCCAATTGCTCCATATCCTCCTCAAAGCTTGATATGGTCAGTATTTTTTAATTTGAACTAGTTTAGTAATGTACAGTGGTAACTCATTGTGATTTTATTTGTGTTTCCCTAATGACTAATGATATTGAACATTGTTTTATATGCTTATATGCCTTATATATTTTCTTTGGTGAAATTTCTGTTCAATTCTTTTATCTTTAAGTGGGTTGTTTTCCTTATTATTAAGTTGTAAGAGTTTTAATAAATTCTGGACACAAATCTTTGTCAGACATTTGTTTTGTAAATATTTTCCCCCTGTATCTGGTTTACCTTTTCATTTTTGAAAAATAAAAAGGGTAAAAGGGGGATCAAAGGGTAAAAATAAATAAATTAATTAAATAATAGTAAAAAAAAAAACAACCCTGTGCATCCTTCAATTAGATGAGGACAGTTATGCATCACTAAATGTTCCATGTTTGCCTTGCGGACAAGAGGAAGCTCAGAGCCAAATTCACTGCTAAATCTAGTACACCACCCTTTCCTTAACTTTCTAGTATGATCCATGTGCTTTGTGAGGGCAAGAGCTGGATTGTGTTTGTGTATGTATTTTCAGCATGCCTTGTACTGCACCTGGTAATAATAGTAACATTTATTAAGTGCTTACTACATGATAGACAGTGTGCTAAGCATTAAAAAAGTTTTTAATTTTGATGAAGTCCCACTCATTTAAAAGCTAATTTGTGCTTTTTGTGTTATACGGTTTACAAAATGCATTCTAAATGATCATAATCTACTTTTAATTAATACTACACAGTTTCATGCATGGTGTAAGTACCATATTCTCCCTGCCATCCCTCATGCTATCAATATTATAATTTCATTTTAACATATGCCATACACAACATTCATTGTTCCTATTTTTGCTTGAATCATTCAACTATCTCTTAAAAATAAAAAAAAATTTTAACCTTCATTTATTCCTTTTCTGATACTCTTCAACTGTTTTTTTACATCCATTTTTCTCTTTTTCCTTTTCCCTGAATACTTTAACATTTCTTAAAGAGTAGGTATGCCAACAATGAGTTTATCTGAGAAAAGTATCTCTCCTTTACTTTTGAAGGATATTTTTGCATAGCATAGAGTTCCGGGTTGATTTTTTTTTCTTTTAACACTTTAAAAATTTGGCTACATTTTCTTCCATGATTTCTGATGAGAAGTTTGCTATAAATCTTATTCTAGTCCTCTGTAGGCAGTGTATCTTTTTTTCCTCTGACTGCTTTCAAGATTTTCTCTTTGTCTTTGGTTTTTAGCATTTTAACTTTGATATGCCTAGAGGTGTCTGTCTGTGTGTGTGTGTTTGGTTATTGGTATTTATCTTGTTTAGTGTTTACCTGAGTTTGTTGTATCTAAGCCTTGGTTATTGTCTGTCACTAAGCTTGGACAATTCTTAACCATTTTTCTTCAGCCCTTTCTTTTGCCTTCTAGGACTCCAATTATGTGTATAATATACCATTTGATATTGTTCCTTTGCTCTTGGATTCTCTATTGTTCTTTTTTCTTTAACCTTTTTTCTCTCTCTGCATTTCGTTTTCATAATTTTTACTTGACTTTTCTTTTCTTGCTGGCTTGCATTGTTTCTGACAAATTGTCTACTGGACCTAGAGTATCTTTTTGCTCTATTGTTTCAGCAGTTGATTATGATATGCTTTGGTGTTGTATTCTTCCTGTTTCTTGTTCTTGGGTTTCTCTGGGTTTATAGTTTTCATTTAATTTAGAAGTTTTGACTATAATTTTTTCAAATATTTTTTCTTTTCTTCTCCTGTCCTGTTTTGGCATCAATTACTCATATGTTAGGCTGCTTAATATTGTCTGATAGTTCTGTGATGCTCTATTAAAATTTTTTCAGTCTTTTTCTTTCCTCATATATGTCATTTTGGGTAGTTTCTACTGCTGTGTCTTTATTGATCTTTTTTTTGCACTGCCTAAGTTGCTGATAATTCAATACAGTTGAATTACACAATACAATAACTTCTATTTCAGTTATTATATTTTTTATTTCTAGATTTTACATTTGTTTTTATATCTTTTGTATTTCTCATTTTCACTCTTGTGCTTTCTTTAATCTTGAACATACAGAATATATTTTTAATAGTTTTTTCATCTCTTTGATTACTATTTTCATCATGTGTGTCATTTCTGTGTCTGTTTATATTTATTTATTTTTCTCCTGTTATGGGTCATATTTTCTTGTTTCTTTGTTTGCCTGGTAATTTTTAGCTGGATGTCAGACATTTTGAATTTTACATTGTTGGATGTTGGATGTTGGATGCTTTGATATTCCTTTAAATATTTTTTGTCTTTTGGGGGGATGAGTTAAGATCCTTGGAATCAATTTGATTTTTTTCAAGGCTTTAAGCTTTGTTAGGGTAGTCTGTGCTAATTTGACTTCTCTATTGAGGCAATATCTTTCTGAGGCAGTACCTTTCTACATCCATACCCTTTTTTTCTTGATGCCATGTGTGTTATGAGGGTCTTTTTAGTCTGGCTGACTAGAACATGAATTATTCTTGGTCCTCTGTGTACTGTGGTGATTGTTTTACTTAATTCTTCCTGGTGGTTTTCTTCCTTGCCTTGGTAGTTTTCTTACATACTCTGGGATGTCAGGAGACTGCTGCAGATATCTGGAGCTCATGCTCTTTGTGTAGCTCCCTATTCTGTACTCTGTTCTGTAAATTTTAGTTGTCTTAGCCTTGCCTAACTCTGAAGTCTGCCCCTTCAACTCAGTAAGAATGTGGGAGTTCTGTTTGGGTTCCCCCTTCTGTACTACAGTCTGAAAACTCTCTCCAGGTAGTGAGATGGGGCATCATAGGGCTCACTGTTTTTTTTCCTTCTTCAGGAATCACTTTCCTGTGCTTTCTGTTTTTATCTCTGAAGCCATTTTTTCATGTATTTTGGTCCTTTTAAAAAGTTGTTTAGGGTAGAAGGGTTAATATGGTTTCTGTTATTCCAGCATGACTGGATGCTGAAGTTTGTGATATAAATTTGAGTTTCCCATAATGTCTCCTTGTACCCAGATGTCTTCTTACTGCCTTTTAGGAGGCTTATAATTCCACCGTTAAATAATCATTAATTTGGATCTTTTGGTTTTTGAATATCTTATTAAGATGCAAACATTCTCCATAGGAAAGGAAGCATAACAGCACAAGTAGCTCACTAAATATTTATGTGGCATCTGAAAGCATACAAATGTCGTGGAAATAGAACTCCGGGTACCTGTCCTGAGATCTGCCATGAACTATTTGTGAATCCTGGCCAAGTTATTTAACTTGTCTGGCCCAGTTTTTTATTTGTTAAATATAAGGGAGGTAGATTAGGTGATTAGTTGGAAGGGATTAGTTGGCCTCTGGCTGAGAGCAGAAGTAGGCCAGTGCATTACTCCTTGAGGAACTTAAATATAGTCAGAGAAATACATCTAAATTTCCTTAAAAACTCCAGAAAATCATAAAGAACAATGTAGTAGAATATTATCTATGCTAAGTGCTATGAGAGTTCAGATATGTTAACCTAATAGATTAACGTATAAGGTCTGAAGGAATAAAATAAGGCTTTGTGGCAAAGATGGAACTCAAGTTGTTCCTTAAGGATGGATATTTTTGGATAAGCCAAAGGGGACAAAAGTAGGGGGAATAAGATGTTTACCTTTGTTAGAAAATTTTCATTGTCTAATGAGAGTTTAACCTTCTGAGACTAGAGATCAATTTCAGGATGTTATTATGAAAATGGAAGTGATTGTTCCTTTTCCTTTATCAATAAGAGATAAAAACAATTACTGTTTTAATAGTGGTTATAACTCTTGTGGTTATTCTGAGTTGTTTACAGTTTGTTTAGAGTTAGGAGTTTTGCAGATGCTTTCTAGTTTCTGAAACAAATCCTAGATCTAATTTGTACCCCAAATAAAATTTACTAAAGTTCCTCATTATTATTCATCCCCTTGACTTCTGTTTTCTCCTTGTTTAAAGGCATCACTGTTTGCCTTGTCCTTTAAGGAAAATCTTTAACTATTTTTGATTATTTTGTGTCTAACCTCCCATACTCATTTGGCCACTAGGTATAGTAGTCTTTAACTCTGGAATCCTTTTTCTTGCTCCTGCTGTGCTACTAGCACTTCTCACCCCTCCCTTGGAGTATTATGACAGATTAATGGTCTCTCTGCTCTTTAGCAATCCTAATACATTTTTCATACTGCTGTCGGATTTATTCTCATTAATAGCCTTCAATAGGTCACTTCTCTGATTCAGAGCTTCTGACATCTCTTCAGAGCCTGGAAGATAAAGCTTGAACCATAAAGGTCCTTGTAAGTTTGATTCCAGCCTGTTTCTCCAGGTATCTTTCCACCCTACTGTACTCTGGTCTTAGTATTTTAAGTATTATACGTGGAAAAGGGGGGACTATTCCAAACAGGAAGCAGAATTAGCAAAGGCATGAAAATAAATATATACTTGGATTCTCCATCAGATAGACTTCTTATCCTTTAGTGAAGATTTGGCTAAGTAAGTCAACCCCCTTTATCACATACTCCTGACTTCATTCTCTTTCTCTATTTATGCAGATTTTAAGTGTTTACTATGTTGTTTCAGAGTTATTTCTGTTCTTATTTGTATAGTAGGCTGTGAGCTCAATGAGGGTAGGGACGTTTATTTATCTTTGCATTCCTGGTGTTCAGTATAATGTGTTGAGCATATTGTAGGAGCTTATGTGTTGTTTGAATTGATTACCAGCATACCTAACACTCTTTCTTGAAAGCCTGGTCCTAGTTCTGTAGGTCCCCTGAGGCTGCCACTAGGAGGCTCCAAAACCATCCACATGAGGAAATTTGGTTTGCTTCCAAGTTAGGTAAGGAACTGATGATGCTTGATGAATCCTTATCAAAAGTTCTGATGTCTAAACCTTTATCTTAATTTCTTTAGAATTCTGTTTTGTTTCCTGATTGGCTTTGGTATTTAGTAGCTTTGGATTACACATTACCCCTTAGAGAACCTAAATGATGTAAGCCAAGGATATAAACATTCTAATCCTAGCCAGTCTATCCATACCATGGGGGAAGTCAGCTTTCAAAGAAGCTAAGTTAGTTTTTCCAGGCACAGAGTGAAGGAAAGTGCTACTGACTCTAATCTAGTGCCTAAATATTTCTTTTTTTCTTCATCAAAAAGCATGCATGAAGTGTAATTGTTGGCTCCTGTCCTTGCCTGTCATTTATTTATCTCCAAAAGTTTTGAATATGTCAGAGTCCAACAGAAGTTGCCATCTAAGATTATTACTGCTTCGTGACCCGATATGCCAGGCCATTGGCTCTAATCAGCATCATGACTGCTGCTTTGGTGCAAGTATATTCTATATCATTTCTTTGAAGGTCATCTCTTTAGAAGCTTCTTGATATTGGGATAACCCTAGAGCTTCTGAGTGGGTTTTATTGTTTGTATGTGAGGAGGAAGAGAGGAGCCCACTAATATAGTACTGCATTGATTTCTTCATGTACCTGTACATCTAAATCCTGTCTTTTTGATGGCCAATAGGCTCATGAAAAGATGCTCAATATCACTAATTACCAGAGAAGTGCAAATCAAAACTACAAGGAGGTATCACCTCACACCAGTCAAAAGAGCTATCATTAAAAAGTCCACAAACAATAAATGCTAGAGAGGGTGTGGAGAAAAGGGAACCCTCCTACACTGTTGGTGGGAATTTGGTACAGCCAACTATGGAAAACAGTATGCAGATTCCTTAAAAAACTAAAAATAGAATTACCTTATGATCCAGCAACCCCATCCCTAGGCATATATTTGGAGGAAATTCTAATTTGAAAAGATATGTGCACCACTATGTTTGTAGCAGCACTGTTTACAATAGTCAGACATGGAAGCAACCTAAACGTCCATTGACAGATGAACGGATAAAGAAGATGTGTGTGTGTGTATATATACACACACACAATTAAATACTACTCAGCCATAAAAAGAATGAAATAATGCCATTTGTAGCAACATGGATGGACCTAGAGGTGATCATACTAAGTGAAGTAAGTCAGACAGAGAAAGACAAATATCACATGATTATCACTTATATGTGGAATCTAAAAGAATGACATAAATGAACTTATCTATGAAACAGAAACAGACTCACAGACATAGAAAACAAAATTATGATTACCAAAGGGGAAACAGAGGGGAGGGATAAATTAGGAGTTTGGGATTAACAGATACAAACTACTATATATAAAATAGATAAACAACAAGGTCCTACTGGATAGCACAGGGAACTATATTCAATAACTTGTAATAACCTGTAATAAAAAAAGAATATGAAAAAGAATATATATGTATAACTGAATCTCTATGCTGTACACCAGAAACTAACACAGCATTGTATATCAACTATACTTTAATCAAAAAAAAATTCTGTTTTTCATGGCTGAATTTATCTTCTGTGAGGCTTTCTCTAGGCTGTAACATTCTCTATTTTCCCCCCTAAATTTAGACTAACTAAACCTTAGAATCGGAAGAACTTTAGTTCACATAGTCCAGTCTTCTACCCAATGTGTGAGTCTCACCAAATGTGGGTAAAAATGGCCCCAGATACATTGAATAAACCAGCAAATGTCTTGGTTTTGGCCAAGGCTGATTATGCTGCTCTTCCTGTCTGAGCCCAATCCTTTTCTAAGAACTACTGTTTTTCTTCAAGTTGTGTGTATCACTGCTAACAGCTATTTATTATTACACAGTTCTTCCATGAGGCAGTTTATTTAGGACTTTTGTGAAGAATTAGGCCAAATAAAATACCTTTCTCGATGGAATCTTAGCAATTGCAGATGAAAGAAAAGTAGATGTTATATATTCTTATACTTTGTATAAATTAGTATTAGATCCAGTTCTGCAGGACCTCTCACTTGAAAATAAGCTTCAGGTTGATGGCTGTGTTCAATACTGTGAGGATGGCCTTAGAAATATTTAGCAGATGAATGATTTATGCTGATTGTGGGAAGTCTCTGATTTTGAGTTCAGCCTCCAACCTAACTGTTGCATGTTTTCATGGACATTCTTGAGATGGAACAATGGTGTCTTCATCTGGGAATGATGCAGAACTAGAGAAATACTGCAGACTGCAGAGGAGGGAGCTGGAATGGAGACTTAAATGTTCATGGACATCTGCCAAGTATCCATATATATTTGCATACATTTAGTAGATATGGATAAAAATACTTACTGAAGCAAGTTCTGCCAGGGTTTCATTTATTCTGCTGGGTGACCTAGTGGGAAGAGCGCTAGCAGTTAGGAGGCCTGGGTTCTAATCTTTGCTTGGTACAAAGTGCTATGCAATTAAAATGCTGGACAAATCTCTTCATCCCTCGCCCCATTTTCCTTATCTGTGAAATTTGAGGGTATTCTACTCTCTACTCATCCCTCTAGAGCAGGAGTCAGCAAAGTACAGCCTACAGGCCAAATCTTCCCACCACTTGTTTTTGTTAAGTTTTTTTGAAACACAGTTATGCCAGTTTATTTATGTGTTGTCTGTGGCTGCTTTTGCATTGCAATAGCAGAGTTGAGTAGTTGCAAAAGAGGCTGTATGGCCCAAAAAACCTAAAATATTTGTTGTCTGGCTCGTTATAGAAAAAGTTTGCCAACCTCTGCTGTAGAGAAAATTTGAAAAAAAATTTTTTGGGAGGGAGGTGGTTTAGTCATCGAGACTAGGGATGCTACTAGTATCTGGTTGGTTGGGCCAAGAATGTCAAATATCCTTCAGGGCAGGACATAATGAAGAACTGTCTGACCTGAAATTCCAGTAGCTCCCTTCCAGGGATTCTTTTTCTCTTTGATTCTAAGGAGACCTACTTTTGAAATCTGTATCAACTCTATTAGGCCACTAAAGCAACAGCTTCCTGTGTTAAATGGGTTAGGAATTTTTTAAACCACTTCCCATAACCTAAAAAGGAGTGTCCACCAAGAATCTAAATCAATTATTATGCTTAATGGTAAAATGATAGAAGCATTCTCTTTAAAATCAGGAAGAAGACAACAATACCCACAGATCACCTTTGTACTGAATGTTCTAACCAGCCGAAAAATATCAAGAACCATGAAGGGTCTGAGGTTTTACCTTACTTGCAAGCTAACAAGGTGGCCTGCCAGCTTCATGGATGCTGGCAGAAGATATGAGACTCCTGTGTCAGACAAAAGAAATTTACTTTTTATAGCAATAGCAGTGGCCAGAATATCAGCAAAGGTTTTGCATTGTTTTCCTGAGACCCACTTCCCTTAGGGCAACAGGAACAGTGCTAGGTGTTAACTCGAACATGCAACAGGTTGTATAACAGTAGGAGAACCCTGAGATTAGGGAACCTGAATTGTTTATAATGAGAAATAAATATGCCTGCCCTTTATTCCAGAGCAAATACTATCTTTATTATATTGGACATTAAGCATGCCTGCCCTTTGCTCTGGAGGGAGGCACTGTCTCTGTCTTTTTTTTTTTTTTAAACATTTTTTATTGAGTTATAATCATTTTACAATGTTGTGTCAAATTCCAGTGTAGAGTACAATTTTTCAGTTATACATGAACATATATATATTCATTGTCACATTTTTTTCTCTGTGAGCTACTATAAGATCTTGTATATATTTCCCTATGCTATACAGTATAATCTTGTTTATCTATTCTACATTTTGAAATCCCAGTCTGTCCCTTCCCAACCCCCGCCCCCTTGGCAACCACAAGTTTGTATTCTATGTCGATGAGTCTGTTTCTGTTTTGTATTTATGTTTTTTTTTTAGATTCCATGTATGAGCGATCTCATATGGTATTTTTCTTTCTCTTTCTGGCTTACTTCACTTAGAATAACATTCTCCAGGAACATCCATGTGTTGCAAATGGGATTATGTTGTCATTTTTTATGGCTGAATAGTGTTCCATTGTAGAAATATGCCACATCTTCTTTATCCAGTGATCTGTCAATGCACATTTAGGCTGTTTCCATGTCTTGGCTATTGTAAATAGTGCTGCTCTGAACATTGGGGTGCAGGTGTCATCGTGCAGTAGGGTTCCTTCTGGATATATGCCCAGGAGCAGGATTCCTGGGTCATATGGTAAGTCTATTCCTAGTCTTTTGAGGAATCTCCATACTGTTTTCCACAGTGACTGCACCAAACTGCATTTCCACCAGCAGTGTAGGAGGGTTCCCTTTTCTCCACAGCCTCTCCAGCATTTGTCATATGTGGATTTTTGAATGATGGCCATGCTGACTCGTGTGAGGTGATACCTAATTGTAGTTTGATTTGCATTTCTCTGATAATTAGTGATATTGAACATTTTTTCATGTGTCTATTGATCACTTGTATTTCTTCCTTGGAGAATTGCTTGTTGAGGTCTTCTGCCCATTTTTGGATTGGGTTGTTTATTTTTTTCTTATCGAGTTGTATGAGCTGCTTATATATTCTGGAGATCAAGCCTTTGTCGGTTTCATTTGCAAAAATTTTTTCCCATTCTGTAGGTTGTCTTTTTGTTTTACTTATGGTTTCCTTTGCTGGGCAGAAGCTTGTAAGTTTACTTAGGTCCCATTTGTGTATTCTTACTTTTATTTCTATTGCTTGGGTGGACTGTCCTAGAAGAACATTTTTGAGATGTATGTCAGATGATGTTTTGCCTGTGTTTTCTTCTAGGAGGTTTATTGTATCTTGTCTTATGTGTAAGTCTTTGATCCATTTTGAGTTTATTTTTGTGTATGGTGTAACGGAGTGTTCTAGCTTCATTGTTTTACATGCTGCTGTCCAGTTTTCCCAACACCATTTGCTGAAGAGACTGTCTTTATTCCATTGTATATTCTTGCCTCCTTTGTCGAAGATTAGTTGACCAAAAGTTCGTGGATTCATTTCTGGGCTCTCTATTCTGTTCCATTGGTCTATATGTCTGTTTTTGTACCAATACCATGCTGTCTTGATGACTGTAGCTCTATAGTATTGTCTGAAGTCTGGGAGAGTTATTCTTCCAGCCTCTTTCTTTTTCTTCAGTAATTCTTTGGCAATTCTAGGTCTTTTGTGGTTCCATATAAATTTTATTATAATTTGTTCTAGTTCTGTGAAACATGTCCTGGGTAATTTGATAGGGATTGCATTAAATCTGTAGATTGCCTTGGGCAGTGTGACCATTTTAACAATATTGATTCTTCCAATCCAGGAGCGTGGGATATCTTTCCATATTTTAAAGTCTTCTTTAATTTCCTTCATCAATATTGTATAGTTCTCCATGTGTAAGTCTTTCACCTCCTTGGTTAGATTTATGTATTTTATTACTTTGGGTGCTATTTTAAAGGGGATTGTTTCTTTACTTTCTTTTTCTGTTGATTCATCATTAGTGTAAAGAAATGCAACTGATCTTTGAACGTTACTCTTGTAACCAGCTACCTTGCTGAATTCTTCGATCAGCTCTAGTAGTTTTTGTGTGGACCTTTTAGGGTTTTCTATATATAGTAACACGTCATCAGCATATATTGACACATTTACCTCTTCTTTTCCAATTTGGATCCCTTTTATTTCTCTCTCTTGCCTGATTGCTGTGGCTAGGACTTCCAAGACTATGTTGAATAGGAGTGATGATAGTGGGCAGCCTTGCCTTGTCCCAGGTTTTAGTGGGAAGCTATAGAGTTTTTCACCATCAAGTACTATGCTGGCTGTAGGTTTGTCATATATAGCTTTTATTATGTTGAGATATGTTTCCTCTATACCCACTTTGGTGAGAGTTTTTATCATAAATGGGTGTTGAATTTTATCAAAAACTTTTTCTGCATCTATTGAGATGATCATGTGGTTTTTGTTCTTTCTCTTGTTGATGTGATGTATTACATTGATTGATTTACATATGTTGAACCACCCTTGTATCCCTGTGATGAGCCCCACTTGGTCATGATGTATAATCTTTTTTATGTGCTGTTGGATTCTATTTGTTAATATTTTGGTCAGGATTTTTGCATCTATGTTCATCAGTGATATTGATCTGTAATTCTCTTTTTTGGTAGTGTCTTTGCCTGGTTTTGGTATCAGGGTGATGGTGGTTTCATAGAATGAGTTTGAGAGTTTTCCCTCCTTTTCTATCTTCTGGAAGAGTTTGAGAAGGACTGGTATGAGTTCTTTGTATCTTTGTTAGAATTCCCTGGTGAAGCCGTCCGGTCCTGGGCTTTTATTTGTAGGGCGGTTTTTTATTGCTAATTCAGTTTCATTTCTAGTGATCGGTTTGTTCAAGTGGTCAGTATCTTCTTGATTCAGTCTTTGCGGACTGTATGTTCCTAGAATTTTGTCCATCTCCTCTAGGTTATCCAGTTTGGTTCCATATAGTTTTTAATAATATTCTCATGTGATATTCTCTGTTTCTATGTTATTTGTCATAATTTCTCCATTTTCCTTTCTTATTTTGCTTATTTGTGCTCACTCTTTTTTCTTCTTTGTGAGTTTGGCTAGAGGTTTGTGAATTTTATTTACTTTTTCAAAAAACCAGCTTTTGGTTTGATTGACTTTTTTCTAAGGTTTTAAAAATTTCTGTTTTATTTATTTCCTCCCTGATCTTTATTATTTCCCTCCTTCTGCTGCCTTTTGGGTTTTTTTGCTCTTCTTTCTGTAATTCTTTTAGCTGGTGGGTTAGATTGTTTATTTGAGATTGTTCTCCTGTTTTGAGGAAAGCCTGGATATCTATAAACTACCCTGTTAGCACTGCCTTTGCTGTGTCACATAAATTTTGTGTGGTTGTGTTTTCGTTTTCATTTGTCTCAAGGTATTTTTTAATTTCAACTTTGATTTCATCATTGACCCACTGGTTTTTTAATAGCATGGTGTTTAATCTCCATGCTTTCCTTTTTTTCTCCTTTGTTTCTCTGTAGTTGATTTATAGTTTCACGGCATTGTGGTCAGTAAAGATGCTTGAGATAATTTCTATCTTCTTAAAATTGTTGAGGCTCCTTTTGTGCCCAAGTACATGATCAATCCTGGAAAATATATTCCATGTGCACTTGAAAAGAATGTATATCCTATTTTTGGGGGGTGTAATGCTCTGAAAATATCCACCAAATCTAATTTTTCTATTGTATTATTTAATTTCTCTGTTGCCTTATTTATTTTCTGTCTAGAAGATCTGTCTAGTGATGTTAATGCGGTGTTAAAATCTCTGACAACAATTGTATTCCCATCAATATCCTCCTTTATCTCTGTTAGTAATTCTTGTATATACTTAGGTGCTCCTATATTGGGTGCATATTTATTAACAAGTGTAATATCCTCACCTTGTATTACTCCTTTAATCATTATAAAATGTCCTTCTTTATCTTTCTTTATGGCCTTTGTTTTAAAGTCTATTTTGTCTGAAATAAGTACTGCAACACCTGCTTTTTTGGCTATTCCATTTGCATGGAATATCCTTTTCCATCCTTTCACTCTCAATCTATATGTGTCCTTCTCCTTAAAGTGGGTCTCTTGTATGCAGCATATTGAAGGTTCTTGCTTTATTATCCAGTCTGCCACTCTCTGTCTTTTGACTGGAGCATTTAGTCCATTAACATTTACAGTAATTAATGATAGATGTGTGTTTATTGCCATTTTGAACTTATTTTTGCAGTTGATTTGGTATTTCCTCTTTGTTCCTTTCTTCTTCCTTTTGTGGTTTGTTAATCTTCCTTTGTATTATCATGGATTTTATTTAATTTTTGTGACTCCCTTGTAAGTTTTTGGCTTATGGTTACCCTTTTTTAAGTGTATTAGCCCATTACTATAACTGTTTTTATTAAACAGTAAAATAATCACAAACCCATCCTACCGAGAACAAAAAATTTAAAAAAGAAAGAAAAAAATATTCTGTATTTTCTTGCTTCCCTCTCCCACTCTTAATGATTTAGATGTCTTCTTTTACAATTTCATGTTTATTTTATTTGTTATTCACGAGTTATCACTTTTCCAGTTATAAGTTTCTCATTTCTGTAGCATCCTGCTTCTTTTCTATTTAGAGTAGAGCTTTCAATATTTCTTTTAGCATGGGTTTAGTGTTGCTAAACTCTTTTAGTTTATGCTTGTCGTGAAATTCTTTATCTCTCCTTCTGTCCTAAAGGATAGCCTTGCTGGATAAAGTATCCTAGGCTGCATCTTTTTTTCATTCAGGACTTTGAATATATCTTGCCACTCCCTTCTGGCCTGTAGTATTTGTGTAGAGAAGTCAGCTGAGAGCCTTATGGGGGTTCCCTTGTAACTCACTCTTTGTTCTTCTCCTAATGCCTTTAGGATCATTTCTTTATCCTTGACTCTGGCCATCTCGATTAAGATATGTCTTGGTGTGGGTCTGTTTGGGTTCTTCTTGTTTGGGGCCCTCTGAGCTTCCTGTACTTGGATATCTGATTCCTTCTTTAGGTGTGGGAAGTTTTCAGTCATGAATTCTTCCAATACCTTTTCAATCCCCTTTGATCTTTCTTCCCCTTCTGGAACCCCTATTATGTGAAGATTGGCACACTTTATATTACCCCATAGGTCCCTTATGTTGTTTTCATTAGTGTTTATTTATTTTTCTCTTAGCTGTTCTGATTGTGTGCTTTTTGTTGTCCTGTCTTCTAGGTCACTTATTCATTCCTCTGCGTTATCTTGTCTCCTTTGTACAGTCTTTAGATTCGTTCTCATCTCAGCCAATGAGTTTACCAAGTCTACTTGGCTCTTTATAGCTTCGATTTCATTTTTGACATATTTTATATCTCTAAACATTATCTCTTTTAGTTCCTTCAGTACTTTGATCACTCCTTTTTTGAAATCTTGATATAGTAGGCTATCGATGTCTATTTCACTGATCATTCTTTCAGGGGATTTCTTTTGCTCTTTTAATTGGGAATGGGTCCTCTGCTTCTTCATCTTGCTAATATCTCTCTTGCACTGTGGCTTTTGGAGTATCGGTTATCTATTGTGGTCCTTAAGGAGTTTATTTATTTATCTGTCTAATGCCTATGCAGGAATAAAACTTTTAAAAAAAGGAGAGAGCGAGATAAAGAGAATTTTAAAAGAAGGGAGAAAAAAAGGTTTGAAAACAGTGTACAATGTATAATAGAAGAGCAATTT
This sequence comes from Camelus dromedarius, assembly GCF_036321535.1. Lineage (NCBI taxonomy): Eukaryota > Metazoa > Chordata > Mammalia > Artiodactyla > Camelidae > Camelus > Camelus dromedarius. Next base: position 57,282,767 of record NC_087443.1, on the reverse strand, counting down.
GAATCAGACTAGCAATCCAGTTGAGAAATCTTTTTAAAAACCCTTATAAAAAGGAAAAAAGAGCAAAAACAATATTTGAAACCTGTGTATAATCAATAACAGGAGGTCAAAACCAAAAGGAAATCAGGTGGATTTTTAAAAATAATAATAATAAAAATACTTTAAAAGAAAAATTTAAAAGGGTTTAAAACTAGAAGCATATACAATTGTTTAGAAAGTAGAAATTAAAAAGGTAATAGAAAATAGAACAGATAAAATAAAGTGAGAATTTTAAAAGAAGGGAGAAAAAAAGGTTTGAAAATAGTATATAATGAATTATAGAAGAGCAAGTTGAAACAGAATAGCAGTTGGGTTCAGATGTCTTTTAAAAAGCTTTAAAAAATGAGAAAAGAGGAAAAATATTTGAAACCTGTGTAAAGCAATAACAGGAGATCAAAACCAAGAGAAATAAAAATGAAATGAGGTGGATTTTTAAAAATAATAATAAAAAATTTTAAAAGAAAAATTTAAACGGGATTAAAAGTGGAAGCATTTATAATTGTTTAAAAAGTAAAAATAAAAAAGATAAAAATAGATTAATAATTAAAGAGGGAGGTGTACTCCTGGAGACTGTACTCTTAATGAGAAGCCTTTCTGTCTTCACTGTGTTTCGCAAACTCAGCTTGCTGTTTCCATAGGCCCTCCTTTGGCCCCCTTGTCTGTGCTGTTCCTAGTGCCTGTCAGCAAGGAGATTGTGCCGTCTCCAGACACTGGGTCAGGTGCTGCTCTCCTTAAGCTGTGGGCGGGCGGGTCACTCCCCGTCCGGATGTCGCAGTCAGATGTTGCAGAGTGGCCAGGTAGGCTGGTGGATTGCGCCCCCTCCCAGCACTGTGGTCAGGTGCTGCGTTCCTGCCAGGAAGCTGGGTGGTAACCTGCCCTCTCCCGGTGCCGGTTGCTCCACTGCTCTGTGACGCTGCCCGCTCCGCCTCGGGTCCGTGCTCTGTAGGCAGGCTTCGGGAAGACTGTGGAACAGCCCCGCCCCTGCTCTGTGCCAAAACTCAGCTCCTTGTTTGTCTTGGTTGCACGAGTTGTCTGAGGTACTAGGGCAGAAAGATCCTTTCTACCTCTGGCTGTAAACAAGTCTCTGTCTGGCCTTTGAGGCTGCTAAGCCCTTAGGTATGGATTCAGGTTTGGAACCCTCCCCCGCCTGGGTGCTAAGCGCCGGAGGATATGGCGGCTGTGCCTAAGCCCTGCCTCTCTTCCCCTGAGGAACCTTCCGGGGGTTTTCAGAGATGGGGTATGCACCCTTTCCCCCAGGGCACATCAGCCATGTTGTTTTATGGGGGGCCCAGATTGTTCTGCCCTGTGTACCCACTCAACCACTGCACACAGCACCGTGCAGTCCCCCAGGGCTGCCTCAGTGCAGTCACCCCAGTCCTCTGCCTGGCTGGGGCAGCCTGTCGCAGGGACCCTCTGTGCCCGTTTAACTTAGTTCTGTTGGTCAAGGGGTGCTCTGTACAGATCTGAGCCTCAGAGGCTCCCCCTCTGTCCCGCTGGCCTTTGCATTGGAGAGGGGAAGACCCAGCGAACAAGGGCTAGTCCTCCTTTGCCGCTCCCTCCACGTGGGACCAGTCCCGCACTGTTTTGCCTTTTCTTCTTTCTTTTTTCCTTTTCTCCTACCAGATTTTTGGCGTCTTTGTCTTTTGAAGAGGGCAATGTTATGTCGGAGTTCTGCAGGTTGTCTGGTTGGCTGAGTGGGTCCGTGGATGTGAGTTTTGGTGTATTTGTGGGAGAGTGTGAGCTACGAGTGTCCTTCTACTCCGCCATCTTGGTCTCTGATATATCTGTCTTTTGAGATTGTTCAATATACAAACATCTTTGAAAAGATAACTTGGAACAAAGGCAATCAGTGTCTCTGATTGTATGGTAGGCAGAAATGTCTTATTTGTGTTTTTCAACAAACAAGAAAAATAAATAAATAAAATACATAAGAATTAAGAAGGGAGAAACAAGCTTGTTTTTATTAGCTGATGTGTAATCATTTACCTAGTGAGTTCATAAACTTCTAGTTACAAATGGCAAGAAATAGTAAGAGAGCTCACCAAGATTCAAGCTCTATCTAACAAAACCATTAGCATTTTTATAAAATAGGGACAAAATTTAGAACGTATTATAAAAATGATAACATTTATAAAATCAGCAAAAATCATAATACCTTTGAATATATCTAAGAAATGTTGCACCACATTTTAATAGAAGACATTGTAAAACTTTATTGAAAAATATAAGAGAAGGTTTACATGGAGATGCATAATGTCATGGATAGGAAGAATAAATATGTTGAAATTGTCTCCAAATTAATTTATAAATTCAGTGCAGTTCAAAATTCTGCAAGCTTTGTGTGTGTGTGCATATGTGTGGTGTCTAACTTACTTAACAGATTGGTCATCTCAATATATGTAGAGAAAACATTTAATAAAATTTAACATTCATTCATGATAAAAGCTCTTGGTAAACTATGAAAAGTAAGGAACTTCCCTAATCTGATAAAAAAAATCTATAAAAATGTTACTGTGACATCATTCTTAATGGTGAAAGACTGAATATTATCCATCTAAGATTAAGAAGCAGGATTTCACTCTCACAGCTTCTATTCAACATCATACTTGCATATAGCGCAGTAAGGCAAGACAAAGAAGTAAAAGCCATGTAGTTTGGAAGGGTAGACATAAAATCTATTTACAGAAACATGATAGTCTACATTAGAACAACTCAAAGAATCTATAAAAAAGTTCCTAGAGCTAACAATGTTTTAACCAAGGCTGCAGGATAGCATGTTAGTGTACAAAAGTGAATCTTATTTCTATATGTGTACTTAAAATGAACATTGGAATATGAAATTTCTAAAAATACCATTTATAATAGCACCATACAGGTATAAATGTGACAAAAAGTATGCAGAATATTGACACTGAAAATTATGAAACAGTGATGAGAGAAATCAAATAGAGAGAGATATAACATGTTCATGGATTAGGGGACTCAATATTGTTAAGATACCAATTCTCACTAATATGCGATCTATATTTTTAACTCGATCCCAATCAAAACCAAAGAAAACTTTTCTACAGGTATGTGTGTGTGTTTTAGTATACACACACACACATACATATATTCTACACATACACATAGAAAATAGAATAGGCAAAAGAAATTCTGAAGAAGAAGAACAAAGTTGAAAGACTCACATTACCTGATTTCAAGACTTTTTATAAAGCTACAGTAATCAAGGGAGTGTGGTATTGATAAAGAAAAAAACACATAGATCTGTGGAACAGAATAGGGAGCTTATAAATAGATGCACACAAATATTGTCAACTGATTTTTGACAAGATGCAAAAGACAATTCAGGAGAAAGGAAGTCTTTTCAACAAATGACACTGGAACAATTGGAAGGAAGTTCTTATGTGAAAAGGAGAACCTTGATTCATACCTCATACTTTATACAAAAGTTAACTAAAGATTTATCATGGAGAACCTTGATTCATACCTCATACTGTATACAAAAATTTAACTAAAGATTTTTCATATTCCTAAATATAAAACACAAAACTTATACAACTTCTAGATGAAAAGGTAGGAGAAATCTGTGTGACCTAGGAATTAGTGAAAAGTTTTAAAATACAATATTAAAAGTATGATCCATAAAAGAAAAAATTGATTAAGTTAGACATTATCAAAATTAAAAACTCGCTCAATGAAAGACTATAAAGTGAATGAACAAATGAAGCCACAGACTGGAAGCAAATATTTAAAAAAATCATAAATCTGATAAAAGATTTGTATCCAGAACTTATATAGAACTCTTAAAATTAAAAAAAATTAGAAACAATTAAAAATAGACAAAAGATATCAGATCTATCTCACCAAAGAAGATATTTGGGTGGAAAATAAGTATATGAAGAAATGTTCAACATCATTATCATTAGGGGATGGAAATTAAAACCACAATGAGATATCACTACAAATCTATTAGAGTATCTAACAAACAAAACTGACAATACCAAATGCTGTTGAGGATGTGAAACAATCAGAACTCTCATACATTGCTGGAGAATTCAAATTAGTACAGCCACTCTGGAAAAGAGTTTGGTGGTTTCCTATAAAGCTAAAAATACACTTACCATATGACTCTCTAGTCTTGCTCTTAAAAATTTACCCAAGTTAGTTGAAAACTTATGTTCACAGAAAAAGCTGTATGTGAGTGAATGGGTAAACAAACAATGGTACATCAGTTTAATGGAATGCTATTTAGCAATAAAGAAGAATGAACAAAAACATGGATGAATACTAAATGCATTTTGCTAAGTGAATGAAACCATATCCCAAAGCCTAAATATTGTAGGATTACATTGACATGACATTCTGAAAAAAACAAAGCTATGGGGACAAAAACCTAAAACCGAAAAACAACAAATTAGTTTGCCAGGGGTGAGAACGATCTCTCTGAGGGAGATTCTTGTGTAATAAAACTCTTTTGTTCGGTGATGTGCTAGTGGATACTCGATTCTATGCAATTTTCAACTCACAGAAATGTTATACCACAAGAGGGAATTTTACTATCCTTACATGTTAAAAAATCAACCAGGATGGTGAGGAAACTGAAGATGGAATGTAGATATACAAGTGAATCTAACTCTATTACAGTGAATGACACCACCCACTGAAGGCTTGGAGAGGCAGAGCTGACCTAACTAACTTTATTTTGACTGGATTCTGCAAGACTAATGAAAAAAGAACTGAACAAAAAACACTGTACTATAGTTGGTAAATTTGTTTCTCATAGGGATATGCAATAGCAGTTCTGGAATTGCATTTTTATTACTGTTGAACAAATAAGTAAATATATTATAGTTGATGACAAGCAGGTTCTCACTGTTAGAGAAAGAAATGACAAGCACGTGGGAAAGCTAGCATGAACCCTTTAGTACTGGACTGGATTTGGAGGCATCAGTATGAACTATTCCTTTTTCAGCTTTTAATGGTTATACAGATAGACACAGATAGACATATATCAGTGTATACACATACATTTCCTTTGTCTGTCTACTGAGAGGACCTAGAAGTAGTGACACCTCAATAGCAGTGAACACATGTTGTGCCCAGATCTTGTTTTTTTAAAAGCACCTTTATTATGGTATGATTCCTGTACAGTAACTACACATATTTCAGATGTACAATTTGATGAATATTGATAGATGTATACACCAATGAAACCAGCACTGCGATCAAGATAGCTAACATTTCCATCACTCCCCAAGAGGTGCAAATTTCAAATTCCCAATTTATCCCTTCCCACCCCCTTTACCCCCCTGGTAACCGTAAGTTTGTTGTCTATGTTTATGAGTCTGTTTCTGTTTTGTAGATAAGGTCATTTGTGTCCATTTTTTTAGATGCCACATATAAACGATATCACATGGTATTTTTATTTCTCTTTCTGACTTACTTCAGTCAGAATGACAATACCCAGGTCCATCCATATTGCTGCAAATGGCATTATTTTATTCTTTTATATGGCTGAGTAGTATTCCATTGCATGTGTGTGTATATATATATATATATATATATATATATATATATATATATATATATATATATATATTCCCACATCTTCTTTATCCAGTCATCTGTTGAAGGACATTTAGGTTGTTTCCATGTTTTGGTTATCATAAATAGTGCTGCTGTGAACATTGGGGTACATGTGTCTTTTTGAATTATATTTTCCTCTGGATTTATGCCCAGGAGTGGGATTGCTGGATAATATGGTAATTCTATTTTTAATTTTTTAAGGAATATCCATACTGTTTTCCACAGTGGCTGCACTAATTTACATTTCCACCAATAATGTAGGAGGATGAACTTTTCTCTGCACCCTCTCCACATTTATTGTTTGTGGACTTTTAATTTTTATTTATTTATTTTTAATTGAAGTGTAGTCGGTTTACAGTGTTTTCTTAATTTCTGGTGTACAGCATAGTGATTCAGTTATACACATGTATATATTCCTTTTCATATTCTTTTTCATTATAGGCTATTACAAGGTATTGAATATAGTTCCCTGTGCTATACAGTAGGACCTTGTTTAACTATTTTGTATATAGTAGTTAGTATCTGCAAAACTGATACTCGCAATTTATTCCTCCACTCCCCTTGTCCTCCATGGTAACCATACATTTGTTTTCTTTGTGAGTCTGTTTCTGTTTTGTGAATAAGTTCATTTGTGTCACTTTTTAGTGGACTTTTTAATGATAGCCATCTGACCTGTGTGAAGTGATACCTCATTGTAGTTTTGATTTGCATTTCTAGGATATTTAGTGATGCTGAGCATCTTTTCATGTGTGCATTGCCCATCTGTATGCCTTCTTTGGAGAAATGTCTATTCAGGTCTTTTGCTCATTTTTTGAATTGAGTTTTTGTTGTTGTTACTGAGTTGTATGAGCTGCTTGTACATTCTGGAAATTAAGCCCTTTTTGGTTGCATCATTTGCAGATATTTTCTCCCAGTCCATAGGTTTTGTTTTTTAAGCTTATAAGTTTGATTAGGTCCCATTTGTTTATTTTTACTTTTATTTCTGTTGCCTTGGGATACTGACCTAAAAAAACATTGCTGCGATGTATGTCAGAGAATATTTTGCCTATGTTCTCTTCTAGGAGTTTATGGTGTCCTGCCTTATATGTAAGTCTTTAAGCCATTTTGAGTTTATTTTTGTGTATGGTGTGAGGGAGTATTCTAACTTCACTGATTTACATGCTTCTGTCAAGCTTTCCCAACACCATTTGCCAAAGAGACTGTCCTTTCTCCACTGTACAGTTGTACCTCCTTTGTCAAAGGTTAATTGACCATTGGTGTGTGGGTTTATTTCTGGGCTGTCTATTCTGTTCCATAGATCCATATGTCTCTTTTTGTGCCAATTCTATGCTGTTTTGATTACAGTAGCTTTGTTAGTATAGTCTGAAGACTAGGAGGGTTATGCCTCCAATTTCATTCTTTTTCATCAGGATTGCTTTGGCAATTCTGGTTCTTTTGTGATTCCATATAACTTTTAGGATTATGTGCTCTAGTTCTGTGAAAAATGTCCTGGGTAATTTGATAGGGATCACATTAAATCTGTAGATTCCTTTGGGTAGTATAATCATTCTAACAGTATTAATTCTTCCAAGCCAAGACCATGGGATATCTTTCCATTTCTTTGAATCATCCTCCATTTCCTTTATCAATGTTTTATAGTTTCAGTGTATAAGTGTTTCATTTCTTTGGTCAGGTTTATTCCTAATTATTTTATTTTTTGATGCAATTTTAAAAGGGATTTTTTTTGCTTTCCTTTTCTAATATTTCATTGTTAGTGTAAAGAAATGCAACAGATTTCTGTATGTTAATCTTATATCCTGCTACCTTGCTGAATTCATTTATCGTTTCTAGTAGTTTTTGTGTGGAATCTTTAGGGTTTTCCATATATAGTATCATGTCATCTGCCTATAGTGACAGTTTTACCTCTTCCCTTCCAATTTGGGCCCCTTTTATTTCTTTTTCTTGTCTGACTGCTATGGCTAGGACTTCCAATACGATGTTGAATAGAAGTGGTGAGAGTGGTCATCCTTGTCTTATTCCAGATTTTAGGGGGAAAGATTTCAACTTCTCACCATTGAGTATTATGTTGGCTGTGGGTTTGTCATAAGTAGCTTTTATGATGTTGAGATATGTTCTCTCAATACTCACTTTGGTATTTGTTTTTATCATGTATTTTGAATTTTATCAAATGCTTTTTCTGCATCTATTGAGATGACCATGTGGTTTTTGTCTTGTCTCTTTTTTTTGATGTGGGTTATCAAATTGATTGATTTGCTTATATTGAACCATCCTTGTGTCCTTGGAATGAATCCACTTGGTGGTGTATGATGTTTTTTATGTGTTATTGGATTTGGTTTGCTAATATTTTTTAAAAAATATTTTTATTGAAGTATAGTTAGATTACAGTGTGTCAGTTTCTGGTGTACAGTGCAATACTTCAGTCATATAGGAACATACATATATTTGTTTTCATATTCTTTTTAACCATAAGTTACTACAAGATATTGAATATAGTTCCTTGTGCTATACAGTATTATCTTGTTGTTTATTGGATTTTGTGAGAATCCTCTTGTATTTCGAAATGTGAGACTCTCTGCCATAATTCAGTAGGTGTTCTGTGCAGTTCAGTTGGTTTGTAGATGTAATTCTTTTCTCTCAACTGTGTCTTCTTTTATTTTCTTAAAAAGTTTTGCAATTGAAATATAGTTGATTCACAATATTATATTAGTTTCAGGTATACCACAGAGGTTTCAGTATTTTATAGATGATACTCCATATTAAGTTATTATAAAATATTGGTTATATTTTCTTTGCTGTACAATATATCCTTGTAGCTTTGTATTTTATATACAGTAGTTTGTACCTCTCAATCCCCTAATTTTATTTTACCCTTCTCCTCTTCCCTCTACACACTGGTAACCACTAGTTTGTTTTCTATCTCTGTAAGTCTATTTCTGTTTTGTTTTAGTCATTCGTTTCATTTTTTTAGATTATTCCACATATGTGTGATAACATAGAATATTTGTCTTTCTCTGTCTTACTTATTTCACTGAGCATAATATCTTCCAGGTCCATCCCTGTTGTTGCAAATGGCAAAATTTCATTTTTTATGGCTGAATAATATTTCACTGTATATATATATAGCACATGTTCTTTTCCATTCATCTGTTGGTGAACAGTTAGATTACTTATCTGTCTTGGCTATTGTAAATAACACTGCTATGAACATTTGAGTTCAGGTGTCTTTTCAAATTAGTGTTTTTGTTTTCTTCAGATATATACCTAGAATTGGAATTGCTGAACATATGGTAGTTCTAGTTTTAGTTTTTTTGAGAAGCCTCCATACTGTTTTCCATAGTGGCTGCAACAGTTTACATTCCTACCAACAGTGTACTAGAGTTCCATTTTCTCCACATCCTCACTGACATTTGTTATTTGTAGTCTTTTTGTTGATTGACATTCTGACAGGTGTGAGATGATATCTCACTGACGTTTTCAGTTGCATGTCTTTAATGTTTAGTGATGTTGAACTACTGTATATAAAACTGATTAGTAGAAGTGAAATAGAATCAATAATAATAATAATAAAAAAACTCCCTACACAGAAAAGTCCAGGACTGAGTGGTTTCCTGTTGTTTCTGTTTTCTATTTCATCAATTTATATCAGAATAGAAATCAGTAGAAGTATTTATTATTTTCTTCCTTTTGCTTACTTTAAAAAATTTTTTTAGTTTTATAGTTTCTAAGTGGGAACTTAGATTATTGATTTGAGATTTTTCTTTGTTTCTAATATAGGTGTATAAAACTGTAATTTTTTCTCTCAGCATTATTTAAGCTCTGTTTATAAACTTTGATATTTTGTCTTTCCATTTTCATTCAGTTCAAAGTATTTTCTAATTTCCCTTGTGACTTCTTTGACCCACACATTATTTAGAAGTATGTTGTTTAATTTCTAAATATTTTGTGATTTTCTAGAGATCTTTCTGTTATGGTTTCCTATTTTAATTACAGTGTTATCAGAGAAAATACTTTGTATGACTTTCGTCCTTTTAAATTTATGAGACTTATTTTATGTCCCTGCACAGGAATATACTGGTTGTTTCCTGTGTGCTTAGAAAATGTGTGTCTTTTGCTTTTGTTTGTTATGTTGTTATGTTCTATAGATGTCAATAGGTTATATTGGTAGATAGTATTTTTCACACTCTTGATAATACTCTTACTGCTTTTCTCTCTAGTTCTATCAAATACTGAGTGCGATTCTGAAATCTTCAACTATAATTGTTAAATTCCACTTTCAATTTAGTCAGACTTTACTTCATATAATTTGGAACTCACTTATTACATACATATGGTTTATGGTTATTATATCTTTCTGATGTATTGACCCTTTTATCATCATGATCTGTCCCTGTTTGTCTCCAATAATATTTCTTGTCTTAAAAATAATTTTGTTTGTGCATTAAAGGAAATCATCAATAAAATGAAAAGGTAATGTATAGAATGGGACACAATATTTGTAAGGGGGTTAATATCCCAAATATATAAAGAACTCTTATACCTCAATAGCAAAAAGCAAAAAAAAAAAAAATACTGATTGAAAATGGGCAGAATATCTGAATAGACATTTTTCCAGAGAAAACATACAGATTGCCAACAGGTACATGAAAAAATGCTCAACATCACTAATCATCAGGAAATTGCAGATCAAAACCACAAGGAGTTATCACCTCATGTCTGTCAGAACAGCTGTAATCAAAAAGACAAGAAATAACACTGTTGGTGAGAGTGTGGAGAAAAGGGAACCTTTATACTGCACAGTGGAGAAAAGGGAACCTCTGCACTTTGATGGGAATGTAAATTAGTGCAGCCACTGTAGAAAACAGTATGGAGCTTCCTCAAGAAATAAAGAATAGAACTACTATACAGTCCAGCAATTTCACTCCTGGGTGTTTATCCAAATAAAATGAAAACTTGAACTTGGAAAGATGCATGCACTCCATGTTATTGCAGTATTATTTATACTAGTCGAGATATAGAAACAACCTGTGTGTCTATTGATGGATGAATAGTTAAGGTGTGCTATACATATATAATGGAATAGTACTTAGCAATAGAAAAGAATGAAATCTTGCCATTTGTGACAACACGGATTGACCTTGAGGACATTATGTCAAATGAACTATGTTAGACAAAGAAAGACAAATACTGTATGATCTCACTTATATGTGGAGTATAAATTTAAAAAAATCCCAAACTCACAGATACAGAGAACAGATTAGTGTTTACCAGAAACAGGGAGTGGACAAAATGAGTGAAGAAGCTATAAACCTGCATTTATAAAATAAATAACTCATGGAATATGATGTACAGCGTGGTGACTATACTCAGTACTGTATTGCATACTTGAAAGTTTGCTAAACGAGTAAATCTTAAAAGTTCTTACTATAGGATGAAAGATTTGTAACTGTCTATGGTGGCATATGTTAACTAGACTTATTGTGGTGATTATTTCACCATATATACAAACATCAATTCATTGTGTTGTACCCCTGAAAATATAATGTTATGTCAATTATACCTCAGTAAAAAATCAGATTAACCAAAGCTTAAGAAAAATAAAACTTAAATGGGCTGTCTTTCTTACCCCCACCCTAAAGAGTGTTGGCTCAAAAGAGCTACCTATATGTTAGGTAGTGTGAAAGAAGGGACAAACAGACAAGAGCAACCCAAAGTCAAAATCAATTACATTTATTTATTTATTGTTGAGTTATAGTCAGTTTACAATTTTGTGTCAATTTCTGGTGTACAGCAGTTTTTTAGTCATACATGAGTATACGTATATTCATTTTCATATTCTTTTTCACTGTGAACTACTACAAGATCTTGAATATATTTTCCTGTGCTATACAGTATAAAATCAATTACTTTTGTTAATCAGAGCCATGGACTCTTTGATCAAAGGGAGTGAGGGAGGAACCAAGTTTCCACCACCTTAATGTAGAAATGAGAATGATTGTTGATAGAAAAAGGAAAATTTTTTTCTTTCATCCTCTCCCTCCAAAAAAGCATGATTAAGTAGTAACACAATGGATGCCACTCCAAACCCCCATAAAATTTTTTTGGTTTGTCATGAATATAATCAATTCATTTTCTTCTGTTTGTTGTTTGCATGATACATCTTTTTTCCATTATTTTCAACCAGTTTTTCTCTAAATCTAAAATGTATCTCTTTTCAACAGCATTTGTTTAGATCTTGCCTTTTAAACTCAATGTGACCATTTATTTGTTTTTAATTAGCATGTTTAGCCCATTTACATTTAATGCAGACATTGATATAATTAAATTTATGTCTTCCATTTTGAGATTTTCTGTGTTTTTTTACACTTACTGCCTTCTTTTTGTTAAATAAATTTTCTAGATTTTTAAAAATTAATTTTTTAGATTACTCATTTTAATTGCTCTGTTGATTTTTACATTGTATTATGTTCAGTTATTTTTTCAGTGGTTGCTCCAGGGATTACACTATACATCTTAACTTATTACAGTCAGAATCAAGTTAATACTAACTTAATTTTGATAAATTATAGCACCTTTGTTCTGATACAACTCATATTCCTATCTCTTGTTTTGTGTTAATTTTTCTAAATTACATCTATAGATGTTGTAACTATAGCATATTTTCTTCTTTATATAATCTTATGCATTTTAAAGAAATTAAAAGCGTAAAGGGTCTTTTATAGTTACTTACATATATACCATTTCTAATGTATTTCATTTCTTTTTGAGTATTTCACTTACCTGGTATCATTTCCTTTCTTTCACTCAGATCCTTTCAAAAGACGGACTTCCTTTAATATTTCTGGTGGTGCAGTTCTGCTGGTAACAAATTCAGACTGTCTTTTATATGAAAAATCTCTATTTTACCTTTATTTTTGAATAGTTTTGTTAGTTTTGACTCTGATACAGAATTCTTGGTTTTCAGAAATTTTTTTCTTTTTTTAAAAATTAAAAAAATTTTTTAATTGAAGTATTCTCAGTTACAGTGTGTCAATTTCTGGTATACAGCATAATGTCCCAGTCACGCATATATACACATATATTTGTTTTCATATTCTTTTTCATTAAAGGTTATTACAAGATATTGAATATAGTTCCCTGTGCTGTACAGAAGAAATTTGTTGTTTTATCTATTTTTATATATAGTGGTTAACCTTTGCAAATCTCAAACTCCTAAATTTATCCCTTCCCACCCCCTTTCCCTGGTAACCATAAAATTGTTTACTATGTTTCTGTTTTATAGATGAGTTCATTAGTGTCCGCTTTTTTCTTTTAAGATTCTGCATATGAGTGATATCATATGGTATTTTTTGCTTACTTCAGTTAGAATGACAGTCTCCAGGTCCTTCTATGTTGCTGCAAATGGCATAATTTTATTCTTTTTTATCTCTGAGTAGTATTCCATTGTATATATATACACCACAACTTCTTTATTTAGTCATCTGTTGATGAACGTTTAGATTGCTTCTATGTCTTGGGTATTGTATATAGTGCTGCTATGAACATTGGGGTGCATGTATCTTTTTAAATTAGTGTTCCTTCTGGATATATGCCCAAGAGTGGGATTGTTGGATCATATGGTAAGTGTATTTTTAGTTTTTTGTGGAATCTTGATACTATTTTCTGTAATGGCCGCAGCAGACTACATTCCCACCAGCAGTTCAGAAATTTTTTCTTTGAGCAGTTTGACTATGTCATTCTACTGCTTTCTGTCTTCCATTGTTTCAGATTAGAAGTTAACCATTACTTGTATTGCTGACTCCCCTTTTGAGCTGAGTTTTCTTTCCTGCTTTTAAAATTTTCTTTTTATCTCAGGCTTTCTGCAACTTTACTGTGATATGTCTAGGTATAGATCCCTTTGTAATGATCCTTTTTGTTTGTTGTAGTTCTTGTAATCTGTAGATTAATAATTTTCATCAAATTCAGAATTTTTGATGTTTTTTTCCCAGTAATTTTCTGCTCTTTCTCCTCTTGTTACTACACTCCCATCATCCATCTGTTGGATTCCTTCATTTTGTCCCATAGTTCTCTGAGTTTCTGTTCATTTTTCCTTGATTTTTTCTCTCTACTTTTCATGTTGGGTCGTTTCTATTCATCTGTATTCACATACTCTGATTCTTTCTCTTACCTTCTCAAAATCTGCTGTTAAGCTCATCTAGTGCATTTTTCATTTCAGTTCCTATACTTTTAAACTCTGGAATATCCATGTGGTTCTTTTTCAAAGTTTATATTTCTTTATTTCAGTCTGCTATTTATTGAGTCATCAGGTTTTTAAAAAATTATTTAAACATGATTTCTTTTAATTTTTATAAACATGTTTATAATCTATTCTTTGAAGTCTTTGCTGGGCACATATAGAGTTAATTCTATTGACTGCTTTTGTTCTTGAGTCTTGGTCACACTTTTCTGTTTTTTGCATGACTTGTAATTTCTTGTTGGAAATTGAACATTTTAGATATATCACAGCCAATCTGCAGTCTTTTTTTTTTCCCATGAGAATTACTTTTGTTTTGCCTTTTTATAAAGTAAGTTATTTAGATTTAGTCTTTCTATCTCATAATGGTACTGATGCTTCTTCTCAGTTTTAAAAATTAATTTTTTTCACATTGACCTCCTAGGGTTTGCCTCTGAGTATTATAGCTTAGTGATCAGCCAGTGATTGTTCAGAAGTTGTGTTTAAAACACTTTGAATCCTTTATAAAAATTTTTTTATTTTTATTTTTTTAAAATTAAAAAAATTTGATAGACTTTATTCTTTTAGAGCAGTTTCAGGTTCACAATAGAACTGAGCAGAAAATACAACAGAGAGTTCTCACATAGCCCTCCCACCCACACATATATACTTCCCTAACCTCAACATCCCTCATCGGAAGACACTATGAATCCTTAAGGCTATTTTCTCTCTCTGCTGATGAATTTCTGTGTAAATTGGTAAAAATGTTCAGTTTTGTGGTAAATTTTAGTCTGCCTCGCCTTTTACTTTACTCACAGCCTCTTGGGGGTTCTGCTCAGCCAGTTTTGTGTGAAAAACCTTACGCTGAGTCTCCTGTGCATGTGCACACAACCTCCTAGTTAGCCAAGGATTTGTGGAAAGCTTATAAAGAGCTCATTTTTATTTCTTTCAAAGTTCTAAGATCTCTTTAAAATTTTTGACTGGTTTGCCAGTCTGCTACTTGCCCCAGTTGGAACTATAACCTTTGGCTAGCAGAATTGTGGGTTATAATTTGTTGAAGGATGGAGAAATACATATGGCAGAAAGAAGCAGGGACAAAAATACAAACACTGCCATACTCTTGTATATCCAGAAGTAATGGTGGGCAATAACTTGATGTTAGTGTATCAACTTTCATGCAGGATGCTCTCTCCCTTGTTTCCTCCTTCAGGGAGGGCAT
Organism: Camelus dromedarius; assembly: GCF_036321535.1. Lineage (NCBI taxonomy): Eukaryota > Metazoa > Chordata > Mammalia > Artiodactyla > Camelidae > Camelus > Camelus dromedarius. The sequence goes on along the minus strand of NC_087443.1, from coordinate 57,267,711 downwards.
GTATTGGGTCTTTTGACATTCTTGAATGTTGTGTCATGGTAAATATCATAGGGGGAGATGAGATGACATATAAATATCTTGATATTAGGCTTATAACAACTAGGAATATCAATAAGAAGAGGAGAACTAGTAGAGGAAAAGTACAGATTTAGAGATCATCTGCTCTATTAACTTCTCAGTTTGGTAGACCTGAAAAAAAAACTGGTGCACAAGTATATAAAGTTTTTAGTCTCTAGTTTCATGATTATTTGGTAAATTAGTTGAAATTCATACTTAAGTCTTCTGACTTTGAATCTTACTTCTTTCTATTATGTCTGGCAAAGAACCTACAAAAGCATAATCTTTGTAGAGCTATAAAATCCTTGAGTTAAAAATGACCTAAAAGAATAATACTATCCTCCAATATTAACTCTCTGATATTATTATAATTATTAACAATCACTAAAACAACCAGAACTTGTTGAACTTCTAGTATGTCCCTATTGCAGTATAAGCACACTACAAAAATGTTATTAGTATTTTCATTTTTAAAAATTAAGAAAGGAGAGATTTAGTGATTTGTCCAAGAGCTCTCAGGTAGTAAGTAGTAGAGCAGGAATCCAAAATTTTATCTATTTTAATTCAAAGTCTGTGCCTTTAACTATCTGTTATATTGCCTCATGTGATGTCACTGAAAATACTTAACCCTGTACTTGGCAGGCTTTAATGACTATACTGAAATCATTTTATTGTGCATATATTATCCAGCCTCTTCTTGAATATTTCCAGAGACAAGAAACTCACTCCATACTCAAGAAGCTCTTTTCCTTATAGGACAGTTTCTATTGTTACAGTTTACTCATGTGTAACTGGATTGTATGTCTTTTGGTTACTCCCATAATGTTTGGCTTTCTTATAGATGTCTCATGTATGAAATAAGTCTCCTATGTATGAAAATGAGTATTTGTTAGTTTTTTCTTTGCCAGGTTCAACACTCTCAGTTTTTTTCAGCTGTTAAAAAAATAAAATTATTTACCATCTTGGTAGTTTTCTTTGGTTGCACTCTAGATGATTAGTATACTGCTGAGACTATTACAGCTAGAAGTAAATAATACCACAAGTAGTATACTAATAACAATAATAATACCTACCCTTTATAGAGGTCTTATGTGACATATAGAGTGCTAAGTCTTTTACATCTCTACAATAACAGTAGAGGAAGAAATTAAGGCTTACAGGGGTGCTTTTGTCTGTCACCTCTGTAACTAATAAGTGACCTCTGTGCCAGAATTTGAACCTAGGTTTTTTGTTTTGTTTTGTTTTGTTTTGTTTTTAGAATCTTAGGATATTTTACTGGCCTGTGCCATGGAAGTAGATGACTTCATCATGTGCTTATTTCATATGGATAGGCTTTAGCTAAAACCTGTATAGCCTGGATCCTTTCAGTATTATAGTATCTTTCAGGGTGCTCTCCCATCTTTTCCTTTTTCCTTTCATTATTTTTTTGAAATATATTTTTATTATAGTCAGTTTACAATGTTGTATCAATTTCTAGTGTATAGCACAATACTTCAGTCACATAAGAACATACACACATTCGTTCCCATATTCTTCTTCACCATAGGTTAGTGTAAGATATTGAATATGGTTCCCCGTGTTATACAGTAAAACTTATTGTTTATCTATTTTATATATATTAATTAGTATCTGCAAATCTCAAACTCCTAATTTATCCCTTCCCACCCTCTTCCCCCACCCTGGTAACCATAAGTTTGTTTTCTATGTCTATGAATCGATTTCTGTTTTGTAACTAAGGTTGTTTGTCTTTTTTTTTTTTTTTTTTTTAGATTCCACGTATAAGTGATATAATATGGTATTTTTCTTTCTCTTTCTGGCTTACTTCCCATTCTCCAGGTTCATCCATGTTGCTGCAAAGGGCATTATTTGATTATTTTTTATGGCTGAGTAGTATTCCATTGTATAACTATACCACAATTTCTTTATCCAGTCATCTGTCATTGGACATTTAGGTTGTTTCCATGTCTTGGCTATTATAAATAGTGCTGCTATGAACATTGGGGTGTGTGTGTCTTTCTGAATTAAGATCCCCTCTGGATATATGCCCAGGAGTGGGATTTTTGGATCATATAGTAAGTCTATTTTTAGTTTTTTGAGGAATCTCCCATTCTGTTTTCCATAATGGCTACACCAGACTACATTCCCACCAAGTGAAGGAGGGTTCCCTTTTCTCCACAACCTCTTCAGCATTTATCATTTGTGGACTTTTTAATGATGGCCATTCTGACTGATGTGAGGTGATACCTCATCGTAGTTTTGATTTGCATTTCTCTGGTAATTAGTGATATTGAGCATTTTTTCATGTGCCTATTGGCCGTTTGTATGTCTTCAATGGAGAATTGTTTGTTTAGGTCTTCTGCCCATTTCTTGCTGGATTTTTGTTGTTGTTGTTTATGTTTCAGGCATAAAGAATAGAAAGGACTGAAAGGCTGAAGGAAGAAATTTTTCTCTTACTGAAGTTTTGTCTTTTAATTTGGCCAGGGAAGTACCCCTAGTGATGTGTGTCTGCAGCGTATTGACCAGAACTATGTTACATGGCCACCTCTTACTTCAAGAAAAACTCAGGAATTGTATATTTTAGCTTTTCAGTCTCTATAGTAGAAGAAGGCAAAGTAGAAAAGATTGTGTTTAGGATTTGGGTCAGCTAGTTAATAATGTCTGCCACATAACTTTCATAGATTATTGGAAGGATTCAATGATACAGTGTGAAAAGATTTTATAGAGTGTAATTTAAATAAATGTAAATGACTTATTAGTCCTCTTGCCTTCTATTGATGCTCTTAAAAACTTGAATATATTCTTGACTTCATTCCAATTTTTAATTTAAGAATCAGAAAATCTACCGCTTACTTCCTGGCCAAGTGTCCTGAATACACACACTGGAGCTATCACCGAGTCCTACAGCCTGAAGTACAGGAAATGACCTTCATAGTCACTGTTATTAGGCAAAGTTGTATTATTTTCCCCCGTGGTAAAAGATGTTAAGAAAAGGCACCAGGAAGTAAATAAGTCCTGAAGGTGAGCTGAGAAGGGGAGTGGAGGAGTGAGAATTTTAAATGAGGTCAGAGAAAGCTTAAGAAACAGAAGTCTCCAGAGAATTTGGAAATGACCAGAAAAACGTGTAGGATGTATCACCTTCAGGTTTATTACTTCTCAATCTCTTTATTCTGATGAAAATGCTGGTAGTTTATAAAATACTGTCATATTCGGTAAAACAGGACTTTGATGTGTATATGGTTTTTGTTTTGTTTCTGTTTTTGCTGCCTGTCTTCTTTCTTTCTTTTTGTAGACATTGTTCGAAGTGATGTTGCCTTGGATAAACAGAAAGGCTGCAAGATTGCCCAGCACCCTGATGTTATGCTGGAACTCCAACGGGAGAAGGCAGCTCAGATGCATCTGGTTCTTTTAAAGGAGCAATTCTCCAATACTTACAGTAATCTCATATTAACAGGTAAGGCTGTTGGAGTCAGCTGGAATCTTAGAGCACTGTAGATTGATGGTCTCCATCAGTTAGCAACTTGATGCTTAGGAGGCACTAAAGTGGGATTCAGACGAGCCTACATCTATCTGTCTCTACCCACTATATCCCTTTTTAAATTGTGATGACTCGTATTCATATAAAAATGTATTATATTTTGTAGATGTATTTTGGCTTGAGGTTATGGGCAATTCAGCATGTGTGTTCTCATAAGAGAGAACCAATGAAAACCTATTGAAGCCTTGTAAAAATATGACTTTTTAGATGTGTGCCAGTAGAGTTGAGAGAATTACTAAATTTGGTGTCTAAGAAGCAGCTATTTTCCTCTTTCTGTGTATGCCCTTTCTATGAACCCAGTGAATATAAAGATGAAATGTAAAAGAGATAATGATCCACAGGCAGAGCTGAGAATGTTCTATTCTTGGTGGAGTTTGAAAATATCTAGGGAATTTGATTTTCTTTTTAAGAGCAAAGAGGCTATGAGACTGAACCACATGCCCTGACATTGTTGGTTTTAGAAGGGAAGTGAATATATGTGAGAGCTCAAAGGAGAAACAACTTTTTGCAGGGCTGCTGCAGACTTTGCTGGTAAAGGGCATGCAAGTTGTGTGCTTTTGTCAAGTTTTGGAAAAGAGTCTCATAGCAGACTCTAATGTAAGACTCATGAAGAACTTGAGATGAACTAAGAACAGTCCAAGTTAACTATTTTCTTAAGGGCATGCAAGGCAGATCTGCATTATATTGATTCAAATAAACCTTAACAAATCAAAAGTGTGCACTTACCCTTGTTTATGAATATTAAAAAAATAAAAGAGATGGAATGTTTGACAGGTTTTGAACATCTCACACTTATTTTTGTAAACTCCAAGTTAGGAAAATTTTAACTTTTTCTACAGGCTTCCTGGTATTTCACCAGGAATTGCTGAGTGGCAATCAGATTGTTTTGCTTTTGAAAAAACACAAATCTTCCAACTTTTCATCTCATACCTGGTAGAAGATCCAACAGCATAAGATGAAAGCCAGATTTAAATGTGGCTTTGGTGAACAGAGAAGAGGATTATGGATTTCATAAGTATAGGCCCCTTATAGGCCCTATTTTTTGTTCTCTGGTAGGTCATTAAGGAGGGAAAACTTAAAAGTGATTTATGTCTAGTAAATCCCAAATTGATTAGTGAAACTGTGTTGAAGTTTAGATGTTTGGGAAGAACAAATTTTTCTCCAAATTTCTTAAGTCTCAAATGTACAAATGTATGTGTATTTGGTATTTTACAATTCAGTTATTGGAAATGAAATATTTTAAACTATTTTTATTCTAGTATTTTAAGGCATGTAATAGAAAGGTCAGAACCTGTGTTCTCTAATGTGGCATAGAAAGGGCTTAGGGTAATTCTAACCCTAAACTGTGCATCCAGAGTATGGCTTGAAGGCATATTATCTTTGAAAACACAAGTGCTCTATTGAGTTCAATGGAATCTTTTCTAATTCTCAGTAACATAATCCCTTTGGATGTTTATTCGCAGTTCAAACTGTTGGAATCAACATTGTCAACTTTTACCCTGACAACTTGCTTACTTTCTACTAAACAAACTTACCCTAGAGAAGAGCCTCTTTCCTGCTCTCACTTCTCCCAAACTGCTTCAAAGAGTCCTCAGGCATTTTCCACATTTTTCACCCAAATGCCTGTGCAGAGGTGGTACCTTACTGCAGACAGAGCATTTGGTGTGCCCTGGTTTGTTTACATGAAAGTTCAAAAGGTTTTGGTTCCAGGTGTTGGGAAGAGAAGGAGTCATTTCATTTTAGCACCAATAGTAAAACTATTTTAATATCCTTTAACTAAGTCTTTGATTTTACACAGTGTGGTTTTCTAATTGTTATGAAGTTTAATCCTTGATTTCTTATATAAATTTTGAGAACATGGTCTCCAGACAGCTAAACATAATATTTAAACATAACTAAACTAACTTTTGTAAATATTTCCCTTTTCAGTGATGAATGTATGTTGGTAAGGAGGGTGAGGTTGAAGGGGCAGAGACCTCTCAAATGAAGTGACTTTCTTTACCAACATGTTCAGAACACCTACCCTCAGATTTCTGCTTGGTGGTGTTCCACTTATTTCTTGTAACTCTGGCATAATGTTTGAAGTATCTGCGATGAAAGTATTTATGTGGGAATAGGAGGAGGAAACTGGGTCTCCAAAATCTCAGAAAGATAACTTTTTCATGCTTCTGCTCTCCTCTCACCCTTCTCCCCAGTTATTTACAGAATTTCATATATACGGGTAGCAGTGAATCATAATTGTTTCCTGATCAGTTAGTGGTATAGTCTTTATTTTAAAATCAGACAACTAAGGTCAAGTAAAGGAAAACATTTAAAAAGTGATTGAAATGTCAGTATAGTAAGAAATTAATAAAGTGATTGAAATGGCAACTATTAAAAGCATGTTAAAAATGATGGTTGTTGCCCTCCACCTCACAAGCAAGCCCTCATTCTTAGATCTTTAGTGATATGACTGTCAGTATTGAGGTGAGAGGCATGCCTGCATATTCTGCAGTCCAGCTCACGATCTCTCTTTAAACAGCCATCCCTCAGATGAGGGCAAATGATAATTGTAGCTTTGAGGGTCGTTTGAATATTTAATAAAAAAAGAAGCCAATTCTATAGTCTTAATGACAACCCAGTTAATGGAAACTAATAATTCTTTAATGCATATATCTTATTGAAGTAGTCCTCATTATATCATAGTTTTTAAAAAAGTGGATTGTATTTTTGCATGGTATTAAACATGTCTTAATATTTTAAAGTGAATGATTTACGTGATATTGGAAATAATGTTAGCCTCACCTAATCTAGTTGGTTTTTGACGTTAAGTCTAAGGTTATGGGAAGGTGATGGAGTAATTCCAGGAGAACATCAATGATAGAACTATTTTGAATATGTTGTACTTTTCCACACTGACTCACCAGCCTGTGCATGTAATCCTGTCCTGTAGCTTCTTGACTATGAGACTGTTAAATGTCACTGTGCATGTTGCTCAAGGAGTGATAAATGAGAGGGAGTTGGATAGGAGCCTTTAAAAAAAGAACAGGGATCATGTCTTCCAAATGTTTGTGCTCTCATGAGTCTTAATGTGATAATGCTCTATACGTTTGTTGAAAATGTTCTGCTGAGTACACAATGAATGGATTCACTCAAAGACTACTTTTTAAGGGTTAATTTTGACATCTATTAAATAACTTTTTATAGTTTCGAATTTATTTTTCTCTGCTCCCCTGATGAAACCTCCTCCACCCCTTGAGGTATTACATATTGAAGTTTTGTGGCAAATACGTGTACTATAATCAAATGAAAAACAGAAAATAAAAAGTTAAAAGTTAGCCTTAAGGGACAATACATTTTCTAGGATTTTGTTTAGAACATAAACTCCTGGAGGGCAAGGAATATCATATTTGTGCAGCATTCTGCACAGTACGTAGAACATAGTGAATGATTCTGAAGTGAAGTCAACTTTTAAAAAATTTATTTGTGCTGTGAAGTCATCTAGTCAACTCTGTATTTCCAGGCAACCTGAACTGTGGTCATTATAAATGGACAGCATTACTCAAGATGCTTTCCAAAATTCCTTCATGAGGACTCTTGTCATTTTATTGGCTGTTACTTTTGGTTTTGTACCTCTTATTTCAGTCATTGGATTCCAAAGTAGACTGGAATTCCTGTGGTTGGCTTACTTTATTACTGTGGCAAATAAATTGAACAAAAGAGGCTCATTTCCCTGTTGTGGCCAATTCTTCTAACGTCAGTTGGGCAAAGGGCTCAAATCAGTGGGATGAGAACTGCTCTCTCAGTTCTCACAAACCTTAATGCTCAGAGGACTATATCCAGGTCTGTTTAATTATTTGCATTCTATTCTATAGTATTGACTGTAACATACTTTATTTTACCATTTACCTATTAATGTATATTAATTTATGTACATGTTGATGCATTTATTTCTGTAGAGTAGAGATTTCTGAAAGGGGATGTCTAGATCAAAAGGTATGTATTTTTAAATTTTATAAATTCAGGTTTATTGAAGTATGATTTACATTATAATATAAATAAATTTTGACAAATTAATATACTATAGAGTCATATAACTATCATTGCCATCAAGATACAGAACATTTCTGTCACTCTAAAAATTCTCATCTCCCTTTGCAGTTCCTTTCCAAACCTCCAGTCCTTAGCTGTGTCTGATCTGATTTTTGTACCTAAATGTCTTATCAGTGGAATAATAAAGTGGTTGTGTGTGTCTGATTTCTTTCACTTAGCTTTTTTTTTGAGATTTCATCTTGTTGTGTATATTAGCAGTTGATTTCTTTTTATTGGTGAGTAATATTTCATGTTACGAATATCCTACAATTTATTTATACATTCATCTGTTGTTGGATGTTTGGTCTATTTCTAGTTTTTGGTGATTATGAATAAAGCCACTGTAAACATTTGTTTTCAGATCTTTGTGTTGACACATGTTTTCATGTCTGTTAGGGAGGTACCTGGAAGTGGGATTGCTTGATTTTATGGTGCCCATTTAACTTTTATAAGAAACTGTCAGACTGTTTTCCAAAGTGATTGTACTATCTTGCATTCCACCAACAGTGGATATGAGTTCTAGATACTCCGTGTTCTTGCCACCAATTACTGTTGTCTGTCTTTTAAATTTTAGCTCTTCTAATGAATATGTAGTAGTATCTTGTGGTTTTTATATTTGCAATTTACCTCATGGCTAATGACACTGATCATCTCTTCATGTGCTTATTTGCCATCTGTATATCTTCTTTGGTGAAGTGTCTGTTCAAGACTTTTGCCCATTTTAAAAAAAATTAATGAGTTTTGTTTTCTTGATGTTAAGTTTTGAGAGTTTTGTATATGTTTTGGGCTATAAGTCCTTTATTAGATATGTGATTTGCAAACATTTTTTCCTCTCTGACTTGTCTTTTTATTTTTTAACTCTTTTTTAGAAAGAGACAGTACCCCCAAACTTAATTTTGATGAAGTCCACTTTATGAATTTTTCTTTTATGGTTTGCATTTAAAATTTTAATGCATCTTGCCAGATAATTTTTAGAAAAGATTATGGAAATTTCCATTCCTACTAGCTGTGTCTGAGAGCAGTTATTTGCTAGCATTCTCATTAGCACTGGGTATTAGTGCTCTTTTCAAGCTTTTCCAGTTTAACAGGTGAAAAATATTATCTCGTTGGAATTTTCTGACCATATCAGGGCAAGTATACTTTCACATATTTATTAGTGATTTGCATTTTATGTTTTGTGAATAACCTGTTCATATTCTTTGCCTTAAAAAATTGGATGTTAATCTGTTTCTTATCAGTTTGTAAGTGCTCTTTGTGAAATCAGGAGCATTAATCCTTCGTCATATGTATTGCAAACCGTTTGCCTCCCTGGATGTCATTTATTTTTTGACTCTGTTTTTAATTTAGAGCTTTAATCCTTTACTATGACTGGAATTTATATTTATATATAGTGTGATGTAAGCGTATAACGTTGTTTTCTTCCAAGTAGCTAGCCAGCTTTGTGTACACTGTTTTTTAAAAATAAAACATTCTTTTGCCACTGAATTGAGACATCATATATGTTACATATTATACTCCCACATATATTTGTACCTGTTTCTGAACTCTTCTTTCTGTCATTTTTCTATTTATTTCTGTGCCAATGCTATACTGTTTTCCTGTATGAAAAGGCTTATTAATCTTCGTTTTGCTTTTCCAGGGGTTTTACAGCTGTTCTCATATAATTACTTTTTGAAATGGTCTTTCATTTTCTCTAATTAAAGAAAATTCATCATTGGATTTTGATTGGAATTACATTCATTCTATATCCTAATTTGGGAAGGATTGATATTTTTCTGATGTTGTTTTCCACTTAAGAACATGGTATATCTTTCTCCTTGTTCAGTTCTTGTTTTATGTTGTTTGATAATATTTTATAATTTTTATATACTTTCTTTTTAAATTTATTCTTTAATATGTTATGTTTTGTTGATGTTGAGAGTGAATTTCTTTCTCTTTATGAACTTATTTCCAGTGTAGAAAGAAGCTGTTGATCAAAGACAAAGGTAGATTTGTCCTTTTCCTAAACTTTTTCCAATTATTTTCCTTTTAATTTCTAAAAACCTCCCCAGAATATTGAAAAACAGTGGTGATAGCTGCTTATCACATGATTTTAATGAAAATGACTTCGCTGTTTCACGTGCATAAATATCTAATTATCCACTAAAATTAATCCCTTGAAAGTCAAAATATATTTTTGCAAAATGCAAGTGACTTTATTATTATTTATGATTATAATAGAGGAAAATATTTTTATCAACATTCTTCTAGACATCTATCCATATACACATATACATGTCATAAATGTATAGGAAACACATAATTTTATACAAATTTTATACAGTATACATGCCTATTATTTCATAGCATCCTTTAAAAAAATATTTTGTAGACACCTTTCTATATCAAAGAATATGGGTTCATATTCTTTGATGGCTCCATTAGAATTCTGTTATTGTATGGATATATCATAATTGTTTAACTGATCTACTGATAGGCATCATGGTTGTCTCTAATTTTTAATGATTATAAATAATTTTGTGATGAATATCATTGCATATATATCTTTGTGCAATTCCTTTAAGTTAGTGCTATGTCAAAGGAATGCACATTTAAAATTTTGATGCGTTTAGCATTTGCTCATGCTAATTATTTTCTGTTCTTTTATCTGTGTTAGTGTAGTTATTGGTATGGCATTGTTTTTAATTATATTTCTTTGATTACTAGTGAGATTAATGATTTTTTTTACATTCTTAGCCATTTTTGTTTGTTTTGTGAATTGTACATTTCTTTAGCCTATATTTTATTGAGTTATTAGTCAATCTTTAATTGAAATATAAGGTCATTTTATATAGTAAGGATAGTAATCTTTTGTCATGTATATTGCCAAAAAATATATTCTTGGGCTTTCAAAATTTGTCTTTGTTGTATGTGTAGTTTAGTAATTTTTCAAGTTTTTTTTTTCTCTCTCTCTGGGATTGTCTCTACCCTGCCCTACTCCAGAACCAGGTTTTATAGTGGTGTTTGATTCGGCTGTATGTTTATATTTAGGATGCTGTACATCCAAGTCCCTGGGCACAAAACCTGCCTGAGTTCTGAGTGTCTTGTAATCCCTTTCACCCCTTCTCCCTGCCACTTCCCATCAACTATTGCTTCTGGCAGTAGGACAACTGTGTCTTTCTTTCCCCCCCATTTAGTGAATCTGGCTCTGGTCCTCCATCTCTCCCAGAGCACTTTTCATTGTCTCTTACCAGTCAAACTACTGGCTGCCACTGTGACAGTGATGAGGGTGGCAGGTTTGGAGCAGGAGACTCCTTTATTTGTAGTTTTTAATTAAAAAATTTATTTATTTATTTTTATTTTTTAACTGTGTTTTTGTTTTTGTTCGTTTTGTTTTTTGGAGGGAGATAATTAGGTTTATTTATTTTTACTTCTTAATGGAAGTCCTGGGGATTGAACCCAGGACCTCGTGCGTGGTCCTTTAGATATGACAATCAGGGAAGACCTCTCTTAGCTAAGACTTTATAGCTTTGTAATCAAGCATTAGTATGTTCTAAGCCTCAGTGTCCCCATCATCAATAGGTGAGCAGTAATATATGCATTGCTTTTCTCTTGGTTTATTTTTGGGAATCCTTGTCTCAGAGTGTGTCACAACTAGAAGAATAATGTTCTTGTATTTGAATAATAAGAGAATGGTGTGAAAATACTTCATTGTAAGAGATTTGTTTCATCTCTTTATAAATGAAAAAATCATAGTGGATCCTTGATGCAGAAATGTACAAGTGGTTGGTCAGCTTTTAATTCTACCCAGTGTGTTGATTCAACATGTGAGTTTCGGAGTCAGTCTGAGTTTGACTCTAGAACAGCCACTTAACTAGCTCTCTTACCTTGGGAAGTTTTTTTCCTCTCTAACTTTAATTTCCTAAGGTGATCATATCTTACATACGTCAGAGAATTGTTTGAGGTTTAAATGAGGTTTTGTATGTAATGCTTTAGCACACTGCCTGGCACACAGTAAATATTCAATAAATATTAGATTTTATTATTGTGATTAATCCTACTTACTTTCAAATGCAAATATTACTCTTGGGTAGCTCAGTTTCTTTTTTGGTACTGAAATCTCTCTGCTTTAGAACCTTAATTGACCCAGTGTGGTAAGATAAAAACAATCAGAAACAGTTTTGAACTCTGCTGTTAACTTGTGTTAATTTCATAATATATCTCCGTATCACTTTGAACCTTAGATTTTGCAATTATCTAGGATGTGTGTAAGAATTAGTAAAATAAAGTACAAGTCACTAAGTCCCCTGGAAAATAATGGTCTGATAATAAGTCATGTGGGAAGTACTATTCAAAAAATTTTTTCAAGCATTTTGAGTTCCTTGAAGGAGTGATACCTAGTAGATGAATGTTAGTTGGTATTAGAATTCTTCCTGAATACCCTAAAATGAAGCTCTGAAGCTGAATAGAACATAAATTAGAGGTATCTTCCAATGCTATTATCAAAATAATGAAATGCCTGCATGAAAGTCAGTGTCCATTCACAAGTGCACAGTCATGAGGTTAAAAGCCCATGTCTAGAAGTTCCCTTTGTTCCCCTTTTCTCCAACTGCTTTATGGTTTTAACTACAAAGATACACACTCTGTTAACTGTAAGTCCTTTATGAGCCATCATCACATAGTGAAAAAATTTTTTACAAACTCAATTCTTATTATTATATTCAACAGATATAAAATTACATTTTGATAAATATGATCAGAAAAAAGTAACATAGGAGAAAAGGATATAAATGCAAAAGCTGTTCATTTTGTACATTAAACACTTACATTGGCAATAGTATAGTGCTCATGTTCTGCTTCTCTCAAAATTAAACTTGGGAGCGTTGATTGATTGATTTCTGTACCAAGTTGATGGAATCTTTTTCTCTTTATGAATCACAGAATGAATTTCTTTGTTTTTAGAAATCTTTGTGTTAGGAGACCTGGGGAGATGATTATTGGGTCTTGCTTTTCATCCAGACTCTGTAAAAGATGATATAGGAAGGAGTTCTTTGAATTCATTTCAACTTAGCTCTCTTGTTTTCTCACTATGAGATGCAGTTTCTCAGAGGTTTCTTCATTTAAGCTGATGGCATCAGATAAAAACATAACTGAATAAAAGCATAACTCAATGAAAGGCAGTGAATTGAGTGTAGACAGCCCTCTGCAAGTCTGGTTGAACCCAACTGTGGATTTTAGAGTATTTAGGTCAGTGGTCTCTAAGGTCCAGGTGGGTGTGGGAGAGGGTATATAAGCACTCTAGGAGATGTGGAAGGAAATCCATTGAGTGGAGGAGTTTTGCTGGTAATTAATTACACAGTCATCTTGTCAGAAGATGATTAGTTTTGTATATTTTTTATTTAATCTGAGAATAGGGTGGGTGTTTTCATAATTGGGAGGAACTGACAGTGTACCATCATCTGTTAGATTGTTTTAGTGTATTTTAACATATTGCAGTTCACATGTGCACAGCTAAGTGGATTTAAAGGGATTTTTGAAAAGAAACTGGATTAAATATAGTTCTAATAATGCCAGCACAAAGGACCAGCAAGAAGATTTAAAAACTGACAGTTCATCTTTCAGTATGCAATCTTTGTCAGCTACATAATGCAGTAAAAATAATACGACAAGATGTCCAAAAAAGTCTGAATTATCAAGACTATTTGAAAATTGAATTTACATATGTTATTTTTAGCAATGTGTCTTCTTGAAAGTTTCTGTAATACCCAAACATTCTTATTAATACTATTTTTAAAATAGGAGCAAAAGGTTTTTTGAACTATTATAAAAAATAAATACAATTTAAAAATATTGCTGATTAATTTAAAATTTCTTTGACCTATGTTTTACAATGTAACTAAAATGTTACTGCAATAGATGCATGTGTAATATATGTTACATATATTTAATTTTATATTATATATGGATGAATTATAATTAAAAATATTTTACTGATATGCAATCAAAAAAATTTAGAGACCAGCAACCTGTGAAGTCCTGTGTTCCTCAAAGCAGCATAGGAGAGTAGATATGAGCAGGAACTTTAGGGTTTAACACACCTAGGTTTTGATCCTGTACTTACCATGTACTAGTTGTGTGGACTAGAGCAAATTACTTAATTTCATTCCCATTGGTAAAATAGAGGATATATTGCATGGTTTGTGAGGACTAGATTAACTAATGTTATGAAGTGCTTAATACAAAGTCATATATACACTCAATGAATGTTGGCTATTTTTGTTGTTATTGTTTTAATTATTATATTATTAGTAATAAAGAGATTGTCCTCTTGGCAGTCTTCCATAGATAAGCTCATGTGTCAGGTACTATCACAATGCAAAGTGAGAAAGAACTAATTATATTACTAAAGAAGTTAAGTCCTTAAACTTCGTGATTGTTGTCAGAAGTAAAGTATTCTATGCATCTGTTTTGGGAGTGTATGTGTGTGTGTAAGGGTCTAGGCTTTGGAGAAAGTGCAGAGTTTATTGTAGAGATTATAGGGGCAAGAGCACATGAACACACTTGCTCACTTGCCACACTTCTCCCTCAGAGCAACTCTTGTCTCTGTTAGGGTTCTGAAGAGGAGAAATGTGACTGTCCTACAATTTCCTTAGTCTTTGGCCCATTTCCTTTGAATTTAATGGTTTAGCTGTTACAGGTTACCTGTTCCTTTTCTTAGTATGAAGAAAAGTTTCAGATTTGCAGATAAAGCTTCACACATAATCTGGTAAGTGTGGGAAAGTATGGTAGGAAGTGATAAATTTTACTATGCAGTGGGGAAAAATAATTTTGTTCATTTGAAAAGACGTTTGATTCTCCTGTGGCTTATGATGTAAAATATATCAGTGTTACAGTGATTGATGGTTAACATATTAGGGAGAAATGTTTGGAGTTGAGAGATCCGGATTTCAGTTTTACCATTTGCTTGGGGCAAGCTTCAGCTTCCTCATTCATAAATTTGGAATCACAGTATCTGCCTTTTGTCAATATTCTTTCAGCTCACATCTGAGAACCTGTCATATGCTATAGCACTATGCTAACCACTAGGGATATGTAGATGATAAGACTTGATTTGATCCCTGCCTTCCATGAAAATACAGTCCAGTAAGGAGATAAAAATGCAAACAATTATAGCTCACTGTATTTAGGGCTATATTAGGAGAATGAGTCTGAGTTGACTTAAGGGAATCAGAGAGGCCTTTATGAAGTAAATGGTGCTAATGATCTCTTAAGTTTCCTATTCTTACATTAAAATTCTGATTAGCATGTGTTTCAGAAATTAAGGACTGTTTGGCAAACTAAAAAGGGTAGATATAGGAGGAGTTTTCTTCAGATTTGTTGGTAGCTTCTGATGCTTTCAAATAAAAAAAATTACATATAAGTCCTACCTTTTTTGTACACTAAGATTAGAGATATTATAGATAGGTACCTGCAGAGGTCATTTGGAATTAGAATTGTTGAGCAACCTGGAAGATCTCAATTTTTATTCCTTGTTTTTTCTCATCTCTTTCTTTTGCTTGTATGAGGATATACATTAAGGCCTCACCCTCTGATTTCTTCCTTTAGGTTTTAATCCACCCTTCTGGCTTGAACTGTCAATAGAGGTGAGACTGATTTTGTGGAATCTATAGCTTATAGAATTATAGAATTTGCCTTATAAAGGCAAATAATACAAAATTTTAAACTCCAAATCACCCACAAAAGTTTATATGGAAAGGCAGGAGACCCAGAATAACCAACATAATACTGAGGAAGAACAAAGTTGGAGGATAGATATTACCTAACTTCAAGATGTACGGTAAAGCTACAGTAATCAAGATAATGTAGTATTGGTGAAAGAATAGACGAATTAGATAATGAGATGGAATAGACAGCCCAGAAACAGACCCATGTAAATATAGTCAGCTGATCATTGACAAAGAGGAAAGTCAATTCAATGGATAATTGAATTCCATTTCAGTTCTTTTCAACATGTTGTGCTGGAAAAACTGGACATCCATAAAAAAAAAAAAAAGAGAGAGAGAAAGAAATAGAAACAGATCTTTCACCTTTCACAAAAGTTAACTCAAAGTGAATCATAGACCTAACTTAAAACACTAAACTATGAAACTTCTAGAAGATAACATAGAAAAAAAATCTAGGTGACCTTGGGTTTGATGATGAGTTTTCAGCTATAACATTAAAAGCATGATCCATGAAATGAAAAATTGGAAGTCGTACTTTATTAAAAACTTCTTCTCTTTGAAAAATACTGTTAAGATAATGACTACATTAGTTCAGAAATACACTGAATTCTTAATTTTTAATTAGGACTAATATAAAATGTTATTTTTGATTTGTCAAAAAATTATCCTTCCCATTCTCTATGCATACACTGTGGTATGTATTTCAAAAGTGAAATTGCTGATCCTCCAAAGATATTATTAGAAAATTCTGTTTTATGAAAGGGAAAATGACTAATAGTGAAGATTTGAATGAAGCTTTATGAATCTTTTTGGTAATTTTAATAGATTATTTTTGGGCTTCCTAATCCATTAATAAAGGAAAAATGGAATAAAAATGTAACTTTTCTTGTCATCAGAATTTAAGTAAAATGTTTATTTTATCCAGTAAAAGCTTTATTTTCAATCGCCAATTTCTATTTGCCCTGAACATATTTTCTCAAGATTACTATTTTGTCAATTCATTTTGTGAAAATAGGACTGTATACATTCTTGTATAGATGAGTCTTACTCCTCCATAAATCTTCCCCTTTCCAATGCATTGAAGTCATACTTTATGTTGGAAGGAGGGAGGATGCTAATTATTACATGCTCCTAAAGCAAAGAGGACATGGTATACCTGTCAAAGGTACACACCCTGAGGAGCAATTACCACATTTGTGCTGAGGCTGCTGCTCTCTTCTCTTCAGAGAGGAATTTGCACTAAAGAGCTGACCAGGAGCTGAGAATGCGATCTCCTTTTCAGGTGGTCCTAGTTCAAAGTATATGTGCTAAACAGAAAACAGTACAGGAAGCTAATGCTATGCCTTTTTCTTTTAAAATATCTTCAAGATTATGTTCTCTTAGGAGAAAAATCCCCAAACTAACATCCTTGTGTCTTTGAGTTGGATAATTCTATTTATGATGTTTAAGAGATGTTTGCTTATGACACAAACTCATTTGCTACCATATGATTTCTGGAGAACAAATTGGTCTACCTTTCTTAAAGATTTTTAAAACTATTTATTGAATTATAGTTGACTTACAATATTATATTAGTGTCAGAGTTCACAACATAGTGATTCTATATTTTTATAGGTTACACATCATATAAAGTTGTTATAAAATATTGGCTGTACTCCCTGCACTGTACAATACATCCCTGTGACTTACTCATTTTATAACTACTAGTTTGTACCTCTTAATCTCCTTCACCTATGTCACCCATCCCTCTGCCCCTCTGCCCTATAGTAACCACTAGTTTGTTCTCTGTATCTGTGAGTCTGTTTCTGTTTTGTTGCATTTGTTCTTTTGGTTTTGTTTTTAGATTCCACATATAAGTGATAACATATAGTACTTGCCTTTTCTGTCTGACTTATTTCACTAAGCATAATACTCTCCAGGTCCATCCATGTTGTTGAAAATGACAAGATTTCTTTTTTTTAATGACTGAATAATATTCCATTGTGTAGGTATATCACACTTTCTTTATCCATTTATCTGTTGATAGGCACTTAGGTTGCTTCCATATCTTAGCTATGGTAAGTAATGCTGTTATGAACATCAGGGTGCATATATATCTTTTCAAATTAGTGTTTTTCTTTTCTTCAGATAAATACCCAAGGGTGGGATTGCTGGATTATATTAAAGATTTTTTATCTACATTTCCCCCTGTACTTGTCATATCACTCTCTCCAGAATTCTTTTTCCTCCATGTGAGTATGTTAACAGAACCTGATTTTCATAGGACCATACACAACCAGTCTCATCCAGTACTGATGTTTACTTCTATTTTTTCTAACTTAATTGTCTTATCTGTGATGACTCCATTTCTTTTTCGTGTGCTGGCAATACTCAGCCTAGTGTATGGAAACATTTTTTTTACGTCATCTTCAGACTTTTTTGTAGATTAAGTGAATGGAAGAGAAGAATAGAGCCCATACTTGTTATGGAGGCAAAACACATTCTGGAGTATTTGGGGGATATTGAATGCTGCCACTTTTATTTTTCTTTTGAGAAGAAGAGGCAATAAAAGTCAGGCCCTGGCATAAGAACTTCCTGTTTAACCTTATCATTCCATTGTTGGAGTCATTGCATTTTCAGCTGTGAAATAATCCATTATACCCTGTGCCAGTTGGGAATGACTCTTTTGTTTGCCTGGCTATAGTCATCATTTCAGCATTTAGTCCTCTAGGCAAGAATTCCAAGAAACTCATAAAAAGCTATCCAGATAAGCATTTTTTCCAAATGAAATATAAGTTTACAGCTGGGAGTATTATTAGGAATCAGATCCAACCCTGGCATGTTATAGGTGGATAAACTGAGGCTACTTGATTAAGGTTACATAGTTGCCTAGGTGGGACTAAAATCCAGGCTTTGGATTTTTAGGTTCATTTCTCTTGCCACTACACTTCAAATGCTTTCTCTCTCAGAAATTAAATAAATGCTGTCTAATTGGAAAAGACACAATTAAAGAATGTTTCACATATGTAATACAAAATTTTTACTGAGGTGCTGCTCTAATGTAGAGGCAGGTACTTGCAATATGGAGGTAAATATGTCAGTGTTTCAGCCACAGATGAGCCAACTGTCTGTTAGTGCAATTGGGAAATCTGTGGCAACACAAGGAGGTTAAGTGTTAAGTGTTCCACTCTCAGAGTGATCCAGAGTACCATTGCCTGGGAAATAGGGAAATACTTCATTTTACCTGAGTCTTGAAGGAATAATATGAATTGAAAATGCATGAGAGGGTGCAGTTTAATTTTATTGAAAATGTGACACCATTTAGCCATTTGTGGTGTACTTAGGCTTCCAAGACCCTGTAGTAAAGGCATCACTTACAAGAGCATCCAGTTTAAGAAATCACTTCACACTAAGAGGATTAAAGCTACAGGATAAATCCAAGAGGGACTTTCAAATTCTCTTTAGGTCATTTATTTTTGGTGGCTGGGTGGTAGTTGCCAATATGTAATGATTAGATTTTAGTCATAGATAATGGAGGAAAAAAATCTGTTTTATGTTTGTATTTTTAAAAAAATTATAATTGTTTATCTAGGTGCTAATATAAATTAGCCATGAAATATTATATAGAGAGAAATTAGAAGAGGTTTCTAAATAGGGGCATACTGTGTTACTAAAATAAACTTTTTTTTCCCCTTTAAACAGTGTCTCCTCTTTTTCTTGTAGCTTGCTACAAATCACTTTCAGTATACCCTCTCTTTTAGTCTGAAGTTACAAAATCTGTGGTTAATACTTTTTTGCTAATCAATCTGAACACAATAAACTTTTAACAGACTCTCAATCCTCTTAGCACAAGTCTGTTTTCCAACTGCCTAGTTTTGTGTTAACTGTATTTCCTTGTTCTCAGGTGTTTCCTGTCTTGTAGCTCAAAATGACAGTATCTTCTTTTAACTTTTCAGTAGCTCTCAACTGTCTCTTAAAGAGGAGATATAGAATGTTATTGTCTAGTTCAGCTATTAATTAATCATTCATCTAGAGAGGAATATAGCCTGTTTTCATTTTACACGAGTAAGATCTATATTTTATGTCTTCTTTGAAAAAGCAAAATAAATTTAAGCTGCTAAGAGGTCTCCTTATCGTTAGTTCTATCTTGCTTTGATGGAATATTAATATTTATTGAAGGTTAGTGAGATGCCCTCTTAAGATGAGTCCAGTAAATACTTAGTGTTCACTTTGTTACCCTTTCTGATTCCAAGAAAACCAGACAAGCTCAGTATGCAAGTCTCTGGGAGATACATGTTGAATTTTCATTCAGAAGTTCCATTACAATGCCAATAATATGCTGTTGGGATTCTGAGTAGTTTTTTATCAGTCATTTATTAACTGAAAATCAAATGTATAAAAGGTGCAATTCTAGGAGCTATGGAGAAAAAGAAGTTAAATATATATTCTTGATTTCCAGGGTAGCTAATTCAAAATGTCAAATATAGATCTAAGAATAAATGCCAATATAAAAATATCATTAAAAATGACAAAGTTAATAGGAAATGTGAAATTAAATTGTTACAATTTATGCTTAGCATTTGTTGAGGTACAGGAGGACATGGTTCTTTTGGGAAAGGAGTTTATGGGGAGAGCATTAACTCATTTTCTAACTTAGCTGAGAAATGATAGGGGCTAGAAAACCATTGGCAGAAAAATTTTTAAAAATTACGATGTCAGTATAGAAACTGATTAGTATATAAAGATAAAAGTTAACCTTTCAGAACTAGTGGGTCTGTTTAAAGGAAAGTTTAAATATTCTGTTTTGGAAGATGCCTAGACTACTATCAGATTAATGTCAGAGAAAAGGACATGTTCTAGAACAATTAATGAAGAGTAGCATATTCTTAATATGTAGGAGTCAGAAAGGCCAGAGGACTAGAATTCTGGCATTAACATCAACAATGGGGCTTTGGAAAGTAAATTCTTTAAGCCTCAGCTTCCTCAGCTATAATTGGGGATAATAATAGTATTTCTTTCAGAGGGTATTTTGAGGATTAAGTAATAAATATACTTAGGACTTAGCACAGTGCCTAGTTCATAGTAAAGCTCTCACGCAAATGGCAACCATTATAAATATTATATAACCAAAGCTTAGAAAAAATAGAGGGGGTTTAAAATATAATAATATTATTTTAAAACTTTTGCACTGTTTTCTCTTATACTAAAATCACAATTGCTCTTCTTATACAAGTTCATGAGAACCTTAGTACTTTAGTTAACTGGTACAGGTTAAAAAAAATGGTTGGTGAGAGAGGAAATCAAGGTGGTAGAGTAGGAGGATGCTGAGTTTACCACCCCCAACAAATGCATCAAAAATACATCTACATGTGGAGAGATTCTCGCTTTAAACAAACTGGAGACTGGTAGACAAACTCTTATATAACCAAAGCTATAAAGAAAGATCCACACAGAGTTGGGTAGGCAGGAATGGGAAGCAGTCACATTGAGACATGCACCCCTAGGAGGGGACATGGAAAATGAGGGGATTACATGGGCTTGGAGAACTCCCTGGGGAGTGAATGGTTTGAACCCTATATTGAACACAGCAGCCATGTGGTCTGACACTGGGAAGATGAGGTTGGAGGCCAGTAGGACTAACAGGAAGGCTGTAAGAAGCCTAGACTGGTAAAGAGCATGCACTTGCTTGCCTTCTGGGAACGAGGTGGAGGAAGCAGATTGAAACAGTCCAGGATTCTGGAAGGTTTCCCACCACTGCCCTAGGGCATGCTCCAGCCTATGCTAAATGCCTGCTCTGGTCCCTCTAGCTCCAGCCCAGCTCCCCATTAGGGTGAAGGCTACTGTTGCTGAGGAGAGTGTGCCATTGAGGGGTATGGAGCCAGCTCTGACCCAGCCCTGCAATTGAGCAGGTGAGGGTGTTCCTTACTGCTGTTTATGGAGGCAGCAGATTGGGAGTGATCTGGAGCTCTGACTATTGTGCTGGGACTGCCACAGCATGTGCTCCAGCCTGCACCAGATGCCCATGCCAGGTTCTTTTGCTCCAGTGCTGCTCCACTCTGGGATGAAGATACATTGCTGGGAGGGGGAATAGTACAACTTAGAGGATACAGAATCAGCTCAGGCTCCATCTTCATGTCTCTGCTTCAGCACCTTGGGACCCGGCCCCACCCCTGATATGATTTTAATGGCCAGGGGGCATAAGACAAGCCCAGCTCATGCCTGGATTTGGCTCTAGTCCCTCCATCTTCAGCCTCACCTCCCATCAAAGTGATAACTGCCATCATCCTTGGAGGAAGACATGACCCATCCTCACTTCAGATCTAGCTCTCCCTCAGAAGCCACTGAGCACATGTAGACTGATTAGGGATGCTTCCACAAGGACATGCCTGTAAGACCAGGATAGGTAACTGTCTCACCTAATTTATTAGAGGAAGAGAAAGTTAAGCAAACTTACAAGATAGGAATTTGTTTCAAATGAAAGAATAAGAAAAAAAAAAAAAAAAAACAAACCCTGAGAAAAGAGCTAATGAGGCAGAGACAAATAATTTACTGGATAAAGAGTTCAAAGTAATAAGAATGCTAAGTGAACTAGGGAAAAGGATAGTGGGAGTTTTCACAAGGAATTAGAAAATATAAAAAAGAGCCAATTAGGGCTGGTTCAATACAGTAACTGAATACAATACAGTAACTGAAATGGAAAACAGACTTGAGGAAATTAACAGCAGACTATATGATACCAAAGAACATATATGTGATCTGAAAGACAGAATAATGGAAATCACCCAATTATATCAACAAAAAGAAAAACAAATTAAAAAAAAAAAAACAAGAACAGTTTAAGGGACCTCTAAGACATCATGTGTAGTAAAATTTACATTTTAAGGGTCCCAGAAGAAGAGAGAGAGAAAAGGGTCAAAAATGCATTTGGGTAATTTGATAAGGATCTCATTAAACCTGTAGATTGCTTTGGGTACTATAGCCATTTTAACAATATTAATTCTTCCAATCCAAGAGCATGGGGTATTTATTTCTTTGAATCATCTTTATTTTCCTTTATCACTGTTTTATAGTTCTCAGCTTATAAGTCTTTCACCTCCTTGGTCACATTTATTCCTAAGTATTTTATCTTTTTAATAGAATTTTAAAAGAGACTTTTTTTTTTTTTTTTTTTGCTTTCCTTTTCTGGTATTTCATTATTAATGTAAAGAAGTGGAACAGGTTTCTGTACTTAAGTGACTATCAGTTTAAAACAAGTAGATATAGATATAGGTCCACATATATGAACCCCATAGTATCCACAAATCAAAAACCTACGATACACAAAAACTAGAGGGAAAGGAGCACAAGCATAACACTAAAGAATATCAACAAAACACAGAATATATCAATAATCACTTTAAATGTTAATGATACTCCAATCAAAAGACAGAGTGGCTGATTAAAAAAAAAAGCCCATCTATATGTTGCTTATAAGAGACTCACTTCAGAGCTAAAGGCACACATAGGTTGAAAGTGAGGGGATCGAAAAAGATATTTCATGCAAATAGAAGTGACAAGAAAGTGAGGATGCAACACTTAAATCAGACAAAGTAGACTCTAAAACAAAGTCTATAACAAAAGACAAAGAAGGGCAGTATAATAATAATGAGATCAATACACGAAGAGGATACTACCCTGGTTAACATATATGTACCCAATATGGGAGCACCTAAATATATAAAGCAGATATTAACAGATGTAAAGAGAGAAATTGACAATAATTCAATAATAATAGGGAACTTTAACACCCCACTTACATCAATGGACAGATCATCCAGACAGAAAGCCAATAATGGTGTTAAATGACACATTAGACCACTTGGACTTTATAGATATCCATCCACAAACAGCAGAATACACATCCTTTCAAGTGTATATGGAGCATTTTTCAGGATAGATCACATACTAGGCCACAAAACAAATCTTAACAAATTAAAGAGGATAAACATTATATCAAGCATTTTTCTCAACCACAAAGGTGTGAAACTAGAAATCAATTACAGAAATAAAAATGGGAAAAATACAAACACGTGGAGACTAAATAACATGCTACTAAAAAACCAATAGGTCAATGAAGAAATCAAAGAGGAAATTAGAAAATACCTCAAAGACAAGTGAAAATAAAAACACACTTTCCAAAATCTATGTGATGCTGCAAAAGCAGTTCTAAGAGGGAAATTTTAGCAATATAGGCTAACCTCAAGAAAAAGAAAAGTCTCAAATAAATGACCCAGCCTGCCATCTAAAGGAATTAGAAAAAGATGAACAAAGAAAATTCAAAGTCAGCAGAAGGAAGGAAATAATACAGATCAGAGAGGAAATATAGAAAGTATAGAACAACAACAACAAAAAACCAACAGAAAAGATCAATGAAACCAAGAGCTGGATTTTTTGAAAAGACAAAATTGATAAGCCTTTAACCAGGCTCATCAAGAAAAAAAGAAAGAGGACTCAAATAAATAAGAAAGTGAAGAAGAGAATACAGTTATATGCTAAAAATGGATAGCTTAGAGGAAATGGAGGTTTCTAAAAACATACATTCTTCCAAGACTGAATCAGGAAGAAACAGATCATCTGAACAGATCAATCACTAGTAGTGAAATTGAATTAGTAATAAAAAAACTCCCAGCAAAGAAAGGTTCAGGAGTAGATAGCCTCACAGAAGAATTCTACCAAACATATAAAGAAGAGCTAATACATATTCTTCTCAAACTATTCTAAAAAATTGAAGAGGAGGGAACACTCCCTAGTTCACTGTATGAGGCTACTATTATCCTGATACCAAAACCAGACAAAGATACTACAAAAAACATTACAGGCCAATATCTATGATGAATATATATGCAAAAATCCTCAACAAAATGTTAGCAAACTGAATTCAACAATGTATCAAAAGTATCATACAACATGATCAAGTGGGATTTATTACTGGGATGCAAACATTAACAAAAGGAAGGATAAAAATCAGATTATCACATCTATAGATTCAGAAAAAGCATTTGACAAAATTCAATATCCATTCATGATAACTCTCATCAAAATTGATATAGAGGGAAACATTGCAACATAATAAAGGCCATTTATGACAAACCCACAGCTAACATCATATGCAACAGACAAGGATGCCCACTCCCACCACTTCTATTTATCATAGTATTGGAACTCCTTGCCACAGCAATCAGACAAGGAACAGAAATAAGAGATATCCAAATTAGAAGGGGAGAAGTAATATTGTCACTATTTGCAGATGACATGATACTATGTATAAAAAACCCTAAATTCTCCACCAAAAAACTTAGAACTAATAAAGAAATTCAGTAAAGTTGCTGGATATGAGATTAATATACAGAAATCTGTTACTTTTCTATATATTAATAATGAATTATCAGAAAGCAGAAACAGGAAAACAATCCCATTTAAAATCACATCAAAGGGACTAAAATACCTAGGGATAGACTTAACCAAGGAGGTGAAAGTCCTACTCTGAAAACTGTAAGACAGTGATGAAGGAAACTGAAGATAACACAAACAGATGGATAGATATTCTTTGTTCATGGATTAGAAGAATTTATATTGTTAAAATGTTTATACTACCCAAGCAATCTGCAAATTTAATCCAATGTCTAATTTTTAATCCCCATGACATTTTTCACAGAACTAGAAAAAGTAATTCTAAAATTTATATGAAACCTCAAAAGACCCTGAATAACCAAATCAATGTTGAGAAAAAAGAACAAAGCTGGAGGTATCATGCTCCCTGACTTCAGACTATAGTACAAGGCTATAATAATCAAAACAGCATGGTACTGGCAGAAAAACAGACACGTAGATCAATGGAACAGAATGGAGAGCCCAGAAATAAACCCATGCACTTATGGTCAATTAATCTATGACAAAGAAGGCAAGAATATACAATAGGTAAAAGACAGTCTCTTCAATAAGTGGTGCTGGGAAAAGTGGGCAGCTGGATGTGATAGAATGAAATTAAAACATTTTTTTCATATTATATACAAAAGTAAACTCAAAATGGATTGAAGACCTAAATTTAAAAGCAGAAACCACAGAACTTCTAGTAGAAAACATAGTCAGAACACTCTGACATAAATCATAGCAGTTTTTTTCTTAGCAGTTTTTTTTTTTTTTTTGGATCTGTCTTCTAAGGCAAAGGAAATGAAAGCAAAAATAAACACATGAGACCTAATTATACTTAAAAGCTTTTGCACAACAAAAGAAAACATTGACAAAATGAAAAGACAACCTACTCAATGGGAGAAGATATTTGCAAATAATATGACAGATAAGAGGTTAATATTCAAAATAAATAAATAGTTCATACAACTCTATATCAAAAAAAAATTAAATGATTAAAAAATGGGTGGAAGCCCTGACTAGACATTTTTCCAAGGAGACATACATATAGCTAACAGGCACATGAAAGATGCTCACCATCTCTAATCTTCAGAGAAATGCAAATGAAAATCACAATGAGATACCACCTCAGACTTAGAATGGCTGTCATCAAAAAGACCACAAATAACAAATGTTGGTGAGGATGTTGAGAAAATGGAAACCTGGTACACTGTTGGTAGGAATGTAAATTGTTGAGTCACTATGGGAAACAGTATGGGGGATCCTAAAAAGAACTAAATATAGAACTACCTGTGATCTAGCAGTTCTCCTCCTGGGTAGATATCCAAAGGAAACAAAAACATTAATTCAAAAAGATACATGCACCTCAGTGTTCATAGCAGCATTGTTTACAGTAGCCAAGATATGGGAACAACTTAAGTGTCCATCAACAGATGGATAAAGAAGATGATATATATATACATACACACCTAAGAATCAGCTTCTCTTATAATAATCATTTTATTGATGTAGATTCTAACAGGATTTGGAGATAGATCGATCGATCTATCTCAGTCATAAAAACTGAAATCTTGCCATTTGCAACAAGGTGGATGGACCTGGAGGGTAGTGTGCTTAGTGAAATATGTCAGAGAAAGACAAACACTGTATATTATCACTAATATGTGAAATCTTAAAAAGTGAAACAAAGAAACGAATATAACAAAATAGAAACAGACTCACAGATATAGATAAGAAACTAGTGATTACCAGTGGGGAGAGGGAAGCAGTGAGGGACAAGATAGGGATGGGGATTAAGAGCTACAAACTACTATGTATAAAATCAGTAAGCCACAAGGATATATTTATTATACAGCACAGGAAATATAGCCAATATTTTATGGTAACTTTAAATGGAGTATAATCTATAAAAATATTATTAAGTTATTATGTTGTAAACCTCAAACTAATATAATATTGTGAGTCAACTATATTTCAATAAAAAATGATTGGTGAAATATTATTGATAAAATGTTATTAACATGTCTGCAGATTGTCTCCAAATCCTGTTAAAATCTACATCAATAAAATTATTATAAAAGGAGCTGATTTTTGAGTTTTTTTCTTATAATTATTTCAGAATAGATTTTTAAAATTTGATAAATGCAGTGATTAACTATTTTAAGAGCTTTTTAAGAACTAAGGTTTTTTACAAAGATAAATACCAGTACAGCAGATAATTTTTGCGTTTTTTAATGATTCAGGTAATAAGGTGGAATTAAGAATAAAAGAGGCACATAAGAAACACTCATTTAGTATTTATTATATCATTTTAAAGAAATTATAATAGGAGAGATTCAAGCTCTGTGAAAGGAAAGATAAAGATCATTGGAATTGAAATTCAGCATATTTACAAAATATATAGGTCCTCTTCAAATATAATTTGTGTGTTTTTACTCACTAGTGTCTTGTGTCAGAATTTAATGACAAAGGGCTAAGAATAGATTAAATTTGGAAATGGAAAAGATAGATCTCTAAGAAAGACAGACTCAGTGTTAGGAATAGAGTCTCCAAGAATAAGTTATATGCATCCACTTCCTGTCCACTTCAGAATCTTGACAAGTTCATGAGGAGACAGTGAATTTTCCTATGTGCGTTTTTAGAAAGCAGAAGACCTGGAGTTCAGTCCTAGTTCTTCCAGTTACCAGTATTTTGATGTCAATTAAATCCTGTGAACCCATTTTCTTATCTGTAAAATAAGGATACTAATTTCTGTCATAGGATTGTTTTCAAGATTAAATGAGATAATGTACATGAAATTATTTTGCAAGTTATAAAACCTTAATTATGAGGCAGCATTATAATATAGAGATATTCGTAAGTGTTACTATGTTGTGTTTTAAAGCAAATCGAATTGTTTACAGGAATTATTATCGCAAATTACTTACCACATTAAAAAGAAGTTTGTAAACTTTTAGCAAAATAAAAGTTTTTTGACCTTTAAAAATATTTTTGGAGATAATTAGATTGTGAGAAAAGAATGCTAGAGTTTACTACAAAAAGAAATCTACAGAACTAATTGGAATGGATCAGTAATTTTCCAGAATTTTTAGAGAAACCTAAAATCATATTAAAGACATGAAATTTTCTAATATTACTGTAATAACCAAATGCTTCTTAAAATGTAAAGTAGGCTTTGCTTATTTGCTTTGTAGGGATTCAGGAGATATAAAAGTTCTTTAATCAAAAGAAGGATGCTTTTCTTTCCTATGGTAAAAGGCTTTTATCTCAATTTCCACAATTTTGAAAAAAACAAGTCCTACAAAATATGTCAATGTCACAGTATGGATTGTCCCCAAATGCAAAAGTTTGATCAGTTAACCCAGAAGAGATACACTAAGAAGTCTAAAAAAAAATCTAGATTATACAGAAGGATGAATTCATAAAGTAGAAAGGGACCACATATTATAGAAATTCTTAGTTTTAACAGGAAAGTTATTTAACAGCCCTGGACCTCATTTTCTCATTTCTAAAATAGGCAACAAAATATTATCTATTCCATAGGATTGTTGTGAGAAATAAACAAGTAAAGCATTTAGAAGAATGCCTGATACATGGTAAATTCTCATTAAATTTTATTTATAGTATTATTTTCATTGTTGAGAAAATATAATAAAGTGCTGGGTAAAAGAACAATTAAAATTTAAAATTACATATTACTGTATAATTATTCAGTGGACTGTTTCCCAGTTATTAAATTCATGGGCTTGTTTTTATGAAAAAAATATTTATGGTATGATACTAAGGAAAAAAACACTACATATAAAACCAACTGTTGAATGATCTTAATTTTGTTTCAGAAAGGAATGTGTGTAATTTTATAAAGATTTGAAGATGATAAATAAAAATACTGTTTATATATGTGTGGTACATTATGGGTGATTTTAATTTTCTTCGTTATGGTTTTGCTTATGAACTTTACTCATCCATGAAGGAAAAATTTTCACATTGCACCAGAAGGCAAAACTACACTGTTGTATATAAGAAAAGTTCTTAAAAATGTGATTCAGAAAGATTGAAAGTAAAAGCGTGCAAAAAGTATACTTGAATATCCACACGAAACTTGTACACAAATATTCATAGCAGCATTAGTCATAATAGTCAAAAAATAGAAACAACCCAAATGTCCATCAAGTGATGAATGGATAAACAAAATGTGGTATATACATATAATGGAATATTATTTGACAATTTAAAAAAATGTTATCATAGACCTTGAAAACATCATGCTAAGCTAGTAGCAAATGGCTACATTGTTATGTGAGTCTCTTTATATGAAATGTCCAGAATAGACAAGTCAATAGAAATAAAAAGTAAATTAGTGATCAACTAGGGCTGGAGGCCTGGGAGAAAATGTGGAGTGACTATTCATGAGTACAGAGTTTCTTTTTGGGGTAATGAAAATGTTCTAAATTTGAGTGTGGTCATGGTTGCACAGTTCTATGAATATATTAAAAAGCCACTGAATGATACAGTTTAAATGTGTGAATTATATTGTTTGTGAATTATTATATATATCTCAATAAAGCTGTTTAAAAATGTATACTAGGCAAATATCCAAAAAGTAGGAGTCACAATAGAAATATCAGAAAAAGTGAATGTTAGGCTAGAAAGCATTAAATGAGACAAAACAAACTTTATCATGCTAATAAATACAAAATGCAATGACAGTTGTGAATATTTATGTACCAAATAACCCAAAACAGTTTCCTAAAGCAGAAATTTAAGAGTTAAAAGAGATTTAAGAGATAGACAAAAAATAGAAACATTAACATTCATGACCAACTTCCAGCTCAACATATATCATGTAGACACCAAAAAAATTTATGGATATAGAAATGTGTATGGAGATTAGTAAGAACAACAAAACCCTTGCCCCAATGTGGAAATTAAAAAACAAAAATAAAAAACCAAGAAATCTCTTATAAACAATCTCTCAATCAAACAGAAAATAGAAACAAAATAAAGTTATAAAATTTCTGTAAAACAATGGCAATGAAAATACTAGGTGTCCAAAACTATGGGATATAGCTAAAGCAGTGCTTGTAGGAAAATTTGGAGCCTTAAGTAAATATATCAGTAAAGAAAAAATGAAAATAAATGTACTAAATACTTAACTCTAGAAAATTCAAAACATGAAAATATATTTGTACACGTTAATAATAGTATGTATTTACCACAATAAAGTAATAACAATAAAAATAATAGTATTTGCATAAAGAAATTCAAATTCAAATAGGAAGCATAAACAAAAGTGATTATCTTGGGGCATGAGATGACTAAAAGATTGAGAAGGAAACTTTCATATGCCATTTTATGTTTTGTGTCTTAAACTATGTGAATATATTCAAAAGTCTAAAGAAATTTAAAAAGTTGGTGTTACTAGTTTTTTTGGGAAAATACTGTTATGTAAAAATTCTTAAGAAGACAACTATGATGAATAGCCAATTAATAGATCTGGGAGAAGAATTCTTGAGGAGGGGAAAGGGCTGTACTTTTAAAGAAATGTCCTTTTTGGAGAATGGAGTAATTTAGCTTGCATGCCAAATCTATATTATATAATTTAAGATTCTTAGAAGTCAGCAAGTCTCACTGGAACCATGAAACCAGTTAATTTATCTTTTGAGTGCCTGCTACATCCTAGGTGTGTTATTCTAATTCCTATTGCAATCTTGTAAAAATTGATGGTGATACCCTCAGTTTACATCTTAAGAAACTGGCACAGAAAGGCTAAAGGACCCAAGCAGGCTTTGAATGTTTGACTACAAAAGTCAGATGGACTCCTTCACTTAACACCATGCTGTCTCCCAACTTTAGTTGATTATGCTTTCAGATATTCTGAAGTAGTAGCATTTGGAACTAATGATGCTTAGGTTTCTGAGAGTTTTGTGAATATTTTACCCATATGACTTATCCATTGGAAATAGTAAACTGACCTAATTCCTAAGGGTCAATGGATGTGCTTTGGACTTGAGCATATTAGGACCACAACTTACCATATTTAGGGTAATGGATTAGCTGAATCATGATATTTATTGACCAGCTTATTAATGATAACAATAATAATAGTTATCACTTACTGAACATTAACTACTTAGTAGAAATTATGTATTTATTGGATCTTCTAATGTTTACCATATAGAAAATTCTGTGGGATATTTTAGGTGTTGAATCAGGGGAATGGTTGCATGGTCAAGCAGGTTTGGGAAATACTGAGTTAAAATCATTTTGCAACTGAAGAACTTATCAGAGACTTTGATATGCTTATATGCGTATGAATTTCAATGAGGGGAAATACAATATGGTTTTCCCTAACCTTATTTAACCAATAACCCATTCTCTTCCTTTCCTTCCCACTTTCCTCTGCATGTCTTGAGATATGGATGATGTGAAGACTATACTTTCAAAAATATATCAAAGGATTTGTTTGGAAACCTCGGGATTCTTAGCATTTGAGTTCATGCATGTAACACATACGAAAGCAACTTTTGAGCTAAAGAACCTCTAAAATGAAAGCTAATAGAGAATTAAAAACCCATAGTGAATTTTGTTTAAGTTAATGAACAAAGTAACATGTCCTTTATTGAAAACAAATATGGTAAAAGGACTAGAAAGAAAAGACGATAATGGCAGAACTGCGACACAGAGAACATTTGAATTAGGGGACATAATAATGACATTCATGCCCCCATAATAGGGTAAATTAAAAGCAGCTAGGGCAGAAGAATATGCTGGCAAACCTATCAAGAAACACCACAATAGGGAATGGAGCACAGAATACCAAAAGGAACATGTGTAGAAGACTTTGTACCCTTCATTTTTAAATTTTAAATCAGAGCAACTCCAGTTTTTAAGGAAACAGAGAATTGGGCCAAAATCATAAGCAAGTAGTGGCTGTGCCTTTAAAGAACTCTTTATTTATAGATAAATAAAATAATAGTGGAGTCTGGGGTTCAGTTTTTGTTCTGCAGATACCAGCTCAGTGGTTCTTGGACAAATAACATAATGTTATTTACCCTTCTTTCACAAGGTTCAGGTTAAACAATGTAGTGAATATGATTCTCTGTGCTACATAGCAGGAGCTTAATAAGTTTAATTGTAGCTCTGTGTCTCTTTGAGTACATGAAAGGTTGGGATATTTTACAACTTCAGTTTCATTTTTTTTTATTTTATGGGATATTATAAGAAGCGGCCAAAGACTAATTGTTTAAAAGGAGCATTTTTATCACTGGTAGAAATATTGATCTGTAAATAACATCTCTGAAGGATTATTATCATCAAAAGAATCAAATATAGTTTTTTTTAATCCCTAGTTAAGGTGAAATCCAAGTGTTTAAATTAAAAGATTATCTGGGCTGAGGGAAAGTCCTCTGGGAGGCAGGCTGAGACACAGATGGCTGCAGTGGGTTTTGAGGACTGATAGACTAAAGCAGTAGTTCTCAAACTTAAGTAAGCTTAAGAATCTGTTGGGGAACTTGCTACATAAATGCAAATCTGTAGACCACAGCCCCAGAACTCTTGAGTGGAGGAAGGAAACTCTATTTTCACCAATAAGCACCTAAAATTTTTTTATGCACGTAGATCTTTGATTGCACTGAAAAAAATGAGCTACAACTCTTATAAAACTATCATAATAGTAGTGGAAAAATATACAATAATGATGTACAGATGAAAGAATGGTTTTTAAAATTTTTATTAATATTTTTACATATTTGATCACCATGTTAAATTCTTTGAAATATTTTTCTTATGCTACTCATTTATTTATTGGTTTATGCATTTCTCATTTAAGCATGTATACTTAAATTTTGTTTAGCATTTATAGATATTTAAATTTATACTTATGAAAGGAGATTATTCTGATAATGATTTACTGCTTTGGGGAAGTCTTGTTGCAGTAAAACTTCCCAAATTCTCCTGGTCCTTGAGCAAGTTCCTTCACTTATTCATAACATATTTATTAGGGATTCAGTATGTGCCAGGCACTGCTTTTATTACTGCAGAATGTAATAATGACCATTTTAGAAAGGAAGAGAAAATAAACTTAATCTATTAGATAGTGATAAGTGCTATGGAGAAAAGTTAAAGCAGAAAGGGAGCTAGGAGTGCTGAGATAAGTATTCCATTTTAAGTAGAATGTTGAGGGAAAAGCTCACTGGGAAACTGACATTTGAGGAAGACCTAAAATAATTGGAGAGCAAGTCATATAGGTAATAGGGGAAGAGTGTTCCAGGCTGATGCAGCATCATGGGCGAAGACCCTGAGCCATGAGCGCATCTGCTCATGGGGACAGCCAGGAACCCCATGTGGTTGGAAAGGTGTGAGCAAGGGGAGTGAGTGTAGTAACAGGGAGATCCATCCAGAGAATTAATGAGAAGGGAGGCTAGGGAATTAAGATATGGAAAGGGACAGATAATTTATGGTCTTGGGAATTTTTCAAGTTAGAATGATGGTCCTAAAATAATCAGAAAGCATAGCATCATTCTGAGTGAGTTTTAAAAATATGGTTTGTCCTATGAGATTATTACTGTGATAAAATAATTTTCAAGGGCAGGGAAAATATCTTAGTTCTCTTTGAAAATCCAGTGCCTTCAAAGTAAGCATTTAATAAATATTTTGTTGAGCTGCATTTCTGAAGTATTTTGTCAGAAATGGTGTTTGAGATTGAGATCCTCATGTTAAAAATTTATAGAAGAAATTATTTACAAGTTGATTTTGATAATAAATGCTACAGGTCAGTCAAGTTTTGATAATCAATTCTTGATGTGAACTCTTGTGTCCTCAGTTGAGTTAATTTAAGGACTACACAACCATGAAAACATGCCTTTTGGATAAAAGATGTCTTTCCCTTAGTAATTTTTTAAACTGAAATACGTTGTGTATATTTTAGTTTTTTCAATTATGTATTGTACCCATCCTGCCAAATAGCATGCTTATGATCACTCATTTTTTTTTTAAAGTCTGGAACTTAAAAAATTATAAAGAAATCAGAGCTTAATTCTGAGTTCCTTAATCTTGTGAACTTGATAGATGGGTTGGTAGAGGGATCTAGGTAATTTTACTGAATTTGTAATTTTGAGATACTTCAAATGATGGACTGGTACATATTGCTAGTAGAAAGCCATTGGATTGTATTAATGACAGTATCATTCTTAGATCTGGAGTTTAAAAGTATCATTCTGCACCTGTGGGGAGAATGGATAGTATTTAAGATAGGGGGACAGGAGACCAGAACAATGAGACTATTGCAGTTGTCTGGGGAAGAATGAACAGGCTAAAGATAGTGGACCTGAAGAAGAAGGGAGACTCAAGAGTTATTAAGGAGATAGAATTGAGAGGTCTTGGTGACTGAATGTATTTGTGTTTGTGTGTGTGTGTGCAGGGGAAGGTGGGTGGAGATCAGGCTAGAAAGAGTAAGGAGTATAGGATGAATCTTGGGTTTCTAGGTAGTTCCAGATTGCCACTGTACCAGTTTGTCTTTATTTGTATCCAAATTCATAAAAATTCTGAAATTATTACTGTTTACAGTGAAAGTCAGTGGAGTTTGTGGAAAACAACAAATTAAAAACAAGAAAAAAATAACAATTCAGTGGCTAAAGACAAGTTTTGGAATTGACTGCAGCTTTCATTCTAAAACACTTAAAAAACGGTTTTTTAAATTACCAACATTAATTGGAATCTTAATTTTTTTCTCTTTAATTGAGACATGGGTCTGGAAATGAAAAATCTTGCTCTGGGCTGGTCATCAGGGGAATAGCACATCAGGGAACATAGAAGACTTAAAATCTAGTTCTTTTCTTAGGTCAAAAGGCCACCGAGGAATCCACCTGGCTCTGAAGCTCTTCATTTGATCACAGTTTTCATGCATCACTTCTGGTATTGTGTGACATTTAAGAGAAAGGGAGCCAAAATCAAACCACTATTAACAAAGAGAATTTCAGTAGTCACGTTAGGAATATGCAGAGGACCCTAATCTGCTCTCAGATGCATACCCAGAATTTCCATTGACATCAGTGATTATTGCTCACACGTATTCAAGGGCAGGATCTGGCTTTTAGAAATTAAATTAAATAGTTCCCTGTGTGGGACGCCAGAAAGTATCACAGATCTGAGAGGGACAAGCTACAAATCATGAAAGGGAAGTTTTTCTGTGGTAATGTCAACATTGATGGATTAAGATGGCCCAGGGATACAAAATATGGGCCCAGTCCATTACTGTTCAAGTTTACAAATATTTATGATATTCAGCTGTGTTTTCAAGAGTACACATGGTTTTTCAAACATGCAAGAGATGGCTCTAGTGACGTTTTCATCCTTTGCCTGTTATATGCTTTTAAATGCAGTGAAATTAAAATTCTAAACCCAAACATTCCAAAATCATTCTTATTCTATAATTTTAGAGTTGGATTAATACAGAGAAAACTAAATGGTCTCTAAACTAGTGCTACATTTTATCTGTTGGTGTATGTATCTTCCATAATGAAGATGTCTAAAGTTTGAGAATTGCTAGGAGTCTTTTGGATTCAACAAATGGGAAAATGGTACTCTGCATGATCTTCTGATATGGGGGCTGGTTGGAGGTTGAGCTCTTGTCAATTCTCAGAAGGAGAGAAATTGTTCGTTCTTTTTTTGCATAGTAGTAAATAGAAGAGAGTCTTCATTTTGTGACATAGACACAAAAAGTGGGAAATGCATTTTTTCTTTGAATGAAAGATGAGATTAGGATAATCTGTTTTCTGTAAGAAATCCAATTCAAATATGTACAGAAGTCATCATTTAAACTTTTCAGATGAAAGTACTCTTGAGTATTACCATATTTAGGCTTTTTAATGCTGATCAGTAATATTCCTTTCCCCCAAGCCTTCAATTCAATTAAAGAAACATTTATTGTGTGACTCCTTTAGTCTAGTCTCAGGGCTGGAACTCT
Source organism: Camelus dromedarius (assembly GCF_036321535.1). Classification (NCBI taxonomy): domain Eukaryota; kingdom Metazoa; phylum Chordata; class Mammalia; order Artiodactyla; family Camelidae; genus Camelus; species Camelus dromedarius. The sequence continues at coordinate 57,231,992 of NC_087443.1, read as the reverse complement.
GGACTGAAAACCCAGTTCCCAGCTGTCCAGCTACTTAGCATCTGTTGATGGGGCAGACATAATATACTCTGCATGGAAGACAAATGTGTTAAGTTCTATAATAGATATAGAAACAAAATTCTGGGGGAGAGTAAAGTGAGAGGGGGAAAGTTCAAATTTGTTGTTTTGGAAGGGTCTCAAGTAGCCCTGATCATCTGTGATGCACTTTGAAAATAAGTGTGGTTTTGACTAATGATAGAGGTATGGGTAGGAAATTGAGAACAGTGTTCCAGGTGGAATGATAAACCTGAGAAAAGGATTAGATGAGTGCTTGATATGGGTATTGGGGAACAGTGAGGCATCTTGTGTGGTTAGAACATAGGTGTATTGAGTAGTTATAGTGGAGAGAAAATAATTGGGACCAACATTCAGCCCCTGAATGCCAAGTTGAGGAATTTGCATTTTGCTATGAAAGCACTTCACATTTCTTAATGTTTAGTCCAATCTCAGTCCATATCAGGATAAAATTCCAGTTATTCTCTTAATAAAATAGTTTCAGGTATTATCTCTAAGCCTCTTTAACTCATGTCCAGTTTATACTTTCTCTTTCAGGACTTTTAATAAATGTGATTCTCTACCCTTTCAGGAAAGTTTCAATATTGAATAAATAGGCTTATGAACCAGGATAATTGATGTCATAAAAGGGATTCAAACTAAAAAATGGTGATGTGAAGATCTTTGGTTGAGAAAAAGAGACACATGAAGTAGAAACAGCTGTCCAGGTTCTCTAGAACAGGCATGTGACTAGCCCCAGCCTGGCAAACTGTAGTGCAGGGAAATAATATTGGGCCTTTGTGTTAGCCCCAGTACACATACTTGGGGAAATTACTCCACTTCTATGGACCTCAGGTTTCTTATTTTGAAAATGAGGAGTTGGTATAAATAAGCTGCAGGATCCCTTCCTCTTCCATGGTTGAGCAGTCAAGGCTGCACTTAGCAAGAGAGAACCCCCTCTTGGAATTTTCTTTGCTGCTGTTGGGCAATGCTGAGGCACATTAGCATCTCACTCTGGATGCACTCACAGATCCCTGAATCTGGCTTGTGGCTTGCTCTGCTCCCTCCCCTTGCCTCATACTTACTGGCCTTTAAGGGTGGTGGAGGAGATGGGAATGAGAGTTGCTAGTGGTAGAGAGGAAGGCTGGTAGTAAAAGTGTACTTTGAGCTGGAGATATGAAGGATTTAGACCAGGAGAGGGAAAACTACAAAATAGGCAAAGCTGACTTTTCTCACTGCTGAGTATGTTACTTTTTTATGTACCTTCTGTGTGTTAGGCAATATTGAAAGGGGCGGGAGACGGGTAGGGGGAGTTGGCCCATTGGCTTGTTTTTTCATGTTCTACTCTGTTAACTTCTTCAGATATACTCTGCAGGCAACCAAAGGCATGCATTTAAAAGAGGTGCCATCTCTGGGGTTGTTTTTGTTTTTGTTTCTGCTTTTTAGAATTTTGGTCCTTGAGAGATAAAATTCAGATGGTTGGCTTCATTCAAATCAGTTTCTAATCAATGGGGCCAACCTGCCCAGCAAAAGTGGTTCCCAGGGGAGGCTCTGTGTTGGCTTGTTTGCAGAAATATTTGACTTTAACCCCCTGAGTATAAGGGAAAACCCATGCCCTGAGAACATTTGAATCCTTCTTCTGTGAGGAACTTTGACCTACCTGGGAACTAATGGGCACCAAATGATTTGCTAGTGAAAGGGGACAGTACATATGTGCATAGAAAAAAAGGCCACTTTGTATCTTAATTTCCTCCATTATTTTCCATAGGAGGGAAAAAGCTGGAAATCATTGTCATTGTCCTTAGTTCTCTGGAATTGAAAATACGGACTTAAGTGCCCTTAAATGCACTGGTTACCAAGAAAAACAAATGCTTCTCCATGTCATTCTGTTGACATTCTGGGAACATTACTCTGCTTGGCATTTATTTCAGGATGAGGAGGAACTGAGTTTTATGGTTCTTTCTGCAAAGGGCACAAGCCAGACAACTCTGACTCCTGACCTGGCTGTGAATGGCAGCCTTTTCCCAATAGCTGTACCTTCTATTTTGGACTGAAAAGGAAGTGACCAGGCCTGAAATGACTGTTGGAAGAAAGCCTTGAACGGTTATTTGAAAAAAAAAAAAAAAAAAAAAAAAAGCCTTTTTACAATCCCATACAGCTTTGTAGACCTTTGGTTCAGACTTGAAGATGAACAATGCCTTCTGGACCATAGGCATATTCAGCCTTTAGCAATATTCTCATTGCCTTCTTTTCATTTTTTTTTCCTTCAAGAAAAAGAAAAAAAATTATTATTGACCTCAAAAACATATTTGTTGGAGAAAAAGAAACTCTGGGTCCCTCTCAACACACATTTCTTTCCAAGAAAAATGAATGACAAGAGTGTTGAGGAAGGATGGAGGACTTTTCACTGCCCTCTGGATTCCTCGCAGTGCACCCAGGAATAGTGTTGTCTAGATTGAGGAAGAAAAGATCTTCACGGCTGGTTAGTGTTCTCTGTGCCTTGGGTCTAGGCATCTCTGTAGTCTTCTCCTTTGTTCTCCTCATACTCTGTGAAACTACATTGTCCAACATGTATGAGGCCTTTGCGAGTTCCTAAATCTAGGCTTACTTAAAACTAAGACTTCTGATCTGTTCCCCTCCCCCTCTTTATTCTTCAAGCTTAGGCAGGAAATCTCAGATACCAGGTCATAATACAAATATAATACAAATAAAGAGGTGAAATAAATGAAAGTGAAATACTATTTAAATGTAAGATTTTATTAAAAATGAAGTGGAGGATTTAAAAAAATCTCCTAGACCTATTACGTGATTCACTTTAGGTACTTGGAGATGCCCTATATTTCACAGTTGCTTGGTTCAGAAATTCTAATAGTGACCTTGAAGTTATCTGATTCACACTTTTCTTTGGCCAGAAATCCACTTAAATAATCTTAGGAAGATGAATCCTCTTTCATCAAAGCCTGTAGAGTAGAAAATCTTTATCTCTTTTGGCAGCCATTGCCAGTGCATCACATCCCTTGAGATGTGAATTCTTATCTTCAATCTGAGGAGCTTCTGCTCTGATTGAAAGCTGTTCCTTTTGTCCCCTTACAGTGGAAACAAGACAACCACTAACCATTATTAATGTAATATTCTTTTAAATTCTTGAAGGCCCACTTTCTCTGGATGACATATTATCTGGTTTCTTTAGATTTTCTGTATTGTGACTCTTTTAAAAAATTATTGTTCCAGAAATCTTCTCAGTTCCCCAAATCTTATTTTAATTGCAGAGCGACAAAGTAAAGATCTTTAATTAAAGGCATGATCGGTGCTAGAAGATGAATTTGTCTATCTGCTATTCCTTTTCTATGTTTCTATGTATAACAATCACATTTGTTTTTTTTGCTACCAAATGACATAATGTAGTTTTTGACATTCAGATATTTTTCTGTTTTGCATGTTAAGGCCTTAATTTAGGATCTGGGTAAATAATGAACTTCAAGGTTTCTAAGAAATAGGGTGGAAGTAATGGCATAACTAATGGTGTTAATGCTCCCTGTGAATTCATTTTTAAATTTATTCAGCAAATAATGTGTATTTAGTATGTGCCAGACACTAGAAATTTAGCAGTAAACAAAGATGAAAAATTCTCTGCCCTCCTGAAACCAACATTCTAGTTAGTAATTTCTCACTCCCAACTTTTTTGGTTGAAGTTTATATACGCTAGGAATGTAGCTTAGAGTAGATATGTAAGGTGGGTGATAGCAAAATTACCTACTCAGCTATGACATAGAATATAGGACAGAAAAGCTGTGAATTTTTGAGGAAGCAATGTGATCTGACCAACTGCCCAATATTCAGGAACTTAACTGGAGTGTTCAGTCTTAGCAAAGACATCAAATGGGCTGTGTAGTAACTCTTTAGTTTGCAATATTGACAGGCCCTGTTACTGTTTTCTGTCATCTGAAGGACTGTGGGAGAAGGGTTAACCATGGCCTTCAGGGTCTAAGGTCTCATGAAAAATGGAATAATTTACAAGGATGTTTTAGTTCACTGTATGGAAGGGCTTTGAAATAAAGCTGTCTGAAAATGAATGGATAGCATTGGGAGATTGTATCATCATCAGCAGTACCATCATCATTATTTTTTAAAGTAGAATAGTACTCTAATAGCTACTTATTGAGTGACTAATGTGTACAAGTAGTGTACTAAGGGCTTTAAGGACATTATTTTAAATCTTCAAACTGTCTGGTGAAGTATTATTGTCCTTTTTTTTTTTTTTTTTTTTTTTTTTTACAGATAAGGAACTTGAGAGTTTGTGAGTTCCCCATTCTGCATCTAGGCTACATAGCAGATGGTGATGTTGTAGAGAGAGAGATTGAAGCAGCAGGAAGAGGTGGACCACTATTCATATTTATGTTGTACAATATGAGTTTTAAATGCAAATACAAGAGCACTTAACTTATATGCAAAACCACAGAAATTACATGATTTGTATTCCAAAGCTCTTACATGCACATGTATTTTGATCTTACTGCAACAGTGGAAATGCTGTGCAGTCCATCTCAACAGTTTTTCCTTTACTTTTTGATAATGCGTACATTCTACCAGCATTTTCTACCTTTGGCTTACTGGTGAATGAGGAAGAATCAAAAGGAAAAGGAAAATGTTGTCTTCTTTCCCTTTCTTTCCATGTCATCATTTTCATTATAAGTGGTTGTTTAATACGGAAAGGTATATGAGTAAGAGAGGATTTGGTAGACTCCTTTGTTCTAGTTTTTAAAAATTCCACTGCTTTCTTTGTGCATTAAAGTAGGTTCTGGTTTGAATGAAAAGTGTGGCTTCTCAAGGCTGTTAGTGCCTCTACTTAATCGTATTTGCAACATTCTTATTCTGTATTCACTTTGAGTCTCCCTGGACTCTTACATATTGTGGGTCCATTGGGGTTCTATACTTGTAGAGCAACATGAAGGCTATACGTGAGTTGGCAAGGGATGGCGAAGGTTGTGAGCGTGGTGGGAGGATACACATATTGCACATATTGCCTCTATTCATGCACATGCTGCATTGTCCCATGGACTTCACTTACAAAATGCAAGTTCAAAGATAACATTATTAAGAATTTTAAGGTGGCAACAATAGAGACTAAGCCAGCCATAAGTCCCTTCTGAGTGTGGGCCCTTGTGTGACTGTACAGGTTGCATGCCTGTGGAGCAGGTCCTTGCTTCTTCACTCACATTTCTAATGCCTGGGATGAGATGACTCAAAGGTTGAACTCAGCTGGGCCTGTTGTCTAGAAGCACCCATATGTGTCTTCTCAATGTGAATTGGGTTTATCTCAACATGGTGGTTGGGTACCAAGTGGTAGAGTCATTAAAGGGACCTTTCAAAAGAAAAACATTCCAAAAGAACCAGGTGGAAATTTTTAGGCCTTTAATAACCTAATCTTGGGTATCACATATTACTTCTTACTGTATTGGTAGAAGCAGTCAAAAGACTACTCTGATTTAAGGGGGAGGGACACAGGGTCCACTAATTGATGGGAAGAGTATCAAAAAATTTGGAATCATGTTTTAAAACTGTTTCAGTGCTTAAAATTTATCAGGTGCTCAGGTGTTTTCATATTCTCTTTTTCTCTCCTCTCTGTTTCCATTTCTTCCCATCTTCTCTTCATTTCTCCTCTTCTTACTTCTTTTTTTTCTTTTACTTACATTGCACCATATTTTCTCTCATTGTTGAATAGAAGAAAAAATTTAGGAAGTTGGAGAGAAGCATAAAGTGGGTGAGAAACTAAGAGAGAGGAAGAGAGAAAGTAGGATTAGCATTTATCTCTTTATTTAGCTATGTGAATTTGACAGTATTTTAAAATTCCAGACACATGGGTTATCTCCATTCACTCCATTTCAGTCCCACCTTCATTTCGAGAAAAATCTGTGATGATACACATTTCCATTTCTTACCATTTATTTTTTATCTATTTGCCATTGAATATAAATACTTGTACTATCCCTGGTCTTTCGTTCTCTGTACTTCACTTCTCTATCAACTCTACTATATTTCTTGACTCTTCTAGAATTCAAGCAACATGGCTTCAAATATTCTATAACCAGCATTATATGAAAGAGATAGAAACTTATTCTAAGTAAGCTGAAGCAAGATGTGGCTGCAAGAGGAATTTTGGCCCATAAATGTGAAAAAAATCTCATTGTATATTCCAAGAGAATGCATTTGGCAAGAACATGGACTTCAGTGGAAACTGATAGAGCTGGTTTGTATAAAGCATCTTTAACCCATCTGCCACTTGAATGATGGCTTCTGACTCAGTCTCCTTATTTCAAAGGATACTACTTGGGTATTGCCTTAAATCTCTAACAGCACTCATAAAACAGCACTTTGATTTGCTAAGTGGAACTAAATCAGAAACATGTAGACTTGGCATCACTCAGATTTACGAAATGATTGAGCAGTGTCAGGATAATGCCAAGTAAAACAATGTGATGAACTCTAAACATTATTTTCTCACATACCTAAGAGTACTTGGTTCCAGGCTCTCCAAAGTCAATGCCAAAGATACCCTCCCTCTGACAGAATTTATCGCTTTAAGAAGAAAATGTATTATGGTATTTGTCCCTAAAGCCATTGTTTTCTATATGCCATAGGCAAAATTTATATTGTTTACTAGATAAGTAAGAAGCAACAAAAGCATTTCATATTGGATTATTGTTTTTTGGCCAAGATAGTTCAAACTAGGTGCTTAAAGGTTGTGTTACAGAAGGAACATTAGGCTAACAACTTAAAACCCCAAATGAAATCTTTTTACAATAAGAAATTATCTTTAATTTCAACAACCTAAGACAAGTATTTTCATTTTTGCTGTTTTTAGATAATTATAATATCATATGCATACTATTTTGTGTTTTACTTTTCCCACGGATTATATCAGGGTGAAGAACATGGGCTTTGGAGCCAGACAGATCTGGATTCAAGTCTTGGCTCTCTGTCATCTGTCTATAGTCTCTATGGGTTTAATCAAATTGCTTATCCACTTTGGTCTTCCGTTTGTTTATCTATAAAATGAGGATGACACTGACACCCAAATATAACTCGAGTCCCACATGACTAATCTCTGTGTAGTGTTTCATTCAAAGACACAGCAATTTAGCAGAAAACTGTAACTGAAAGCAATTAAGATACTTAGTCTTTAAAATAAAAATAAAAATTTTACAAAATAAAAAATTTAATGGTTTATTGATATAAATAAACAATTAATATACAATTAACTGCACATATTTAAAGCATAAAATTTAATAAATTTTAACATTTATATTCACCCATGAAGTCATCACCACAATCAAAATAATGAATACATCTATGTTTCCCCTAAGTTTCCTCATACTGGTTTGTAATACTTTTTTTTCACCCAACTCTGGCTCCCCTATCCTTAGGCAACCACTAATTTGATTTCTGTCATTATATATCAGATTGTGGTTTTAAAATTGTTGTATAAATGGAATCATACAGCATGTACTGTTTTTTTGTTGGCTTCTTTCACTCAACATAATTATTTTGAGATTCATCCATATTACTTTCCACTAGTATTATTGTGTGGAAGTTCTAACTGCCCCAAATCCTTGTCAGTAGTTGGTCTGATCAATCTTGTAATTTTAGCCATTCTAATAGATAGGTAGTGGTATTTTACTGTGGTTTTAATTTGCATTTTCCTAATGAAAAATGGTGTTTAGCCTCATTTCACATGCTTGTTTGCCATCAACATATCTTTGGAGAGATATGTGTTCAAATATTTTTCCCATTTAAAAAAATTGGATTGTTTATTCATTGCTGAGTTTTGATAGTTTTTCATATATTCTAGATAAAAAGTCTGTTATCAGATATGTGATTTGCAGGTATATTCTCCCAGTCTATGACTTGTCTTTTTATTTTGCAGACGGTGTCATCCAAAGAGCAAAAACTCTTGATTTTGATGAAGTCCAATTTATCATTTTTTTCTTTCATGAGTCATGCTTTTGGTGTTTGTTACATGCTTAATGCACAGAAAAACATTTAAAAAAAGTCTTTAGACATCTCTCTCTAAATTGCTCTTGACAAAAGTACTGAAAAACCTTCCCTTATGCTTTCCCCAAATCTCCCCAGTACCTGGATATGTTGATTCTTTTTTTTCACTTTATATTATTCCTAATTTAATAAGGTTCTAAATACTATGATAGAAGTCTATATTTTACATAAAACATTAAAGTTAATCCCAGAACACAGATTAATTATGAAGAAAATTACAAAGTTAAAATGAATTTTTAAAATGTAGGGAAGTAGAGAGCCAATGTTTCAGACATAAATTCATATTATAATCATACATTTAATTTTTTTCCAATTTTATCATTTTTTCAGAAGAAATTACCACTACCAATATTTGGCAAACTTTTTTTTAACTTTTTTTTTTATTGAGTTATAGTCAGTTTACAATGCTGTGTCAAATTCCAGTGTAGAGCACAAGTTTTCAGTTATACATGAACATACATATATTCATTGTCACATTCTTTTTTGCTGTGAGCTACCACAAGATCTTGTATATATTTCCCTGTGCTATACAGTATAATCTTGTTTATCTATTCTACATATGCCTGTAAGTATTTACAAATTTCGTACTCCCAGTCTGTCCTCCCTTCTCCCTCCTCCCCCATGACAACCACAAGTTTGTTTATGTGTATGAATCTATTTCTGATTTGTATTTATGTTCTTTTTTTTTTTTTTTTTTTTTAGATTCCACATATGAGCAATCTCATATGGTATTTTTCTTTCTCTTTCTGGCTTACTTCACTTAGAATGACATTCTCCAGGGACATCGATGTTGTTGCAAATGGCGTTATGTTGTCCTTTTTAAGGCTGAATAATATTCCATTGTATAAATATACCACTTCTTCTTTATCCAGTCATCTGTCAATGGACATTTAGGCTGTTTCCATGTCTTAGCTATTGTAAATAGTGCTGCTATGAACATTGGGGTGCAGGTGTCTGTTTGAAGTAGGCATATATCTTCTGGATATATGCCCAGAAGGTGGATGACTGGGTCATATGGTAAGTCTAGTCCTAGTCTTTTGAGGAATCTCTGTACTGTTTTCCACAGTGGCTGCACTCAAGTACATTCCCACCAGCAGTGTAGGAGGGTTCCCTTTTCTCCACAGCGTCTCCAGCATTTGTCGTTTGTGGACTTTTGAATGATGGCCATTCTGACTGGTGTGAGGTGATACCTCATTGTAGTTTTGATTTGCATTTCTCTGATAATGAGTGATATTGAGCATTTTTTCATGTGTCTATTGATCATTTGTATTTCTTCCTTGGAGAATTGCTTGTTTAGGTATTCTGCCCATTTTTGGATTGAGTTGTTTGTGTTTTTCTTATTAAGTCATGAGCTGCTTATATATTCTGGAGATCAAGCCTTTGTCAGTTTCATCTTTTGCAAAAGTTTTTTCCCATTCTGTAGGTTGTCGTTTTGTTTTGCTTATGGTTTCCTTTGCTGTGCAGAAGCTTGTAAGTTTCATTAGGTCCCATTTGTTTATTCTTGCTTTTATTTCTATTGCTTGGGTATACTGTCCTAGGAGAACATTTTTGAGATGTATGTGAGATAATGTTTTGCCTATGTTTTCTTCTAGGAGGTTTATTGTATCTTGTCTTATGTGTAAGTCTTTGATCTATTTTGAGTTTATTTTTGTGTATGGTGTAAGGGAGTGTTCTAGCTTCACTGATTTACATGCTGCTGTCCAGTTTTCCCAACACCATTTGCTGAAGAGACTATCTTTATTCTATTGTACATTCTTGCCTCCTTAGTTGAAGATTAGTTGACCAAAAGTTTGTGGGTTCATTTCTGGGCTCTCTATCTGTTCCATTGGTCCACATGTCTGTTTTTGTACCAATACCATGCTGTCTTGATTACTGTAGCTCTATAGTATTGTCTGAAGTCTGGGAGAGTTATTCCTCCAGCCTCTTTCTTTTTCTTCAGTAATTCTTTGGCAATTCTAGGTCTTTTGTGGTCCCATATGCATTTTATTATGATTTGTTCTAGTTCTGTAAAATATGTCCTGGGTAATTTGGTAGGGATTGCATTAAATCTGTAGATTGCCTTGGGCAGTGTGACCATTTTAACAATATTGATTCTTCCAATCCAGGAGCATGGGCTAGCTTTCCATTTTTTTTAAGTCTTCTTTAATTTCCTTCATCAATATTGTATAGTTCTCCATGTGTAAGTCTTTCACCTCCTTGGTTAGATTTATGTATTTTATTACTTTGGGTGCTATTTTAAAGGGGATTGTTTCTTTACTTTCTTTTTCTGTTGATTCATCATTAGTGTAAAGAAATGCAACTGATTTTTGTACATTAATCTTATAACCTGCTACCTTGCTGAATTCTTCGATTAGTTCTAGTAGTTTTTGTGTGGACCTTTTAGGGTTTTCTATATATAGCATCATGACATCTGCATATAGTGACACTTCTACCTCTTCTTTTCCAGTTTGGATCCCTTTTATTTCTCTGTCTTGCCTGATTGCTGTGGCTAGGACTTCCAAGACTATGTGGAATAAGAGCGGTGATAGTGGGCATCCTTGTCTTGTCCCAAATTTTAGTGGGAAGCTTTAGAATTTTTTTTACTGTTGAGTACTATGCTGGCTGTAGGTTTGTCATATATAGCTTTTATTATATTGAGATATGTTTCCTCTATACCCACTTTGGTTAGAGTTTTTATCATAAATGGGTGTTGAATTTTATCAAATGCTTTTTCTGCATCTATTGAGGTGATCATATGGTTTTTGTCCTTTCTCTTGTTGATGTGATGTATTGCATTGATTTACATATGTTGAACCACCCTTGTATCCCTGGGATGAACCCCACTTGGTCATGATGTATAATCTTTTTTATGTGCTGTTGGATTCTATTTGCTAATATTTCGGTCAGGATTTTTGCATCTATGTTCATCAGTGATACTGATCTGTAATTCTCTTTTTTGGTAGTGTCTTTGCCTGGTTTTGGTATCAGGGTGATGGTGGCTTCATAGAATGAGTTTGGGAGTATTCCCTTATTTTCAATCTTCTGGAAGAATTTGAGAAGGACTGGTATGAGTTCTTCTTTGTATGTTTGTTAGAATTCCCTGGTGAAGCCATCTGGTCCTGGGCTTTTATTTGTAGGGAGGTTTTTTTTTTTTTTTTTTTTACTGCTAATTTGATTTCATTTCTAGTGATCAGTTTGTTCAAGTGGTCATTTTCTTCTTAATTTTTTTCATTTGCTTTCATTTTTTTCTCCTTTGTTTTTCTGTAGTTGATTTCTAGTTTCATGGCATTGTGGTCAGTAAAGATGCTTGAGATAATTTCTGTCTTTTTAAAGTTGTTGAGGCTTATTTTGTGCCCAAGTACATGATCAATCCTAGAAAATGTTTCCATGTGCACTTGAAAAGAATGTATGTTCTATTTTTTGGGGGTGTAATGCTCTGAAAATATCCACCAACTCTGATTTTTCTATTGTATCTTTTAGTTTCTCTGTTGTCTTATCTATTTTCTGTCTGGAAGTTCCGTCTAGTGATGTTAATGTTGTGTTAAAATCTCCGACAATGATTGTATTCTTCTAGATTCTTTTGTTTCTCTGCTTCTACCCAACTTTTCCTGTCTTAGATATGGATGAAATATCCCAATCTTATTTGTCCAAGTAAACATAGATTTCTTTTTCTAGTTTACTAAATAAGAAGCTGCTACATTTATGGTAGTTGCAGTGTATACACAAGCCTCTTTAGATGAGAACAAACATGAACAATGTGAGCATTAGATGAGATAATACATAATAGCCCTGAGTACTAAGTAAATGATTCATAAGGCTCTCATTATCATACCCATTTTATGCTGATTTAGCTAAACACTTTTCAGTCTCACAACTGTGAAGTTAATAAGTATTGGTACATGTGATAAGTGTAAGTGTGTAAGAAAGAGGGTTAGAGGAAAGAAAAAGCTCTTTTTTAAGCTGTTAAATATAAGTTTTTTTTTAACTGGAGAATAACTTGTTTTCCATAGATGTAGTAAAAATGAGGCGTCACCTAAACCATCAAGGGTGTCTAAAATCTATAAGGTGATTGAGAACTGGAGGTCTAGCCCTTGTGCCTTGATCCCAGTATTGCCCTACCAGCCAAAATATTTCAGTTACTAATTTTTCAGGGGGTATATAGGAAAAAAAGTTCCCTTTTGTCCTTTTTATGTAGCTATTCTCAATTTCCCCATGAGATAGCCTTAAATATTTGAAAGACTTTTGAGATACTTGTTGGTTGTAGAGTTTTCTTAAGATGTACTTGGATGAAATTTTTAGCTTCTCAGCTGTCCTTAAGGATCCATCTGAAACCCAGAGGTATCAGAATGAACAGAGTTTTGTGATCCTGGGTTTTGTTCAGACCAGGTTTAGAGAGTGCTCTCAGGGGAAGACTGGCCTCATAAAATGAGTTGGCAAATGTTCCTGCCCCCTCCATTTTCTGGAAGAGTTTGTGAAGAATTGGTATCATTTCTTCCTAAATCTGTAATAGAATTTACCAGTAAAGCCATTTTGATCTGGTCTTTTCTTTGAGCAAAAATATTTAATTACTAATTTAGGATTCTTACTTATTTATAGGTCTATTCAGATTTTCTGTTCCTTCTTGAGTCAACTTTGGTAATTTGTGTATTTCAAGGAATTTGTTCACCTTGTCTAAGTTGTCTGATTTGTTGACATAAAATTGTTCATAATACTCTTGTATAATTCTTTTTGATTTCTGTAGGATCATTGGTGATGTATCCTTTTTCATTCCTGATTTTTTTTTCATAATGGGTCCTGCTAAAAGTTTGAAAGTTTTTATCTTTTATGAGAAGCATTTTCGGTTTTATTTTTTATTTTTTTTGGTTTTATTTATTTTCTCTGTTGCTTTTCTATTTTCTTACTGATTTGCCGTCTAGACTTTATTATTTCCCTTCCTTTCTTTGCTTTGGGTTAAGTTTACATTTTCTTGAGGTAGATGCTTATGTTATTGATTTTAGATTTTTTTTTTTTAGTAGAGGCATTTAAAGTTATAAATTCCCACTAAGTATTGCTTAGCTGAAAATGGATAAATTTATTGCTGGCTATTTTTTATTTTAGAAGATTTAGTAGGAGTTTTTAATCTTGGTTTGGCAAAGATTATCCAGATATTTGTTCTCTTTGGACATTGGGGATGCATATTTACTGCTCTGCCAAAGCTACAATCTTTAGGGGCATATATATACAGTGTTGCTGGGAATTCTGTTTTGTCCTAAACATTTGTCCTCCAGAGGAAGTCTTACAAAACCATTTCCTCAGCTGTCTGTCTATACCTGTTCATTTTATTCCCTGCATTTGTGATTTTCTGTAACTTCTTATTTTACTAGTTCAGTTGTTTGCCATGATCATTTGAAGCTGAAGAGAGGAGAGGAAGTGAGGGATATAGTGTTCTGAATGATGAAAGGAACTTGAAATTAGAAGGCTTGGATTTTGTTATCTAACTTCACTACTCATCAGGATCAGACATCTATTTTGGATGAATGGAGTAATGTGATTTCAGAGTTGTTGGGAAAGCGTTCTTCATACATTCATTTCTTCTTCCCACCCATTTTTGTCTGTTTGATGTCCATTCACTTTTCAGTCCTTGGGTTAGATATTTCTTATAGAATTCCCTGATCAGACCTCTTTTGTAACGCTGTGTTTTAATTCTGTCATCGCAATTACAACACTTTAGTGTAGCAACTTGTTTATTTGTTCTTCATGTTTTCTGAGAACAGGGCCCATCAACTTGGTTCACATTGTGTACAGTACCTGGCAATACTGGGTACTCATATTGAATTTTAAAAATTGATTTTTAAATTATAGCTTTATTCTTTTGTATATTTTTTACTCGTCAAATGTAAATTTGTTTTTCACATCCTTTCCTGAGAGCAAGCTTTGTTGGGAGGGAGCTCAGGGTGCCTAGGGAGGCAGCGTGGAAGGAGAACTGGGCACAAAAGGGGATAAAGTGGCACACTGAAGGCTCCATTTGCCTTCCTCTGAGCTTAACATGGTTTACTGGAATTCTTATTTTGTGATACAATTACAACATTTTTATATTACCTTCAATGATGAAATGGAAAGTATATATGTTTAATTTGCATATCTATCAAAATTGACCTAGTGATCTTGTTGTACCTGAGAGAAATATGTTCAAATTTAAAATGATCTGACAAACTGAGAAAAAGAGAAGATATTAAAAAAAAAGGAAATTTCAATTTGAGGTAATTACTTTAGGAGACAAGTAGGTCAGAGATGGCGTCATGTTCTAGGAATAGTATTAATGTCTGTAATATGCTTTAAGTATGAGAATAATATTAAAAAAAGGTAAGAATTGCTAAAATTTACAAGGACATTTTCTCTGATCATATCGTTTTAAAGAGAACTGTAATTCTGTACTTTAAACCTAGAATTACCACATGTATAAACATATGGAAGGCTTAACACAACTTTTGTTTTCTAGACTCAAAAATAATTTTAAGTAAGAAATTCTGGTAAGTAATAATAACACTACGTGTTTATGTGTCACCTTAAATTCTTTTTGGTTGATAAAGAATAACAAGAGCAGTAAGACATGGCCTTTGCTTTATAAGCTGCAAAAGAATTAATTTTTTCCTTTACAAATTATGAAAGAAGTTTATTTGGCTAGAGAAAATTATAGAATATATGTATATATATGTGTGTGTGTGTGTAAATATGTGTATGCATATATATGAAGTGTATGGTCTCCTATGTATAAATATATGTGAAGTGTAGGGTCTTCTCCCCATATTCTCCAATCTTACTTCCCTGGAGTTGATACCATCAACAGTGTAAACTTCTAGACCCTTTTCTATTCATTGTAAACATATGTATGTGTGTGTATATAACATATATAGCAAAGGTATAAAAATAAAATATCTACATATAGGTACACATTTATTCACAATTGATTTGGTAATTTTAATGAACATCTTGGACATGTACTTTTATATATTTATGATAGTATTTTTTATTGATGGTTTATTGGCAGTACAATTGACAGAGTAAAGGTTATTCACATTTTAAATATTACAGGCAAATGGCCTACCTAAAAGTTTTGTACTCCCTTCAGCTGTGTATGTGAGTATCCTTTTCCCCACACCCTTGCCGATGTGGGTATTATCAATCTTTTGCTTTTTTTCAAGCTGAAAAGTGGTGTTGCTTTGTTTTGTTTGCAGTTTTTTGATCCCTAGTGAGGTTGAACATCTTGTATTTCTTTTGTGAATTGCCTATGTATGCCTTGCCATTCTCTCTATTTATGTGTCATTTTTTAAAATATTGATTTGTAGAAGTTTCCAAATTATTAGGACATTAAATTTTTGTTAAATGTAATGAATATTTTCTCTCACTTTAACATTGATCTTTTAACTTTGTTTATAGTGTGTCTTACAAATAATTCATTTTTATTTGTCAGTTCTTCAAGATATTCATCTGTATTCTCATACATTCCTTAAAACAAGTCTGTGAAGGTAAGAAGTATGGTCATCACTGTACACATGAGGTAGCTAAGATTCCTAGAGCTTAGATGACAGGCCTAATGAGGAAGGGACATATCTAAGCCTGTACTGCTAGAAATGCACACTACAAAGAAAACTGTGGAGAACAGGTGAATAGGCTAAGGAGCCACTGAATAAGGAAGGCAAAGAAGGAGCCACAGAACGAACTGATGGCTCTTCAGGACCCAGCCATTGGTCAGCAGTCTTTAAGGAGACTATGCCCAAAGCAGCAGTAGTAGTTTTGCAATGGCCTTTAGGTGGTTATGGTGATATGAGGTGTTTGTAACTCTTTTGGCTTAGATTTGACACCCATTTCCCTTGCTCACCTTTCCCTGCCAACTTTGTTTTATGGCTCTTGGCTCAGATCTTGGATATTAACTTTGCTTATTTCATAACTTCTAGCTCTGACCATTGGCTGTGCCTATGGACAGATTACTGGCCGCAATCTCAGTGGATCCCCTGGTTCCAGATCTGGGATTTTGGCCCTGGTTACAGGCCATGGTGGTGATAATGGGGCTCTTAGATCTTTGTATTAGTGGATGACAGAGAGATGGAGAGTTGGGGGAAATGCAACAGAAAATACTTAGTTTAAAAATGGCCTCAAAAATGCTTAATGAGAAAATTCAGCTACTGGATACTAAATATTAGTGAGGAGGTGGGGGGGGTAGGTTGGAAGTGTGGTATATCTCATTCTTCTTTATGACTGTAAAGGACTAGTTATGGGCAGTTTACTCTCTCAGCATGGATTGAAGTCATATAAATTCTCCTTAATTATTTTGTCACCTGGTGTTTGAGAGGCTCAGGGGGACTAGAAGAAACTGGCATGCACCTCCTAGCCAATATGAAATCTATAAAGTAAAGTGAGTTATTATCAAATAGAAAAGCAAAGTATGGAACATTGTGTATAGTATAACCCTATTATAAAATGAAACCTCACCTCAGAATATTAATATCAGTTAGGATTCTAACTCATAAGCAGTAAAATCTAACTCTGGCTCATTGAAGCAGAAAAACTTCTTGATAGGTAACTTGGTGGCAAATTTATAGAAGCCTTGGAGCAGTTTCTTCCCTTTTCTTCTCTTCATCCCCCTACTACCATGAGCTTACTATAAGCATATACACTCTCTCTCTCTCTCTCTCATACCCTTCAGTGGAGAAAAGTCAAAATTTTCTTTCTAATACTTTTCAGCTGGTGAAAGTTTCTATCTTGTAAGTTAATTTTTAGTAACAAATATTTCTATTTGTTTAGATGTTGTTTACATGCAATATCTTATTTAAGTTTTACAACAACCCTATTTACAGATAAGGAGTGTGACACACAGAGAGCTTAAGAAAATTTGTCCAAGCTCACACCTAGTAAGTGGTATAGCAGGAGCTCTAGAGTCTGTGCTCTTTACCATCTTAACTGCTAGGCTGTCATGCCTGTAATGGGTGAAAATATGGGAAGGGGTGAATGTTTTCTTTAATAATAGCTAACATTTATTATAGCTAAACTTATGAAGTGCTTATTATATTTTAGGGCATGTTACTACATACTGCAAACCATGTAAAATGTTAATCTTCACAACAGTCCTTTGTGGGAGGC
Source organism: Camelus dromedarius (assembly GCF_036321535.1). Taxonomy (NCBI): domain Eukaryota; kingdom Metazoa; phylum Chordata; class Mammalia; order Artiodactyla; family Camelidae; genus Camelus; species Camelus dromedarius. Next base: position 57,214,811 of record NC_087443.1, on the reverse strand, counting down.
ACTATTATTTTCTCTGTTATATAGATATAAAACTTGAGTTAGAGAGGTAAAGTAACTTGTTCAAGGCTATACAATCAGTAATGTCAATGCCAGAATTTGAGCCTAGATCTGTGTGATGCTGGGACCTATGATATTAACTATTCTCTATACTGATAAAAAACAAATCAAAAACTCCAGGTACATTTAGTCTTCTAAGTATTGAACTTACAAACCTACAATTATAAGTTTAGACACCGAAAGAGAACTCTCAGAAATTTCTGAGACAGTAACAGGAATGGAAACTTGTCACTTGAGGACTTGGTGTGGAGGCAGTGTGGTGCAATGGACAGCATGCTGGACCATCTGGGAGATAGGGTACTAGGGTTGGAGTCTTAGACCCTCCACCAACTCATTATGTGACTTTATGTAAGTTAGTTTACCTCTCTGGTTTGAAGACTTATCTATAAAATTAATGCATAGGATTAGATAATCTCAAAGGATCTTTATAATATTCATTGATTTTTACCACACAGAGATTGTAAAGATGAGATATTAGACTGCCTTAGAGTTTGGTTTTGCCTGACTGTCCAGTTGGATGTTATACTGCCTGGATCTTCTTTGGGTTATTTTCCAACTGAAGGGCTACCTTTGCCACGGGCAGGCAAATTTCTTTCCTATCCAAGCTCCCTTCCATTATCACCCTTTCTTTGATGCACCACCCTTCCTGTCAACATCTGGGTTTCTTTTCTGCAGGCACTATGTGTAAGACTAGACTCCTCAGCCTTCTCTGAGTTCCTGGATTATTTGGCATCTGTACTCTCTTCCTGTCACCAGATACTTAGTTGTCTTGAAGTATTTATTATTACCCATGTTTGTATTTTCTCTAGAATTTTAAACAGCACAAGCTTTAAACTTAAATTCATGGTTGAATTTAGACATAAAAATATGTCCAGCAATATATGCTGTAAAGGCATTCATTTTTGTCCATATTATTATTTTATTATCTTTTGTGATTTATTTCTTATGAATTACTATATTTGTAATGTGTTCTCTTTTTCTTTTGGGATGATCCTTCCATTTTAAATGTGGTTTTTCTTTTTTCTTTTTTTTGGAGTGGGTGTGTAGCGGCGTTTACATTTCATTATTGCCTTTCCTGGCACTTAAAAAATTTTATTCTTGTTAGATAGGAAATATTTGTCAATATATTTTGAGAGTGGTATTTTTCTCATGTAATTTCTCTAACCTTTCATTTTATTGTATCTTGTGGGATTCCATATTGTTATACATTTTCATATATACTGAATTCTGTGAAGTATGATGGCTATTATATGTCTTTTCTATGTGGCTCTTATGCTTCCACAACAAAATTTAAAGTTTTTTGAGCACAGGACCATATCTGTAGTTCCAAAGCCTGACATGGTACCTTTATCTAGGAATGGTCCCTTCAGTGAAAACTTTGTGAAAAGTGCTTTACCAGAACTTACAGTTACAAATTATAAATTGTTCTTCTTGCCTATTTTTTGTACCCAGCAATTTTTCCTCTTACAAAATGAATTTGTTATTCTCAGCAAATAAGTCTGTCAGTAGTAGAGATGCTAATTTATTTGGGTGGATGTGTTAATGTTTTCATTAAAAAAAAAGAGAGAGAGAGAAGAGAGAAGAAATGTACTGGTATCTATATTAACCTTTATTATCATAAAAAATCACTAATAGATACTTTAAAATGTTTCTGATCATCAAGAGACTACTGTTTCTTGATGCCAACAAGAATGAAAGAAGATACATAAGAAGAATAGGCAAAGTAAAAATTCTTGAAAGTTTAAAAATGGGGAAAGAATTTGTTTTAGATATACATTTATTTAGACCTCTGGCATGTTGATCCTGAGAATGAAAATTTCACCGTAGTTCCTGATGGTAAGATGGAACACTTCAATTAACAAAAAAAAAAAACTACTCTGAGTAAGGAATCATGTGAGACTTTTGCTGTAATCATTGTGCAGTTCTGGAACTGAACCTGGAATAATGGTCTTAATTGGTATTAAACAGGGATTGGCAAACTATAGTCTATGGGCCAAATTTGGCTCACTGTTTTTGTATGGTTTGTAAGCTAAGAATAGTTTTTATATTTTTAAATGGTTGGAAAAAAATCAAAAGAATAATATTTTGTGACATGTGAAAGGTATATGAAATCCAAATTTCAGAATCCATAAATTGAAACAAAACCATACTCATTCATTTACGTATTGTCTTTGGCTGTTTTTATTCTTACAATGGCAGAGTTGGATAGTTGTGACAGAACCCGCACAGCCCACAAAGCCTGCAATAATTTCTATCTGGCCTTTTACAGAAAAAGTTTATAGTCCTGGTTTAAAGCAAGATAGAATAGGAGACTAAAAACAAAAGTTGGTTGGGGCAGAATGAGGATAGAAGATAGAGGCAGAATCCCTTTCCTCTACCTTTTATTCCTTCCCTTGCCCCTCCTGTTCCTTCACAAGCTCTATCTCTCTTTCTCTTTCATCTTCCCTTCCTCCATGCACCCCACCACTGTATTCACAAAAGAAGGAAAACCAAAGTACTTCGTTATTACAAGGGTTTGCGGTTGCTCTTAATTTTTTAAATTATATTTTCCTTTACTAAATACATCTGGAGTTTGGACCATCTGGGAAAGACAACTGGGGACCTCAGTGTGTAGGCTCTCCATTTGGCAACAGCTGAAAGTAGTGCTAAGACTAGTCAAGAGGAGTGAGACTGAAAATGAAGCTTTGTTGGCCTGTACTGGGAAATTTGGACCAGATCCGATAGTTGGAGCACCATTTTTGATCACCGTGCTGGGAATCCTGTTTTGTTCCACTGTACAGAAAACCTTTAGGGGTTAAATGCCTATATTTAATTCTTTGTGGGGAAACAACATCACAAAACTAGGGGCTCAGTTTAGAGGAAAAGTTGAAACTGATTCAAATAAGATTTCATTAACTAATTTGGGGAGCATTTGGAACTGTTCTGAGCTATACAATTACTCCTTTTCTCATCTTCACTGGCACTCTGAGAATCACATCACCTGGGGAGAGCAGATTTAAAAAATTCCAGATGGTGTGTGCGATGCTCCAGCTGTGGAGAATCTCTCCCAGTCAGGCAATCTGCCTTTCTGCCGGAACCCTCTAAAACTGTGCTGCCCATTTGTCATGCTTCTCCTATTGCAGCCTTCTGGATAGCTTCTCTTTGCTTTGTCTGACTCTCCCTTTCCAGTTTTTGTCATCCCCCTCCATGAGCTAATATAGTAACATCTCTTCATTGGCTATAAATCCATAGAAGAACCTGATATAAAATATGGTTTTGTGGAGGAAAATTGGAAAACATCTGTTTTTTCTACCCATAAGATTCAGTGTTCACTTGTCTCATATGATGACATGACTGTGCATGTGTGAAAAAGAAAGAAACAGGAAGAGCAGAGGGAAAGGCTAGCATGAGGGTGAGCAAGAAAGAATTCATGCATGTGTTTTTGTAGCTAGCTGGGCAACATAAGTTAATCTCCGCGTCAGCTTGATTAGAATCCTGGGTTAATGTTGGGAGGTGTCAGTCCCACTGACTTGAATGACCTTGATGGGGCTACCAAAGAAGTGATTGTTTCTGGATTGTTCCCTGGCTATTGTCCTGATGATAAGCTTTGTCTGGAGTTATTCCTGGTTTATGGTGACAAGAACTGAAAGCTTATGGGCATCTTTTGGGCTTCAGAGGTTTTAGGTGGGCTTTCCTTGGAAGTTGAACACTGTGGAGAGGTAAAGGGAAGAAACAGATAGCGAATGAAACCCTATGTTCTTGGCTACCTGCTGCCCTTGTTGTGTCTTTCTATAGTGAATATGCCTTTCCTAATCTGTAAAATATTAAATTAATAAATTTTGGAACCTCTATTTTAGCCATGTTATAGTTGATAATTGAGTTCAGGTAAAGTACGTGGGTCACTTGAGTTTTATTTTACTTGGTGCTTGGTACCTTTTCAAATTTAGATGGAAGATTACATAAATTAACAAGAACTGAAATTTCTTTTCTAATATTGTCACATTAAAAATTGAAGTAAAGTTTATATATCACAAAATGCAAAGATTTATATATTTATTTATTGAAGTATAGTTGATTTAAAATGTTCTGTTAATTTCTGGTGTACAACAAAGTGATTCAGTTATACATACACACATATATATATAATACATATACATATATATATATTCTTTTCATTGTGGTTTATTTTAGGATACTGAATATAGCTCCCTGTGCTATACAGTAGGACCTTGTTGTTTATTAATTTTATATATAGTAGTTTGTATCTGCTAATCCCAAACTCCTAATTTATCCCTCTCCCACCCCCTTTTATCTTTGGTAACCATAAGTTTATTTTCTCTGTGAGTCTGCTTCTGTTTTCTAAATAAGTTCATTTGTATCATATTTTAGGTTCTACGTATAAGTGATATCATATGGTATTTGTCTTTCTCTTTTGGACTTACTTCATTTAGTATGATAATCTCTAGGTCCACCCATGTTGCTGAAAATGGCATTATTTCTGTTTTGTGGCTGAGTAATATTCCACTGTATATATAAATATAAATATAAATACACACACACACACACACACACCCCATACCTTCTTTATTCATTCATCTGTTGATGGACACTTAGGTTGCTTCCATGTCTTGGCTATTGTAAATAGTTCTGCTGTGAACATTGTGGTGCATATATCTTTTCAAATTAGAGTTTTCTCCAGATACATTCCCCAGAGTGGGATTGCTGGATCATAAGGCAACTCTATTTTTAGATTTTTAAGGAACCTTCATACTGTTTTCTATAGTGGCTGCACCAAATTTATATTCCAACCAGTGAAGTAGGAGGGTTCCCTTTTCTCCACACTCTCTCCTGCATTTGTTATTTGTAGACTTTTTAATGATGGCCATTCTGACCAGTGTGAGATGATATCTCAGATTGCAAAGATCTTAAGTGTACCATTTGCTTAATTTGGATAAAAGTATACATATGTGTAATCACCACCTCAAACAAGATCTGGAACATTTTCATCATCCAGAAAGTTCCCTATTGTCCATTTCCTGACAGTCCCTATCTCCCAAAGGCAACCACTTCTCTGATTTCTATCACAACAGATTGTTTTGCTTGTTCTTGAACTTCATAAGTACTCTTTTGTGTTCAGCTTTTTAAGCTTAATATAATGTTTCCAATATTCATCCACATTGTGTGCATCACTAGTTCATTTAAAAAATTTCTGAGTTGTTTTCCATTGTATGAATATCCCACAATTTATGTTTTATTCTGTTAATGAACTTCTAACTTGTTTTCAGCTTTATAGAGCAGAAAGTTTAATTATGATAAGTTCAATTTATGAAAACTTCCTTTTATTGTTGGTGTTCTCTGTGAGCCATCCAAGAATCTTTGTCTATTCCTAAGGCCACCAGATTTTTCTCCCGTGTTTTCTTCCAGACATTTTATAGCTTTAGCTTTTACTCTGAGTCTGTAATCCATTTCACATTAATTAATTGTGTCAGGGAGAGATTAATGTTTATTTTTTCCATATATTTATCTAGTTATTTCAGTGGCATTTGTTGAAAACACTTTCCTTTCCCCACTTAATTATACGTTTAAGAATTTGGACTGTTGTTCTGCTAATTTCTTTTTTTGTAATGTCCTTGTCAGATTTTCATATCAGAGTTAAACTGACTTTTAAACAAGGCAGAAGCAGTCTTTTCTCTTCTATTGAGTTTGTGTAATATTGGTATTTAAGTCTTACTTGAAAATGGGTAGAATTTATCAGTGAACCCAGCTTGTCCTGGAGTTTTCTTTGTGTGAAATTTTTATTATAAATTTAGTTTAATACATAGAGGGCTATTCAAATTCTTTATTTCTCATTCAGTCATTTTTGTTAAGTTGTGTGTTTTTTTTTTTAACGGAATTTGCTCATTTTATTTGAATTGCCAAATTTATTGGCATAAAGTTGTTCATAATATTACCTTATTATCCTTTTAATATCTGTAGGACCTATAGTGATGCTTCTTTTTCATTTCCTGTATTGTTAATTTGTTTTTTTCCCTCTTTTTTTTCTTAGTTATTGTTACTAGGTATTTATTATCTTTGTTTATCACTTAAAAGAAAAAACTTCTGGCTTTGCCAATTGTCTCTATCGTTTGCAATTTTTACTCTAATCTTTTTTATTCTTTTCCCGTTACTTACTTTGGATTTAATTTGCTCTTCTTTCTCTAGATCCTTAAGGTGAAAGCTTAAATAATCGATACTAAATCTTTCTCTTTATTCTAATTTATGAATTTAAAACTGTAAAATTCTCCTTCAAGCATTGTTTTGCTTGCATTCCACAAATTTTGACATGTCATTATTTTTCAGTTTCAAGTATTTTGTAATTTTTCTAGTGATTTCTTCCTTGACTAATAGGTTATTTAGGAATATGTTATTTAATGCCTAAATACTAGAAGATTTTCTAGATATCTCATTATTATTGATTTCTAGTTTACCTTAATTTTTTGGTCAGATAACACTTTGTGTAAGTTTTCAATTTTTTGGGTTTTAGATTTACAGTTGGTGTTTTTCATTAAAATTGTCAAATTTTGGGCTGTTCTTTAGATATTTAATCTGCTTCAGTCTCCAGGATTCAATTATATGTATGTTAGATAATTTCATATTGTCCCAAAGATTCATAAGGCTCCATTAAATTTTTTCAATAATTTCTTTTCTCTCTTCTTTAAATTGTATTATTTTTATTGCTCTGCTTTCAAGTTCACTGCCCTTTCTTCTACAATCTGCTCTTAAGCTCATCTACTGAATTTTAAATTTCAGTTCTAAAATTTTTTTTTATTTATTTCTCATTTATTTGTTATTTTTTTTTTTTTTGCAGTTTCCATGTCTCTGCTGAGGTTCCTTACCTGTTAACTTATTAAAACTGTATTCTCTTTACATATTTATAATAGGTGATTTAAAGTTTTAGTCTGCTAAGTCCAACCATTTCTGCTATTTCTGATCTGGTTTCTATTGACTCATTTTACTTGTTGTTGTTGTTGTTTATTTGTTTTGACTATGGATGACTTTTTTAATCTTTTATTTATCTGGTGATTTTTAACTGAATACTGATATTGCGAAAAAAAATAGTGCAGTATCTGGATTCTGTTACCGTTTTCTGAAGAGTATTGATCTTATTGTAACAGGAAGTTCAGTTACTTGCTGGTCACCTTAAACTTTTATAGACTTTGTTTATGCTTTATTCATATCTGTGGAAAGTCCAGGATATTTCTCAAGTCCCTCTAGCTTGGCAGGACTTGACTTTCAGACTCTGTCTCCCTTGCGGATCTCATTAGGACTTTGTTTCAGGCTATATTAGGGCGGATCTAGAGTAGGTCTTACACTGAAGTTTAGTCCTTACTCCTATGGAGTGGCCTTCTGGTGTCTTAACTGAATACCAAGGATGTTATCATAGTATTAACAGGATCTGTCCACTCTGAAGGGGTCAGGAACTCTGCCTTTCTTCCAGAATTGCTTGTCCTCTAATATCTCTATTCCCTCTCAACTCCATAGTGATTTCTACCTGGTAAGACTTGCATGGTCTCACTCTGAACATGTACAGTCTCACTCTCAGTCAGGGATTTACATAGGATCTCCCACATGGACTCCTGGGGTCTCCTTCTCTGCAGAGCCTCCTTTTCTCTGTTACCTTGCCTCACAGATTACAGCTTTCTCTACCAGCCTGAACTCTGATTTCTGCCTTCTGATTACAGCTTTCTCTACCAGCCTGAACTCTGATTTCTGCCTTCTCAGGTCATTGGAATCAATCACCTTGACCTGTACAGACTTCACCTCTCTGCATTGCAGTTGGGAAATCATATCTAATTTGAGAGCAGGGTGATCATGGGGCTCACCTCATGAATTTCCTTTTTCTCAAGGGTCGCAGTCATGTGCTATCTGTTGTCCACTGCCTAAAAAAGGTTGCCTCAAACAGTTTTTTCAGTTTTGTCAGGAGGGCTGATCTAGTACCAGTTACTCCATCCAACGTAGTTGGAAGTGGAATTTTAGGTCCACCATTTTGCTGTTTGCTTCTTATTTGTCCTCCCTTTTTTCCTCTTCCATTTTTTCTTCTTCCCTGTTTTCTTTTAGGTAAATCAAAGTTTTAAATGTTTCATTTTAATTCTTCAAATGATTCTCTAGCTATAAATCTGTATTATTTTTAAATGGTTTTACTAGAGATTACAATATAGATCTTTAACTTGTCATATCCTAGAATTAATATAGTATTATTTCCAATAAAATATATGTTCTGTAACATACAATTCCATGTACACCCTCATCCTTTGCAATATTGTTCTTATTTATTTTACAAGTGTGTATATTATAATCTCCACAATATAATATTATAATTTTCCATTAAGTAGTCATTTTTCTTTTTATTATGGTAAAAACACACATATAAAATTTATCGTCTTAACTATTTTTAAGTGTTAAGCATATATAGTTCAGTAGTGTTACATATATACAGTTTGTTTTTCACAAAATTAGTAGAAGATGGAAATTATCTGTTAAAGTTATTCACATATTTACCATTTCCAGTAAGTTTTATATCTCCTTGTATGTTTAAATTTTCATCTGGCATTTCTCTTTAGCCAGAGAACTTCTATTACTCTGAAGTATATGTCTGTTGAAGACTAATCCTCTCAAATTTTGATCATATGAAAAAAGTTTTAGTTCTCCTTCATATTTAAAGGATACTTTACCTAGCTATAGAATTCTGGGTTGATAGTTTTAAATTTTTAAATTAAATTTTTTTTTTTTTTGTTTTTGTTGGTTATTTTGGTTTTAAAAACTGCTTTTCTACTTTCTTCTGGCCTTCATTCTTTATGTTTAAAGGCCAGCTTTCATTTGTATTACTCTTCATTTATATGTACTGTTTCCTTTTAATGTAGCTGCTCCCAAGATTTTTTAATCTACCTCTGTTTTTCTGCTCTTTTACTAAGATGCACCTAATGTGGCTCTCTTTATATTTTTCATGATTTGGGTTTGGTGAACTTCTTGGATTTAAAAGTCAATGTTTTTTCATCAGATTTGGGGATTTTTTTCATCCATTATATTTTCATAATTTCCCCCAACAATTTTGTGCTCTTCTTCTGAGATTCTTACTACACATATATTCAACTATTCGATCTATGTAGAGCCCTGAAAACTCTGTTAATTTTGTCTGATCTTTTCTTCTCTGGTTCTTTGGAGAGAATGTTTTCTATTAATCTGTTTTTCAAGTTTGTTATCTTTTTGGGGGGATACTTTCAATTTTTTGGTAAGCCCATCTCATGAGTTTTTAAATTTCAGATATTGTACTTTACATTTTTAGAGTTTTCATTTGGTTCTTTTTTATAGTCTCTATTTTCCTGCTTAGATGTTTCATCTTTTCATTCATTGTGATCATCTTTTCCTCTAGTCCTTGTTCATATTTATAATATAATTTATAATATAATAATAGCAGCTTTAAAACACTTGGCTGCTAAATCCAACGTCTGCATTATTTTGAGGTTTCTGTTGACTGCTTTTTCTGTTAACTGCAAGTCACATTTTTCTATTTGTATGTTTAGTAATTTTAGAATTGTATCTGGACATTATGTTTGATACCATTGTATAGAATATGGATTTTTTTCTCTTTCTCTAAAGAGTTCTTTTTTTTTTTTTTTTTTAAATTCAAGCAGATAGAACAGTTACTGGCTCATTACCTTGAATTAGTGTAGACTCTGTTTTACACTTTGATAGAGCAGTTCTGTTTTGCTTTTTCTTCTAATCTTTGGGTAAGACATTAGTCTTTGCTCCTATGACATTACTCCTTTCTGCAGTTTTACTGGAGCATCCTGATGATTATCAAGCCTCTCTCTTGGCAGAATTTAGACTCTATCTTGGCAGAATTTAGACTCAAAACACTCTCCCTACAGTGGACAGCAGCAGAAATCTCTGCCTAGCCTTTTCAGGTTTCCAGCTGTTGCTTTCTAACAGACTTTTTGGAGTCTTAAAGTTCAGTGATCAGTTTATACTTAGATCTTATACTTAGATTGCAATTTTAGTCTTAGAATTCTATTCTTAGTTTAGAGGGCTCCCTCTTCTGTAGACTTTTCTTCTCTTGCACTTCCTATCTCAATATTCAGATTCTGCCAGTCCTAAACTCTGTGCCCTGGGGGTTTCTGCACCATTGTGCACAGACTAGAGTAGGCCCTGAATAGATTATTGGGTAAATTACTGTATATGCTCTTTCATTTTCTGTTTATGGACTGAATCAGTGTTGCATGGAACAAAAGGAAAATGTTTTATTAAAAGAACTGTTGTGCCAATAGATGCTTTGTCATGGTGATGAGCTTATATGGTTCTTCTGTGGCTGGCCTGGGAAATGATTGGCAATGATAGAATGGCACACTCTATCTCACTAGTAGCCAAATTAGGAATATCTTGTCGCTATGGGTCATTGAACAACCTGTATCACCAGGTTATTTTTGTTTTTAACAGAATTCTGCTGAAGAGTATGTGCATTTCCCCTTCCTGTTTGGTTGTAATAAATGCGGAAAAATACTTTACCTGGTGAGATAAATGACTTTGTGAAACCTCACATGTATCTTCTTTCGATTTGTATCATTAATGGGAAAGGGTTTCTGATATGTTTTCCCAACATATTTTATTTTCTTCCTTCTGATTATAGCATTTTCCCTACTATTCTACTTCTCCTTTGGAGAACCTTCAAGTCATTTATGTGAGACACTCAGGCTTCAAACTTGTGCTCAGCTCCTTGCCTGTATTCCTGATCCACACCCCATCTTTCTCACCTTATGGGTGAAAAATTACCAAAATTACCATAGTGATTGGTTCGAGTATGGCCAGGATATAAATAAGACCAAATAGAATTCTCCTTAGGGTATTTCTATTTAGCTTAGACCAGTAGCTCCTAAGGCAAGAAAGATGTTTTGCTCACCATGCACCCTCTGCACAGGCTTGGAAAACTGAATGAATGTTGAATAGAGTGAGTGGCCCTTGGCAGAATCATGAAATGATAATGACTTTGGCTTCCCAAGACTGGGTGCTTGTTTTTTAACCTGGTAGCATCTTTAAGAAATATCAGTTAGAAATTGGCCAAACTCTTCATCAAATGGACTTTATTAATATATCATTCGAAGCATGGCTGTTAGAGAAGAAAGTCCTAGGGGAGGTAAGTTTGAGGCTAGACCCTCATTTTCCTACAGCAATATAGTTTTGATCTTTGAAACAGGTGTGTGCGTATGTGTGTGTGCACTCATATGTTTGCACACATGCATGCATATATGTGTACACTGAAAGTTGGCCAGGAAGTTCATTGCTTTTCTTAGATATGTTCAAGTCTTTGTCTCCAACTTTGCTCCCAGGACATTAAGAGACTCAGGAAGTTCCTTCTCTAGCAATACCTATTTCAGATATATCAGTTCTATATCTTGACCTTTGGGGAAATGTCATTAGTGTTATTGAAATAACGTTTGTAAATTAGGAGACCTGGAGGGTATCACAGACTGGTTGGGGGAGAATGATTTAGGAAAGAGAAATGATGGCACCTGGTTAAGATGTATTTGTTACTCTGACATCTATCTCCATTTTCCTGTTCTTCCTCCTTTTCTCAGATTCTCAATTGCTGGTGATCTCAGAATCATGGCTCTCTTGGTAGGGATTTTTGGCAAAATAGTGTTACTGTACTATGGGTTAAATAAGAATACTTTTTTTTTGAAAATCTGGAAATTTAACTATCACATGTATTGTTTCATTGTAAATTTGTTAAGTTCTAAACATTCAGCCTATTTATGAACATTTGTAAAACAACCTGTTTGTAAATTGGAGAAGTTCATGTCAACAAATTTAGACTCAACAAATGGTTAAGTGCCTATATAAAGTAGCTACTATGCAAGGGGCTTTTATATATGTCATCTGGCATAATCATCATAAAAACCCATATGTGTGGGAAGGGATGTTATTCATCCTTGTTTTATAGAGAAGAATTTGACAAACAATTAAAATTAAAAATGAACAGTTTGACTTTTGGTTTCCTATCCTGCATGTAAGGATCTTGGATGTTTCCTCTCACCTAACAGGAAATAAAAAGCTGAACAAGCTGAAAAATCAACTCTTCATAGATCTGTCAGAGAAGTGAAGTCACAGGGCGAATTGTTGCCCTTATGCCTTATGGATCATCTAATTTGGAATACACACTCAAGTCTAACCCAAAGAAATGTGATATCCAAAAAATGAGTAACAATGTGAAAGCTGTTTCCTCAGAAGACACCTAAGACAAACCTTTTAACAAATACCAGAAGAACAGTAAGTAACTTAATTAGCCTATTCACCATCAAAATTTCAGTGACTCTAGGAAGATAAAACTCAAAATTCACTAATGTTCTTATCTCTATGTAAGATTCAGAGCCCTTTCTTTTGGAAATGGCTCGCTAGACTCCCAATGGAATAAAAAGCTCTCATCACCCTCTGTTTTCCATCTTACTTTAAAATCCTACCTAGATTGTGTTAGGGTCAACTTGACATCGATTTCTCAAATGAGACTTTGTTAGTGCTCTTTATGAATCTTCAAAGCATGATTCTTGAAGAAAATTGCTACTAATTTAAGTTTAAAAAATGCACTCCTTGGGTAATCCCAGAAATGTTTGCAACAATTCTTTATTAGACAGAACTGAAACAATCATCAAGCTGAGAAAAAGCTTATTTTACATATTGTTTGGTAGAAAGTCAAATAATTCCCTATATTCTAACATTGGTTGGTGTTCTGACCTTTCTAAATTATTCAGCCTGTAAAAGCATTTGAGCAGTCTAGGATTTGCCCTCTCCCTCTCTTCAAAAATGATAGATTTTACTTTAATTTTTACAAATGAAATCACAACTGCCTGTCACTGCAAAGGAGCAGCTGTTTGAGCAGGAACAGAGCATAAGAAAACGCTTTCTAGAGAGCTCTGGGACGTCCCATTATTTGAGAGTTTTCAAGGTCTTAAAATTTGTGAAGAATATGGAAGTTTTATTCGTTTATTTGTTTTTAGATAAAGTCTACATCATGATAATTGGATGCACCTGTTTGTAAGCAGCCCTTCCCAGTTTTCACTAAGCATGATGCTGCACATACTTTCCTAATTCCTCCACTGCAATGTGTGTCATTAAATAAGAAATGTATAAAATTACCATTTAAAAATAAACAAGCAGTTGGTGTTTTCAGAAGAATCATTTCCATGAAATTCTAAATTCAATGAATTGAAGAAAATTTATTACTTTTAAAAAATTGGCCAGATAACTGGTGATATAAGGTTATATAGTTTCAAAATTATTATTTTGGCTCATCAGGGATTAAGAACAATGAAATATTTTCTTTCAAATCAGAAGTAGAGCTAGGGTAAAGAGTTCTTAAAGAGCTTGGTGTTCTGGAAGACTTTCATCAGAAATGGTAAGGAGAACATAGACTGCTACCAACAAAGGCATGTGGCATATTACCTCTAGATTCCAACTCTAGAATACTGCCTCATGACTAAATTAATTACCAGGTTATCTCTGGTCAACTGGCTTTTGGGGGAATGAGTGAAGATAGTTAAAGGAAGATCCAAATAGTCTGGGAACTAGAGCTCCCAACTTCTTTTTTATAGTTGCTTCATATTCTGATGGTTAAGTAGAGACCCTGTCCAGTGGACTCTTGGAATTATATTTCTTCCAGGAATAGGGTGAGAGTACTTTCTTCTTCACCTAAGGATAAGAGATAAGGGCTGCCTGAGGCATGTGATATGAATTTCCTACCACTGAGTGTGGAAGAATGCAGTCAATTGACTTCTTTTTAGGAAATTCAGGGAATAAAAGATAGATAGATTGCCTAACTACTTTTGTGGTGGGATAAAGAAGAATTGCTACTGTATTAGAAATGGACTGCTCTTCTCAAGTGTTTGGGGGAAAGGATCCATGAGTGTTTCTAGTGGGTCAGATGTGGGGTCATATGAACAAAGGCCAGTATGGGCCTCATAGAAGGGCAAGCAGTCCTAAGCAGAAGTGTACTACTGTGTCCCTAGAGCCTGTGGAAAGGATAAATGATGGCCAACATAGAGTATATTCCTCCAAGTTGAGGGAAATAAATGTGACAGACTGCCAGCATTTGGGGGTGTGTGTGGTGTTTTGAAAAAACTGTGAAAGTACCTATAAGAGAAAGAGTAGCTTTAAGCTTCTGCCAGACTCAGAGAGCGTGAAAGCAAATTGTAAAAGTGCTGATTAAATAAGAGGTTTTTTTTTTGCTTCCCTTACTTTTCCCTTACCCTTGTGTGAACCCTTGAGAGGAGGTAGATGTAATTTTGAGTTAAATAGTATAAAGTTTTTATTATAACCTGGTATTAAATATTTTGTAAATTTTGAGACTGTGATTATATCTTAAAGTGACCATAGAGCATTTGCTACCTGAGTGAGAATTAAAAACCATAGAACTGCACGAGTTTCCATTCAGGGGCATAAGAAATGCTTTCTCCACAAAATATATTTTAAAGGGAAAGTGGGAGACAAAAGTAGCTATGCTACCTGATTACTCCTATGAGGTATGTCTCAGAGAACAGAGAGGCCCAAGAAGAAGGAGAAAGAGAGGGGAAACAGTTGGTCAGTGGAGCAGTCAGAACACACAAAATGTTTATCATTTAGGTTTGCCATCTTATATGGGTGCAGTTCATGGCACCCCAAAACAATTACAATAGTAACATTAAAGATCACTGATCACAGACCACCACAACAAATATAATAATAATGAAAAAGTTTGAAATATTGCAAGAATTACTAAAATGTGACATAGAGACACAGAGTGAGTAAATGCTGTTGGTAAAATGGCTTCAGTAAACTTGCTTGACACAAATTTGCTATAAACCTTCAATTTGTGAAAAACACAATATCTGTGAAGCAAAATAAAGTGCAGTAAAATAAGGTCTGCCTATAATTTAAAAGATTTACAACACCAAGAGGAAAAACTGCAACTCTTGTATATTGCTAGTGGGAATGTGAAATAATAGTCACTTTAGAAAAATTTGGTAATTTCTGTGCTACCATCCCTAGCTTGGACCTTCTATAACCCATTACAATGTGATAATCTTGCTGAAGCTATGCTCTACTTGGAGAGGCCAAACACAGAATCATGGCCCAGAGTACCTACCATTTCAGAGAGGAAGTAGCAAATATATATATTTTTACTGTCGTTCATTTATATTGATTTTACATACACTATCTGACTTGATTATTGCAATAGTCCTATAAATTGGGAGAGACAGGTATTCCCATTTTAAGAGGCTTGACATGATTGGTGTCTTACTTGAGACAGCGAGTAAAGGAATGAAACAGAGACCTAGATGTTACTCTGTTAGAATGAGAGCATGACCAATTCAGGAGGTGAAATAACTCTGAAGAGTGAGTAGAACATTGCCTGGAATCATAAGCCTATGGCTTTGAACATTTCATTTTACTACTTCAGACCTCTGCCTCACACTATTTTAGAAGATTAGTTAGAGTGAAAACTTAAATCCCTTTAAGGATTAGACAGGAATTTAAAAGAATGGAGCACAGGGTATAAGATTATAAAGGAGTGGAAACGAGTGAACTAGAGCTCATATGCTCCCTCCAAAGACTTTGTAATTAAAAAAAAAAGTAATGCTGTTAACACCAATTAAAATTTGTTGGCAGTCCAAACCATGGGCTAGGAGTTTGCAACTCCTAGATTAGTTGATTTATTTTCAAGTCTAATATCTTCTTGTAGCATAGAAAAGGGATTGAATAAATGGGAGCAGTTGGTAGAGGGTATTGAATTTATAATGTGACTTGATTTTTAAAAACTTTTTATTTGGGAAAATTTTGGTGATTAATGATATACAGGAAATTGCAAAGATAGTACAGAGAAGTCCTGAGTGCCCATCATTTAGTTTCCCCCTTAGCTATATCTTGCATAACTATAGTACAATATTAAAAGTAGGAAAAGGACATTGATGTGAAGTGTGTGTATAGTTCAATGTCATCTTATCACATGGGCAGATTTGTGTCACTGACACCACAATCAAAGTACATAACTATTCTATCACCACAAAGATCCCCTGGTGTTACCCTTTATAGCCACACCTACTCCATTGCCCCACCATGGATATACAATGATTTGATTAATCATTCCCCTACATTTAATTTTTAAAGAAACTGCTAACTGTTTTTCAAAGTGTACCATTTTATACTCTTACCAGCAATTTTTTTTTGTATTCTTGCCAGCTTATAGTAATGTTACTATTTTTATTTTAGCTATTCTAAGGTATGCAGTCTTAATTTTCACTTTTCTAATGGCTAATGATGTTGAATATCTTTTCATGTTCTTGTTTGTCATCTATAGATCTTTCATGTCTTTTGTTCATTTTCTAATTGGATGGTTTGTTTATTTTATTGTTGAGTTCCCTTGCAACTGTGAATATGTCATCTTATATGGCAAGGGGGAATTTAAGTTGTATATGGAATTAAGGTTGCTAATCAGTTGACCTTAAGATAAGGTAATTATTCTGAGTTGTCTGGGTGGATTCAATGTAGTCATAAAGATCTTTAAAAATGGAAGACCAAAGTGGAAGTGTAAATTAGAGAGATTAGATGTGACCTCTTGTTGTTTGTTTTGAAAGGGATTATGAACCACAGAATGTGAGTGGCCTCTAGAAGCTAGAAAAAAAAAAAAAAAAAAAGAAATGGATTCTTCCATAGTGCTTCCAGAAAGGAATGCAGCTCTGCTAACACCTTAATTTTAGCCCACTGAGACCTATTTCATACTTCTTACTGCTAGTAATATAAGATAATAAGTTGCATTGTTTAAGCCACTTAATTTGTGGTAATTTGTTACAGCAGAAATAGAAAATTAATTTAACTGTCAAAATAATTCTACATCAATAGGTGTTCATCCACTATAGGATTTTTAAAAACTTTAGAAAATCAAAGGCATGAATAAATGTTATAATAGGCAAACATGAATTTGAAATAAACGGGAGGGAGAATATGTGGAGATCCTGAAGTACTTCAGTGTTAGGATTTCTTAGTATTCACTTTGAAGATTGATTTTTAATGATTAAATAGTGGTATGTTTTTCTGCTTTTGTAGACCCTAAGTTTCTTATGTGCTGATGGTTTTTTCCTCTCGATCTCTTTTTTTCAAGCAGTGGGTGAACGGAAGGGGGACCTCATGATCTCAAGAAGTAATGGAACAGGTTGAAGACATTTTCTAAACATTGCCCTATGTGCAAATATGTGTCTGTTGAATCTAGATACAACAGCTGTTTCTCACTTTCTTATGATGTGCTCCAAACATTCAGCAGTATCTATGAAAAACACCTTTAAAATGTCTTATTTATGATGTGGCAAGTGGAGATTAAGATTATCATGCTTATACTTGAGCCAGATATATGTGGTGTGATTGATGCAGACATTCAAACTAAGGCTAAAAGCCTAGGTTGATTCATGCATATTTTGTGAATGTTGTGATTGCTCTCATACTTAATAAGGTAGTGGAAATCCCAGGAACAAAAATCACTGACTAATAGTTTGCCATATTTGAACTTCTAGCATTCTCCATGTAATCCTAAAAAGCACTGAGCCTGTTCCTATTTCATTACCAATGTCACATTTACCCTAGAGATGGATACAGACTTAACTACAAATTGTTTATCCTTATAATTGAGGACTCCCAGTCCTCCCAGTAGTACCCTATAAATAATCCAAGTATTATCAAAACTGTTTTCTGGTCCCTACAGCTAGTTGAATCTTTTCCTTTCTAAGCCTCCCTCTACTGAGAATTCTCTCCCATCTTTCCTCCATCTTAGCCTACAGAAGTTTCAAGCATTTTTCAAGTCCCACCTGAAATTCTTGAAGTGAATTTACATGAAGTTACATGTACTACTTACATGAAGTGTCCTCTTCTTTTTGAAAGGATTTTGTCACAGAGAAGTTAAAATATTGTGCTATGTATTACTGAAATTTGAGTATTTATAAACTCATTAAGGTAGGGACTTTCTGGTTTTTTTTTTCCATTTCTTTAGGCCCTAGAATAAATTTTAGGTTTTTAGGAGATATTGCTTAAGATTATATGAAATAACTGTTGGCGTAGGAAAACTAGGACAATTGACAGGGGCACAGGCACACAGAAAATTCTTCACACTTGAAAACCAGCTTTTGGCAATTTATTTTCAGTGTTTATATGTGTGCCTTTTATTTTGTATTAATGTATTTTTACTCCTAACACACTGGTTTCATGCATTTGATAAAGAAATTTCAAAGAAATAGACTATTTAAGAGTAAGTAGTATATTAGTTTCCTTGGTAATGTTTATTTAGAACAAAGAAGGGAAATATTTGACTATATTATTTCTGAGCTTATCTTATAATCTAAGAATGCCCAAGAAATTATTATTCTCTCTTAAGGCTTAGGAGGCTAAGAGGGGTGAAAAATGAAGATTCTTCCAATGATTCTTGTCCTATTATGGGCAAATTCCTTCTTGCTAAACACATTCTTATTTCTCCCTTAAGCTTCCCAAATTAAATAAAAACTAGCTTTCAAGTGAAACTGGATAGGTCTTCTGCACATAATTCTCATTCCCGCATTTCCATTTATTCAAGGGGAAAGAATGGAGGGTTAGCCTCAACTGTATTCATTCAACTAATATTCATTCAGCATAAATGTTTAGTGAGCACCTAGAACAGTGTTTAGCCCATATATCAGTAACTAAGACAAAGTCCTTGCCCTCATAGAGCAATAATTTTGTGGGAACCTTTTCTAGATCATGAATTCAACATTTTCTCATTGAAAGTACATGTTCTCTTATCTTCCTATTCTTTCCAAATCTTTGCTGACTTCAGTTACCATATTGGACTTCTGCCTTCCCTTGTAACTTCACCATATTGTTGCCATTATATTGCACTTTAGAACTGATGTTATCTGGATGCCCAACCCTTTGGCCTCAATTCACTGTCATTCTTGATCTTCATCTACATAACACTGTTTTTCATGGTTAGAACTTGGAGCTTGCTGTCTAAAGAGACTAGGGACTTATGCTTCTGAACAAGAGGGAGTAATAGAGGCAGGACTTCCTCACCTGATACATCTACAGTACTTGGCAAAATATATGAAATAAAACCTTGAGGACATAACACATCAGATAGCTTAGGACAGTGATCTCTGAGAAAAGGAAACAAATGAGATAAGTTCTATAGTTGCACCAGTTTACTGCCTGCAGAGAGTTTCCAGTCTTCAGTGGAAGGAGCAAGAAACCTCTTTCCCTGGTTTCCCTGAGATGAGACGATTGAACTGGGAGTCCAGGAAGGCCAAGATGGCTAGAGTTCACATCTATACACAGAGAGCTGCAGAGGGTCCCCATTAAGTTTTCATCTTATTACTGACCAGCAAATATATGTTGAAACTGTCAGAAGCCAGAGACTGTCTACCCAAGAGAAGCAGAAGGAACAATATGTGGGGTTTACACAGGTTTGGGAATAGTTACTATTCTTAGCAGCCTTAGTGAAAGCCTCATAATTAATGGGGTATTAGATAAATTACTCATAAGGATATTCCCTCATTGGTGGGGTAAAATCAGTATTAGATTAAAGGTTACTCTGGTCCTGCTTAACAAAACTAAAAAGCAGGCATCAAAAGAATTAAGCTGGTTCCAGGAGGGAGGAGTTCAGGAGAGTAAATGAGTTATTTATGTGCTCAGAGGCTCGTTGCTGAGCTGGGCATTCGTGAATCTGATCCTGAACACCATATTAAAAACATTCAAATTTAATTAAGAGCTAGACCACTGATCCAGTACTGTACTGGCCATAGAGGTTGGGGGTGGAGGAGGCACACATGCAGAATATATTTAATAGCACTGTGAAGGCTTTGAAAACAGAACTCTCTCTGAAACCATAACCCATGGAGGACTGGTTTGGACTTCTGGCCTGAACTCACCTGTGTTTACTGACTACTAAAACAAAAATACCAGCATTCTCTGTAGAGCTGAACAAGACCCAGAGTCTTATATCACACTGTTCAAAATTTCCAAGGTATATCCAAAATTATATGGTATACAGATAACCAGAAAAATCTCAACTTGCATTAAAAAAAATCAACAGATGCAAATGACAAGATGACACAGATGTTGGAATCATTTTAGAAAGACTCTAAGGTAGCTATTGTAATAATTCTCCAAGAAGGAAAGGTGAACACTCTTAAAATAATGGAAATATAGACTATCTCAGTAAAGAGATGGAAAATATAAAGCAGAAGCAAATGGAAAATTTAGAACTGAAAAATATAATAACTGAAATAAAAAACTCATTGCAGAGGCTTAATAGCAGAGTGGAGATGACAGATGAATGTGTCAGTGAATGTGAAAATGGATCAACAGAAACTATCCAAACTGAATAAAAGAGATGAAAGGATTGAAAAATAATTTAACCCTCAAGGATCTGAGAGTCAGTACCAAAATGTTTAACATTTGTGTCATCAGAGTCTCAGAGAGGAGAAGTGCAGTGCAGAAAAAATATTTAAATAAATAATGTCTGAAACTTATTAAATTTGATGATAGACATAATCCTGCAGATTCAAGAAGTTCAGAAAACTCCGAACAGTATAAACACAAAGAAATTACACTGGACATATCATAATCAATCTGCTGAAAACTTAAAAAAAGAAAAAAGTATCAAAAAAAAAAAACAGGGAAAAATGATGTATTATTTATAGAAGAACTATAGTTCAAATAATTGCAGATTTCTTATCAGAAACCATGGTGGCCAGGAAGAAATAGAACAACATTTTTAAAGTGCTGAAAGAAAAGAATTCTCTACTCCAAACTCTGTATCAGGTGAAAAAAGCCTTCAGAAAAAAGGTGAAATAAAGACAGTCTCAAACTAATGAAAATAATTCCTTTCTAGGAAATGTCTTTAAAAATTGCTGAAGTGATTTCTTTAGACAGAAGAGAAATGGCACCAGAAGGAAACTTAGAAGATTAGAAATGAGGGAAGAACAACGGAAATGATAAATTTTATGTTATACATTTTTTACTACAATAAAAACAACTTTAAACTGATGGAAAAAGTTATCGTCATTTTTAGTATCTGATTGGTTCCAGGGCCACCTGCACATGGATATCAAAATCCAAAGATGCTCAAATCATTTACAGTTAGCCCTCTGAATCTGTGGGTTTTGTATTTGGTGAATTCAACCAACTGCCGATTGTGTAGTGTTTTCAGCATGCAGTTGGTTGAATCTGTGGATGCAGAACTCTTGGATACAGAAGGCTGACTGTATAGTGTAAAAACACTAATAAAAAGAAAGTTTCAGAGGTACATTAATATCAGAGAATGTAGATTTAAGACAAAAGAAAATTACCAAGGATAAAGAAGGATATTACATAATGATAAAAGGGTCAGAGAAAATATGACCATCCTAAATTTGCATGCACCTAATAACTTCAACATACATGGAGCAAAAATTACTAGGGTAAACTTGTTATTTAGATAAGTTACATTCAGCATGATTCTATTTATGTAAAATTGTACAAAATGTAGACTAATTGACAGCAACAAAAATCAGTTCAATGGTTGCCTGGGTACAGAGAGTTGGATTACCAAGGGGCACAAGGAAACTTTCAGGGATGATGAATATGTTCATTATCTTGATTGTAGTAATGGTTTCTTGTGTATATACCTATTTTAAATTTATGAAATTGCATACTTTAAATACATATTGTTTATTATATATTGATTATGCCTCAATAAAGCTCTACAGACACTTAAAAGAGATAGACTGGAACAGATCCAATCTTCCATGTTAGTCATAGTTTATAGACTATATTTCTCCCTATTCCTACTCTTCTTATCTACCAAATCTACCATTTATCTTTTTTGGATCTTTAGTGTATTGATCACTTCAAGCTCTTTCGCTTTTGCATAGACCCTTTCTTGGCATACATCAAAGAAAGTTAAGGGACTAAGGGAAGTTTTGGAATATCTGATCTTACCATTCCTGCTGAGAAAAGAGAACCTAATCTAAGGGGAGAGGTATGGGAAGGACAGATTAAAAAATTATTTTTTTGTTTTAAGGTCTTGGAACTTGAAGTCACAAAACTTTCAGTTATTTATAAGCTTGGCCTATTGGAAGGAACAAAAAAAACCTCACAAAAGCCCAAAACATAAGCACATTAAAAGATGCTCAATATCATTAGTCAGGAGGGAAATGCAAATAAAAATTCCATTGAAATACTACTTCCCTAGAATTGCCTTAATAATAGTCATAATTTGTAAATGGAAAATAAGTGTTGGCAAGGATATGAAGAAATTAGAATTTTCATACATTGCTGGTAGTTGTATGCTCATGGTCTGAATGTGTGATATGATATCTCTGGGATATGATCTGTAGTTTGAGTTGGTGTCATATGTGCTTGTATTTGTGTTCATTAAATACTTGTAAAAGGGCTTTGTAATAGGTGCTGTCTTTAGGGCATTGTAAATTAGAAAGTAATGTAAAACAGGGGGCCCAGACCAGCGTTAGGACTGTAGAAGAGTCCTAGAAAGGATTGTGGATTGCGCCCCCTCCCAGCACTGCAGAAAGGAAAAAGTCTTCAATTCAGAAGATTATAATTTATGGAAAGAGTAATTGTGTAGTCATAGAATATTAACAACTAATTAAGAGTTGTATGAATATTCTGAAATTTGAAAACCATTTTATCATACATAATCTCATTGATTCCTATATAATATTTCAGTGATGTAAGTGGCATTATCCTTATTTCATGAAGGAGAAAACTACTTACATTTCAGTGCATGTAATGCTAACCTAATGCTTTTTTTTTTTTTTTTAATTTTTTGGCTGGGTTAAAGATAACTTAATGCTACCAACATCAACAAGAGATGATCCTTTTCCTCTTGAAGGATGAGGTCCCTTCCAAGTTTCCATTCTTCCTTGAAGGGTGAGGTCCCTTCCAAGTTTCCCAGAGCTTTTTCAGTTCAAGGCAAACACTTGTCCCTACTCCCCAAATTCCTTTGGGATGAAGAAGCAATTGTAAAATCAATATTGGTGTTAAGAATATTATTCAGGGAGAAAACAATACTGAACCAGACACCTTGGGTCTCAGTGAGAGAGCTCTTTAGGACAGGATGTGTAGAGTTAATGGACAGGCCATTGTGTGTGTCCATTCTGATGTGCACTATGTCAGGTATAGAG
This sequence comes from Camelus dromedarius, assembly GCF_036321535.1. Lineage (NCBI taxonomy): Eukaryota > Metazoa > Chordata > Mammalia > Artiodactyla > Camelidae > Camelus > Camelus dromedarius. The sequence continues at coordinate 57,191,574 of NC_087443.1, read as the reverse complement.
ATTTAGAGAGAAAACACTGCTGGGAAATGTGAACTCATTACTATGGATGGTTTGCTAGAAAACACTCTCCGTGTAAGCTTTCGATATGTCATTCTAAGTTGATGTTTTCTCATCTATAAAATAGAGTTGATAATAGTGTCTGCCTCAAAGGGCTTCTCTGGAGGATGAAAAGATACCATACACACAAATCATTTAAAGTCAGACCTGATGTGGAGTAAGCAATTGACATATTAACTAATAATATTAATAAATTTTCATGATGAAGACAAAGATTATATACTCTAGTAGTAGGAAATCTGTTTAACACTTGAAAATGGAAGGAAGATAAAAATAAAGAACACCTTTAGACAGACAAAAAGGACTTGGAAGAGAGACTCACCCAGAGAAGTTTCCATGAATGGAAATTAAGACCACTAGCAGTGCAAGCTGATCTAAACTAAAAGATATATCTTAGAAGAATAAGAGAGAAAAGATCTCTATTCCTAAGCAGTCATGAAAGCAATGAGGTAGAGTATTCCCTGGGCTTGGGGATGACAGTAGAAGCAAGGGTGGAATTAGGAAAGGAAGCAACAGATGATGTCTTAGTGCTTGTATCTTTGTCAGGCTGATTTAGGTAGTGAGATTCTGTAGGTGTTCTGTGAGAATTGTTCCATACATAGATGTATTTTAGAGGTATTTGTGGGAGGAAATGAGTTCCATGATCTTCTATTCTGCTATCTTGATCTCCAGCTCCTAGGTAGTGAGATTCTGTACTTGAAAATTATTTATTCTAGATTATAAGACACTGTAATTAAATAGAATCAGAATTTAATTAAACAGGCATTTATCGAGCACTTCTTACATGTAAAGTAATGTTTTGTGTAACTTTGTTAATCTTGATATGCTCAATATAGCACAAAAACCATGTTTTTCAGGAGCTTACTTAAATGAGCAGATGAGAATGCAATGCAGGTGATCAGTTTTGGATGGGGAGTACTGAGAACTGACAGGGAGAGAACAAGTTCTCCCAGCAGCATGGTCTAAAGAAGAAAAATAGCTGAAATCCCTCTTGACTTTTACTGGTAATAGAAGGCAATAGGACAAAGTGCATGGGGCCTTTGTTGTGGGGGATTGCCCAATTTGTTTATTCATATGCTTTGTGTGCCGGATAAAGCTACACTTTGAGCACTGTATTGATTTGCTATTATATAAAAAACTGCTCCAAAATTCAGTGGCTTTAAATAACAAACATTTATTATTGTTCGTAAGTCTGAAGGTCAGCTGCCTGGGGATTAGCTGATCTAGACTTGGCTTGGCTCAAATGTCTCTGCTCTTCAGACTAGTGAAATAATTTGAGTATGTTCTTATGGTGATGGTAGAGTGCAAGACAGCAGATGGAAACATGCAAGACTTTTTTAGGCCTAGATTCAGAAATAGGTCACTGTCATATGGGCCTCATTCTGTTGGCCACAGAAAGTCACATGTCCAACCAAACCTAGGACGGAGAGGTAGGGGAGTACACTTGACTCATGGAAGCAGAGGAGAGTGAGTGAAAATTTATCAACATTTATCTAATCTGTCAACCACAAGCTTTGAGAACATTGGCACAGGCTCTTCAAAAAGCCAAATAGTTTGGGGCCCATTACATTGATTTCCACCATTAAATCATGCCCCTGGGTAAAATTGGAACTTTGAATAGGCCTCTTTCATAGCAAATTAAAATTCACATAGAACTTTTACATGTATTATTTCAGAACTGCTTATTAATGTAAGTAGAGATTATCATCCCTAAATTAAGGATCCAAAGCATGAAATGGCAATCCCAGGTTCACAGTGTTTAGGAATGAATAGACAGGAATAGTTTCCACCTGATTTAGTACACAAGAAATTCTGAAACATGTGTCATTATATACTCAGGGGCCATATTGGGCCCTTGATGCAGCAAATAGTCCTTTGTCTTCTGGTCAGGGGCAGGGAGATTGGAAGAATGGCTTCTACATATTTCTTTCTCTTTGCCTGGAGTCTGGACTTTAGACTTAGAGAGAGACCATGGTTTTCTTTCTTTGACATCAGGTGGGTAGGAAACTGATTATTTTGGTTGCTTCTGCAGTTTCCTCTCATTCCAAAAGCCTAGAAGGTTGGAATTGATTACACTTGGCCTTTGAACATAACTCGATTTGAAAGCATTTGTCAACTAGTATTTGGCAGTGGTTAGAAAATGCCTCAGTTGATGTAGCTTCTAGTTTCACTTAGCATTTAGTTTGGGTATGTGGCTGTTACTATTAGTTTCCTACCCAACAACCATTCCTGCCCTTCTTCCTGTCTAAAAGGACCTCACTTATGTTTAGGAAGCTGTATGTTTAGGGGAAGCTGATTCCTTCTCAACTTTAGGTAGATGGATCTTAATTACTTTAAGTCAATCATGGTAGTTCTGTCTCTTTACCAGTGATTGGTTTGGAAATGGCCAATGAAATAAAAGTTGAAGTCTATTGGGAGACTTCTGGGAAAGGTTTCTTCACTTTTAAAAGACATGCCCTGAAAAAAACAGTCCCTTTTCTGCCTCCAGACACAACTGTGTGAGGAGATAATGCCTGTAGCTGCTGCAGCCATCTTGCTACCTTCAAGGGACATACCTGAAGACAAAAACCAACACTCTAAGGACTGCAGAGCATGAATTTTGAATTAATTTACATGATTAACGATATCACTGAGCCCCTGAATTAATCAACCCTAACACACTTCAAGACTCTTCTTTTTATGTAGTATTATACTTGTGTATTGTTACACTATTTTGCTCTTGTTGTTTGCTGATGAGAGTGTCCTAATTAATTGAAAGTAGGACCCTGTAGTGAGATCTTGTCCTGTCTTGGGCTTGACTCAAGGAGGTAATAATATGGTGACCAGGAGCATGGGCTTTCAAGTGTATTAGACACATTTAAATCCTGGATCTTGCCTATTATTAGGTGAGTAACCTTGGGTAAGTAATCTAACCTCTCTAAGCTTCCTTTGTTTTCTCATCTATGAAATGGGGATAATACTATTAGCTATCTTACAGGGTTATTAGGATTATATTAAATAATGCATTCCCAGTCTTAACACAGTATATATCACAAACTAAGTGCTTAGTAAATTTTTGTTATTTATTAATGTTTATAAATGCAGATTGATGCCACTGTCCATGGAATTTGTGCATTCAGCAGATACTGATTAGGCACACAGTTTGTAGGCTGAGTGCTGAGGACAGCTTGCTTCTCTCCTGTGGAGACAAAAGTTTAAGCTGTGAGAGGAGTTTTATTTATGGGAGAAAGTTTTAAAGTTTATAGGAAACTTTAAAGCTCCTAATGGAGGGATCAGATAGCTGAGAGTTCTTCACTTCCATGCCCTTTCCTCCTCCTCTGGGAAGGAGGAATTGGACTACCTGATTCTGCTAACTTGACTTTTGAGGTAATGCTTCAGAGGGTCCTTACTCTATTCTCCTAGCCAGGAAGCATCCTTCTGTGCCATAGTTGGTTATTCTAGTTGGCCAAGTCATATCCATGGCCTCTGTTCCCTGGCCCTTTAATCTGAGCTGAGTCACCATTTTCAGCCAGTATTTAAGACCGAAGCTTTTGGTTATTCTAGAAAATCACTCAGAATGCCTCCCTTCACCTATCCCCAAGTATACCTCTTTTTCCTTGGGGCAGGTCAGCTGGGTCCCCTCCAAAAAGCTATGTAGAGACTGCTGTCTTCTTCTTTCACTAGTGTAGTCTTGGGTGTTCTTCACAACAGCTTAGGAGACCTCTATCATGATGTCATCTCTAGGGTACCATGCCCTCAGCCATGCCTCCCAACACACAAACATACACCCACCTTGCCCCTGGATATGCCTCAGCAAAGAGCAAAACATTTTATAGTTGTAGTAAGAGATAAAAAGCTTGGAAAGTCCTGCTCTAGAGAAGCTGCTGTGAGACTGTGTTGAAAATAGAATGTCAGATCATCTTTCAGTCCAGGAGAAGCACAGTGACAGGTACTGGGGTACAGTCTGAGAGAGAACTAGGCTGGGAGCCAGGAGATCAGTGTTCTGTAAAAGACTTATTATGGGACATTTGGAAGTCACTTTACCTTTTGATGTCTGTTTACTTGTCCTCAGTTAATAACTATACATTAAGTGAATTAACTTATTTAATAATTATGAATATTTAATATATGAATTCTGTATTCATTTGAATAATTAATTAATGTTTTATTATTTAATTAAGTGCCTCCGGGAGATCAGGGTCCATGTCTGGTTCCAATCATTATTCAGTCATTATTTTAACTCTTAGCACAATTCCTGACTTAGAACAAATGGTCAAAAAATAATTATGACTGAAGAAATGAATCTATAATATGAATAGGCTCTGGAAGAGGATCCCTAAGTTCCCTTCTGTTCTATAAATAAAGGAAAAATTATATTTTCTGATGCCCTCCTTAGTGTAAAACTGAATAGTGCTTCTTTGAGAAAGAATATAAATGCCATTTTATTTGGGGGGGGGGGAACCATCTCAGTCCCTGAAGAATCAAGATAACTGGGGGCATTAGAATGTTTGAGGAGAATATGACTATTTTAACTTGACAAGAGTGAGTTTGGCAAAGCTAGAAAGTGTATGCATGCATGTACTTATGTTAAAGACCAAGGTAGGATCATATAAACGTTAGACTGTTATTACCTTGGACTGTTTGGTCTAAATCAGGAATAAGAGAAAGTCCAATTCTTCACGTATTGAAATAAATTTGGGAGATACCATAAGAATAATTGTGAAACTGAAGAATTTTGTAGGAGAAATTGACTCCTTATATGTGAGATGCCTCTGATGCTAAGGACATCTTGAAGTAATATGCAACTCTGATGACACTTCTTCAACACTTAGTAAATCTGACCTTTCCTTTCATCTGTCATTATGCTGAATCACATGCCTAGCAAGCAGCTAACACATTGCAACCAAACTTCCAATTGCTGGCTGGGAACATGTGCTCCCTCAAATTGATTAGTGATATTACCAGTGTTTAAACCCATTTCCTGTCACCTTGGAGGATAGAGGTTACTTGACAGGAAGTCATTCTGCTGTCATCCAGCAGGGCTGCCAATGCAATTGTTTAAACTTGTTAGTGAGTAGAGAGGCAGCAGTCTTTACTCTGGTCTAAAGCTTTTTGTGCATGTTGAGTAGCATAGGCATTTAGCATATCATGGAAGCACCTAGTTTTGATACTAACTGAATATGCATTTCCTTGAGATTTCTACGTTCTCTAAGGTTTTGGCAAATGCTGACATGGAAACTTTTAGTTTAAAATGAGCCTTATTTTGTGCTTAAAGGATCATTTTGCATTAGCTGTGTCTTCAAGTCAATTTTGAAAAATCACCTCTTGGGGAATGGGCAAAAAAGAAGTCCCAAGAGGCAGCACATTTCCTCTAATAAATTCAAGCAGCTTTTTCTTTGTATTGAAGATATTATTTGTCATACATTTTTCCTTGTCATACTGAGTATTCCCAGACCATCATTTAAAACAGATTGGTAATTTGGCCCTTAATTTTGGCACCTGTACATCTTTTAAAGCTCTGGTCTGTGTTTGGAGACTTAACTACTCTGTAAGTTAATACCCTTTTAGGGCCTAAACACCACCATTAACAGCAAATTGGCCTCTCAGGATACTGGATAGAACCATTTTTTATATTTATTTGTTTAATCTTTATTAGCCAAAGGTTGTCCAGCGGCTCTAAGGGAGTGAGTTGCCCATGAGGCTTTGGAGGCATGTTTAAATCTTTTCCTATAACTTCAGGTTTAGGAGAAGTTTTGATCATTTTAAGTACTTTGGGCTGCTTATGATTCTAGCCTTTATTTCTAGGTAGCCTTGAAAACCCAGCCATAAGTTTCTCCCATTCTCTCGCCTGTAGGCCTAATAAGTCTTAGATTTTCATAGCTGGAGGAAACCACAGAGATCATCATCTGGTCAAAACTACTTATTTTACAGGTAGGAAAACTGAAGTCCAAAGAGGGTAAGTTATTAAGCTGCTAGAGTCTTAAGTTATTTCTCTTCCCAGGAGGTATTTGTTTTTAATGGAAATCTTCTAATACAAAATCTTCAAGAACCAAGGGAAATTATTTTTATTAATGGAGTTTCATGAACTGTCAGATGGGGACAGGGAAGCTCTTCAAGTAGCTGCCTATTCCTTCTACTTTTCTCTTTATTAGCACTAACTCCTCCTCTGCTAGGGAGTACAACTCTTTAAAATTAAAGAGGCTTTATGCCAATAAAATCTAAGTGTGTTTATTTCAGGACACTTAAGCACAGTGCCTGGCATGAAGTAGGTACTTAAAAATATGAAAGCATATATCAAAGTGGTTTCAAAGATTCTAATATAAAGAAAAGCATAATTCTGCTGAATAAAGAACATTTTAATTAGTCTAGATTTCCAACCATAATAATAGCTCATCCAAGTGTGACTGATGATTGCTGAGTTGTCAATATTCTGAAATTAAGCAGTTAACATTATCTTCATGAGTGTTTTGTGTCTATTCTGAAGTATTTGACTAATCTTTTGCTGATTCTTGGTTGGTAGGGGTTGAGATGAGAAAGAAATCCTATATTCTTAGTGTTGGATGACTTCTTAGTCATCCAACACTAAGGGTCAACCTAGAGGTCATCTAGGCCAATCTGTTACTAAAACCTTTATTGATTTCCCTTAGCAATAAATCTGCCAAATTGTTAGCCAGATTTTGCTTAAAGCATTTCCAAGATAGGGTGTCTCCTCATATCATGAGGTGGTCCAGTCATCCTTGAACAGACTTATTAGAAAGTTAAACCTTTAAATACAAGATCTTATCTTTAACAATATTGTGCATCCCATAAAATTTCTATCCATTGATGGTGATTCTGACCTCTAGAATCATAGGATACAAGTCTAATGCCTCTTCCACGAGACTGTAATTCATGAGTCTGTTTTTCCCCAAGCTTGAAGGGTGTGTTGTCAGTGTTAGTCATGCTTCTTAAGGGAAGATGAAGAGTCCTAATCAGGCTGACTCTATGGTAATTTTCTTTCCGAGATATGTTTTATTTACCTTTTATAATATTTTGTACTTAAAAGATTTTCAAAGTGGTAGCTAATAAACACATTTAGTTTCCGTTCTAATCTTTTGGCTTTCTAAAATCTCATTCCCCTGAAAATCAAGCCCCCCCAAAAACTGAGGTTTGGATTATTTCTTTAGGGAGAACAACAATGGTCACAAAGGAGAAGATTCTAAAAGTCTGCCATTAATACTTAGTCTTTGAGTGATTCCATTTTTCAGTCCAAAATAAGTGACTAAATAGATAACGATAGAGTATATCACTTCTCTGCTCAAAAAGTATCACTTGGTCTTGAATGCCTTCCATATACAGCCCAATTTTACTGAATGTTCATAGTGTTACAGTGTGATCCACAGATGTGCATCATTAACATTACCTCTCAGCTTATAGGAAATGAATTCCCAGGTTTCACCCAGACTTATTGATCAGAATCTCTGGTCCCCCAAATCTGTGTTCTGGTAACTTTTCAGGGGATTCTTATGCACACTAAAGGTTGAGATACATTGATGTAAACTTCTTAGATTGATATTCAACATCTACTGAAATACCCAAACAACCTTTCTTGCTCTTTTCTTATTATCTACTCTTAAGCTTTGTCCAAATTCAAATAGTTGGTAGTCCATCATAGATCCTTAACTTATTTTTCTACTAATTTTTGCTCACACCGTTTACTTGGCTATGAATTCCCTCACTGACTTTTTCTTCTTAAGGCCCAGTTCAAATGTGGCCTCTTCTATAAAGACATCAGGAAGTTCCCAACTATGAGTGGTTCCTCCATTTTCTGAAACTGTCATAGCAATTTGCATCTCTTCACACATTACATTTTCTCTAAATTAGAGTTGTTACTTATCTTTTCTTTAAACCTCCACTTACCTTCCTATTCTACCCTGAACGTAAATTTTTAAGGAGAGATCTTTTTTTAACTTCTCCATAAGAATGTAGTCAGGGATCAGGGAGTATATATTGAGCAAATGAAATAATCTTCTATCAGTGGAAAAGCAACATACTTAGAAATTAGAGATTTGGGTTCTGGTCTAATCTCTTCCATTGGTCAATTTGATTTCTTTGAGCAAGTCTTCATCTCTCAGGAAGTCAGTGTTCTCATCAGTAAAGTAAAAGGGTTGGACTAGCTGGTTCTTTCCCAAACAAAGGTCTATAGATGAGTATCAGTCAGTCTGTGATGAAGTTTTCAGCAATTTAGTATGAAATGAGAAAAAAAAAAAGAAAAATGTGATTAGTTTTTAATGAGGCTAAAGTTATTTAATTTTTAAGTTCCAATTTTATGTTCTTCCCATATTTTTGGTATTAAAATGTTTATAACATGATGAAATGGTGTTGATAATTAGTGGTAGTTGCTGTTTTTAATGTCTTTATTTTGTTAAAGCAAATGATTACAAAAAATGGGCAATCCTATTTTGGTGCCCTCAATATTTATTTTTTGAAATATTTTTGGTCCATTAAATTTGTATGTACATGAATCACTGGCTCATATACTCTCCAAGTTTCCTCCCAGGGTTAACATTCTATAGTCTGTGAATTGTAGTTGGATCAGGTTTGGACACGAAACCCCTATGGAGAACCCAAGTGCTACAGGAACTGAAGTTTGGAATTCTACAAAAGACTAGCTGCCTTTGTCTCTGTGGTCTACTGTTGAATCAGTACTTAAGGATGGTGGCAAGGACATGTGGCTGCCAGTAACCTTGCTCTGGAGGGAGATGGAAAGCTTGCCCTAATGCTCAGACCTCTTTTAAGATCCCTCAGAACAGCTCTGAAAGCTTTGCACTGAAAAACTACATAATTGAACCAAAATGTAGATATCAATAATCCTGCCCCCCCCCCCATAACCTCAAAAAGTTTTTGGTTCACACTTGACCAGGCAACTTATAGGCATAAGTTAAGGGAGTGGTGTCAGTTAATAGTAAGTAGCGATTTTTCTAAAATGATATGTGTTTTCAGATACAGGACTGAATTCTATAGCAGTAATAAAAGGACCATTTAAGAAAAGCTTATCAAACTGTCTTCAGGATTGCTTCATTTTATTTCCATTTCAGTCTTAATATCCATTCCAGTCCCCAAAGCATTGAGTCTGGCTGCTTTAGTTTTTAAGCAGAGTGACTCAAGAGGCTTTCTGTGTCTAATTTTACAGTAGCATATCTCTTGATTATTAACACATTAAAGGCAATATATTTCTAGCTCAGAAATCTGATACTAATTGGCTTTTGGATGTTTTATTTAAAAAACATTTTCCAAATGGGGCTTTGAATTGTTCAGTTTCTTTACTCAGGACAAAAGAAAACATTAATTCTGCCAGGAAAAGTTTGTCCAGCAGGGCAGAAATATTTGAATCTTGGAGTTTACCTGTCAATCTTGTATTTTCAGGTCCCTTGCCTATAAACAAGTCTACAAGCTAATTGACTTCTGTTCCTTTCCTTCTGGCCTCTCATTTTCTGAACATAGAGACTCAAATTAAAACAAAGATAAAATTCCAGGGGAAGCTGGCATTGATCAAGGTTTGGATTAAATTAAATTAAGTGCTTTTTATTGAACTCAGCAGTATTAGTTATTAAAACCAGAAGGCTTTACCCTGGCTAGTGTAAAAAAAGAAAACAATGACTCATACTGTGGCACAGATTTTACTGGGAAATTAAAGCACTCGTCTTCTCTTATTCCATTAAAACTTTTGCAGACAAACACATGTAAACAAGATCAGGATATGGAAAACGGTGAGGAGTCAGTCTTTCTGGGCTCTGATGCTTGTGAGTTCTAGCTTTCAATTACAGGAACTTAGGGGAAAAAAATCTTTATCTGGGAAGAAAATAGGAAGGCATAGTAGGATTTTCTTTATTGGGGAGCATAAACCAGACTAATTGCCAGAGTGCTCCTTTGTTTCTGCAGTGATTTTCAATTATGTAAGTAGGGAAAGGGAAGAGGGCAGCAGCACAGTGTAGCATAAAGAGCATTAGCCAGGATGGTAGACACCCAAATCCCGGTTTTAGGTCCACCATTTACAGGCTGGCCTTGGGTAAGATACTTGACCTCTCTGCTCCTGTTTTCTCAGCTGTAAAATAAAGGGCTAGACTGGATTGTCTTTAAAGACCTTGCACTCATTCTGTCATCTATTTCTGTGTATTGTTTTGTGCTTTGGGAGACCACCATGACCTATAGTGAGAGCAGCAATTAACCCAGGCTGGCCCAGACCAGATCTGGTGTGCCATCTCCATCAATTATTATGATTTTTTAAAATTAACTAAAAAAATCCATACCTTATTCAGATTTCCTTAGTTTTTACATATGTCCTTTTTCTGTTCAGGATCTCACCCAGGATACCATATTACATTTAGTTATCACGCCTCTTTTAGGGTCCTTTGATTGTGACAGTTTCTCAGACTTCCCTTTGTTTTGGTGACCTTGACAATTTTGAGAACTGTCAGATATTTTGTAGAATGCCTCTCTGTTGGGCTTTGCTAATGTTTTTCTTATGATTAGACCGGGACCACAGGTTTGGGGAAGAAAGCCACAGAGATGAAATGCCATTCTCATTGCAGCATATCAAGAGTACATTTTGTCCATATGACTTATTACTGTTGATGTGGACCTTGGTCACCGAGCTGAAGCAGTGTTTGTCAGGTTTCTTCACTATAAAGTTACTCTTTTTCCTCCCTTTTCCATATTGTACCTTTTGGAGGGAAGTCCTTATGTGCAGCCTACACCTAAGGAGTAGGGAGTTATAATCCATCTCCTTGAGGATGGAATATCTACATAAATTATTTGTATTCTTTTAAATAAGAGATTCATCTTTCCTTCCTCATTTATTTATTTATTCAGTCATTTATTAATATCAGTATGGGCTCATGGGTATTAGTTTATTCTTTTGGTTATAATACAGTATTACTTTACTTCATTGCTCAAATTGTTCCAGCTTTGGCCATTGGGAGCTCTTTCAGTTAGTTGACTCCCATATTCCTTTGACATATTCCATCACTGAGTTTTTGTTGTCGTTATTGTTGTTGTCGAGCACTTCCTTTTGCCACCTGTTTTATAAACAGTTTTAATGGAGCACAGCCACGCTTTTCTTTGACGTATTCTCTATGGCTGCATTTGCACAAAAAAGGCACAGTTACGCCATTGTAACAAAGATCCTATGCTTGCAAAGTCTGAAGTACTTACTGTCTGACCCTTTACAGAAAAAAGTTTGCCGACTCTGATTTAGAGCATTCTCTGTCTTCCAGTGATGCATTATAGCTGTAACTTGATGGAGTATGATTTCCAACATTTTCAGATTTAACTTTATGCCATTTTTTTCCCACTCAGAACATGATCTTTACCCTGAAGTATAATCATTAATGGTATCATCAACAAGCCTTCACTAAACACTCATGGGATTGGGTAGCTATGTTCCTTTGGCTGTGATTGCTTCCTTACCCAAGTACTTGACTAGCTGCAAAGTACCTTTCTGTCAGCAGTTTTTTCATTGAAAGGAAAAATTTGAAATCAGGTCTATTGTGTCTTTATTTCTTTCACTAACTTGGACTAAAATAATTCATATAACCAAAGTCTGAGTTGTTTAAATGGCTGTGTCTTTGAGAAATTCCTTGTTGATAGCACTAGCATATAGGTGGAGAATTTGATGTGAATTGAAGAATGTTGAGTTTTGTACAAGTCCATCAAGCTTATTTCATTGGTAAATTTACTCAAATTAGAACCAAAGGTTTCAATAGTGAAATGTGAGTACATTAGCTCACTTCTCTTAAGTGTTCTCTAAGTCATATGCTCTGACCTATAGTGAGAGAAAATAAATCACCAGGCTTCATAGTTGTGTGATATGTCTAAAAATCCAGATTTAGACATAAATCTTATTTCAAAATGGTTTTCACACTCTAATATCATCATCTTACAAAATTAGTAAAATTGTCAATAAAGATGATTAGAGAAATGAGGTGATTTATTTCAAATAATAAGTGTATTAAAGTCCCAATGAAACAACATTAGTGTTATAAATTCAGACTACTTTTCAACTCTGTAATAGCACAGATAGGAGTGAGGTGGTCAATACTCACATGCTTTCTCTGGTGTCTTGAGACTGATATCCTATATAATGCCGTGCACACGGGACAGGATTTACCCATGGTATGACCTGATTCAGATTATAGCATAGTGGTGCTTTATAAAAGAATTTTACTATAAAAATAAAAATTAAAATAATAGACTGAGAAAGTTACAGTTCTCCCAGGCACGTTAAGTTTAGCACATAATGTAAAGTCCTATTTCTTTCTTCTTTCACTTCCAATCTTTTCAAATATGTGGTCTGTCTTGTAGCCTTCACTTTTAATCCACACTCACATTAGTTCTCTGGAATCTGCCTTTTTCTCTGATCACTTGCCTGAATGAGAACACTTGAAGATGACTATGACTTCCTAATTGCCAGTGCCAGTTGTCTTTTCCCAGCCTTAATTTCCTTGATTTGCATGTGACATTTGATAATATTTTGCACCTCTGAGTATGTGTATAGGTGTTTTTGCTTTGTTTTGTTTTGTTTTTGAAGTCTAGTTCTTAGCCATTAGCTTTTGTCACTCTATGCAATTTTCCTCAGTTATTTTTTTCCCCTTCTTTGGCTCTATGTCTATGGTAGATGATGGTTAAATCTAAATCTCCAGCCTGATCTTTCTCTGGGGTAATCATCCCCGTCAAACATTTTCATGTGGTATCTTGATTTGTTTCCAGTTGTGTCTTTTAAAAATTTGGTTCCTTTCTCCTAATTTTCTTATTTCTGTTAATAATCCCACTATTCTCAGGATTGTCTGGGCCTGACATTAGAGTGACATTTGATACACCTTTTCTCTTGTTCTCCATAGTCAGTGAGTTAACAAGTTCTAATGACTTTCTGTTTGCACTGCCTATTTTTTTTTTCTTCTTTTCCCCCAGCTCTTCCTTTCTGTAAATATTTAAAGAGTACTGTCCACCATGTGCCAGGGTCTGTTTTCATTTTTCTCTTTTTCTTCATCCTATTCTAGTTTACCACTCCACATCTGCACTATTACAATGACCACCTCAGATTGGCTTCTCTGGTTTATTCTTTCTCCATAATCCATTTATGACACCCCATGCCAGATGACATTTCTTAAAAGTGAATTCCATGATGTCACTCAAAGAACTATAGTGGCTTCCCACTGTAAACAGAATGAGGTAAAACTCCTAAGATTAATGGTAGAATCCTTCCACAATTTGATCCAGGCTTGTCCTTGGAATGTCATATCCCTATTCTAAATAAAATCCTCTTTCCTCCAAAGCAAGCTTCCTCATAATTCACTAAACTCACCTTTTGTTTCGGCTTTTCCTCTTGAAAATCATGGTAGTCACAGTCTGCTCATATGCCTTCCATATTCCATTTCACAGCAAAATCTGCACATCCTTCAAGTGCCAAATCATGTCTCACTACCAGTAAGATTATGTCAGTACAAAGTGGCAGCATGAAAAGGCAGTGTGGTATATAGAAGGAGAAACAAGAGATTTGAACATAGAAGACTTATCTCTGCCTGTCACCATCTTGGTAACTTTGGACACATTGCTTTGCCAGTCCAACCTTTGTTTCCTCATCTGTAAAAGTTAGAGTATACTGTTACCTTTACAAGAATGTTGAGAGGATTAAAGAAAAAGATGTATGTAAATTCTCCAGGCATGGTATCTGGCTCCTAGTAATGGCCCACAAATGTTTGTTGTATCTGTGTCCCCAAGGCCATATTGCAATAGCATTGTTTGCACAGCTCATTTTCTCCTCTATACAGTTGGCCATTGAACAATGCAGGAGTTACGGGGGCCAATCCACTGCACAGTTGAAAATCTGAGTATAATTTATAGTTGACCCTCTGTATGCACAGATTCAACAACTTCAGATTGTGTAGTACTATAAAATTTACTGTTGAAAAAAATAAACATAAAAGTGGACATGCATAGTTCAAACCCATGTTTTTCAAAAGATATCTGTATATTTGCTGCCTACTATGGTGAGTTATCTCTTTGTAGTCTCTTTCTCTCCTCTACACACACACACACACACACACACACACACACACACACACACACACACGTACACACACACACACAAAACACAGAGTCCCCCTACCCCACCACCTAGCAGAATACTGGGACATAGCATTGGTACAGTGAATTTTTTTTTATTGAAGTGTATTTGATTTACAATGTTGTGTTAGTTTCTGGTAGCAGAGCAATTCAGTTATACATATATATACTTTCTCATATTCTTTTTCACTATAGGTTATTACAAGATATTGAATATAGTTCCCTGTGCTATACAGTAGGACCTTGTTCTTTATCCATTTTGTATATAGTAGTTTGTATCATATAATACCAAATGCCTAATTTATCCCTCCCCACCCACTTTCCCCTCTAGTAACCATAAGTTTGTTTCCTGTGTCTATGAGTCTGTTTCTATTTTGTAAATAAGTTCATTTGTGTCATTTTTTTAGATCCCACATATAAGTGATATCATGTAATAGTTGTCTTTCTCTGTCTGACTTGCTTCACTTAGTATAATCTCTAGGTCTATCAATGCTGCAAATAGCATTATTTTATTTTTTATGACTGAGTAGTATTCCTTGTATATATCCACTTCTTTATCCAATCATCTGTTGATGGACATTTAGATTGCTTCCATGTCTTGGCTATTGTAAATAGTGCTGCTGTGAACATTGGGGTGCATGTATCTTTTCAAACTAGTTTTTTCTCTGGTTATATGCCCAGGAGTGGGATTGCTGGATCATAGGGTAAGTCTATTTTTAGCTTCTTAAAGGCATCTCTTTACTGATTTCCACAGTGATTGCACCAAATTACATTCCCACCAACAGTGTAGGAGGGTTGCCTATTCTTCACACCCTCTCCAGCATTTATTGTTTGTGGACTTTTTATTGGCCATTCTGATTGGCGTTAGGTGATACTTCATTGTAGTCTTGATTTGCATTTCTCTGATAATTAGCAATATTGAGCATCTTTTCACATGCCTATTGACCATTGTTATAGTGAATATTGACTTATATTTGAATTCACCTGGTGGCACAGGATTTCACTGTAACCATCTCTCTCCTTTTCCCCCAACTTAAGTCACCACCAAACACCACATCCCACCTCCATATACATAAACCCATGTTCTTGGATCCAAGCAGTAATGGATAAATCTAATTCCAGCCTCAATTAGAATTATGTCTTTGACTTGCCTTGCCCTTTGGGCATATTAGAAGGAGAGAAAGAACTTATCCTTTAATAATGATGAATTAATTGACAAGGTTGGAGTCTCTTTATTATCCTCTGGTATCCAGGAGCTGTCACTGCAGCCTTATATGCATTGTGAAAGGGTAGAGCGTATCTTTTATATGAGTGGACCTCTTACTGTAGTATGGAACTCTGGATAATGGGTTACCTTTATCAGGCCTTTCAAATAGTGCATGCATGACTATCAAGGGGAACACACTGAAATTCAAAGCACAAATCTGTATATATATATCTCAGAAGTGATGAGGAATTGCTGAGTGATCTGGTTCACTTGTTGTGTATGGAAAAAATGATTTGAAGTCTAGCATCCTGGAGGGTTTGGACCTAAATGAAGGAGGATCTATGCTTCTAGGGAGCTGAGGCCAAGGTGTGATGATTATTTACAGGCATGTTCATGCCCTCACAAGAAGCTTTCATAAGCAGATAGTACTGACCAAAAGCTCATGAAGAAATCTGTGGTCTTCTTTCATCTCTTCTACATCTAGAATTACCTGGTTCAACAAAAACTAGCTGAGCTTTCCATCAGGAAGATATTTGAATGCTATCACAGGGAGGGGGAAAGCACTCAAATTTTTCTCATTTAATTTGGCAAAAACTAAACAAAAAAAAAGTTTTCAAAAAGTTCCTAAAAAGAGAGTCTTTGGATGGCAATGTGTTTGTCTGTACTCCCTCAACTCAAATTGTAGCTTTCTCTGTTCTATTTGCCTGTGGTGAAATATATCCAACTAAGTGTTGGCTTGACCTTCTGACATCAGGATAAAAGACTTTGTCACATTTCAACATGGTTAACTTTGTGGGCAACCATGGAAAGGAGAACTCAGATAGAAATGATTTGAACATGGCTAGTGGGAGCATTTTCCCTTGTTGTATTAGAAATAAACCAGTGCTCCTGATGGCAGGAAAAGGTTACTGTGCTGTGGGACATGCCTTCTGTGAGATGAGGCTCTGACCACTAATGACACTTGTGCTTTTCATTATGACAGAGGTGTTAACCACATCATGCTGGCTGTGCTCCAGCCCACGCCATTGCAGCCTTCTGCTTCTGCAGCCTTCTTCGTCTTCACCTCAGTTGGCTGTAGAATTCTTCACTTCCTGTCCTAAACTTTTGTGAGGTGTCATGGCTGTTAAACAGCTGCCATATTGCAGGCCAGATGTCGCTGCACTTTAGTGTGTATGAAATGTTCCTCCTATAAAATATTAAATTGTTTAAAAATCTGTTTTGAAGGTTTGTAAAACACTTAGAATTCCTTCAGATGAGAGGGCTATTTGTATACTCTTAAATTATGTGTGAAAAATGTGCCGAAGTATTAAATACAAAGAGTGAAAATAATGTAGTCCCTCAGTCTCCTGATTGTGAAGGTAAGTTGACAGCTATTTTGAGGGAAACAAGTGGATATAATCCAATTAGACGTTCAAAAATCTGTAACAAGATTTCTAATCAAAGGCCTTTAAAATGTAGTCATTGCATGGATTTTGGGAGTGGGAAGGGTCTGTTTTGACTGAAGTAGGGACTTTATTTAGGAACAGGAAACAAAAGGAAGGAATAAGCATACTTAATTTTATTTTAAATTGTTTAATTGAGGTATAATTAGCATGAAGTGAAGGAAAAGGTCTTAAGAGAGACGTTTGATCAGTTTTCACAAATGCATACCCTTGTGTAACCCCATCCCTGTCAGCACCCAGCAATTTCCATCACCCCATCACAGTTTCTGTATGCCCTTTTCCAGTCAGTGCTCACCTTTTTCCACCCTCGAACAACCATTGGTCTGATTTCTCTCATCATAGATTGAGTTTGACTCTTCTAGGACTCCATATAAATAGACTTAAGCAGCATGTACTTTTTTGTGTCTGGCTTGTTTCACTCCGCCTAATGTTTTTGAGACTCACCCATGTTGTTATTTGTATTAGTAATTTGTCCCTTTCTTTTGTTGCTGAGTACTGTTCCATTATATGAATATACAATAGTTTGTTTATCCATTATCCTGTTGATGGATATCTGGATTATTTCCAGTCTTTGGCTATTTTAAATAGTTTCCATGAATGTTCTTGTGGAAGGCTTTTTTTAGACATACATTTTAATTTTTCTCATATAAATATCTAGGAGTGGAATTGCTGAATCATAGGGTAGCTGTAGTCATAGCATAGATGTTTATTTCACGCTTTAAGAAACTGCTGAACTGTTTTCCAAAGAGGTTCTACCATTTTACATTCCCACCAACAATGTACAAGAGTTCTGGTTATTCCACATCTGCTCCAATATTAATTCTTTTTAATTTACCAATTCTAGTGGATGCAGAGTGGTACCTTATTTTTTTAAACTTTTTATTTTCAAATAAGTTTGGATTTACAGGAGTTTTGAAACTTCTGTAAGTTTGGATTTGAAAGTTCCTATAAACCCTTCACCTAGCTTCCCTTAACATTAACATCTTGCATCTCTCTGGTACTTTGATCAAAACTAAGAGATTAAAATATAATGTTATATCAATTACATTTCAGTAAAAATAAAGAGGTCAGCATTGTTACAATACTGTCAACTAACTTGCAGATTTTATTTGGATTTCCTCAGTTTTTCCACTGTTATTGTTATTTTGTTGTTGTCCTAGGATCCAGTCTAGGGTACTATACTGCATTTAATTTCATTATGGTTTTAATTTGAATTTTTCTGGTGACTAATGTTGATCATTTTTTTTATGTGTTCATTGTCCATTTGTAAAATTTTTTTTTGTAAAGGGCCTGACCAGATGTCTTATTTTAAAAAAAAAAATTAGGGGTGATTATTTGCCTTTTTATCATGAATTTTAAATAACTCTTTATTTGTTCTGGATGTGGGTCTGTTGTCAGATACATGTGCTGCGAATGTTTTTTTCCAGTCTGTGTCTTTTGATGAGTAGAAGTGAGTATTTATCTTAAGAAGGGAGAATATAAGAGTTCTTATTGATCAGAAAAAAGACTCAGATTTAATATTTTAAAAATTAATCTGGAGAGAAGAACTTATAATGACTTCTTCAAAGATGTAGGTTAAACTAAGCTTGTCTGCACACTGAGATGTAATCCTGTAGGGGGATATATCAGGGATATATCAGGAATGGGTCTCATAATAATAATAGGGATCAATGGCAATAGTAATTGCTAATAACTACTGGGTACTTACTATGTAGTAGACCTTTTGCTTATTGCTTTATAGACATTTCATTTTATGATTATCCATATTTAAAGCAAGGATACCAAAGCTTAAAGAAGTTAAATAATAAATAATAATAGTAAATTAAGGCTAGAAAATGATGAATTCAGGCAGTCTGATTCTAGAATCTGTAGGCTTAAGTGCTGTACCATTCTGACAGGAGGAAATAAAATCATTGAACTTCAGTGTATGTGACTATGAACATGGAAATGAAAGTGTACTGTTTCCTGATATTATTACTGTGACAAAAGGTGAATATTGATCATTTTTTGGAAAACGCTATTTTATCCTTGGATAAAATAGGTGCCCTTCTACGTAGAGCACCATGTATGATTTTTTTAGGACTCAAAACTTCAGTGATGAAATCAGAAAGGTCAACTAAAATTAATAGCGAGAGGAAGAGGAAGAATGTAGTGATAGAGATGTTCAAGAACAAATTATGCAGATTGGAACTGATATATGAGGTTGAGGGGGAATATAACCAACATGTAAAAGCATCCAGAGTATCAATAAAATTAGCGTGGCCTTAGGCACTGGATCCCAGGACTATCGCATAAGCTTCTTCCATGAATGAAATCTTAATAAAAGTAAGAACTCTTTTACACAACTTATGGAACTTGTTAACTGAAGAGATAGTGAAGGGTGAAAATACATTCAGAGGAAGGATTGAAAGGTTTATTGAATGGCAGTTCCGTGGATTATTTAGGGGAGCTAGGCTGTGATAGAGAAGTGACAGGATTTTAAAGCTGATGTCTCAGAGGACAACTGTGTTCACATTTAACAAATCTCAATGTAAAACTTTACGACATTCTGTATGCCTGAACAATCTGTCTTTTCCAGAATACAGCATTATATTTTTGTTATTGTATATGCACACTCTGACTCAAATGCCCTAGCCCTCTTCATCCTTTAAGACTCAGCTCTAAAGACACCTCTTTTGTGAAGTCTTGCCCAACATTTCCAGGAAGTTAGTTACTCCCTGCTCTGTGCTTCTTGTAATTTCATTTGTTTAGCACCAATTACAGTGTTCAGGCAGTCTTACAACCTAAATTTTTACTGATAAATGACTGGATGGTAAGTTTTGAGGTCAAAGAGATCAAAGAAGGAGCAAAAAGGTATAATCCTTCTATGTATCCAGAACTAGAAAACTAGATATTGGTTAATTGTAGTGATTCCCATCTCAACTACTATCCCCATTGTGAACTAAGGCTCGGAGAAGTTAAATATTTGTCCATGGTCAAACAGCTGCATAGAAGTATAGCCAGGATTGGAACTCATTGCTGTCTAACTTCAAATCCCATGCTTTTAATTAGTACAACATGAAGACTTTTTGACTCCTGTATCAGTTTACTTTACTCCACACCTGGCTACCATTAAGAATAATTGTAGGGAACAAGGATGTTACTCCTTTCCTTAAGTGCTTTGTGCCTCCTTGACAGGCATCATTTTACTCTTTCTTGTATATACTTTCTAGTTTAATAAGGCCTTTGAGTGCAAGAGTTTCCTTATCTTTATTACTTAGTCCATAGATCTAGCATAGTCCCTTGCACGTAATAGGTGCTCAATGAAAAATTTATTGAATTGAATTAAATCTTGCTGTGCTCCAGTGATCGAACATAGAGGCTGGGCTGTAGCTTAAAAATAAAACTCTCATTGCCTCAGCTTCCTTATAGCTCTCTCCAGTAAGTGATTGGCAACAACATAATCTCATGCCTGTGTTCTGGAATACATTAGCATTTGCTATTTTAATATGTCTTATTTTGGCTCTTTTAGAGAGTTATTACTAAAGAAGTTCTATTAAAAATAGTTACTATGAAAAAACAGCAATTTAAATTATAGAATTGGTCCTAAAGAAGGCAGAAAGTTAAAAGGAAATGGGCTATTCTAGTCCTCTGAAGCCCCAGGGAACAATAAATTTTATACAGTAAATTATATTTTTGTCACTTTTAACATTTTTTAAAAAATAACCTTGCCTTACATATGAGTTTATCCTATATTTAGGAATAATGTAGTAATATATTGTTTTGTTTTTTAAAGAAATTAAAATCTGATTGGGAGGACTAGATAAAGTTAAAAGATGCAACTGATTAAAGATGCAATTGATTTATTTCTACATGAGTGGGAAGCAGTCAGTACTATATGTCTTTAGAAAAATATTTGTGTAACTGATGAAATGGAAGAGGTGATTGAAACCTGGAATGGTTAGAGAGGATTTTGGAGAGAGTAGAGTTATCTGGGTATAACCTGTTTCACAACTGCTCCCAAACAGTTTTATATGGCTGGAGAAAAACACACCACCTTGCTAACTAGTCTTACTTTAATTTCATAGTTATTAAATTGAAATAAGTCTTGGTAATGCCCAGCAATCTTAGTGTTTTTCTTGTCCATTCACTCTCCTATTCTCACTTTCTCTTTCCTTAAAACCTAATTTTCATTGGTGTAACAAACATGGATCCTTTAAACCTAAGTCAGACCATGTGATTCTTCTGCCTAAAATCTCCCAGTGGCTCTCCTTGTTTCTCAGAGTAGTGCTGCAGTTCTTAAAGTGGGCTCCAAGGCTCTGTGGTCTACCATCCACTCTCCACCCTACCCACTTCTGCCTGCTTACTGTATGACTTTCTCCTATTCCTCTCTCATTTGTTACCATCACTGGCCTCCTTTCTTTTCCTTGAAAATGCAGAGCATGCTCTTATAGAGGGACTTTTGCATTAACTATTCTTTTGCTTAGAAATTTCTTCCCTCAGATGCCTGTGTGGCTTGTCTCTCACTTTTTTCAAGTCTCTGTTCAAATGTTAGAGAGGCTTTCTCCAACTGCCTATATAGAATAACTATCCCCACTCTGACCACAGTACTCTCTGGCTTCCTTACTCTGCTTTATTTCTTTCCATGTTTTATTATATATATATATATATATATATATATATATATATATATATATATATATATATACACACACACACACACACATTTATATATATATTTATATATATAAATATAATGTATATATGTATATATATATAATTCTTTGTTCAATATATATATATATTTCTTTATCCATTTAGTGTCTGTCACTTCTTGTTTAAATGTAAAGGACTTTGTTTTATTTTGTGTTATATTCTCAGAGCCTGCATGTTGTAGACACTAAATTTTGAATGAATGGATGAATAAACTAGTAGATATTTGAAAGATGGGTAGACATTTGAAAGATGAATTCTAGGAAAGCCATTTCATGTTAGGAAAATGGTATCAGGAAAAAGTAGAGGTGGGAATATGCATGATCTATAGTAGAGATAGTGAGTAGACCAGTATGGCTGGGGCATTGGGTTTGAGTTGGGAGATGGCAGGGCAAGGTTTAGAAAGTTATGGTGGAGTATATTGTGAAAAGTTCTAAAGAACAAACTAAGGTGTTTTATTTGTATGTGAATATAAATATAATGTGAAGTGATTACAGGTTTTAGAAATATGAAATGTCTTCCCTGCCACAGGGACAGAATCCATTAGGCACATCCCTTTGATCTGTCCAGTGTCCCATTGTCAGAGTCCCAGAAGCTTGCCTTATTTTGGAATATAGATGAACATATTTTAATTAATTTTCATTTTTGAGCTGGAAGATACATTTGACATACTGTTCAAACTCCTACCATGGTGCTGTAAATACTTTCATGGTAAGAACCATTGTTTAGCACATTGTCTGCTATTTAGTAGGAGCCAGTAAATATTTTATGAACACTGTTGTTGAGTGGAATCAAATTCCAAAGAATCTGAGTGACTTACCTTAAGGTTGCCCAACAGAGTAGCTCCCAGCTCTAGTCTTTTGGCAACTGTTCTTCATGGTTTCTTTACAGTAAGTGATTCAAGGGATTAACCACATAATCCAGACTTTAGACTTAGATTTTTTCCCCCTTACATAATTAACTATTAAAATACAACAATATTTATTGTATTAGAGGTAAACAATTAAATGAAATATACTTGAATTAAAATGGAATGGAATAGAACTTTAAGCACAAGTTATTTATCTCTAGTTGATTGTTTATTAGGATTATAATCTTATGTAGAATGCAGAGTGAATTTTCTTTACCATAATTTTATCTTGGCCTCTGCTTGGGGGGTACATTAGAATGCCACATCTGTTTCTAGGTGCTTGACAATTTTTTTCTTCTGATTCTTAATTTTCTTATATTTCTTTTTATCAAGAAGAAATGAAATTTATTTCCTTTGCTTTAAGATATCACACATTCAGTGACTTTACCCTAAAAACTGAGACAGGAATCCATTTGTCTGTATGAAAAGTCTTATAGGTGTTAGGAAATCTATTGATTTCATAGAGAAAACTTACTCCATAGGATGTCCCCCCCACCCACCGCTAGCCCTTTCATCTGTTTTTATTGTTGTTATTTTGTGATTAACTTAAATATCTTATAAATTAGCAGCTTGACATCCATATCTCTTCTCACTGCCCCAGATTCTTTACAAGACAATGTTTCTGAGGGAGTATCCTGTAGCAGTTGAAAGGGAGGTTTACATGCTATTCAGATCAGCAGACATTTTCATTTTTTATGACAGGTGACCTTTTGTCTCTTTATGTGAATTTTTTTCCTTTAAAGTATATTTAAAAAAATTTTTTTCCTTTAAAATATTTTAAAACATACATGACCAAGATGAAACAAAACCTAATCTGGGGGGGGGGAAAGGGGGAATAGAAGAGGTATTTTCTCACCGTGATAATTTGGAAGTGGCTTTTTAAGATTAGCATGGAGTTAGTGACTAGTTACGTGAACATTTGGAGGGAAGAAGGCCAGTAAGGAAGATGTTGTTTAATCCAGGGCTCAAGTGTTAGTGTTAAGGAGATTTCAGAGAAATAGTAAAGACTATGCAATTGTAAGGGTAGGATTGAGTTTTTGAAGAGTAGTAAGGGAGAAATAAAAATAGCGGTAGACATAAGGTATTTAGGAAGACAAACTGGTTTTAGATGTGTTGGGGGGGGGGGGAGACAAGCATAGAGGTAGAAATAGCCACCAAGTTGGTGATAATATTAGACAAGGAATTAGAAGAGATGCCAATATTGGAAATAGAATTTTGAACTTTCAGTACTCTAGTGTTCTTTTACCTAAGGACTGTTTGGATCTCCTGCTGGAGCCAGAGTGAGAAGAAACAGGAGGAATGAACATTTCTTTAGCCCATCAGTAAGTTAGTTACTATGTTAACCTTTCATAAACGCTAGTTCAGTGACTCTTACACGAACCCTGTGAATGTATGAATCTCTTTTTCCACATGAGGACATGAAGGGACTTGTTAGCACATGGTAGAGCCGGGGTTAAAGTCAGTATTTTGTTTCCAAAGTCCACTCATTTCCCATTTATATAACATTGATTCTGACACCTAGGGAGGGGAAAACTGGAAAGGAACTTTGGGGATAGGGATTAAAAAATATACAAGGATAACAATTTGGGGATGAGAGGGGTGGTTGGAGAGCATGAAAGAGTTAAGTTGTCCAAGAAAGAAAACAGGGAGTTGCTTTGGCACTGTGAGAATCTGATTATTTGACTAGTAATATTTATCCCAAACCAGGATATATCAATGTGAAATTGATTCTATTTGAGATCTTTTTGCAATTGTCTGGTGGCTGGTATGGTTGAGATTTTCTTTCAGTATTTCATATACTCAATACATAATATAAACATATTCCCACCTTTGGCTAAAGATTCCATGAGGGATAGCTACTGAAATTGTCAGAATTTGGAAGGGTTCTAATTATAATATCCCATCACACTCCAAATTAGCAGTCAGATCACAGCAGAGTTTGAACCATAGAGGAAGAACATTTTGACTTGTCAGCCAGAATATATAGCTACTACACAAAGATATCATCTCAACTGTTTAACATTAAAAGTCGGCTGTGCAATATTAGGTTTAGCATATGGAATTGCCAATATTCCACCATCTTTAACAAGAATAACAAAATAATAAGAGCAATAATTTATTCTCATTACTAAATCACAAGGACTTATCCTTGTGATTTAGTAATGCTTACCATGACTATTTCATTTAATTTTCAGAGTAAACTGTGCTATGGATGCTATTTCCTCCTTTTAGAGATGAGGCTAAGAAATGCTAAGTGTTGTCCATGGGCATATAGGTTGAACAGTAGCAGAGTTCATATTGTAATTGAGATCTCTCTGACTGAAAATGCCCTGCCTTTCAGTATACTAGTTTTATTCCTTGTGGAGAACTCTAACAGTGAAGACATTTGTAGTAATAATTACCTGCCTGCAGTATTCATCTCATGTGGAATATGTTATTTACATTTTAATTAAGCCATGCAGAAATGGATATCTTGCCTCTGTTGCTGCAGGTACCTTCCTAATGTGGCTGTTAGTTTAGAATAACTTTATTCTGAGGTCAATCTAATGTAGTATTCCCTCTTTCTTTGCCTTACAAACCCCTTCTCTAGACACTTTTGCTTTTGTTGCTTAAATATCCTTTTGGAAAATAGGAAGGCTGTTTAAAAGAATATATCAATAAGAAAAGATTTCTTTCTTTTCTTTTCATTGTTTCTTTTAAAGTAAGCTACTGAAGTTGCTATTTAAATAAGTTGCCAGAAACACTGGAATTAGGGAATACTAATTGCCCCTAGGGGAAATACAAGCTCCTGTGAGTTTCTTCTCATATTTTCAATCAATACATAACCTTGTTTTATATGTGTTGCTGTTTACAGACATCTTATTTAATAAGTACTTCGTCAAATAATTCCTACAAATAATTATGTTACCAAACTAAACTCAGATCTGCTTTCCTCTGTACAACAAAGCCAATCTCCTGACACCCAGTTGTAGTGAAGGAAAGTACAGCATTTATTGCAGGGCATCAAACAAGGAGAATGGGAAGCTAACACTCAAAAGACCTGAACACCCTGATGGCTTTCAGGGAAGGACTTTTAAAGGCAACTTTAGGGTGAGTGTTTAGGGTGTGTGATTAGTTAGGGTTAGCAGAGACTTTCTTCTGATTGGTTGGCAGTGCAGTAACAGGGCAGTGTTTCCAGAATTTTAATCGTCAACCTTCTGGTTCCAACCAGTTGGGAGTCTACGTGCTTGTGGTCAGCATGTGGTCACCATCCTCCACCTGGATGGGAGGGGGGGTCTAGTCTTAGTTTCTGCAGAACAGCTAAAAAATATGCATCATATTGTTTTGTATATCCCTTGAGGAAGAACTTAGACTCTGTATTATTGCTGACTATTGTTTAAGCTATCATTACTTTTCTTGATTGACTACATTTTTTAGTTTCTGCATTCTCTCATGTTTCAAATTGTTAACTACTTGTGCCTGCTCTTTGGAACTCAGGGAAGGCTGAGGAGACTAGAGCTTTTTTTTCCTACAAACAAGAAATGAGGGGCACAGAAGAGCTTTTGTATCTAGGAAGTCTCTGAAGGGTCCTGCTCAGTTTCAATTGTATGTATTATGTTTTTTATAATAAAACACTAGGTAAGAAAAATGTAACATTCTCTTGACCCTGGGTAGTGTGACTAACTTTTTTTGGCTTTCAGCCTCACCACTACACTTTTTAAAAAAATTGGTCATCATCTCATGAATCTACAAATTTGCCCACTTTTTCATCTTTTCCATAGCTTCACCACACGCTATAGATGTTATTTTAGCACTATCTGGAGTGGACTCTTTTCTCTGGAGGTACTATGTTACTGATTCATTAACATCGAACTCTAAGGCCAACAGAACCAGAACTTACTGCCTGATGGAAGCTTATCCGCTACATGCAGTCCTTCTGGAAGACACGTCACAGCTTTCTTGCACTTAGGTATCATAGAGAGCACTTTAGCACTATGCTTGGAGGCCATGTTAGTGATATCACTAACAAAAAGTACAAAAATGAGAAAATGTGGCACAAAAATAGACTGAGAAAAGCATGCTTGTTTGCAGTTTGAGAGCGGAAACAAGAAGACAGATTGTCACCTTGTCTGACCTCAGTTGGGAACATGAGAGTGGGATGTCTGAATTTTTGCTGTTCTGCATATGTCTGCAAATGAGCACGAAAGCATCATGAGTACTGACTTTAGGGTTATAAATACATTTTAGCAAGTAGACAAATTTGCAAATACAGAATCAGCAAAAATAGCATCAAAACTGTAATTGGATTATTATAAACCAGTTATTTATGCATTACAATTTTCAGACTTTTATACTGTTTTTAATGAATTAGGAAAAATAAGGTAACATCTTAAAGTTATCACATGCTTTAACTGTGTATTTCTCAGAGTAGCCCTGTAAAGAAAAGAGCTGAATTTATTATCAGGTTACTGTTAGACAAACAGAAGCCGAAGTAAAGCAATTGTTTTAAAATCACAAAACAAGCTACTGGTTAGTCAAAAAGTAACTGTGGCAAAACAGCACCAAACTGGCAGGGTTTTTTTCCCCTCCTACTTCTGTTAGTACTACCCAACACCTCTTACTTTTTTTTTCTTTTTTTGAGAGCTTGCTGATGGAAAATGATTTCTTTGAGACTATAGTCTTTTTTCTTTATTTCTTATGCCTGCTCAAAGGTATGTGTTTATTTAACAAATGTTTATTGAAGGCTTTACCTAACAATATTTACAGTTTTTAACATTTGTGTAAAAAGTATGATGTGGTGGTTAAAATCTCAGGCTATGGAACTAAGTCTAGTTCAAGTGCTGGCTCTACCTTTATTAGCTATATGGATTTGGGCATGATATCTATCATCCTTAAATCTATTTCTCCATTTCTAAAACTGGTGAAATAATAATATATTGTTTTATAGAATACAAACTTGTGGTTGCCAAGAGGGTGGGGGGTGGGAAGGGATAGAATGGGATTTCAAAATGTAGAATAGATAAACAAGTTTATACTGTATAGCACAGGGAAATATATACAAGATCTTATGGTAGCTCACAGAGAAAAAAATGTGACAATAAATATATATATGCTCATGTATAACTGAAAAATTGTACTCTACACTGGAATTTGACACAACATTGTAAAATGATTATAAATCAATAAAAAATGTAAAAAAATAAAACAAACAAAAAATAATATGTTGTTTTATATATACTATAAGTAATTAATGTATAATTCATATATATAAATAATCATTAGGTTGCCATGAGAGGTAAATGAGATAATTTGTATAAAATGCACAGCACATTGCTAGACACATAAAAACATTTTATAAGAAATATGCGTTATTATTACAAAGAACTTTTTTTTTTTTAGTGGAAGTACTGGGGGTTGAACCCAGGACCTAGTGAATGCTCAGCACACACTCTACTACTGAGCTAGACCCTCTCTTGTCAAAGAACCTATTTTAAATGAGAACACAGTGTTTGTATCACCTTTGTTATTTGTTATTTGTTTGTTTTATAATGAAGTCTCAGAGAAGTTAAGGAATTTGCTTTCTAGACTCCACCATTATGTAGTTGTCCCTCCTATAAAATTATAGTGAACACTGTTTTTCCACTGCTAGAGTATTAGTTACAAGATAATGTGGTAAGTCACTCAAAATGAAATGTGAGCAAGGATTATGTTTGTTGCCTTCATGGTTGATTTCCTGGTTGCCCAATCCATTGACTGGCACATAGTATGTCCCCAGTGTATGACTACTGAATGAATAGATTACATGTCAAGGTCACAATTTTTTATTTGTGGAGGAGTAAATCAACCTCCTATTTTCCATTTACATTCTTATTTCCCAATATTACTGCCATTATACCCATGCTTCTTAAGCATTAACCTAGATTAAAAAAGTAAAGAATAGAAAGATACACAAACACAGCTCCTATTCAAGGAGCAGTGCAGTATGTTACAGATAGCAGATGAATAGTGTATTACTTTCCTGTGGTTGCAGTAACAAACTACCACAAACATAGTGGCATAAAACAATAGAAATTTATTCCTTCACAGTTCTGGAGGCCAGAAGTCCAAAATCAAAGTGACATCAAGGAGGCTCCATTTGAAAGCCCTTGGGAAGATTCTGTCTCTTGCCTCTTCCAGCTTCTGGTGGCTCCACGTGTTCCTTGGTTTGTGGCTGCTTCACTCCAGTCTTTGTTTCTGTGGTAAAATTGCTTCCTCCTCTTCTGTCTGTTCTCTGCATGTCTCTTATCCACTTGTCATTGGACTTCGGGCCCACCCAGACACTCCAGGATGATGTCATCTCAAATCCTTAACTTAATTACATCTGCAAAAACCCCTTTTTCAAATAAGGTAACGTTCACAGGTTCCAGGGCTTTGAGATGGATATTTTGAGGGGCTATTTTTTAGCCTACCACAGCAAGCAACAGCTGTCAAGTCTGTTTTTATGAGGGTACAAACAGTTCCTTACTTCAGGTGTGAGAAATGATTATGTTGCCAACTACAACCAGGGAGATGGCAGTATGTACAAAACACAGCTCAGTCATGCTTAAAAATTGTCTTTTTAAAGTATATTAAGTTTTGAATATCTTCCCAGCCACCCATGCTAAGTTCTTTTTGAGAAATTTAATATGCTGTTCCCTTCCTCACAAGCGCTCCCCCATCCCCAACCCCCCCTAGGAAGGATAGTGGAATACAGGCTCTGATACCAGATTGCTTGGCTATAAATCCCTGGCCTTACCCCCATCATTTACTAGTCATGTGGCCTTTGGTAAATCCTGCCTGTGAAATGAGGATTATAATAATTAGTTATCTCATTGGGTTGTTGAAAGGATTGAATGAGTTAATACATGTAAATTACTTAGTATAGTGCCTGACACAGAGTAAGCACTTAGTTAATGAATATTAACTATTGTTAGCTACTGTTGTACATACCTTTGTTAGAGATACAGGAGAAATGTAAGACATTGTCACTTTCCTTGATGTCTCTAAAATCCTGTGGAAAATACAGGGCTAATATAGCTGACTTCTAGTTGTAGGGTGAGAGACAAAAATTAAGGAGTCTGTATTAGAGGTTGTTATAGTAAATCTCATGTGAGATGAGGATGCCTGAACCAGTGCTGTGATAGGGAATGGAGTAGAAGGGTAGGATATGTGAAGAATTTTGATGGTAAAATAGACCAAGATTTAGCAACTTAACTTTACCTTGTTATAGAGGGAAAAACTATCTTTCTTAGTTCCACTCTATTTCTAAAACCAGCTTTGGTTAGCCTTTTTCTCTAAGGTGAATTAATTATAAGATTCCATCCAGATCTCAAGTTTTCTCAATCTGGACTCTTCTGATTTTTGAAGAAATCCTCCAGGTCCAACAATTTGTTTGGGTGAACCGAGTGCCAGAAACCTAACCTAGTACCAACCTCTATTGTCGTCTGAATTATTCTTTGCTGAATAATCTACCCATACACCCACTCCCTTCTGCCCATAAGCTCTTGAAACACATGAGCTGGGTCTTAAATCTCTCTATATGAGAGAGGACTTCTTGAATAAATTATACACACTTACATTTTTCTGTAAATACTTATTCTCTTTCCAATCCCTTTCTCTGATGAAAACAGGGAAATAGCCAAGAAGAAAGAGCAAAAGTCTTGAGAAAAGAGGTGTCTGTTGTTTCTTTTCTTTAAACAGTGTGATCTCACAGTAGTTTTCTACTTTGTAAGTATGCAGCAAAGTACACACTTATTCAGCCAGATACATCAACATTATTATCTTAGCAACTGTTCTAGTTTCTCTGATAAATCTAATAAAATGTTATTAAAATTAGTAACCCAAACAAAAGTGAAAGTGGAATCCACTTAGGAAATAAAGTTGAAGATAAAATTAAAACAAAATTAGAACATTCTTACTTTATTTTCATAGTTCAGCCTTCATATAGTTGTTATTCATTCAAATAAGATAAATCTAACATTTCATCTGCTATACTGAACACCAGAATAACAAAACTAATACCATAAAGTTTTCCCATTAATAAAGGTTTGATGTTATCTTTATTCAGCATCAGTTCCCTGCTTCTAAAATAGTACATTTGCAATCAATCTTTAGTTAGTGGTTGTAGCTGGAGAGCTATTTATTAATAGTAAATGGGAACAGGGTATTAAGACTTTTATTTACTTTATAATGAATATATTGGTGCCTAAAGTTGAATTACTATGAATTACATAATTCAGAATTTTTCATGATCTCTTCCTGTGATCACTAGGTAATTTTTTTCTCCATAAATTTGTTGCAGGCTTTCAAAATCTCACATTAAAGATATTTTATTTGGCATTTCAAATTATTCTCTTTGCTCACTCAAGCTCCCCTGGACTTTAAACCTCTCTTTTGTCACTATGTATATGTTTGGTAGTGTTGGTAGTGGGGATGTGGAAGAAGATGAGGATGGGTACAGTTTTTGTTTTTGTTTTTTTGAGAAATTATTTCATTTTTGTCCATTTGCTTATTATAGGTAATTTGAAAATACAGACACATAGAAAGGAAGGTTAAAGACATGACCCAAATATTCTTCTGGGAAATTCCAAGGAAAAGCACAAGCCCCTTATTTTTTGCCCTTGGCAAAAATGGTATATTCTTGTTTTTAGAAATTGTCCACATTGGGTAAGGCAAATTTTGAAATTTACCTTTTGTTATTACTAAGATGTGGTCATCAAGACCATCTAGTACAGATGTACTATTTACACAGCAGATACTTTTTAAAGTTTTGGCTGGGTGTTTTGGAGGCAGTGTCTATACAGAAGAATCTACCTTCAGAAACAAAGACATTTGTGAGCAGGAAATTTTTTGAACATTGGAGGGATTTTCTGAAATTAGTGAATCAGCTTGGATGGCAGCTTTATTCTGAAAGACATTTCTTTCTTTGTATCAAAGTTGTGACTTGCAGTTGATCTAGAAGAAAGATTGCTTACTTATTCAGGTAATTTTGACATGTAATCATGATTATATAGCTCAAATGTAGAAAATTACAGATACTCAATTTTGTGTTACTACTTTGTTGAGGTCGTTCTTGGCAAGGGTTATTACTACAGCCTCTGATTGATGGGAGGCACAATAAGCTTTCTTAAATTTATAGTTCATTAATGTAGTTTATTATTATTCTCACTTGATTTGTACAAATCATTGCAAAATTATATTGAATAGTGGAAGCCACTGTAGTCCTTGTAAGAAAAAAATTCATATTTTTATTTTGGTTGCTTAGTGAAATCTAGAATATACAATATGATGGTGGCTATTACATGGCCTAGGAGTTAATATATAAATTTAATATCTTAGAAAAATGATCATTTGTATCAAAAGTGTTTTTCCCTAAACAAGCAATTCTCCAAGGAAGAAATACAAATGATCAATAGGTACATGAAAAAATGCTCAATATCACTAATTATCAGAGAAATGCAAATCAAAACTACAATGAGGTATCACTTAACACCAGTCAGAATGGCCATCATTCAAAATTCCACAAATGACAAATGCTGGAGAGGCTGTGGAGAACGGGGAATGCTCCTACACTGCTGGTGGGAATGCAGTTTGGTACAGCCACTATGGAATACAGTATGGAGATTCCTCGAAAGACTAGGAATAGACTTACCATGTGACCCAGGAATCCCGCTTCTGGGTATATATCCAGAAGGAATGCTACTTCAAACAGATACCTGCACCCCAACATTCATAGCAGCACTATTTATAATAGCCAAGACATGGAAACAGCCTAAATGTCCATCAACAGATGACTGGATAAAGAAGTAGCAGTATATTTCTACAATGGAATACTATTCAGCCATAAAAACCGACAACATAATGCCATTTGCAGCACATGGATGTTCCTGGAGACTCATTCTAAGTGAAGTAAGCCAGAAAGAGAAAGAAAAGTACCATATGAGATCGCTTATATGTGGAATCTAAAAAAAAAAAAAAAAAAAGAACATAAAGACAAAACAGAAACAGACTCATAAACATAGAATACAAACTTGTGGTTGCCAAGGGGGTGGGTGTTGGGAAGGGACAGATTGGGATTTCAAAATGTAGAATAGATAAACATGATTATACTGTATAGCACAGAGAAATATATACAAGATCTTGTGGTAGCTCACAGTGAAAAAAAATGTGATAATGAATATATGTATGTTCATGTATAACTGAAAAATTGTGCTCTACACTGGAATTTGACACAACATTGTAAAATGACTATAACTCAATAAAAAAAGTAAAAAAGAAGTGTTTTTCACCTCTAAACAAAGAACATGCCCACACAGAGCTGTTCCCCAAAATACATATCTTATAAATACATTAAGAGATAACTGCATCAAATGGGACTATATTTCTGGGAACTAAAATATTTTCTGTGTTGCTGATTAGGGGTAGGACTTGATTAAATAGAACTAGGATGGTTGTATTCCTTCTGTTGGAAATCTTAGGCTTTTGGGAATGGGGGTTTAGGGGATTCTTTGAGCTAAGTAATAGAAGAGAGGTAGAAGGAACGATGGTAGCAAAGTTGTTTTTTTTAATTGCATAAATAATGATGCTATGTCAGATAATGGAGCAGAATAGAAATCTCAAAGAAAGATCAATGTATGTGTTACTTATATGTGACAAGGTGGCATCTCAAATCAGTGGGCCTGTATATGAAAGATAAGTCTATTATTAGGTTAGTAGAAAAAGTATTAGTGAGTATCTTTGTGACTTAAGAGCTCAATAAATGATCCAAAAAGGAAACACTAATAAACTAAAATTAGGATTTTGTGCGGTGAACCCTCCAGGGGTAAAATTGAAAGACAGATAACAGAAGGAGAAAATATATTGGCAATGTCTATAATCAACGAGGGACCAATATTTGAGATACACTCCTGGAATCAACAAGAGAAAAATAGTTTAAGGTACAGAAAATTTGCTTGGGAGAAAACCCTGAAAGCTAACAATGATGGGCTCAAAATCATTTGTAATTTTGAAGACACATTTTTAAAACAATGAGATATTACTTTCTACCTGTTAGACTGGCAACATTAGAAAGTTTGACGAAGTGTTGATGCATAGGGCTACAGGAACCCTCATGTACTGCTGGTGGAAAATCTAGACTGGGATAGCTATTCTGGAGAGCAAAGGAAGAGTATCCTTACTCTTTTATTTTGGAAGTCCAGTCCTGTAGTTATTCCCATTGAAATTCTCATATGGATCCATAAAGGGACATGTACAAGGGTATATTCATTGCAGCTTTATTTGTGGTGGAGAGAGTTGGAGCAATCTGGGTGTTCATTACTGGGAGATTGTACAGAGAAAATGAGTACAAAGAGTATTATGCAACAATTAAAAACAACTAATTTGTTATACATAGCAACATGGATGGACCATAAAAATATGTGAAAGAAATAGTGGTATATAATAAAATACCTCTTACGTGAATTAAAAATACATGCTCACAAGATAATTACAGTTATAAAAGCACATGCAAAAATATATAAAATACATTAAAATAGTTGTCTGTCTTCAGGATAGGGGGACCTGAATGTTATATACCTATAAAGAGAAATAAAAAAAAAATAAATGCAATAAGAGAGGGGCTTGATGCAATAAGATATCCATGATGGTAATGTACCCTGAACTGAGTATAATTAATTCTACCCTCTGAACTTGAGATAACAAATAAAACAAACAAGAATGAAAACAATAATAGAAGTTAAAAATAAAAAAAAAATTATCTGTAATTTCTCTACAAATTCTATATTGTTTAAAAGAATGAATTTTGTTGCTGTTGTTAGTATTTATAACTCTGGTGCCTGGCACATAGTAATTACTAAGTAAATTTTTGTTAATTAAATGAGTAAAATGGATGGATGAGTGAATACAACTATTTTTCAGTGATCCTATGTTCCTTACAGTTGTTACCTTCATGCTTTAAAGTGCTCTGTATCAGGGAAGTAAATATAGCCTCTCTGTTTCAGTGGCTGTGTGCATCATATCACAAACTGGTTTAACTAAGTCAGAGACTTCTTTATAAGATACAATTTTGATTACTTCCATGATTAAATGCCTTATTGGCTCCATATAAGCTTTTAGGGCCAAAATGACTTTTTAAAACTTAATCATACACATGATTTCTTCTTGTTCAGGGTTACCAAATCATTAATTTTACACTAATCCAACCCTATCCTTGACTTCATTGATCCAGAGAAGATTATAAAATGTCAGAGTTGCAAGGGGCCTTTGAGATCATTCTAATACAAAACCTCGTATCACTGGTCAGAGACTGAAGGTAATAGGGGGACATTATTCTGTCTTCATAATGTCACAGTGTATTCTGTCTTCAGTCAAGGGTACTTTCTAGACACCACATGATGTTGCTTTTTAGTAACCTCAAGTAAGTACTAAACATGAACACTTACTTACCTAGAAAGATAAAGCAACGAACATAAAAAAAGTTTAAGTGCAGACTTGTCTATTTGCTACCTTGAGACTTATGAGATTTTTCCTTTCTATGGATAGAAGTCTGGGCAAAAAAAGAAAAAATAAAGTTGGCATTGGGCTTCAGACTATTAACTATCTGAACTAAGAATGAACAATAGATATTTTCTTG
This sequence comes from Camelus dromedarius, assembly GCF_036321535.1. Classification (NCBI taxonomy): domain Eukaryota; kingdom Metazoa; phylum Chordata; class Mammalia; order Artiodactyla; family Camelidae; genus Camelus; species Camelus dromedarius. The sequence goes on along the minus strand of NC_087443.1, from coordinate 57,156,556 downwards.
CTAATGCCGAAGAGCAGGTGGAAAAAGGAAAGGTTAGAATAGAACGTCCTTGGGTTGCTAAGACTGATGTAAACTTGGCTTTCTATAGTTTTCCACAAGCCAAGATAAATTTTTCATGGTGCATAAACATATATGTCATGCTTAGCTTTGAGTAGTTTGTTGTGTGATGAAAAGATCCTACAGGAGTCTCATTGGGAAGTCATATTCTCCCCTCACCTTTTAATTACAGATAGTCAGTTGTCTAGTAATGTAAAGTGACTGATTTATGCAAAAAAGTACTTGCCAAAGAGTTTTCCAATAGTAAATTTATGAAAGTCAGGGAATTTTAATGGTAAGAAACGTAAATAATGTAGTTGTGGGGAACCAGACAGTTCTGGTTACCCAAAAGGCAAATTAAACATGTACTTAAGGTGCTAGTGAAAATAAGTGCACCAGATTAAATAAATAAATTAATTAATATATATATATATATATATATATATATATATATATATATATATATATATATATATATATATATATAAGTGTAAAAGTGGCTACCATGGGGAAAATCGGAAATATGTTGGGCTTTCTTATACTATTTTTTCTTTTACAAGTTAGCATTGTTTTTACTTTGAATTACATGGTGGGAGATATATAATGAGGAGGTCCATAATTTTTTGGTCCTATAAAGGTCTTAGTCCCTAATCTGAAAAATTCATTATTCAAGCCAGGAGTGAATGAGTCATGTGTATAATAGACTTGCTTTTAATATTCCCTTAGGCCTCAGAATTTCTATCTTGAGTTGGTTGGACACCCCCTCTTCTCTTACTTCTAGCCTCCGGTCAATTTGGAAAGTCAGCCACCATAATTGGGTTGTTTCTGAACTCTCCCAAGTTAAAATCTTATGAGGCATCTATCCGTAACAAGTGGTGGTTTGGGGTCACTAGTGGTTACTCAACTGAATCATCATCTAAATATTTTACTTTGTTTGCTTTACCAGTTCATTATTTAAATTATTTTTTCCCAAACTTAGCTTAGAGTCTGTCTGAGGCTTGACCATATGTGAAGTTTGACATTTTAAAGGTCAGCTGGTTTGAGTTATTTATTTGTAAGAGTCAACAGATTTGCTTTTTCTTTTTAAACAGGGAAATGTCTATTATTTTTTCCACTTGAAAAACTAAATAAAACATACAAATATCTCGTGAGCTTTCTTCAGTCTTTCCCAGAAAGAGTCTGTATTTGTTCTGAGACAGAGCACAGGGAAGTTACAACCTCAGATGGTTGGGAGACAGTTTATATTGCAATAGCTGAAGGGTTGAATAAGGGGAAACCTGTAGAAAGAAGACTTCCACTGGTTTAAGTGGAGAGAAGAAAATATGCCTTCTTCATAGTAGTTATAGTAGTCTATAAATTCCAATATAGAACCACATTTGGGACATGGCTGGGGTGGAGCTAATATGGTCGTATGTGCTAAGCAGTCTGGGATATTCTGTTGCCTTTTAGTTTACAACCAGCTCTGTTACCAGGTCCAGACTTGTCCTGTTCGCTGCGTAACAGGTCAATAAATCAGGAGACGAGTTGTTGGGGCAAGGAATAGTGACTTTATTTGGAAAGCCAGCAGACCAAGAAGATGGCAGACTAATGTCCTGGAGAACCATCTTCCCCAAGTCAGAATTCAGGCTTCTTTAATACTAAAAAGGGGAGGAGGTAAGCTTGGTTGTTGCAAACTTCTTGGTGTATGGATTCTTTGTTCTTGGAATCCTTTGTTCTTGTAGCTGTCCACGTGGGTCAGATCATGGTGTCCCTGAAACCTTCAACAAAATGAGCGTTATTTTCTATTTTGCTACCTGTTATCTTTATATGAATGGAAAAGTGTTAATATTCTTAAAGGTTACAACTTTGAGAATAGGCTTCCTGTATATTTTAGGTTATAGGCAATGTTGTTTTACAAAAGGTGCAGAACCAGCAAGACTAGGCGTAGGAAACAGGAAACCGAAGCACAGCGTTAAAGACAAAGGAAGAGATCTAATATTGAATCAGTTTGTTCTTTTCTATTACAGCTCCAGTATCCATATCTTTTTGAGCTTAAACCTCCATGGAAATTCTTGGCTAAAATTCAGAAGAAAACAGTTTAGAATCTACCACTTTCTTATAATTGCTCTCTCCTCTAAAGCGTGATTCACATGGCAGAGGATGATCTTAGAATGCAAGCAAGATCATACACTCCCTTGCATAAAACCTTAACTTTTTTCCATAGCCTGGGAGAGCCCAACATGATCGGAACCCCAGCCTAGAAGGATTTAAATTTTGGCTGAGGTTGGGAATGGCTTAGAGAGGGAGTGGACCAAGGGAGCCTGGCCGTTGGTTGGTAGAAAAGCTACAGTTTAAAAAAGCACCACCATTTAACTATCTTCTCTTTTTGTCACCCTGGTTGCTTTCATATTGCAACCTTTGAAGTCTTTTCATTGTAGTATTAACAGCTGTAATTCTGTGTGTTACTAGTACTTTTTAAAATGTACTTTGATAAAATATGCTCAGGTGAAGCACCCCTTCTCTCCCACTTTATTATGTTTCATTCTGGTCTCTTTCTGTTTCTCCAGTTCATTTCTTATTTTCAGTTTCTTTAATTTATCAAGCTGTTTCTGCCTCAGAACCTTCACACAAGCTATTCCTTCTACCTGAAGCTCCCTCTCCCTCTCTTTGGTCAACTTCTACTCATTCTTTAGAACTCAGTGTAGTTCAGTCCTCATCAAAGAGGACTTTCCATGAATGACTGAAAATTACTGAGAGATAAACAATGAACAATGAAGAGTAGACTCTCTCAAGGAGCATGTAAGATTGCTAGGATGGTACATTCTGAATACATGACAATTTTATGATACAAGACAGCTAATAAGTTGAGTCCTGAGTGCTTAAAAGAGACAGTGACCATTTTCAGCTGAGGCTTTTGTTACGGACCTTACAGAGTAGGTAGGTTTTGAAAAGAACTTAAAGGATGCTAATATTTGTGTAAGTGTAAAAGAGGGGCACAAGAAAATGAAAGAACTCCTGTTTGGGAGAAGTGAATATGAGAGTTGGACTGGAGTGGAGAGACTGATTGGGGAAGAAGCTCATTAAACTTCAGAGACAGAAAAGACATATTCAGATTCAAATGACTTTGAAAACCTGCCATGTGTCAAGCATATTAATATTTGTTTTACTTAATTTGTAATTACCCCAGCTATATGAAGACATTGTTACTTATCATTATATTCTAGATAAGGAAATTGAGATTCATAAGGGTTAAGTGACTTGTCCAAGATCATACAATTAACAAGTGGCAGAAATTGGAATTTAACTCTTTATCACCTTACTTAGAGTTTAGTTCTCTTTCTACTTTCCTTTGCTGCTTCTTACAGACAGTCCCAAAATAATAATCTTGAGTTGGAAATAGATTGCAGAGGATCTTCATGTGACATTATTTTTTAGACAATAGTATCTAAAAGATCTTTAATGCTTTAAAAAAATCTTAAATTGACTTATGTTGATTTACAATGTTGTATTTCACATATACAGCAAAGTGACTCAGTTTTTTATATATATTCTTTTTCATTATAGGTTAGTATAAGATATTGAATATAGTTCCCTGTGCTATACAGTAGGTCTTTGTTGTTTACTTTATAATGGTTGTGTGTATCTGTTAATCCCAAACTCCTAATTTGTCTTCCCCACCCTTTCCTCTTTGATAACCACACGATTGTTTTCTATGTGAGTCTGTTTCTGTTTTGTAAGTTCATTTGTGTCACTTTTTAGATTCCACATATAAGTGATATCATATGACATTTGTCTTTCTCTGACTTACTTTACTTAGTATGATAAACTCTAGGCTCATCCATGTTGCTGCAAATGGCATTATTTATTTTTATGACTGAGTAGTATTCCACTACACACACACACACACACACACACACACACACACACACACAATATTTTCTTTATCCATTCATCTGTCAATGGACATTTAGTCCTGGCTGTTGTAAATAGTGCTGCTGTGGACATTGGGGTGCATGTATCTTTTTGAATTAGAGTTTTCATATTTTCCAGATGTATGCCCAGAAGGGAGGTTGCTGGATCAAATGGTAACTCTATTTTAGTTTTTAAAGGAACCTTCATACCGTTTTCCATAATGGTTGCACCAAAGTACATTCCCACCAACAGTGTAGGGGGGTTCACTTTTCTCCACACTCTCTCCAGCATTTATTATTTGTAGACTTTTTGATGATGACCATTCTGACTGGTGTGAAGTGATACCTCATTATTATGGACTGTTTGTATACTTTGGAAATTAAGCCCTTGTTGGTTGCATTATTTATGAATATTTCCTCCCAATAAAGAGGTTGCCTTTTTATTTTGCTTATGGTTTTCTTTGCTGTGCAAAACTTGTAAATTTGATTAGATCTCATTTGCTTATTTTTGCTTTTATTTCTTTTGCTTTGGGACATGCCCTAGAACACTGCTATGATTTATGTCAGAGAATGATTTGCCTATGTTCTCTTCTAGGAGTTTTATGGTGTCCTGTCTTATATTTAAGCCATTTTTAGTTTATTTTTGTGTATGGTGTGAGGGGATGTTCTGACTTTATTGATTTACATGTGACTGTCCAGCTCTCCCCACACCACTTACTGAAAAGACTGTCTTTTCTCCATTGTATATTCTTGCTTCTTTTGTTGAAGATTAATTGACTGTAGGTGTGTGGGTTTATTTCTGGGCTCTGAGTTCTGTTGCATTGATCCATATGTCTGTTTTTGTGCCAGTACCATGCTGTTTTGATTACTATAGTTTTGTAATATTGTCTGAAGTCTGGGAGGTTATGCTTCTAGCTTTGTTCTTTTTCCTTAGGATTCCTTTGGCAATCCTGGGTCTTTCATGGTTCTATATAAATTTTAGGATTTATGTGTTCTAGTTCTGTGAAAAATGTCCTGGGTAATTTGATAGGGATCACTTTAAATCTATAGGTTGTTTTGGGTTATATTGCCATTTTAACAATTAGTTCTTCCAATCCAAGAGCATGGGATATCTTTCCATTTCTTTAAGTTATCTTTAATTTCCTTTACCATTGTTTTATATTTCTCAGCATATAAGTCTCTCACCTTTTTGGTCAGGTTTATTTCTAAGTATTTAATTTTTTTTTGGGGGGGTGCAATTTTAAAAGGGATTTTTTTTTAAACCTACCTTTCTGACATTTTATTGTTAATGTAAAGAAATGCAGCTCACTTCTGTATGTTAATCGTGTTTCCTGGCTACCATGCTGAATTCATTTATCAGTTCTAGTAGTTTTTGTGTGGAATCTTTAAGGTTTTCTATATAGGGTGTCATGTCATCTGCATACAGTGAGAATTTTACCTCTTCCCTTCCAATTTGGATTCCTTTTATTTCTTTTTGTCTGATTGTTGTGACTAGGACTTCCAATACTATGTTGAATAGCAGTGGTGGGAGTGGTCTTTCTTGTCTTCTACCAGATTTTAGCAGGAAGGCTTTCAGCTTTTCATCATTGAGTATTATATTGGCTGTGCATTTGTCACAAATAGCTTTTATTATGCTGAAATATGTTCCCTGTATACCCACTTTGATGAGAATTTTTATCATGAATGGATGTTGAATTTTATCAAATGCTTTTTCTGCATCTATTGAGATGATCATGTAGTTTTCATCTTTTCTGTTGCTGAGAATGCGGTGTATCATGTTAATTTGTTTAATCAATCAAAACATTGATTTATTTGCATGTGTTGAACCATCCTTGTGACCCAGAGATGAATCCAACCTGATCATCGTATATGATCCTTTTTATGTGTTGTTGGATTTGGTTTTTTGTTGCTGGTATTTTGTTGAGGATTTTTGCATCTATCTTCATGAAAGATACTGGCCTGCAGTTTTTTTGTTTTGTTTGTTTTGTTTTTTTGATGTCTTTGTCTGCTTTTTGTATCATGCTGATAGTGGCTTTATGAATGACTTTGGGAGCATTCCTTCCTTTTCAATCTTTTGGAAGAGTTTGAGAATGATCTGTACAGGTTCTTCATATGTTTGGTAGAATTTCCCAGTGAGGCCATCCAGTCTTGGACTTTTGTTTGCAGGGAATTTTTCTTTTATGGACTATATGTAGTGATTGGTCTATTCAAATAATTCAGTTCTTCTTGATTCAGTTTCTGTGGGCTGTATGTTTCTAGAAATATGTCCATTTCTTCTAGATTGTCCAATTTGTTGGCATATAATTGTTCATAATAAATTCAAAATAAATTGTTAATATTTTTGTATTTCTGCAGTATTGGTTGTTATGTCTCCTCTTTCATTTCTTATTGTGTCTATTTGCATGCTTTCTCTTTTCTTCTTGGTGAAGCTGGCCAGAGGTTCTTTGATTTTGTTTATCCTTTCAAAAAACCAACTCTTGGTTTTATTGATTTTTCTATTTTTTAATCTATGTTTTATTTATTTATTTTCTGATCTTTATTATTTTTTTCCTTCATTGACTTTGGGTTTTGTTTGTTCTTCTTTTTCTGATTCTTTTAGGTGTTGTGTTAGGTTGTTTATTTGAAATTTTTCTTGTTTTCTGAGGAAGACCTGTATAGCTGTATGAACTTCCTTCTTAGGATTGCTTTTGCTGCATCCTATAGATTTTGTATCGTTGTGTTTTCATTATCTTTTGTCTCAAGGTATTTTTAACTTTTCTCTTTGATTTCATCTTTGAGTCATTGATTTATTAGTATCATGCCATTTAGTCTCCATGTAATTATTGTTTTCTCATTTATCTTTCTATGATTGATTTCAAATTTTATGCCATTGTGATTAGAAAAGATACTTGAAATAATTTGTTTATGCTTATTTTGTGTCCTAGTTTGTGATCTATTATAGAGCATGTTCCATGTGATCTTGAAAAGAATGTGTCTTCTTTTTTTTTTTTTTTTTGGATGTAATGTCCTGAAAATATCAATTAAGTCTAACTGTTCTATGGTGTCATTTAAGCACTCTGTTGCCTTACTGATTTTCTCTCTGGAAGATCTGTCCATTGATGTCAGTGGGGTGTTAGTCTCCTACAATTATTGTATTCCTGGCAATTTCTTCCTTTATGTCTGCTGATACTTGTTATATCTTCTTTGGAGAAACATCTATTCAGGTCCTTTGCCCATTTTTCAATTGGGTTATTTGGTTTTTTGCTGTTGGGTTATAGGAGTTCATTATATATTTTGAATATTAGCCCCTTATCAAATATATGGTTTGCTAAATACTTGTCCCTGTTCTGTAGGTTGTCTTTTCACTTTGCTGATGGTTTCTTTTGCTGTGCAGAAGCTTTTAAATTTGATGTAGTCCCACTTGTTTATTTTTTATTTTGTTGCATATGCTTAATCTTTGTGAATGATGCTTTCAATGTTCTGCTGAGTTCTGTCTGCTAGTATTTTATTGAGAATTTTTGTGTCTATATTCATCAGGGCTGTTGGCTTGTAGTTTTCTCGTAGTATCCTTTTCTGGGTTTGGTAGTAGGATAATGCTGGCCTTGTAAAATGAGTTTGGAAGTATTCCCTCCTCTTTGATTTTTTTGGAAGAGTTTCAGAAGGATTGGTGTTAATTTGTATTTAAATGTTTGGTATAATTCACCGGTGAAGTCATCTGGCCCTGGATTTTTTTTTCATTGGGAGATTTTTGATATGGATTCACACTCTTCTTAGTAGTAATTGATCTATTCAGATTTACTATTTATTCCTGATTCAGTCTTGACAAGTCATATGTTTCACAGAATTTTTCCATTTCTTCTAGGTTGTCCAGTTTGGCATATAGTCAATCATAGTAGCTTCTTATGATCCTTTGAATTTCTATGACATCAGTTGTAATGTCTCCTTTTCATTTATATTTTAGTTAATTTGGGTTCTTTCTCTTTTTTTCCTTGGTTACTATAGCTAAGGGTTGTCAACTTTGTTTATCTTTCCAGAGAACTATTTCTTTGGGGTTTTTTTGGAGGGGCAGGGGAGATAATTAGGTTTATTTATTTATTTAATAGAGGTACTGAGGATTGAAGCCAGGACCAAGCTATGCTCCCCTCCCCAACAGAGAACTATTTCCTAATTTGATTAATCTTTTCTATTGTTTTTTTTTCTGTCCTTTATTTCATTTATTTCTGCTCTAATCTTTATTTCCTTCTTCTGCTATCTTTAGGCTCATTTTGTTCTTTTTCTAGTTCCTTAAGGTATACATTTAGGTTGTTTATCTGGGATCTTTTTTACTTCTTAATATATGAGTTTATTGCTATGAACTTTCCTTTTAGGACAGCTTTTGCTGTATCCCACAAGTTCTGGTATATTGTGTTTCCAGTTTTGTTTGTCTAAAGCAAACTTTTTATTGCCCCTTTAATTTCTTCTTTGGTCCATTGGATGTTTGGGAGAGTGGTATAGAATTCTTGGTTGACAGTTATTTTCTTTCTATATTTTTAATATGTCATCCTATTCTCCCCTGGCCTGAATGTTTTTGTTGAGAAATCTGCTGATAGTCTTATGACGTACCCGTGTATGTAACTTCTCTATTCTTTTGCTGCTTTTAAAACTGTCTTTAACTTTTGACAGTTTAATTATGATGTATCTTGGTGTACCCCTGTTGGGTTTCACCTATTTGGTATCTTTTGGGGACATAGGTCTGGATACCCATTTCTTTCCCCAGGTTCAGGAAGTTTTCAGTCATTATCGCTTTAAGTATATTTGCTGTCCCTTTCTCTTTCTTTTCTTCTGGAATTCCCATAATGCAAATATTGTTTCTTTTTATTCAATTCTTTAATTCCTGTAGCCTTTCTTTACTCTTTTGCATTTTTTCTGTGCTCCTCTGACTGAGTAATTTCCAATGTCCTAATCTCCAGATTGTTCATTCTTTCTTTTGCATGGTTCAGATCACTTTTGTGACTCTCTATTGAATTATTTAGTTGTTACTGTATTTTTCAATTCTAGGACTCTTTTTTTTTTTTTTTGATGGTTGCTCTTTCCTTGTCAGACTTCTCATTTCATTCATGTATTGTTTTCCTACTGTTGTTTAGTTGTTTGTCTGTATTTTCTTGTAGTTAACTTTTTAAAATTGAATTGTACATTTTACTTTATTTGGAACACAAATCGCAAGACATATTCACTTGTTAGTTATCATAATAAAGGAAAATTAACAACCTGCATTGAGATTTTTATAACTCAACTTTTTTAAGAGGATTATTTGAAATTCTTTGACAGTTTCTAAATCTCCATTTTTTTAGGGTTGGTTATTGGATCTTTATTAGTTTGCTTTGGTGGTGTCATACGTACCTGATTTTTTCATAATCCTTGATTCCTTGTGTTCGTATCTGCATGTTTGAGGAATCAGGCTCCTCTTCCAGATTTTACAGGTTTGCTTTGGCAGAGACAGTTCTTCACCAGTCAATTCCATTTGAGGTTACAAATGTGTTTTCTGGTAACGTCCTTGGCAGATGGGGCCTGCCATTATGGTCTGTTTTGAGGTGAGTGAACTGTTTGAGTTCTGAGGATGGAGATAGGGGTGTTTGTTACTGGCTGAGAACAGTTGGTTAGGACTGCTAGCTTAGTCTTCTACTCAAGTCAGGCTCTAGAATGGGCTGTGCATTTGCATGGATTCTCTGGCCAGGTTTACTAGATTGTAAGGACAGTACTAGTAGATATTGCAGTAGTTGATGAGGCTGTGGATTATCTTCCCTGCCCTGGCAGGGCAGTAAGATGGGGCCCAGGTCCTATACCACTTATTGTTTGGGGACTCAAATTAGGCCAAAGTGTGCACTGAATTTCCTGGTTAGGTGAGGCCATTGATTGTGTTCAGCAGACAGAAAGAATCCATGGGCAGTGCTTTCTGTTCAAGTGCCAGTGTACACGGGCTATTGAATGGGCTGTGCAGCTTTCTGTGTGATCTGGTTAGGTTCCCTGATCAGACAAGCTGAAGGCTGTATTCAGCAATGACTGGGGCTACAAATTAGATTCCCTGTTCGAGTACAGTGGGAGAAGCAGCGCTAAAGCCAGTAAATCTCTTTGTTGTCTTAACTCAAGCTGACTTGCAGCCCAAGTTTCCTGATAGCACCACTGACTTTGCTCTGCAAATTGTCAGTGTTGCCTGCCTGCCTCTCAGCTTGAGTACCCCAGACTGCACAGCTTTGAGCAGTTGTCTCTAACCCTTCTGGTCAGATGGAGCTATGTCTCCACACTCTCCACCGTGGTTGTGGCTTTGTGTCAGTTCCCTTGCTTGGGAAGGAGGGGGAGGGGCTGTTCCAGGCACTCTCAGTTTACCAACAGGCTCTCTGGTTGGAAGGAGCTTAGGAGCTATCCTCAGCCTTGGCTGTGCATTAATCCCCCTGCCTGTGCATAGCATGAGAACACTCCATGCCCAGACTGGCTTCACTCTGGGGGCAATCAGCTCTGCCCACTCACCTCTTGGCTTGAGTGCCACTGGGCTACATTGCTTCCAGGAGTCATCTCCAGCCTTCCTGGTCATATGCGGCTGGAAGATACTCTTCATAGTGGATGGAGCTGTGATTCAGCTCCATGTCTGTGCATGGGCAAACTGAACTCTAGGGCTGGCAAAACTCCTTGTTTGAGAATCCAAATCAGGCACATCTGCATTCCACCAAGTTCCCAGGTTACAGTGCACCTCTGACTTGGTTCTGCAGATGAGCAAAGCAACTGGTTGGGATTACTTGGTCTGCCAAGATCTGTGTGCTGGTTGTTGCACCCCTCTCCCCTCTTCATCATCACAGCCATATTCCCAGTGGTTGAGCCCCACAGATTCTCCTGCAATTCCTGTGGCACAAGATCGGAATAGGTACTCCCACAAAGTGACCCATAGTACGGGGGGCAGGGCTTGTATCCTGGGGTTCTCTTTTCCCACTGGAGGAACTGGAGGCTCAGTGGTGCTGCACTGGTCTGGAGGAAGGGCAATGCAGTCAACCTGTAGCCGCTTCTTCTACCCTTCCAATACAGTCTGTTTCGGTCTCTGTGGTCCAGGAGGGTGCTTTAGTCTCACTCCAGTGTCCTAGGATTCTTTCAGTGGTGTCTTGTTCTTGATTAGTTGCTAGTTGTTCTTCTTGTGAGGGGGAGCAAAATCAGAAACAATCTATTCGCCATTTTCGTGACATCACTGTCCATGATAAAAGTTTAGTAAGTCTACCTTTACTCTGTCTTGGCTGATATTTAAGTGAAGTAATGAAAATCATGTGGTGTAGAGAAACTTTATGCTGTATGAGCCCTGAGGATCCTTAAAGTAACTACTAGTATTCTGTAGGTGGGATCAGGTTCCCAATTCAACAAACATTCACAGACAATGTATTCTGTATAACATAGAAGAGATTTGCAAAGATGAGTAAGACTTCCAGGACCTAACTCCATTTAGAGAAAATGGGAAATCTCCATAACTAACTACGATTCAAAGAAGATGGATTCATGTTGCATTAGAGGTATAAATAGATCTGTGGAAATATAGGTGAGGGAGAGATTGTCTCTGCCTTGGGGTAGTGGAGGGATATATTTTTAAATGTTCTGTTTTAAGATTATATAATAACTAGTATCTCTCAAATTTCATCATTTTCAACCCACCTTCTTAATTTCCTTTTTATCTGCATACCATTTTTACAGTTGATTCATTTTGTAACTTTAAAAATTCAAATAAATGAATTAAGAAAGTAAACTTCATCTTAGTACTATAAATGGAAAACCAGTTCACTTGCCATGAAAAGACAGTAACTAAAAATGAAAATGGTATAAACAAAATAGTGTTGTTAAGTTCTATCTAGATAGGGTTGCCTGTTCCTTGGCTCTGAGACTAAGTCCTTAAAAAAAGAAAGCTTAGCAAGTGTTGGAGAGATGCTAATGACTATTAGCATGGCACTGAGACTTGCTTCTTAACAAATCAGAAAATCAGAAAAATAATTGAAAGTGTAATGGCTTTCTCAGTATATGATTCAATGCTATATAATGCTTCTCTTACCATTCATTACCAGTCTCTTCCAAAAAGTACTTTGATGAATCAACAGTCCAGATTTTAGGTCTGATGGATATGATCTTAGTAGAAGAGAGGAGGATTTCATGGAAAAAATGGTGTTTGAGGCTTTTGGTTGACAAGGATAGTCCCATGAGGAAACTGCACAGAAGCATAATGGTTTCTATGGGGGCACTAGAAGGAGGAGGAGGAAGACTTCTATTTTCTTCTATTTTACAGTCTTATTTTTCAGCCACTAGAATTCAATCTGGGTCTAGAAGTAAGGATGAGGTGAATGCCAGCTTTCCTATATTTCTAGTGCCTTCTTCTTAGGTGTCTTCATTTAGATGAAGACCTCCACTTCCAATTTTCTGAGTCTGCTCTGGACTGTAAATGCCTTTGCAGATGTGAATAATGGGTGCCTTTTCAAATGCAGATGACATTTATATACTGAAAGTGGACTTCATTAGTGGGGTTTGCTGGAGCTTATCAGCTTCAGAAATACAACCTCTCAAATGTAGATCATTGAACACATTGGTATCACTTTACAAAACATTTTGGGGACCAACAGTGTTCTGATTCTTTGAAATCCAAGATAAATGCTGTCAGTCAAGACAGAAAGTGGTATTTCTTTATGGGCTAGACCTTTGAAGAGATATGAGTGTTGGACTTGGCAGCATATCAGCAGCCACTGAGACTTCTTTCCCACTGGCCATTTTTTTTTCAGAGATAATTTTGACAAGAGACTGGAGAGAATTCCTCTCAGTTCTCTGGAGAATGTGAAATTACTAGATTTATAAGATTTATCTTGTTTGCATCAGAAAAGCCCAACTTTAGGCTTGGTAAGAATTATAATTTGTAGCAGAATGCAAAGTAATAATGAAGCCACTTCCTTAGAAAATATGAATTCACATCTCACACTAATGTTCAGAAAATATGATGAATATCCTAGTCACTCTCCTTTCAGAATAATAATAGTAAATTTATTTGGGTGCCATATTTTTAGTGCTTTTTCTGCTTAGTCTATGCCAGACACTGTGTTTTCACACCATTATCTTTAATCTTTATGTCAACCCTGTAAAGTAGGTATTTTTCCCACTTTCAGATGGAGAAATTTAGGTTCCTGTGGAACTGGTCAAGGTCATATAGCTAGAGGTGGTGTGAGCTGGTACCTCCTAATTGTATAAGTCTGTGTCATTAAATTTGGCTCCTAAATTTGACGTGATACTCCAGATGAGGTGTGATAGGAATATAATCCAGTAAAAATATTATAAACTTTTAATGTTAATGTAGCTTAAGTTTACATTTTTCTCTCTCCTCCTTTTACCCCCTCTGGCATATAAGCATCATGTAAGTATAAGAAGCTGTTAGAGTACAGGGTTTAGAGTGAGACAGATCTGGTTTGAGTCCAGCACTATCACTTACTAGTTCTCAGACTTGGCAAGAGATTTAATCTTTCTAGTACTCAGTTTCTTTAAATATAAATCAGGTGTAATAATAGTGCCTGTCTCTTGAGGTTATTATTATTAAATGAGATAAGATAATTTAAATGCTTAGCACATTTCCTAGCATGTAGTAAATGCTCAGTAATTGCATGAATAATAATCATGATCATTATTCATTTATTTAATCAAAGTTTGACTTTTTCTATTGCATCAGCTTCTGTTTTGTTCCATAGTTCTTTGCGTGACTTCCTTTCACATGTATATTTATAAAAATTCTATTATCTGATTGACTAATCCTTGACTTAAACTTTTTCTCTGCAATGTTCAGCTACATTCTACAAATGTGTTAAAAAAGTCATATGTAAATTACTTGCCCTGGTTTAGCTATTGTATATGTATATAAATATATATGGATATCTGTGTGTGTATTTGTGAGTGATATGTATAGACATAATGCATGACCTTTGAGACACGAACCTTCTAGGACATTATTTTGTTAACAACCTTACTGATCTCTTGGGAATCCGGATCCATCTTTAAACAGCTTACAGAGAGCAAATGCTGGAAGAAGAGACAGCCTCTCCAGCTGCTCCCTTTCCCCTCTCTGCAGATGTGAACACTTCCCACAAACCCCTGTATGAAATGTGGGAGAAGCAGAAGGGAAACTGTTGAGCTGTTTATTTTATTGCAAATAAAGGTTGAGATAGTCTTTTCTGAATATTTTTCTTGGGAACCAAGAATGAAGCTTACTAGACCGATATTTTTATTTTGAGGGAATTTAAGATTTAGCTACCTCGAATTGTATCTCTGTTTATGACATGCCTACATGACCTTCTTAAAGCCCAAGCACTCCAATGCAATGTTGGGAAAAGCTCCTAAGGAAATGGGGGGAGGAAGAATGAGACTCAAGAATCAGAAGTCACTTTATTGATAGAGGGTGTAGAGTTAGAAGACTACTCATGACAAGGGAACTTAGATAAATCAGATAATTAATGGCCTCAGACTAAGATGACCTTGTTCATCCTTATCCCAGTGAGGATGGCCCTTTCAAGAGGACTGATAATACTCTAGTCTTAACTTATTACTTTGAACTTTTATAAGGTCTGACATGCCAATCTTTTAACTTCATGCTATAGCACCCTTTCCCTTATTCAGTTTTTACCAGTGCCCTAGCTTTCTTTTGATTTCAAAGATACACAGTCGATTCCTGCTTCAGGGATTTTACACTTGTCCTCCCCTCTTATTGAAATGTTCTACTTCTGAATCTTTTCACAGCTGCCTTCTTCTCATCACTGAGGCTTTGAGCTATGTGTTAGCTCCTCAGAAAGGCCTTCCCTGGCCACCTTTGACAAGAATGCTTTTTGCTACCCAATATCCCTTCTCCCTTTCTTCCCTTGTGAAGCACATTGGCATACAGCCAATTATATTACCCATGCTCCCTTGCAGCTAGATGTTGCTCTGTTATGGCCAATGAAATATGAGCCAAAATGCAATGTGGTGCTTTGAAAACAATACTTAAAAAGAAGGAGATTCATCCTTCTTTCTTCCCATCTCAGTTCTGTTCCCTGAAACACCAGGTGTGGTGACTGGGCTCTAGCAGCCATCTTTGGTCATGAGGAAGAGGACATTCACTAGGTATGCTGGAGAAGAGATCTGGAAAGCTTAAGTCCCTGTTGAATTTGTGAGTCTCTAAAGTAGCCCTGGGTTGTCTACTTCCAGCTTTCTTTTAAGTAAGAGAGAAATAAACTTTATCTCATTTAAGCCACTACTGGTTTTGGTTCTTTTCCATATTCAGTCAAACCTACACAAAACCAATTTAAAGTATCCCTCTCCTGCCCGCACATGCCATGCTCTATAAACCATTATTCTCTGGCCTGTCTTCTTCTTGGCACTTTTTAACAACTGATAATTCTCATTTCTTTTTTCTTTATTGTTTGTCCCTCTCATCTAGAATGTACGGTCTGGGGGGAGGGACCTTATCTTTCTTATTCATGGTGTCCTCAGAGCTAAAAAATGTCTAGTGGTGCTCCAAAAAAATTGTTGAGTGGATGAAATTTGTAGGCTGAAATTCCTCCTGCTCAGATCTGCATTTGTCTTTTCGGTTCTGTTTCTGTGGTTGACCTGTCTTGTGAATCACACCTTCTTTCTTTGGATATAGTAATATATCTAAATAGCTCTTTCTAGCCTTGGAGTTCTATACAGTCATACCTCATTTTATTGTCCTTCACTTTATTGTGCTTCACAGATACTGTGTTTTTACACATTGAATATTTGTGGCAACCCTCCATTGTCAGATGATAGCATTTTTAAGAATAAAGTATTTTAAATTAATGTATGTACTTTTTTAGACATATTGCTATTATGCACTTAATAGACTACAGTATAGTATAAACATAACTTTTAGATGCACTGGGAAACTAAAAGATTTATGTGACTTGTTTTATTACAGTAATTCTCTTTATTGTGGTGGTCTGGAACCAAACCCACAATATCTTCCAGGTATGTCTGTGTATCATTGATGCTTTGCCCCATTAAGTATTTAATATTTATTTAATTCAGTATTCATTGCTAGCTTTTTTTGATGGGGGGGCATCCATTTTCATCTCGAAGTACTTAAAAAAGATCAAATTTGAGTTATTCTTAGTTTCACTACCATATAACCTAAACTATACATACATTAGGAAGAAACAGGGTAGAAAAAAATGAGTTTATGTTATATCTGCCTCATACTTATAACTGTTGCCTCAAAGAGAATGAAGGGTTTTTATTTCATTTATTTCTCACTATTGGGCTAAATGGGACAAGGTTGGTATTTTGTATAATTGTGCTCCTGGGATCCCAGCAGCTGCATGTTGCTGACTTGTGTTCTGCTTACTGTCTCTTTTGACTTCATGCATAAAACACACTATACATCCCTAAAAATGAGTCAAAAGTAACGAATGGTGATATGAGAAAATGTTTAGAATACTTTGCAAGTAGTGGGAAACCAAGGGACACTTGTTAACTTTGAAATATTTCCAATGTTTTAAGGGAGGAAAATGAGAAATTACCCAGGACCAATGGTATTAATGTGTACAGGGAACCTCTCAGAAGAGGTGATAAAATATGATGCCCTATACTCATAGAAGTGAGAATGAGACCTCTGTACACATTATGGTAAGGATAGATTTTGAAAGATGAGGTTTCATGGTTTTGTTGGAGAGAAGGGGGTGGCAAGGAGGATTATGAGAGTAGAAGGAAAGGCAGAGAGAATGCAAGAGGATATTACCTCAAGTACAGAGCTGAAGAGCACAGGTTTCCCCCAGAAGACTCCTTTATTTCAGTGCCCTGAGCATTCACACAGGGCTACCACTTGGGGCATTCAGCAAATGGTGAATTGAATAGAAAGTGTAACCTGTCGCCTCTGTGTGGGCACCATCAATGTTACACCTTATCTCACATTTCAAAATGAAAGAAGCAGTCTCTTTCATCATATTCCTTCATATGAATCAGTAGGATTTCTACACCAAAGTTACATACAAAAGCCATAGAAAAATAATCTATATTAAAATCAATCTGTAGATGTTCTTTCTATTACAGAAAAGTAAAAGCATAGGAAGTAAAGAAACTTCAGAAATGTTGGAAATTAATTTCAACCAATTGATGACTTCTAAAGCTTAGAGCTTATTGTGTTCTTCCTAACAGGTTAGTGTTGTCACTTTTTGGGAAACCTTGATACCTTACTATCACAAGAGTTTAGTTAATAAAATTTTGTTGTTGTTGTTTTGAACCATTACTTGACTTCTTTATATTTTTGGAGGATCAATTTTCTAACCAATCTGTGATAATGCTTTTTTTTTCCTATTTTTTTTTAACTTTTTTTAAGATTGGGGTATAGGCAATTTATAATGTTGTGTCAATTTCTGGTGTACAGCACAATTCTTCAGTCATACATGAATATATATACATTCATTTTCATATTCTTTTTTACCATGAGCTGCTACAAGATATTGAATATATTTCCCTGGGCTATACAGCATATACTTGTTTATCTATTTTATATATACCAGTCAGTATCTGCAAATCTCGAACTCCCAGTTTATCCCTTCCCACCTAAGATTTTAATTACATATATGGTACCATTAGGGCAATAGAAGGGAAAAGGGAAAGAAGATTTTTGGGCCTTTTCACTTCACTGCCTAAGTCCTTTCCAAACTCAGTGATTTTTACTTTCCACTCCATGTCCCTTCTTAATGATAGTAACTACTGTTGATTGAGAGTTAATTATAGATTTGACACTATACTCAGCACTTTGCTTACATTACCTTTTTAATCCTAGCAAAAGCCATATGAATTTGGGAATTTTATTCCCAGTTTACAGATGAAAACCTGACGTTTAGAGGCATTAAGTAAAGTTTTCACCAACTGGCAGAGCTGAGATGAAGACCCAGATCCACTGGGCTTCAAAGCCTATGTTCTTAACCAGCTGCCCTATCATATGGCCATGTTATACTACCTCCATGATGTCTGTTGTTTCACACCCTAGCTATGATCCAGATATGTGTCATCCAGATAAGCCTTACCCTTAAGCTTCAAAATGGTCTATCCTTCCCACTCCCTCAAAGTGGAGCTGTGTCCTTTTGCTCTTAACCAAATGGGCCCACATACTTCAAGCAGGGCTGGGTGGATAATACAGGATACAACAGTGCACAGAACTAGGTTGAAGGAAGAAGGCAATGTGAGCAAGTTTGGTGCAGTGAGATGGCTGAGTCTACCAGGTCTCTGCTATATTCGACAGAAGCCTGGAGAAGTAACCACTATTGATAAGGCCAAACCGGTATCGATAAGTTACAGTAGCAGAACTGGATTAGACATGTCTATGTGGGATAAGGCCAAGCCAGCAAGGTTCCAGTCATGCGGGAAGACTCCTATCCCAAGGTCCCTACACTAAGGAGGACCCCAAATGAATTCTAGCTTCCACTGAGATCTTACAACTGAAGTCTTTTTCTGGGCATCCCAGAACTGCCAAGTCAACCCTGCTACCAGAAGGAAGCCCCACTCCCTTGTGTAAGAAATATTCCCTTGTCCACCAGGAACCTTTGGCATCTTTTTTCAACTACGTATCAGTCCCTTGAACTTATGTGAAGCTCTGGCACAAGTGAGGGGAGAGAAAGTGTGGGTTAGGCATCATGAGTCTTTATTCTTTGTCAGAGGTTACTACCACCACTGCTAAGGACTGAATTGTGTCCTCCCCAGTAATATGTTGAAGCTCAAACCCCAATGTGACTGTATTTGAAGTTAGGTCTTTAAGAGATAATTAAGATTAAATGGAATCATAAAGGTGGGATCCTATAGAATTGGTGGCCTTATAAGAGAAGGAAGAGAGAAGAGCTCTCTCTCTCTCTTTCTCTCTGAATACCCACTGAGGAAAGACCGTGTGAGAACAGAGAGAAGGAGGCAGTCTGCAACCCAGGAAAAGAGCTGGCACCCTGATCTTGGACTTCCAAACTCCAGAGAAAATTAATTTGTTATGTAAGCCACTCAGTCTATGGGTATTTTGTTATGGCAGCCCTAACTGATGAATGCAACTACTTCGTCATCAGAGCCTTTGTTCTCAGAAGCTGGTTATTTTGTTTGGCCAGAGCAGCAGGAATTCTTTCAGTCAGTAAACAGAAAGCAAATTGATCAACATAATTCACGCTGAGTTGTGACTGACAAGTTTAACCTGAGGGAGGAGGGATTTGCCATTTTAAAGTAAGATTTGTTTCAACCCCTTTCTCACTCCTTCTCCACCCTTTACCCCCAATCCTGGCCCATTTTGCCCAACTACACACACACACACACACACACATGCACACACGCACGCACACACGCACACTCGCACACATTAATGCTTTTGAGTGAAGAATCCTTCCTCAATGTCCCTGGCCTTCTTGACCATCCTCTTTTCACACAGATGGGTGTGGTGGGACACTGGAAAAAGATATGATCTGCTTAGAACCTCACTTGTGAAAGGGAGTCCACCTCTGACAGTAGATTGTTCTTTTATGTCCATGACGTATATAAAACAAAATCCTGTAAAACCTAATCTGGAAGAGGTCACTCGTCATCCCCCTCTATAACTAAGAACAGCAATTCAAGTCAGCAATCATTTGATGTAGGGTTAAGAGTGGTTAGGCTTTGGAATCAGTTACTCCGGTTTGAATCTTGGCTCCACAGATTATAGCTATATGAACTTGGATAAGACTTTACCTCTCCAAGCCTTCATTGCCTCATCTATATAACATGGGGTTTATAACAACTATTCAAAGGGTTGTGGGGATTTAGTTGAATAGTCAAAGTTAAGCTTGTAGCAGAGAACCGGGTTATCTTAGTAGTCAGTAAATGTTAGCTTTATTATTATTTACTAAGCACTTTCTGTAAAGGACACTATGCTTGGAAATGCACAGAGAAATAATGCTCTGTTCCTGCCTGCAGGGAACTTACAAGTGTGGATAACAATGTGTGGGATTCCCACGAGATTAAGGGACTCTCAAAGACATCAAGCCTTTTAAAACATCTTTAAAATTCCTGTTTTCCAGTAAAGCTAATGTCATGTTTTCCTGCACACTCAGTTTATGCCTTCTAAAGCCTCTTGAAGTCAGTTACACTAGCCTTTTTTGCATCTTTACTCCTAGCCCTATGTACAGTGTGGCCAAATATTATACCTCATGTATTATTTTTTGTCACTTCTCTGGTGCTGCTCCAAAGTAGACCTTTTTCTTGCATGCAAAGAAGGGAGACTTCCTTGGAAGAACATCTAGTCCAAAGGCTCCACGTATCACATATGCTGACTTTGTCATTTCTTCACAAAGATAGTATATTATCTTAAAATAAATAAACAAAACAAAACAGCTCTGTAGGAATGATCAGCATACCTTATTGGTACCAATTAGGATAAAAGTACTTTGCTTCTCTTCTATGTTAGAGCAAACGCTGCAGTATTTCTGCAGTCACCCTGTTGTTGTCCAGACAGGCTTATTGCAGTGTGCTTTTGGTTTGAAAAAGAAAAGGACCCAGTGTTTATCTCCTCATGCTTATAAAATGGCTCTTTTACCTTTTAGCTTACTTTGCACCCCTTTACCTTCTATATTTAACCTTGTAGGATGTGAAAGGGGCTAACCACCAATTATTGTCACTTGTACTTAGAGGCTTGGCTTAAATAGCCTTTATGTGAAATTTCCTTCATTACAAGTCTCTGACATAAGGTGGCACAAAAAGCTAGACAGAGGTCAGTGCATGTATAAACAGTGATGCCAGTACTTTGAGCAAGTAAAGGGGAAAAAGGCTAACCCACTTCTCAATGGGCTAAAATCACAATGATACTATGTAGTTTTTGGAAGAGGGAGCATGTTGTCAGCTCATGACTTATTTGTATTGCTTATCCTCTTGAATGAGTTATTTGAAATGGAAATGTTGATTTATTTATTGACTGAGCACATGCCAATACTGCACTGAAAAAAAAGGGCGATGATAGAGTCTATTATCATATGACATCATAATAAAATGCCAGGTTAATTATATTGTTTCTTGGATTTTGTGATTTTAGAAAATCAATTTTAGGGAAGTCAGTAAAGCCACAGAGAAGGTCAGAAGCATTTGGAAATATTGATAACACACAGGAAAATTATAATTGATTCTATGAAAAAAAGGACAGTATCATTTTACTTCATTCTTTTTAACCATTTGATAAATACTTACTGAATTCCTCCCACTATACTTCAGTGAATCAGAGACTTTATTATAAGATGCATCATCAGTATTTCACACAAATAGTGTATTTCTAGGTATCTGTGAAAGATATAAACTAAAACCCAATGATTACAATGAATAAAGTCATACTTCAAAAAAAAGAAAAAGATACATCATCATTTCAGGTACCACTAGAGTGGCAGGTAGCATCCAGTTTGGCTTTCAATGACCCCCACCTCCTAATATCCATGCCTTTGGGTAATCCTTGAGTGTGGGCTAGACCTAGTGACTTGCTTCTAAAGAATAGAAAGAGAACATATGGGATGTCACTTCATGACTAGGTTACAAAAGACCATGTCTTTAATCTTGCTGAGACTCTCTTTCTGGCATTTTTTCTTTGCCTTTGTGCTTGTTTGTTCTGGTAAAGCAATCTGCCATGTTGTGGTACGCTCTATGGAGAGGCCCACCAGAGAGCCTTGAGGCGGAAGATCCAGTTAAGATCCTCCTGGATAAAATATACATAGAAAAGGAAAAAAGGAAACACTAAGATGGAATCAGCTGTTACTAAAGATTCTCAAGAGTTCTGCTTTCTAACTTAATATAGAAACAATTGATCTTTTTTCAGTTTCAAGTAGACATAAATGCTGTTTTATACGTATATATTTTTAAACTGTTATTTTTACAGCATATTTCTCCATTTGCCATACTCCTCTACCTTTCTGTTTTATGTTTTCACTTTTTATGGCTTTTTTTTTTAGCTGCTTTCTTTTGTTCCGTGGGGTGCAACTTATCTTTATAGAAAAGATAATCTGCTTCAAGGCCAAAGCTTACTGACTTTGTAATCTTACTTAATTTTTCTGAAACTTAGATTTCCTGTGTGCAAACTGGGAGTAATAATGTGTGCTATATTAGGCATGACCTTTTTATTTCAAGTGATAGAAACCTAACTCAGACTAACTTAGGCAAACAATAGCAGTAGAAATTTAGAAATTATTGATTGAGGTAAATTCAGAAAGAGGTTCAGTTGAGGCTCAGAGATTACTGAAACCAGGACTACAGAGTCCTACGAACTGTCCCTTTCCACCTGTAAACTCTACTACTTTCTGGTCACCTTCATTTTCTCCTCATACTGGCTTCTTTCACAAGACTGGAAACTTGGCTACCAGAAGCTCCCACTTCTTACATCTCTTTACTGGTTGAGTTTTACAATTTAATTTAATTTTGACGGTTATAGATAACGTCACATTATACATTCTTAGTAGCGTACTGGATTAAAGATAGGTTGTATGAGCATAACATTGTTAACAAATAGACAATAATAATACTGGCTAATTGTTTAATAAGTAAATATTGAATGAATGAATGTGTCAAAAAATGGATTTCATGGGAGTAAGTAGACTTAAACATGGAAAGAGTATTTGGCTGAGGAGAAAGTGATGTACACTTGCTCTTCAAAATTGTGGTAAGGGAGAGATTTTGTGTTGCAATTAAGATGGTTTCTGTATCAAGAACTTTGACTTCTACATCTACCTGATATGTGACCTTGGGCAAACCCTTTATTCTCCTGAGGCTCAGTTTCTAGAGGATTTCTAAAATTACTTTCAAATAAAAAATTATTTGACTGTCTGATGTTGATTGTTTATAGCCAGTCTGACTAAAGAGTGGATATGGATAATGCTTTTCTAAAACAGATTACAAAGATCAAACTATAGTAATTGTGAGCAATTTAACTATCCTGATGGCTGTTGGAAGCTAGTGTCTACCTAAGGCAGGACATTTTGTGAGTTCTTTGCTTGTTCGATAGAGTTTTATATCTAAGAGAGTAAAGAAAGAAAGCAATAAGAGAATCTTTCTGAGTCATCTACAAATGTGATAAGTAAAGAAAGCTATCAGAAGATCAAATGTGAGCAACATGTCATTTTTTTAAGGGAAAGGAGTGAATTCTGGAAATAATAGAGTGGTTTATATGTTCCAATATGTGTAAAAACAATGTAGAAATTATAAAACTTGTATTTTGTGAACATTTAGAAGGAAAACTAGTGGTCAGTAATAGCCAACTTGTGTTAAGAAGAAACACTGCCAAAGTAAATTTGCTTCCTTATTGGGTGGAGTTAGGGGCTTGATATATTGGATAATTCCATACACAAAGTATATATTGATTTCAGAAAATCAGTTTACAAAGGCTTCCATGTCATACATCTTGTAGTTAAATGATGAATTTACACCTATGTGAATTTTCAATTGATTTGAGCAATCATTATAGTATGACAGCAAAACATCTAAGCAGTCTTAGGCTCCATTAATAGACATGTAATGTCCATACAAATGGAAATAATAGTCCCCTGGTTATTAAAATGAACAGTGCTCAGGAAGGTCCCTGCCTCTTCAGGTGCCCTTTCCTTCCAAAGTCAGCACTGTGGAGAAGATAAAAGAATAGATGTGCAAGGTTAAAAAGGTCAGGAATGAAGAAATGGGAAACTAACTAACAATTTTAGAGATGGATGAAGGGAAGAGGAACCTTTCTACTTAAGCCAAAAGGCATGTATTATGATAGTGTCAGACCAGGCAGAATGAATATATTATGGGTTTCCTAAGGAGTGATATTGTAGTTAATTTTAATATTGTAGTTAATATTTTAATCCAGTCTTGCCCCTAAAGCCTAGCACTCTATACTTAGAACAGAGGAAATAGTAAACAATTATTGAATAAGTGATAAATGCAAACACATGGATAGGGTTGCCTTCCAAGCTGGGAAAATGCCCTGCCAATACCTCTGTCTCTTAAGGCCACTGAAACAGCATAAATTATAATTTGTCCAAGGCAGTGCTACTGCCTCTAGCATTGTACAAAGAGAATACTCCAATGATAGAGATTATAGGCATCCTATCCATTTCTCCTTTTTAGATAGGGAAACGAAATCCCCAAAGAGACCAAGAGGCTTGTCCAAGATTCCATAGGTAATTAGAAACACAATTGATTTAGGAATTAATTAGCTTGTCTCTTGGGTCCTAGTCTAGCAAAACTTTCCCTGCCTCCTTCCTGCCCTGCTGATTTGCCTCAGCTGCTTCATAGGCAAATCTTCTAAAACATTTCCACCTGAGCACTTGATATAAATGGACTCTTGTTCATCACTCCTGAGTTCATTCCCTACCTCCAACCTTTGCCTGCTAAACTGGTCTGCATTCTTATTCTTGTGCCTATTTGACCTCTTAGTAGAGGCCTGCTGAGAGGCCTTCCCTGGACCCCTCACTGCTCCCAGTCTTGAATTCTGGTCCTCAACACTATTCTAATTCTTAATTTTTCTCTTAGAAAACCAAAGATGGTCATTTTATTAGTTATCTATTGCTGTATAACAGACTACCCCCAAATTAAGTGCCTTAAACTACAAACATTTATTATCTCAGTTTTTATGGGGAAGGAATCTTGGAGATGCTTATTAGCTGGGTGGGTCTCGTTTAAGGTCTCACATGATGTTTCAGTCAAGATATTGGCTGAGGCTGTAGTCTCATCTAAAGGCTTGACATGGGGAGAACTCAATTACAGAATTATTCACATGGTGTTGACAGACCTAAGTTCCTCATTGGCTGTTGGTCACAGGCTTCAATTCCATTCCACATGGACCTTTTCATAAGTTGCCTGAGTGTCCTCATGACATGGCAACTGGTTTCACCCAGAGCTGGTGAGCTAAAAGAGAGAGAAAGAGAAACAGAGAGAGATGGAGAGAAAAGCTATTGTCTTTTATAACCCAGTATTGGACGTAAAATACCATCTGCTACATGTTATTTGTCATACAGACATTCCTGGCACAGCAAGGGGAGGGGGACTACACAAGAGTGTGTATATCAATAGGTAGGGATCTTTGAGGTCTATCTTGGAAGCTGGCAACCACAAGAGTACAGGCGTGCTCTTAGTAAGAAAGTCCAGAAGCAATTAAAATTTATTTTAAAAGCTATTTTTTATGAGAATACATTCATGTAGTCCAAAAGTCAAAATAATATAAAAAGATATTCAATACAAGTCTCCTATTCTTGCCCTTATCCTTGCCCCTTCCCATAGGTAAACATTTTTTTAAAAGTTTCTTGTATATTAATTTAGAAAATATGTTGGGAAAAATTGTATAAAGGGCCAGATAGTAAATATTTTGGGCTTTATGGGCCAAAGAGTCTCTGTTGTAACTAGTAAAACTGCTATTGTAAGATGAAAGCACCAATAGACAATAGTAAATAAGAGTTCATGGCTGTGTGCCAATAAAAATTTATTTTTGGACACTGAAATTTGAATTTAAACTTTTTTTTCTGTGTTATAAAATACTTTTCTTTAGATATCTTTCAGTCATTAAAAATGAAAAAAAATTCTTAGCTTGTGAGTTGTATTAAAACAGGCTGATGTGGACTATTAGCAGTAGTTTGCCAACCTGTGTTCTACACCTTCTTTATCCAAATACAAGCAAATATGAATATATAGTGTTATTTTTTTCTTCATTAGGGACAGACAGTAAATACTTCTGGGTCACTCTGGAGCAAGCCTCTTATCTGTAGTCTCTCAGTTTTTGGTTGTTGAAAATTTTTCTGGCAACTACCCTAGGTCTTCAGCAGTCATTCAACATGCATACTTCTTCACAAAGCTAGGCCTCTCCGACCTTTGTTCAGAATGAGGAAACTTTTAGACTGTAGTACTTGGATCAGTAAGGCTAGAGGAGACCTTGGATATCATCTTGTCCACGTTCCTACTCCTTATCCATTTTATAGGCAAGAAATCTGCAAGGCCAGCATCACCCTAATACCAAACCCAGACAAAAATACACCACAAAAAAGAAAATTATAGGTCAATATCACTGATGAATTTTTCATAGATGCAAAAATCCTCAACAAAATATCAGCAAACTGAATTCAACACTACATTAAAAGGATTATTTACCATGATCAAGTGGGATTTTCCCAGGGATGCAAGGACAGTTCAATACCTACAAATCCAACAGTGTGATACACCACAATAACAAATTGAAAAATAAAACTCATATGATCATCTCAATATATGTGGAAAAAGCTTTTGACAAAAAGCTTCAGTTTATCATAAAAACTCTTTACAGGGTGGGTATAGAGGGAAAATACCTCAACATAATAAAGGCCATATATTACAAGCACACAGCTAATATCATACTCAGTGGTCAGAAGCTGAAAATATTTCCTCTAAGATCAGGAACAAGACAGGGATACCCACTCTCACCATTTTTATTCAACATATTATTGGAAGTCCTAGCCACGTCAATTAGACACAAAAAAGAAATAAAAGGAATCCAAATGG
The DNA here is from genome assembly GCF_036321535.1 of Camelus dromedarius. NCBI lineage: Eukaryota > Metazoa > Chordata > Mammalia > Artiodactyla > Camelidae > Camelus > Camelus dromedarius. The sequence continues at coordinate 57,130,145 of NC_087443.1, read as the reverse complement.
AAAAGAAGAAGTAAAACTATTACTGTTTGCAGATGATATGATACTAAACATAGAAGGTCCTAAAAAACACCACCAAAAAACTACTAGAGCTCATCAATGAATGTGGTAAAGTTGCAGGATACAAGATTAATATACAGAAATCTGTTGCATTTTTATACACTAACAACAAAATATCAGAAATAGAAATTAAGAAAACAATTACTGTACAATTACATCAAAAAGAATAAAATACTTAGGAATAAATCTAAGGAGGTAAAAGATATACTTGGAAAACTATAAGACACTGGTGAAAGTGTTTGAAGATGGCATAAACAGATGGAAAAATATATAGTGCTCATGGATTGGAAGAATTAATATTGTTAAAGTGACTGTATTACCCAAGGCAATCAACAGATTCAATGTAATCCTGTCAGAATACCAGTGTCACTTTTCACAGAACTAGAACAAATAATTCTAAAATTTGAATGCAACAGAATAGAGAGTGCAGGAATGAACTCACATTTATATGGGAATTAATCTACAACAAAAGGGGCAAGAATATACAGTGAGGAAAAGACAGCCTCTTCAATGAATGGTGTTGGGAAAACTGGACAGCTACTTGCAAAAGAATCAAACTGTACTACTCTCTCACACCATGCACAAAAATAAATTTAAAATGGATTAGAGTCCTAAATATAAGACCTGAAACCATAAAACTTCTAGAAGAAAACATAGGCAGTATGCCTTTTGACATGGGTCTTGGCAGTGTTGTTTTGGATATGTTTCCTCAAGCAAAAGAAACAAAAGCAAAAATAAGTAAATGGGACTACATCAAACAAAAAGCATGCATAGCAATGAAAAGGCTGCCTACTGAGTGGAAGAAGATGTTTGCAAATAATATATCTGATAAGGGGTTAATATCCAAAATATACAAATAACTCATACAATTCCACATCAAAAACAAAACAAAACAAGCAACCTGATTAAAATATGGGTGTAGCATTTGAACAGACATTTTTCCACAGAAGACATACAGATGGCCAACAGGCACATGAAAAGATGCTCAACATCATTAATCTTCAAGGAAGTACAAATTAAAATCACAATGAGGTGATATCTCAGAGAGGTGATATCTCAGTGAGGTGTTATCAAGAGATAACAAATGCTGGCAGGGATATGGAAAAAAGGAAACCTCTGTGCACTGTTGGTGGGAATGTAAATTGATACAACCACTATGGAAAATGGTTTGGGAGATTCTCAAAAAACTAAAAACAGAATTACCATATGATCCAGCAATTTCACTCTTGGGTATTCATCTGAAGAAAAACCCCACTAATTACAAAAGATCTATGTACATCATGTTCATTGCAGTGTTATTTACAATAGCCAATATATGGAAGAAAATTAAGTGTTCATCAGTAGGTGAATGGGTAAAGAAGATGTAGTATATACACAGTGGAATATTACTAACATAGAAAGAATAAAATCTTGCTATTTGCCACAACCTGGGTGGATCTAGAGGATTTTATGCAAGTGAAGTAAATCAGACAGAGAAAGACAAAGACATATTTCACTAATATATGTGGAATCAAAGAAAACAAAACAAATGAAGAAACATAACAAAACAGAGAACATAGTTATAGATACAGAGAACAAATAGGTGGTTACCATAGGGGAGGAGGTTTAGAGGAGGAGGGAAATGGGTAAGGGAGATGAAGAGGTACAAATTCCCAGCTGAAAAATAAAATAAATAAGTCACAGTACAGTAGGAATAAAGTCAATAATTATGTAATAATTATTGTATGGTGACAGATCATAACTAGACTTATCATAGTGATTATTTTGAAATTTATAGAAATATTGAATCACTATATTGTGTAACAGGAACTAACATAGTGTTATAGGTTTATTATACCTTAAAAACAACAAACAAACCAACCCATAAAAAAGAGATTATATTTGTGGTTACCAGAAGCAGAGGTTGGGGAAGGGGAATTGGATGAAGGCAGTCAAAGGATGCAAACTTTCAGTTATAAGATAAGTAAGTACTAGGGGTGCAATTTACAACATGATAGATACAATTAACACTCTCATATGTTATATGTGAAAATTGTTAAGAGTAAATTCTAAAAGTTCTCATCGCAATAAAAAATATTTTTTCTATTACTTTAATTTTGTGTCTATATGAGATGATGGATATTTACTAAATCTCTTGTGATAATCATTCATGATGTTATGTTCATGTACATCAGATCATGCTGTACACCTTAAATGAAGGTAGTGCTATATGTCAATTATATCTCAATAAAACTGGACGATAAAAATAATTAATGCTATAGAAAAACAAAGTAGAGTAGGGTATGGGGGACTGGGAATTCTAGATTTACAGGGAGGAGGTATCATTTTAGAGCAGTCAGTGTATGCTTAAATGAGAATGACATTGGAGCAAAGAATTGAGTAAGTTGGGGGCGTTAATCATATGCCTATCTAGGAGAAAAACCATTTAGCTGAAGGAAAAGCCAGTGTAATCAGTAGCATGATTGTGAGGACTTATGATTAACTTCTTATATATTGTCTTCCCCTAGAATCTGAGTTTCCTGAAGACTAAGTCTGTCTTATTTGCATCAATGTTTCCAATGCCTAGCCTGGCACATAGACATAGAATAAATTCCTTAATTCTGTTCTTAAACTTAACTTTATTTTTCATTATTTAGATCCAACTCTCGTATTCTTCCTAGAATTTTGCTTATAATATAACAAGTAGGATTACAATATAACTTTGTTGTTGTGCAGGCGTATTTCATCACCACAAATAATCTTATTCTTTGTCAATCAATCACTGATGCACTAACAGCCGTAAGGAGGGTGCAAACCATTTCTGTTCCGTTTATTTTTTGTTTCAGTTCATAGAATAAGATGCAGATAGGTGCTCAGGAGTCTCTCATTTGTTTTCTGTCTTCCCTTCTGTTCTTTCTGACTCCTTCTCATGGGTGTCTGTTTCATGTTGCTGCCACGTTTGTGCACGATGATTGTGGGAATCATCTCCCTGTGTGTCCATTCATCCTGTGTTTCAGAGCAGAACATCTGAGGCAAAGGCCAACACACTCTTTTGCTTAGCCTGATGGCCTTCTGTAGCTTAACTTCAATTTGTTAGGCTCTGAGACACCCTACCTTTCACTAAAGAGTGAGGGTGGGTTACAAAGTAGATAGAGAACCCTATCCCATAATTTTTGATAATCATAATGGTTGAGTGTACTTTATATGAGCAGGAAAAATATACCAAGCACTATTGTAAGAACATGACACATATTATCTCTATTAATCTTCAACTACCCTACAAGAAAGATATTGTTATTGTTCCTGTATATACTGATGAGGAAATGGAGATCCAGGGAGACTGAGTGGCTGGTTCAGGGTAACAGGGTCAGTAATGGCAGACCTGGAACTTGAACAAATATCATTGTTTAAAATCTGGATAGGACATTCTCCAGATTTCTTTATCAAATTTCATAGTTGAAACTACTTCTGGCTAGTTTAAGCATCAAGGGAATCTATTAAAGATATTAAGTAGCCCACAGAATCTCTGGGAATGCCAGAGAGGTCCTAGATTTAGCCCTTTTCTTACAACTGATCACTTGCATCTAGCATTAAGTCTTTCCTCACAAATATCCACCTACTGACTTATAGTTACCAACCCTTACCTTAAAAGAGGAACACGAGGGTAGGTGACAGAACATCATGGAAAATATTTCCTTAATAATGTTCTTCTGTGCCTATGAGAGGAGCTGTGTGACTGCACTGATTTCAGAAAATTTCCTTGCAGGACACTAGCTCCAACTACTAGAGAATAGACTTTGAAAAGAGAAGGTCTGTGCTGATAAGTGATGTCACAGTTGGGCAAAGGAGTATGTGCTAATGAACCATGAAAAGCCCCAGTCACTAAAGTTGGAGTTTTACAGATGTGTTTTTATGGATCCTTATTTACCATGAACATTTAGATGGTAATTGGAACACAAATTGTCTGTTAAAACAGTTATTTCAGCTTTCCCCTGGCCATCGTAATCTTCTGGTAATCCCTCTTTTGGCCCTCTCCAGCTGTCTGCCCCTTATTGAGAGAGAGGCCAGCTTCCCTTTTGCTGCTGTAAGTGAAGGCTGAGCCTTAATGTGTGGCCACTTACATAGCGTCTCAGCTTTCCAGTGAAAAATGAGGCCAGATCACTTTATATGGTCAATGGCCTCTCCAATGTGAGAGCAACGCTGTCCACTCCCAGAGCAGATGTTCCCACTGACGACAGTGACATAAATAATAGTAATTTCCAGTTACTGATTACTCAGTATGTGCTAGGAACTATGCTAAATGCTGTATCTGCCTTGGCTCATTTAATCCTCACGACAAACACACAAGATAGTGACTATTATTACAGTTTACAAACAAGGGAACTGAGGATCAGAGAGGAAAAGGAAATGTTGCTTAAGGTCATCCAGTCTGAGCACCTAGTGAAGCCAGAATTTAGAGTCAAGTGTGTAGGAGTACAGAGCCTGTACACTTAACTATCATTCCAGACTATCTCCCTTGACCAGAATTCTTGTGTGTTGACTTTGAGGCAATGTCATCCAAATATTCTCCTGGCAGCTGGATGAAGCTGCTTGTAGCAGGAAAGGCAAATCCTCCTGAGAAGTATAATGAATGTTATACTCCAGAGAAGGCTTTGTTGTCTGCCTGAATTGCTTATGCCCCTGGGGCTCAAATAAGAGACTATGATTATTTAAGTTGAGAATTTACTCAGTTCAAAACAAAATTCTTATGGATAGAGTTTTCACTATTTTTAGTTCAATCTGGTTTTTATAGGAAGTTTAATCTAATTTAATTCAATTATATGAAATGTTAGTAAAAGATGTTCTGGAAGTTAGAATGGAACATATGACCCAAGGGAGGTGGGCAAGTCATTAGGAATAAAGTGTCTGTGAGGGCTGTTAAACACTGGGCTGTTGTATCATCTCTGGAAAGTCCTAACAACCAACTACATTTCTGTCTCCCAGAGGTATCTTAGGTGTGAGATTCTCTGTGAAGGGCCTCATGTTTTCTTGTGATTCCTATTCTTTGTTCTTATAGTGTCTTTATTTGGTTTTTATAGCAAAGATATTTTAACCTCATAAATGAATTGTGTTATTTTCTCTGTCTTTCTGAGCTCTGAAACCATTTGATAGAGTTTGACTGTTTCTGTAAAACATTTGAGTCTAGTGTCTTTTTGGAGGTAGAAATTTCATTAGTAGTTCAATTTCTTTAATGGTAATTGATTTTGGGGGTTTTATATTTCTTCTTGAGTTAATTTTGGTAATTTAAATTTTTCTTGAAAATTGTTCATTGATCTAAGTTTTCACATATATTGGCATAAAGATGCTCATGTTTCCTAATTTAAAAGAATTGAAGTATAATTGACTTACAACACTGTGTTAATCCCAGGTATAGTTCTTATTCTTAATAAACTTACTTAAACAACAATCTCAGTTCAGGCCCTCTGAGAAGCAGACACCGAGAGAGAGATTAGATAAGAGTTTTATTTGGAGAAACACCCATGAAGAGTAAAGGGAAAGGACCAGGAGTAGGCTGGAAGAGCCTTTAGATAGTGATGCAGCTCTGACACTTGTGAAAGGAGCAGGAGAAGGAAAGAAAATAAGGCAGGAAGAGCTTCAGACGCCAGTGCACTTCTGAGAGAGTCTTGGCCAAGCGAGTCTTTAGGCAAATGTTCCCTGTTAGAGAAATCTCTGTTGAGGGGAGGGCCTACCTCTGCTGCATCTTCTATGCTTAGTCATTGCTTGGGAGTAGAAGGTTGGGGGGCAAGGTGGAGAGTGTGACCTCAGAGTGAATGCTGTCCTGGATTTAAAGATATGGCAGCTGGAGGCTGTCAGACAGCTATGCTTCTAGCAGCAGTTTCTCTTCAATGGGGAGCTGATGGGGCATCTTCATGTTTGCTACAACTACATATTGCATTGCCAATCTGGAGTACTTTCCTGAAGTTAACTGCTAACTGTCAAGTGAATCAAGAAGTAGACTTTCCATTTCAGTGGTATTTTCCCCTAAAAGTAAATCCTCTGGCATAAGAGTATGTTGTTTATAAAAATCTCTTACTCTCTTTCTTTCTATATATCATATAGAATTATCTGGCCTTTTAGTTTTATTTTTTTCTGTAATCTATTAAAGCTATGCCATTTTGATATTTAATAATTTTTCTAAATTCTTCAAATTTATGTTCTGATGTAAGTAGAAAGAACACTCATATACATACTTTCAATTTTCACATTTCTATAAAATTGATTAACATACAATGCTAATTTTGCTCCTTGAATATACTTATTTTTTCTTTCTCTCCATTCAGTGTGCTATTAGATTAGCTCCACTCCCTCATCCTCATTTCCTTAGATTATTTTAGTAGCTTTCCATCTATTCTCTCTGCCTCTCTCTTGTCATGTTTGGTTCACCTTCTCTACAGCTACAAAACACAAATTTGACCCTTTTAGAAAACTTAAATGGCTCAACAGCATTAAGAGGAAAAAATCCAAGCTCACTAGTGTGGCATTTCATGTTAACCCTGCTCACCTTGCTAGCCTTATTACTTTCTGTTCTCCCCCATGTGCTTTTTATTCCAGTGTACTTCTGCACACCGCATGCCTGTGTATATACTCTTTTCTTTGTCTATACTGTACTCTTTTGTGTTCACTTGACACACTGCTACTAAAAATCTGGTCAGGTATCACAGTCTGTTTGAAGCTTTTCCTGATTCCTTTCAAGAATTGATCTTTTGTATTCCTGCTGAATCTCCTACCAGTCTCCATGTTTTGTATTATGATTATTTGTACCCTTTCCTCAAGGTTACAGGTTGTGTCTTATTTTTCTTTAAAACCCTTCCACCTAGCACAGTACTTAGACCATAAGAAGTGCTTATTAAATATTGGTGAACTGAACCAAAACTGAGTTACATTCTTTGTATTGCCCACAGTGTCTACCACAGAGTCTCTTTGAACAAATATTTGTGTAATGCGATGTAAATGAATAAAATGAAAATGTACTTAAGGAACCGTAAGAAACCTCAATTTCAGTATTCATTAATTGGACTTGTTGATTATTTTTACATTTCATCATTTTCATTACTTGAGAGTAGTTGCCTAACTTGCCCTACTATGGGGTCAACACCATTCATAAATGCATTACATATGTGTATATAAATATGATGATGCAATAGGCAAGAATTTAGGGCCTGAGTTTTCTGGCAGTCATGGCCATAGTATCGTTTTCATTTTCATGTAATCTGTACCTGAATATTGGGTTGTATCTGCAGCAAAATGTCACTAGTAATGTGTGACTGCTCTTCATTAAAATTATTTATGGGCGTTGCTATCAGAAAAACTAACAAAAAGGGAATGAAACTTCCTTGCTAGGTGCTTACCAGAGTCTCTCTTTTACAAGTGTTGATATATGTATATTTGTTCCTTCCTTTATTCATTTCATTCATTCATATTTCAGCCTACAGTAGTAAGTAAAAACAATTCATGAGGAAAAACAATAGTAATAATGAGAAGAGTTGCTGGTTATTGAGTGCTCATTCAGGTACCAAACTAGGTGACTTAATCCCCAGAACAGCTTTATGAGATAGAAAATATTATTTTCATTTTAAAGATGAAGAATTGGATGCTCAAAGAAGTTAAGTGGTGGAGCTAGGATTTGAAGACAGGGGATAGTGCTTTGAAATAGCCCTATTCCAGGACTGATTTCAGAATCATGTATTTCAGAATCATTTCCACCTACTCATCTGGAGATTGCTTACATAATTTATATTGCTGAGTTTTTTCCTACTCAATCCAGTAATCTGATGATACCAACTTCTAAATTAGATAATACACAAAATTAAATTCTGAATCATTGTATTTATTGAATAGCTAATGTATATAATTAGAACATTTTTAGTTTAGCACTTATTTTACCTGTAAGAATTGTTTCTATTGAAAATGCTAGTGATTCTCCCTCAACTTCCCCCAGTTTTCATCCAGCTAATGGTAAACTGGGGTGGTGGGGAAGGTGTCTGCATTTAAATTGAAAATGATAAAATACTCTTGGGTAGATCTGTATGTGTGTAACATTTATAAATGATTTCCCCTTTCCCTACTTCCCCCACCAAAAAGTAAGAATTGAGAAACCTGGCACAATCTGGGATGGTTGCCAAGTCCCCATGGGAGGCCTTTATTTTGCTTTTAATAAAGATAGACCACAATATAGCCCAAGGGGACCTCCAGTCAGACCTATAGCAGCCTCATATCCTCCCAGTAGGAGGCATGGCTAGGAATGGTTCTGAGGATAGATGCCCCAGAGATATAGCAAGGCTAATGTGGAAAGTGCTAACTGAGGAGGGGAGCAAGGGTGGAGCTCTGTGTAGAGGCAGAGGCCAGGCCTATGTGTTAAGGCTAATTGGAATAGATGATCTGATGATCTCCTAGAATATAAACACTCCCAAAACTTAATGGTTGTATTTATGTTGAAAGAAATCAAGAAACAAACTTTGTTACGGTATTTGAAATAAATCTGTACAGATGGTAAGCAGAACCAGAACTGTTTGAAGTTCATGACAAGCCAGGGGCATACATGAATATGATAACTTTTTCTTTTTGAATGCACTTGATTTTATCAGCTTGTTTACCTATCTGTCACAATAGAACATAAAACCAAGAAACGCTTGTATAGACTGATATCTGAGCAGCATGTTCCTGGTAGCTGAGAAGCAACAAGAGAGTCATATATCAGTTTTCTGCTCTTTGTTAAATGCAGTAATAAACTAGTTCTTCAAAAATCACCTAGCTGGATGTCAAATAGAGTGTGACAGTGGGCAGATTTATAGCAAAGGGTAGACATTGTCTGTGTAACAAATTGTTCTCCTGCACTGGTATTTCGTGCCCTGTGCAGATAAATCAAAAGCAGTTTGTCACATTCTTAAAAATTCACTCCCATTAAGTTGTTAAACAAAGCAAGTAATTGCAGTACAGAATTTTCTATTCTTTAATCTTCAACCGAAGGATACCATCTAGGCCTCTGACAAACCTGGATGGTTTCTGTAGCCAGAGCAGAACTGGTTAAATTTTATTTTGCCTTCCAACAGGGAGCTAAAAGTAATTGCAAAATATTTCGTCCCCCTTGGCTCTGTGTGTAGATTTAAAATTAAATTGGTTCTGGTTAGCAAGCTAGAACAGGGCAACTAAATTGAATTTTCTGAGGAATGTTGTGAATCCTATGTGAAAAAAAACCCCACATATACAAAGTTTGTATGTTTCCTGCTATCCTTTCTTTTGTTCTCTGTTCTCTCCTGTCCATTAATAGTCTTTCTATACTGTCCTCCCTGTCAGTAAGGCCACACTCAATTGTATCTCATTTGGAATTTTATATGCATTTAGATTTCTCTGAAAGTTTCAGTCTTTCTTCTCACCCTTTCCAAACACTCTTCTTCTCCTTAAGTGCAAATTGCTTCCTTTCTTTGTCTTCTCACTCAAACACTCTTTGTGGACTGCGATTATTGTTAGCATTTTATCGAGTTTGCACAGAGAAAAAGCAAACATAGAAAGACTAGTGACTGGAGTTTGTGAAATATTAGGCTGTTGATTACGAAAAGCATAATCACAGACTTTGATGATGCTAACTTCCAGAGCTGATGATGACATTCTAAAGAAGATTCTAGAATTATCCCCTTGGAACTAAGTTTTTCACTCCCTCTCATATTTCTTCCTTTCTTCCTTCCTTTCTTTCTTTCCCTATCTTCCTTCCTCTTTCTTTCTTTCTTTTTCTTTCTTTCTTTCTTTCTTTCTTTCTTTCTTTCTTTCTTTCTTTCTTTCTTTCTTTCTTTCTTTCTTTCTTTTTCTTTCTTTTTCTTTTTTAACTTTTAACATTTATTCTCTTACTATAAAACTAATGCTTTCTCATTGTAGAAAATATGGAAAATTCAGAAAAGTATAAAATTTTATCAAAGTTTATTTTGAGGCATATAGAAGTATATAGAAGAAAAATAATCTTATCATTAAAGGTAAAAACAATGAATGCTTTGTAATATTTCCTTCCAATGTTTTTGTTTGCTTTATTAGTATATAATATTTTCTATGCTGTTGAAATTATATTGTGTATACACTTTTGGATATTGCTTTAACCTTGGAAAGTTTTATAATCGTTTTTCCTTAAATTGATCTTTGATGAAGAGGTGAAGTCTACCACATACCTCCCTTCCATTATTCTTTGAATGTTTAGCTAGCAGGGCATCTGGAATGTGATAAAAATTGGCTTTAGTTTGGCAGCAGATGGATGTCCATTTTCTAAGCTCTACTTCCTTCACCCTTGAGTGTAGGGGGCAGGTATCTTAGTGCTGCCACAGTTCAGATTTCTCAGCTTCCACTAAGGTGCTTTTTCTTAGGACCTGGTTATTAAACATTCATTCTGTACGTAAGAAGATACTAGATCAGACATACATCTGATGTTACAGCAAGTTACTAAGTGTGGCTGCCCTGAATTAAGAAATGTTTGCTATTTGGCCTTTAGGCAACATATTGGAACAATTTTAATTTTTATTTTATGATTCCTTCCCGGAAGATAAGCGCTCCAACTGATACTAAATTGTGTGGGTTTGAGAAGATCATAGTGTTTTTGTTTTGTTTGCTTTTCTTCTTATTTTTGTTGAAGAAACAGCACTACATCTCACAATACTTAAGTCCTCCATTTTCACCTACTAAAATTTCATTTCCCTCACTGATCTTATGAGAAAGAGGAAAAAAATTAGCTGTTTACTTTATTCCCCTCAATTATTAGTGGATTTGAGGCTCTACCAGTCATTCAGTGTGGTACTTTGCTGGCTTTTATTAAGAAATCATCCCCTTCTTTTTAAGTTCTTAAATACTTCCCTTTTAAGAAATCTGTTTAAAAAATTTTGAAGATGCATCTCAGATTCCCCCAATGAGAGCTTTAATATCATTTTATTTGTTCAGATTCAGGCATTTCCAAGCCATGGTGAGCAGTCAGTTGTCCATATCCCTGGCTTTGTCAGTGACATTTGGACTGCTCATTTTGGAAAGTTTTAGACTGATTTTTCTCACAAATAAAATGTCTTTAGAGAGATATTTTATGATATTTTAGAAGGAAACCGAAAGCCAGGAATAGTTCAGTCTTTTCTGAGGCTAGTTCTTTTTCCAAGTATTACTGGGCCCTGGTTTTCTTTCACTGTGCACTAAAGAAAGAGACTTAAATGTGTCTTTATGTGTCTCTTACTCCCTCACAAGCCTGGGAACTCCTTCAGAGCAGAAGCCAAGTCTTATTCTTTGTACTGTCTCCTGTAGCTCCTAGCAAACAATTTGGCAATGGGCATCAATTAATGTGCTGCCTGGGAACCACATCATGTCTTGCTCAATGAAATACAGGTCAAGACTAGAGCAACATTTGGTGAGGTACTCCTCTCTTTCCAGACCACTTCTTCTAAACCCAATAGACTTACTGTTTCTCATTGTTGTCTGATACTCTCCTTTGTTTCCCTCTCCTCTTTCTTGGCTAAGCTATTCTTGCTTTTCTTCTGATTTAATTCTATCTTCCTTTTCTGATTCTTCTTATTCTGCATCACAAAGACTAGAAAAGTATTTTCTCATGGAGATAGAAATTTCTTCAGAATGACTGGTGGAAACACTTATGCACAAAAAATTGAGACAAACAACTAATAAATATTTTTCTCTTTCCCATATAATCATTGAGGGAAATGAAATTATAGTAGGTGAAAATGAGAGACCTGGTTATATTCCTTCAACAAAAATAAGAGGTAAAACAAAACAAAAAATACTGTGAATTTCTTAATCCCACATAATTTAGTATCAACTGGAGCATTTATGTTCCTAGAGGGCAGCCACATGAAGTCGAGCCGGCAAAACCTTAATACCTTTTGGTTAAGCGAGGTCTTAAAGGAAGACTCTGAACACTCATGCCTGAAGGCTTTTAACAGTTTTCAATCTACAAATGTATTTTTGCATTGAATTTGGTCTAGTGGAAACATCACTGTGTATGATCAGCTGATCTGGGTTCAAGGTCTCTGTTTTGGGTCATTCTGAGTCTTAAATATGGTATGTGATGTAGCAGCACTTTGCAAGCTACAAAGCAATACGCTGACATTGAGTGATTACTGTTTCTCTGGGCATGTCCTCAGGCCTACATTGAACACTGTCTCTTCCTTCCTCTAAAGCCTTCTTCTCATTTAGAAAGATAATTCTGCTGTATTATTTTTCTTTTACATTTTGTTATTAAATATAGTATGCAAACTATAAAGTACAGAAAGCATATATGTAGAGTTTAACAAGTAGTCATACATGAAACGTCATTGTGTCACCCCAAAGTAGTCACAGAAGAAACAGAATATTTCTGGCATTCTCAGAAGCCCTCTCCTTTCCCACTACCCCATGTGTTTTCCTGATTTCCTTGGGCACCAGACTACTACTTCCCTCCCTCACAACTGTTGGCTTCTTTCCTCTACCCTTGGGAGGGTAAGCAGATAGTCCCTAAGTGCCCCTCCCAGTAGCCCTGTTGCAATAAAGGATCTTGCTGGTGTTTTTCTCTCTTCCAGCATAGTTAGATATTTTTTAAAAAAACATTTTTCTTCTTATAAAAACATTGTGGTATCTTTTTAGGAAACTTGGAAAATACTATAAAGTATAAATAAGAGTATTAAATAATCATGCAGAGATAGCTTACATTTTTCTTGACTTTTTTCCATATCTGAACAACTTCTAATCTTGCTTTTTTTTTCATTTAATGTGATATTATAAGTGTTTGCTCATGTCATTAAAATTCTTCATTAAGATACTATTAACAGTTGCCTAATATTGTCATATGGATATAGTTTACTAAACTCTTCCTTTATGAATGGCATTTAAGTTGGTTTTCTTTTTTATTTTTATTTTTATTTTAAGTAACCTTTCAGTATTTAGGATTTTTAGGGAAAAGCATTCATCTTTTTTGTGCCAGGAGGAAAATGAAATGCCTTGGAGAATATGCAGCACTGTTTTTAGCATATCACTCACAATCCTGTCCCCTAGAAATAATCCCTGTTAGTCTGTGCTATGGTCTGATTATGTCACTCCAAAATTCATGTGTTGAAAACCTAATGCCGAACGTGATAGCATTAGGAAGTGGGGCCTTTGTGACGTGATAGGTCATGAATGGGATTAGTGCTTTTATAAAAGAGACCCTGGAGGGTTCCCTTGCCCCTTCTACCATGCAAGGATACAAAAAGAAGTCAGCAGTCTGCAACCTGGAAGAGAGCCTTCACCAGAACCCAACCATACTGACACCTTGACTCTGGACTATCAGCCTCCAGAATTGTGAGAAATAAATTTCTTTTGTTTATAAACAATCCAGTTTATGGTTTTTTGTTATAGCTGCCCAAATTGACTAGGATAGCATGCTGACATATTTCCTTTTAATATCTTTATATAAATATACTAAATATTAAATAAAGTAGCAATTACTTTGCATATATATCTTATATCCAGTATTTATTGCCTAATATCTTAGGAATACTTTTATGTTATTAAGTATTCTAGCTTTGCATATTTTTTAAGCTCTTGATGTGTAATGAAAAATAGTTTTTTAAAAAATGTGGCACCAGCACTGTGTGAAAGTGCCTGGTGTGGTTCTTTATTGTTTCATGTCTTGCTTAGCCTCTTTGGGCCTTGGTTTCTTCACCTATCTACCTTATCTGGTTATTGTGATTGTTTAACAACTAAGTGCAGGTAAAGAGCTTAAAATACTGCCAAGCATAGAGTAACTACTCAGTAAATTTTATCTATTATTATTATGTATGAAGAGACTAGAACTCCCCAAGTCAACTATCAGTCTTTGGCTTTTACTTTAATTTCTTAGATATGTTTTGCATCTTTCTGTGTTAGATATTGAGTGTTCTAAGCACTTTTTAAGTAATTTTTTATTCACAAAATAGGGTGATCTCAATCAAATAAGCTTAACTACAATGGTGAAAGGGATTTTCAATTAATACTGAATGGTTGTTGGGGATACAGGGAGGGAAAGGAAATTACAGTTTGTTGAACACCTACCATATGTCAGACACTGTTATGTACTTTTATACCATATCTGATGTAATTCTCCCAACAACCCTGTAAAGCAGGTATTATTATCCAGACTAATTAGATAAGGAAAGTGATGTTCAGGTAGTTAATTCAAGATCACAAATACTTGTAAGTAGTAGTATCAGAATTTAAACCAGATCTGTCTCACATCAAAGTCTCTTTACTATTCCAGGATACCTCCTATTTACACCAGGATTCCTGTTGTACTTGTGGTATGTTATTATGGAATAATGTACAATTTTTAGGTCAGGCAGTGTCAGAGAAATTCCACTGACTATTGTTAATGACCTGAAAAAGAAACCTGAAATGTGTCTGAAAGTTCGTTAAGGTTGAGAGCTACTTCTTTACTTCTCTATCCTCTTTTTTTTCTTTACAGTTCTTCAACTGAGAACCAGAAAGAGCTTTTAACTTTAGTGTACAAACACCCAAACAATATACCAGTATTAAAAACAATGTAGAACATTTTACCTCCTTACTCTGGGTGTTTTGGCCATATTTCCCTGAGACCTCAATTATGAATATATATCAAAACACAAATCCAACTCCCCTTCAAAATTTTATATGTTGAAAATTTTTGCATTTATATTCATCAAAGATATTGGCCTGTAATTTTCTTTTTTTGATACTGTCTTTGTCTGGTTTTGGTATCAGGGTAATGGTGGTTTCATAGAATGAGTCTGGGAGTGTTACTCTTCAATCTTTTGGAAGAGTTTGAAAAAGATCGGCGTAAGTTCTTTGTATATTTTCTAGAATTCCCCAGGGAAGCCATCTGGTCCTGAGCTTTTGAATGCAGGGAGTTTTTTCTTTTATTACAGATATTCTATTTCACTTCTAGTAATTGGCCTGTTCAAATGATCTATTTCTTCTTGATTTAGTTTTGGTGGGTTGTATGTTTCTAGAAACTTGTCCATTTCTTCTAGGTTGTCCAGTTGTTGGCATATAATTGTTCATAGTATTCTCTTGTGGTTTTTTTTTTGTATTTCTGTGGTATCATTTGTAATTCTTCCTCTTTCATTTCTTGTTTTATTTATTTGAGTCCTTTCTCTTTTCTTCTTGGTGAGCCTGGCCAGAGATTTCCTGATTTTGTCTACTCTTTCAAAAAAAACAACTCTTGGTTTTATTGAGTTTTTTCTATTGTTTTTTAATCTCTGTTTTATTTATTTCCTCCCTGATCTTTATTATTTATTTCCTTCTGCTGACTTTAGGTTTTGTTTGTTCTTCTTTTTCTAATTCTTTTAGGTGGTAGGTTAGGTTGTTTATTTGAGATTTTTCTTGGTTTTTTTGAGGGTGGCCTATGAACGATTGGGATTGCTTTTGCTGCATCCCATAGATTTTACATGGTTGTGTTTTCATTGACATTTGTCTCAAGGTATTTTTTAATTTTCTCTTTGATTTCATCATTGAACAATTGTTTTTTCATAGCTTGTTGTTTAGTCTCCATGTAATAGTTTTTTCTAGTTTATCTTCTGTGGTTGATTTCTAGTTTCATGCTGTTGTGGTCAGAAAAGATAGTTGAAATAATTCTGTCCTCTTAAATTTGCTAAGGCTTGTTTTGTGTCTGAGTATGTGGTCTATCCTAGAGAATGTTCCATGTGCACTTGAAAAGAATGTATATTCTGTTTGGGGGGGGATGTAATGTCCTGAAAATATTAAGCCTAACTGTTCTATTGTATCATTTAGGCTCTCTGTTATCTTATTGATTTTCTCTCTGGAAGATCTGTCCATTGATGTCAGTGGGGTATTAAAGTCTCCTACTCATCCAACAACACATAAAAAAGATTGTACACTGTGATCAAGTCGGTTTCATTCCAGAGTCACAAGGATAGTTCAACATAGGCAAATCAATCATTGTGATATACCATATCAAAAAAGAAAGGACAAAAGTCACATAATCATCTCAATAGATGCAGAAAAGGCATTTGATAAAATTCAACATCCATTCATAGTAAAAATGCATACCAAAGAGTTATATGTTATGGATATAGAGGGAACATGTCTTAACATTATAAAAGCTATTTATTTCAAACCCAGAGCCAACAGAATGCTTAATGGTGAAAAATGGAAAGTCTTCCTTATAACATCTGGAAAAAGACAAGGATGCCCACTCTCACCACTTCTATTCAACATAGTATTAGAAGCCTAGCCACAGGAATAAGACAATAAAAAGAAATAAAATGGATCCAAATTGGAAGGGAAGAGATAAAACTCACTATATGCAGAGGACATGACATATATAGAAAACTAAAGACTCCACACCAAAACTACTAAAGCTGATAAAGAATCCAGCAAGGTAGCTGGTTACAAGATTAACATACAGAAATCTATTCCATTTCTTTACACTAACAATGAAATATCAGAAAAGGGAAGTTTAAAAAACAACCTTTTAAAATCACATCAAAAAAATAAAATACTTAGGAACAATCCTGACCAGGGAAGTAAAAGATTTATCTGCTGAGAACTATAAAACGTTGATAAAGGAAATTAAAGATGACTTAAAGAAATGTAAAGATATTACACACTCTTAGATGGGAAGAATTAATATTGTTAAAATGACCATACTACCCAAATCAATCTACAGATTTAATGTGATAGAGATCAAACTGCCCGGGACATTTTTCACAGAAATAGAACAAATAATGCTAACATTTATATGGAATCACAAAAGACCCAGAATTGCTAAAGCAATATTGAAGAAAAAGAACAAAAGTGGAGGAATAACGTTCCCAGACTTCAGACAATACTACACAGCTACAGTAATAAAAACAGCATGGTATTGGTACAGAAACAGACATATGGATCAGTGGAACAGAATAGAGAGTCCATAAATAAACCCACACACCTATGGTCAATTAATCTTCGGCGAAAGAAGCAAGAATATACAATGGAGAAAAGACAGTCTCTTCAACAAGTGGTGCTGGGAAAGTTGAACAGCAGCATGTAAATCAATGAACATTCTCTCACACCATACACAAAAATAAACTCAAAATGGCTTAAAGACTTGAACATAAAACTGGACACCATAAATCTCCTAGAAGAGAACATAGGCAAAACATTCTCTGACGTAAATTGTAGAAATGTTTTCCTAGGTTGGCCTACCAAACCTATAGAAATAAAAGTAAAAATAAACAAATGTGACCTAATTAAACTTTTAAGCTTTTGCAGAGCAACGGAAATCATAAACAAAAGAAAATGACAACCTATGGACTGGGAGAAAATATTTGCAAATGATGCGACTGATAGGGGCTTAACTTCCAGAATATAAACAGCTTATATAACTCAATAACAACAACAACAAAAAAAACCCAATCAAAAAATTTGCAGGAGACCTAAACAGACATTTTTCCAGTGAAGACAACAGTTGGCTAATAGGCACATGAAAAGGTGCTCAACATTGCTTATTATTAGAGAAATGCAAACCAAAACTACAATGAGGTATCACCTCATACCAGTTAGAATGACATCATTTAAAAGTCTACAAACGATAAATGATGCAGAGGGTGTGGAGAAAGGGGAACCCCCTCTTAATACTGTTTGGTGTAGTCACTATGGAAAACAGTATGGAGATTCCCTTGAAAACTAAAAATAGACTTACCATATGACCCAGCAGTCCCACTTTTGGGCATATATTTGGAGGAAACTCTATTTTGAAAAGATACATGCACCCTATTCATAGCAGCACTATTTACAATAGCCAAAATATGGAAGCAACCTAAATGTCCATCAACAGATAATTGGATAAAGAAGGTGTGTGTGTGTGTGTGTGTGTGTGTGTGTGTGTGTATACATACACACAATGGAATAATACTCAGCCATTAAAAAAGAATGAAATAATGCCATTTGCAGTAGTCTGGATGGACCTAGAGATTATCATGCCAAGTGAAGTAAGTCAGACAGAGAAAGACAAATACATGATATCACTTATATTTGTAATCTAAAAAATGACACAGATGAACTTATTTCCAAAACAGAAACAGACTCACAGACATAGAAAATAAACTTAAGTTTACAAAAGGGGAAAGGTGGGGTGTGATATATTAGGAGTTTGGGATTAGCAGATAAAAACTGCTATATGTGAAATAGATAAACAACAAGGTCTTCCTATATAGCACAGGGAACTATATTCATTAGCTTGTAATAACCTATAATGAAAAAGAATATGAAAAAGAATATATATATGTATATATATAATATATGTATATATTATATATATATACACAACTGAATTACTATGCTGTGCACCAGAAACTAACACAACACTGTAAATCAACTATACTTCAATAAAAAACAAAATAAAATTTTGTATCTTAATTAGGTACCTTGCTGGCCATTTAAAACTCAGTCTGGATTAATACAGAAATTTGGGGAATTTTGAGCACAATTATCATTTAAGTTTCTTTCTCCTCTCTGTAACTTCACTAATGGACTGCTGTAATTGCCCTATAACAGGCCTCTGTTCTTTTGCCTCTGGTCTTCTTTCCTTCTGCTTCATCTCTATCAGTCTGTGCATCAACTGGTCTGTGGCCAGTTTTTGCACTGTCCTAAGAGCTACAAATAGTTTTTACATTTTAAAGTGATGAAGAAAAACGGAGTGAGAAGGAGAAGAAAGAAGGAAGAAGAGACAGATCTTGACAATGAAAGATATTTACTACATAGCCTTTTACAGAAAAAAGATTTTCTGACCCTTGATCTAGTTGATTTCTGGCAGATCAATCTATGAAAAAAACCCTCACAGAGACAATGAGGTATATGACAATGGGGTGAACATTAGCCCTGGGCTGTGGACTCTTGGCTTCCAGTCCCAGGCTAATCTTCTTCTGTTTCCTGATTTAGAAAGGGAAGTGAATTAATATGATCTTTAAGTTCCTCTTCTTCTTCTTTTATTTTAACATTCTAACATTTGTATTTTTTTAACTTTTAAAATTACATGAATAATCCGTGTGTGAGAGAAATGTTTAAATTAATATAGAACATAGATGTATTTATGTGTATCTTTAAAAATCTAGGTTAAACTTGTCGAGCCTTTTGCACACACATGTATACACATGCATATACATATAATATCTACAGTTTTTTCCAACCCAACAATACATTGTGGATATCCTAACCTGTTGGTGCATAACATATTTCATTTCTAATAATGGCAGCACTATAGTCTATTAACCATCCAGGTGTGTGCCATGACAAATGGAAACTTTGCAGTTGTGCCTTGAAATGAAAAGCTTTGTGAAGCACTGATCTAGGCTATTCCCCAGCCTTCATCAAAAGATGATGTTAAGTTATTCCATACGGATGAGAGTTATTCTTCTTTTCAAAGTCTTATTTCCTCACACATGCCATGCTTATTCTTGATACTTGTTCATGTTTTTCTGTCTTGCTTGAATGACCTGCCGTATTCTACCAGCCCTTCATGTTTACTTCAAAGTACCTTTCTTTTTGGGAACTTTCGTATCCCATTGCTTAATCCTAATTTACTCTGTTTCCAGAATTTCTACTCTTTTGGTCTTCTCTATTCTCCAGAAGTGTAAGACTTGCCTTTTAAAGGGACTGAATATAAAGGCATTATTTCTGCTACCAATTTCTCCCAAATGACTCACTCAGAGCAGCTTCCTATGAGTGAATAATACTGTTTATTTTCCTAAAGGCATATAACATTCTGAAAATTTTTATTCTATTTAAGAAAAATGATAAAATTCTAGATTCTATTGATAAGAGGCGCCTCAAGCAATCATTTGTTTTTCTGAATGCCTTTAAACAAAAAAGGCATCGTTATCTCTATTTGACACAAATAGCAACAGAGGCTCCAAAAGATTCTATGATTTGTCAAAAATCTATGTCAACTAGCCATTTTCCCCTCGGATTAGAGAAAATTTTGCAGGTCTTTTCATCTTCTCAGATTCTAACACAGCACATATGTGTTCCCATACATATATGTATGTATATGTACACATAGTGGCAGTAATTTAGAGCATGAGTTTGAGTCAGAAAGACCTGGGTTTGAATCCTTACTTCATCATTTTCTAGCCATGTAACTTTAGACAAGTTCTTCCTCATAGCATTGTTTTAAGGATTAAATATTTAAACACACTATATGACATGCTTAACATAGCTCCTAACAGAGTAAATTCAAATTGTTGTTATTCTAAATGATATTAAGTGAATAAACTAACTTCATTACCAAGTTGTTCTAATATTCCAGCACTTCTGATTGATTATTGGCAAAGTGTTCTTATGCCTAATCTATGTAACTTATACTAAAATTCTATTTTCTATTCTTATACTATCGGTTTTCTCCCTTTCAGTTGTCTTGAAACAAGTAATTCCAGTTCTTCTCACTTTTTGACTAATGTTCCTTTGGTACCTCTGACTCCTTTCCAGATTTTCCATAGCTTGATATTCAGTTGTCAAGTTCTGAACTGAAGACCATAAACGAGCAAGAGCTTGATCAACTGCTTGGTGTGCTGAGTTACCTAATATTCCTAATACTATAGTTTATTTCTGATATCATAGTTTATTCACAGTGAAATTGCATGGCAGTGGTTCATTATCTCCTTGGCTTGCTGGTTGGGTTTCCCAGAAAGCAGATTCAGAGATAGAGATTAGCATTTATGGAGTTTTCTGAGAGGTGCTGTCAGGATCAATGTTTTTGAGGGAAGGGAAGGAAGCAGAATTGGGCAGAGGGATAGGTTGGTCTGTGATACATACCAACCAAGGAATCAGCAAACTCCGCAAAAGCTCTGGAGCTGGGATGGTCTTTCAGAATCGAGGTGAGGGGGCAGACGTTCAGATCCTCACATCAACCAATCATTGAATGCAGGCTGTATGACCTTGGAAGAAAACAGCTCTTCTCAGCCAAGGCCAATTTCTGGAGAGGGCAGTCAGCTGAGGGTTATCAGCTGGCTGCACTTCCAGTAGCCAAGGAAATAAGTCCTTTAATCCAGGTGAAGGATTTGGTAGGTGAAACATAGCGTTCTTTTGTGCAGTTTTTTCCTGTAACCCTGAAGGGTATTATCTTCCGTTGTCTAGTTTTGTGCAGTTGTTTCCTGTAACCCTGAAGGGTATTATCTTCTGTTGTCTCTACTGAATATCAATTTTTTAGTTTCCAATTCTTTCTTCAGTTGTGTCCTCTGGTCTTGGCTCAGGAATTATACAGTGCACCTGAACATAACAAAGGGCTAAAAATCTGGAGCCAGTAACTCTCAACTTACTCCTTTCCAGTCTTTGTTGAGTAATAATACCATGTTGGTGCTATTTATAGCCACTGGTTAAAAAAAATATTTTAACTAGTTTTCTAATGCTGATCTATGAGGGAGCGCCACCAAAATGTCATGGGTGATAGTTGTACCGCCATGTCTATAGGCTAGATGAATAGGAATCATTGGGGCCTGAACATTTACATAACATCTAGGTTATGTAAATAAAATACTTTTCTTTTCGTAAGTTTAGTTTAGGTTCCTCCCCCCGACACCCTTTCATCTATCAGCTGCTGGGCTCTAATTAAAAGTGCCTGTTAGTAATCATGATGTTTATATAGGAATAAATGCAAACATCTAGTCCATATATATGACTGATGTAATTTGTAGTCTCTTTTTTTATCCTGTTCTCTTATTATATCTAGATAAGTGAGAACTGGCAATAATGTATTAAATGTTGAAGACTTTTTTGAAAGTATCTTACATTTTTATGTCATTAAGATTAAAATATACATACATAAGAGTCAGGACATTGAAATATTAAATGTCAAACAGTACTATCAACTCTGCTATATTACTCTGAGTATTATTTGAGATTATAATTTAAATTATTTGTCTGTCTTTAATATAGACAATCTGTAGAGCCATCTTACTTTTACCATTATTTTTTTAATTTCTTGACTTTATATGGATTTATTGTTTAACTTGTCCTTTAGCTTATAATTTCCTCAATGTTTTTTTAAAGATAAGGGAGGTGTAGAAGATATGCAGAGAATCTACACTTTTTACCCGAAGCCAACACTGTAGAGATAAAAAAGATTAAATCAACTAGAAAACATACTGTTCTTATGCCTGTGCTTAGATCTTTGTGGGAGATTTGAAATACAGTAGAACTTTGTGCTAAAGTTATTCTGGGAGAGGACATTGTCCTCACTGAGATAAACTCATTTTCACATTTTAAAAGAAAACGCATGTGATTGATAAGGGTATCTCTCACTGGAATTCCTTCTCACTTTAAAAGCTCTGCCTTCAATACCATGTTTTCTACACCTATGGTTCAGTTCAAGCTTGGAATCCAGTTGGCCTCTTCCAACTATGATGTAACCCTTTTGTCCATGTTATTCTTCATCTCCTCAGTCAGTCTTGAAATCGTTACATTTCAAGCTGTTTCCTTTTCTTCCAGAACCTATTAAAATTCCAACTGTTACTCTGTTACAAGAAAAATATTGTATTTATTAATTTTTCTCAGATCTTAGAGCATATTTCTAACTTTATCTTCACTAATTTACAAAAAAAGTAGATGAAGCAACAATTATTTCTAAAACATTGTTATTCACAGTGTACTATGATACATAGTTTACAGAATATTTTTATATCATGTTTGCATTTAATTATTACAATAACCTGGTGAGGTGGATGGCATATTCTCCATTTTACAATTAAAAAACTAGGACTCAGGGTAATTAAGTGACTTGTTTAAGATTACAAAGCTATTAAGCCTACTTCTTATAACCCAAGTTTTCTGGCTTTTAAGTCTAATGGCAAAATCTGTTCTCCCTTAGTACTTTTACCTGCTTCAATTATGGTGCATGTTGACTTACATCTTAATTATGTGTTTACATATATGACCCCTTACTAGACTGCAAACATTTTGAGGGCAGGCACCAGGTCTTGTTTAATTGTATACCTTAGGCACTTGATATAGTGTCTGACATGACATAATCACTGTATGAATTTGTTGAATGAATAGAATCAGGAAGGCCTCATGAATTATTGTAGTCCAAGAACAAAGGTGAAATAAAAACCCCAAGAAAAATCTGAGGAGCAGTTTCCCAGGAATATATAAGAAAAATTTAATTGCCTCTAAGACAAAAAAATAAGAGAAAGAGTTGGTGAGACTACTTCTTGATCATACAGCTAAAGAGGCAAAGGATGAAGAAGAGACTAGAGAGAGACGAGATAAATTTTGGGGCATGATCATGATTTTTAATTTTTTTAACAGCTTAGTTGAGGTATAAGTTATATACCATAGAATTCACTTATTTAAACTGTACAATTCAATGACTTTTTAGTAAGATTGCAGATGCATGCATCTCACCACCATCAATTTTAGAACACTGTCACTGTCTCCCAACCAAAACCCTGTACTCATTAGCCATCACCTGTCAAATACTCAATCTCCTCTAGTCCTGGGGAATCACTAACCTGCTTTCTGTCTCTATAGATTTACTAATTCTGGACATCTCATATAAATGGAATCATACAATAAATGGTCTTTTGTGACTGTATTTATTCACTTAGCATAATTCATTTAAGTTTCATCCATGTTATAGTGTGTATTAATACTTCATTCCCTTTTATGGCTGAATAATACTCTGTTGTTGGCTTTTGGCTGTTATGAACAATACTATTATGAACATGATGTTCAAGTTTTTGTATGAGCATGTGTTTTTATTTCTCTTGGGTATGTATCTTAAGAGTGAAATTGTCAGATCACATAGTCTGTGTTTAACCATTTGAGGAATTGTGAGGCTATTTTCCACAGTGACTACACTATTTTATGTTTCTACCAGCAGTGCATGTGAATTCTAATTTCTTCATATCCTTGCCAAAACTTGTTATTGTCGTCTTTTTGTTAATTTTTTTTAACAGGGTAAGGAATTGTGCTGAAAAGATTAGGGAAGAGAACCTTGCCATATGCTAGGAATATAAAGGATTACCAATGTTACTTGAATATGTAAGAAGAAATCAGGATTATAGAGGATTTTTCTGCTATTTAAAAGATTTAACTGTTTTGAACATTTTATTATGAAAAATTCAAGCATAGAGCTAGGTTGACAGAATTTTACAGTGAATCCTTGTATATTGATCACATATATTCTACCATTAACATTTTTGTATACTTGCTTCATCAGCTTTCTATCCATGTATCCATCCATTTATCCATCTTATTTTTGCTGCACTTTAACATAAATTGCAGAAATCAGGATACTTTATTCCTAAATGTTTTAGGATGCATATCATTAACTAAAATTTATTATTTGTATATAGATTTTTCACAATATTTGCATCTAATGAAATGCACAAATAACGAGATAGTCACTGAGTTTTAACATATGCATACACATTTGTAAACCAGGTTATAGAGTTGCAAGTTGAGAAGGAACTTGGAGGTCATTAGACTCTCCCCTCCTACTTTACATGTAAGAAAACTGATGTCCAGAGAAGGGAAATAACTTGTTCAAAATCAAGGGAGGAATAGAACATCAGTCTAGCATGCTTTGACTCACTGTCATCCAGGTATTGAGGTTCCTATGATTCATAGACAGCCCCGTAACATGGCAGTAATCTTAGACTTTAATCTCATGCTTATCGTATAGGCTTAAATGAAGCAGGACTTTCTATGTCAAGTAATAAAGTTCCTTTTTAGAGCACTTTATGAAAAAAAAAAAAAGGTAAGACTCTGGAAAGTCTAACCAAGATCACAAGTTACATTCTCACTTCTTTGTTCAGTCAAACATGCTTTTATTTATATACTTCCTAGTCTACAAAATCATATTCAAATACTACTTCTGCTAAAACTTTATTCCAAATCTCTTTTCCAATCCTTTTCCATTTACTGTTTGTATCAGGTAACGAATGTTAAATCACTCAGTATAATATTTTGATAATTCATCCATGTTGTAGTATTCCTTTTTATTGCTACTGGTATTCCATCGAATGGCTATACCACAGTTTGTTTATTCATTCATCTATTGGTGGACATTGGATTTTTCCTACTTTCTGACTATTATAAATAAAGCTACTATAAACATTCCTGTACAAAGTCTTTGGAAATACACTTTTATTTCTTTGGGGTAAATACCTAGAAATAGAATGGCTGGATCACATGGTAAACATATGCTTAACTTTTTAAGAAACTACCAAAATGTTTTCCAAATGATTGAACCATTTTACATTCCCACCACCTGTGTAGGAGAGTTCCCGTTCCTTTACATCTTGACCAAAATTTGGTATAGTCCGTGTTTTATTTTGAACCTTTCTAATAGGTGTATAGTGGTACTTCATTATGGTTTCCATTTTATTTTCCTAGTGACTAATCATGTTCAACATTTTATATGCTAATTAGCCATTCATGTATCTTCTTTGGTGAAGTGTTTGTTCAAATATTTTGCCTGCTTTAAAATTTAGTTGTTTGTTTTCTTATTACTGAGTTTTTAAGAGTTATTTTTTATATATCCTGGGTATAAGTCCTTTATCAGGTTTGCAGGTATTTTTCTCCCTATGTGTTACTTGTATTTCATTATCTTGATGGCATCTTTCAATAAGCGGAAGTTTTTAATTTTGATGAAGTCCAATTTGTCTATTTTTTTTGAACAGATGGTGTTGTTTTCTAGGACCATGGGCCAAATCTGGCCTGCTGCCTATTTTTTTGGCAATAAAATTCTTTATGCACATAGACATGACTGCTTGTTTACATACTGTCTATGACTGCTAGTTATAACAGCAGGGTTGAATAGTTGGAACAATGACCATATGGTCCAAAAAGTCTAAAATATTTACTCTCTTGCCCTTTACACACAAAAAATTTGTCTAACCTACAGCACACAGTTATTTCTGTGTTCTCTTGTACAAGTTTTATAGTTTTAGATTTTACATTTAAGTGTGTGAGACATTTTGAATTGATGCTTTTAATGAGTAGAGATAAGGATCAAAGTTTGTTATCTGGTACATGGACATGTGTTCCAGAAACATTTGTTGAGAAGACTATCTTTTCTCCACTGAATTGTTTTTATACTTTTGTCAAAATGAGTTTTCCATATATTTTAAAATTTGTTTCTGGAATCTCTATTATGTTTCACTTATGCATTTGTCAATCTTTACACCAATAGCTTTATAATAAGTATAGAAATCACATAGTATTAGTCCTCCACTTTGTTCTTCCTTTTAAAAAATGTTTAACTATAGTAGGTCCTTTGCATTTACTCATTTCTATTTTTTTAAAAAAGCTGGTTGAAATTTTTATTGGAATAGAATTGAATTCATTGATCAGAATTGGGGTTATTGACATCTTTACAACATTGTTTTCCAATCTATAAACATGCTATATTCTCTAGCTATTTAGGCCTTTAGTAATTCTCAGTAATGTTTTATAATTTTCAGTATACAAATCTTTTTCTTTTATCATATTTATTAGTGCTTCAGTATTTTGATGGCATTGTAAATGGTATTAAAATTTTTAATTTCTGATTTTACATTGCTTATATGTGGAAATATTTGATTGTTTGTATGTTTATCTTATATCTTGCAACCTAGTAGCTTTTTGATAAATTTTGTTGGATTTTCTATGTAAACAATTATGTCATCTGAGAAAAAAGAGTTTTGTTCCTTTTTTTCCAATCTAGATACCTTCTTTTCTTGGCATATTACACTGAGACCTCCAGTCCAATATTAAATGAAGTTGTAAGAATGGGGCAGTGTTTTCTTGTTCTGAATCCTGGGGGAAGACATTCATATTTTTACCATTCTGCATGACATTAGCTGTAGATTATTTATAGATTCCCTTATTAAATTGAGAATGTTTTCTTCTGTTCCTATTTTGCAGGAATGTTATCATGAATGGGTGTTGAATTTTGTCAAGTTTTTCTGCATTTATTGAGATGATTTTATGGTTTTTCTTTTTGATCTGTCAAAATGGTTAGTTACATTGATTGGGTTTTCAAGTGTTGAAACAACGTTGTACTCCTGGGATATACCTCTTCTGGTCAGGATGTATTGCTTTATTGCTGGATTTTTCCTTGTGGGAAAGTTTTAAATTACAAATAAATTTCTTTGATAGACATACAGCTATTCAGATTTTCAACTTCTTATGTTGCTTTTGACAGTTTGTGTTTCCCAAGAATTTTTCATTTAATCTAAATTCTCAAATTGATTGACATAAAATTATTCATAATATTCTTTTATTACCCTTTTGATATATCTAAATCTACATATCTATATATCTAAATCTATATATCTAAATCTCTTTTATTCCTGATATTGGTAACATGTGTCTTCTTTCTTTTTTACATTCAGTCTAATTTAAGAATTGTATTTATCTATATTTTCAATGAACCAGATTTTCACTTAATTAATATTTTTCTTTTTTCCTCTCTTTTGAAAAATTTCATTTGTCTCTACTCTTATTTTGATATCTATCCATCTATCTACTCACGATTTTATTTGCTCTTTACTTTTTAGCATCTTATGATAGATTATTATATATTGATTTTATACCTTTCTTCTTTTTCTGATAAAAACATTTAAGGCTATAAATTTCCCTTAAAGACTTTCTTATCTGCATTCCACAAATTTTGATATGTTCTAGTTTTTTTTCCATTCAATATAAAATATTTTCTGATTTCCTTTGTTTTTTCTTCTTTTACTTATGTATTATTTAGAAATATTTTGCTTAATTTTCATGTATTTGGGGAATTCCCAGATGTTATGTTACTGCTGATATACAGTTTTAACACAATTACTATCAAAATTCCAGCAAGATTTTTTTTGTAGGTATAGACAAGTTTTTTTTTTAAATTCTGTGGGGAGGCAAAGAATCTAGAATAGCTAAACAATTTTTAAAAGAAAAATAAGCTGAGGGAAATCAGTGTACCTAACTTCAAGATTAATTATATTACTACAGTAATCAAGAATGTGTATTCTTTACAGAGGGATAGACACATAACATAGATCAAAGGGAATTAATAGATAACTCAGAAGTAGATTCACATAAATATGCTCAACTAATTTTCCTTTTTTTAACTTTTAATTTTGAACAAATTTTAGACTCACAAATAAAGCTACAAAAATCACACAGAAAATGCTGAATACCCCTCACCTAGCTTCCTTTTATATTAACATCTTACATGACCATAGTACAATGATTAAAATGAAGAAATTAACATGTGTACAATTCAAATTAAGCCAGTATTTCCACTGATACATACAAAGAAGAACTCATACCAGTCCTTCTCAGATTCTTCCAGAAGATTGAAAAGAAGGGAATACTCCCAAACTCATTCTATGAAGCCACCATCACGCTGATACCAAAACCAGGCAAAGACACTACCAAAAAAGAGAATTATAGGCCAATATCACTGATGAACATAGATGCCAAAATCCTCACCTAAATATTAGCAAATAGAATCCAACAGCACATAAAAAAGATTATACATCATGACCAAGTGGGATTCAACCTAGGGACACAAGGGTGGTTCAACATATGCAAATCAATCAATGTAACACATCACATCAACAAGAGAAAGGACAAAAACCACATGATCATCTCAATAGATGCAGAAAAAGCATTTGATAAAATTCAACACCCATTTATGATAAAAACTCTCACCAAAGTGAGTATAGAGGGAACATATCTTAACATAATAAAATCTATATATGACAAACCTACAGCCAGCATAATACTTAATGGTGAATAACTCAAAAGCTTCCCACTAAAATCTGGGACAAGACAAGGATGCCCACTATCACCACTTCTATTCAACACAGTCTTGGAATTCCTAGCCACAGCAATCAGGCAAGAGAGAGAAATAAAAGGGATCCAAATTGGAAAAGAAGAGGTAGAAGTGTCAGTATATGCTGACGACATGTTACTATATATAGAAAACCCTAAAAAGGTCCACACAAAAACTACTACAGCTGATCGAAGAATTCAGCAAGGTAGCAGGTTACAAGAGTTAACATTCAAAAATCAGTGGCATTTCTTTACACTAATGAAGAAACAACAGAAAAAGAAAGTAAAGAAACAATCCCCTTTAAAATAGCACCCAAAGTAATAAAATACATAGGAATAAATCTAACCAAGGAGGTGAAACAATTATACACAGAAAACTATAAACCACTGATGAAGGAAGTTAAAGAAGACTTAAAAAAATGGAAAGATATCCCATGCTCCTGGATTGGAAGAATCAATATTGTTAAAATGGTCACACTGCCCAAGGAAATCTATAGATTTAACGCAATCCCTATCAAATTATCCAGGACATATTTCACGGAACTAGAACAAATTATAATAAAATTTATATGGAACCACAAAAGACCTAGAATTGCCAAAGCATTACTGAAGAAAAAGAAAGAGGTTGGAGGAATAACTCTCCCAGACTTCAGACAATACTATAGAGCTACAGTCATCAAGACAGCATGGTATTGGTACAAAAACAGACATATAGACCAATGGAACAGAATAGAGAGCCCAGAAATGAACCCACAAACTTTTGGTCAACTAATCTTCAACTAAGGAGGCAAGAATATACAATGGAATAAAGACAGTCTCTTCAGCAAATGGTGTTGGGAAAACTGGACAGCAGCATGTAAATCAATGAAGTTAGAACACTCCCTTACACCATACACAAAAATCAACTCAAGATGGGTAAAAGACTTAAACATAAGACAAAATACAATAAACCTCCTAAAGGAAAATATAGGCAAAACATTATCTGACATACACCTCAAAAATTTTCTCCTAGAGGAAATAAAAGCAAGAATAAACAAATGGGACCTAATGAAACTTACAAGCTTCTGCACAGCAAAGGAAACCATAAGTGAAACAAAAAGGCAACCTAAGGAATGGGAGAAAATTTTTGTAGTGAAACTGACAAAGGCTTGATCTGCAGAATATATAAGCAGCTCATATGACTCAATAAGAAAAAAAACCAACAACCCAATCCAAAAATGGGCAGAAGACCTAAACAAGCAATTCTCCAAGGAAGACACACAAATGATCAATAGACACATGAAAAACTGCTCAATATCACTAATTATAAGAGAAATGCAAATCAAAACTACAATGAGGTATCACCTCACACCAGTCAGAATGGCCATCATTCAAAAGTCCACAAATGACAAATGCTGGAGTGGCTGTGGAGAATGGGGAACCCTCCTACACTGCTGGTGTGAATGCAGTTTGGTGCAGCCACTGTGGAAAACAGTATGGAGATTCCTCAAAAGACTAGGAATAGACTTACCATATGACCAGGAATCCCACTCCTGGGCATATATCCAGAAGGAACCCTACTTCACAATGACACCTGCACCCCAATGTTTATAGCAGCATTATTTACAATAGACAGGATATGGAAACAGCCTAAATGTCCATCAACAGATGACTGGATAAAGAAGCAGTGGTATATTTATACAGTGGAATACTACTCAGCCATAAAAACCGACAACTTAACACCATTTGCAGCAACATGGATGCTCCTGGAGAATGTCATTCTAAGTGAAGTAAGCCAGAAAGAGAAAGAAAAATACCATATGAGATCTCTCATACGTGGAATCTAAAAAAACCCCACAAAAACAAAGCATAAAAACAAAGCATAAATACAAAACAGAAATAGACTCACAGACATAGAATACAAACTTGTGGTTGCCAAGGGGGCGGAGGGTGGGAAGGGATAGACAGGATTTCAAAATTGTAGAATAGATAAACAGGATTATACTGTATAGCACAGGGAAATATACACAAGATCTTATGGTAGCTCACAGAGAAAAAATTATGACAATGAATATATATATGTTCAAGTATAACTGAAAAATTGTGCTCTACAGTGGAATTTGGCACAACATAGTAAAATGATTATAAATCAATAAAAAATGTTAAAAAAAAAGGGGGGGGGACGTAGTTCCAAGCCCTTGAATAAATCAGGCTTTGTCACCAAGGAAATCGGGCAGTGGTCACAAAATAATAAAGATCAAAAACCAAAAACAACAACAACAAAATGCTCAACATTATTTGTTATTAGGATTTTGCAACTGGAATGCAAATGGTACTGCCATTTTAAAAGACTGTCTTATAAAGCTAAACATAGTCTTATTATAAAGTACAGCAATCACACTCAGATATTTTCTGAACGGATATGGATATTTCTATAAAAGATGTCCTTCTATAGGTGTATAAATAAAAGTGGTACATCCATATAATGGAATATTATTCAGCAATAAAAAGAAATGTTATCAAGCCACAAAAGACATGGATGTTTCTTAAATGCATATTGCTAAGTGAAAGAAGCCATTCTGAAAAGACTGTATACTGTATGATTCCAAACCTGTGGATTCCCTAATTTCTACTCTCTGATTTTTCTTACCTTCTTGCCAACTCAGCAGTTAATTCATTTTATAAGATATTTTAATATTTTATCAAAGTTTATTTTTTATGCAGGTCAAGTAACTTCAATGTACTGCTGTCTGACCAGAAATGCAATTTAGGTATTTTCTTTTAATTTTTTGGAATCCTTGCTCATGACTTTCTTGTTGTAATTTGACTCTATGAATAGAAATTTACAGGGAAATCTTAACTTTTCATTTTCAGGAAAAAAGGATATCATTGCTAGCTTTGTGACTGTATAGCAGTTACTTAACCTTTTTAAGCTTCATCCTAAAAATAAGGGTGATAATGATACCTATGTCATAGTATTACTTACAGGAATTATATGAGATAATGTACATAAAGACACTTAGACCAGTATATGGCATTTGGTAAGTACTCAAGTTAGCTACCCACTCCTCTCTGCACCTGTAGAGAGGATGGCTCTACAAAGGTTTAACACCAAAAATAAAAGTGTTAATGGTTTTTTCAACAATATACTTCTCACTTCTGTGACAGAAGTTAGTCACAATTCTTGGCTACAGGGAAAATTAAAATCATTCAAGGGAAACAAGAGACTTGCCATAAAGCAATTTATTTTCAATGTCAGACAGTTAACTGGTTGATGAATTAGTTTATGGTATTTGGAAGTTGGGACTAAACTCCACTCAGCAGAAAAGGCACTGGCCCAGTTGTGAGTATCTTTCTTTTTCCTAAATTGATCTGTAAAGGATAGTAGAGAGTTCTGGTCAATAAAGGCCTGAAAGTTCATAAATTGGGAGATCAGAGGAAAAGGGTTCATATTTGTTCATTTCTGGAAGATTTTCTGTACTTACTCCCATTCCTTGTACATAATAAGCCCTTAATAATATTTGTTGAATTAAGTAAAAGATTGACTTAGAAGTGTCAGGATATTGAAAAATTTTTATTCCATATCCATTCCAAAGCTCAGTTAGGATATTTGGGAATGTGATGGGGACTTGGTTGTCATATTAGATTGTGACCTTGCACAGTTGAGGATTTGGATAATGCAACAGGGATATAGGGCAACTAACCCAAAGGGCACTATTATTTTGTGATAACATTTATTTTAAGTTTTTCTTTTATTTAATTTTGAGAAGAATATCTTTCAACTTCTTCATTTTTTTTTTAATGTTCTGCATCCCTAGTTTTGTGTCTGAAAGATTTGTGATGAAATGCTGGATGTATAAATAATTCTCCCACACTCTTCATTTAAGAATGTACTGTTAATTCCACTACTTACGTTCCATGAATCAGTTAGAAATGAATGTTCCACATCTGTGGGGTTTCAGCTACACTAATTCTGTATGGTTTGCATTATTTATTCAGTTTATTCTTAAACCTTCCATGCTTATTGGATCACTTTGAAATTTTGATGACCTGCTACTCAAATGGTTTTTATTGGCTATTGCTAATTTGAACATGGTCCTCTTTTTTGTTTGTTTCTAAGTTCAGTTGATATTTGGAGTAAATGGAGTGACCAAAAGAGTTTAAAATCTATTCCTGTCAGTAAAATAGCTGTGAAAAAAGCATACTCTTGAATCACCCTATGCACACGGTGTAGAGATGTGTAAGGTATTGCGAAGCCCTAGGCTTGGTGCTCCTTTTACAATCCCAGATGAGCCCAAACTGTCATTTATTAATTTCCTTTATCTGGAAAGTTTTTTCTTTTGTTTTATTTCATTTGTTTGTTTTTATCTACTGAGTTAATTTTTAAAGTGCATTATATAATAATACACACTAATATAGAAAAAAGACTTTAGAAAAAAAAACAGGATACCTCAATTTATCCAAATATATCAACTTATTTCATTTTTCTGTGTTCTTTTCTACACGTATGCACATTATATACATGTATGCACATTTTTATTTAGTTGAAATCATAATGTATAAATATTCAGATTATGCTTTCATCACTTAGCATTATATCATATATATTTTCCAATGATATCTACCCCTTATAATAATAGTTTCAGTGGCTTCTTAATTCTCTGTCAGGCTTTTTACTACTTTTCAATAGTTGAACATTTATATATTTTGCAGTTTTTTTCCCTTTGACAGTCAATAATACCATAGATTATCTCATCAACTACCTTATTTCTTCTTGCAATTATTTCTTAAGTATAAATCCCAAGGAGTGAGGTTATTGGATCAAAACATAATGAAAAAATAGTACTTATATGTCTTTAGTACTTTCCATGTGCTGGCTTGTGAGTGAAGCCAGCCTCTACCTGAATTTAATCTTCACAATAACCCCCTTCAGATAGCCACATTATTACCTTTATTTTACAGATGAGATAACTATGTTGAACAACTTAACTAAATAGGCATTGAAATCCTGCCGCTTTGAAAACTACAAAACTGCAACTTGCAACCAGTATGAGAGTCTCATGTTCTAGATGTATTTTACCACATTAGTCTTCTAAAAAGTTATATTTATTTGTAGTAATTCTTCACCCTGACCTGCCCACCCAAAATGAACCTTTGAAAAGTTTGTGCATTCCTGTCCCCTCTATCCTACTCTCCACTTAGTCTTGCTATTTAATAAAAGCAAAAGGTACCCCATAGTTAATCTAGAATTTTGGGACTGGAAGAGAACACCTGGACTAGCAACTTACTGATTAATAAATTGAAGTTCAGAAGAGTGAAGTAACTTGTCCAAGACCAACGTGGGATCCTTGATTCCCTGGGTTAGTGCCTTTTGCATTGTACTTTGCTGCCATCCAGCTGTTCGTGTCTTCCTTCTGTGTTCTGTTTCTTAAGCTTACTTGATACTTACTTGCCCACAGTTACCAACTATAAATGTTCAGAGCAAGCCCAAGAATAAAAGTTTAATAACCAAAACAAATCCAGTCTGTAACTGAATCAACTCCATTTCCAATTCATTTTTATTGGAGAAGGAAAAAAATTAAAACAAAAATCCATGTTGTTTTAGAAGAGAAAATGATAGATCTAACACTGATATCACTGATGAAATAACTAATTCTGAGGATGTGGCTCTAATGAGTAGTTTTCACATATCTTTTAAGAAATTCCAGATTCAAAGAAGTATCAAATTTAATTAAATACGCATGAGTGTTTAAAGGTCTGCCTCTATTCATTAATTTCTGCAATGGGTCTTTTTGTGTGTTCGCACTCTGATTTAAAATTACTTTTATTATATTTCCTTGTGTCATATTGTTTTCACCAGAGCTTACATTTCCTGTTTTCTAAAGGATACATTTGCACCAAGTTTGGCAAGTGCTTGTTTTTCATCTCTTTCCCATGCAGCTTCTATTCCTTTCCCTTTGGTAGGTCCTCCCTTTACATCTTCAAGATTGCATCATTTCTACCCCTCCTCCCGTTTTGCTTTTCCTGTTTGTGGTCTGCTGAATTGTTTTTCTTCAAAACTTATGAATATTTCTTGGATTAATCTTATTTTACTTTTGAACTCTTGCCACACCTCAGATGCTCTTTCTTTCCCGACCCAATGGCCGTGACAATGCCTCTCTGTCTATCCTTCTTGTTCCCCATTTACAAGACTCGCTGATCCTGTGTTGTCCCACATGGTTCACATTTCTTAAACTAGAAACATCTGCGTGGGGAGGAGATGCTAATAATAAATAATTAAATTTAGCACTTTCCATGCCTTAGACCTCTTTATCAATGTTATTTAGTTCTTTTACACACAACAGAGTGAGTAGGTAGTTATCAATTTTTTTCCCACTGCAGAAACAGAGAGGGCTAATGACTTGAGGAAACTGAGGTAAACTGAGATCCAGTCCTGGAAATCATGCAGGATTAAAGCTGATGTTACGATTCCTATCCTTGACCTGAAAAAAAAAAACAAAACAAAACTTATACTGTATGATTATATAGCATTATATTATTATATATTATATATTATAAAGCATTAATCAGAGGTAATTATATAGATTTTGTGATACAGGAAAACTCATTGAAAACTTATGATCTTAATCATTTGAAATTTGTGACTTTTTTTTAACAACCAGCACTGAGGTATTCCTTTGTGCTATCTCTATAAATTTACAGAGGAACCAAAACACTTAAGTCTCTGCTTCACCTTCTTTAGAAAGCAAAAGATTGAGAAGGATCTGACCGTATCATTTGTCTTTATATGAATATGACTAATTGCATATGAGACCCATTTGGGAAACTCTTTTTAGGCAGTTAATTATACTATTACATCTTCAAAATTCATGATTTCATCCTATCACTTGCCTCCTTAAAAATAGCATTCTGGCTCTCCATTCCCTGCTGAACTAAGGGAGTACTCCAGGAGCCGTACCTTGCTGGCTGTGCATAAATACACATTTCTTTTCTTGTGCTTTTCTGATCCTCTCAACTCTTTTCTCTTCCCTAATCTCCAGTCCTGATATGTTTATTCATCAAGCCATTCCAGTACTTAGCACTAAGCCTGGAACATATTACAAACTCATGTTCTGACTATTCCTTCTAATGAATCCTTTGATCCCTCTCCTCTGAACCTTCTTAACTCTGAAGGAACTTCTCTATGGTGCTGTTCTCTTTGTAAGCTTTGTGTTTGAGTCACTAGCATGCACATCTTCTGTCCTGTAGTAGACTTTTAATTCCTTCTGACTAAAATTATGTGTTGCTTTAGTGTTAAGGCATTAAACATAATAGATGCTCTGTAAAATTATGTGGAGTTGGGCAATGTGAAAATAGTAGATCTTTATTAAATATATTCTACTAGAATAGATTGACATACCTTTTATTTAGTCCAAACGAATGTGGTTTTACCTTATATGTTTTGGCTGTATCTATGTATATAATTCATGTGTAGAATATATATAGAATATATGAATATTTACAATGTTTCTTCTCCAGTCTTGTTTGTGAAAAAACATATGGCAGGAGATTTATGATTGAGAAATATAAGAACTTATGGCAAAAAAAGTCTTAAGAAGACTAAGAACTCATCTAAAAGCATCGTTATAGAATTCTTTATTTTGTGTATTTTAATATTAATACCTCAAAAGAAAATTTTCATATTCTTTTCATCCTAAAGTTTTAGCAAGATACTCATAAATTGGTTACGCTTTTTTTAGTAGATAATGTGAATATTTAAATGAGGAAGTTTATTGTTCTATAGCTGGTCTTTCATCTAACACCTTTCAGGTTGTATGCTCTGTCTCCAAGTATCACCATTGGTCCCAGAAGTTTAAAAATAATTTAAATACTTTGAATAGAGACACAAAAACAATAATGAAAAACTACAGATAGCCTTAATTTAGTATACTCTGCAGAACTGAGTAGGCAGTTCACAATTCTCTTAGACCTCAGTGCTGTCAATACCAAAGTATATTTTTTCGTCCTCTATCCTATGTATTTTAATGTCTTTTCTTCTAACAGATTGAGCCTATAGTTGTAAATCCTGGATTTGCTTTCTGTAGTTTCCTTTATGCACTTCAAAGCAGCAGGACATATATTTCTGCAACTGCTTTGCCAACATTTTACTATTTTTTAAATTCCTAATACTATCCTCCTTTGCATATCTTTGAATAGTTATAGATATGGAATTTAGCACCTATTGGAACCTCCTCACCACCTTCCCTAAATTCACTTACTCTAGAGCACCAGCAAACAATATAGACTTTATTGAAGATTTCCTAAAGGAGCAGAGGGGAGAGTTTGTATCATTCATTCCACAGGCAACACCTTCAAAATCCCTATGAGATATTCCTAATCTTTAAAATCTCTCCTTAGCCTTGCTACCATCAAGGATTTTCTTCCTTTATTTTTCTCCATACAGTACTTAGTTTTCTTGGTGCCTTTCTCTACCAGAATCTCCATAAGAATTCCCAGTTCCTCATCACTTTATTATGCAAAGTTATTGAGGTCCATTCTAGCTCCTACCTGCCAATTTATATATCTAAATCCATCACAAGTCTAAAAAAAAAAGGGACCCTTAGTAGTAGGATCTGTGTTTCTTAGGCATAATCTTTTAATCTTAAGGGCTTCTTGCTCCAAACTTTAAGCATATAAAATATTTATTTCAATTCATTTCTGTTGACACATTGTAAATTGACTATACTTCAATAAAAAAAAAAAGTTCTGTGCACTCCCCAAAAGAAGCTGTTTTATCATTTGCTAAAAGAATGAACAATGCTCTATATTACTATTACATCTAATATATCATTGGAGGGGCTTAAAATTAATATTTTGGAACATATTCATTGGAAAAGGAAAGATATATAAAATCTGCCTATAGTAGAATTTTGTTCAAAGTACTAGCTGTTGTGGAGGAATTCTGATTAGGAATGTTAGGTAAGACGTGTATTAAGTGCAGTGTTTGGTTATTCTTATTGTTACTTATTATTTTTGTTCATTGTTTAATTGTTGTAAATTTTATTAGATACAAACTAAAATATGCAAGAATCTTTTAAAAACAAATATATTAGAACTCTAATGTCTAAATGAATTTTAATCCCTTTAAAGGAGTTCTTATTAGAGGTCAGACACATGCTAAAATAATACTGTTACCATGCTGAGCATTTTTGTCCAGGGGAATTAGCTTCAGGCAGTTATGTTAACGTTTCATCAGAAGAAAGTCAATTTCACTATAATGTAATTAAGATTTTTTTTTTTACTCCATATGTAATTAGGTCATTTAGTCACAAACTTTCTTTACTAACTTGGCTCCAAATTGCTTTTGATTTATTACCAGTGAGAGTGTTTAAAATAATGTGCCTCAAGCTCAGAAGGCAATGTCCAAGGAGTACCAATGGTGGCAAATTTGGAATAAATATATCATTTCCTAAATACTTGTGTGATCTTGGACAAATGATTTCTCTTTTCCTCTGGGCCTCAGTTTTCTTTTTTAGTTTATTGAGAGGGTACTGACAGACTCTACCATTTAATGGTCACAGTAGGGAATCAGTAGTATAGAAAAGCAATAACTTTGGTAACTTGTTAGAGCTTCAAGACAGGGAAGAGATGAATGTTTATCAGGAATATGACTTTATTATATACTCTTCCTTGTTTTTTAATGCTATAATTTAAATTTTAGCTCTTTGAATATGGAAAAAATAGTTCTTGCAATTGCCATTTTGTTGAGAGGCAGATCTGAAGTATATAGCTAAGAATTGGTGTTGTATTATGTAAAAGGCTGTCAGAAAGGAATGAACTACCCAGTGAATAAATTGTTAATTGTGAATGTGAAACTCAAGTAGAACTCAGGAATCCAATGTTGTCCTTTTTTTGTTACGTTACCTTTCAGTGATCAGAACCCAAACTCATGAGTATATAATTAGATTGGCAACCAAGGCACCTGAGATGGCCTGAAGGTCAGAAGGGTATTTAGACACAAAAATAGGAGCTGGCTCTTAGAATATCAGTTTAGCAGCAGCCAGGGTTGAAGCCACAGCATCCCTGAGAACCTCTCAGAAGCAGGGTATAGTAGCGGAAAAAGTACAGGCTTCAGAGTTTGATATGATCTAGGTTTACATCCTGGCCTTGCCACTTAAGTTCAGTGACCTCAGGAAAGTTACCTCACTTCTTTCAATTCACCTTCTATATCTGCCTGTTGGGAATAATTTTACCTACTTTGCAGTGGTGTTGTCATGAGAAAGTGTATGCAGAGCACAGATGCTCAATAAATAGGGTTTTGATTATGTACCTGATTATTCTTTATGACTCATGAAAATGTAATTCTGACCTATGCATCCTCACTAGTGCTTAAAGACAGGTAAAATCTAGCCCTCTTGGCCACATCCTAGCATTGTTGATATGGAAAACACAGTTAGGGGCAACACCCAAATAAATTCCTTACCCTCTTGTATCAGACACAACTAGGTACTTTTGTTTCCCACATTCACAAAAGTGTTGTTATTCCTGGGTCTTAGTCTTTAAAAAAATCCTGTGTACCTTTTAGCTAAAATAACTTAGATTCTTAGGCATGTTGGAATCATTTAATAGCATATAATGTCATTTATAATTTAATGGCATTTAATAGCAAATATTTTAAAATTGATTATGTTATATAATTGGACTCTTATTAAAGATTATTTATTGCTTGCTTAAACAAATATTTGCTGAATTCATGCTGAAAACTTGATACTGTAGCATTTAATTGGTACCTTGAAGGAAGGATTTAGACATACAAATTTAATAGGGCAGGTCATTCCAAACAGAAAAACAGCCTGAGCAAAGGATTCCAGAAACCTGGCTACTGTACACAAGCAGGCAAAATGTTGCCTATGTTTGGTAGAGTTGACAACTTTGTGAGGATTCACTGTGGGGATTCCATTTTGAAAATAGTCTCAGCTTTAGAAGTTGAAAACCTGAAAAAATTAGGAACTCATTGAAAATGTAAAATAATAAAAACAAAAAATAAAGATGTTTGTGGCCCAAACAATAAAAATATATCAATCTGCTTCCCTTTCTTTGTTTATTTCCCTACCTATATCTGGAGATAAAAATAAAAAATCTAGAGTGAACCCTTTTCTTTTCTATCTACCATTATATCAACTATTTAGACATTTTGTTTAGGTTCCTTCTTATGGACTAGGATTAACGACTAGTTAGGAAGAAAGTATGTAGCTTGGATGACAAGGAAGAATTGTTTTTCTCCCACCAAGAGATGGAATATAATCAAGTTCCTCTAAATGTACTGACATACGAGGACAATTTTCTCCACTCTGTCTCTAGCCCTGTGGATAGAATGAATGTTCTCTTTTCCTTCCTGTACAGGACAGATTACTAGGTTTAGTTCTGGTGGTCAACATGAGATATATAATCCCAGCATTAGCTTGAGCCAGAGTTTCCCAAACTTCAGTCATTTAGACCACCTTCATGATTTTTGCCATATCTACTCACCATTTGTTCAGTTGTTGGCTTAACATTTTTCTTCAAATC
The DNA here is from genome assembly GCF_036321535.1 of Camelus dromedarius. Lineage (NCBI taxonomy): Eukaryota > Metazoa > Chordata > Mammalia > Artiodactyla > Camelidae > Camelus > Camelus dromedarius. Next base: position 57,089,795 of record NC_087443.1, on the reverse strand, counting down.
AACTTACACTTTTTACCTATATTTACCTCACTTAAGGTAAATATATCTGTAAAATCTCAGGTTTGATATGCTAGTTATATTTTAAAATTTATAGTAAAATTTAAAAGTTTGCCTATTTACCACCCAGAATCATCTCGTGAGCATCATGGCACACATCCAACATTTTGAGCAGTGGTAATTTCAACTCATTACTGTCCCTTGACGTTACTTACTGGAATATCTAAGAAAATGATATCTGAAATACACCAAGAAAACTATAGTAAGTTTTAGATATTATTTCTTACCATGTTAGAATATGAAGTTGTCTCATTCATCATTACTCAGTTCCTAGAACAGTTTTTGGTACACGATAGATTTCCAGTAAACTCTTATGGATGAGCTTAGAGATAATTGAAGACACAAATCCTTCCTTTTCCTTTTACCCAGAGAACTTCAGAACGTGGCTTTCATTGAAGGGATACTATGCAGCATCTGCTTGTTTTGTTAAGCTTAATCAGAGAACATTAAACTCAACCACATTTAGTTTTCTTAGTGCCACCATGGTCAAAGGGCCCCCTATTTAACCTCATTTAATGCTGGAATTTTTTCCCCAAAGTATAGGACATAAAATTTTAAGTTGTATATGAATTGATTTCACATGGTTCATGGACATGACATTAAATAACATTTGAATCACACAGTGAGGAAGTTATTCTAGTTTCAGGCCACCTTTAATTCTGTTTACATCAAGTTCATTTTCTTAGTTTGGCACTAGCTGATTAGCTCTCAAATACTTCAAAAGGCAGGCAATGATATATAACTAGATTTAATAGAATTTTTTTCCATTTGTATCTTTGTTTATAGGGCAATATAATTATATTGGTTAGGTAGACTGGCTTTGAAGTTTCTCATCCTGGACTAAAAATATTAGGGTATGCTATTTACTTGCTGTGAGGTCTTGGGTGGGTTACTTAAATTGTCTATGTTTCTAAACTTTCAACTGTATATGGATCCAACAGTCACCCCACTTCATGGGGTTCATGTGAATATCAAAAGAGCTAATACATATAAATCCCTTAAAATAGTACCAAGCACTAGAAAATACTCAGTAAGTGTTAGCTGTTGTATTTATTTCTGGCAAATGATAATAGTTTTCTATTAGAATAGGAAATTAAATTTATTTTAAAATAAAATTTAAAAATGGTCAACATAGAGACAAATATTAAGTAAATATTAGCATTGGCAGTAGAAAGTTATAGCTATAATCATGAAGGTAGATGGCTAAACTTTGGAAAGTAGTATGCTAGATGGTTAATTACAAGTGAATTAACCAGTTCTGATAGAACCATCAAGAGGTGTTGCCTCCCAGTGGGGACAAATGTTCCATGGAACTATGCCAAAGTTTATTTGTGATCAGTGGACTTAGCACATAGTCAGGCATATAGAAAGCAAGAACTATAAATATTTGTTGAGTAATGAATGAATCCAGATAACTGGTACATAGACTAATAGAATTTCCTTGGCTAAACCTCATCTTTTTTATTTTACTTTATGAGGAATATGTCAAGTCTGTTCAGCCATCTTGTAACTCATCTAAGCAAACTTAGGGTGGATTTTTCTAGTTATTTTCATAATCAAATGACAACTTTGCCAGCTGTACATTAATACTCAAAGCATATGGATTTTCTTGCAGGCTGCAGCAGCAGCAGCAGCAGCAGCAGCAACAACAGAATATCTTTACTGCAGGCTCTTACTAGAGAGCTTTGTCCTGAAATGTCACTTACACAGTTGTTGCCACAATCTTAGCTAAGATCATTAAGAGTTGAAGAAAATGGGCTAAAGAATATGTTCTGTCTACCTTTCTATAAATTTTAAGTTCTTCTCTCAGACCAGACAAAACTAACAGATTTTACTGAATCTTATTATTATCCTGCATATATGCGTTCATTAAGTGTTTCAATACTGTGCCTCTGGAGTTAATTGAACATGGCTTTATTATCAGGAATGCTATTGAATATTTTATAAAACCATCCTCAAAAACATTGTTTATTTTGTTATGAAATATCTATTATATAAGAACTTACTGTAAAAATTCCTTTTAGAAGATGAATTAGCATTGTTCATTTTATTATAAAATAAAATTTATTTGTTGGGCTCATTGAGTTTCCCTTTTACTCTTAAGTGATGAGAAGCTTGAAACTAAAATTAATGGTTTTTTTTACAGTAACATACATTAGCCTAGATTTTAAAGGAAATACATACTTCCTGTCACTATGACTTTTATTTTAAATTTCTGTATTAATAAAATATTTTGTAGATGTCTTTTACTGTAAGCCAGCTACAATCCTGTTTGGGAGTTGGAAGTACTAGGGGACAGTTTAGGTAGTGATAAACTGTGCATTCTTAAACTGTGTCCAGATTTTGGCTATATTGTGTCCCAGCTGTGTTATCTTGACGTTTCACCTAACAGGTCTGTAGCTCAGTTTCTCACCAATTGAATGGGAATAATAATAGACATTATCTCATAAGTTTGTTGAGAGGATTAAATCAGTTAGTGCTTATTATGGTGCCTAGCAAATCATAACTGAAAATAAATGCTATCTATTTTTCTTTCTCTTTCTGACTTACTTCATTAGTATGACAATCTCCAGGTCCATCCATGTTGCTGCAAATGGCATTATTTTATTCTTTTTTATACCTGAGTATTATCCCATTATATATATATGCACAACTATATGCACAACTTCTTTATCCAGTCATCTGTCAATAGACATTTAGTTTGCTTCCATGTCTTGGCTATTGTAAATAGTGCTGCTAGAAACATTTGGGTGCATGTATCTTCTCAAATTAGAGTTTCCTGCAAATATATGCCCAGGGGTGTGATTGTTAGATCCCCCAAAATACCATATGATATCACTTATATGTAGAATCTAAAAAAATTAGACAAATGAACTTATTTACAAAACAGAAACGGACTCACAGACATAGAAAACAAAATTGTGGTACCAGGGAAGAAAGGCAAGAGGTGGAGGGATAAATTAGGAGTTCAGGATTTGCAGATACTAATGACTGTATTTAAAATAGATAAACAAGAAGATCCTACTGTATAGCATAGGGAACTATATTCAATGCCTTGTAATAGCCTGTAATGAGACAGAGTATGAAAAGGAATATATAGGTATGTGTGTGTGTGTGTGTGTGTGTGTGTATAACTGAATCATTATGCTGTACACCAGAAATTAACACATTGTAAACTGACTATCCTTCAATTCAAAAAAATAGAAAAAATAAATGCTGTTTTTCAAAAGTAGGAAATGCAATGAAATAAATAAGTAGGATTTAATGATGAAGAGTAAACTGATAAAGAATTTAAATAGTTAAAAATCAAATGTACATTTTTTTCACTCCAAAACCAATGTACCAGTTATCTGTAGTATTGTGATTTGCCAAAGCCTATGCCCTTCTTTAGGTTGGGTAGCAGATAGGCAATGAGTGAAGATATTTTGGGGCAGTTTACATTCAACTTTAGTTTATTCAATGTCTACCATGTTCCACATGTTGCTCTGGGCTCTGGGGATTTAGAAATTAAAAAAAAAAAAATCCTAGCCCAATGGAATTAGCATCTAGGTTTAAGAGCATATCAAGGGAAGAAAGATAGCTTCTGAGGGTGGGAGGGTTGGCAGGAGGGGACAGAAATAGAATTTAAATCACAGAGAATGCTAATATATAGTAATTTCAAAGGAAACTATGTGAGTTCTAGTCTTTAAAACTGACCTGGAATGTCCACTTCCAGCCAAGATGGAATAACAGAAACTAGAATTATGCTCTTGACTTAAATAATTAAAAAGCTGGATAAAATATAGATAGGTTTCAGATTTTAGACAACAGGTAGCATAGGATTATCACTGAGAAAAGAGAAACAAACATCTCCAACTTATTGCCTGCAAGTGGTTTCTAGGTCATAGCCCATGTATAGGATGCTATAGGAATGTATAGTAAAGGGATATAATTTTTTTTCTGAGAGTCACAGAAGGCTTCCTTGAGGAAGTGGTATTTTATGTGGAGACCTAAAAGATTCATTATCCATTCAACAAATATTTATTGAGCATCTGTCATGTGTATGCATTGTTCTAGGTGCTAGAGTGGCAGAGCTGAACAAGACAGACAAGGTAGGTAACTTACTGTCATAGTCTTGATTTCTTGCTGATGAATAAGAGGTTGGTGGTGACCTAACCACCTAATGTTTCAGACTGAAGAAAGAAGTTTCAATGACCTAGAAGTGAGAGAGGTCCTAGTATGTACAAGCAATTAAATGTTTAGTTTGATTAGAATGGAAATAGATGTCAGGTGAGGAGCTACACGGAAGCTAAAGAATGATGCAGAAATCAGAGCTTGCAAAGGGTTCTAGGCCCAGGAAACTACTGATTTTTTTTTTTAAGCAAAGAGGAAATTGAGTCAATTGAAAATTATTAAAAGACCACTCTGGCTCCAAGTTAAGAGTGAATTGGAATGTACGAAGCAGGCTAATGCACATGCTCTAGTGAGTGGTTATAGAGACGATATTACAGTATGACAGCAGAATGGAAAGAAGTAGATGAGTGGGATAGATTAGATGCTAGATTAAATGTCTGGAGAGAGAGGAATGGGAGGGAGAGAGATGAGAGATGACATCCCTGTTTCTGTCTTCAGCAATTGGGAGAATGATGTTTTTTATGGAAGAGAAAACTCTGAAGAAGGAATACATTTGGGGAGTATTAAGTTCAACTTTGCACATATTGCATTTGAGATGCCTATGAAATATCCATGTGGACTTGTCAAGATAATGAATACAGAGGTCTAGAGCTCAGATGAGAGTACCAGCAAGATATGGGAGACTTCAGTACCTAGACAGTAATAGAAGTCATGGATGCTGGTAAAAGTAGCCCTGTTCCCAATAATATGCCTAAGCGTCTATTGGGTGTCTGTTTTGTTTTGTTTTTTTACTTCTCTGTATGCTTAGTTGTTAAGAGATGCTCTCAGTGCTTGATTTCCTTTAGAGTACTTCCTACTTCTTCCTAGCTTCTTATATAAACTTCTATACATAGTTCATGCATCATAAACATTTTTTGATAGAGAAACCAGGAAGCATTAATGCTGTTCTCACTGGTGACTGGTAAGGATCCACTTTTCTGTCTAACAGGTATATCATTCCACATTTGAGGCAACAGATATCTTAGGAATTACAGGAATTTTGAAGGATTTGTTTCTTTTACCATGATGTATATCCTGGCAGAATAAATATGCATTCTCTTACTAGATCAGGCAGCCAGGAATGTAGAGCTCTGGGAAATCCCTGAAGTAATGAGCTCTGCAATGTAAAGACCCATGTGAATCATTTTCAGGCACAAGTTGATTGAGCTTGCCCCCAAATTGGCAATGGTTTTATGGAGCAAATATCTGTGGCCTTGATGGACCTCAAGAAAATAGACTTAGAGCTGAAAATTTTTGAGTTAATACTGGGGAACAACTGTGGCTCTATGTGTGTGTGTGGGAGGGGGGTAAGATGCATTTCTGCAGAATTCTCTTCCATCAAGGAACATGAGTTTTACATTATGGTTGTTTGCCTTTCTGTACATTACTTTGCCTTCAGTCCTTCTCTTGCTGAAGCTGCAGTGTTGGTCGACTCTGATGTTCCTTCAGTGCAGCTGGAGGCATGTCTTTTGGCAAGGTTCTATGTTTATTATGATCTCTGTGATGTGCAAAAGTAAATTTCTTCTTTAACTTTCTCTTTAAATACTTAGAATTATGAATGTGGTTTTAATTAAGGATTTCAAATTGAAACATTTCCTTTTCTTAGGACAGTTTTTAGTTAGAATATTTTAGGGGTTTTGAGAAATACCAGATCCCCAACTCACAAAGTGTTAAAAAAAAAAAATCATCAGTCAGTCCTTTAAGGGCATGGATTTGGGTCATGGTCACAACTAAGTAACTCTATTTTGCCCCTTTAAATGACTATAAGCTATTTACAGATATGGAAAGTCTTCCGTAAATAATATGGTGGGTGTTTTCCCTTTATGTCTGCTCATGTCTTAGGTTTAGGTCTTACTCCAGGCCTAGCTTTTCAGATCAGATACTGGCTTTTCTTCTTATAGGTATATGATCTTGACAAGCCAGTCAGCCTTTGTGAACCTCAGAAGCATCATATGTGTAACTGAGATGTTATGCTTTTACCAGCTACAAAATGAACATTCAAAATTAAATAACTATATGCCCTGCTTCCTTTTGATTATTAAATCTGTCTATCTGAATATTCTTATAATTACATGAAAACAACTGCCTAGCTGTTACAAAATCTGAGTGACAATCATTGCCTCGAAAGGTTGGCCAGAGGTAAGAGGGAAACTTGTTTTTCACTATATGTACATCCTTTTGTATCACTGAATCTTTTCCGTGGTCAAGTATTACTTTTTAAAAAACAGCAGAGCAAAATCAATATGAATAAAAATCTCTATTTTGTGATTTGTGAGAAATATTTTCTATCCTTGAAATTAGTCTTTTCAGATATTCCTAAGATTGCCTTCCCAGTTCTGATTGGTCAGTCCTCTTCACTGTCAATAGGAAAGTCTGCTGTGTCAGCAAAGGACTTGTACCCACTGCTGTTGCTGCTCTCTCTGTTCCATAGTGTTGCTCCTTTATTTGAGAACAGCTTGTAGGACCCACTAGTTCTGCCCAGAAGCATTGCTTTGTTTTCTTCCAGATTTGGGCCTCCACCCTCTTCTCCCCACAGTCTCATGGCCTCAGCACAGGCTGCAAGCAGCTGCTCAGGAAGAACACAGAAAGAATGATGAACTCATAGAATCACCAGTGTTGTCAGGAGGTCTACTCTTGCAGGAAGCTGTCAGCTCTTTTTTTATGGGTAGGGATTCCACAGCTTCCCTGGATGGATGTGGTCCAGTTGAGTCCTACCCTCCTATGTTGTCAATATAACATTTCTCTCACTGACTTGGGTGAAGACAGAGAGTATGTGTATGAAGAGGCTGCAATTAAATTAGATATAGTAAGATGGACTTAAATATGCATACAGCCAAATATTCTATCACTTAATGGGAAGAGATGTTTGAGCATCAGTGTGTATGAAAGAGAATTATGATTTTAGATGAAGTGATGGGCTACCAAAAATGTTAATGCTTAGGCTGTTTTAAAATAAGAAGAATACCTAGAATGAGAACAATGAGAATCCCATCCACTCAAATCATAAATAAACTGTTACTTTCTATACCAACATCTTACTTTTGAGGGGGATAGTAACAAACTGCATTTATAGGAGAGTAACAAAAATGGAAAAGAACCTGAGTCATTGTAATGATGTTTAATTATGATACTTAGCATTTGTTTACTAGTTGCTATGTACCAAACATTCTTTTAAGAGCTTGTATTAGTTTTTGTTGCGTAACTGTCATAGATTAGATTATTGTTTAGTAAATATTCACTCCGTCTCCCCAAATCCATTAGAAGAGTAAACTTTCCCACTCTAGTGATGTTGAGCATGGCTATGTGACTTGCATTGGACTCATGGTCTGCAGAGTTTACTTTTTCTCTACTTGACTTTGGACTTGGGCACATGACTTTCTTTGTTCAGTGGTAAGCTATTAGATATGACAGGCAAAAGCCCAGCTTTTTGTGTGTTTTCTTAGTTCACTTTTCCCTCTTACACTCCTGCTTTTTTCATGATATGAACATGCCTTGGGTAGCTGCTGGTCCAGGGAGGATGGGACATATTTGGAGTGACCCAGACCAAATCAGCAGCTTTTGGAGAAAATCACAGTCGAGACCTATGTAGGTCATCTGAACCCCAGTCAACCTATATACAGAAAGCTAGAAATAAATGCTTGTTGTTGTATGCTATTGAGTTTGGAGGTAGTTTGTTATGCAGCATTATTGTGGCATTAGTTGATCAACATTATAACAGGCAACCTCAAAGTCTCAGTGGCTTACAACAAAAAACTTTTTCTCGAAAGTTCGTGAATCAGTTGTGGCTCTACTGGACTTGGCTGAGATAGGTTAGGTTTATCTTCATTCTGCAGATTAAGTTCAAGTTTGCTTGTGTGTTTTCTTGCTTTTCTCAGACTAGTGACTCTCTCAGGCCACTTTCTTATGGAAGATCATCACAACATAAGAAAGCAAGCAAACCATGCTAGCATGTTTAAGTTTCTGATTAAGTCACTTTTGCTAACATTACATTGGCTAAAGCAAGTCATTTGGCTAAACCCAAAATCACTGGTACAGGTAAGCATGCTTCATCCACAGTGCAGGCCCTACATGCATGGCAAAAAGGATGAATGTGTATATATACTTCTAGCACAGGGAGGGTATGAAAAGTTGGGAGCAGTGATCGACCAATCTATCCCAGTGCTCTGCATGTAATTTATTTTAACCTTTACAACTGTGGTAACTATGGTACAACTATGGTATCAATACCGTTACTATTTCTCTTTTCCTCATGGGTTAAACTGAGATACAGAGAGGTTATTAAGTATCCAAATATCACACAGTCAATAGATTGTGGTTAGGGATTTGAACCTTTGGAGTGTGATGCCAAAGACTGTACTTTTTACCACTATAATTCACCTCTTCCCAAACATGTCATGTGAGTAATGTTTAAAGCAATCAGAGCTATTTTGCTTGGAGAAGATGAGCCATGTGTTCACCATCCTCCTAGCTCTGAAGGGCTATCATATGTAAGAGAGAGATAAGATACGTTTTATGTGTCATCAAAATGTAGTGCCCTTGGTAGGGGTAGTGGGGTAGAGAGATCAAAGGGATATAAATTTTGGCACAATTAAAGAAAACTTTTAAACAGTTAAAAGTTCTCAAAGATGGAATGTATTCAAGCAGATACCTAGATGACCACTAGGTATGGATGTTATAAAGAGGATTTCAATGTCATATGGAGAATCAGGTTAACTTGAGAGAGGCTTGAAACTTTAAGGATCCTTCCAGCAAAAAAAAAAAAAATTCTGTAATTCTATTAAAATGTAAATTGTTCTAAAATTAGGTATTCATTCTCAGTTAATAGAAACTGAGACTGTAATAAAGCAGTACTAATAAAGCAGAGTTTTCCAGTGCTTAAAATGGCTAGAAATTTTTTAGATCTAGCTAATAATTCAGAATCTTATGGCATGGTCTGAGTCAGCTATCCCCATTCTATTATATTACAGATGTGTGCAACAGATAACTTAGGTGTGGGTTATTTATAACAGTGAGGTATAAAGGCAATTCTTTGAAGTCATGAACTAACTTCCTTTTCCTTCTCTGTGTCTCAGTTTCCTCTTATGTAAAATGGTTGGTATTAGGCTAGATACTCTTTAAGACTTTAAACTTGTTTCTGATAGTCTTGATTCTATATATTAAACATGAAGAATTTAAGGATTTATTGTTTGCTTATTTTAAAAATAGAAGTAATTTGATGCACCCAAAATTTACGCTATTACTATTATTTTTAAAAAATAATACCATCTATACTCAGGCCTCAAGTGTGCAAAACAAAATGTGATTGTCTGTCTTTCTAGATAATACACAGAAATCTATCTTTTCTCCTCATTTTCTTTTCCTCAGCTTATTTTCCTTCTCCATTGGATTCGTGACAAACTCAAAATTTTAAAGTTGATGATTAAAAACTCATAATAAAGATAGCATCTAATGGTTTCACTAACTGCTTCAAGTTTTAAAAAACATCTTTTTAACAAGAAAATACGCTAAAATATGTGACTGATAGCAAATCCAAATTCTCATGGGATTCTTGCCCAGGAGTATGTTCTGTGATGTGATACAATGTAGTTTGTTGACAAGGTCACGTACTAAGTCCTTTTGGGTTGATGCCATGTAACTATTGCCTTCTCTACATATACATGTCACAGAGGCTGTCTGCTGAAAGTCAGAGGATGTCACAAGACAAAATAATGCTTGGTGGCAACAAAAGCCACTGCCCTACACTTTATATTTTTCAGAAGAGAGGTCAAGGGACCAGACTGTGTAATGATTTTGAACCTTCTGTTTCTGCTGAGTGTGTTGGTTAGAGTAGAAATATCAATTTCTTTGAACAGGTGTGTCTTGCTGTGCTTAAGTGGCATGGTCCATCACAAAAATGTACTTGTTACAACAAATTATAAGAGGGATAGCTTCCTGAAGTCTCTATATATTTAAAATGACAAATTAATGATATAATTTCCCATAGAAATATATGGTAAAGCTTTGTAACCATTGCAGAAAATTTTTTGCTTTGATGATGCTTTGTGTCCTCTTCACCTTATCTCAACACAATGGAAGTAACTCAGGAGAAACTGCACTCCCCTAAATTAGCAGCATGCCATCCTGTTCTGGTTGTCTGACATTCTTCAAGGCATTTTATCAGATTTAATTTTCTTGAACATCTTTTTAACATGAGTTTCACTACTGAGTAAGTGATAGGATAGTCTTATTATAAATAAAAATTATTTTAAATTGCAAAGATGGCCACTGTTAAAGTAATAGCACAATAGTTACCAAAAGATCTTACCCAAGTTTTAATGCACATGAACAGTGTAGTTCTTACCTTACTGACATCATCATCTGGTCTGTTTACCAGCTTACATGGCACTACTATGAAGCAAATTATGAACTATTTATAATTCACTTGCTCTGCCAGCTTTGAAATTGTGTTTCTTGACAATTTTTTTCAAAGTTTGCAAATAAACTGAAGCTTTATTTCTATATCAAACTTTTTCAGATTTAAATAATTTAAAATGCAATGGCACTGCACCCACATGCTGCTCCTAAATGGATGTATCCAGTAGTCAGGTTGGGATTCTTTGCTGGAAGATCTTAAGAGGCAGAAAAGGGATATGAGCTTTCTTGTGGGAGCTTCAGGATCAGAGAGCTTTTCTACCCTATGTTTCACATGATAGACTCCAATCTAAGGTAGAAGGTAAGCACATTTATACCTGCAGAGAGACTAGCCCAGAAATTATGTTTTTACAACCAACAAGTGGATTCAGTTGATCACTGTACTCAGATGAAGGACAGCTCTTACCTGTAACATACTGGTTACTTTTTGTTGAAATAAAATGAAATATTGATAAACACCATCTTTCAAATGAAGATATAGAGGCAGTGATGTGGGCATCTTCCACCTATGATGTAGAAAGCTGGAAAGAGGGTTCCTTCTACCCTAACAAGAAAAGGGCAGATAATATTAAAAATGATGACTTTTCTTGAACCCATCAGTGAGTTGAGGTTGCAAGGAAACCATCTATCTTGAAATCTGAGGAAAGGAAGGTGCCTCCAAGAGAGCACTGGCCTACGTGCAGTAGAGCACAGGAAGAAGATGAAGCCAGCATGACATGGATAAGATGAATTCAGGTAAAAGTCTTAGCAAATTGTTAAGTGCTGAATGTGGGATAGGATGAGAGCATGGAATTTCTGGGAGCTTCAGACATAAGGAGAGTTCAGACTCACTTGCTGGCTCTTCTCCATGGACCTCTAGTGAGTGCTCACAAGAAAAACTGGGCATGTGATGACATGGAATGAAGGAGGGGAGTGGCAGATGCTGCAGGAAAGGTACAAATTCCCAGTTGGACCCTTTTCCCCTAAGGAACAGGAGCCTTAAGGGGAAAGGGCAGCACACTTTATTGCCACAGGACACAGGCTAATTGTAGCTGGAAATGAGAAGAGGAAAAAAGATTTTTACTTTCTGATGTAGGAAAGAAACTATGTTCAGCCCAGACTGCTAGAGGTCTTCTACCACTGGGAGACGGGAAGGATCACTGAGAAATCTTTGCCTCCAAGACTCAGGAATCCAGGGCTTGCCTAAGACTGAAGCTGGACAAGGACAACAAAGAAACCTACTCCCAGCCTCTCATCACCAAGGCCACAAGCACTGAATAATAAGACAATATCAATATATTGGGGGTGGGAATGGACATCTCTAAAACTGACTTTAGAAACTTTCCAGAGACTCTTTCTGAGGAACAGGAGCACAAAGAAAGCCTAAAGGCATGGGTGTAGCAGGAACAATGAGAAAAATTCTCCAGCAGATCAGTCCCACCCTAAACACAGGGTAAAGCTAGAGTAATTTGAAGCTGGTGTCATCCTGTGAGAACCAGCACAACAACAGCAAAACCCCAGCTCCAACTCAATTCCTTACTAAATTGACTCACCCCCCACCCACCCATATCCTAGCAAAGAATGGAACACTCATTTGCAAGCCTAAATACTGTTTACCTCAATCTCTGCAGTTCTGCATACAATGTCTGGAATTCAGTCAAACATTATGAGGCATACACACATAAGCAAGGACCAAATAGCTCTCTGTGAAAAGACAAATCAATCAACAGAACCAGATGCAGAGATGACTTAGATGTTTCAACTATCAGACAGAAAATTTAAAATAACTATAGCTATTATATCTAAGTCTTGGTTGGAAATGGTAGATAGTATGGGGAATTTTAGCAGAGATGGAAACCATAAGAGTTAAGTGGAAACTCTAGAATTTTTTTTTAAATTCTAGAAATTAAAAAACAGACAAACATGCCACAGAAGTAAAGAATGCCTCTGATGGACTCATCAGAAGATTCCACACCACCAAGGAAAGAATCAGTGAACTTGAAGATATGTTGATAGAAATTACCCAAACTGAAACACAAAGAGAAAAAAAAAGTTAATAAAAATGGAACAGAGCCTCTGAGAGCTGTGGGATATACCAAACAATCTAACATATGTATAACTAAATTTGGCCTGAGAAGAGGGGGAAAACAGAAGAAATATTTGTAGTGGCTGAGAGTATTCTGTACTTTCGAAGGCAACGAAGATGTTCCATTTCAAGGAAGACACTGCATTGAGAGAGAAAGGGCACTGGAACCATAAATTGCTATAGCAATTTTAGCCCTAGCCACTTTTTGGATGTTTGTAGGGGATGTTTGCAAGGATGGCAAGGATAGCAAAGAGATGAGAAAGAAATTGTGGGGAGGAGTTACTGCTCGGTCTAACGTGAATGCTGTTTAGTTTAGGTTCCAAACACTTTCTCAATTGTGCTGTTACATATTAATTTACATCTTGGAGTTAGGTTATTTTTTTCAGATTTTTTAAAAATGGAAATGTTTAACTTGGTAACTTAAAAATGGAACCCTTATTATATATACTTACATATATCATGACTGAAAATTCAAAGATGAATAAGCCCCAGGTTCTACCCACAAAAAAGTATATAATCTATTAGGAGGGATAGAGCATTATAAGTCTATCTCTTTTCTCTTTAAGTGCTACAAGCGAAATCATAATCTATTCCACTTACTGAATGCACACTCTGTACCAGGCACTTGGCTAAGCATTTTATGTTAAATTATTTTTTAAATTTTTTTAGTTATAACTTTTGGGGGCAGATATTTCCATTTTGCAGTGGAGGAATTAAACAAAAGAGGTTTAAATTATTTTTCCTGAGTTACACAGCTAGTGTAGGGCCAGGATTTGGATCCAAACAGTTGAATTTCAGAGCTTCCTCTTTTATTCATTTTATCATACTTCCCATCTTGTGCAAAATGTCATGCAAGATTTGAAAGAGAGATACCAAATAATTAGTGGGCATATGAAAGATCACATAAAGGAGCTAATATTTAAGATGAGAACACTTAAGGATGTGACATTTGAAGGAGGTGACATTTCAGATGATCTTTGACAAGCATACCATAAGATTTAGACAGATAAGGGGATTGGTTTGGAGGGAATACCATGAGCCAAAAGATGGCAGTGGGAAAGTACAGATCTTGTTTAGTGATTGAATGCTGGGCAGACTTAGGATATGCTTTCCTCAAGGAGAATGCCATTAAGAACGCTATACAGTTATTGGGGCCTATAATGTACAGTGTCTTGAATGTTACGTTAAGAAATTTGTTCTTGATTTGATAGAAAAAGAAAGAATCCAAAGAATACTTTTAACTAGCTTGTGCAATTTATTGTAGTGGACCCCAGCATATATAGATGTCATCAGAGGGCTGCAAGGGACCTCAGAGATCAGCTAATTTGTGCTGTCATTTCCTAGATGAGGAGGCTGGGATCCAAAGAAGAGAACCTGGTTGCTTGATATCTCCCACATAGCTCTCATTCATTCAGAAAAGACTTTCTGAGCACCTCTTACATACTGGGAAAATAGATAAAGCCCCAGCTCTCATGGAGCTTAAGCTCATAGGTAGCTTAAATGAAGTAATGTTTGTAAAGCACCCACTAGAGTGTCTGACACATATTATTAACTGTTATTTTGTAGCTTTGTATATGTTTGTAAGTACTACCTTACACTGTTGTCCCCCTTCTTTAACTGTAGAAAGGCAGTCATACTCCGTTTATTCACTGATCTTGGAGGGTAGAGCCGGATTTTGAGGAGACTCAATACTGCTTTCTTTTAATGAATAAATAAATTCATTTTGTGATAGCCTTTTCTTTTAAATATTGTGTACTAAGAACAATGTGACATATAGGACCTTCTATCAGTTCTCTGTTATTTTTTAAAATAAAAAAATCTGAGTTTATCAAATATTTTTCATCTTATCTACAACTTGTTGATAACTATTTCACATTTTTACATTATATTTTTCTCTTCCATGGTTCCATATTTATCTTTCCTAGAATGCATTTACAGAAGGTCTAGGTTTCCCAGCAATGAATCAATCTTGCCATGTACAGTAGTCTTCTCAGAATCTCTGCTTTATATCCATTTTAGTGTAATCATACCCACTTAATATATTGTAACCATTGCTCATCAACTCTTAATATTCAGCATCTCTTTCTAGATTTAATCCATTTCCTTTCTTAAGTTCATTCATTAGGTACCTGTTTTCTTTTGCTGGCTGTTGGCTTTATTCATTTACTTCCTTAATCTTGTTTCCTAGGGACACAGCAGACTACTAGGAAATAATGCAATTCAGTTGTGAGTTCTTACATTTATGTAGAGTTTTTCACTTTGCAAAGCCCACTTCTCATACTTTCCTCATTCAGGTCTCTCAGAATCTCCATGAAATGGGTGTTACAAGTGTTATTTTTCTTTTGAGACCTGAGTCTCATGATTGCAAAGAACCCTCAAATCCATATTGCCATTAAGTATTGTCTGTGCACTAAATAAACAATATTCTTCTCATATAAATGTGAGAATTAAGTTTTGAATATATGTATTGCTGTGAGCATTCTGAATTCTGAGAGGCTTTTTACTATTACACAGTTTCTCAATCAACAGTTGGGTTTGGGGGCTGAAAAGTGCCTAGGTCTCTTAGACAACTATCTGGAGGTAGCCAAACACTTAAAAACTCATGGGTTCTCCAGTGACAAGGCTAAGACAAGCTTCTCTGAATGGCCAGCTGTGGATGGGTTGGTCAGTGTCTCAGAGAACGGCAAGAAGGATGTTTTCTCTGAGACAGAATTTAAAGTCTTAGTAGGTTTAGATCCTAGCTCTGCCATTTGCTAGTTGCATGATCTTGGCTAAGTTCTGTAACTTTCCTAAGCTTCAGATATCTTATCAGTAAAATGAGGAGAATAATATTACCTCATGGCCTCACTGACAGATTATGAGTGACAAAATAGGTGCAAAATATTAATCACAGAGCCCAATTTATAGTAAATTTTCAAACATGTCAGCTATTCTTGTTTTTAATCACATAATTAATCCTCAGTAAACACCCAGTGGTACCCATAGTTCTGTTTATTGGCATTTAACTTATACTACTGATTTCCTGTTGGAAACCATGGACCTAATGAACCTTTGCAGTGGCCTGTGGCTATTCACTAAGAATGTTTTGCAGTATTGCTTTATGCAATTATTTTTATAAAACATTGACCTGCTTTTTAACAAAATATTATAATATGGCACAGGTAACAAATGTGTTCCACATTTATCCTTTTTGTGCTTTTCAGGTTAAAATTCCAATTGGTTACACTTTACTATACAAAATTCAATTTATATAGAATTCCAATTAAAATAGGGTGAACTCTGCCATATGTTTACCTTTGTGAAATAATTCCTAAAAATGACTCCTTTTGGGACCCATTTTCTAGAATAGAAGCCAGGCTGAAAAATAATAGCAAGCAAACAAAAACCTTCCTGTCAATGACAATTCCTGTTCAAGAAAACACAAATCTCATCCTGAACGATCTTCTTTAAAAACAGCTTTATTGAGGTATAATTGGCATATAGTAAACTGTACATATGTAAACTGTTTGATTTGATAACTTTTGACATATGTATGCACTCATAAAATCATCACCACAATCAAGATATAGAATATATTCATCACCACTGAAAGAGATCAGATTGTGTTAGCCCTCCAACTTTGTACTCCTCTTTCAAAGTTGTTTTGGCTAATTTAGGTCCATATGAATTTTAGATTCAGCTTATCTATTTCTACAAAAAACTTGTGATTTCGATTGGGATTGTGTTGAGTTATATAGATTAATTCGTGGAATCTAGATAGCTTAATAATAGTGAGTTTTCTGGCTTGAGAATTGTCTCTCCCTTTATTTAGGTCTTCCATAATTTCTCTCAGCAATATATTATAGTTTTCAGTGTACAATTCATTCATATATTTTGTGAGATTTATCCTGTTATAGACTGAATTATCCTCCCTATATTGAAGCTCTAACTCCCAATGTGACTATATTTGGAGAGACGGCATTTAAGGTGGTAATTAAGGTTAAATGAGGTCATAAGAGTGGGGCCCTACTCCAAAGGGTCTGGTGTTCTTAATAAGCAGAGGAAGAGACACCAGATGTGCGCATGCACAGAGGAAAGATCATGTGAGGACATAGTGAGAAGGTGGCTGTCTGCAAGCCAGAAAGAGTTCTCACCGAAAACCAACACTACTAGTACCTTGATCTTGGACTTCAGCCTCCGGAACGATGAGAAAATAAATTTCTATTGTTTAAACCACCCAGTCTATGGTATTCTGTTATGATAACCAAAGCAGACTAATATATATCCCTAAATATTTCATATTTTGAAAACATTTTAAATATGATTTTTAAAATTTCAATTTCCAGTTGTTCACGATCAGTAGGGATAGAAATACATTCATTCCTTCATCATTAAGTGTATTGTTAGCTAGGTTTTTCAGGGATGCCTTTTATCAGGTTGAGGCTCTAGTTTGTTGAGAGTTTTTATCTGGAATAAATGTTGGATTCTGTTAAATGCTTTTTCTATTGAGATAATAATATCATTTTTTTTTTTTAAGTTTGCTAATATGGTAAATGTTACTGATTGATCTTCAGATGTTAAACCAGCTCTGCATTCCTAGGATAAATCCTACTGGACATGATGTTATCCATTTCAAATATTGTTAAATTCAATTTGCTGAAAATGTGTTTAGAATTTTTGCATCATGTTCATGAAAGATAATTGTCCATACTTTCCTTGTGATGACTTTATTTTGATATCAGGGTAATGGTGGCATCATAGAAAGAATTGGAAAGTACTCACTCCTTTCTATTTTCTTGAATAATTTGGCACTGTTTCTTCTTTAAATGTAGGTAGTTTTTGCCAGTGAAGCTATCTAGACCAGGAGTTTTCTAGGGGCAGGATTTTTTTAACTACAGTTTTAATTTATTTAATAGATATAAGGCTATTTATGTTACCTAATTATGTTATCTATAGAATTTGCAGTGACATTTCTCTCTCATTCCTATTACTAGCAATTTGTGTCTTTCTCTCTTTTTCTTCTGATTAGCGTGGCTTGAAATTTATGTTTTACTGATCTTCTCAAAAAACCAACATTTAGTTCCATTGATTTTCTATTATTTTTCCATTTCATTGATTTCTGCTGTGATCTTTATTATTTTCTTTCTTCTGATTCTTTTTCTTTAATTTCCTTTGCTTTTTCTAGTTTTTTAAGGGAGAAGATGAGATCTAATATTAGCATTTAATGCTATAAGTTTCTTCCTAAGTACTGCTTTAGTGGTATCCCATAAATTCTGATATGTTATGTTGTTATTTTCATTAAGTTTAAAATACTTTCTAATTTCCCTATCTATCTATCTATCTATCTATCTATCTATCTATCTATCTACCTATCAACCATTGACTATTTTTTAGAGCACTTCTTGGTTCACAGCAAAATTGAATGGAAAATACAGAGTTTCCATATTGTCCCCACTACCCCCAAGCACAGGGTCCTCTATTATCACTCTCACACCAGAGTGGTACATTTGTTACAATAAGTAAATCAACATCGACAGATCATTATTAAACTGAAGTCAGTAATTTACATTAGGGTTCACTCTTAGTGTTGTATTTCTGTGGGTTTTTTTTAAACTTACTTTATTTTTTTGCAATGAAGCAGATTTTATTTTGGTGGGGTAAACAAAGTTTATTCTAGGAAGAGCAACTCATTGAGAGATAAACCCGTTTTAAAATTTACATTTATTTACTGTTCATTGTTTCTAAGAACAGTTCAGAGCTTTAGCTTTTTAAACTTACATAGTTATCAGAGGAAAAAAGCCAACCACAAAATAAGAAACAACAGAATGCAGTAATCCAATCATAAAGGACAGTCAAATGTGCTTACACATATTCAAGAAATCAATCATCTAAGTTATAAAGAATAAGTAGTTCATTTGTGTCTTTTTTTTTAGATTCTACATATAAGCATTTTTCTTTCTCTTTCTGGCTTACTTCTCTTAAAATCATGATCTCCAGGTCCATCCATATTTCTGCAAATGGCATTATTTTATTCTTTTTTATGGCTGAGTAGAGAATTGCACTGTGTGTGTGTGTGTGTGTGTGTGTGTGTGTGTGTGTGTGTGTGTGTGTGTGTGTGTGTGTATGTATGTGTATCACACCCCGCATTTTCTTTATCCAGTCATCTGTTGATGGGCATTTGGGTTGTTTCCATGTCTTGGCTATTGTAAGCAGTGCTGCTGTGAACACTGAAGTGCATGTGTTTTTTTGAATTATATTTTTCTCCTGGTAAATGCCCAGGAGTGGGATTTCTGGATCATATGGTAAGTCTGTTTTTAGTTTTTTAAGGAACCTCCATACTGTCCTCCATAGTGGCTGCACCAGTTTACATTCCCACTAACAGTGTAAGAGGGTTCCTTTTTCTCCACTCCCTCTCCAGCATTTGTCATTTGTGCACTTTTAAATGACAACCGTTCTGGCTGGTGTGAGGTGATACCTCACTGTAGTTTTGATTTGCATTTCTCTAACAATTCGTGATATTGAGCATCTTTTCGTGTGCTTGTTGGCCATCTGTCTTTCTTCTTTGGAGAGATGTCTGTTTAGGTCTTCTGTCCATTTTTTTTGGGGGGGGGGTTGCTTGTTTTTTTTATAGTAAGGTGTATGAGCTGTTTGTATATTTTGGAAATTAGTACCTTGTCAATCGCATCATTTGCAAATATTTTCTCTCACTCTGTAGGTTGATTTTTTCGTTTTGTTGATGGTATCCTTAGCTGTGTGAAAGCTTTTAATTTTAATTAGATTCCATTTGTTTATTTTTGTTTTTATTTCCATTACCCCAGGAACTGGTTTAAAAAATATATTGCTGTGTTTTATGTCTAAGAGTGTTCTGCCTATGTTTTCCTCTAGGAGTTTTATAGTGTCTGATCTTACATTTAAGTATTTGATCCATTTGAGTTTATTTTTGTATATGGTGTTAGAGAATGTTCTAATTTAATTCTTTCACATGTAGCTGTCCAATTTTCCCAGCACCATTTATTGAAAAGACTGTCTTTTCTCCATTGTATATTACTGCCTCTTTTGTCATAGATTAATTGACCATAAGTGCATGGGTTTATTTCTGGACTTTCTATCTAATTCCATTGATCTATGTGTCTGTTTTTGTGCCAGTACCATACTGTTTTGATTACTATAGCTTTATAGTACAGTCTGAAGTCAGGGAGTGTAATTTCCCCCAGGTCTGTTATTCTTTTTCGAGTTTTCGTTATTCGAGGTCTTTTGTGTTTCCATACAAATGTTAACACTTTTTAACGTTCTATGGGTTTTGACAAATGAATAAGGACATGGATTCACCATTATAATATCATACAGAATCATTTCACTACCCTAAAAATCTGCTGTGCTTCCACCTATTCATCCCTCCCCCACCAACTCTTGTCAATCACTGATTTTTTTTTTTACAGTCCCCATAGTTTTGCCTTTCCCAGGATGTCATATGGTTTGAATAATACAGTATATAATCTTTTCAGATTGTCTTTCACTTAGTAACATGTATTTAAAGTTCCTCCATGTCTTAAGTGACTTGATAACTCATTTCTCTTTAGTGATAAATAATATTCCATTGTCTGGGTGTACCACAGTGTATTTATCCCTTCACCCATTGAAGGACATCTTGGTTGCATCCAAGTTTAGGCAGTTATTAGTAAAGCTGCTATAAACATCCATGTGCAGATTTGTGTGTGGAATTAAATTTTCAATTAATTTGGGTAAATACCAAGGCGTGCAATTGCTGGGTTGCATGTTACTAAGAAATGTTTAATTTTGTTTCCAAATTTTTAAGATTTTTCTAAAGGTCTTTCTGTTATTGATTTCTGATTTAATTTCCATGTGGTCAGAGAACATAGTTGTATCACTTGAATTTTTTGAATTTGTTGCTATAAAATACGTTATCAAATGTCAGACATGATCTATTTTGGTAAAATGTTTTGTGAGTACTTGAGTAGAATGATTATTCTGCTGTTGAATAGAATGTTCTATCAATGTCAATCAGTTCAAATTATTTGACAACGTTGTTCAAGTCTATTCTATGCTTGCTAATTTTCTGCTAGCTCTTCTATAAAGTATTGAGAGAGTGTTATTGAAATCTCTAACTATAATTGTGGGTTTGTCTATTTCTCCTTGACCTTCTGTAAGTTTTTGCTTTGTGTATTTTGAAGCTCTGTTTTAGGTGCATAAATGTTTAGGATTATTATTTCCTTTTGATTTATTGACCTCCTTATCACTATGAAATGACCTTTATCTCTGTTAATATTCTTTGCTTTAAAGTCTACTTTTTGTGATATAAACATAATCACTCTTTCTTTGACTAGTGTTAGCATGGTGAAACTTTGCCCATCCTTTTGCTTTTAACCTATTGTTTCTTAATGTTTAAAGTGCAATTTTTGTAGGTAGCATATGGTTGATACTGCATTTTCCACTCAGTCTGACAATTTTTGCTTTTTAATCAGAATATTTAGAAAATTTATATTGATTATTGGTATGTTTAGATTTGAATCTCTCATGTTATTTGTTTTCTGTGTGTCACATCTTTGTTTGCTTTACCCTCTTTTCCTGCCTTTTTTTGGATTAATTGTCTTTTCTGTGATTCCATTTTGTTGCCTTCATTGACTCATTAGCTTTAACTTTGTTTTATTACTTTAGCGATTGCTTTCAGGTTTAAAGTATACATCTGTAACTTCTCACAGAATATCTCCAAGTGATATTATACCACTTCATGTATAGTATAAGAGCTTACAATATTATACATTCACTTGTTTTCTCCCAGACTTTGTATCATTGTTATATATTTTACTTTTATATATGCTATACGCTCCACAATATGCTCCTGTTATTTTTGTTTGATACCTAATTATCTTTTAAAGATATTTAAATCATCAGAAATTTTTACAATGTATTTATCCCTATATTTTCCATTTCTGGTGCTCTTTATTCTTTTGTGTAGATCCAGATTTCCTTCTGTTAATAGTTTACTTCTGCTTTAAGGGTATTATTTAACATTTCTTGTATTTTAGGTCTTGTGATGACTAATTATTTTGCTTTTTATATATCTGAAAATTACTTTATTTTACCTTTATTTTTTGAAAGCTATTTTTGCCAGCTATAGAATTCTAGTTTGACAAGGTTTTCAAAATTATTTTTAACTACTTTAAAGATACCACTCCAGTCTTCTCACTTCATTGTTTCCAATGAGAAATAAGAAGTCTTACTTACTGCGCCTCTGTGTGTAACATATAATTTTTTCCTCTGACTACTTTTAATATTTTTTCTTTATCATTGGTTTGAGCAATTTGATTATAAGGTGACTTGATGTAGTTTCTTTTATTTCTTGTGCCTAGAATTCTTTGACATTTTTCAATCTGTGCTTTTTCGTTTTTCATCAAATTTGAAATTTGGAAGTTTCATCCATAGTTTCTTCAACTATTTTTTTTTTTAATTCAAGTGTTGCCAGTTTACGATGTTGTATTAACTTCTGGTGTACAGCATAGTGATTCAGACATATGTATATAGATATCTATATCTATATCTATATCTCCCTTTTCATATTCTTTTTCATTATAATCTATTACAAGATATTGAATATAGTTTCCTGCGCTATACAATAGAACCTTGTTGTTTATCTATTTTTATATAGTAGTTAGTATCTGCAAATCCTGAACTCCCAATTTATCCTTCCATCTCCCCTTTCCCCCCAGTAACCATACATTTGTTTTTTATGTCTGTGAGTCTGTTTCTGTTCAAATATTTTCTATATCCTACTCTCTCTCTGTTTTTTTCTGAGAGTCTAATTATCTATATAATAGGCCATTTGAAGTTGTCCCACAGCTCACTCTTGTTGATTTTTTTTTGAATTTTTTTCTGTATGTGTTTCATTTTAGATAGCTTCTAATGTGAATCTTTCAAATTCACTAATATTATTTCTTGCATTGTCTAATCAATGGTTAATCCCATTTGGTGTATTTTTCACCTCACACATTATATATTTTATCTCTAAAATTTTGTTTTGGGTCTTTTTTTAATTTCGTTTATGTCTCTAGTTAACTTTCTAAACATATTGAATACCATTACAGTAATTGTTTTAAAGTCCTTCTTTGCTACTTCTAACACACCTGTCAGTTTGGCTTGGTTTTGATTAACTGATTATTTTCATTGTTATGGGTCATGTTTTCTTGCCTCTTTGCATATGAAATGATATTTGATTGAATGCCAGATATGAATTTTACCTTGTCAGGATCTGTATATTTTTGCATTCTCATTCTTTGTTTTGAGATTTGTTTAGAGATAGAGCTAAGTTACTTGAAAGTAGTTTGATCCTTTTGGCTTGCTTTTATAATTTGATAGGTAAATCTGGAACAGTGTTCAGTCTAAGGCTAATATTTTCCATAACTGAGGCAACTCAGGCCTTTCTGAGTACTTTATCCAATGTACCATGAATTGTTAATATTCCCAGTCTGGCTGGTGGAAATTAATACTATTCTCAGTTTTGGTCAGCATCACTAAGGCACTGTTCCCTAGAATTCTTTCAGATGGTTCCTTGCATGACCTCAGATAGTTTCTTTATACCCATGTGCTGAACTGTACTCTGCTGAAAGTCTCTGAGGATGAGTTTCCACGGATATAAGGGTTATGTCTCTTTGCATCTCTCTCCTCTCTGGTACTCTGAACCAGGTGCTTTGGTCTCCCAGATTTTCATCTTCATCGTCTCAAATCAAAGAGTCTACCAGGCCCTCTCTCACTTCCTCCCTGTGCTGTGGCTTATAAACCCTCTCAAGCCAGAAAGATGGGTAATTATTGTGCCCATCTTTTTGTCTCACATCTCTCAAAGTTCACTGTCCTTTATTGTTTATATTCAGTGCCTTGAAATTCATCATTTTGAGTTTGGTCCTTGTTACTTCATTTTGGCTGGGAGCAGAAGTCTCCCACATTATCCTTTAAACTAAATTTAGCGACTTACCAACTTGAAAATATCTTAGGAATCAGTCAACTTACCCTCTATTTCTTAAATCTGTAGTTTTATTTTCTTTTTATGACCACTTAAGATTAAATTAATTCTTCAGAGAAAGTTCTCAACTATAATTCAAATCTTAATTATTCTCCTAACTAGAGGTATGATTGTTTGGCTTCAGCTGAGATTATCTTCTATGAATCTTTTTAATGCCAGCATTTTGTGCATATATTCTCCTGTGACAATAGTCACAAATTGTTTTGCTAACAAAAATGTTTAATTTGATCTAATTAGATATCATTACTGCCTGCTAATATTACCCAGTGGTAAAACCTGCTGTCATATATCTGCTAAGGTGTTGAAGAAGGAAATGGTTTGAGGATCATAATTCTTTAAATTCTTTGGATGATTAGAAAATGAAAATTTCAAAACATTTAAAAATGGTGTTAAGTAATGTACATTTGATCAGTAGTGCTCAAAAATTATTCTAATACCAGCCCAGCAAAGACTTTCTAGGCTTAGTTAAATAATGAATGTCAGAGGGAAAAAACCTGGCTATTTATACAGAAACTTCTGATGCAGAATGCATGGCTTTGACACTGTCATTCTTGTATTTGTGAGTATCTTATTGGCTGGCCTGGGAAATGTGCCATGTATAGTGTTTTCATATAGTCCTCGTGTGGGCTTAGTGAGTCTGGCAAACTGGGTAAGTTAGTTTCACTTCTCACAGCCTCACTATCTTCATCTAAAAATGGGAATAATAGTAATACCATCTTAATGTAAGAATTAAATAAGATAATTCCTTAGTGTATGCATTCTTAGTAGTGCAGTATAGTACTCAAGTTGGTAAAAAAATTCTTAGGGGAGTAAGTGTGAAGAAAACTTAGATATTACAATGGTTTATGCCCCTCTGAAGGGCTACAGTAATAAAACAGATATACAGTATATGTATGGTATTAAAATTTCATGGGGGAGAAAGGGTGATTAAGAAAAATAAATGTCTAAAAGGGCTCTTGGGGGAGATGACAATAGAAAAGGTTGAGAATAACTGCCTTAGACCATTGTTTAGCCATTATCATTAGTTTATTAGTTTGGTTGATTGATTAGAACCCAGAATGCATTTTCTGTGCAAGAATAGTATTATAAATCAATGGTTCCCAACATGTGGACTGTAGATTTCTGGGAGCCTCAGAATTAGAAGGGGTCTTTGAATCTATTTACATACCAATTATTACCCATAGATAAATTTTATATTTTGTATAGTACATATAACTTCTCAATTTTATACATATACTATATCTGTCCATATTGTTATGATGTATATGACTTCTTAAATACATATTCATTATGGTGATTAATAAAAACTGAAATTTATTTGAAAGTTTTGACTTCATAGTAGCTTTCTTCATTATGTGTTTTTGAACTAATAAATTGTTTAAAAATCCAGCCACCATCATTTGAGAGCCCATAGAAAAAAGATATTTTCTATTAGAAGATGCTCCTGATACTTAGTATAAGGTTGGTAAACATACTTATAAACAGTTTTTTTAGGCCAAAATTGAAGAACTCTTTAACCCATAGGGTAACCGAACTGTCTTACCAATTGTAGACTCAAGTACCCTGAGACAAGCACCTTCTAAGCTTGAAGTAGGAAGGTATGGAAGAAGTGGAGGCTGGCTGTAGGTTTCCTCTACTGACTACCTTTTAGTGGTACTGGACAGAGTGAGTAGGAGAAGCTAAGAAGCAGTAACTGTGTGCATATAGGTAGTTGACAGGGCAAGTGTTCCTAAATTGGGGAAAAACATATATCTCTATAGTATTTTTTTTATAGTTTATTTTTTTGCCAGGTTTATTCCTGTTTCTTAGCCATTAGAGTTACAGACAAGATCTCCCAGAAGTTATGTCAGTGATTTGAGGCACTGGAATTTCCTAGACCCTATTAACCACTTTGTTATTTCCTTTCTCATATTTTTTCCAAGTCTTGGGTCTCATTGCCTGTGACTTTTTTTGGAAAAAGAAGATTCCCTCTGTTCCTTCTCTTTTCATCTGCTGTCACATGTTTTATTCCCGAGGGAATCAAGGATTTTTCCTTCCTACTTATAAATAGCACTGTTTCCACCTTTGGTCCCAGGAATGCTAATCAGGCTTCCTTGATAATTGCCTCTTGCCTGCTTTACTCTTTTGGGACTCATGCACAAAGCAGTGCTTTATTTCAAAAATTTTTATAGGGACTCTGCTCTGTTTTCTGAACCCCACTATATTCTCCTATTCTCATTCTCCCATAGGCATAGGAAAGAATAACTGTAGATTCTAAATGGATGATCTGATAGTATCATTAAAGTTGGCTGAATATTTTGAAATTTATCATCCACATTTTAATGTGAAGTTAGCAATACCATGAGATAGAACAAATATTGTTGGTTCCACTGGACGGATCAGATAGGTTAAATAATAAGTCATAGGTCTAGTAAGTGGCAGCGCCAAGACATTAAAGCAGATTTTCTGAACCCAAAACCAGAGGTCTCTCTAAATTTCTAAGAGTTGACGTTTAGCGTGCATGAGACCTTCAGGTCTTACCAATTTGAAGATCATGGATAAAGCACTTAAATTCCCTCTCTCTCTCTATTTTTCTCTCTTTGGAAGCCAGCTTGCTACCTCTTTTCTTGGGCTCTCATGCTTATAAAGGCCTGATCTCCGGGACTCTTGGGGCTCTGGTTCCTCAGCACTAAATATGTCACCTAGCTTCACACAGTGGTATAGCTATTTGAGCTTTGGCTCCAGCCCAGCCAGTATTCCTGTTATGGATTCATTTCTAGAGCTGTCTGCTAACCAATATTTAATTGGAACATGTAATTAAATTTCTTTCAGTTGAGACATGGATTTTCACCTTGATATCACACTGGACAACTTGTTATTCCTGTGAACACTAAAAAGCCTGTATTTTAAAGGTTCAACTCTTTCAAGTGATACTTAAATCATGAAACATCTTTGAGTCATAAGTAACTATGGGCACATTCCTTACCACTGGTGGCACAAGGGTCAGCCTGCCATAGTGTTGAGATGTGACCCTCTAAATCCTTTTTCCTGCATCCACCTCTTGGTTCCAAGGTCATTATCTTTTGCTTGTCTGAGGCCATCTGATATGGCTGCCCTCTTATGTCTGTTCTCTCTTGATTCCTCAAGATCTTTTCTTGACCTCATATCTGTTGAAATCTACTTTCACATTATGTCAACAGGTATATATTGAATGCTGATTATTTCAAGGCCCCATCTTGTTCTAGGGATAACTGATGATCTAGTAAGTAATGAAGTAATAATGGATGGAAATGCATGAGTGAGTTAACATTTCTTTCAATACCTAAATTGTGCTCTGTGTCCTAGATGGTCTATAGTGGTGTTCCAGGGGTCCCTTGGAGGTGGAGGGATTCTAGATTCTTCCCTTCTGCACCTCTCTAACTTCCACTGCTTCAGTCACAAGAGGTTTAGTTTCATCTATTTTGTAATTTGGACTTCCATGAAGGATTTCATTAAATAATTGTTTAGTGAATAAAAAATACTAGAAGAGCACTGCCTAAACCCCAAAGGAGGATGCTTGTTGGGGCTTCTATTTCTCTGACTAGATAATATATGCAGAAAAGAGCTTCTTTGAGCCTTGTATTTGGCTATGCTTAAGGCTTGCTTCAGATGGTTTATGTGGGTTAGAGAAGAGTGTCTCGATTATGACTCACTTTGAACAGCAAATGAAAACAAGCCTCCTACCTTTCATAATGAGAATATTTTAATATCTCTACCAGTTGAGGAATTTTCTTATTAGAATGTTTTGTTTAATATCAGAAGCCAGCTGCTTCTGCAGTCATCCACTCAATCAGAATGCATTTATGAAGCTCCTGTTATGTATGATATAGTGGACTGTGTGGTCCCTGCCCTCAATGAGCCTAAAATCCATACTTTGTTAGTGTATATGCCTGTTGGGGTGAGGTGCGGACATAAAAATTAGAAGATAGAGTAAAATGAACTGCATGCTTTTAGAGACATGAAGAGGGCTAATAAAGCAATTAATGCAATTATTTTGAACTTGTAGGCATAGGGAATTTGGGAGAAAGGCTTCAGGAAGAAGCTGACTTTTGAATTAAGTATTAAAAGTTGAAAGAGTTTTCAAAAGTTGAAGAAGGCGGTATAACCTCATCGTTAGTGGATAATAGCACAATATCTGAGATTGTGCTGGATTGCCAGGGTTTATATCCTGGATCTAGCACTTAATAAAGTGTTACTTAGAGCAAGTTATTTAACTTCTCTTGGTCTCAATTTCATAATCTGTAAGTGGGAATATTAATAGTAAATATTTTATTGATTTGTTGTGAGGATTAAATAAAGCAATGCATGTAAAATACTCAACATATAGAAAATGCTCAGTTTCATGAAATCATAAATGTTAGCTATTTTATTTTGGGAGGTGAGGTATTTCAAGTTGACTGAACAGCATAAATAAAGGTAGCAAAATATGATTCTGAAAGTTTGTTCTAATATTCAGTGCTTCCACAGCTGGAATGCCGTCAGAGTTCTCAAAAGAGATCAAGGCATAAACTTGGGGATGCTATTAACACCACAGTACAACCAGACTTTAAATACCACTTTTTGCCAGTCAATCTTGGAATGTACTTATCATTTATAATGAAGACCAGCAAAGTTTTACTGTAAAGGGTCAGATAGTGTGTGAGTCCATGTGTTAGAGGCTTTGTGAGCCATATGGTCTTTGTCACAACTCTGCTGTTATATGTGAAAGCTGCCATAGACAATACATAAACAAATAAGTGTGGCTGTATTCCAATAAAACTTTATGAACACTGAAATTTGAATTTCATGTAATTTTCATGTGTCATGAAATATTAGTTAACTTTTAATTTTTTTCAACCATTTAAAAATGTAAAAATCATTCTTAGCTCGTGGGCCATATATAAAAACCGGTGGTGGGCTGGATTTGGCCTGCAGACCATAGTAATAACACCCAATTTGTAACATTGTTCCCTTGGTGAAATGAATTCTGCATTCTGAACAACTGACTTTGAAACAAGATTTTTGTAATACAACTTGTTGGTGAGATGGAGCTAGGTAACCTCTATGTTCTTTTAACAGCCCCCTCTGTTGGTTGATTTTATTCACAAACATCATGAACACAGATTTCTCAAGAATTAATTCTCCTTACAAATAATTTATAATACCAACTCACATTTATTAGTAGTATTGATTTTGGCATCCTTTCACACAATTTCCAAAGAATTTTTCACCAACTTTCTAATCCAGCTTTGAGTCTCTGGTATGGACCACTGTTCCTTCTCCAAAATTACTTTTTTCTAACTTCCTGCTGATTTGTTACTAAAAGTTGTAGCTTTAAGACCATAGAAGTCAACCTGCCAAGAACAAGAGTGAAATTTTTATTGTCAAATTTGATTTTTCTATTAGTAGTCTGACAAATATCACAGATCTTTAAACTTATCAACAAATCAAAATTTAATATGCCTCAGTTTTCTGGTTGGTTGTTTGTTTTTAACAAGTTGATAATTGTCAGCACTTACTCTATTCCAGACAATCCAGATCAAGAGTGACAGAATTTACAATTTCTAAGTCAACCCTTGTGTAAACTAAATTTCAGCCTCCAGAACTAGGGATTTTGATGATTAAGACAGATTCATACATGTAGGCATTCAACAACCATTGTTGTAGCATTGGGCAAGCTACATAAGCTTTTTGAGTCTCAGCTTGTCTGTAAAATAGGAAAAATAGGGTTTTTTAAAAAACATTTTTTATTGAGTTATAATCATTTTACAATATTGTATCAAATTCCAGTGTAGAGCACACTTTTTCAGTTATACATGAACATACATATATTCATTGTCACATTTTTTTCTCTGTGAGCTACCACAAGATCCTGTATATATTTCCCTGTGCTATACAGTATAATTTTGTTTATCTATTCTACATTTTGAAATCCCAATCTGTCCCTTCCCACCCCCGCCCCCTTGGGAACGACAAGTTTGTATTCTATGTCTGTGAGTCTGTTTCTGATTTGTATTTATGGTGTTTTTTTGTTTTTTTGGTTTTTTTTAGTTTCCACATATGAGCGATCTCATACGGTATTTTTCTTTCTCTTTCTGGCTTACTTCACTTAGAATGACATTCTCCAGGAACATCCATATTGCTGCAAATGGCGTTATGTTGTCGGTTTTTATGGCTGAATAGTATTCCACTGTATAAATATACCACTACTTCCTTTTTTTTTAACATTTTTTATTGATTTATAATCATTTTACAATGTTGTGTCAAATTCCAGTGTTCAGCACAATTTTTCAGTCATTCATGGACATATACACACTCATTGTCACATTTTTTTCTCTGTGAGTTATCATAACATTTTGTGAATATTTCCCTGTGCTATACAGTGTAATCTTGTTTATCTATTCTACAATTTTGAAATCCCAGTCTATCCATTCCCACCCTCCACCCCCCTGGTAACCACAAGTCTGTATTCTCTGTCTGTGAGTCTTATTTCTGTCCTGTATTTACGCTTTGTTTTTGTTTGTTTGTTTGTTTTTGTTTTTGTTTTTTAGATTTCACATATGAGCGATCTCATATGGTATTTTTCTTTCTCTTTCTGGCTTACTTCACTTAGAATGACATTCTCCAGGAACATCCATGTTGCTGCAAATGGCATTATGTTGTCGGTTTTTATGGCTGAGTAGTATTCCATTGTATAAATGTACCACAGCTTCTTTATCCAGTCACCTGTTAATGGACATTTAGGCTGTTTCCATGTTTTGGCTATTGTAAATAGTGCTGCTGTGAACATTGGGGTGCAGGTGTCATCCTGAAGTAGATTTCCTTCTGGATACAAGCCCAGGAGTGGGATTCCTGGGTCCTATGGTAAGTCTGTTCCTAGTCTTTTGAGGAATCTCCATACTGTTTTCCACAGTGGCTGCACCAAACTGCATTCCCACCAGCAGTGTAGGAGGGTTCCCTTTTCTCCACAGCCTCTCCAGCATTTGTCATTTGTGGACTTTTGAATGACAGCCATTCTGGCTGGTGTGAGGTGATACCTCATTGTAGTTTTGATTTGCATTTCTCTGATAATGAGTGATATTGAGCATTTTTTCGTGTACCTATTGATCATTTGTATGTCTTCCTTGGAGAATTGCTTGTTTAGGTCTTCTGCCCATTTTTGGATTGGATTGTTTGTTTTTTTCTTATTAAGTCGTATGAGCTGCTTATATATTCTGGAGATCAAGCCTTTGCCGATTTCATTTGCAAAAATTTTCTCCCATTCTGTAGGTTGTCTTTTTGTTTTACTTCTGGTTTCCTTTGCTGTGCAGAAGCTTGTAAGTTTCATTAGGTCCCATTTGTTTATTCTTGCTTTTATTCCTATTGCTTGGGTAAACTGTTCTAAGAGAACATTTTTGAGATGTATGTGAGATAATGTTTTGCCTAATTTTCTTCTAGGAGATTTATTGTATCTTGCCTTATGTTTAGGTCTTTGACCATTTTGAGTTTATTTTTGTGTATGGTGTAAGGGAGTATTCTAGCTTCATTGTTTTACATGCTGCTGTCCCAACACCATTTGCTGAAGAGACTGTCTTTATTCCATTGTATATTCTTGCCTCCTTTGTCGAAGACTAGTTGACCAAAAGTTTGTGAGTTCATTTCTGGGCTCTCTATTCTGTTCCATTGGTCCATATGTCTGTTTTTGTGCCAATACCATGCTGTCTTGATGACTGTAGCTCTATAGTATTGTCTGAAGTCTGGGAGAGTTATTCCTCCAACCTCTTTCTTTTTCTTCAGTAATGCTTTGGCAATTCTAGGTCTTTTGTGGTTCCATATAAATTTTATTATGATTTGTTCTAGTTCTGTGAAACATGTCCTGGGTAATTGGATTGGGATTGCATTAAATCTGTAGATTTCCTTGGGCAGTGTGACCATTTTAACAATATTGATTCTTCCAATCCAGGAGCATGGGATATCTTTCCATTTTTTTAAGTCTTCTTTAACTTCCTTCATCAGTGGTTTATAGTTTTCTGTGTATAATTCTTTCACCTCCTTGGTTAGATTTATACCTAAGTATTTTATTACTTTGGGTGCTATTTTAAAGGGGATTGTTTCTTTACTTTCTTTTTCTGTTGATTCATCATTAGTGTAAAGAAATGCAACTGACTTTTGAACACTAATCTTGTAACCTGCTACCTTGCTGAATTCTTTGATCAGCTCTAGTAGTTTTTGTGTGGACCTTTTAGGGTTTTCTATATATAGTAACATGTCATCAGCATATAGTGACACTTCTACCTCTTCTTTTCCAATTTGGATCCCTTTTATTTCTCTCTCTTGCCTGATTGCTGTGGCTAGGACTTCCAAGACTATGTTGAAGAGGAGTGATGATAGTGGGTAGCCTTGCCTTGTCCCAGATTTTAGTGGGAAGCTATAGAGTGTTTCACTGTTGAGTACTATGCTGGGTATAGGTTTGTCATATATAGCTTTTATTATGTTGAGATATGTTCCTTCTATACCCACTTTGGTGAGAGTTTTTATCATAAATGGGTGTTGAATTTTATCAAAAACTTTTTCGGCATCTATTGAGATGATCATGTGGTTTTTGTCCTTTCTCTTGTTGATGTGATATATTACATTGATTGATTTGCGTATGTTGAACCACCCTTGTGTCCCTGGGATGAGCCCCACTTGGTCATGATGTATAATCTGTTTTGTGTGCTGTTGGATTCTATTTGCTAATATTTTGGTAAGGATTTTTGCATCTATGTTCATCAGTGATATTGATCTGTAATTCTCTTTTTTTGGTAGTGTTTGCCTGGTTTTGGTATCAGGGTGATGGTGGGGAAAAATAGTTATTGTGAAGGATTGTTAAGGATTCAATAAGATGATGTGTGGTAACTGATAGTTATTGATAGCTATGATTATTATTTGATAGCTATTATTATTTGCCTCCAAGACCAGTGTTTTCACTTTATAAAACTATCTTTTTCTCAGATAGTTC
Organism: Camelus dromedarius; assembly: GCF_036321535.1. Taxonomy (NCBI): domain Eukaryota; kingdom Metazoa; phylum Chordata; class Mammalia; order Artiodactyla; family Camelidae; genus Camelus; species Camelus dromedarius. Next base: position 57,057,119 of record NC_087443.1, on the reverse strand, counting down.
AGTCTTCACATTTCTTTTCTACTCACAATGTTTTGTGAGGTCACATTACATTTTCTGCTCATCTCTGACATCTAAGAACCTAGTAAAGTTTCTGTACTCCACAAATGCAGTTTTCTATCTGCATTCCCTGTTTCAGGTAATGCATAAAATTGATAAATAAAACTGTCTTAAATCCCTGGGTAACTCCATTATTAATACTTTTTAATCAAAAGTCATATACATTAAACTTTCATTTTTGCTTCTGATCATTAATATAATTCTCTTTCTGGAGTAAGACACAACTCCATTGAGATCCATACTGTACATTGATTTATGTCTTTGAAACTAGGTTTGGCAGTATGAATGTGTGTGTGTTTACTAGTCTGTATTTCAAAACCTAATGTTTATGTTGTAAATGTTGTACTTGTATTAATATACTTTGCAGAATGATCTAAAAATTTACATTAATATTCTTTGGGGAATGAACAATGTTCAGTGTTCTCAGCCAATAAAGAGTTATTTTTTGCTCCAAAAAGATCACAGTGTTCTTACTCCACCTTGTAATTAGCTGAATTGCCTTCACATTGTGATCAACTATTTTCTAGCTTACACAGACATATGAACATGTTTTATTTCTTTTAGTACATATATGTCTGGCTACAGAACACAGTATGAGGTCGTCTCTACCTTTGTAAGTAAGGTACTCAAAGGGGACTGGAAGTACAACAGATGATCCTGGAATAAATAGGAAGGACTGATCAACATAATTAGGGGAATAGAAGGTCCAAGAGTAAGGGTCCTTAAATTAGCCCATATTCCCCAAAAGGTAACTAATGGCACATATTTGGTCTGATATCTCCTAAGAAATGATATCTCTGAGTGACTCTGCTAATTGTATTTTGTGATCAGGACTTGGACCTGGAGGTTAAGGGTTAGCTGAGGAGAAGCTGAGTGTGAGCAAGTGATAGAGAAGGAAGGGAGGCAGTATCTACATTGTGGAAAAGCTAGACTACCCAATAGGTCACTGAGTTTTGGCCAGAATGCAGCTGATCACGAGCTTCCTTGAATAACTAGGGTTCTCCCAGAATAATACTAAAGTAGTACCTATTACCGTGTTTCTGATTTTTACTGGAGACAGTGGATAGCTACATTGGGATGACTATATGCTTGCTAGCTTAGTTGGGAAAGGCAAGGGGCAGGGGGTTCATTCTGTGTTGTCCTGGTTCAGTCTTACTCTTAGATAGGCACTGTGTCCCTGGGTCTCAGAGGTGGGGCTTTCTTATCAGTGTTTCTGCCTTATCCTGGGTGATAGAGAATTTATAACAGTCTGAGTCCAGGACTGTTTTCTTGCCTCATTCATAGGAGTAATGAGTTTTTTCTGTTACTGTTCCTCAATTATAATGAGTTTTCAACTGTGCTATTCAGTGAGATCTAGAGAGAAGACCCTGCAAGTTGTTGCAAAACCCTTTGTATCTCAGACCCCAGGGATTACACACTCTTGTGTTAGCTCACACTGTGCCTTTTGCAATTTGTTGACCTTTTTAATTGCATTCTTCTTACTACCTTGAATGGTGTCTGGCATCTCCTGCTCCCATGCTCTGCCGTAGGTATACAAGTGCAGGCATCCTGTCTCTCCTTGGAAGTGTCTGTCTTTCCTTAGATTTCAAGATAGTTGGTTACCTGAGATTTTTGAACTGTCTCTGACTGTTGCAAGAAATAATTTTGTAGATTATCTGACTTTCTCTTGTCGTTAGGGTGGGAGCAAAGATTCCCATATTCTAAGAAGTCATCAAAAGTCCAGTGAGTTGACACCAGAATTTTTAAAGATGTGGAATAGATTAATTTATCTCCTTTTATTAGCTTTATTGGTTATTATAGGTGAATGGTACATCTAATGAGCCTCAGTGGTTTAGAATAACTTTCTATAAAACTAAATGTGTAAGTACAGAATCTTGGTTTTCTTGCCCCTCACTAGTAGTAAGTGTCCCACCCTCTTTAGTGCCCATGGATCCTGCTTTTCGTGTATTTCTCAGTATGCTCCTTACATGTTGTATATCCTTCTCTTTTTTCCCTACTAGAATTTCTGCTCCTTGAGGGCAGCAGTTATATCTACTATTCATATTTATCCTGCCCCACCTCCCCCTAGCATGCTGCCTATGTATAAGGTTAGATTCATTCATGTTTGCTAAATTCCAGGTAATGAAATTTACCCTCAATTGTAGATCACTCAACTACTGGGTCTTTAGAGATATTTCATTCCCTGAATGGAAAGTTGAAATGTCATGAGTTGGCCTCAACAAGCAAAGAAATGCTGACATTAATGCCTAATGATACATTTAAAAAACCCAAAAAACAGGTTTCAATTTTGTCTTTGTGAGCAGTACATTTAGCATTTCATAATTGAATTTCTTGTAAGTGAACCTTGAGACAATTCCCTCTCTGCTTGATTACATAGTAAACCATTTCTCATAAAAGAATCATCAACTCATAAAATAGTCATTATAATACGAAGTGTGCATGAAATGTGCAATATAAGGAAAGCAGTCTAGAGGAAATTAAGAGAAAGAGCAGAGAACATTCAAGAAAACTTCACTTTTAAAGTCTCATTCTTGCCTTTAACATATTCAATTTCCAGAGTAAAGGAAAGGGGAAAAGGGGAAACTTTCTTGTTATATTATTCCATATTGCTTTTCTTAATATAATTTAAAATTATTGAGATACATTTTGCTTATTGTCTTGATTTTTCTGATAAGCCTACTTATAGAAAAGACCAGAGAGAAGATGAAGTTGATAGTAGTCCTTTTCACTCTTCTAGCACTTTACACTTTACAAAGCAATTTCAAATACCTTATGTGTGAGGTAGGACTTTTAGTTCCACTTTACAGATAAAGTAACGGAAGCTCAGAGCAGATACATGAGTGGCCCAAAGTCATGCAGTTGGTAAGCAGTAGAGTTGGACCATCTCCTCTGGTTTAGCATCAGAAATTGCCTCTTTCTAACTGCTGTTTTCTTGTTAGGATTCTCTTATATCTTTGTTAAAGTTCCAAATGTATGGGATAGTTGGTGCTAAGGAAGAGATTACTGTCGGTAGGGGGGGCTCCTGGGGGAGACAGCACTTTCAGGTTTTCTTAGCCATTTTACTCTAAACCATGCCACCTCACCATACCAAGACATTTTTCCTAATGATATATGTGGAAAGGAAAGGAGATGAAAAGAAAGGAAAGGTGATACAGAAATGAGACAAAGAGAATGAGAAAAAGATAAATATAGGGAGCTCTGTTTTTCTTTCTATCTACTGTCAGTATCAAAGGCAATAACACTGCGTGGGAGAGCTTGGATTGGAACTCAGATCTTGGGGAACTTTGCTTGCTGAAGCACCTGCCTTCTCTAGAGAGGGCAGGAACAAATTGCCTCATGCCTCATTTGCCTTTATGGCAAACATAAGAGGGAAAGCATCTCCCCTTTGTCTTTGTTTTCTTTAAAAGCCCTCCACAAATGCTTAGACCTTTTAGAGGAAGTTTTTCTGCTCTTCCTCATTTAGCTGTGAGAATAAAATGGCTTGACCTTCCATAAATTGCCTATTTCATAAGGTTTTTCAAAGAAGATTAATGACAATGATATTTATGAAAATGTCTCTGTGAATTTCATTTGTAACTATTCGGATATGTGGCTTTTGCTATTTGTATTTAATTTACATTGTAAAACTTTTGTTTTGGAGCTCATCCAGACAATACATAGCATGGCAGAGGGCTTTGAAGCTGTGCAAACAAATAAATAAGTGAGCCAATGAATGTTATATGCATGTAGGAAACTATTCAGCTCTTGTTCAAGGAAGTCAGCAGCTCTCTAGTGGTAGATGGGTAGAAAAGCTCATCTTGCATTTCCCAATTTCTTTCTTCAGTTTCTTCCTTCAGTTTGTACTTTGTTAGAAAAGATGCAAGTTATAAGATTTGTGAAATCTTCATCTAAAGGGAATTAGTTTTTTTAATGTAAATGAAAGCGGGGCTACCATAGCTGGACAGTCTTGCTGACATGGTAGATTCATGATAAACCCTACATTTTCAGAGTCATTTTTAGTATCCCTTTCTGGTTTACCTCCTAATTACAGCATCTCCCAACTCTCTTAGGAGTCAAGGTAAGGAACAAGCATCACCAGCCTGTCTTTGTCTAGGTGATTCTAGGTGATTCTGTTTTCTTAGGACACTTGGTTGTAGAGAAAAGGATTCTAGAAATAATTGTTCTTATCCAATATAGAAACTTTCTTGGAGGTAGAAGTGAGCTTATTTGCAGCACAATAAAAATCAAAACTAGTTTACTCTTTATCTTAATGACCTCAGGAAGCCAGCATTCTAGCAAGGTTTTAAGGGGGATGAGTGTATGGTTAGAGAACTTTTTAAAGAAAGAATGCCTCAAAATGTGAAGGAATCTGATAAATAAGACCCAAGTGGTGAAAAGCCAGGGAGAAACTACAGAGAAAGTGATGTTCTGTATGGGAAACACTTGCTCTTTTCAGAAAGAGGAAGAGCAGAGGGATCCTGGAAGAGGCTACAAGAGAGACATGAGTTAGTTATGGGACATATTTTCTTGAGGAATACCTTCCTGGCTTTCTGCCAAACAAAAATACAAAGCTTTTCCACTTTGTAAAAATCTGTATAGCACTGAGTTTAAGGACAAGTGGGAATGTGGCAGGTGGGAGGGGAGGTGGGGGTTCACTGAGGCATTCCAGAGAAATAGCAGCAACCCCAGCATCACTAAAATTCAATATTTCCTCTGTTCAGCCAGGCTCCCTAAGTTTCAGGTAACGTCCTGCCTCTGTCATCAAGACTTTTTGTGATTTCACTTTCAAAGATTTTATAAGGTCCGGATCATGTGGATATCTCTCCTGAGGTCCCTCTTCTCTTCCCAGTTTACCTCTACTCGACATCTGTGATTGACTGTTTAAGTCATGTTATTACCACACAGAACAGTCTCAAAAAACAGACTATGTTAGTTTCAGATACTTAGTTTGTCACATTGCCAACTCAATTTGACAAGGATTCATAATAAATCTTAACTTTTAGAGTCATTTCTAGGTTCTCTTTCTGGTTCACCTGCTACTTAAACATCTGTTTCTCCCAGCTCTCTTAGAAGACAAGATAAGGGAAAAGCAGCATCAGCCTGGTTTTGGCTAGGGCAGTTATGCAACCTCTCTGAGATTTTTTATCTATAAAATGACAATAATTATATCCACTTTGTAAGCTTGTTGGGAGGATTGAAGTAACAATTCTAACTCTTAGCATAATACCTAGATTCCAGTAAGGACTACCAATTTTTTCAGATAGCTACTTGTAAAGTAGATAGAAACTATTTTTATTAATCCTTCCTCATGACTTGTAAGCTGTAGTTCTCATTTATAAAAGGGTTTGGGACGTTTTTAAACAATGTCAAATAGACATGGAATGTGCCATCTACTCCATGTGGGTTGATTTGTATGTTACTGAGAGGCCTTTTCTATCAGAAAACTTCTCTATCATTAGCTTGTATAAAACTAGTCTTCATACAAAAGTGGTATATTGGTATATTTGAATTCACTTCTTCATATATATCAAACATAAAACAAGTATTTTTGAATTTATATTTCCTTGTTTTTACTTTTAAAATAGGGCTAAGTTATTGCTAATTATCACTTCTTTATATCTGTCCATATATTGAGAAAGAAGAATGAGTCAACTTTTCTGGTTCTCCTCTTTCCTTTCCCTTTGGAAGAGCCTAATGGCTGTCCTGACTTTCACTTCTAAAGTCTTGAAACAAAATTAAAATTTTCTATCAGTAAGTCTATAATAATATATTTCTCTGCAGAAAATCAGCTATGACAAAACCCATCTATCTGATGGTGAATAAACTCTAGCTATAAGGAGAATCTATAAAGTTACCTTGCTTAATAGGAAACAGAAATCCCACACCACATGCTAGGCCCATGGCCCCTTATTCTGCATCTGTTCAAGAGGGAAATACTTGGAATGGAAAAGAATTCCTATTGGTTGGGAAGCACAGCTACTGGTAATTAAAAGTTCTGATTCTTTTACTGAACAGTCCCAAGGCAATCAGCAGAAGCTTGTGCTCTAAGGACTCCAGGTGCCTTAAGCCTGCAAATAGTGACTCAGTTCCCCACTTTACGTTAGTCCATGACACACTGTGCACTGGCCAGGACGCACTGGAGAGTAGACGGGAAGTCCCTTGTCCAGGCTGCTAGCAGCCACATCACAGACACACACCAGGTGTGAGCAGAAAGTAATGAGGTTCACTGAGAAACAAAACAGCTGGACCAGGAACAGGATTTGTGCATTCAGTTGAGGATTGTTCCTCAAAGTGGTCACCGTGGAAAATAAAAAATTCTGCCATTATTTATAATACTTTTAGAATGTCTCCTTGAGAATAGCCTTTGAGATAATGATCTTCTCAAGAAAATTTGTACATTTCTTTAATATTAACGTCTCAGTCTTTTAACCAAAAACTTTGTGATTTGTGATATAGATCTGGTGCTCAGAAAAGAGGTCTACACAGGAGATATACACCACCAGAGATACCTTTATTACCACTGTTAGGAACAGTGAAAGGAGATGGGAAACTGATGTTGAAAATCATCTTTAGGCTACTCACCCAGTCTTCAGCACTGAAGCATTCATTTGAGAGGAATAAAGTAATGAGCCCTCCTGCCCTGACCCAATGCTCCCAACTTAGTTTGGCAGATTGCTTTTTATTTCCCGGTCTCTAAGTCTTCCTCACCCCTGACTAGCTCTGAGTCAGCTCCCTTGTTCTTAGTAATACCTTACCACCTTTCTACTGTCAGTTACAACTTTAGGAGTTACCACCATTTCATTTGGGTCACACTTGTTAATGCCTTCAGCCAGGAAGTTAAAAAAATTAATGGCATTTAACAACTGCCTTACCTTGCACATAATAGAAATAAATGTTCTGATTTGATCTAATTTGCTGCTAGAAGGAGGTTGGAATTTTTTATCAGAAGGCGAGAGTTAGAATCTTGGTGTCCTCAAGTAATGTCACCACTCTGAGTTTCAGATTCTGTATCTGTACCATGGGAATAGTAGTACTGACTTTTCAGAATTTGTTGTAAAAATTAAGTATTAGGAATATATATTTAATGTAAATATATATCTGCATAATGCCTAGAATGTAGTATATGTTTAATATGTGGTAGCTATTATTAAAAGTAGATGCTGAAGTTCTCAGAGGCTAAGTTACTTTCCCAAGGTCACATGGCTGATTGGTATCCTGGTATAGTCTGATTCGAGTGTGTTAGATCTGTGCTTACTGCTAATCTAGGTGCTGAGCTTTTCATTTCATTAATATTTATCTGTCTTTGTCTCTGAAACTTTACTGTGCACAGGTCAAAAACTGACAGAGGTCTAAATTATTCACTCTACTGTCTAGTTCTAAGGAAGTTATTTTTGGATATACTGCGATCATTTAAATAATTATCAAATTCACATAAGAATATGAATAACTTAATATCATAAATTCAAGAATAGCCCACAGTCCCAAATGTAAACAGTTCTAAATGAAGTTGAGAGACTGACCATTCTATACAGTTGTTCTTACTGGAAGCTTTACCTTTGCAGATACTGTCCCAAGAAGCTCTTCTCCCTTTTGTACTTACTAACTCAGAGAGTATCAGGGCTGGAAAAGACCTCGGAAATCATCTAGTCCACATCTTCAGTTTATAGACTAAGAAACTTAGGCCCAGAGAAGGAAAGTGACTTGCTTATGGTCACATAACAAAAATAGAACCAGGTCAATTAATGCCTAATTTAAATGAGCCCTTGCAACTGGTAACTCCTTAGAAGCACTAAGGAATTTCTGTCTTCTAATGAAACTATCATCGTAGGAGTGAAAGAGAATCTGCCTTTAGCCAGAATTACAATTGAGGTAATGATATTTTCTAAAAATTGAAGAAATATGTGTATATAAAGTTAAGTCAGAAGACTCAGGATTTTATTTACCTTTGCGCACCAGGCAGTAAACTCATCACTGAGAAGCTTTAGAAACAAAACATTTGAATGTCTTTCCCCCCAACCCAGGGAAGGAGTAACACACAAATATAAATATTTAGAGAGCAGGGAATATTTATTATTTGTAGATTTGTTGTAGAATGCTAGTTTTTCATGAGAGGTGATGTTATGTTTACTTTCGCAGTGAGAATGAGGATGGGAATAGCTGTTAGCAGAGAGTAGGTTAGGGAATTTGAAGAACTTTTCATTTCTTTTTATTGATCTTTATGTTTATGGTTTAATTTAATTATTGAAATTTTATATAGTTCCAATACCTCTCCAAATTCAAACATAAGTGCCCAAATCCTAAAGCCAAATACAAACAACTTTTGAATTAGCTACATAACTCCAGTTTCACTCCAGTTTTGTCATAATTGAGAATGTACTACATTCTGTATTAGATTCTTCTTTCTATTATCAACCATTTCTTTTATATCCCAATATAGAATTTTAAGTTAGAAGGGATTTAAATCTCAATAAACCCAACCTCACAACATTGACATGTATATAAAATACTGAGGCAAATTTTTGACAGACTCAGCCAGGATCAGTTCATCCAACTGGACACTGTCCCTCACAAGAGTGGACTTGTGGAGGCAGAGACCATAGCCATGACAAACTTGGAGTCTACACTGGGTTGTTGCTCCTAGGTAAGCGCATAAAAAGACAGTATCTTCTGATGACCTACTCTGTCTTTAGACCACTAATGTTTCTGTATACTAGTTCCCACTGTCTCTCTCTCTCTCTATAAATAAATATTCCTTGGTTATCTGTTATGAACCAGGCAAGAAAATACAGCATGGAATAAAGAAGACTAATCCCTGCCAAAAATCATGGAATTTACATTCTACTGGGGGAAGGCAGTGTACTTTTTGTCATATCCTTAACAACTCTGATGTTAGCATATTACATGAGAATTACTGAAAAAGGAATCTTTATGGAGAATATGCTCAGGGGAGGAATTGCTGCCCCTATTTCACTCACAGCTACAGTTCTGAGGGCGAGACTGAATAGGATTCCACAGATGCATTGTAGCTACATAGAAGTGAGGGAGAATCTTAGCAACATGAGTGAAAAAGTAAGTTCCAGAAGATTTCTTAAAGCATGAGTATAAAAAGTCATGATATCTTTTTATAAAGCTAAATTACAACCAAAACTAAGAAATACACTTTGTAAGATTATATGTATTATCAACCCATATATTTTAAAAGGCCAAGGGAATCGTAAACAAAAGTTTGGGGTAGTAGTTACCTCTGAGTAACTACACAGAGATACTGTCAGCGAGGCAGAGGGAAGGGTAGGAAAGGGATGTATAGGTAAGTGCATGTTATTATCATTATTACACTTCTTGTGTTGAGTGTTGAGTTCATAAGTGTTAATTAGTAGACTAAACAACAATTAGGGTGTGTCATGAACCAAGAATTATGATTAATTCAATATTGTATACAGTAGATTAAAAAAATTTTTCCCCTCTTAAAGTTAAGTGACAGACCCTTAAACATGTCTATCTTGACTTCCTTTTATTTTCTTAGTTCCAGGCTGAACATGCTAATTTCTTCAACTGTTCTCACTTATTTCAATATGACTAAAAGTCAACTTACCATCTTTTTTCCAAACATGTTTTTCCTTCTGCATTTCTTATTTCTGCATTTCACTATCCTTCTGTGAGCCATTCAGGCTTGAAAATTTGGAGTCATCCCTGAATCCTATGTTTTCTTTTGTTTCCTCCCAAATCCAATCAGTTTTCAAGCCCTGTGCAGTCTTTTCTGACCTCCTCTTCTCTATTCCCACTGTCTTCATCCTCACCCAAACCTTTAGTATTGCTCTCTTAAAATATTGAAATAACTGTCAGTTGCTGTCTCTGCCTCTAACCTATCACCTCTCCTATCCATTGTCATGCTGCTGTCAGATTTATTCTCCCTTCATACTCTCAGACTTCATGACATGCCTCTGCTCAGAACTTTTTAGCATTTAAGGATAAAATCCAAACACAATAGCTTGCTGTTCCAGATCTACCAACTACCCCTGCCTATTTTGAACCATCTTTTTAACTTTTCTCCTTTTACCCATTGTATAATCCAGCTCAGCTGAACTAATAATTCACTTTTCTTTCTAAATGATTTCCTGCCCATCCTACTAGGAGGTTTTCTTAATTAAAGGATCATTTGTCTACTGGAATGAACAATGAACATGAAATATTGACAACTTGAGTTTAAGTTCACCAGCTGTAGAATCTTGAACAACTCACTGAATTTCTCCATGCCTCAATGTCCTTATCTGCAAAAAATAAAATCCAACTGAAGGTTGTCATAAGGTTTAATAAGAATATATTTTAAAATGCAAATGCATATATTTTAAATGCTTTGTGAAATATTTTAAAATGTGATTCATTTCCTCCTATTTCTGCTCCTCAAAGATGATTAATGCCTGTCTTGGAAATTTTCATTTACCATCATCATTTCTTCCTCCAACTAAAAGTAAGTCCTGCCTTTCTTGAACCCCAGTAGCACTTTTACTATACTTTACTTGGGTCACTTAACCAGCATATCTTTCATTATAATGATTTATGTTTGTGTCCTAACTATCCTAATACATTATGGATCTGGAGATCTGGGTTCCAGATCGTTTCATCTTTATGTCTATCTCCTAGAACTTAGTATAATGTCTTGAACATTGTAAATATTCTGCTATACTTAATGGATGAATGATAAATTTGAATTTATGGTTACAAAATTTTTTTTCACCTTTTTGTAATCTGTTTCTTTTTTCTCCATCTTTCAAGAACAGAATACTGGTGAGGTTTTAAGAAGGGTTTGAATCTGGTAAGAGTTTAGAGCCTCATAACTGATATCAAATGTAATAGCAGTGCTATGTGAATTGAGTTACCAGATGTCAGTTATAAGAGAAAGCTACCTCTCTTAAATTCTACATTCAAATTTTTAGTCTTAATGTTGCATGGCTTTGGTTTTGACTTTTAATTTATAAAGTTTCTGTATTTTAATTATGTCTAGATGAATGAAGTGAATGTTCTTTATACGGGTCATTACCTACATTGGTAAAGACAATGTGGTAAAATGTGAATCACATATTTTTCGCTGGCCTATTTCTAGAACTGATCTATTACAGTTTTATAGTAACTTCTCTAGACAGTTTACGAATTTTAAATATAGACTAGATAATAAATTTCTAAACTCCTGTAGCTGGATAAAACTATATATGGGATTCATAGATGTGCCCCTGTGTGCATTGTCAGGAGAGCTCTGCCTCACAGGAGGTCAGCTGAGGGATTAGGAGGCCAGTAGCATGGATAAAAAGGGGAATGAACACTTTCCCACATTTTTTATAATTATTTGAACATCTAGCAATGTGCTAAGTGCTTTGAGGAATATAAAAATGAATCAGATCTGGATCCTTCTCTAAAAGAGAAGATAAAAATGTAAAAAGATAATTATATTACAAGGTAGACAAAAAGAATACAATGCATTCAGCTCTTATGTGCCAGGCTATATGTACATTATTGCTACATTTTAATAAATGGGTTGGATGCACACTATTGTCTACACTTCACAGGTTAGAAAACTGAGGCTCAGATGGATAAAGTAATTAGTCTACAGTCATCAAACTAGTAAGCTATGAAGCTGGGATTTAGGAAGTGTATCTGTCTGACTTGAAAGTCAATTACAGCAGGATTTGAACCATAGGTGATAGGTGCTAACTAATATAGGAGATTAGAAAGAAAAAATATTTCCAACTTGCTGCTTTAAGGACAATTTTAACTATTTCTGATAGGAATTTGTTTGAAATATACAATATAATTTCCTGATGTCTTTTTAAAATTATGAAATAGTTCAAGCATACAGAATTATGTACAGAATTATAACAATGAATATCCATGTATCTGCTACCCATGTTTGTCATATATTAGTATTTTATCAAATTTCCTTTGAATCTTTTTTTAAATTAAAATCTTACATATACTTAAAGGTCTTTGTATGCTTCCTAGATCCAATTTCTTCTCTCTCATAAGTAATGACTATCCTGATTTTGGTATTTGAATTTAACCTTTTTATTTTCACGCATAAAAAATAAGAAACAGTAGTGCCAAGGGGTGACGTTGAATGGCAGCCTTAGCATCCCCCATCATTTTCTGGTCCCTGCCCCATTCTTTGAGGTGGACAATTGTCATTTCTCTACCTTATGTAAAGTACAGTGCAGATGCTGTTTAACCTCCCATTCTAACCAATTATTTCCTCTAAGCCACTCCAAGTCCAAAATTCTTATCACCCCTGACTGAAAATAATGCAGACATTTCTTCATGTTGCTGAGTCAAATTATGAGTATTGATGATGATGCTGTCTTACACTGTGGTAATATTTGATGTGTCAACTTGACAAGGCTGAAGTTTCCAGATATTTAATCAGATGCTAATCTAGGTATTTCTGTGAAGGTATTTTGTAGACATGATTAAAGTTCATAATCAGTTGACTTTATATAAGGGAGATAATCTGGTGGGCCTGATTCAGTCAGTTGAAAGGCCTTAAATCAGGGTTAGGACTTCTCAGGGAAGCAGAAATTCTGCCTGTAGACATCAGCTTCAGTCTGTGCCTGTGAGTTTCAGCATGCCGTTACTGATGGCCTGTCCTATCTATGCATATTAAACTTGCTAGCCAGACCCCACAATAGCGTAAACCTTGTAATAAACCTCTTAATGTATCTCCTACTGGTTCTACTTCTCTGGTTGAACTGATTGGATACGTATACTATATTGAAAAAAATTCTGGTAAGGTGTCTATTTCTTTGTTTCTTTGCCCCTTTTCTTTCTTCCTACCTCTCTTCCTCCCTCCCTTCCTTCCTCCCTTTCTCCCTCCCTTCCTTCCTCCCTTCCACCCTCCCTTACTTTTTTAATATTAGATATATTGTTATTATCATTAAATCATTCAAAAATTGTTTCTCTCTCTTCTCACTTTGAGACTGTTATTTTTATCTTCCATCATTTAATAGTGTATTGCACTTAACAGGTACAAAATACACGTTTGCTGAGTTAATGGCCTATAGCCATGCCTCTCCATTTCCAATATGTCAGTTCTAATATATTATAAGCTTATAAACCAGACAAGCAAGTATTTAAAAAAAAATGCATCAAGAAAGAATAGATAGGCTCCAAATGAAAGTTGGAGCAACAGAATAGGTGGCATGGATTTCTGTGCATCTGTCTCAGAAATCTGTGAATTCTTAACAAAAGCTGCTTTAAGATTTGTCAGATTGTTATGAAATTGGTTTCCTGAGAACCTTCACTGTGCCAATCTATTGAAAAGGAGGCAGATAGATCATAAATGGATAAAGACAGCAAAGCATGCTAGGTTCTGTGCTAGAGATTTGCATGGGATACTTTAAGGGCCTGAAGGAGGCTGACTAAGGAGTTACTGACTAAACTGACTGAAGGAGTTACTGACTTAACATGTGAAACATTATTTCATTTTCAAAGGTGGTTTTAGATTTCAAAGACAAGGTGTGAGAACCCATGGTTAGACAGTTACAGACAAAAGACCTTGAGAGGCATGTAGCTAATATCCCATTTTCTTTTAAATATGTAGTTGAAGAGTAGTCTTTTCAAGTTGTTACACATCCATCAGTATAGCATAATGATTAAGCTGAGAGGCTTTGTACTCATTCCTGCACCGAAAAGGACTGAATGGCACAGGAACTTGCCATAGCTTATTGATTCTAAGATGGACTCTTTAGGGCTTGATAAGTTATTGTAATGTGAACACCTTTATAAAACCACCACTGAGGTAAAGAAGTAAAACTTTTTCAGTCACTTGGAATCCCTTCTGTATACCCTATCACAATTAACCCCCTCCTCACCCTCCAAAATAACCACTATAGAAAACATTTCTTATATTTTAAAAATGTTTTATCATCTAAGCATGTATCCCTAAATACTGTAGTTTAGCCTTGCCCATTAAAAAAAATTCATGTTTTTGAAGTCTTTTAAAATAAGTTCTCCCTTCATCCTTCTCTGTTCCTTACAGTTTGTCTGTGGAAGAATCCAGAGCATTTGACCTGTAGAGTTCCCCACAGTCTGATTTGTGCTGATTACATACTTATGTTGCTGTTCAGTATGTTCTTCTGTCCTTTGTACTGCCTGCAACTTGACAACTGGGTCCATAGGCTTGGTCAGATTTCTTTGGCAAGACATTTAAATTTCAGTATTCAAACATTTGAATTTCAGTATTCCTTTATTTCTTAAAAAATTTGAAGATCCCCCCAAAAGCTTTTGCTTGTATGAGTCGTGTTTATCAATATTTGTTATATTAGAAATTAAAACTGAGAGATTTTAAAATATGTATGTAATATTTCATTTAAAAATAACAATAATAAACCCATTACCTGTTAACATAAATAACACTTTAAGTCATAAATAACTACATTTTACAAAATGAAAAAAATGTCTAGTGAGAAAAATGACATTGTTTTAAGTTTTTGCAAATCTCTTTAATATCTGGCTTAATAGAAGACAGTTGGATTATCATATCTGCTTTTGTAATAAATCTGTGCATTACATTGTTTTATTTGAAGTGTATGAAGAAAACCTGGCCTCACACAGATTTGTTGGAAAAGTAAGGACCTCACATATCCCCTGAAAGTGTTCCAGGGTCTTTAGAGACTCTCTGGGCAAGACTGTAGGTGGTTTTGAGTTTTTTCATCAAAGGGGACATGATTCCCCTCTCTTTTATGGTGATAGCAGCTACTTATACTCAGTGCCTAAGTGCATTAAATCATTGGAGGTTGCAAAATTATGATATTCTATCATTTATTTTAAATTTATTGGTTGGAATACTTTTATAAAAATCTGTTTCCCACATCTACTGGTATTTAGTAGTACAGTTAATACAGGAAAGATAGAATAAATTATTCTTTTCCCTTATTTACCAATTTTCAGGATAATTAATTGGTTCTCTATCATCCTCCAAAAGTGACCAATTGGCTTTTAAAACATCACTGTGGATTAGTGGACTTAGATACATTGCGTATGTTCCAATCAATTGCAATTATTATCCTTTTTGAAGCTCATATTACTCCATCTTAACTAGTTGGAGCCTCTTGAAATTACCTCCTGAGTCCTGATAGTGAGGAAGCTAAGCTCTGTCATTTTTTCACAATCAACATCTCTGAAATTAGGGTATTTCTTACAATTAGCTGGGTGTCATTGATTATTTGGCAACATTGTTTTTTTCTTTCTGTGTTATATAAAATAATAGTGGATAATACAATCAGCAGCATCTCAGATTGTTGAAACACTTAACACAATTAAGTTTATTTTTTACTTAAAGTCTGATTGAGTCATGTTAAGCAGTGCACATCCATCTTTTTATATCATCTGAAGCACTAGCCTCTAAGTTTACTGTGACAGGGTTATACAATATGTGAGAATTGTACCAGATGCTTTAAAGGTCTAGGCTCAAAAGCAGTCTATATCACTTCTACCCACATTCCTCATTGGCTGAATGTAGTCACATGGTTGCAACTTAATTGTGAGGGATACTGGGAAACGTGGTCTTCCACTGTGCCTAGGAAAGAGTGCTATGATGCATACAGCAATGCCTCTGTAACGTTAGGTAACTTGCTTAACATCTGTGTCTCAGTTTCCTTATCTATAAAATGAGGATGATAACAAGACTCACTTTATAGGGTTATGTTAACAATTAAATAGGTTAGTACAGAAAATTTTCATTCAGTATCTGACATATAATAAGTGTCAGTAAAAGTTACATATTAATAACGATTATTTCAATAGCAATGTCTTAAATGCCTAATATGTTCCAGAAGTCTGAGCATGGTTATTCCTTAAAAGGTATTCTTCAGAACAAGAATTCTGTGCTCAGATTCAAGAAGTACAGACGGTTTTGGCAGTGTATCTATGCTCTAAACCAGTCCCCTAATGAAGCCATCTTTTTTGAATTCACCTTGAATTGTCAGGTCAAGGAATAAGGATCCCCAGGAAGAAAGCTAGTTGGTAGTCTTGGCTTGATTCTTACTTCTTCCCTAACTAAAGGATCTGGTTTCATTTTTGTCTCTCTAAGAGCCTCAAGGATTGTTAGGTGTTTGGAGAGCTGTTTGCCTCTCGACTATTTGAGTATGCTTTAAAAAGTTTCCAGAAACTGTTGTTTGTTGATAAATTGGAATAATCAGTAAGAAGAGTATTAGTGAAACTGTAAAAGTAGGAACAAGACTTTTTGCAGTGGTGCCAGCTGTCATCCCACTTAGGAATACACATCATAGATTTCAGTGCTTTTCAGACATCTGCTCTCTTAGCCATATAAAACAGTCATTCTGTCAGCAAAAATCCTGGCACAAGAGCACCATTATTTCAGGAATCACATTCCCAGGCCTGGTGCCTATGTCTCCATAGTTATGGACATAGAGAAGTCCCATAATATTCTCTTGCAAAATTAGCCCATGACCTAGTACTTGTATACACATTTTCTTACCCCATCACTGGAATTCAAGCTTCTTTCTACATTAGCTAAATATGTAGCCCTAGATCTGTGGTATCTGGGGATCCTCTCTCTCTCATAATCTGAAGAGTAGCCACTATCTAAATGCTTTCCCACATGGACCATGACCACAAGTTATCTCTAATCATCTGGTGCAGATTCTTAGCTAACTCACCTAGACTTTTAGAATCCTCCAAGCTGAACTCATTTCTCATGACAATTATCTAAACCCTCAACATTTTGAGATTGAACCCAGAGCTTGCAGTTTATTTCAAGCTGTTTGTCAGCTTTCACTTGAACCTAGAAACTATTGTTGTCATTTGAACTCTTTACCATCTGACGATTGAAACCAGACCCCAAGCTGGTCTTCCAAGCTTTTTAATGACAAGAGATTGAACCCAGACTTCATTCCTGACGTCCAAAACTCTTACCATTTGAGGATTAAATTCATTCTCAAATATTGTTCATACTCCATGCCATTTGGGGATCAAACTTTAGGTCTTGAGACCTTTACCAAAGTTCTTTACTGTTTCTAGATTTAACCCTTGCTATTCATATGTTATTAAAGCATTATATCAATTGGAGATTGACTGCACACCAGAAGGTGGACAGCCAAGCTCTTTAGCAGTTGGATATTGAACCCAGACCTCACTGAAGATTTTCTTCCAACTTTTGTGCCAGCTGGATTTCGAGCCCAGTCTGTGGTTGCCTTCCAGCCCCCTTATTGATGGGGGAGAAACAGAGGTCCCCAAACCACTTTAAGCATTCTATCCCAAAGGATCAAACCTATCTGTGATCATTATCCAACCTCTTTACCAGCTGTGGATTGGACTCGGCTGTCAAAAACCAAGCAGAAAGATTGGTTGAAAACCTATTTATCTTTTTCAGCTGCTAAAGATTTTGAATGATGATATTAGTAGCTCTGAGGAGCAGGACTTCTCAAAATGTGGTTTCCCACCACCTGCATCAGAATCACCTGAGACTACTTAATAAAAAGGCAGATTTCTGGGTTCTCTCCAAGTTCTTCTGGCTCAGAATTCTTAGACTGTGACCATGGAATCTGCATTTTTAGCAAGCACTCTAGCTGATTCCCATGCAAAAATTTGAGAACCATTGCCTTTGAGCTAAGTCTCCCTTATCTTTTGGAGAACAATCCCAGATCTCCCAGCTGCCATCCAGCTGCTTACCAGCTGGCTCTAAAATGTAGGTTCTTATTAATATACTCTATCAGTACATTATTAGCTTGGATATCTAAGCCAAGTTTTTCCTATTATTCAGTTGTGCTAGTTTATAGGATGGGACTCATTCCCCTGGTTCAATAAATATGGGGGAAGGGAAGTAAGTTGAGTTGTGGTACAGCACAGCCGACTTCACTACAGGGATTTTATTTCTTACTCAAAGCAGACCACCAATAGAGTATCCTGCCTTGGGGGAAGCACACCAGCAGCCCTGAATGCATTTCCGTAGGATCACACCATCCTGCAAATATAGAAAGGCCAGTGTAACTTCTGTGAAAGTGAAAACTGGTCCTCCCCCAGCTTCTCTCTAGCAGGTAAGCTGGTCAAATTGGCATAGCAGGTGAGACCCTAGTTCTTGCCTGTCCTACTTCTTCCCTCTTTCTTGTACTCCCCCCAATATAAAAAAACAGAACATTTACAAACGTACCATTTTGTAAGGAAATGCAGAAGGGTGAAGAATGAAAAACAAACAATCTACATGTTAACATCTGGAGCAGACCAAATTAAGACATAAGAACTCATTACTGCAGCAGTTACTTACTAAGTCTGGGAAACTTAAACCTAAATCTGGGTTGAAATTTTTTAAGCATGCCTTAATATAAAAATAACTTGGGAAAAATCTGCAAGGACTGTTGTGAATCAAATTGAATTTCATGTCTACTATTGAAAATGCATGGCCCTGCTTTCCCATTGATTCTGAGGGGAGAATCATGCTTTCTAGGGCTGATGTGTGTGTGTTTGCTTTTAACCAAGGAATATTAAGTTAAAGACCTTTCTAAACCATTAAGTCTTTTCCCCACATACAAGATGGCTGTTTATTTTTTAATCTTCATGGTTAAAGTGAAGCAAAATTATCATAAGGTTAAAAGTTTTGTTAATAAGCCTTTCTTGTGTCTACATGAACACTTTTACTATGGGATCAGATTCAGGGAGAGTCAAGCATAATTCTTGCAAATTCTTCTTCTTCCCAGGAGGGTGTAACCACTGAGGCTCAGGGTTCTGTCATTGAACCTACTATTTTCAGACTGAAGCCTTTCCTTTCTGAATCGTAGGTGTCTTTTACCTATGAACTGGAGGAAGATTAGATGCTAATCTAAAATAGTCCCTTCCTCCACATTAAGTCCTATTCCTTGTCCTGCTTGTTTCTTTTCTTTCACCTTCCCCTCCTCCTCTTTATTCCCCTTCTCCTCTTCCTCCTCTTACTTCACCATTAAACTTCTTATTATTGTTTTCTGTCTTCCTCACTAGAATGTAATCTCCATTAGGACAGGGACTGCAGCTGCCTCATTCACTGCAGTTTCCTCAGTGCCTGGCACAGAACAGACAATAATATTTATTGACTAACTGAAGGACTGACTGATTAAATAAATTAATGAATAAGAACATCCAGAAAAGAAACAAGTGACTTTAAAAATTCCCAGTGGTATTGGAGAATAGTGAGAGGTAACATTTTCATAAGTCAAGGTGGTATTGAAGAATCACTTTGAAAATTCCGTCTAAGCCCTTATAGTAAAAGCTAGATGGGATTTTCGAGGTTTTCTGTTTTAAGGATTTTTGGCATTCATGTTTTTTAAAAATTATTTTAATTGTGGTAAATATGCATAACATAAAATTTATCATTTTAATCATTTTAAGTGTACAGTTCAATTGCACTGACCTTTACATTGTTGTGCAACCATTACCACCATCTGTCTCCAGATAATTTTTCATCTTACAAAAATGAAACTCTGTACCTGTTAGAAAATAACACTCCATCCTCCATTTCTCCTAGCCCCTGGCAACCACCTTTCTACTTTCTGTCTCTATGAATTTGACTACTTTAAGTATCTCACAGACAGTATTTGTCCTTTGCGACTGGCTTATTTCACTTAGCATAATGTCCTCAAAGTTTATTCATGTTGTTGCATTCATCAGAATCCCCTTCCTTTTTCAGGCTGAATAATATTCCATTGTATGTGTATACCACATTTTGTTTACCCATAAATCTGTCAATGGACACATTGGTGCTTCAACCTTTTTAGCTCTTGTGAATAATGCTGCTGTTAATGTGGGCATACAAATATCTGTTAATGACCCTGCTTCAGTTCTTTTGGGTGTATATCCAGAAGTATAATTGCTGAATCACATGATAATTCTATTTTTAAGTTTTTGAGGAACCTTCATACTGTTTTCCATAATGGCTGTACTGTTTGAAATTCCCACCAGCAATGTACAAAAATTCTGATTTCTCTACTCCTTGCCAACACTTGCTTATCTTTTTTTTTTTTTTAATAATAGTCATCCTAATGGGTATGGAATGGTATCTCATTGTGATTTTGAGTTGCATTTCCCTAATGTTAGTGATGTTGAATATCTTTTCATGTGCTTATTAACCATTTGTTTATCTTCTTTGGAGAAATGTCTATTTAAGTCTTTTGCCCTTTCTTGGATTGGGTTGTTTGTTTTTTATTGTGGTTGAGTTTTAGGGTTATATGAAATTTTCTTCTTGAAAATATGTCAAAATTCATACAGAAGGCAGGATGATATAGCACCAACAATCTGTACCAAGAATCAGATGATCATGAGTTCTAGCCCAGGCTGTACCACTTAGCAGCCTTGTGACTTTGGAAGAATTCTTTATTCTTTCTAAGCTTCAGCATCCTTGAAACTTTCACCCTGCTACCATCCAAGATTGTGGGCATCCAATAAGAAAATATACATGAATAGTCTTTGAAAACTACAAAGCTTTATGCAAAGAAGAAGCAGCATATATTAGTTAGGGGTTTTCAGAAAAATAGAATCAATGGGGTGTGTGTGTGTGTGTGTGTGTACACCCACGTATGAGAAAGAGAGAGGCTCTCACAATGTAGAGGCTGGCAAGTCCAAAATCTTCAGGGTTGTGTGGCAAGCTGGAGATCCAGGGAAGAGTTGCTGTTTAAATCCAAAGCAGTCTACTGGCACGATCCCTTTTGCTCTTTGGAGGTCAGTCTTTTTTCCCATTAAGACCTTCAACTGATTGGATGAGGCCCACCCACATTATGGAAAGGTAAAGTGTTTTACTCAAAGTCTACTGACTTAAATGTTAATGTCATGTAAAGAAAATACCTTCACAGAAACATCTAGAATAATGTTTGGCCTAATATCTGGGTACTATGGCACAGCAAAGTTGACACGAAGTTAAACATCACATGGTGTTACAGTGGGCAGGTAAATTCCTTGGTGGAATCTCTGCTCCAACAATCTCAAAGTAGCTTTTAACTATGAACTTTTGCCACATGATAAAATATATAATTGATTCACCCTTTCATTTCCCAGTACTTCACAACCATACGTAACTACCATTATTTCCCCTTTGTAACCAAATTTAAGCTGCTCTTCTCTAAACATCTTTCTGCTCTTTTCTGTTTAAGGCTGTTGCAATTATCTGTTGCTGCATAGCAAACCACTCCCAAACCTAGTGGTTTACAATAATTATTTAGCTCACAGGTTTTCAGTTTATTCAGTGTTTGGCAGGGAGGGCTCATCTCTGCTCCAGTTGGTATTAGCTTAACTGGACTGGACACCTTAACCTGGGGGCTGGTGGATCCACTTCCACTGTGGCTAACTCACATGGCCAGTAAGATGGAGCTAGCACAATGCCTGCTGGTGCTGAGGGCTAGGGGCCTCATTCCTCTCCACATGGATCTCTCCATGGGCTGCTTATCTTTCTCATGAAATGATGACTGGTTACCAATGTGCCTGGGCCCACTTACATAGCAATACCATGGAAATGAATATTACTTCCACAAGACTCTTAGGCAAGCAAAGCTTTTTATTAAAAGAAGTAGCTTGTGCACAAGGGAGAAGGTGCGAAAAAAGTGCCAGCTCCCTGAGGACTTTCAGGGAAGGGGTTTTAAAGGCTATGTGAGGGAGGGGTCTGAAGGGTGCCTAATCAGCTTGTGCTCAATTCTCAGATTGGTTGATATCGATGTGAACATTTTCAAATGTCATCAACCTTCTGGGATCAACTGGTCAGTGGTCTATGTGCTTGAAGTCAGCAGTTTTCATCTGGTGGGGATCTGCCTTCTGTAAAAACAACTTAGGAATGTGTGTCAGTCCTTTTTCTGTATCTTCTGAGGAACTGGGAGTTTGGTGATACTTCTATGTGGCAGATTTATAGTTCCACTTTTGTCCTTTGGAAACTATATACATACATTGGTGGAACAGAGATAGTACTAATCTGTTACTCTTGTGGCTCACATTTAAGTGAGATCACATGGTATTTGTCCTTCTCTGTCTGCCTTGTTTCACTGCCCTGGAGGCCTATCCATGTTGTCGCAAATGGCAAGATTTCATTCTTTTTTATGGCTGGATAATATTCTGTTTTATATGTATGCACATCTTCTTTATCCATTCATCTATTGATGGATACTTAGGTTGTTTTCCATTTCTTGGCTATTGTAAATAGGGCTGCAATAAGCATTTGGGGCATAGACCTTTTTAAGTTAGGGTTTTTGTTTTCTTCAGATAAATACCCAGAAGTGGAATTGCTGGTAGCTCTATTTTTAAGTTTTAGAGGAACCTTCACACTGTTTTCCATAGTGGCTGCACCAATTTACATTCCCACCAAAGAATGCACAAGGGTTCCCTTTCCTCCACATCATCACCATCACTTCTTATTTCTTGTCTTTTTGATAATAGCCATTGTGACAAGCGTGACATGATATCTCATTGTGTTTTGATGTGCATTTCTCAGGTGACTAGTCATGTTGAGCATCTATCTCTTCATGTATCTGTTGGCCATCTGTCTGTCTTCTTTGGAAAAAATCTATTCCTACCTTCTGCCCGTTTTTAAATTGGATTGTTCAGTTTTTTCCTATTGAGTTGTATGGGTTCTTTATATATTTTGGATATTAACTCCTTAGCAGATGAATACCCAGAAGTGGAATTGCTGGAAGCTCTATTTTAATTTACATATAACATTATACTAGTTTCAGGTGTATAATGATTTGATATTTGTATTGTATCATTCTGAAATGATCATAACAATAAGTCTAGTTAACATCTGTGACCTTACATAGTTAGAAAAATTTTTTTCTTACAGTGAGATATGTGATTTGCAGATAATTTCTTCCATTCGGTAGTTGTCTTTTCATTTTGTTGGTGGTTTCCTTTGCTGTGCAGAAGCTTTTTAGTTTGATGTAGTCCCACTGCTTTTGTTTTTGCTTTTTGCTTTTTTTTTTTTTTTTTTTTTGATTTTGTTGCTTCTGCTTTTGGTGCTAGATTCAAACAAATCATTGCCAAGACCTATGTGAAGGGGCTTACTGCCTGTTTTCTTCTAGGAATCTTATGGTTTTGGGTCTTTTGTTCAAATCTTTATCCCAACACCATTTATTGAAGAGACATTCCTTTCCCCATAATATATTCTTGGCTCCTTTGTCATATATTAATTGACCATATATGTGTGGGTTTACTCTTAGACTCTCTGCACTGTTCCATTGATTCTGTTTACTTTTATGTCAATTTTGGTAATTTGATTTTTGTAGGAATTTGTCCTTTTCATCTATAGTTTCAAATCCATTGGGAAAAGTTTGCCTATTATTTTATCCTCATATGTCACTAATGTATAGAGTATCTACAGTGATGTGCTAAATTTATTACTGATATTGTTTTTATTTGGCTGTTCTCTCTTTTTTTTAAGTTCTCAGCTTTTCTTTTTTTTAACTTTTTTTTTATTGAGTTATAGTCATTTTACAATGTTGTGTCAAATTCCAGTGTAGAGCACAATTTTTCAGTTATACATGAACATACATATATTCATTGTCACATTTATTTTTTCGCTGTGAGCTACCTCAAGATCTTGTATATATTTCCCTGTGCTATACAGTATAATTTTGTTTATCTATTCTACATTTTAAAATCCCAGTCTGTCCCTTCCCATCCCCCGCCCCCTTAGCAACCACATGTTTGTATTCTGAATCTACGAGTCTATTTCTGATTTGTATTTATTTATTTATTATTTATTTTAGATTCCACATACAAGCGATCTCATATGGTATTTTTCTTTCTCTTTCTGGCTTACTTCACTTAGAATGACATTCTCCAGGAACATCCATGTTGCTGCAAATGGTATTATGTTGTCGGTTTTTTGGCTGAATAATATTCCATTGTAGAAATATACCGCTACTTCTTTATCCAGTCATCTGTTGATGGACATTTAGGCTGTTTCCATGTCTTGGCTATTGTAAATAGTGCTGCTATGAACATTGGGGTGCAGGTGTCTGTTTGAAGTAGGGTTCCTTCTGGATATATGCCCAGGAGTGGGATTCCCGGGTCCTATGGTAAGTCTATTCCTAGTCTTTTGAGGAATCTCCATACTGTTTTCCACAGTGGCTGCACCAAACTGCATTCCCACCAGCAGTGTAGGAGGGTTCCCCTTTCTCCACAGCCTCTCCAGCATTTGTCATTTGTGGAATTTTGAATGATGGCCATTCTGACTGGTGTGAGGTGATACCTCATTGTAGTTTTGATTTGCATTTCTCTGATAATGAGTGATATTGAGCATTTTTTCATGTACCTATTGATCATTTGTATGTCTTCCTTGGAGAATTGCTTGTTTAGGTCTTCTGCCCATTTTTGGATTGGATTGTTTGTTTTTTTCTTATTAAGTCGTATGAGCTGCTTATATATTCTGGAGATCAAGCCTTTGCCGATTTCATTTGCAAAAATTTTCTCCCATTCTGTAGGTTGTCTTTTTGTTTTACTTCTGGTTTCCTTTGCTGTGCAGAAGCTTGTAAGTTTCATTAGGTCCCATTTGTTTATTCTTGCTTTTATTCCTATTGCTTGGGTAAACTGTTCTAAGAGAACATTTTTGAGATGTATGTGAGATAATGTTTTGCCTAATTTTCTTCTAGGAGATTTATTGTATCTTGCCTTATGTTTAGGTCTTTGACCATTTTGAGTTTATTTTTGTGTATGGTGTAAGGGAGTATTCTAGCTTCATTGTTTTACATGCTGCTGTCCCAACACCATTTGCTGAAGAGACTGTCTTTATTCCATTGTATATTCTTGCCTCCTTTGTCGAAGACTAGTTGACCAAAAGTTTGTGAGTTCATTTCTGGGCTCTCTATTCTGTTCCATTGGTCCATATGTCTGTTTTTGTGCCAATACCATGCTGTCTTGATGACTGTAGCTCTATAGTATTGTCTGAAGTCTGGGAGAGTTATTCCTCCAACCTCTTTCTTTTTCTTCAGTAATGCTTTGGCAATTCTAGGTCTTTTGTGGTTCCATATAAATTTTATTATGATTTGTTCTAGTTCTGTGAAACATGTCCTGGGTAATTGGATTGGGATTGCATTAAATCTGTAGATTTCCTTGGGCAGTGTGACCATTTTAACAATATTGATTCTTCCAATCCAGGAGCATGGGATATCTTTCCATTTTTTTAAGTCTTCTTTAACTTCCTTCATCAGTGGTTTATAGTTTTCTGTGTATAATTCTTTCACCTCCTTGGTTAGATTTATACCTAAGTATTTTATTACTTTGGGTGCTATTTTAAAGGGGATTGTTTCTTTACTTTCTTTTTCTGTTGATTCATCATTAGTGTAAAGAAATGCAACTGACTTTTGAACACTAATCTTGTAACCTGCTACCTTGCTGAATTCTTTGATCAGCTCTAGTAGTTTTTGTGTGGACCTTTTAGGGTTTTCTATATATAGTAACATGTCATCAGCATATAGTGACACTTCTACCTCTTCTTTTCCAATTTGGATCCCTTTTATTTCTCTCTCTTGCCTGATTGCTGTGGCTAGGACTTCCAAGACTATGTTGAAGAGGAGTGATGATAGTGGGTAGCCTTGCCTTGTCCCAGATTTTAGTGGGAAGCTATAGAGTGTTTCACTGTTGAGTACTATGCTGGGTATAGGTTTGTCATATATAGCTTTTATTATGTTGAGATATGTTCCTTCTATACCCACTTTGGTGAGAGTTTTTATCATAAATGGGTGTTGAATTTTATCAAAAACTTTTTCGGCATCTATTGAGATGATCATGTGGTTTTTGTCCTTTCTCTTGTTGATTGTTCTCTCTTTTTTATTGTTCAAACCTGCCAAGAGTTCATCAATGTTATTAATGTTCTGAAAGAAATTAATTTTGACCTTGTTGATTTTTTATTTTATTCTATTTTTTTCTATTTTGTATTCATTATTTTCTGCTTTTATATTTATTATTTCTTTCATTGTACTTCCTTGGGTCCTATTTGCTATTCCTTTTCTAACTTCTTGAGATGGATGCTTAAATAATTTCTTTTAGACTGTCTTCTTCTCTAATACATGTGTATATTTCAGACTAAAATTTTTCCATTCCCTCTGTATACTGCTTTAGCTACATCCCTAGAGTTTTTGTATATTTTATTTTTATTATCCTTCAAAATGTTTTCTTTTTTATTTTCTGCATATCTATATATATTTATTGAAGTATAGTCAGTTTATAATATTGTGTCAATTTCTGGTGTATAGCACAATGCTTCAGTTGTACATGAAAATACATACATTCATTTTCATATTCCTTTTCACCATAAGTTACTACAAGATATTCAATATAGTTCCCTGTGCTATACAGTATAAACTTGTTGTTTATTTGTTTTATCAAAATGTTTTCTGACTTGTCTTTTGACCTCTTTCTTGATTTGCTCTGGTTAATTAAAACAATGTTATTTTAGTTATCTTGTAAAATATTATTTTATTTTATTTTATTTTATTTTATTTTATTTTATTTTATTTTATTTTATTTTATTTTATTTTAGAGAACACATTCTTAAATCCTTTGAAATTTATTAAGACTTACTTTGTGACCCAGCATGTTTTATTTTGGTAAATATTCATTGAAAAGCATGTGCTTTCTGTCTTGGGGTTCTATAAATATTTACTATGTAAAGTCTGTTGATTTTGCTTTTTAAATATTATATATCTTTGTCAGTAGTTTTCATCTGCTTCTGAAGATTACTATTAGAGATTTATTAAAATCTCCCACTATGATTGTGGACTTGATTATGTATGTTGTTAGGTCTGTTAACTTTTGCTTTATACATTGAGGCTATGTTACTAAAGGCATGCAAAATTAGAATTATTATATCTTCTTGGTGGATTTACCCCTTAATCATTATTTCTCTTATTTATAGTAATCCATCCGTAGTAGTTTCTATTGCTGCTGTAACACATTACCACAAATTTAATACCTTTAAGCAACACAAAGTTATTATCTTGCAGTTCTGGAAATGAGAAGTCTAAAATGGGTCCCCCAAGTCTAAAATGGGTCCCTCATTCTTTTTAGACGCTCCAGGGGAGAATCTATTTCCTTGCCCTCTCCAGCTTTCAGAGGCTGCCTACATCCTTTGCCTTGTGCTTCCCTTCTTCTATCTTCAAAGCTAGCAACAGCATATTCAAATCTTTCTGTCCCTCTGTTGCTACTGTCACATTGCCTCCTGTTTTACTTCTCTTGCATCCCTTTTACACGAGTCCTGTGATTAAATCGGGCCTATCTGGACAAACCAGGATAATCTTCCCATTTCAGGATCCACATCTTGATCACATCTTCCGAATCCCTTTTGCCATATAAACTAACATTCACAGGTTCCTGGGATTGGATGTGGCCATCTCAGCAAGGGAAGGGAAGCCATTATTCATCCTACTACATCACTTTTAAGTTTTCATTATCTGATAGAAATACACAGGTACACACAACTTTCTTTTTTAATTACTTTTTTTTAAAAATATAGTTGATATGCAATATTATGTTAGTTTCAGTTGTACTACATAATGGTTTGACATTTGCATATGTTTTGAAATGATCACCATAATGAGTGTAGTAACCATCTGTTTCCATACAAAGTTATTACAATGTTATTGACCATATTCCTTATGCTGTATATTATACCCTTGTGATGTTTATTATATTACTAGAGGTTTTTACCTTTTAATTCCCTTCACTTATTTGCCCCCCTTCTTTCTTTTAGTTAATGTTTGCATGGTATTTCCTTTTCATCCTATTACTTTTAACTTTTCCCTGTTCTTATATTTAAAGCTTGTCTCTTTTTAGTAATGTATAGTGAGGTTTTTTTTCCCTACTCAGCTGACGGTGTTTGTCTTTTAATTGGAGTTTTTAATCCATTTCCTTTATATGTTGCTTCTTATATATTTGGGTTTACATCTACACTTTACTATTCATTTTCTAATCATCTTGTCTCTTCTATGCTCCTTTCTTTCCTCGAATTTTGAAATTCATAACTTTTGTTCTTTCATTTCCCCTCAGCTAGCTAGTTTTATAAACATTATTTTATAACTTTTTGGTAATTATCCCTAAAATTATAGCATACATTCTTGACTTATGATATAAATTAGTACTTTTGTAACTTTCTGGACAATGCAAGGATTACAAAATGCTTTAAATACATTCAAATATGTCCCATCTTTTGTGCTCTTGTTGTCATGTGCTTTACTACTTTGTATATTTTGAGCCTCACATTTCCAGAAGGGAGTAGGCATAAGTTGGAACCCAATGGGCACCTTTACATCTGTCAATAACCACTTTTGACCATAAAAAATTCCTTTAGAGTATAATGACTACTGCTTACCTTCTGCCTTTCAAATCTTCCATTAATTCATTTGTAGCCAACTCTGACCTAGAACTATATGGCGAAGGAGATTTGGGGAAATGTTCCCAACTTAACCAAGTTAACACAAAATAAACATCACACTCAGATTGTCATTTTCCTCCAGAAAGTATTTACTTTTGTTGTTATTGGACCGAGTAGGAGCCAATTACCTTAATCCATTTGGGGACTGAACTGACTTGAAACTTGTTTCAGTCTTTGTGAAGATTTCTATTTCTTATTACAACTAGGATGTATTCTTTCAGGATTCCAGTGGAAATCTGGGAATAACTGTTATATCCCAGCACTGTGAGACTGCTGAAACTGTGCTCAGTGTCTCAGACCTCTAGCTGCTGCTTTCTCCTTGACTATACAGTTTCTTGGCTCTGCTTTCATGTGAATCAGCAAATGCTTTGAGAAGAATACCATGAGAGAATATTCAGCTAACATCAGTAAGATGCCCTTTTTTCATAGATTTACCTCCTAGGTCCTTTCTTGGTAACTCTCCAATGCCTTCAAATTGATTTTTTAAAATCCAGTTTTCTAGCAACAGAAAGGATAGTCTGATACAGCATGACTTTTCAGAATCAAGAATGGAAGTCTCAGAGTTATTTTTAAATTTATTGGCCAGAAGTATATAATGTGATAAGTTGTATTTGGTTATAAATAGGAAGGGGCAGAGATAACATTAAGAAACAATAAATAATGGTAATTTTACTGGCTGACTTCCCAATTGCCAAAGATAATTATTTACAATAGTTAAATAAATAAATCTCTGCTGCTTCTCACTGTAGAGCATCATAATCCACAGAGTTGCCCAAATGAAAAGCAGGTCATAAATTGCAGTTTAGCATGTCTGCCCTTAATGTGTTCCTTAACTGGCTGTTTTCTCTGTCCCTGGTATTTTAACAAGTGTGGCCTTTCCCTTTGGTCATTCTTGGATAGACTGTTAGCCTAATCACAAGTCATGGCCTTCAAATTTGATGAAAATCCATGAGGTCGTTTTTACTTGACATGGCACAGAGAGATAAACAGACAATTATGTTTATATGGATTGAATCTCTATAATCTGCAAAAATACTGGCAGGACTTATAAGTGAATTTAGCAAGATTGTAGACCATACGGTCAGTATACAAAAATCAATTATATTTCTACGTACTGGCCACAAACAACTGGAAAATAAAATTAAAAATACCATTTTCAATAGCATCAAAACAAAATGTACTTAGTAATAAATTTGATAAATTAGATCGGTGTAAATTTACATAAAACATTTTCATTAACATGTACAAGGCCTTTTAGATTAAACAAATTCGAATACTGCCTCCACCAATTACTAGCAAGGCATCATTAGACAGGTATTTAGCCTCTCTAGACCTCAGTTTCCCCTTTTTTGAATTTAGGATAGTAAAAATTACCTTAAGGGATTGAAATGAGTCAGCATATATGGCACATCGCAGGTGCTTAGTAAATGTTAGTGTTCTCTGTATTCTCTGCATAATAATATAGGAACTGTGCCCTACCTCTGAATTTAAAATGTTTTATTTCAAATGTGGCCAAATTAGTGATCTTAACTCTTTCAGATGCTGGTTGGTTTATTAAAACAAAAACGTACTGGAAGAAAGAATACCATTAGAAAATATAATGAACATAACCACTTGTTTATGAATTAATTCACAAAACAAAGGCCAGGAAACTGTCACGTAGAAAACACTGCCTTATAAATGCTGATAGTGACAAAGGTTATTTATGAAGAGATAATGATTTGGAACCCGCAAGATAAAGTAAAGATTTTCTATTTTAATAACAATATCTAATAAAATTTACTTAATTATCTTAGGGTAACTATTACTCCTTCAAAGAAATAATAGTTTTTTATAAATGTTAACTCTGTCAAACCCATAGAGTATCAGCTCAGTGCAAAAGCATATGTCCCAAACTACCCAACATATTTTTAGTTAGCAGTTGATTGCCAGGAAAGCTGATTGTGAAATTCAACATGGGCACATAACCAGAAATAAGGTAGCTTGCAGTAGGTCATTGCATCCAATAGATCATTTGATTTGTTTTAGACTAGTGATCATGTGAAAGCCTTAAAACATAGTAGCTATAATTATATGTTTTATTTATGTATGTGTATATATAATTTATATAAATACGTAAATAATTCACTAAATTTATCATAAATTAAGTAGTTAATAATTCTCTCTATAATTTATATCATTATGTACTATATAACTATATAAACATATATTTTATATTTTATACATTATTTAAATAGATTTATATATTTTAAGTAATTTATATAATACTATACAGTAACGTGTATGATATATGATATATAACATATTTTATATATAAATATATATGCTATATAACATAATTATGTAATATATAACAAGTTCTATATATATATATATAAAGGATATATTAAGGAGTATAATTATGTAAAATACATATTAATACATTTATATATAAATACATGTATAATTTACCTCTCAACAATCCTGCAAAGCATTTTCCAGTTGGTATAAATGAGGCTTAGAGCGATAAAGCAACTAGCCTAGGATGTTAGCTGGTCAGCAGTGGAGTTGGGACCCAGTCCCATGCTGATTGATTCCAGAATCAGTGTCTTTGACCATTATATGTTACTCTTGCTTAGCATTCATTTAATTCATCGAGTACTATTAGACACTTTGGGGGAAGGGCCACATTTATACCTAGATGGAGAAGGAAGTGATTTTAAGGATTCTGAGATCAATAATTCCTCCTCTTCAACTTCACAGTGCTTTGGAGCTGATGAATTAAAGCTTTGAATATGGTCCATATTCAAAGGTGACCATACTCGAGCTAATGACTGGGACACTGCCTAAAAAAGAGATACCCTGCCTCTATCTAGGGCATGATACAATTTAGAGATGAAAATGCTGGAATTTATGGGCCTTTTTATGATTTGTGTAGGAAGAGAACTTTTAAAATTCTGCTCATGAGTCTTTGATCCAGGTTTGTGCTTAGATGGCTCAAGTCTCATGATGAATGACATTTATTATTAGTTGTTTATCTCCTGATAGGAATGATAGATCAGAAAGCAGTTTTCCTTGCAGGAAAAAAGCAAGGTCATTGAGGTAACAGAAATATCCTTTACGTAAGGAGAAGTAAACAGAATTGAGAGACTGGAGAAAGCCAGGACTGACCACCAATTCTTTCATGTTCTGCAATCTCTTTATCATGTGTTTGGCTCCATCTAGCCCAAAGAGAATGTTTGCCTAAGAGCCTACATGAGCTGCGGTCCAAGCTCTGGCGCTGTTAAGTCCCAACCTCCTCTGAAAATAAGAATTAACTTAAGTGACACAAATTTGGGGTGTTACGCACCCAAACCTACTGAAGTAGAATTTTCAGAGAAGAAGCTTTTCATTATATACATATGTAATAACCATTCAAAGACAAAAAAAGGAGGGAAAATTCTAGGTGACTGTCCTCTTCAAAGAAGTTGAGAAAAAGTGTTTTACATCTGTGCTATTGCATTCATTTGCTACTGGCCACATGTGGCTATTGAGTGCTTGAAATGTGGCCAGTACCACATGTCAAATGATAATGTTTTGGATATATTGGGCTAAAGAAGATGTGTTATTAAAATTAATTTAATCTGTTTTTTAACCAGCCTAAAAAAATTTTAAATTACACATGTGACTTGTATGACATTTGTTTTTTGGACAGTGTTGCTTTAAAGAGCACAAGTATGGTCTTGAGTATAGTCATAGACTACCTGCATCAGACTCACCTGGGGCAGCTTGTTAAAACGGCAGAGTCCTGGGTACTAGCACAGGAATCTTTGAGTGTTGGCCTCAGAAATCTGTATTTTTAACAAGTGTTCACAGTTGATTCCTGTGCACAGTAAGTTTGAGAACTCCTGGAGAAGTCCTTTATTTCTGATTTTCCCGTTTCCAAATCATAGGAGTCAGAAAAATTCAAATCAATTCAGGATTAACATCAGATAGTCTCAATTGGGTAATTCTTGATCCATGGATAATCCTCCCTGAACAATATTCCTTGAGGATTGATGTTCGAGCAAGAGTTACCCATAAGAAGATTGTCCTGTCGTTGAAACCTGTCTGATAGTAGTGTAGCATTTTCCTTGGCTAGTGCTAAATAGGTTTATGAGAAAGAATCACAACAATCAAATGAAAACTAGAGTATCTTTATTAAAATGAGACAAAGTAGACTTCAGAATAAAGAATATTGCTGGGGTCAAGAGGAACACTACATGATGTAAAGAAGTTGAATCATCAAAAAGGCATAACAATCCTAAATATGTATATGTTTAACAACAAATATTCAAAGCATATGAAGCAAAACTGGATAGAATTGAAAGGGGAAATAGGCAAATTTACATCTCCTCTTGGCGACTTCAGTGCACTTTTTACAATATGATAGGATACATAGACAGAAAATCAATAAGTGTATAGAAACCTGACACTATCATCCAACTTTATGGATTGACATTTATAGAGGACTCAATCCACAAACAGCAAAATACACTCTCTTCTAGTGCACAGAGAACATTCACCAAGATAGACCAAATTTTGGCCATAAACCTAGGCCAAATCTTAATAAATTTAAAAGGACTGAAATCAAAGTATATTCTCTGACTACAACAGAATTAAACAAGAAACCAATAAGAGTAAGATATCTGGAAAATTCCCCAAAATATTTTGAAATTCCTCAAATATTTGTAAATTAAACCACACAAATGTAAACAACCCACAGGTCAAAGAGGAAGTCACAAAGGAAATTTTTAAATACTTAAATAGAATAAGTCTGAAGATGCACTACATTAAAATTTGTGAGATGCAATTAAAGCAGTGCTTTAAGGGAAATTTGTAGCATTAAATGCTTATGTAAGCACTAATGGTCTAAGTTTCAATATTACAGAACTACAAAAAGAAGAAAAGTTTATTTTTTAAATTTATTTTTTTAATTGACATATAGTCAGTTACATGTCAATTTCTGGTGTACAGCATAATGTCCTAGCCATACATATATATGTATATTCATTTTTATAGTCTTTTCCATTAAAGATTATTACAAGGTATTGAATATAGGTCCCTGTGGTATACAGAAGAAATTTTTTTATACATTTTCATATATAGTAGTTAATATTTGCAAATCTTGAACTCCCAATTTGTCCCTTCCCATCCCCTTTCCCTTGGTAATCATAAGATTATTTACTATGTCTATTTCTGTTTTGTAGATGAGTTCCTTGGTGTCTTCTTTTTCCTTTTTTCAGATTCCACATATGAGTGATACCATATGGTATTTTTCTTTCTCTTTCTGGCTTACTTCACTTAGAATGACAATCTCCAAATTCATCCATGTTGCTGCAAAAGGCATTATTTTATTCTTTTTTATAGCTGTGTAGTGTTCCATTGTATAAATGTATCACAACTTCTTTATCCAGTCATCTGTCAATGGACATTTGGGTTGCTTCCATGTCTTGGCTATTGTATATAGTGCTGCTGTGAATATTGGGGTGCATATATCTTTTCAAATTAGAATTCCCCCCAGATATATGCCCAGGAGTGGGATTACTGGATCATATGGTAAGTCTATTTTTAGTTCTTTGAGGAATCTCCATACTGTTTTCCATATTGGCTGCACCAAACTACATTCCCACCAACAGTGTAGGAAGGTTTCCTTTTCTCCACACCCTCTCCAGCATTTATCGTTTGTGAACTTTTTAAAGATGGCCATTCTGACTGGTGTAAGGTAATATACTGCATTGTAGTTTTGATTTGCATTCCTCTGATAATTAGCAGTATTGAGAATTTTTTCATGTGCCTATTGGCCATTTGTATGTCTTCACTGGAGAATTGCTTATTTAGGTCTTCTGCCCATTTTGGGGTTAGGTTGTTTGTTTTCTGGTTATTAAGTTGTATGAGGTGTTTATATATTCTGAAAATTAAACTGTTGTCAGTCGCATCATTTGCAAATATTTTCCCTTATTCGGTAGATTGTTGTTTTGTTATGCTTATGGTTTCCTTTGCTGTGCAAACACTTATAAGTTTAATTAGGTCCCATTTGTTTACTTTTGCTTTTATTTCTATCACCCTGGTAGACTGCCCTAGAAGAACATCGCTAAGATTTGTTTCAGAAAATGTTTTGCCTATGTTTTTTTATAGGAGATTTATAGTGTCTTGTCTTATGGTTAAGTCTTTAAGCCACTTTGAGTTTATTTTTGTGTATGGTGTGAGGGAGTGTTCTAACTTCATTGATTTACATGCTGCTGTCCTGTTTTCCCAACATCACTTGTTGAAGAGATTGTCTTTTCTCCATTGTATATGCTTGCCTCCTTTGTTGAAGATTAATTGACCGTAGGTGTGCGCATTCATTTCTGGGCTCTATTCTGTTCCATTGATCCGTATGTTTTGTTTTTGTGCCAGTACCATGTTGTTTTGATTACTGTAGCTCTATAGTATTGTCTGAAGTCTGGGGGAGTTATTCCTCCAGCTTCATTCTTTTTCTTCAGTTTTGGTTTGGCAATTCTGGGTCTTCTGTGGTTCCATATAAATTTTAGGATTATTTGTTCTAGTTCTGTGAAAAATGTCATGGGTAATTTGATAGGGATCACATTAAATCTGTAGATTGCCTTTGGCAGTATGGCCATTTTAACAATATTGATTAAAAAGAAAAAAAATTAAACCTAAAGCATGGGGAGGAAGGAAATAGTGAAGATAAGAACAGACATCATTGAAAATGAAAACAGAATAACAACAGAGGAAATCAATGAAACAAAAGTCTGTTCTTTGAAATCAATAAAGTTGACAAATCTCTAGCCAGACTGACCAAGGGAAAAAAGAGATAAGACACAAATTATATGCCCCCAAATTTGAGAACTTAGATTAGACAAATTTCGTGGAAGACCTGAACTACCAAAATTCACTCAAGAAGAAATAGGTGTAATCTGAATAGTACTATGTTTACTAAAGAAAGAAATTCAATTAATGGCTAAAATCTTTCAACCAAGAAAACTTGGGGCCTGTATTGCTGCATTGGTAAATTCTATCAAGCATATAAGAAAAAAAAATATTAATTATATACCAACACTTCAAGAAAATAGAAAAAGAGGAAACACTTCCTAACTCATTTTATGAGACTAGTATTACCCTGCTACCCAAATCAGACAAAGTTATTACAAGAAGACTATAGATTAATGTCCCTCAAGAACATAGAATCAGAAATCCTTAACAAAATATTAGTAAGTTGAATCCAACAATCTGTAAAAAAGACCCAGTGGCATTTATCCTGAGAATGCCTGTTGGTTCTACATCTTAAAGAAATCAGTATTCTTCAGACTAAATAAGAAAAACCAATAGATGCATCAATAGATGCAGAAAAAGCATTTGACAAAATTCAACATCCATTAATGATGAATTTTATTAACAAACTAGGAATACAAGGAAATTTCCTCACCCTGATAAAGAGTTTTGCAAAACTCACTATAATGCTTAATGCTTTAATAATGCTTAATGGTGGAAGACTAAATGGTTCTCCTTTGAATAAAAAACAAAGCAAGGATATCATTTTAACCACTCCTATTCATCAGTACAGCAAGCAAGAAAAAGGAATAGAGGGCATCCAGATTGGAAAGGAATAAGTAAAATTGTCTCTCTTCACAGACAACATGATTATATAGAAACTTTCAAAGATTCTACAAAAACATCACTGGAACTGATAAGTATGTTTAGCAAGGTAGCAGGATACGAGGTTGATGTAAAAATTTTTGTATTTCTATATTCTAAAAATGAACATTCAGAAATTTAAATTTTAAAAATTAAAATTTTAAAATTTAAAAAATTTTTTAAAATTTTAAAAATAAAAAAAAGGTTTACAGTGACACTCCAAACAATGTAACTATTAGGTATTACTCTAGTAAAATATGTTTTAAGATTTGCATGCTGAAAAATACAAAACACTGCTAAAATAAATCAAAGAATACCTGAATAAATAGAGATATTTGCTGTGTTCCTGGTTTGCAATACTTATTATTGCTAAGATGTCAGTCTGGTCTTTAGAGTGATCTGTAGAGTCAATGCAATACCAATCAAAATCCTGCAGGATTTTTTGTAGAAATTAACAAACTGAATCTAATATTTACTTGCTTATAAGGTTGTTCTGAGGATCCAATAAAATAACTACATATAAAGAGTCTATTACAAAGTCTAGCATATAGAAAGCAATAATTATTAGCCATTATTAAAAATCTTTTCATTGCTCCCTTTGGCCAGTGGATGTCTTTGATCTTAGGCACTACTTTTCCTTTAATATATACTGAGAGTTGTATTCTCTTAGACACTGATCTTCATTCATTCATTTCTTCATTCATTCTACAAATATTTATTGAGCACCTACTCTGTACACAGCATTGTGGTAATCTGGGGAAACAACAAAGAGGCAAACTGTAACCCCTACCCTCATGAAATTTTCATCCCAGTAGCAAAATAGATATTAAACTACTTTTTACACAACTGCAATTAAACGGTGTTTTAAAGAAGTGAAGGAGTATTATAAGTGAGATGACTGGGAGATTTAGCCTAGGCTAGAAGTCTTCCTCGACAAAGTATCATTTGAACTGAGGTAGAAGAATAGGAAGAAGGACCTACACAGAGGGAACCACCAATGGACAGATCCTGAGCCTGCAAGAGAAGGCCAGTGTAGCTGGGTATATAAAGTAAAGAGAGGGGTTCAAGAGGCTATTGGAGAGGAAGGCAAGGGCTAGGTTATACAGTAGCCCAAAGGGAACACTCCTACACTGTTGGTGGGAATGTAGTTTGATGAAGCCATTATGGAAAACAGTATGGAGATTCCTTAAAAAACTAAAAATAGACTTAACATATGATCCAGCAATTCCACTCCTGAGCACATATCTGGAGGAGACTCTAATTCAAAAAGATACATGCACCCCAATGTTCATAGCAGCACTAGCCAAGACATGGAAACAACCTAAATGTCCATCAAAAGATGACCAGATAAAGAAGTTGTGGTGTATATATACAATGGAATACTACTCAGCTGCAAAATAGAATAAAATAATGTCATTGCAGAAACATGGTTGGACCTGGAGATCATCATTCTAAGTGAAGTAAGCCAGAAAGAGAAAAAAAAATACTATATGATATCACTTATATGTGGAATCTTAAAAAAAAAAAAAGACACAAATGAACTTATTTACAGAACAGAAGCAGACTCGCAGACGGAAAACAAATTTACCAGGGAGGGAAGGAGATGGGAAAGGATAAATAGGGAGTTCTAGATTTGCAGATGCTAACTACTACATATAAACTAGATAAACGCTTATACTATATAGCACAGGGAATTATATTCAATATCTCATAGTAACCTATAATGAAAAAGAATATGAAAAGGAATATATGTATCTACATGTATGACTGAAACATTATGCTCTACACCAGAAATTGACACAACATTGTAAACTGACTATACTTCAATTAAAAGAAAATCAAAGAGAAAAAAAGTAATGGGAAGCTATTAAAGGGTTTGAAAAGGGTTTTGGTAAAAGGAGGATTAATCCATCTATCCCTGCTTTCATGCATCACAGCTATATTTTGAAGACCTACTGTGTATAGGGAACTAAGCTGATTGCTGAGAATTCAGCAATGAAGAAGCCAGACAAATTTATGATGAAGCTGCAGAAGCTTAGTTTTTAAGACCCATCACCTGCTAGTGTATGAATGCTAGTAATGGGATAGGAAAGCCTGATTATAATCAGGATGCATTTCTATGTAAGCATTTCTAGTAAATTGTCTATAAAAAAGTCTCAGAAGAGAGGGATCTTAAACCCTAAAGCCTCTTTAATGTGTTGTGATTTCTTTTCTTCATTCTAAATAATATACATAATTTTGTATTTATAATTTGTATTCTTCTCTTAAAGAAGGCTCCCTAAGTTGTATTAGTTTCAGTTCCCACTAAACCCGGATCCACCCCTGGCTGCATCTCTCTTACAGTCCCACAGTGGATGCAGTTAAGTAAACAATTTCAGTATAAATATTAGAAGTGCTATAGATGGAGGAATGCCCTAGACCTGGACATGGGTGGATAGGTAGTGAAAGGCAGGGGGACTAGGATTTGAAGTTTATAAGAATTAGTGGGTACAAAAGCAAAGAGAGGCGCAGATCCCCGAGTAAAAATACAGGAGGAGGAGTAGGGTCTTTAGGCCTAGCAGAAAGTTGGTAGCCACTGGTTGCCATGGGAACACAAATCAACTCTGATCATGATTTTGAAGAAAATTATGAATTTGGACCAGACTAACGGGCAAAAAAATCTTTTACGGCTTTCCTCCATCTGTTCTGCCTATAACAAGGAAAGATCAAAGAATTAAGTGAAACCTTGCCAGGAAGTAACAGAAGGGAGTCCCAGATAAGGTTGATAGGGAAAGTGCTTAATTAAAGTCAATGCCTTGAGACAGTAGGTCAGATAAATGAATTTACCTTCAATATGTAGCATACTTTGAAGTATAGACGTATACCTTTAGTATTCTTCAGTATTTAATACTCCCAAAAATATAAGCCTCTAGGTCCCTGTAGCACTAAAGATTTTAACTGTTAATATAATCATTAATATTATTATTTTCTTTATTTTTCAAATTTACAGATGCCACTAAAAATTAAACTTTATTGCAGTATATAGAGTAAACATGATCATCCAGTCTCATCCCTCCTAATTCCCAGAGTTAGCTCTCAGTTTGGTAGGTCTCTGATTAGACCTTTGTCTACAGGTATGCAAATATATATACTCATAAACACACAGAGAACTTTCAAAACCCATAAAAGGAGCCATACTATACTTATTGTTTATCAACTCATTCTATTTCTGTGAGTAAAGATTGACTAATATTCTGTCTAGTGTTACATTATATTCATAGTAGTTTTCTACCTAAATTAAAAAAAATTATGGAAAAAAATTTAAACATATGCAAAAAAGCAGAGAGAATTGTATAATGACACTATCTCAACTTCAGCAGTTAACAATTCATAGCAATTTTGTTTCATTTATACATTCACCCACTCTCCTACCCACTTATGAGTACACATTAAGGTTATGTCTAAAATTTTGCTAAACTAATGTGACTATAGAGGATATATTTGTAAATGTATCTGTGCATGCATATTATCAAACCTTTGCTCCCCAGAGCACTGCAGCAAGTGAATGTCAGTTGGGATATTCTCTGATGGAAGAGTCACCTGTGAAGGTAGATGTTTGGACTATACTAAAGTGCAAGAGAAAAACTAAGCAGAAAACGAAAATCTGGAAGTTAGCTGTTTGGTATAGCTTGGGGCTTGGAATGGAAACCAGTCATTAGAGATAAATGTTTTCAGTTAAGATAAGCTCTAGCTTGCATGTTAAGCTAGTAAACTGGAACTTCAGAGCTATGTAGCTAGGACACTAATTGGAGATTATCAAGACTGGAACTTTATGGCACCTTTGAAGGGCTAAGTGTAATAATGAGAATATAAGTTTTTATATAGAGACTGTAAAATTAGGGAAATTTGAGCTATATTTGAGAGGGCCCAGACTGCACTCAGATTCTCTTAGTGTGATTTCTCTGAAGATTATCAGATGTTTGCATTATTCAGACCTAGTTATAAAATAACATGCTTTACCAATAAAGAGAACTTTGTTTTATCTGGCTCAGAAAAAAGGATTTATGTCTTTTTAAACTCTCCTAAGTGTTAGTTGAAGGGATGCTGAGGCATGACTCACTTAATTCCTAGAAGAGTTCAGAATTCTGGTTTCTTGATTAAGCATTATATGCCAGAAATTGTATTTGAGCACATGAGCTATTGCATTAATTAGGTTATGAATTTGTAATGTCCCCAGTTAGTGGTGTTGGGGAAAGTGTGGAGCAAATAAAAGATATTTCTAAGGAAGAATTACTCTTCTTTGGAATTGAATTGGGCATAGGAAATAGGGGTTAAAAAAATGGAAGAATGAAGCTTGTAAAAGAACTCAAGACGGAAGAGTAGGTCTTAGAATATCTCCCCATTTAGTGTGCAGAAAAATAAAGTGAGGCTGAGAAGAGCCTGCCAGGGATGAGGGTGCCTAGTCAGAGCAGTGACCCATAAGAGGGGAGTCAGTGCTCTCCTGTGTCTTCCAAAGTGACTCAACATTAAAGGGAAATCAAAGGTGTTTTTGATTTACCCATCAACACACTTGAATAAGTGGCTGCAAGGAGTTGAGAAACTCCTTACTTAGGCTACTGGAGCTTATTTTATTACTTTTATAATTAAATACTATCACTGAGATATAAAGCACTTCTTCATTAATTTCCTACAAAGACCATTATCATATTGGAAACTTAATTAGGTTTATATGTCCTACCTAGATGGGGTATGAGGGAACAATGGAGAAATGTCAAGAAAATATTCCAAATAAAACTTAAGAGTCACCACATCAGTGAAATGGAATCCATTTTGTTATCAGCACAGCATTGCTAGTTATCAGTCATACCGAGTGAATAGTGTGGGCAAGTGAACTAAGTTATTGAATGCCCACTATGTGATTTTTACAGTGCATTCTTTAAACTTCACAGGAACTTTGAGAGAGAGAGGTGTTATGATACTCATGAAAGGGAACTGAGGATTAGAGCAAAAAAGTTTATGTGAATTAGGATAGAAAATGAGATGTTAGACGTCTGATTTAAAAAGTAAGATTCTCATAATCATGGAGGTGGGGCATAGGCAAATGTTTAGGTGACATAAGAATGACAGACACAACATGAATGTACTTAATGCCACTGAACTGTACACTTAAAATTGGCTAAAATGGTATATTTGGTATCATGTGTATATTACCACAGTAAAAAAAAAAGGAATGGCATAATTTTGAAGATATTGATGCTGGGTAATAGATTCATGGGGATTCATTATATTCTATTCATTTTGTATATGTTTGAAGTTTACCATGATCAAAAGTTTAAAAAATTAAGATTCTTTAAAGTCACATTTAAATGTATGCAACATCTTTTCTGAAGCACAGGAATTAGAGACATGAACTACCTGTTATATAACATCTACGTAATTATCTACTGACTTAAAAAACATTACATTAAACATTATTTAACCAAATTGTGACTATAAGGTCATCATTGTAATAATACATCCTAATAGTTTTAATATTTAATATTTTTTACAAAGCACTTTTGCACTGAGTATATATGACATTTTTATGTGGCAGGTCTTATCGTTCCCTTTTTAGAGAGTTGCAGTGATTGCCCATGGTCTCATAGAAAGTAAGTGGCAGAGCAAGATTCAAATAAAACTTTTCTGACCCCAAGACCAGTGCTCTGTCCCTCGTGCTCCCTGGGTGGTGTTATTTTGATGGTGACATCTTAATGACGTCTTCTGCAATTCCAAGCCTGAATGGTCTGCTCACTAGTAGTA
Source organism: Camelus dromedarius (assembly GCF_036321535.1). Classification (NCBI taxonomy): domain Eukaryota; kingdom Metazoa; phylum Chordata; class Mammalia; order Artiodactyla; family Camelidae; genus Camelus; species Camelus dromedarius. Next base: position 57,015,292 of record NC_087443.1, on the reverse strand, counting down.
TTACTGTTGGGTAGCTTTGGGCAAGTCAGTTAACTTTAATCACATCATTCTCATTTGAAAACTGAGGAGACAAATAACAGTCTTGGTTCTTCTTATCTCTAGAATTCTGCAGATTAGGTTTGATTGTAACTTAGGCACTAGTAGAGGAGTAGAAACAAAAAGGGAAGCAGCAGTCCTATTGTATGTACTAGGGCATATATAGACTTTTAATTTGATTTCTGGATACCATATTTTATGATAGACATTGATAAAGAAAACTGTAACTGGAGAACAACCATAGTCCATGCCATCAAGACCCTTATGATCCAGTGTTCTGCCTAAATTCATATTGTGGAACTTCTTACTCAGTCTCTACCACTCTCATTCCTTATATTTTCTGTACAAACTTTGGATTTTCTAGTCTTTTCCTTCTCCATTATTCCTAGTGATGGAGTATCCAACCACATGTTTCTTGTTTGTTTGCTTTTAGCTAATATTTGTGGCAAAATAAGCTACACTACACTACAGCTGAGGGAAATTGTACCCCACACTACAGTGATGACCTTGCAGTTGCCACTGGGTATCCACACAGATTTCAATTTCATAAATGCTTAACAATTCCTTTTCACATTGCCTATGTACAAGCACTTATTTGTTTAACTAAGTATTTTGTCTATTTTATTTAAATTGTATAGATTTATACTCAAAATCATAGTTATTTTATTTGTTGGAAGTTTGTAAACATATCTTTGTTCTTATAAAGAACTCGCTTTCTGTTTTCCATCTCTTCCTTAATTTTTTAGTGACTCTTGAGATTTTCCTAAAGCCCCTTTATTCAGGGTTTTGAACATGTAAGGAAAGCATTCCTGTATTTGCATTTAATTCTTAGGAATTTGTCCACATTATATTTTTATTTTTAGAATTGATATTATATTTTTGTTGTCATCTAAAGCATAAACATACATTGATCTCTCCCTAGCAATAGATAATTTTTTTCATCCCATTCTCCTTACATATTAGTAATGGAACAACTAATATTCTACATTGAAAAGGCAAACTTTTCATAACCTGCATAACCTAAATCTTATCTCAAGGAAACATCAGACAAACTCAGATTTAATACTACAAAACAAATGAACAGTACTTTAAAAAAAAGTCAATGTCATGAAAGACATTGATGAGGAAGTGTTCCAGATTAAAGGAAACTAAAGAGGTGTGAAAAGTAAATAAAATGTATGATTCGGGGTTAGACCAATAAAACTTCTGTAAAGGATATGTTTGAGGCCATTAGCAATATTTAAGTAAGATCTGTATATTAGAAAATAATGTTATTATGTACTTCTTATTAACTAATGTTATTCTTTGATTTTGATAAATACTGGTTATGCTAGTGAAAATTTCCAGATTTTAATAATTGTACCTTCAGAATTGTCCATGATCTGGGGAAAAACACACAAAAATATTTAGGAGTTAAAAATTCATAATTCTTGAGATCCCTCATGTATAATTTCATGATTTAACAATCCCAGCCTGCCTCTTGAATCTCTCAGAACTCACGTCCTACCTCCCACTCCCTCTCACTAGGATTCAACAACCTTGTTCTCTTTTGTTCCTCAAGCATTCCAAGCTTGTTCCCCCTCAAAACCCTTTCACTTGCTTTTTTCTCTGCTCACAGCACTCTCCTCCCAGATCTGTGCATGGCTGGCTTCTCGTCATTATCGGGCCCTGGTTCAAATGTGACACAGCACTTCATCTCAGGGCAGCAGTCTCTGACTACTCAAACAAAAATAGTTTTCCACCCAGTCTCTATGACACTAACCTGATTTCTTGTCTTCATTAAGACTTACCGTTATCTGAATAGATCATATTTATTATTGTCTATCAGCTCCCTCACTGCCACTCTTCCTTTCCTACCTATTTATAGTACCCTGAAAGCAGGGATTTTGTCTGTCTTGATGATTGCCATAAACCTACTGTCTAGAACAGTTACTCAGAAATATTTGTCAAATGGAAAAATGCATTTGTATGTACAGAGATTAGAGAAGAATAGCAGCAGAAAAGAATCAACTGTAGGGAGTGATGTTATGTATAACAAAAAAAAATTATTGAACACCGCTAGCCAGTTGATTTTATAACAGAAAGTGCCTGTGACTCCAAAAGAGTTTACACCTTGAGTGCTGTCTGCTGTAATGGTAGCAGTGATTGGTTACTTTCTTCCTAAAGCAAAGCCCTGAAGGGATGAGACATGGTATAAGGGTTAGGGAAAACGGGGTTTCCGAACTTAACTGGTTTGACAGTTAGGGGAGACCATCTGAAATCCAAACTATCCTGAGCTGTTCATGAAACAGTAGGTATGCCCATGAGAGAGGAAGGGTCTCCAGGCCGATGGAAATACAGTGTTCACACACTTTGAGAGTAAACCATTGGCCTGAGGGCTCATCCTAATGAAAAATTTCACATTCCAAGTTGTTTTTTATCTGTGTAGTGAGCATGTCATGATTACTTTGCCACATTTGGAGACGTGCTGGAGAAAAGCTAAGGCAAGCATTTGTTTAATAAAGGCACTAAGTAACAGCATTCCTCATTTCATCTTCTTACGACCTTTTCAAAGCCCTTCTTCAAAGCTATTCTCTTTGAGGCTGTACTTAATCCATATTAAATGTCTCTCTGAGTAAATTTTTTGGGCAAGGGCCAGTCTTCATGGTGTTCTTGCTAATGCATGACTTTAGAGCTATCTGTAAATGACAGGTCCCCTTTGTACAGTTGGTTAGAGCAATACCACTACTCTGACCCCTGGGTGGCAGGAACCATTTCCTATTCTTCATTTTTTGTAGGAATTTGTAAGGAGCTGGGCTTCATTAGACTCTTTTAAATGCATAAAAATGCCAACCACACTTTTCAGACATGATGTTTTCAGACACTTGTGAGTTCAAAAATACCCTTTATTCTTTCCAACTCAGTAAGAAGGCTGTTCCCCCATGGAGGCCTAGCCACAAAGCAAGTTTGAAGTTTTTGTTTGTTTGTTTGGCTTATATGGAGTTATTGGTGAACTAGCTATAGAATCCCCTCCACTCATTTTTTTTCTGTTTGAGGTGGGGGAGGTGAATGGGAGAAACAAAGCAAAAATTGTCTTCATTCACTCTTCTTTATGTCTTAAAGAGATCAAACAGATTTTTATGTGAATATAAGGTACCCACCTGGATCCTCACATACATGAGTGCCCAACCTACACTAATCTTAACCACCTTATTTGCCAGATTATGTCCTCCATCACTGCTTCCCTGAGGTTTGATGGAGCCCTGAATGTTGATCTGACAGAATTCCACCAACCTGGTGCCCTATACTCCCATCCACTTCCCTCTGGCACATATGCCCCTGTCATCTCTGCTGAGAAAGCCTACCATGAACAGCTTTCTGTAGCAGAGATCACCAATGCTTGCTTTGAGCCAGCCAACCAGGTGGTGATATGTGACCCTCGCCAAGGTAAATGCATGGCTTGCTGCCTGTTGTACCATGGTGATGTGGTTCCCAAAGATGTCAATGCTGCCATTGCCACCATCAAGACCAAGGGCAGCATCAAGTTTGCAGACTGGTACCCCACTGGCTTTAAAGTTGGCATTAATTACCAGCCTCCCATCGTGGTACCTGGTGGAGACCTGGCCAAAGTACAGCAAGCTGTGTGCATGCTGAGCAACACCACAGCCATTGCTGAGGACTGGGCTCCCAGTCAGGCCCCCGGGGTCCCCCTTCTTTTGCTCTTGGGCACTGAGGGCACCATGGGGTTTTAAATGCCGGCAGCTTTAACCTAGCAGTGTTGGAACTGGACACCTGGGGCACGGTCCTCGTGGCAGCACCGTGGGCTTGGAAGCCAGGAATGAGCGTGCCGTGTGTTCAAAGGCCAGGTGGTGGCAGGAGGTGGACTCGGGAAGAGTGGACAGGGTTTAATGCTTGGTGTGGAAAATGTAACCTTGGAAGCATCACGGATTTTAAGTGCTCCCCATGTAAATAAAGTGCAAGCGTATTGACTCACACACACACACAAATATCATTATTGGCATAGATACGAATAATGTTTTCACTTTGATAATGAAAAAAGATAAAAACAAATAGCTAATGATTGGATTTATTGGCTGAAAGGAAAACTGTTTTGGATTGTTTAGTGAATCTGTACTCTAGCAGAAGTATCTCTACACCTGAAACAACAGGCACAGAATTTTACCTCTTCAATGGTACATTAATCTGTAAGTTCTTCTTTTGAGTTCAGCTCAAGGTTACACTCAGTTTTGTAAAAAGCAGAGATGATAATGAGCATTTTTTCCCATAGTGTTCTGGAGACAGGTAATCTTTAACTGTTACGTATCTGATATAGCATGGAAAATATTCAAAACAAGGTAATTTCAAAGAACCATTGTCATTCTATGTGTGCCAGAAAAATAAAGGTAGATAAGTGGAAAACTTGAAGTAGAAATCAAGTGACAGGAAGAATAATTTCAGTAGAAGGGAGTATGGAATTAGGCATCAGAAACGTCCCTGGCTCTGTTTCTGTCTAGCCGTGTAATGTTAGGCAAATCTTGTGATCTCTCTCGATCTCCATTCAAACATTCACTCTAGGGGCAGTATAATATGACAAATAGACATGAAATTATTATGAAAAGAAATAAATGCTACAATATTGGGGAACTAACAGGATTGTTTAGATAAGCAAAAGTATCTCTGCAACACAAATATATTCGCTTTGTAGAGATATTTGTTATGTGAAGTCAGCTGCCATTTAACAGATATTTTTGGTAAAGTATTTTAAATTTACAAATAAAGCAAACAAAATGTTTTGGGAAGGAATTACTTATAAGGAAAAAGTCCACCTATCTTCTTTCCTATCTTTCATAGCTGATGGGCTAAACACACAGTTTATATACTTTCTCAGTACATTATGAGTCCTTGACACTAAGTAGTCTGCTTCTATTTCCACCTGTATTAATTTTCTTGAAGCTTATCTATCTTCATCTGATGGCCAATCCAGATGCATTTTGTTAAGGCTTTGTACTCAGTGTCTGCAGTAGCATTACATTTACTCTTTCTTCCAGGTTCTAATGCCTTCCTCCACCCCTCTCCTCAATTCTAGCATTCGTTGTGTCTTCATATTCTAAAGGGAAAAACAATGATAAGCTGAGAGAAAATGATAGAACATGAAACACAAGGTTATATGTAAGTTGTCTAACATAAGGTATTCTCTTTGTTCTATGACAATAAAATTTTATTCAAAATGTTTATTGATAGAAACTGAGAAAAAGAGGAACTATGAGTGCCATCTTGTGGCAAGGTATGCCCTACCACAGCTAATTCGACATACCTCACCGCCCCTCTTCCCCCATCCTCCAAATATTTCAGCTATGCTCTGCCAGTCATTTGACATTAGAATCCATTCCTTTTTTAAGCTTTTATATCTCTAGCCTCTGAGTCACTGCAGTAATTCTCAGTCTTTATCTTCCCTTATCTATCTTCTTTACTTTTCAAGTTTTGATATTATATCACCTTATTTTGAAAATCACCTTCTTCCTTGGATCTTACTGCAATTATTTCATCTTGGTTCTTGGATCATTCTATGACTTCCTCTTATATCTTCTTGAAAATTCCACTTACGTCTCACCTGACAACTGTGGCTTTACTTTGAGACTCAGCCCTTAGTAGAGCTGCCAGATAAAATACAGGATCCTCATTTAAATTTGAATTTCAAATAAATACTGAACAATTTTAGCATAAATATGTCCCAAATGTTAATGGAACATGCTTACATTAATGCAATAGCATTATTTGTATTTGCTAAATCTGACGATCTTAGCTGTTAGCCTTCTCTTCTTTCCTCATTTGTAGTAGATATAGAGATGTATTGCTCAGATTTCCCTTCAAAGAATTACTTGCTGCCCAGATGTGGGGAATGAAGTCAGCAAACAGCAACCTCCAGCTGTCAGTTCCTTCAGGCTCTGCCTCTCCCAAGGTCAGCTCTTCTCAGGGCAGCTCACATTAGTGACTAAATGGAGTTGGAGTATAAAGGCCGAACCATTTCGGTCTGATGCAAGGCAACTCTGACAGGCAGCTTCAGAGTTCCCCATCAGTTGGCCAAGGCATTTTTAGCCTACACTGTAGTTTGATTTCTTACCTCTCCACTTGAAGGTCTGTTTTCCAGACAGAATTAAACTTACCATCTTTTTAGTTATTCATTCAACAAATATCTATTGAGTGCCCACCGTATTCCAAACACTGTATCACTGAGGTTATAATAATGAACCAAACACACACCAATCCCTTCCCTCATAGAGTTTACATTCTACTGAAGAAGTCAGATAATAAGATAAATATTTAAAATGCATTGTAGGTTATAGAGTGACAAGTTGCCAATGAGAAGAAAGAGCAAGATAGGAAGTGTGTCAGTGTATGTGTGTGTGTGTTCAGGGATTTTTTGTATGTGTATGGGGAAGCAGAGAAAATTTTAGAAATGGTGGTCAGGGAAGGTGTATTAATCAAGATAGTTTATGATATGCTGTGATAATAAGTTCAGATATCAGTGGTTTAGCCCAACAAAAGTTTACTTTTTGTTCAGAGGGAGTCTAATATAGGTGATTCATCACTCCATCCAGGGATCAGGATTCCAGGCTTCCTCCACATTGTGATGCTGCCACATTGATATATAATGTCTAGGGGCAGAGAGAGATGGAGGGTGGATCAGTAGCCAATAAGTAACTTGTTTTGGAAGTGACACATCACTCTTGCTCATATTCACTTTTGCCAAAATCAAGTCACATGCTCCCACCCTTAGCTGCGAGGGAATCCAGCAAATGTCCTCATGTATGCCCAGGAAAAGAAAATGGTGCACTGATCATGCCATTTTTAATTCCTGCGAAAGATGGCTTCGCTGAAAAAGAGACATTTGAATAACCTGAAGGAATTTTCTGAGAAGTTTAAAAATTTTGTTTGTTTCAAATGTATTATCAGTCACAACCCCTTTCTCACTGAAAACTTGGAAACATCTTCTATTCTTCCATCTTCTCTATCTAACCAATCAAAAGTCTAACTGTTGTCTATAGTATTGCAATAATTTCATATATTCTATTTCTCTCTCTAGCCCTACTCTGCTTTCCAGCCCCCAAATCCATCTTCCCTGCCACACTCAGAGTGAAAGTTCTAAAGTAAAAAAGCCTGTTAATTTCTGCCTTTCCTTAATTATTTTTACTGATATAAGCCAATTTGTATCCATGCATCTGATAGATATTTAGGTTGCTTTCATGTCTTGGCTATTATAAATAGCGCTGCTGTGAGCACTGGGGTGCATATATCCTTTCGAATTAGAGTTCCCTCCTGATATATGCCCAGGAATGGGATTGCTGGATCATATGGTAAGTCTATTTTTAATTTTTTGAGGAATCTCCATACTGTTTTCCATAATGGCTGCACCAAAGTACATTCCCATCAACAGTGTAGGAGGGTTTCCTTTTCTCCACACCGTCTCCAGTATTTATTGTTTGTGGACTTTTGAATGATGGACATTCTGACTGGTGTGAAGTAACAATACCTCACTGTAGTTTTGATTTGCATTTCTCTGATAATTAGCAATATTGAGCATTTTTTCATGTGCCTATTGGCCATTTGTATGTCTTCACTGGAGAATTGCTTGTTTACGTCTTCTGCTCATTTTGGATTGGGTTGTTTGTGTTTTTGTTATTAAGTTGTATGAGCTGTTTCTATATTCTGGAAATATTAAGTTCTTGTCAGTCCTATTACTTGCAAATATTTTCTCCCATTCTGTACGTTGTCTTTTTGTTATGCTTATGGTTTCCTTTGATGTGCAAAAGCTTATAAGTTTAACTAGGACCCATTTGTTGTTGTTGTTGTTGTTGTTGTTGTTGTTGTTGTTTTTGCTTTTATTTCTATGGCCTGGGTAGACTGCCCTAAGAGAACATTGCTAACATTGATGTCAGAAAATGTTCTGTCTATGTTTTCTTCTAGGAAGTTTATAGTGTCATCTTATGTTTAAGCCTTTAAGCCACTTTAAGTTTACTTTTTGTGTGTGGTGTGAGGGAGTGTTCTAATTTCATTGATTAATATGCTGCTGTCCAGTTTTCCCAGCACCACTTGTTGAAGAGACTGTCTTTTCTCCATTGTATATTCTTGCCTCCTTTGTTGAAGATTAATTGATCTTAGGTGTGTGGGTTTATTTTTGGGTTCTCAGTTCTGTTCCTCTGATCCATATGTCTGTTTTTGTACCAATACCATGCTGTTTTGATTACTGTAGTTCTGTAGGATAATCTAAAGTCTGGGAGGTTGTTCTTCCAGGTTCATTCTTTTTCTTCAGTATTGCTTTGGCAATTCTGGGTCTTCTGTGATTCTATGTAAATTTCAGGATTATTTGTTCTAATAATCTAATAAACGTTCTGTGAAAATGTTCTGGGTAATTTGATATGGATTGCATTAAATCTGTACATTGCTTTGGGTAGTATGGCCATTATAACAATATTGATTCTTCTAATCCAAGAGAATTGGATATCTTTCCATTTCTTTAAGTCATCTCTAGTTTCCTTAATTAATACTTTGTAGTTCTCTGTGTATAAGCCTTTCAATCCTTGGTCAGATTTATTCCTAGGTATTTTCTTTTTTTGATGCAATTTTAAAAGGGATTGCTTCTTTTCTTTTCTGATATTTCATTGTTAGTGTAAAGAAAGGAGACTTCTGTATGTTAATCTTGTATCCCACTACCTTGCCAAATTCTTTTATCTGCTCTAGTAGTTTTTGTGTGGAGTCTTTAGGGTTTTCTATGTGTATAATATCATGTCATCTGCATATTGTGACAATTTTACCTCTTCTTTTCCAATTTGGATCTCTTTTATTTCTTTTTCTTGTCTAATTGTTATAGCTGGGACTTCCAATACTATACGGAATATAAATGGTGAGAGTGAGCATCCTTGTCTTTTTCCAGATTTTAGTGGGAAGGCTTTCAACTCTTCACTGTTGAGTATCATTTTGGCTGTGGGTTTGTCATAAATAGCTTTTTTTATGTTGAGATATGTTCCCTCTCAACCTACTTTGGTAAGAGTTTTTATCATAAATGTGTGTTGAATTTTGTTGAATGCTTTTTCTGCATCTACTGAGATGATCATGTGATTTTTGTCCTTTCTTATGTTGATGTGGTGTATCACATTGATTGATTTGCATATATGTTGAACCATCTTTATCTTTCTAGGATGAACCCTGGTAACCAAAGTAGAGCTAAATCTCATACTGAATCTTAAAATTAATCTCTCACTTCACATATGTTTCACCATATTATTTAGATTTTCATATGTAACTTGATATAATCTCAAAGATGACACCCTTTGGATTTCTGTTATATCATCAGTGCAGTCCATTAAATCTGACTGTGATTTAGAACTTTATCTTCTATTTGACTTTCACAACTTCTTGTTTCCTTGTATTTTCTCTAGAGCAGCTTCATAGATTCATGGATACTGAGAGCAAAGAGCATATGGACATTGGCAATCATCTTGTTTAACCACCTCCTTTTATAGATGAATAAATTGAAGCTCAGTGAAGATAAGGAAGTTGAGTTGAGTTTCAGGATTCATACTGGAAGCAGAATCCTTATCTCCTGACCCCCTCTTTGTGTAGATTTGGTCTTGGGTGTTCTTGTGCCTGATATGCTTACATTAGGCTTACCTGTGGTATGAAGAGCCACATCGTATTCCCCCTGATTTAAACCACCACCACCAGGAAATCTGGTGGCATGAGAGAACCTATGTTTCAAGAAAGTACAAATACTTAAGTATGACTGTAGCAAAGAGAGTAAAAAGGGGATGTGCAAGGGAAGAGGAAGGATAGGGAGACAGGGACTCCTTCATAAAGAACCTTCAGGCTGCTATCCTAAATGCAACAAGGATTGTAACAGGGTTTTTTGTTGTGAGGCAGAATAAAGCTATAATATAAATGACAAATAGAAATTAATAATGCTATAAAAAAAGATTCAAACATCTTGTTTTAAAAGGTTAACATGTTTACTCTTTGAAAACTTCTTATAAAACATAATAATGTACTTCATATGTTGAACAGTTACAAACGTCAAGGATATACTTCAGTTTGGTTTTCTCTTGGTTTTCTCATCTCTAAAATGAAGCTAAGTATCTCATTTGATTATTATGGGTATTCAATGAGAGTCTGCTTGTAATTGTCTGTATTGCTTATATTCTTTGATGTGAAAAAAAAATGGCTGGCTAGAATTCATTTTGTCTGTTGAACTACCTAACCACTTCTATGTATAGCTTTTAAGTCTTGAATTATTAACTTGCATTAGTGTACTTGGGAATTAAGCCTGCCCAACGTGCAGGTGATGAGAGTAAATGGCTTTGATAGCTCAACCTTAATGACCTCCATACCATTTTTTTTTTTAATATCCAAGAAATTCAAGGATTTGAGAAACATGGAAAATAATTACTGGAAGAATAGTTTGGCAGTGGTGACTAGAAATACTCTTTTTTTTTCCCCTCCATAACTTTTTATTTTGAAAAATTTAAAATTTGAAGGAAAATTGAAAGACTAGATTCATTAATTGTTTACATTTTGCCACATTTGCTTTCTTTCTCTCTGTCATCTATCCATCTGTCTATGTAAGCTTTTGCTGAATTGTTTGAAAGTGAGTTGCAAACATCATGACATTTTCCCCCTAAATACCTTAGCATAGATCTCCTAGGAACAAGAGCTTTCTCCTGCATAACCACAATACCATTACAATACCAAAGAAACTTGATTTTATTGATTCAGTATAATCTAATGTATAATTTCATATCCTAATTTTTCCTAATTTTCCCAATAATGTCCATGGTAGTAGCTATTAGCACTCCCTCTCCCTCAATCCTGCATCTAAACAAGAATCATGCTTATATTTAGTTATCCTGTCTCTTTAGTCTTCTTTAATCCAGAACTAGTTTCCCAATTATGTTTTGTCTTTTGTGACATTTACATTTTTAAGAGTCCAGACAGTTTTCTTGTACAATGAACTTAAATCTGAATTTGTCTTATTGTTTCCTTATGATTAGATTCTGTTTAAATATGTTCAGCAAGAATATTACTACAAGAATAGGTGATGTGTAGATCTCCTCTTTAGAAAGTTCTCTGGGCTGTAGTATGGAGATGGAGTTCAAGGGTGCTAAATGGGTAGCTGTGGTAGTTATTTGTGTACATGATACAGTGGCCTGAATTAGGATAGAGGTGATTTGGACTGAGATAGGGAAAATCTGGGAAAGTTTAGAAGATGAATTTGATCATCTTGATCATAGAAAAGGAGGAGCCTAGGATAATTTCCAGGATTACTAACAAATGACTATGACATTCATTCATTCATCAATTCAGGGAATATAAAAAAAGAAATGTCTATCAGGGTAGCTGATGAGTTTAAGTATCATTTGAAATGCCTGTGGATCATTCAGATTAGAGATGACAGTCTGGAGTTTAGATGAACCCTGGATTGGAGATTTAAATTTGGGCCTGAATTATTAGCATATAGGTATGTAAAGCCATTGGGATGGATCAGATTACCTTGAAAGAGTATTAGGTGAAGAGAGATGGGGTGATAAAGCATTTTTTGGTTTTATCCATGGCTCATAGTCCAGGGAGTCTTTTTGTAGAATTGTTGCTTAGTTTTTCAGAATTTTAAGTTCTGGGGCTATTCCTCTGATTTGGTCTTAACTCACCAACTAAACTCAGAATTGTTGAGTCTCATCACAGACTGCATTTGTCCCAGCTAGAGAATCACTGGTGCTGACCCTGTACACATAGTGATCACATTTAATCCAGGTCCTCTTGAGTAAGTGTCGGGCTGTCTCCCCAAAAGGAGCCACACTCTAGTTAAGATGAGATTGCCAGACCTCCTCTATTGTTACTTGATTCAACCCCAGAAAGTGCTGAGACGTATTATGCAAATCAACCAAATAAAATAAAGATGATCATATATTGTCTGTGCATGTGCACATGTGTGTTTCTGCAGTGTGGATTGCAATTCTTTGATGGAGTAGTTCCAGACTGACCTAGCAGAAGAAAAAGAAAAGAAACCCAAAGAATGTTCTGTCCGCTCCATTTGATGCTTTGACTTTATCAAACTTGTGTGCTATGTTTCTGCCTGTAGCTCTCAACATATGGAGAAAAGAAAGTCAGGACTCAATCATTCCTCCCCACTCCTCCAAGAAATCTTTTATCTTTCCTCCACAGGTAGAAGTCTAAGTCATCAACAATACCATAGAGTGTTTTATTGACACTTGTATGTTCTATTACCAAAAACCTTCCCATTCCCAGCACACTTAGAATCATGTCAGGTGAATATCTACAAAATGGGAATTCTCATTCAGTGATCTCTAAAGAGGAGATGAAGGCGATCGGGGCAATGTGGGAGGAAAAGGAAAAGCCTAAATAATTCTTGCAGGGAAAGGGAAGGCTGAGCCCAGTGGGGAAGGCTGAGCATCCAGCTGCCAATAACTGTTACTTAAGGACTGACATTTTCCAGATCTCACTTCAGGCAAGGCAACACCTGATTTCACTTAAAACTGTAGCATCTGCCCTGCTGCTTTCCCCTGACCGGGGCCCACGCCTCACCAGGGCTAAAAGAAAGGAGGATGCAGTTATCGGGTGAGTGGGGGTTGGGATGAGTGGGAACCTCTTGAGAGCCTCCATCAGAGTCTTGATTTGATTGTGCAGCTGACCTAGGAGGTTTCTCCCACACGCTAACACACACTAATAATATAGACAAGTGCCAAGAAGAGAGAGAGATAGCCGACACAGTCATTTACACATCGTTCTATATTTTGTTTTGGTGATTGTTGGTGGTGTTGATTTAATAGCTGTGACTCTCTAGCTTCTGCTTTCTTGAATCAACAACACTGCTTTATATGTGAGCAAGACAGGATTTTTTTCTCTTAAATATATTGGCCTTTCCAAGGAGAACTGTAAAAGTTGATCAGGAAACCAATGTTCAAATATTTTGTTATTTTCTATTGTGGTCTTTAATGCCTTCTCTGCCTTTATGTACACATATACACATATACATATGTGTGCACACAAATATTTACAGTGAAAGCTGAGAACAATTAAGGGCCAGAATAGAATAAATGCATTTATGTATGTATAGGTATATGTATGTTTACCCAAAAGATGATTCAAATTCCCTGATGTTAATTTTAATCTAAAAGATCTCCATTAAGGTTATAATAAGACAAAAGCCCAAATTGCAGCCAATGCAGAAAACTTTTAAAGCACAGAAATGTTTGTTGTGGTGATTTTTTTTTAACAACAACAGTATTATATTTATTGTTTTGCAGCCTGCTGTTTTTCACTTAGCAGTATATTTTTCCCATGTCAAAAATATTTTTCTGTGATGCATTTTTTTGAATTTTACCTTGTTTATTCACTCTCCTTTTGTTGGAAATGTAGCTAAGTCACAGTCAGATTCTCTCTGTCTCTCTTTCTCTGCCATTAAACAAAGCTGTGATGAACATTCTTACGTAGTTTGTATGCAGTTCTGTGTATTTCCTCAGAGGAAATGTTTAGAAGTCATTTTTGATTCAAAGGGTATATACTTTTTTAAAGCTTTTAATATATATTGCCAAAATGTGTCTTTCCAGAGGAGGTTTTAAAGTCTTATGAGGATTATCTGATCTGAAATTTGTATAAACAAATTGGGGTTTAGAGCAGAGGATTACAAACTACAAGAGAGTTCATTAGTGTATATCCTAAAGGTGTCTAGACCAGAATAATTGGGACAGTTGTCATTAAAGACGATGCAAGGGCCCAGGATGTAAGGCTGAATAATCAAGAATTCATTGACTTGGGGGGGTTCTTTCCTGGGACATGGGATTTAACACCCAGCAAGGATACAAGGGGATGGGGCAAACTTGCTGCCAAGATGTCTTCAGAAGCCTAGAAAAAAGTAATGGCCATGTTGAAAAAAGTAGAAATGCCTGAGTTATCCTGGCTGTTGGTACAGGGAGAAACAAAAGACAGAAGGAAGTGACCATGCTATAATGGATATATTAATAAGGCCCTTGATCAGGCATCTTCAAAATCCAGTCTCAGAAGTACATCCTCAGCTCCTGTTGATACATACTAGCGAATTCTCACAATTCCTTGGCTGCATAGTTTCCTCATTTCATTAACTGGGTAATGCTGGGCTTTAGTCCTAGTCATCAGCCTTGCAGCTAGAAGAGAGGGCAGGGCGGGTCCTGAGGGGGCACCTGATATCTTGCAAGGAGAGGCTTCTGAAGCATTTTCCAACACAGGGCAAGTGCTACCTATTACTAGGGTGGGCCACCTTGTAAGCTCTGGGGGGTTCAGAGGGGTTTTCAGCTCCAACATCTGGGGCATCCATCCATATGCCCCCGTCTCAAATTTCATGATGCTTGGGTTTTCCAACCAGAGCCCTGATATTACCACAACAAACCTGTCTTGACTGAGCGTTCAAATGTCTCTGAAGCTCTGTAACTCTATCACATCTTCAGTCTTCCGCTTAGCTATGTCTGTTCTTCTATCACAGAAGTTTTCTGGCTCTCACACTTAGCTATTTGTTGCTTGTTAACAGCCCTCAGTTTCTCATTATTTTTCTTCAGCGCCTCAGTACAATTTTGCAGTAATCTATAACTATGCAGTCTTTGTAGACACCCCCCACCCCCCACATCTGTTAAATTATTGCAGCTGCCTCCCTCTACCTATTGTTTTCTTAACTCACCACCACTGAAATCTTTACTACCACTCAAGATGGGTAGTTAGCGAGCTAGTCCCAAATCCCCATATTACTGCCTGCTTTCTTTGACCATTCTGTCATTTCCAGTAGTTCAAGTATGCCAAGAAGCAGATACAAAGATAGGATTAGATGTGCCAGAAATTGATTGGGGGCTGGGGGAGTTGGCCAAAGAAAAGAAAGTTTCCAGGCTAGTCTAATGTTTGTGGGGAGAAGAAACGAAGAATAAGTTAGGAGACTTGAGCTATATAGCACAGTTCTGAAAAAGGTTCTGTCAGGCTGATGGAGAGTCCTCAAGCCAAATTTGTCTGCAGGAGTCCTGCAACCTGCTAGAATAGACTTGCCTTAATCTCTTTGGCCATCATGTTCAGTCAGTTACTGGGAACAGCTCATGGGAAGTGTGGCCTCAGCATGAACACAGTGGTGAATGAGAAAGGGGAGCAACTGGAGTCAATAACCAGTTATACCTCCTGTAGCAGGATTTCTGAGTGGCATGTTTCATGGTTCACATACACACCGAGTCATTGCTTAAAGTCAGTAAATATTCATGTTCAATACTAGCAGATGAGAGTGTCTGAAGGGATGTATTCAGGAAAGGGGATTCTAGAATCTATAATTCAAATTCAAAACACACATACAGATAGTACACATAGGGATCAGACTTTGTTATACCATTAGTATTATAGCTTTTTATTCAGAATGGGTTTGTACAGCCATTCTTGTCCAGTCTAAAGAAGTGACTCCCATTTGTGCCTTTGTTTTTATTTGTGGAAATACGTACCAAGTTTCCCGTAACTGACTGACAAATGAGTCTTTGGGACACAAGAACATTATAAACTGAGAACTCCTGTAACCATGAGAGGCCCCTTGGCCTCGTGGGCACTTTGAGATAGAAATCAGCAAGTATGTGCTCTAATCACTGTTTCAGTGGCTTAAGCAAAGAGACTTCTCTCTCTATGCCCTTTCTGGACAAAGACTCTTCAGGCTTGGCAACTACATTCCACCTTCACATCCAAAAGAGAAATAATATAGTATAAAAGTGTGGCTTTTCTATGTGATCAACATGACTAGTGCATATGTTCCTGTCTCATTTTTCTATCCTGTGTTGATAATGTGGTTGTATCTGAGTTACTGTATCTCAGCCTATAAATTCCTTTGAAAGCAAGATCCATGCCTCATCTTTGGGTACGCTCAATACCCAAATGATTAATTCAGTACCAACAAGTATTTGGTGACCTTTTTCCATAACTCTGTCCCTCCTTTCCCAGTCCAGCTCTTTATTGTTCCCCATTAGAATCACAGTCTTTGGAGAGACGTGCCATATCTGTGTGTAAACATTTCTCTTCTCTGCATTATTAAGCTCCCAATCCCCTCACTCATGGGAGAGCTGGGTCTATCCTAGAGCCAAAATGTTTTTAAGTAAAACAGGAAGTGTTCTACTTCTTAGTGCCATACAGTAAGATTTATCACTGGCTCAGTGGGACCTTTGCCAAAAAACTAGTTAGTATGTCACCATGATATTTTAAGAAATATCTTCCTAAGAAAATGTTTTTATGACTAAAGAAGCCAGTTTCCACATTGTCCCTAAACCAAAATATGACAATCGCCGCTTCTGCCTTCATCCCACCAGAACAACAAGCCATATTCAGAGGCTTCAACACACATGTATGAAAGTAAGCTTTTTGTTTTTTTATTATTACTGACATGTTCTGGAAAAAGATGGACTGTGGACATTAAGGTGATGACATGATCTCTTGAGAATGCTTCCCAGTCTTTCAGTGATCTACATTTCTTCAATTCATATATGCTTTATACTTTTCAAGAAAATTTATATCCATTTTCTTATTTGAAATTTAAAATAGCCTTGGAAGGTAGGCAAAAGAGGTATTATTATTGATACCTGAAAATTAAGGAATCTGAAGTACCATAGAGTTAAATGATGTGTCTAAGAAGTAAATTTGTGACCAATAATTAGAAAACTGAGATAACAGGATGAACTATAATCTTCAGGAAGTAAAATACTGCAAACAATAAATATATACGTAGCCGCATGGTGTGCTGGGCACTGCACCTAGACTCAAGGACACCAGGACAAATAAGAGCAAGACATCAAAGAATTTAAAATCTGTGAAGTGGTCCTCAAACTTATCTAGTATAAGATCAATATCATTAAAAATAATATTTTTTATTATAGTTGTAAATAGACAAGGTAACAAATCAAATAGTACAGAGGAGCTTATGATGAGAAGCAGTAGTCTCCTGCTCCTTCTCCTCTCATCACCGCCTATCCTAGCCCCTCTTCCCAGGGGCAACCTTCCTCATTAAAATGTGTTACAGCCTTTTTCTTTTTAGTACGTTTATTAAGAAGAAAACAAAAAACTAGACAAAAAAGTATAGAGAATACTGAAAAAATGCTCATCTACCCACTAATAACTTTTTAAGATTAATGAGTATATATGGACATACGTGCTTCAAATCCTTTTTTTTTTTTAAGAAAGCCAACTTTTCAGGTATCATTAAAGCCCATCTGAATGTTCTCTAATCCCATTGCCCTCCGTCTCAACATAGAGGTAGCCACTAACCACTGTATTTTTAATTTACATTTCTCCTCATTTTTCTTTTGTACTATATGCGTAGGACACATATGTGTCTCTATAGTATATTGTATAAACATATAGTGTATTTCCATAATGAATGTATAATATTTTTTGTGTGTTTTAACAATTTGTGTAAAGAGTATCATACTGCATCTCACTTTTTTTACTCCACATTATGTTTTTTGAGATGTTCCTCTTCTAATACATGTACGTCTGGTTCATCTTCTTTAAACTACTTATCAGTTCTCATTGATGGACATTTGGGTTGTTTCTAATTTATTGTTACTGTAAACAACATTTCAGTCAAAATTCTTGTTCTTGATCCTTATACACTTCTGAAAAAGCTTATCTGGAGGGAGAAAGTGTTTAGTTTCTGACATTAAGCATGACATTAGCTGGAGACATTTTTAAATAACTGTATTAAGGTATGATTGACCTACTATGGGACATACTTGAACACAGCTCAGTTGATACTTTGATGTCCTCTGAGGCAACTGCCTCCTGCTTCCCCACCCCCTAGAAAAAAAGCACTTAATGGACAGGGGCCTGTTTGGGGTAGGGTTAATACTGGGATGACTTCCTAGGAATTGAGTTAATGCCTCATCTTGACAGAATTCTGGGGAAGCACAATTGGAAGCCGAAATTACTTAGCAAATCACTATTTAATTCCCAGGTGACACTTATGGCTCCATAATTTCTACAGAAGAGGAGTTTAGAGGTGGCTATCAGTTTGGAAGGTGAGGGATGAGGCCCCAACTAAGAGTTTTATTTATACAGCACTTTACATAAGATTATGTAAATTATCTTATTATTATATAAATAAATTATTATATAAATATTAGTTATTTCTGTCAAAGAGTTGGAGGTGGGGTAGGGTAGCTGTTACTTTGGGAAATAAAAACAGGATGAAAAAGAGAGAAGCTAATCCTAGAGAGGGAGACAAGGAGGGTGAGAAACAAGAAACCTTTGGGTGCTCAAAAGAAAAGGGAGCAGGGGGAAGGGCTGGTATAGGCTGCTTTGAAGACAGTGGTTATCTGTAAATCAGAAAATCCCTATGACATTTCCATTCTCCCTCCTTTATAGCTTTGTACTTCTCTTAACCTTTCAAAATATTTTGTTTAGTTAAGATTTATATCTTCAGTCAAAATCTCTCCCCTTAATTCTTGGTCTGTATAGTCTGACCACTCAAAGTCTTTACTTATATGTCAATTAGGTATCTCAAACTTAATGTATCCAAAACCAAAATTCTGAGCTATGCCTTCCACCCCCCCCATCTTCTACATTTCCTTCTTAAATGTCAAGTTCATCTTTCTGTTGCTCAAGTCAAAAGCTTGAGTTTTCCTTCACTCTTTTCCCCTAATACCCCATATCTAGTCTTTGCAAATCTTAATCAGTTCTATTATTTAAACATCCCAGGAACCCAACCACATCCACCACTCTACTGCTACCACCCTGGTCCAAGCCTCTATGAGCTTTAGCCTGAATTACTATTATAGCAGCTTGCTAGTTTCTTTGCTTTCACCTTTGCCCTCTGTTCCCCCTGCAGTCTCTTTTTAGCTCATCCAGGGTGATGATTTTAGAATATGAATCTGGTCACTTTCAAAACCATTCAGTGGTTTCCTGTGTCATTCAAGATAAAAGCCAAAGTCTTTACAAAGACCAGTAAGGCCCTACACAATCCAGCCCTGCTGTCTCTCTGACCTCATCTTCTACTGCTCTCCCTTTCATTCATCCTGAGGCAGCCACACCGGCCCCACTGCTGTTTTTTACAATCATCAGTGTCATACCTGTCTCAGGCCTTTGCCTTTACTATACCCTCTGCCTGGAATTCTTTCCATAGATAACCCTCTGACTTGCTTCCTATCTTCCACTGGGGTCTCTGTTCAAATGTTACATTATCAGTGAGCCTTATTTAAAATACCATACCACCTTCATTGGTTCTACTATCCCCTACCCTGTTTTAGGGACCCCACTGACCCCCACTGCAGCTACATTAAAGGTAAACTTCATGGGGCAAGGACCTATTTTCTGATTTGTTCATGGCTTTAACCCTAGAGACTATGATGTTGCCTGGCATACAGCAGGTACTCAATAAATATTTGTTGAATAAGTGAATGAATCCTACTCAAAATTCTAGCCACCTAGTTGCTTAGATTAGCAGGAGGCCTATTTTTTGTATGTTGGATTGTTTATCTATTTTGTTTTTAAAGTGTCATGTCCTGAGGAAACTAAAGAAAATGACTATCATTTATATCTTAGAGTGAATTCATTGATCTTCTCCTTTTGAAATATAAAGCTGAGATTAGCCTTGTTGAAGAAATGACTTTTGACAGATCATGGTCTTGGATCTTGATTTTTTTTTTTTTTAATTTAACCTAACTCTGGTACTACTCTAGTTTCTCTTTTGTTTCTGTCTTCCTTTTGTTGTCACAGAACTTCAAGAAGTTAGTTCAATGTACCAAATTTGATTATTTTTTCTCTACCACTCATTCTTTAACTTCACACCTCAACCTAAATCTAGTCTCTAACCTCATTTTTCTGATTAACCATAATACTTTTCTTCTTCTTTCTCCCTTTCTCCTCAATTTCTCACCAACACCTACTGGCATTGACCAGTACCTCCTTGAAACTGTCTTATTTTGGGTTCCTTAAGAATACATTTCTGACTCTTCTCCTTCTCTGTCCTTTTTTCCCTCCTTCCCAATCTTTATATGTGGACATTTCTGAAGATTTTGTCCTCAGTCATTTTGTACTTTAGAACTCTCAAGAACTTTCATGGCATCTACTATCAGCACTTTATAGATGACTCCAAAACCTATCTCTTCCATCTCTCTCAGGCCCAGCTCCTCATTTTCAACGGCCTGCTAGGCAAGGCTCCTTAGCATTATATTCCTGAGATGCCAAGGCAACCTGAATAGAGGATATAGAGGCATTGGCACCCTCTGGTGGAGAGAGTAGAAAGTTGTCTTTTAATATCTGCTTGCTTGGATGGCACCTGACTACAGATATTCTGAGGAAGATTACATTTGTTGAGCATCTACTAAATGCTCTGTATTCAAATATACATAATTTTCAGGTAACTCTGAGTACATTTCTTGAACTAGCAATAATAGCTATTGCACAGATCTCTCATTAGGACCTTTCAGTTTCTTACTAGACCATTTTAATACAACAAACAGAATTTGGGCTGTGAGAATTCCTCAGCATGATTTTGAGGCAGGAAATTGTTCTTGATAGATGCTCTGAAAGACATAATGAGATACAGTACCTGCCTTAAGGAAGTTGACAGTTTAACTGGGGAAGTAAACCATTCACTCTGGACAAGTGACTAAATCAAGAGGTAAATCCCAAGGTAAGGCAATGTCACAGGAGATGTCACAAGGCACTCAGATGCCAACAAATGATAGAGATGTTGAGTTTAAAGAAGGTTAATTTGAGGTCACTGTAGGGAAATTGGTGTATTCACAGAAGAATGGCTTCACAGAGAAGGCAGTTCTTAAACTTATCCTTAACAAAGTATTTCTCAAACTTCTAGCACTCTAGTTCTCAGTTTCTGCTGTGTTAACAAACCATCTATATTGTTATTTCTCCACATTTTCATTATACTGACATTTCTTTTGTAAATGCCTTTTGCCTTGTCTTAAACCAGTAAATCCATGAAATCACAGATTTGATTGCTTTTGTGTTTGATATATATTTGTTTTTCCAATATACATGAAGCAAACACAGGATATCCTCACTATATGAAAATAATCAGATCTAGAAAAAGGCCACTTTAAAGGGACTCAATCTACCTAAAGAGAATATCATTTGTATGAAGTTTTGATGCAAAAGTTTGATTAGGGTTTTGATTCATAAGTAAAATTAAAAATTATGAAAGTAAGTATATTTCATTATAAACTTAACAAATTATAAACTGTTACTACAATTATGAACAAATTGAACAGAATGATATTTAATTGGATACTGAGTATTTTTCTGATAAAATAATTTAACTTTTATAGCACAATCATAAATATTAAAGACATCAAAATAGACCTCATTTGATCTTTTAATATTCAAATTATTTTCTGAGCAACCTATTTTGTTATCACCCTTGTGAGTTTTCTTTTGTTCAGGTAACTGATCTAATTATTCTACATTCTTATTTGTTAGTGGATTTGCATGTGATTTGAGCAATTATCATACATTATTTTCATTGATCTCATTAAACCCTGCCTCTTTTGCTCAGATTTGCAACATAGCTTTCCAAAAGATTTATACTGGGTTTGCATTATATTGGAGAAATTGAATCATTGAATTGATTGGTGAGGATATTGCCAAGAGGAAGGAATTTTTATGTCAGGTCTTGGTTCAACAGTGAATATTTTGGTGTAAAGATTACTTTTATTTTCCTAAGCATCCTTTAACTCTAGGACAGCCCTCTCAAACTTTTTATATCAGAGAAAGATTTGAAATATTCTCAAATCTCAGGGAACTTCTAGATAAAATTTACATCTAAAGCTCATAGTATGTTAGTGTGATCATTTAGTTGTAAGTATTATAATCCAATGTCTTTCAAATAGCATGATATTTTCCTGAGAATCTGTTTAGTTTGGACAACATCTTAGCCTATTCTTTTGTAGGTTCCCCCTCCCCACAAAGGATACCAACTTCAATGTAGATCAGTGGTATAGATAGAAGAAACTTCGCTTTTTCCTGTGAAAAATTTCCTACTAGATTTTTTTTGTACCTTACCCAAGTAGGTCTAAAAGCATTATCACAAATTTTTATCGTATAAATGCTGTTGAGGTATGGTATGTAGTACAAGGTAAGTTGCAACAGGTTTTTTTCCCTCCTATTTAAAACTAAAAATGACTTTTTAGACAGCCTTTCTAGAAAAGGGGGGAAAAAACACATAGTTAACTTTCTTTCTTGAGATTAATCCTTTTTTTTTTTCTTTTCATGAATTTGAAACTTACAAGGCAAACATATGTTTTTTTAAAGTAACTGGTTTAAGCCAAAATGGGATATAATTCTTCTAAAGATAGGCTTGTCAGGTTTATTTTTTAAAAGTTTATGAATTTAATGTGGTTTTCAACATGGAAATAAATGAACAGTGTTGAATAGTAAGCTTACTAAAATTATATATCAAAGCAATATGAATAAAATTGTAGCCTAAGACATTTTCTATAAGAGTTTATAAAAAACCATTTTCTGACTGAGTGGCATAGTCAGGCTTAGGTAGATAATTACAAAATTAATATACACATGTGTTGGTTTCATGATCACTTTAATTGGCCTATAAATGCATTTTAATTTTAATTGCTATTTTGAAACTAAAATAAATAAGTTGATTTCTTTAATGTGAAACCTATGCCTTTTCTTTCTGTTGCTTAGTTACTTGATTCTGGGTTCAATATGAGATAAGTTCCTATGGATTTTCTTTTCAACTGAAATGAGACAATTTCTGTCCTTTTTCTTGATGCTGCTTAAAAAGCACTTCCTTATGCACATACAAAGATGAAAATGGCAGAAACCCTATATCCCACTTCAAAAACTGATAATGGATTCAATTAAATGATTACAGTCCTACCTTATAGTTCTAAAAGACCTACTGCTGATGGGGTACCTTTGTCACTTTGCATCATCTTTTGCAGAACCCCCTAATGACATCTTGTGGAACCCCACCTGGTGTTCTATATTCCCTTTGAGAAATCCTGCTCTACGAACCTGGATAATGAATACTAGGATAATGTGAACCCCTATACATAATTATTAACCTAAAACTTTTTTCAATATGTGTACCACTTAAAGTCATGTCATCCGTACTTTGGGAAACACTGTCTAAAAAAAACAAGTAAGATCTGGTTATGTTTAAAAGAGAAGAAAAAGTCATGACAAATGAGGATAATCAGAGCAAAGGCCCAGTGGGGCAGGGGATTCTGTAACAAATAGAATTGGATACACCTACAAAGAATTCATTGACAATAATAGAATAGGCTGAAAAATTATAGTTGAGTTGTAGAGGCCTTGAAATAAAGAAAGTAAAGGTCTTGAAAATCCACTAAGGTTTTGAGGGGTAAATGAAACTGATGGAAGTGATTGGGGAAAGATGAATCTGGCAGGATGGGAAGAATCTAGAAATAGAGAGGCAATTACATTGTTGTGATAATTTATGCAAGTGGAGATGAGAGCCAGAGCCAGAATGGTGGCAAATAAACGTGAAGGAGTAGAATGGAACTTGGTGAACAGCATTCATGGTACCTGGGATCAACCTAACAATGAACATATTTCTATCATTGGTTATGGTATTTCCATTCTCAGAAATAATAGAAGTGTGGAATTGAGTGAAATTTTTTTTGGGAGTGCTGTTAGACTGAGTTATTTTCTAAGACTCCCCAGCCAGTCATCTTTCCTGGCCTTATCTCCTGACACTGTTCCTATCATTTCATAAATACAGATCCAACAGTGCCAGATTGTGTGATTTTTCAAGAAAAGCTAGAAATCTAGCTACTTTTGTAATATCTTCTCATTTTTCAATGTTAGCATTTCAGTTTTTTTTGTTGTTGTTAACAAAATATTCTGTGGACTAGACTTAGTTGCCAGTTTACCACCTTTATCTCAAATTGTGTGTGCTGCTTTCTGAAATCACCTTGAAATATACTCTGAACCAAAAGGTAATAGTCCTTTTGGAAGCCTCTCTGTTCAATTCCTATTAGCAGGAAGCTCATAGAAATGCTTTTTGTAGTAGCTAATATTTTCCTTTTTGAGGATGTTGATTTGAAAGTTACAAGCCTTTCTCTCCTTCTTCCCAGCCAGGTCTCTAGACAAACTTTATAACTTTGCTGATTGCTCTGGACTCCACCTGATATTTGCTCTAAATGCACTACGTCGCAATCCCAATAACTCCTGGAACAGTTCTAGTGCCCTGAGTCTGCTGAAGTACAGTGCCAGCAAAAAGTACAACATTTCTTGGGAACTAGGTAATGGTAAGTAAAGATGCTATTTCTTCTGAACTGACAAGATAAAGGGTAAAAAATAAGTTGGCCTAGGATATAGTCTCAGACATCTTTAATACAGTGGCCCAGAAAACGTCTGGATTGTTTGACTTCTGAGTTTACCTTCCAAATAGTAAAAGACCAAATAGTTGAACAATAGATTTAGTCAATCCACATCATTTGATCTGTAGTTATCTCTAGTTACTTCATTCCAAATATAGAGGAAATGCCAAATTGATTATGATTAACAAATTGATGTTAAACCAGATACAACCTATCCTCATAGCCTGAGCTGCATTTTACAATGTATGTTCTATGGAACAGTGGTCCTACAAAGTTACCTTTATAATAATTCAGAAGAGTTTGGTCAAGTGTATTTGGGGACTGGTCTGCATGTACCTCTTGAAGGTTCACAATGCACATTAGCATATAAAAGGCTCTGAGAAGTCCTGCTGCAATGAAATCTGTATAACATTTTTTAACACAGCATTTCTTAAATCATTTAACCAGGGTTCGTTCCAGGGGTGTGCAGTCTGTGAAGTCAGTCACATAGGATCCCATGCTTAGAAGAGACTCATACTTGGCTTAATGCTCGGCTATCACCATCTTAATTTTTTAACAAGGGGACCCAGATATTCATTTTGCATGAGGTCCTGCAAATTATGTAGCCAGTCCTGTTTAATCATTGAAGTGTATGTGTGTATGTATTTATGCAGTTTAGAATTTGAAGTTCTCATAAGGTAGCAAGGAATGTGGATTTTATAAGAACAAGTGTTCTTTTTTCTATCAATAGCCATTAACCAGAATGTAGCTCTCTTTTCTTTTCCTAGAGTAGGGGAAATTGGGGGAAAGTTAGGGACCAAATGGAGACCTAAAGTGAACAGAAGATAATTTGGCTATAGTGGGCATAAGTATGGTAGCCTAAGATTTTCATCTTCCCAACCAGCCTAGGTGTCATACATTCTAGAACAAAAGCAAGAGTGGTGTAATCAGCTTGGAACTAGGCAAAATTATTGTGTAGTAGGCAAAGCCCTTTACTGATCCCTCCCTCTCCCAGTTTCTATTTCATGCTCCTTGACATTCTTTGATATTTTATGTTGTCTACCCATAGCCACCTCATGTAACCTTACTCTGCTACAATATCAGACTCCACCCAGCTTAGCTCTCTTCCCCAAACATAGCAAAATATTCTTCAAACAATGCATTCCCCAAATGGCATTATGCCTGTCATGAGGGACCAATTAGGTATTATGTTGAGAATGGGTGGTAGAGCCTCTGGTGAGCTGGAGAATGTATGCTCTGCCTAAAATGTTTCTAAATAAAACTCATTTGGAAAACAAACAAACAAACAAAACACTCTGCTGATTGTAGATAAGCTCAAAGCAATTAAAACTTTCTTATAAGTGGTTGATGCGAATACTTCCTCCAGGGTTTTTGTCATCTCTGAATTTGGGAGCTTATTCAACTAGGTAAATCTTTTATTGGTATAATGGAAATGATTTGTTGGTGGGGGTGGGTGGATAGAGTTTCTGTTTCTTTCTGTTTACATCTGTCTGTTCCAAATAACTGAGAGTTTGCCACTTTCCATCCTTCCCCCAAATTATGCTAAACAGTTTAGAGGTGGAATTAATTACATTTTTAAATGTTGTTTAGTTACCGTAGCCACATAGCACTTGATTCTCATCTTTTTAAGTGTCTCTTCAGGGCTTAACAAAAACAAAGAATCATTTCTGAGGAGGTGAAAAGGCACAGTCATAGATAAGAAAATAGGTAGGGATATAGATAAGAATCTATAGGGAAATAGCCAAATCTATGAATTTAAAAATTCATTAAAATGAAAAGTATCTGGAATGTTCTTGTGAGCATTTCTATCTAGGTAGAGGTAGATGATTTTTGAGTCTGTAGTCAAGAAGATTAGAGTTGATCTGTTCCCTCCCCGCTTCCTTTTATTTTAAAAACTGCGTTTCTGTTTTTTGATATGACTTAATAGTCTACCCAACTCAACACATCATTTAGGGTTTGAAGAAGATTTATTTTGCTGCTTCTTCTAATTCATTTTACAACTACTGATAGTTTTCTCATCCTAGCATCATATCCCCTAAAATATCTGGTGTATTCTGT
Organism: Camelus dromedarius; assembly: GCF_036321535.1. Lineage (NCBI taxonomy): Eukaryota > Metazoa > Chordata > Mammalia > Artiodactyla > Camelidae > Camelus > Camelus dromedarius. The sequence continues at coordinate 56,988,851 of NC_087443.1, read as the reverse complement.
TCACAACTATTCTGTATTGGGTATTCAGGCCCTTCCCCCTCAAAAATTATCTGGTCATCCTCCTCGCCTGGACGGGTCTCTCTAATCTTTTATCCATTTTCTTCTTTGTAACCTTATCTTTTTGGACAGATGTAATAGTTTGATCATTATCCAGATTCAGGGAGTCAGTTCTCTTATCACTTGTCCTCTCATCACTCATCCTCTCATGTACCAACATCCTGTTAATAAGTACTTTATCTCTAGAGCAAATCTAGCATTGGAAAAACTAAAATAGACATTTCTTTGATTGTTTCTCCTAGGGTGGCTAAACTTCAAGTGACTAACTTACTTATTTTCCTCCTTTGATATCAGTGAATAATGTGGGCTACAGAGTACAAAAGCAAGGTATACCCAGTGCAAGAGGAGAAGATTCAGAAAATTTAGGATGTCAAAGTTCATGAAAGAATGACTTTCTTGATACAAGATTTTTAACAACTATGTTCTATAGATATAAAATGTTTCCTTAAATGTCATAAATTATAAACTATATTTGATTAATGCTAGATGATGATTGTAATTATTTGCATTCTATTAGTCATTGATGAATCTAAAGTAAGGAATAACTGGGAGAATTTTGAAGATGGGAGTCAAATCTTGGAAATGTAAATTGACTCTAGTCCAATTCTGTTCCAAGGAGATGGTGTTTATTCTTTAGATGGCTATCCTTAACAGAAATTTTCTGAAGATAATGCAGCATCTCTAATTGAACACTACATTATGAATGGCTCCCCAAATTGTTTCCCCAAATAGATCTGCTCACTTCTGTGAACAAATAAAAGTGGTTGTAATTAATTACTGAATCAGTGTCATACATTCATACCTACACTTGACCCATACATTCACCAATTACTCTTTATGATATTAGTTATATGACTCAGTTCCCTGGAACCTGATATCTACTGAGAAATTTCATAAAATCAAATTTCTGACAATTACATAATTTAGTCCCTTAGCGATGATGATTCTGGCAGCCCAGCTTTATTTATTCATTCATTAACTCAATATTTATTAAGTTTTTAGTCTGTTTTTGTGGATAAATGCATGATGTATTTATGTATAGCCATTTATACATTTTCATTGTGTATATTTTGTATATAGAACAGTTCTAGCCTTGTGAAGGCCAACACAGGACTGAGCAACCCTCTTCAAACACATTGCCAATTGTTTATGTGGCTAGATCATAGCCAAGAGCTGTAGAGAACTGTATTTTCATAGAATAGAGTTTGATGATTAAGGAAGAAGAGGGGAAAAGAGGAGGAGAAGGGAAGATGAGAAAACATACAGAGTTTCTTTACCTGGTAACTTTTCTCCTTTCCTTCTCCTTGCCTGCTTCTCACCTTCATCACCTTTATCTCTATTCTTTCTGCACAGACTTCCACCTACATACATACCCTTGTGCTTTTAGTAAATTTATAGACTTGCACAACCACCTCCACAGTTCAATTTTAGAACATTTCCATAACTCCAAAAAGATCCGTCATGCTAGTTTTCAGTCGGTCTCTGTAACCATTCCCAGTCTCAGGGAACATTAATCTGCTTTTTGTCTTTATGGATTCATCTTTTATGGATATTTCATATAACTGGAATCACACAATATGTTGTCTTTTGCATCTAACTTCTTTCATTTAGCATCTTTTTGAGGTGTATCCATGTTGTAGCATGTAAAAGTAAATTCCTTTTGATTGCTGAATAGTATTCCAATGTATGATACGTGTGTGTGTGTGTGTGTGTGTGTGTGTGTGTGTGTGTGTGTGTGTGTGTGTATACCACATTTTGCTTTTCCATTCACCAGATGACAGAAACAATTTGGATTGTTTCTACTTTTTTGGCTATGATAAATAATGCTGCTATAAATATTCACATCAAGTCTTTGTGTAGATATATGCTTTCATTTCTCTTAGGAAGATACCTGGGAGGGGAGTGGAGTTGCTAGTTTGTAAGATAAATTCATGTTTTTTTTTTTTTAACAAACTACCAAACTATTTTCCAAAGTCGCTTTACCAATTAATATTTTCCCCAGCAATGTATGAAGACTACAGTTTTTCTGCATCTTTGGAAATACTTGTTAATGTCTATCTTTTTGATTACAGCCATTTTATTGGGTTTGAAGTAGTATCTTAATATGGTTTTAATTAGCACTTCCCTAATGACAAGTGATATTGAGCATCTTTTCATGTGCTTATCAGCCATTACATCTTCTTTGGTGAAATGTTTCCTCAAATCTTTTGTCCTTTTAATTCGGTTACCATATTATTCAGTAGTAAGAGTTTTAAATATATTCTGGATGCAAGATCTTTACCAAACATATGATTTGCAAATATTTTCTCCCAGTGTATAGCTTATTTTATCGTTTTCTTTATGGCATCTTTTGAGATGTAGAGATTTTGAATTTTGATAAAGTTCAATTTATCAATTTTTTATTTTGTGTATTGTTCTTTGGGTATCATATCTTTGCCTAACCCAAGATCGTGAAGTGTTCTTCCTATATTTTATTCTAAAAGCTTTATAGTTTTTGCTCTTACATTTGGGATAAGATCCATTAGGAGTTAATTTTTGAGTATGACGTGAAGCAAGAATCTAAATTCATCTTATTGCATGTGGCTATCAAGTTGTCCTAGCACTGTTTATTTAAAAGCCCATCTTTTCCCTACTGAATTCTTTTGACACTTTTGTCAAAAATCAGTCGACCATAAATAGGTTTATTTGTGGGCTCAATTCTCTCCCACTGTTCTGAATGTCTGTCCTTGGACTACTGTACTAGGACTACAGTGTCTTGCTCACAGTAGTTTTATAATGAAAATTGGGAAGTGTAAGTCCTTCAACTCTGTTCTTCTTTTCAAAATTATTTTGGCTATTCTAGGTGTTTGCATTTCCATGTAAGCTTTAGGGTCAGCTTATTAATTTCCTCAGTAAAGCCTGATGGAATTTTAATAGAGAGCATGACTCTATAGAACAGTTAGGGAGAATTGCCATCCCAATAATACTGCATCTTCCTATCCATGAACATAGATTATGTCCCCATTTACTTAATTTTTAATTTCTCTCAGCAATGTTCTATAGTTTTCAGTGTACAAGTTTAACACTTATTTTGTTAACTTTAAGTATTTTATTCTTTTTGATATAATTGTGAATGGAATTATTTTCTTAATTTCATTTTTGTATTGTGCATTGCTAGTATTTAGAAATATAATTGATTTTATATATTGATCTTTTATCTTGCTGAATTTGACTTTTAGATCTTATATATTTTTCCCTATGTGTGTGAATTCTTTAGGATTTTCTGTATACAGAATATATTGCCTGAGAATAAAGACAATTTTACTTTTTTCCCCTTCCAATTCAGATGCCTTTTGTTTCTTTTCCTTGCCTGGTTGCGCAAGTTAGAACCTCTAATGCAAATGTTAAATATAAGGGTGAGAGCACACATCTTTGCCTTGTTCCTAATCTTAGGGGAGAAACATTCTGTATTTCAATTAAGTATGCTTTACCCTTCAGCGTTCATTCTTTCACCAGTAAGTATGTAGGTTTTCCTCAGATACTATTTATCAGATTGAGGAATTTCCCTTCTACTCATAGTTTGTTGAGTATGTATCAGGAGTGAGTGTTGAATGTTTGTCAAAGAGTCTGTTTTTTGGGTTTTTTTCATCTATTGAGGTGATAATGTGGTTTTGGTCTTTTAATCTATTAGTATGGTATTTTGCATTAGTTGGCTTTTGATACTAAATCAGCCTTGCATTCCTGGTATAAATCCCACTTAGTTATCGTATTATAATAGTTTTTACATATTGCTGGATTCAATTTGTATTTTGTTGGATATTTTTTAATCTATTTTTATGAGGGGTATTTATCTGTAGTTTTCTTGTGATGTCTATGACTTTGTATCAGGGGAATATTGGCTTTATAAAATAAGTTGGGAATTGTTCACTCTTCCTTCATTTTCTGGAAGATTTTGTGAAAAATCATGTATTATTTCTTCCTTAAATACTTGATAGAATCCATCAGTTAATCCTTATGAGTCTGGGCTTTCTTTGTTGAAACAATTTTAATGACTCATTAAGTGTTTTTGTTATGATAGGCCTCGTCAGATTTTCTATTTCTTTTTGAGTTGGTTTTAGTAATTTGTGTCTTTCTTGAAAATTTTTTTCATTTCACCTAAATTGTGTGAAGTATTGGCATAAAGATATTCATAGTAGTCCCTTATCCTTTTAATCATTGTGAAGTTCTTAGTGGTGTTTCCTCTTTCATTCCTAATTTTGGTAATCTGTGACTTCTCTCTTTTTTTCTTGGTCAGTCTAGCCAAAGGTTATGTCAATTTTGTTGATATTTTCAAAGAACCAATTTTTGCTTTCATTGATTTTCTGACTTTTTGGTACAATGACCATCTTTAGGAAGCTTTCCTTTCTTAATGTTTGTATTAATTTCATAGGCCTGTCATGATAAATTACCACAAGCTTCATGGTATAAAACAACAGAAATTTGTTCCCTCATAGTTCAGGAAGTCTGAAATCAAAGCATTGCCAGGGTTGATTTCTTCTGGAGGCTCTAAGAGAGAATCTATTCCATGCCTCTCTCTAGCTTCTAATAGCTGCCATAAAGCCTTGGCATAGAAGCATCTTTTCCGTCTTTGCCTCCATCAACACATGGCCTTTCTCTCTGTGTGTCTATGTACTTGAATCTCCCTCTTCTTTCTCTATAAAAACACCAGTCATTGGATTTAGAGCACTAAGTCCAATATGACCTCATCTTAAATAATTACATCTTCAAAGACCCTGTTTCCAAATAAGGTCACATTCTGAAGTTCCATCTTGACAAGAATTTTGGGGGACACTATTCAACCCAGTACTTTATATTTATTATAAAGTATGACCTGAAAATCAGTATGGTCTCTCTACTGTTGATTAGGTGATTTTTTTGTGAAGGTTAGTTTGAAAATAAAAACAATGGTAGAATGGTACTTGACTTTTTTTTGTTGGGATGGTTTCTCAAGTTAAGCTACTTTGCATCCTTTTTTTATTTTATTCACATTGCTAAGAAAAAGGCAGAGAGATCTGTGGACAGGAAGGGGTTGACAGAACCTCACCCTTCTCAACTCTGACTTGCATATCTGTTTTTAATCTAGAGCCAAATAACTATCGGACCATGCATGGCCGGGCAGTAAATGGCAGCCAGTTGGGAAAGGATTACATCCAGCTGAAGAGCCTGTTGCAGCCCATCCGGATTTACTCCAGAGCCAGTTTGTATGGCCCCAATATTGGGCGGCCCAGGAAGAACGTCATCGCCCTCCTAGATGGGTAGGTCAGATTATTTAGCAGTTTTTATAACACTGTTCATTAAATGGAATGAATTAATGTATTTGTATTCTTCCTTGTTAATTCTGGTCTTAAGAGGGACAGAGAAATTTTTTCATAGTGACATTTCCCATCGTAAATCAGGGGTTCTCCATCAAACAGTGGAAGAACTTCTTATCTCTCTGGGCCTTTCACAGTCAGCAGAAGTTGGTGGGATTCAGGAGGGATATCACAATCTCCAGAACAGGTTGGAAGGGATGATTTAAATGTGTTTTAAAAAGCACATTAAATATTCCAGCATTGAATAGCATCATTTAATATTTTTAAAAAGGCAAAATATTATCTACTTATTCTTGTGACTTCTTACGGAAAGTAAAGCTTGACAAAATCCTGTCCAGTGGAGCTGGGTTAAAAAATTGAGAAATGCTAAAAATACTTGTACATTAAAGCACAACTTAATAGATAAATTTATTAGTAGGTATTCTAGAGAATTGCTATCAGTGATATATTTAATTTTGACTGAATCTAATAATCATTTTTAAGCATTGGTTGTGGTTGGGGCACTATGTTAAATGCTCTTTGCCCCAGTCCTGCTGGTGGGCCAGTCCCAGATTAAATAAGTGGAACATCTATGCAGGTTGGGTCCATTTATGCAGGGTTGAAGGGAATGTCTGAGGGAATAGCATGAGGAAGGATGAAGATATATATTGAATCCAAGGCACAAAATGGAGATACAACTAGAGCAGGAAGGGTGGGAACAAGGAAGATGTGATAGTCAGGAATTCATCTAGCACATAGAGAATGCACTAAAGCACACCTTTTATGCAGCATCTTATCATATTTTGGGATGAGTATGGTTATTCCTATACTTTCAAAGACAAGTAAGATGTTTTCCAGTGAAGTATATAGCCCGAGTGAGGTTAGATCAATGCCATACGAGTATAAACAGATATATTCTAGGAAAAAGAAACCTCTGACCAACCTCCTAGATGGCCCTTGTGACTTACTGGCTCTTTTAACACTCTCTCTTTCCTTTTTTAGCTTAGTCTTGAGCTAATATAGCATAAATTATTGAAGGTTTAGGAAGGTGGAATGACTTACATTGTAACAACATTAACAACTTGAAATTTAATTTTAGGCATTTTCCTCTTTACAAAGAATCTCCAAGCCCCACTTTAACTCCTATCCTTTTCCCACCCTTCTTTTTTCTGTCCTCTCTCAGTGGGAGCATCCCTTTTTTCCTGCAGAACAATTTTCTGACCTTGACCCTTACCCACAAATGTAGCTCTGGGCTTCCCTTTGCATACATTTCCTGAACTTCAAAATTACTGTTGGCAGGGTGGGGTGGGGGGTGGTGGTGGCGGAAAGGTTGGTTTTATTTTACATGTTACAATTAGGAAATAAGAATCACATGTGTAGGAGGGAGGGTATAGCTCAGTAGTAGAGTGCATGCCTAGTACCTCCATTAAATAAATAAATAAATAAACCTAATTACCTCCCCCCACAAAACAAGACGAAACAATTACATGTGTAGAACATTTTCATAGTTCATAATACATAATCAAGCAAAGCCAATAACTATCACTTAAGTCCATGTAGTTATTCTTTTAGATTATACCTTTCCTTTAATGATTTGGTTAATGTATTTTCATGGGACTGACAAATGTCTTCTTAGTAGCATGACCTTATATCAATCATACATTCATTCTGTAAATATTTCTTGAGTAGTTGCTATATTTCAGGTACTATGTTAGGAACCGAGAATATAGTAATAAACAAAAATAGAACTGTCTCTGCCTTCATGGAGTATATAATATGGTAGGGGAGACACAGACATTAATCAACTTATCTTAAAATTAACACAATACCAAGAAGAGGTATATGGTGTTGTGAATGACTATAAGGGCTGGGATTTGACTAAGTTAGGATGTCATGGAAGTGTTCCCTAAAGAAAAACATAAGAGGGTCAAGCACATGCAAAGATGATCAGTATTGCTGATCATCAGAGAAATGCAACTCAAAACCATAATGAGATATCACCTCACACCTGTCAGAATGGTTATCATCAAAAGACCACAAATAACAAATATTGGTGAGGATGTAGAGAAAAAAGAACCTTAGTAGACTGGTGGTGGGAATGTAAATTAATGCAGCCACTTTGGAAAACAGTATAGAAGTTCCTTGGGAGGAGGGTATAGCTCAGTGGTAGAGTGCCTGCCTAGCATGCATGAGGTCCTGGCTTTAATCCCCAGTACCTCCACTAAAAGTAAATTAAAAAAAAACAAAACCCTAATTTACCCCCCCCCCAAAAAGAAGTTCCTCAAAAAACCAAAAATAAAACTACCATCCCACTCATGGGCATATATCCAAAGAAAATGAAAAGACTAATTCGAAAAGATACATGCACCCCAGTATTCATAGCAACATTCTTTTTTTTACATTATCTTTCTTTTTTAGTTGGAGTATAGTTGGTTTACAATGTTGTGTTAATTTCTGGTGCACAGCATAGTGATTCAGTTATACATATATCTATTCCTTTTCATATTCTTTTTCATTATAGTCTATTACAGTGTATTGAATATAATTCCCTGTGCTATACAGTAGGACCTTATTGTTTATCTATTTTATATATAGTAGTTAGTATCTACAAACTCCCAGTTTATCCTCCTTCCTTCCCCGCCCCCCACTGTAACCATAAGTTTGTTTTCTATGTCTGTGAGTCTGTTTTTGTTTTATAAATAAGTTCATTTGTCTCATTATTTTAAGATTATACACTATATATATGTATATATATAAAATATATATTCATTAATCTGTTGATGGACATTTAGCATAGCAGCATTATTTATGATAGCCAAGATATGGAAGCAACCTAAGTGTCTATCAACAGGTGAATGGATAAAGATGTGGAGTTGAACATTAATCATCCATTAAAAAGAATGAAATTTTGCCATTTGCAACAACATGGGTAGAACTGGAGGGTATTATGCTTAGGAAAATAAACCAGACAGAGAGAGACAAATACTGTATGTTATTACTTATATGCTGAATCTAAAAAATAAACACACAAATAAATAGAACAAAACAGAAACAGACTCACAGATATAGAGGACAAATAGTGGTTACCAATGGGGAGAAGGAAGTAGGGGAGAGGCAAGACAGAAGTCTGAGATTAACAGGTACAAACTACTAAGTATAAAATAAATAAGCTAAACAAAACAAGGATATATTGTATATCACAGGGCCCATAGTCAATAATAAATTTAAATGGAGTATAATCTATAAAAATATTGAATCACTGTTTTACACCTGAAACTAATATATTAAATTACCTATACTTCAATTTTAAAAAGATTCATTAAAAATAAATAAGTAAATAAAGTATAATTTAAACGATGAGCAGGTGTCAACTAGACAAAATGAGAAGTGAACAGGAACAGTGTTCTTCTAAGAAATAAAATGTGCAAAGGCCCTTAGAATGAAAAGAGGGCCAGGTTGGCTAAAGAAATGTATAGCTGGAGAAATAATTTGGAGTCATATTATATAGGTGCTTACAGGTATAGTGAAGGGCTTAGAATTTCTTCTAAGTGTAGTGGGAAAGACATTGAATGTTTTTAAGCTTGGGAGAGAAATAATTTGACTTGTTATACAAAAAGTATGCTATGTCTGCTCTGTGGAAAATGGATTGGGAGAAGAGGCAGGGAAGTCAGTGAGAAGGCTGCTGTACTTGTACAAAGGATGACTAGGGTTGTGGCAGTGGAATAAACTGTTTGAGGTAGAAATCATAGGACTTAATATATTGGGTAAATCTGTGGTGATGTGACACAGAGATGCGTAAATAACTGGGTGGATGGAATTGTCATTTACAAAGAAGGGAACACCGGGGAAATAACTGGTTCTGGGGAAAAAAATCATGACTTTAGTTTTCGTGTTATGTTTATTCTGCTTGAGTTTAAGAGGAGATGTCAAGTATACCATTAAGTATGAGTCATGGGTTCAAGGTCTCTGGTAGAGATATTAATTTTGGTGGTCATTAGCAGGCAAATGGGATATAAGGCCAAACATGGAGGAGATCAGTTAGAACATGGAAAGAGAAGAAACAGAGGCTTAGGAGAGAGCCCAGAGGAACTCTCACATTTAGAAATGTGAGAAAAGACTGATGGCTACAGAGGTAAGAGGAAAGGGAGGTAAGAGGAAAGGTATAGAGACCAAGAACAGAGAGAATGCTGCTAAGAGACCAGAAGGTCAAGTAACAGGAAGACAGAAAAGTACCATTGAATTTGGCGACACGCAGGTTGTTGGTGACCTTAAGAAATACAATTCAGGGGAGTGATGGGAGCAGAAGTCAGATCACAATAGTTTGAAGAGTGAATGAGGAGGTGAGAAATCAGAAACAATAAAGTGAAGAACAACTCTTAGGAGAATTTTTACTATCAAGGAGAGTAGAAAATTGAAGGGAGATGTGGGGTCAAGGAAGGTGATGTCATTTTCCCCCTTTAATTTAATGTGGGAGACAGCAGAACAGGTTTATATGTTGATGAGACTTATCCAGGAGAAGAACTAGATGATACAGGAGATGAAGGATATAACCAAAGTGAGAAGTCCTTTAAGGCTAGATGAAGTGGAATCCAGAGGAATTGGTCTTCATTAAATGGAGGGACAATTCCACCAGTGTAACAGAAAGTAAGAAACAAATATTTTTCTGTCAGAGGTTAAAAGATCATACTGAGGAGACACTTCTACCCAGAACATAAGGTGTAGTTAGGGCATCCCAGGTTTTGTACGTGGTGAGTACATAGTTGCTGGTTTGTTATGAATAAGTCAAGAACTTGGACACAATAGTAAGATACAGGCAAAAGAAATGAGCATGTGACTGAGTGGCATGGTGGCAAGTGGTGGGGTCCACTTCCTCATACATCCAAAAACTAATAGGATTCAAGAGGCTGGAGAAAATAACATAAGGCAAGGAAAGGTACTGATGAACATTTTTTTCTTAATGTGCCAGAAAAAAAATAGATTTGTCTTTCTTAATGTATATGTACTAAATGCACTGTGAAATATAACTTGAAACACATAAACATTCCCAGCGACTCAACCACCACTAACAAAAATGTCAGCGCTCTAAATAATCATCTCTGTAGTTTTTCCAATCCTCCTGGTTATACATATATAATTTTACATGGTTATAATCATTGTATATGCATCATTTTGATTTCTGCATTTTTTGCTCATTGCTCTTATGTTGTGTTTTCCTTATTTCTACATAGTTCTCATATTTGTCATTCTTAATAGCAATAAAATATTCTATTGCATTAGTGTACCAAAGTCTGCCTGAGCATTTCCCCACTGTTGGGCATTTGGACTGTTTCCAGTTTTTGTCTGTAAAATATAGCACAGCTATAAACATCTTTATACAAATAGGTTTTTTATTTCTTTTGAATTACATCCTTGGGCTATATTCCAAAAAGTTAGGTTTCTGGGTCAAAGTATATGATAATTTTTATGGCTCTTGTATTTGTTGCCAAATTTCTTTTCAGAACAGTTTCAAGGGTTGCAGGGCAGCAATGTATTATTGTGTATCTTCTTCCCCGATATCCCACAGCAATGAGTATTATTTTTATTAATGTACTATATTTTAATTAATGCAAGATTGATTGTGATTCATGAGTGTTTATATCTGAATCCTGTTAACTGTGAAAAGAACCAAACATTTTCCAAATCCTTATACTGTCTCCTTTATCTCATATTTGGTTAATGATACAATAAGCATTTTGCCTGAGTCACAGACCAGGAGGCCATTTTAGATTCATTCCTCTCCTTTGTTCACAAACTCCATTAGTTAGTTACTAAATTCTGTTATTTCTGACCTCTTATTATCACTCATATCCCATCTTCCTTTCATTTTTGTTTTAAACCTTATCGTTTTTCCTCCTAAACGATTTCTCTGTATCTAGTCTTAGACTCTAATTTCTCCATATAGATTTCTGAGTAGTTTTTTAAAAATGCAACATGTGGTCAAGTTATTCTTGCTGGAAATCTAACCCTTTCACCTGCACCTCAGGTTTTTAGGGTCCAGTGCCTGACTGCTTTTCAGCTAGTCAGCAGCTACAATCCCTTGTACAACTTGCCCTTAGTACATCAGAGTATATGTCCATTTTAGAAGATGCCATATATTTTTTAACCTTTGTGACTTTTTATTTTGTGTCCTTTTTTTGGAATACTACCCTCTCCCCTCATTTTCCTTGTTTCCAGTAGATCATCTCTGACATCTTCTGGCAGGATTTCTTATCACCTTCTCTGACCTTATATAGTACTTCGCTTGTTTTTCTGCTTTAGCACTTAACAAATTGATAACTTATTCACTTACATATCTACCTCCCCTAATAGACTGCAGACAAGGATCAGGACCGAGTCTATGTTCTATTGATCCTGGAGCCTTCAGAATCTAGGAGTACTGTAGATGTGTTATAAATGCTTATTGAATGAATACTATCTTATTCAACAATTGGCTGTAAATTCATCTGACCTGAAATGGTATGCATAAATGTGATTGTGAAGCAATGTAAATCATTGTATAAATAGTGATTTAAAATAAATTATTGTGATTTATATAAATCAAAACGAGTAGCTTTAGTTTTATGGAGCCAAACTAATTTTCAAGCTTAAAAAAGCTTAAAACTACTTAGGTAGTTACAGAATTAAACAGAACTATCTTTCCAGTTAGGATATGAACTAACAGAGATAGAATCTTCATTTTTGAATCTTCAGGGACTAGCCTATTGCCGGGAATATGGGAAGTAGTTAATAAAATGCTTGTTTTATTACTTTCATTTCCTCGTTCAGGAACTGACTATTCCCAGTCATTGATTTTTATCTAAAGGCATGAAGAACTGTTCTTTAGGGTTTTATCAGTTCCCTGTTTTTCTTCTGTAAACTTTTATGCATTATCTATGTAATGACAATTTTATCTTAACCTATTGCTTTTCTTATTACTTTGAAGCCTGTTTTTATTGTTTCAGAAGCTAATTTTCATTGTAATTGTCCTTATCTACTTTATTGTTACTAGTCTTTTCTATTTCTTTCCTTACACAGTTAGGATAAAGTTACTATTTCATTTTCATCTAGCCTTTTAAAAATGTTTTAATGTCAGTCTCTTTTAACTTATTTGTAGTTTATTGCTATTTCTACTGTAAAGTAAGGACCTAATCTATTTTTGGGTGATGTGGCAGTGTCAAGAAGAGCAGGTATTCATTGAAAGCATCTTTACTGAGGCTTTTAAACCATAGTGAGATGAGCACCAAATTCTCTCTCAATAAATATGTATTGAACACCTATTTTGTGTTTGATACTAGCTTAAGTGTATATACTGATGTATATAGGAGGTATACATTGATGAATAAAGCCAAAGTAATTCTTACCCTTTTGGAGCTTAGCAAGAGAGAGCCACAGTAAATTTTTAAAAAATTATTATAAATTGTGTGCAATTTTGTGAGGAAATGATCAGGATGCCTGGAGTTGGGGGGATCTGTTTGGACAAGAAGATCGGAGAAGACTTATCTGAGGAACAATTTATTTTAGCTAAGGACAAAAGAATGAGAAGGAGCCAATTGCTCAAAGGGTGAAGTGAAAAAACTTCTAGACAGAGATTCTAGGTCATGTTTGTCAATGTCCTGAATCAGAAACAAGGTTAAGATATTTGGCGAATAGAAGGATAGGCAGTGTAGTGAGCAAAATGAGAATGGTATCAGATGAGAACACATAGACAGGAAAGGACCGTATCATTACTGGACCATGTATACTATGGTAAAGAAGTGTGTGTATTTTATTCTATGAGCAATGGAAAGCCATTACAGGATTTTTTAAATAGGGAGCAGCAATATGTACCAGAGTCTACTCCATATTGTGTGCCAAATAGATCTCAAGGTGCAAAAGTAAGGAATCCAAAGAGCTCAGAAAAGAGGCTTTTTGATTACGAGGTGTGCTGAATTGGGTTAAGGTAATGGCAGAGGATATGGAGAGAAATTAGAGTAGACATGATTTGTTGATGGATATTTCAGCAAGGTGAGGGTGAGAGACAGGAAGAATTAATAAAGGATGACTTCCACCTTTTAAACAGTTAGCATCTCTCTTTCAAGAGCCATCCACGTATAGAAAAGGGAAGTTTTCAAAAGGAAGTTACACCAAAATCAACACATATTCATACTCAGGAAATAGTATCTCTGGAGGGGATACTGTAGCCCAAAGTCTGTCTGTGCCCTCCCTTCTCTAAGTGACCTGTGTTGGTCAACAAGCTCTGCCCACAAAGTAGAGATCCCAGGAAAAGGAGAGACTTATCTAAAAAGCTCATGTATTCAACAGTTGAGAACTACCTAGAAAAATCTATTTAGTCCCCAATTTTTAAATATGTATAGATAGCCAGAGATCACAAGACATAAGAAGGAAACCAGTAATATTAAAGACAAATAAATTTTAAAATTGACCCAAGAATTATAATTCAGGATCAGAACTTGCAAAATAAAATGCTGTAATTAGTATCCTTATAAAGATACAGTAAAATATTGTACTCATACAGTAAAAACACATTTCTGTGAGAAAAAGTTACAATTAGAATAAAAAGATATTTTTTGAAACTAAACATATAATTGCTGAAATTAAGTCTGATAAATGTTAGGCAATGATCTCTTAGATGCAACACTAAAAGCGTAAGTGATAAAAGAAAACTGCTTTATTGGACCTCACCAAAATTAAGAACTGTGCATCAAATGACATCATCAAGAATGTGAACAAAGCAGGAAGGGATAGCTCAGTGGTAGCATGCGTGCTTAGCATGCAAGTCCTGGGTTCAATCCCTGGTACTTCCATTAAAATAAAAACAATCCCCAATTACCTCCCCCCACAAAAAATTTTAAAAATAAAAAATAAAAAAGAATGTGAACAGAACACAGAATAGGAGAAAATATTTGCAAATCATATAACTGATAAGGGATTTATATCTAGAATATATGTAGAAAAAAAATCTTACAACTCAACAATAATATGACAACCTGTTTAAAGATGAGCAGAAGGTATCTGAATAGACATTTCTCCAAAGAAGATATACAAATGACTGATAAGTACATGAAGAGATGTTCAAATCATTAGTCCTTAGGAATATGCAAATCAAAATCACAGTGCAATACCACTTCACATCCACTAGTATGGCTACAGTCAAAAAGACATACAAAAACAAATATTGGAGAGAATGTGGGAATATAATATGTGAGTGGGAATGTAATATGGTGCAACTACTTTGGAAAACAGCCTGGTAATTACTCAAAAAGTTGTTACCATGTGACAGCTTCTAGGTATATACCCAAGAGAAATGAAAACATATGTCCATGCAAAAACTTGTACACAATTATTTATAATGACATCACTCATAACAGCCAAAAAGTAGAAACAATCCAAATGTCCATCAACTGATGAATGGATAAATAAAATGTGGTATATCCATACAATGGAATATTACTTGAAAATAAAAAGAAATGAAGTACCAATTCATGTCACACCATGGATGAACCTTGAAAACATTATGCTAACTGAAAAAAGCCAGTCACAAAAGAGCAAACATTGTATGATTTTCTTTTTATGAAATATAGGCAAATGTATAGAAACAAAAAGTAGATTGGGTTGCCTAGACTGGTGGAGATTGTAAGAAATGGAATGTGACTGCTCATGGGTATAAGGTTTCTTTTTGAAATTAAATATATCTAGAATTAGATTATGTTGATGGTTGCACAACTTTGTAAATATAATAAAAACTATTGAATGGTACACTTAAATGGGTGGATTATATGGTATTAAATTTTACCTCCAAAAAGCTGTTAAAGGAAAGAGTCCAATAAAAAGCTGGAAGATAAAATCAAGGAAATCTCTTGGAAATCAAGAAAAGCTCTACACAGAGCTTTAGACAGAGACAAAAAAACTGAGATGAAATCTTACTGATACAAAGGATCAGTTCAGGATCCCCAATAGCTGTCTCATAGGAGATCCAGATCCAGAAGCAAGGAAGAAAATTATGTTTACAGAAAAGAATGAAAACTTGTCAACCTTTACAGTGTACAAGTAAGGAGACACTTGACAGAAAATAGGTTGTAGAAATGAAAAGAAGAAATATGACTTAGAAAAGTTTATATCCTCATATAATATGTATGGAGTTAGAAAATACTGTCTAGTCTAAGCCGTTGAAGTAATAAATTGAGATGTTGAGAAGAGGAGCCCCTTATACCATGCATATGGAGTTAACCCTTGGTTAGAATGACTTATGGAGGCATTTCCTTAAAAGTATTTTGGAAAATATCAGTTCTGCAGGATATTAACATTATGTGGTTAGGGGAAAAATAAAAGTTTCCATTTTCAAGTAAGTTTGAGAAATACTGGGATAACAAATGTACTAAGACACTTCTCAGCATCTTTATTACATTAGTTTACATTCTGAGTCTTCAAGAAGGGGATTTAGCACACAATTTTCCTTTTTTTTTAACTTTTTTTAAATTGAAGTATAGTCAGTTTACAATGTTGTGTCAGTTTCTGGTGTACAGCACAATGCTTCAGTCATACATGAATATACATATATTCATTCATATTTTTTCACCATAAGCTACAAGATATTAAATATAGTTCCCTGTGCTATACGGTATAAACTTGTTCTGTATTTTATATATACCAGTCAGTATTTGCAAATCTTGAACTCCCAATTTATCCCTTCTGACCCCCTTCCCCCTCTGGTAACCATAAGTTTGTCTTCTATGTCTGTGAGTCTGTTTCTGTTTTATAAATAAGTTCATTTGTCTTTTTCTTTTTACATTCCACATGAGTGATATCATATGGTATTTTTCTTTCTTTCTGGCTTACTTCACTTAGAATGACATCCTCCAGGGCCATCCATGTTGCTGCAAATGGCATTATTTTATTATTTTTTATGGCTGAGTAGTATTCCATTGTATACATATACCACAACTTCTTTATCCAGTCATCTGTCAATGGACACTTAGGTTGTTTCCATGTCTTGGCTATTGTAAATTGTGCTGCTATGAACATTGGGGTGCAGGTGTCTTAGCACACAGTTTTAAAAATTTGACAAGTCTTACTTTCAGAGACTGTCTTGAGGAACTGGTGTTCCTCTAACATGTTTGGACCACACTGACTTGGAATATGAGCCCTGCTCTAGATGAGGGATGGCCATAGAGCAGACATTAACAAAAGGATTACAATTTGGAGAACTCAGAACCTGGACCACTTTAGTAGCCCCACTGCTGGTCTATTTGCTTCCATTCTTGTCCTCTCCAATTTATTCGCCACTCAGTTGCCAGAAAATCTTTTACAAACATAATTCACATGATGTCAGTCACTTGCTAAAGACTGTTTAGTGACCTTGCATTGTTCTGACAATAAAATTTAATCTTCTTACCACACCTGACAAGGCTCTACAATGAACAATCTACAATCTGGCTGCTGCCCGACTCTTCATTCTTTTTTTTTTTTTTTCCCCGACTCTTCATTCTTATCTTCTCCAGATTTCCCCTTTTCTTACTTCACTCAGGCCTCACTAGCCTGATATGTTCTAAGTTTCTCTTTTTGTGGAGGTAAAGGGGAGGTGGTTACACATATGTTCTTCTTTCTACCGAGAGTATTCTCTCAGCTTGCCACATGGCTGGTTTCTCCTCATCCATCAGAGTCCTTTCTTGAAAAGCCTAGCTAAGTGATTCTGTTAGCCTAGCAACACATTCTGTTAGTTCTCTTTGCGGCATTTATCACAATTTATAACTGCACATTTATTGTTTATTTATTGGCTATAGATTATAAACTCCATAAGAGCAGGAAGTATGTCTTTTTTATTTACTAATGTATATGCAGGGCTGGCAAACAGCCTAGTACATAGTGGGTGCTCAGATTTGTTGAATGCAGAATGAAAGTTATCCTAAAATTCTACAGAGTTACTAGTGGAATATTCTAACCTGAACCTGTGTTAGAACAGAAAGTGAGACAGGGCCTTTAGCTCCATGGTGGCCCAGAGAGCTATGGAAAGCATTCTAATTTGAGTAAAGAAGATAAAACCAGAAGAGAATTAGGAAGCAAATGATGGTCTGTTCCATCACAGCAGACCACATGATGTATGCTCAATGGTCTACAAACCAGAAACAGAAAAATTGCTTTTTTATATCCAGAATTTTTATCTTTAGTTGTGTCTAATTACCAGTACTTAGCTAAGTGCCTAATGCTGATTTATAGACCCCACTTGTACTCAAAGTATAGATAGCAGTGAAGGCAGTATGGGTGGGTAAGAGTGGAAAGTTCAGTGTATACACAGGCTCCCATTATGGCTTTTGTGGGCCCTGGGCATTTTTGACTTCATGGGTCCTTTCTTTCATAAAGACATATTAAAACAATAGCTTTCTGTTTTCTACTGTCGTGAGTCAATATAGTAGAACTGAGGGGAAAATAGGAGGATGGTAAAGAGCATGCATTTGGAACTAGATTAGACACAGATCAGCTTCTAGCTACGTCACTCGAGGAATTATTGAATCTCTCTAAAACCCAGGTCTCCCCATTGGTAAAATGCAGCTAATGATATTATCTACTTCTTAGGCTTGTTGTGAAGTTAAATGAGGTAATGAATTTAAACTGCTTAGCATAGTTCCTGGCACAGTTGACACGTAAAGAAATGCCAGCCACTATTGTTGAGAAGAACAAGTGTATTTCAAAAGATGAAAAGTGTTATTTTCTAATTAATTTTTTGCATATGACTCAATGTAGCCTTCTAAGCAGTTCAGAGAATTGAATGAAGATGAGAACTAGAAAGATTAGCTAGAGTAACATGTCATTACAATGAGGGTGATCACAGTTCCTGCCTACAAACCTGCTTACACTACGTTCTTGTTTGGAGAGGGAAGATGCACAGCTGGGGACAATTTGGTGCACAGAGAAATTATTACAATGTTACCCCTAATAATTGTTCTGTGTTATTTCAACTGTGAAAGAATTATGTGACTTAATCAAACTATAGGAGGAGAGAACAATTTATTCCTCTTAGTTCACTAGAAGGAAGTTTCCATCTCTACCTCTAGAGACAGACAAAGCCTCCCCAGCAGCTGTTCAGTGCTCATTAACAAGGAAGTACTGGCTACTGCAATGGTCTGCTCCCTGGCTGAGTTGTGTTAACAACTACTTACTTCTAAACTCACTTTCTTTTATTTTTATTTTTTTCCCTTGAATTCTTTTCTGATTAAAGAAACAGCCTAATTCCTGACCCAAGCCCCAGGTTATCAGTTATTGCCATTATGATAAAGGATATTTCTCTCTTCTTCTATGGTCAGAGAAGACAGATGAGGGTTAGAAAGAATACTGGAGAAGGAGGCTGGAGTCCTGGGACATAGATTTAGACTTGACACATATGGTCTTTGGAAATATTCTTCCTCACTTTCTTTTTTTCCATTGCTTTTCTCCCTTCCCTATTCTGCTTTCACTTAGACCCCTCCTTTTTTCTCCAAGAATGCTAACAGGTGCTACCAAGATCAAAATCTGTGAAAGGTATGGTCCATGGTCCCCTGCATTGGAAACACCTGGTGAGCTTCTTAAAAATGCAGCATGATTCTTAGGCTGTAGCTCAGACCTACAGAACCAGAATGTGTGAAGATGGAACCTAAAAATTGGCATTTTGAGCAGGGACTGTAGGGTTTCTTTGCACCCCAAAGTGTGAGAACTACTGCCCTGTAATATATGCAGAGCAGGTGTTATTATCTCATTTTACAGATTAAGGAATAGAAGTGCATAAATGCTAAATTATTTACCAAGCTCACATTTATTGAGTGCCAGCAGTGTGCCTGGCAGTACCTTTGTTCCTTCGTGTATGTTATTTTGTTCATCTTCACAATGCCTTTGGGAAGTAGACTGTCTCCATTTGAAATGGTTCAGGGAGGTTAAACAACTTACTCAAGTTCACATGGCTAATATGTTGTGGAGCCAGGTCTTAAATCATGTATCTGTCTGATTCCTAGGTCCATGCTTTTTCTACTGTATGGTGCTGTTTTCCTGAATATTCATCTTGGAATGAAGCCACATAGTCTAGAATACTGGAAAAGACATATAATCCTCTCCATCTTAGTTCCACAGTATTCACTCTCATAGATTCAGCTTCATACCAGGTCTTGAGCTTTTGGAAAGTTTGTTTTCGTATGTGAAATTTATCGTGACATCTTGATGCATTTTCCTTTCTTCCCACCAGTCCCCACAGCCAGTGCAAATCACATCAGGTCAGTTATAGCCTTCTTTGCCTCAGTCGAAGTCTTTATGACTTCCTCAGCAGCATTTTAGACTGTCAAGATATGTCTATCATAATATTCCCCTAAACAGCACCTTCCAACTCCAGCCATAGCCTTCCGACCTGTTTCAACATCTTTCATCATCGCTCATCCCCCTGCCATTTGTCTTTATTCTAAGCAAGCAAACCTATTCTTCCTATTACTGTCTCACATCTGCCTCCATTTTATTCCAGACATTTTCCTATAGCTTTCCTCCTCCCAACCACACCCCTCCATTCGCAGTAAATAGGCTTTAACTCAGGGGCCAATTCCAGGTAATAGTGCCTGGCACCTTGTCTTGAGAAGATTCTTAGGCCAATTATGAGGTTAGTGAGAGGGTATTGAGATATATTACCAATGTCTACAATAGTCTTAGAAAAACGGTGCAGCACTATACATATCACAACTTTGCCATCTCTGCATGATTAACTTGAGGGCTTTAAAGTCAGAACTGGACTTGAATCTCAGATCTGCAACTTATTACTTGGATGATCTTAAGCACAGTTTTCTTCGTCTATAAAATGAAAGTGATAATACAAACCTTATAGGGTTGTACATTATATAAACTGATTATCAAGTGCCTGTCAATCAGTAAATGGTAGCTAACTTATTTTTTCCTTTCTTTATTAAAATCATCTGTAAATTAAACCTCATGGATTTAACTTTTATTGGCAAGAGGGATTCATTGGAGAGTCTCATCCATCTCAAGTCCCCGTATATTAAAAGCTCTATAAATCTACCAAATTAAGGGAATTGTAAACTAGAAGGGAAACCTAAATAGAGAGCTGCACTAGCCACTAAAGTCAATGACTATATAGCAATGCTGTTTATCAGCCTACTGCCAATGTAATATTATATATGAAAATAGGGGTGGGGGGAGGAAAGGAAAGGAGGGAGGAAGAGAGGGAGGAAGGCTTGGAGGGATGGAAAGAGAAACAGAAAAAGAGAAGAGAGATGGTAGGGAGAGAAAGAAATCAATATTTCATTTGTTCTGTGGCTTAATATAGAATTAGCCATGGAAATGTAAGTGGCTTTGGACCAAGTAGAAGATGCCTGGTTTGCTATAACTCAAAGTGAATAGTTTCTTCACAAGTTTTACCTAGCTTTTGCGTAAAATGGCTGTCATATCTTAATCATGTCAGTTACATAACTGACGATTCTCTTTGTGGGCAAAGTGAAGAAGAATCAGGCTACCCCACCCTTACTGAAGTTTACAGTCATTTAGACATCCATTTCCTCATGAAGAATTTATCCTCTTTCCTGGGAGCAAAATTTGGAAACCAGTTTTTAGGGTTGCACTCTGCCGTCCAGAAGTAGAAATCAAACCCCAAAGACCATGAATAAAGATGTGCCTTATTATGAGAGAGAGCTGTGATATGCCCTGGGAGAGAAGGCTCAACAATATTTCAGATACGTCATACGTGCAGGTGGATAACAAAGGAAAGAAATTCTCCCAGATTTGGGGTCCCTTGAGGGAGGAAAGGAACTCTCACAATGAAAGGGGATATTTTGTTCTTTTCCATAGCAGCAGATTTGCTCCAATGGGAAAGATCCCCCAATGCTGAAGGGTCTTCCTGGCACCAGCCAATTTCCTTAGGTACCAGTCTCTGCCCCTTCCCTCTCTTATTCTTTTTTGCATGACTGGATGTCAGCATGAGGGTAGACACCTCCTACTCTCTGAAATAATCATCCAGGATTTCTGTCTTCATGAGTCAGGTATGGAGACATCCAATCTTGGAAAACCAAGATCTTCCCTTCTTGTTGTTATTCACATCCTGGGTCATCTTTTACTTGTTAGTTCACAGAGCTAAATCTAGGGATTAGAATGGAAGTAGATGGTTGAAAATCCTTGGATAATACCGGACCCTAAACAGAATTTTTCACTTTCCCAATGGTATTTCACTTCTGACAGCACTAGTCTGTGTGCATGTTATTCCACCTCTAATATTACTGTTGCTGAGCATTCTGCAGCTGTGTTGAAGTTACTCATTTATGTGGTTTGGGCCAGTTTCTGAGAAACAGGCAGAACTAGGGAGCAGAGAGCAGAAGAATCTGTCAATGTTAGATTCGAACAAAGAAAATTATGCTCTTTTTGAACTTATTTTTCTCCCCAGTGCCAATATAGATATAAAAACAGAGTAAGGAAATTATATAGATACATGATAGATTCAGAGAGCCCTAATTTTCAGGGAGAGAGCATGCAGGTGGGGAGAATTCACCAAATTCATTGGCTATAATATCTATTCCTTGAAGTTTTGTTTAATAAGTTTCCTTTAAGTGTTATTTTTGTCCTTGTTTTTTTTATTTTTCTGGTTTTTTAAATCATTTAAAGACTTCTGAAAACAGAACATTTGCCCCATTTTAGGTGAGTTTTATATACTTCTCAAAAAACAGGGGTATATTAAGTCATCCTGCTAGTATTTGGAAGTGCATATTTTGTTTGACATTATTTGTGAATTAGATTTTTCCTCCTCAGGATAAGTGTAGAAATGCTTCCATATGCTTGAAGTTGTTCTTATCATTTTGCTGAGGGAAAAAGGAAGAATGTAGTGCACAGCATCTTTTATGTGAACACATATTTGATAATGTTTCTTCCTCAGTTAGCTAAAACAACTTTTCTACTGCTTAAATATACTTCTAAAGTTAAGATAATAATATCATTTGTCTAAACACATTAAATTGATTGAAATATTTTTAAATATTATAGTGAAACTAAATTACATTTTACTGTTTTGATTTCTTATATAAAATAAATCTTAGGTAAGGATCTGACTTTAATTTTTTTCCCAGATAGCCACAAATCACATAGCACCCTTAAAAACATGCTTCAGTTTTTCATATACTAAATTCTTTTCCATGTAATAAATTCTTATATATAAGTTTTAAAAATCTCTTTTGTTCCATAGATCTCTTTACTAATTCTTTATTTCTTTACTAGTTCCTAAAATCTCCTTACTAATTCCTAGGGAATGTTTTAATAACTGCACGTTTTATGGTATGTTTTAATGTATGTAGATCAAATAAATGTCCCTTCATTATTCCAATTTTTTCAGAACATTCTTGGCTTCTGTCAGAATGTTAGAGTGATTTTGTAAAGTTTCAAAAATGTCTGCTGACATTTTTTTTTAATTAGAATTTCATTAAACTGTAAATTAGTTTAGGAAGAATAGCTGATTTTCTTATCCAGGATCATGGTAGGTCTTTTCCTATATTCAATTAAAAATATTTCTCTGTAAACTACAGAATATTCTATATATGTGGGTTCAGTATATTTCATATTTAATTATAGATTTTCTTTGAGGGTGGGGCAGAGGTGTGGGAAGTTAACATTAGCATTACTTTACATATTCCTAACTCTAGTTTTCTCATTCTTTTTATAAGGTAACTCTTGATAATGGAAGGTTATTTAAAGTTTTAATTATCAATCTGTAGCAGAACAAACCATCCAATGCATATGAGGATATCCATTTCACCAGATCTCCAGATTACAGTTTCATGAAGGACAAGTTCCCAACTTCTAAGACACCAAATTAGATGTGTTTTTAATTGCCTGTCCAGAGCCTTTTAGCCAAGCAAGTTGTTGATTGATTTTTTTTCTCTGAATTTTCTTGTGACTGCATAGTTGTTATCATCAATGAAAATTTACTTCAATTTCTTCGAGACATTTTTCAGGATTGGAATACATTCACCAACATCAGCATCAAAAGTCTATCCCTGGATTACCCATCTTGGGCAATTGCATTACTGCAATTAAAGCTTCGGGGTTCTCTCTTACACCCTTTCCCCACTTAAAGTCATCCACCAGTCCTCTTGAGCTCTCCAACAGTGTTTTTTCAGTTGTGGCTTTTTTTCATTCTGACATTTCAAAGCCTCCCATCATTCTGCAGTCATCTCCTGCCAGTTTCTCCACACTAGTACCTTTCACCTTTACTGTAGCAAGAGTGATCTTCCTAATACTGAAGTCTGATCTTGACACTTCCTCCCTTGCTTAAACACAATAAATCCAACATGCAGGAGGAGCTAGATGTATTTTATAATACTGCGTTGAGTACTAGTCATACAAGGATAAATAAGACCTGGACTTGTACTAAGGTGTTAAGGGATAAAAGCCAGATATGTTAGCATCACAGGCTAGCACCTGACCAGTCTGACTTCCTACCACTCCCTTACTTGTCCCCTTATATCCAGATATCATGGATGCATGAGAAAACATTCACCTTGCCTCTTCCTTGCTTGACTTAAGCTATTCCTATGCCTGACCTGCTCTTCATGGCAAAATCCTACTCTTCTTTCAATGCCAGTTTCAACATCAAGTGCAATATGAATCTTTACTCAGTGTTTATCCTCTTCTAATATCATGGAAGGTAGAGCTAGCTATTTCCTTGACTTCTTTCCCACAGCAGTTTGTGCCAGTAGTGTAACACACAGACTCTGATAGCTAATTGTCTTTGTCTGTCTTCTTGGTTGTCTTGTAACAGAAGCCCTAAGTCAGTCAACTTTGGACATCTACTCCAGCACATTGTTTTACAAATAGCACTGAAATGCTGAAGTCTGTGATGCCAACAAGCAAAGAAGGTGCTCGGGCCTTTTTGCTTTTTCTGAAAAACAGGGTAGTAGTATTTTCTCAAGGGGAAAATTCAGCTTATTTTCTGCATCTTAAGAGTTGTACTGTACTTCTTGGCCTCACTGGAAACAGCTTGGAGGCAGCATAGGGTTTGGAATCAGAGAACCTGAGTTTAGTCTGCACTATCTCCATGAATTTGAACAAGTCGTATAACCTTTATGAGACTTAGCCACCTTCACTATGAATTAGGAATATCTACCTACCAGAGCTATTTTGAGGATTATGTGAAATTATACACACAGGAGGCTGAAAAAACATTTTAATGAAAAAGCACTGTAAATGTTGTGTTATTTTCATATGGTTATTTTTATATGCAAATAAAGACAGTTTTACACTTCAGAGCTTTTAGAAATCATTTTGAAGGTATAAAGCCTGTGTAAATTTATATATATACAGATGTGTGTGTGTATAACACTTGTATCTAAGTTTGACTACATTTTCTAATTTTTAAAATATCCTGGGGGAGGAGGGCAAAATTTCATCTCCCTCTCTTAATTTTTGGGTCATCTTTCTTCTAAATTTACCATCAGGGCTCCACAGCTTAGAATGCATATGTGGCAGGGATAGTATTTTGGATACTAATATGTTTTCATTCTCCCTGGACTTTTCTATTTTCCACCTCTCCATTCAAGCAGGTAGCTGGTTGCATATTTATTGACTTAGGGGTAGCTCATGGCAGGATGGAGAGGAGAATGCACAAGCCTTTCTGGCTGTTGAATTTTAAAGGGGGAATCCTGGGCAGGGCTAGAAATAGTGAGGAGAGTGGAGCTACCCCCCTAGATTCAAGAGATTTTCCTGGACTGGAGAAAGGAGAGGAGAAAAGATAGAGAAATCCGTGGACTCCAAAATTAGAGGGAGTGCTGCTGGGAGACGTGGCATGACCCCATTAAAAATGGGCTTTTGGGGCTGTCTAGAAATACTGCTTCCCTAGCCAATAAGGAAGTTAGTAATCTGTATAATGGGATCAATAATATTCACCTCACCAAGCAAAGCAATTTTGAGAATTATATAAAATAAATGCATAAGAATGGCTGGTACTACTAAGTAGGTACTCAGTAAATGTTACATTCCCTCCAATCCCCATTTATGTTTTGGTTCTGCCCAGCAAACCAATTCCATTCTGTGATCACCCCCATGCTCCATTTCCCATGTTCTTGCTCCTGCACTGCTGAGCAGTACTGGAGAAAAAAAAAAAAAAAGACAAAACTATACATACAAGAACCAAGCTGCCTCCCCATCCTCATCTCCTTTTCTCCTCTCCTTCACCTCATTCTGTTCCTCTCCCTTTTCCTCGTCCTCCCCTCCATCCCCAGTGTCTTCCTCCTCTCCTTCCTCTTTGTCTTCCTTCATGAGCATCGTTCTGCTGCTAAGTGGTAGTCCTGGTATCCTCCCTCTGTCTCTCACCCAGTCCTGCAAGGACTCAGTCCTCTTTTACCATCAGGGCAAGACAGAGCCTCTGTCTGGGCAGCACAAGCACGCCCTTTGCCCACATATCCGCCTGGCAAGACTAGGCTGGGGTAGGGCAGGGATAGGGTCTTCCTGACAAAATACCACCCCCCTTTCCAGTGGAAGAGTTCTTTGTTTATGAAGTACTGATTGAAGATTGTTTCTGTCTGAGGAAAAGTTCCCTTCCAGGGTCTCAGGAAAGAGAATTGAAAGTACTACCAGAAAGAACTGAGATATTCCTTTTGATTTCTTGTGTCTGAGTGATAACTCTCTCAAGTAGTAACAATAGCCATGACAGCACATGGCCTCAGAATATATGGATGGCTAGGAGAAGGAGGCAGGTAAGTAACTGTGTTATTCACAGGCTTGCAATTTATGATGCCCTGTGGCATCTGTATGGCCTCAGATGCTGCCTTCTGGCCCTGAGTTTCTGGTGGAGCCCTCAGGGCCACAAGAGGGTGGAGAATTGCTAGCAAGGCTTTGCTGAGTGCTTTGCAGGGAAACATGTCTAATTTCCCTTTTGAGCTGAGCATGCTTGTCGGATGACATGGAGTTCTCTAGTCAGCTGCTCCAGAAATGGTTAGATTTCTCTATGTGGTGCTCAGGTTTCTACGCTCAGATAGATATGGCAGCCCATCATTGGGGCACATTAGATAGTGTTTTATATGTGTATAAATAAACTGGATTTTCATATGCTTTCTGTAGAAGGAGACCTGAGATTTTTCAAAGGCATCTGTTGTGCTGTCATCCTTGGGAAATGTTATCATTTGTTCCCTAGTGGATCTCAGAGTCCTTAGAGAATAGGAAATGGAACAGATAAGTTTTGATTACAGGGAAAGCAATGTGGGCACCATCAGGCATGGGATTGGAAAGACAGACATAGGTATAATGCCATCTTGAGGTCTTGATTTCCAAGTGGCAAATGATGTGTGGAGAACTGAAAGTGTGATTACACTTCACCTTCTGTACCTTTTAACTTCCAGTAGCTATGGATAGGCCATCATTGTGGACCCTCTCAGAAAGGATTGATGCCCAGGGATTGGCCTGATCTATGGTTCAGCTTATTTTATTTTAACCCTGGGGATATGGTTTAATTAGAGTTGCAATATCTTTGTATTTTCTATTTCTTACAGATTCATGAAGGTGGCAGGAAGCACAGTGGATGCAGTTACCTGGCAACAGTAGGTATTCACCATTTTTGCTCTTACTTATTATCAGTTGCTATGAAATGAAAGATAGGTAGTCCTGTTTACAGCTGACATTTAATAAGCTATCCTTCATCCTCTAAGAAAAAAGTTAAAACTAACTCCAAAGCTGTCCTTATGATACATGCTACCTCATAATAATAAAATTTTCTTTTACTTTTTCAGAAACAAATAAACAAACAAACCAACCTAGTGGCACATTTTGGAAAGCTCAGCTATTATGTATACTTTTTAACTAATCTGTCATCAATGAACAGGTAAGGGGAACTTGAGCATGCCTCCACTTCCCCCTGAGCTTTTCTTTGGGAATAACATTCCTTAAAAGAGTAAATAGCTGTAATTACTATCATTCAGGAATAGAAACACTTCATTATATTTATGGCAGTGGTCTTAATTAGTGCCAAGAGAGTCACTAATACAAAGCAAGTAAAAAAACTGCACACAAACACACACATACACACACACACACATATAGAGATAAAGAGAGAAAGAGAGAGAGAAGTTTCAAGAGAGGATAAAAACCCTAATAATTGCCAGGAAAAAAAGTCTTACAATGGCAAAGACTTGCCACTCTAATGGTAGCTTGACTTATGAAATAATCATCAAGTATATAAATTTGAATTTTCTTTGTCTCCTTGTGGCATTTGTGCTGAAATGCCCAGCATCTCACAGTATTTCACCAACCTTATCTTGCCCATCCTTTTTGTTAGAAATCTATTCCACAGCATCTTCCAAATCAGCTCTCATCTAATGTGATATTAACAGCTCAGACATGCGCTTCCACTTTGGGCCCTCAGAGCCACCTACTGTGACCAGCTTTCTCAATTATTCTCACCCTGCCTGCCTACCACGTTTACTGCTCTTGTCTATCTTTCATTTTTTAGTGATTCTCAGACTCCCTTGGGATTCATGACAGTTATGAAAGAAAGAGAAATGGATGAAATCTTTATTAAGTTTTCCTAATGAATTTTTGGTTGTTGGCAATCAATAACTTTAACCTAGTGGAAAATATTTTATTCTGCATTTATACTTTTAGTTTCTGTAAACAAGTTCCAAATATTTCCAAAAATTCTTATCCTCCTTCAGTTTGTTTCTGTGAGTCATGGATTGCGTGGGCCTAAGGATCTCGTCATTCCCTTGCTTAAAACCCCTCAATGCCTTCCCTTTGCACATAGATCAAAAGCCAAACTGTCTGCTCTGGCTTATAAGGCCCTTTGTGTTTGGCCTCTGCTACCTTGTGATTGCATCTAGTGACACCCTGCCCTTACTCTATCACAGCACACTGGTGAGGTCCTTCAGTCTGTAGACAGTTCACAGGCATATCTGCCTCAGGAACTTTGTACCTGCCATTTCCTCTGCCTGAAATGCTGTTGTCTTCATTTTTTGTATACTTGACTCCTTCTCATCTCTTAAGACTCAGCTTATATGTTACCTCCTTCAAGAGGCCTTCCCTAATTATCTTATCTAAAATAGATTCCCTTTTTAATTTCTTTCTTAGCTCATTTTTCCATAGTATTTTTATCATAACTTACAATTACTGTTTTTTTCACACTTGTTTTTGTAATTTGTGTGTGTTTTCTCTTTTGCCAGAACAGCACTTATTTAGTTCAACAAGTGCATATTTAGGCAACTGGGCATTTACTATGGGGGAAAATAACAACAACAACAATAATAATAACAGTGTAGCAAGAACCTTTATGTGAGTTACCTTATCTGATCCTCAGAATAATCAAATTAGGTCAGGACTGTTTTTATCTCTATTTTTCTGCAACTTAGAGAAAGCTGTATAAAAGCCAAAGATTACACAATAAGTGGCAGACTTTGGACTTGAACTTGGATCTGTCTCATTCCAAGGGCTTCTCTTAACTGTTACTGCTTTGGTAACAAGGCAGTGATCCTTTACTGAAAATATTACATTCTAGTGAGGAAATTCAAATCCTCTTCAGTGCCCTCACCAAAGGCTATCTGGATGATGTAGCATAAAGACTAAAGAGTGAAGAATTTGTAGTGGTTATAGGGAGAAATAATGAGATCAGTGTACAAAAATTAATGGGTAAGAATGTAAGGCTTGCTCAATTATCATGGCTGACAGGGAGGGATCAGAGAAAGTTCTTCTCCTCTATTCAAGCACTCGCCATAGTACAAATGCTATGAAATGAGTACAGTATTTTTTTTTATAAGAGAGAAATACAGGGTTTTTTTGTAAATAGTTTGTTTAATAGCTATTTTAAAAATATTGGCCATCTCTCAAGATAAATATCATGTGTTTGTAACTATTCTAAAAATACCCCCAAAACAGGCAGGGGGCTGTGTTTCCTTTGGCTCCAGGATCAGCATTCATTTGGGGACAACAAGTAGCACCTGGAATTTACCATTTATTCCTTAAAGCCATAGTTTTCAGTCAAGACTTGGAATAATCATGGAACAATTCCAAGAAATCCTGGCCAGGAGGACTCAGTGAAAATTAAAGCCAAATGCCATGTTTCTCTAACCCTGTGAAATGCTGAGGTGAAAATTTCTTAATAATATAAAGGATATTAAGAGTCATTGTCAGGAAGAAAAAGGAGCATAGAATTTGTCAACATATGTCTATCTGTAGGTAGCCAAAAGAATTGATTCAATACTGGGATGTTGAGCTTGAAGCTTGAACAACCAGAATTCCAAGTCTGAAGTCATAAATAAATAAATCTACATAGTTAGACTATTTTGATTTGGACTTTCATGCTCTTGGATTTTCAGGACCGAGATACATGACTTGATGATTGGTACTGCTCACCAACCCGTACAGAAAACCTGGAAAGAGTCAGTGATATGAAGGTCCAATTGCAGGAATGATGGAGTAGCTTGTGTCAGATATCAGTGATAAATCTGGACAATAAATAAATACACACACACACACACGACAGTGATCAAAAGGCAGCAAAAGTTGGAGGAACTTCTTCAATCTGAAAGAAGTGACTAACACTGGTGATATTTGTGGTTACATAAGAATCCATGCAGTATGAGATGGCTTTAAACTCAAAAGAAATACATGGTCATACTGGTTTGAGGTATCGGAAAAAGGAGTCAGAAGGTGGAAAGCTCAGAAAGAAGGAGTTATGGGGCAAAACCTCAAATATGCATATAAACTTCCTTTCAAGTCTTTGTGTGATTCCTAAAATGTGCATATTTAAGGGAGACTCTAAGAAGTCTGGTAGGAAACAACAGCTGGAAGCCTGAAAAGTTTGAACAGAGATTTCAGCTGCTCTCTGCCACATAAGGGACAGAGACTGGAATTTGAATCTCACAAATTTAGAGGGGCTTGATAAACATCTTGTGCTTTCCAGTAAAAACTTAGAGTTATGCCTCAGGAGTAAAGTCTACATCCCAGGACTGAAGATTTGCCTTAAGTCTAATGTGTAACCAAAACAGACTCACCCTAACAAAGTCTAAACTGCAGCTGTCACAAGAACAAGGTCAGCCACTCATAATTCACAACTCCCAGCTAGATTCAAAACCAACACTATTCTGTCTCTACAACATAGCATCCACACTTTCCAGTATAGAATTTAAAAATTACTAGACATACAAATAAATAGGAAAGTGTGGCCCTTGGCCAAGAGAATGAGCAATAACTAGAAACCCTGAAATGACTCAGATAATAAAATTAGCTGACCAGGATTTTAAAGAAGCTATTGCAAATATTCAAACAATTAAGGGGAAATGTCCATATTCAGTGAATACATAGGGAAATATCAGCAGTGACATGGAAACAATCTACATTTTAAAAGAACCAAATGAAATTCTAATTCCTTAGAATTAGAACCAAATAAAGTGAAAAAAAAAAGAATAACTAAATTGAAAGTCTCACTGGATAGGCTTAGTAATAAACTGGAAACTACAGAAGAAAGGATTAGTGAACTTGTATACAGATCATTTGAAATTGTACAATTAAAGAACAGAAAAAAAATATTGGGAAGAAAATTATCAGTTTCAGCAACCTCATTGCCGATATCAAGTAATATCTGTACAGTTAGAATCCAGTGGACAAGAGAGAGAAAAGGGAACAAAAGGCTTTTTTGAAGAAACTGAAGCTGAAATTCTCCCAAATTTGGTGAAAAAGTCACTTACAGAACCAAGAAGTCAGGCAAGCCCTAAGAAGGATAAATACAAGGAAAATCATACCTGGACATAATAATGAAATTGTTGAGAATAAAAAGCATGGAGAAAATCTTCAAAAGTATTCAGATAAAAATGACATTTCACATAGAGAACAAATATACAAATGATGGCTAACTTGACATCAGAAACAATGGAGGACAGAAGACAATGAAACAGCATCTTTAAAGTACTAAAAAAAAAGGTCAATTCAAAATTTTCTATATAGAAAAATATTCTTTTAAAATGAAAGTTTGAAAAAAAAGATTTTTTTGATGAGTGAAAGCCAGCAAACCTATGCCACAAGAAATACTAAAGGAAGTTCTTCAGATAGAAATAACATCAGAAAGAAAATTGGATTTCAAAAAATAATGAAGTGCTTTGGAAACTGTAAATTTATAGATGAATATTTTTTCTCTTAATTTCTTTTAAAAACCTGACTCTAATGCAAAAAACATAACACTGTATTTTGGGTTTATAACATATATAGATGCAAAAATATATGACAATAGTACCACAAAGGATGATGAAGGGAGAGGCTGTAAATAGAATTAAACTGTTGTTGTTGTTTTTTATGTGAAATAATACAATATTTACTCTAAGAAGACTGTGAAAAGTAAGGGTACAAATTGTATTACTAGAATTAAGATTGGAAGTAGAACTCAGAGTGCTTACCTAGAGTAGGGAAGTTATCATGGATTATCCAGAAGGACCAAACCTACCATTAGAGTGGAAGACTGAGTCAGAAAAGAGGAGGCATATAAAGATTTAACCACAGAAGAGGAAGTCAGAGTGGTATGGTAATGAGTAGGACTTGACCCACTATTATTGGATTTGAAGATGTAAGAAGGAGGCCATAAACCAAGGAATGTGGGCAGCTTTAGAAGCTGGAAAAGTCAAGGGAATGGGTCCTTCCCTAGCACTTCCAGAAGGAAGACAGCCCTCCCAATACTTTGATTTTAACCCAATGAGACCCATGTTAATTGCTAAGCTACAGAACTATGAGATAATAAGCTTGGATTGTTTTAAGCCACTGTTTGTGATAATTTGTTTATAGAAGCAATAGAAAACTACTACAATACCCAATAAAGAGATTCCAAATATACAAAGAAAAAACTAACAGAACCAAAGGGGGAAATATAGACAAATCTGCTGTCTAGTTGGAGATTTAAAAGCATCTCTTTCAGTAATTAAGAGTAATTAAAAGAGAATGTGAAAGAAAGAACATAAATTGCTAGCATCAGGAATGAAAGAGGGATTCTTGAAATTAACACAATATTGTAAATTGACTATACCTGAATAAAAAAATTAAAATTAAAAAAAGAAAGATGGATTCTCATTATAGATCACGCAGACACTAGAAGTATCGTAAGGGAATATTATGAACAACTTTCTATCAACAAATTTGACATTGAAATAGACAAAGTCCTTGAAAAACACAACTTACCAAAAAATGACACGTTAAAAATTCTTAATATCCTTTTGGTATATCTGGTTCATTTTGGAAAATCTGGCAATTTCTTATATAACTAAATATATACCTATTCTATGACAAAGCAATTCCATTGCTAGGTATTTACCCAAAGGAAATGAAAGTATGCCACAAGAAAAACTTTATGAGAATGTTCATGGCAGTTTTATTAATAATCGTCAAAAACTAGAAACAGCCCAGGTGTCCATCAACAAGAGAATAGTTTAAACAAACTGTTGTATATTCATGTAAACGAATGACACTCAGCACAATCAAAAAACAACCTAATTATACACTCCACAGCATGGATGAATCTCAAAATCATTATGCTAAGTGAAAAAAACCCTTATATAAAACAGCACATTTGTGTTATTCTAATTATATGACATTCTGGAATAGTTTTTTAAAATTAGATAATTGACTGCCTCTGTGCGTGTAGAAAGTAAAGATATGGATTGAGAGGGAAAGACGCAAGAGGGAATTTTTTGGGGTAATTGTAATGTTCTGCATTTTGATGGGCATTTCGCTTACACAGGGGTATGTATTCATTTGTCAAAATTCATCAAATGATACACATGCTTTGTGCATATCATTATATATAAAATTTACTTAAGAAAAAGAACAGCAAACAGATATAGAACCCTAGTTAATGGTATGACTGATGAAGTGTTTAGGATGAAGTGTACCAAAATCTGCAACTTACTTTGAAACGCCTCAAAACATAAAATGGATCAATGGATGGTTAGGGCAATAGATAGATTGATAAATGTGTGATAGAGCAAATATAGTAAAATGTTAATTGTAGAACCTAGGTGGTGGATTTATGGTTTTCACTATACAATTCTTTCCATTTGTCTCTGAAATTTTTCATAATAAAATATTAATAAAGAGGAAGATGCTTTTGTTAAGTGAATAAAATAAAATATGTAATTCATACCTCAATAATATAAAAATGCATGTAAATGCAAAGAAAAGGCACTAATACATTAATAGTGTAATATGTAGTTATAGGGAGTATAGGGATGCTTTTGTGCTCATTTTTACTTTTCTGTAGTTTCCAATTTTTCTGTAATAAGCATTTTTGTTTGTAATAGAAACCATCAGTACCCAACTCCACCTTTCCCACCCCTAACTCCCCCTCTCCAGAAGCAATAATCACAATTTTAGTTGTTTCTTTTATTTGTTTCTAAATAACAGTCTGTTGCTATTTTAAATTTTTTTTCCGATTCAAATACTATCAATTTATTTCCTACTACGGAAGATGAGAATTTACCTTTCATATCTCCGTAACTCTTCACACACTGAAACATACTTATCTTTCCCCATTCTCCAATATTTTATATCTTAACTATTGGCCAGATTAGAATTCAGTACTCCACATTTTTATTACTATGTAAATATGATTCAGAGAAGAAAATGTGTACAATGTTTATATTTTCTTTCTTTCACAACTTTTTGTTTTCCTGCAGTTAATACCTATCTCTTTTTCATTTGTCTAGTTTCCTATTAATCTTTCCCTAATTCATCCCCAAATGCTGTACCAGAAGAGTAAATCTCTCTCTCTGTGCAAACACCCCAGGTAGCCATCAGTTTCATCCTGTCCTTGGAGATGCTCTCCTGGAGCAGTCTCTCCTCGGGTCCCATCTGGATTGGTTGATCTCCGTGCTTCCTGCACAGCTGTTGTCCTGGGATTTCTCTTCACCATCATCCTAGGGATTCTTTTTGACTCTCTTATTTGTTGGATCCATGCCTTTTTTTGAGGTTTACTCCCTCATTTTGGTGGAACATTTTTTCCCAAGAACTTCCTGAGAAAAGATAAATGAGAGGTAAACATGTTGAGACCTTGTATTAGAGTTTGATTTATATTTTGGATGAATACATATTTCCCTCGGATTTTGATGCTTTGGCTCCATTTTTTTCTAACTTTCCTTGTAACTGTTGAGAAATGTAATGCTTTTTAAATTTCTGGTCCTTTTATTTGCCCTGTTTTTTCTCTCTTGGTACTTTTAAGATCTTCTTTTTGTCCTCAGTGATCCTTTACATGACTCGTTATTCTGTGTACTAAATATGTGGTGGATTCTCTCAATCTGAAGTTCATGCCCTGCGTTTAAGGAAATTTTTCCGAACTTTTTCTTTGATGATTTTCTTCTTTTTATTTTCGTGTGTGCTCTCTCTTTCTCTCTCTCTCTCTTTCTCTGGAACTTCCACTAGTCAGACATTAGAACTCTTCAAATAGTAGTCTAATTTTTCCATATTTTTCTCCCTTTTTTCTTCTGTTTTCTGATGAATCTCGTTAATCATATAAATTTTCTGTTGAAATTTTCTTTTCTGTTATCATATTTCTAATTTCCAAAAACTCCTTTTATTCCTCAAAACTTCCTTTTCATGGCTTCTTATAGCTTCTTTTCATGTTTCTGGATGTAATATCTTCTTTTTTCTCTTTGAAGGTATCAATTATAGTTGTATTTATTTATTTTATTTCTTCTTTTTTTTCTTCCCTCCCTCTTTTTTTCTTCCTCCCTTCCTTCCTTCTTCCATCCCTTCCTCACTCTTTCTCCAAAGGTTTTCTTATGGTTTCTCCATTAAACTTTTCCCTCTCTGTTCTTCCCTCCTTCCCCCATTTCTTTATTTTGTTTTATAACCTTCACATTAAAGATTTTCCTCAAATGTCAATTGATTCTTAGGTCTCTATTCCTATTTAAGAGAGAGGCATGAAAAGCTGATTGGATGCTTTTTGTTCATGGACATTTCTTCTCAACTAGTGGGGAGTGTTTGTAGGATAATATGCCTAGGTTATTACATTAGAGGGCTCTAGCTATCCATATCTATTGGTCTTTTCTCTTGCACAATTTAGTTTTTCCAGAGAAGAATTCTCTCTTCTGCCAGCTTGGAAGTGTAAATCTACTAGCATCCTTACATCTAAGAAAGGAACTGGATATCTCATTGTTTAGTATGTAGCCTTTCACTTAATCTTTTTGTTTTCACTGTAGTTGCCTCCACAACTATGTTTGGTGGACTTGACTCAAGCTCAACCTCGAGTATTCTGCTGTCTTGGAAGTGGGGCAGTTTCTCATCTATGTAGGGTAATAGGTCATATTTATAGATATTACTATATTAGAATTAAAACAGAAATTTTAAAAATATTTATTTTAAAATAATGAATTCATTGTGTTTTACCACAAATAATGTATTTTTATAAAATAACTATGTTTTCCAAAAAACCAAGAAAGTTAGCAAGAAGAGTGGCATTATTTTGTGTTCTTGGAAATCTCTTTAATATCTAGCTTAACTGAAGATATGTGGATTCTATATCTTCTTCCATGTTTTGTGGCAATTATTGTTTTAGTTTAAGAATATAAAGAAAATTTGCCCTCACAGAGATACGCAGCTAAAAAAGGGGAGGAGTATTTGAATAACCTTATTCAGATTATCGTGGCTATTCTTCTCAGATACTACAGCAAAATTCAGTAAGTGATAGTTTCTTAAAGGTTAGTTGCAGTGTGGAATATGAGCCTTATCAATGAACTTTTCATACTCTGATGAATTAAATTCTATTGGTCTTGCATTTTGAATGTTTCTTTTACCCATGCATCATTTTAACATCATGCATTGATCATTTGAAAAATATTGTTTTATTGAGTTGTGAGTTATTCAGATCTTCCAAATGTTGACACATTTTATTATGAAACATCAAAAAAGCTCATTTATTATCACCCCTGACCTAATCAGAAAGTCTTAAGTTTTGGAAAGTTGACAAGCTCATGATGGGAGATACAAATATCCTAAAATTTTAATTTTCATTTAACAGTTCAAAATTTATAATCAGCAACAAGTTCTATCAGTTGTTTGCCTTGAAGTGACAGGCTTTTTTGGTTCACTTTTGAGAAAAATATCTTCCAAGTACCCAAGTCTGAATAACCATAATTTGTCTGTCAGTCACTCTTTCAAGTAAAAATGTTGTTCCATGAAAAAAATAACCAATTCAATTTGCAACTCTAACAATCATATAAGTGTTTATCCTCAAGACTACCATCATCATACTTTGCTGTGGAGGGGAAATCTTTTTTATGTATATTTCTCATTTAGTCATATAGAATGTTTTTAAAACGTATACTTAGGAGTTAAAATTCAATAAGATTTATAATTTTATTACTTTATCAAGAAAAGTATTAAGTGAAACTGACATTTAGTTTTATTTCAAGTATATGACAATGACCTCTAGAACAGTTTTACGTTCCTGCCTTGATTTGTGCTAAGCTGCCAGCTCTTTTGCCCACTTTTGTACCATTGGTCCAAATGTCAAATAGTTTTTCCAATACAAACCATGAGAGTCAAATAAATTATTTAACACTTTATATATTTCATCACCATTTGTATTTAGTGCCAAACATTTCTGTTTAGTGCCAATACACCAAGTGTATTTTAGTGCCATTCACATAAGATCATTATCAGTGATTAGTTGGTGTTGATGTTGGATAGATAAAAGAAAAAAGCTATGTCAGTTGATTTATCCAGACAGTAATATCCTGAGATATCAACTTTCTCTTTGTATTTGCAGCTAAACCTCTTTAATTTAACAAGTTACCGTATTGTTGGGAAGTGGCACTAGGGTGATTTCTTTGACTAATAACTTTTACTGACTTTTCATCCAGCAGGCATTCAGCAATGTCAGCTGTACAACCCTCTATCTATCTACCTACCGGCTACCTTGTGTACCTTTCTACCCAATGCAGGCTAAGGTGCTTTTCTAAATTTAAAATTATTTTGAAGACTTCTAAATCTAGGAAAGTCTTCAAAATACTTTTAAAATAGTATTGCAAAATAAGACAACAAAATGTTCTTACTTTTACACAGGTGTAAGAAAAAAATTAGAATGTCAAAATAACTTATTGGATATGGTTACGCAGATCATTGCAGGTATAATAGAAAATAACTTGTAGCACAGAGTAGAAGTATTGAGAACAAACTGAGTTAACCTTTGAAAACATCCATATTTATACCCCAAACTCATACCTTAGAACAGTCTAGAAAACAAGCATATATTCCATTAGTTGTCAGAGCAATGACATTGTTACATGTTATGTAGACTCTGGAAAAGCCAACTGTATATTTGTGAGAAAATGAGAGTGAAAATAGCAAGTAATTATCTCAATGTTATTAATAAAATAGCTTTGATCTCATGGACTCCTGAAACAGTCTTGGGGACTCCCAGGAGTCCCTGGACCACACTCTAATAACCACTGATATAGAGTGAGGGTAGGGTTCTACTAGGGGGCCTAGATGCTTCTCAATTCTCTTGTTTCAACCCTCCTACCTCCCCCACTCTCAAAGGTACCCGGTGCTTCCATCTCCTGAGGCTTTCTGGGGTTCCACAGCAAGAAGCAGCCAGCTTTTAGGTTTCCCTAAAAGGATTCACAGGTATAGAATTCAGCCTCCTCTGGTCAGCTGGGTCAGTTATCACTTTACCTGCTGTTTCCCCGTATTAACATTTTTATCGTGTTTTTCTGTCCTATTCTCTTAGACTTCTGGGTTAATGCCTTTTTTCTTCTTTTGCTTCTTTCTTTGTTTTTCTTTCTTTCTTTGTTTCTTTATTTCTCTCTTTCTTTCTTTCTTTTTTCCCATTACCATTGTTTTAGTGGGGTTTTGAGAGGGAGCTTAGTAAATGCTTGTTTTTAAACCACCATGTTTAACCTGTAATCCTGCTGTCTGCTTTTTTGTTCCTCTAGGATTATTTTTAATAAGGCAGAATTTAAAAATGAATTTTAAAAATATGAAATCGATTTTAATATTTATCAAGTTAGGCAAACCCAGAAGTTCCCAATGCCTGGGCCTCACAAGAGATGAACAGAATAAAAAATCTCTGGCTGTGCCCCAGACATTAGTATTTTGAAGAAGTTCATTAGGTGATTCTGCCATTTAGTGAGGGTTAGGAACTACTGCCCTGGAGCCTTCTGACTGAGCATCAGTAGCCTCTGGGCACTTAAATTCTGGAGAGCACACTCAGCATATGGCTTTTAGACCAGCAGCAGGAGCAGCAGCATCACCCTGAAGCTTGCTGGAAATGCAAATTCTCAAGCCCCATCTCAGACCCACCAACCAGGACCCAACAATCTGTGTTCTAATATGCTCTCCAGGCAATCTGATGTGCTCTAAAGTTTGAGAACCACAGCCACAAAAGATAACTTCCTGATTTCTAAGAATACATTCATCCTGAATTTTTTGGCATAAAACTTTCTTCAGTAGCTTCTCTTCTGACATACGGATAGGAGAAAAGATGAAAGAAAAATTGTCCTGGGAATTAGCCTTTAGAAAATTCCTGCCCCTTATAGTCAGAGTCAGAACTTCAAGTCATCTAATTTTCAATAAGTTTTTCTCTTATATAAAAGTCAGCATTTTTTCTCTCTTTGGTCTTAGTCTGCACTTATGTACATTATTCCTCACATCTGCTGTTGCAGGAAAATGATATATGATGGGTATACTACAGCTGTAGCTTAGTACATAGATCAATTTTATAATTTAAATTTTTAGCTATATTTAAAAGCATAAAAATGAACATTTTAAAAAAGTCATTGCCAGAGCAACTATGGATATGCCCACAGTATAAGTAAATGTGAGCAAAAATGACTCTGAGAATGGCATCTATTGAAAATTCATGAACATTCCCAGGGTAATAGGACATTAGAATAACTTGTTAAGCTAAGATTCTGCTTCAAAGAAAAAGCTGAAAGAATTCATCACGTAGATACTCAATTTCAGAGAAAAGGGTGCTAACAAAATGTGGACCCTATTTAGAAAAAAAATTGAAAAAAGACTTAAAAATGTGATTCACAAGAGTACTGAAACATTTAAAACACTGTTTTGGAAGTGAAGAACCGATAGAGGTACACATTATGGTTTGGTAGAAAGAACCAGGGCTTTGAAGTCAAACAGGCCTGGACAGAATCTCTCTGACCCTTAGTAGGTTTGTGGCCTTGAGGAGAAAGTAAATCCTTCAGAGCTCAGTTTTCCCATCAATGAAGTAAGGTTAATGTCTACTTCACAAAACTATTCTGAAGACTAAATGAAGTAATGCATGAAAAGCACTTGCATGGTGTACACAACATACTGAGTCCTCACAAAATATGAGTTACCGTCTTCCTTCCCTGTCTGTATTTCTGTGATCCCTCTCAATCTCTCTGTTTATGAAAGTGTCTCACTATAGAAAATACAGATTTTAGCACATATTCTATTACTGAGCATTTTTATAGCACTCCATAGATGCTTCATGTCTTTTGCTTATGGTATTTTCAGCCAAAGGAGGAAACTGGGTGTTTCTGTGGGGTAACCCTGTTATGTTTTATTTGTTAATTCATTCAAGAGATATTTATTGAGCACCTACTAAATTAGGCACTGTGCTAGATGTTAAAGATACATGAGGGGGAAAAAAGAGACAAGATTCTTTCCCCGGGTTGTTTAGTGGACTTCTAGTTAACCAAAGGGTTTATCCTTCTAGTGATCACTTCTGTAAGCCATGCCTATTCTTTTTCTGAGAGAGAAGGTGGAAAGAGAGAGTTGCTCATGGTGGAGGAAGTAAGGATGACAATTGAAGAAAATCTTTGTGGGCCCCACAGAGAGCTATGCCTAGACAAATATCTGCTGCAGAGGATTTAAAAAGAAATGGATAAGGAGGGAAGGAAGCCATAAATGACATATGGAGCTTGGCTGCAAAAGAATTAGAGAAAAAGGAAGAGAGAAAAAGAACTTTCTAAAAGAGTATTGAAGAATCAAAGAGTTCTTTGTTCTGAGAAAGTAAAGATTATACACACACACCTCTAAGGGTGTATTTTATTTTAATTGAGCATCTTCTGTAGTCAAGCTCTGTGCTAAGTTCTTTACAGAAGTGATCCAGAGCATAGGTTTTGCTGTCTAACAGACTTGAGTTCAGGTCCTTAGCACCTACTGTCTGCGTGACCTTGGACAAGTTGCTCAGCACCTCATTGAGCCCCAATTTTGTAAATGAGGCATAATAATACCTGTGACCCAGGTGGTGGTCTCCTTATCATTGGCCCAAGGGCTTCTTATAGCTTTCTTCTCAGTCTAATTCTGAAAGCTGCATAGTCTCCATTAGTGGCTCCCTTTACCTCAGTCACTCCTAGGGAAGCTCTCTCAAGTGTCTACTGTTGATTTGGGCAATAGAGAATGGGCTCCCTTTCCATTTCAGAGTGTACACATATACACACAATTCCAAAGAAGGCTAGCATTATCTCCAGGTTCCCACGTGTGTCTCCTCTGCCTAAGGAGGGAAAGTTTGAGAAGTGCTGGTCCACAGCCTTGCACGTGGCTAATAACATCTGCCATTCATTATCGCTACCCAAG
Source organism: Camelus dromedarius (assembly GCF_036321535.1). Lineage (NCBI taxonomy): Eukaryota > Metazoa > Chordata > Mammalia > Artiodactyla > Camelidae > Camelus > Camelus dromedarius. The sequence goes on along the minus strand of NC_087443.1, from coordinate 56,947,947 downwards.
CACATTTTATGCATTACATCAAGGGCATCTGCTAACTGTATAGATATTAAATGGGCTGCTTTTGGAGACTTACTAGGCTTGAAATTCTAAGATCACCATTCTATCTTTGTGCCAGGTCCCAATTGTCCTTGTCTCAGTCATCCTAGAGCTTACCCTGGAGAGGTGCCAGCTGGTTATATCTATCCATTCTATAACTGCATGGGAATTCAAAAGGTCTGGATGCCAGCTTAGTCTTAGAAGTTACCAGTTTTCACTTTCTTTATTCTTTTGTTAAACAAGTGTTGCACTAGTATGGAGTAAGACTGTCTGGTTTTGCATTCTGGCTCTAATGCTTACTTATATTGTACAAGTCATTTAACTGCACTGTCTCAGTTTTTGCATCTGTAAAATAACCATTCATTCAAAACAATATTTACAGAGTGTTTACTCTGCACTAAGCACTCTTCCGAGTATCTGCGATAGATTTGTAATCGAAACAGACAAAAATCCCTGCCCTTATAGAGCTTACATTCTGGAGAGAAAGTGGGGGTTGTTGGGAAAGAGGTGAGTAGTTAGAAAGACAATAAACAATGAATATAACAAGCAAATTATATGGTGTGTTAGAAGGTCAAAAGTTGGAATAAGGAAAGTACTGCAAGGAGGAGGGCAGACTGCAGGGTTAAACAGAATAATCTTTGAGAAGGTGAGATTTGAGCAAAGATGTGAATGAGTTGAGGGAGTTAGCTAAGCTGATACCCTGAAGAAGTGTGTTCCAGGCAGAGGGAGCAGCTAAATCAAAGGCTCCAAGGTGGGAGTGGGTCTTAGATGTCATATTAGTTCCTACACGTAGGATTGTTTTGAAGATAAATGGAAAGATGCATGTAAAGCCTTTATTTAGTACTTAAAATCATGAGTGTTTAGTAAGTTTTGTTTATGATTATTATTTATCATTTTTATGAAGGTCACATTTCTAAACATTCACTATGTTGTAGAATCTTTCAAAATGATCCACATAGCATATGAATAGAATGGTGCCTTTTTGAAATTGCTGTTTTCCTCTGTACATATTCTTGACTTTTATATATACTACTTTGAGATGAAAAAATATATTTATTATCCCTGAATAATTTACTTCCACGGCAAGAGTCATGAAAAGGTGTAAGCTGTATCATATTAAAAATATTTTGAAGCTAAATGGGAGCTGTGATCACTGTTCGCATGTATTCAGTTGCTTTATCAATCTCTCAGTGGTTGTTATTTGAAAGGTTGCTATGGTCAAAAGCACAAGCATCTTCTAGTGAGGACTTTCCAATAGTCCCAGCCAATTTAACCATTTTTCCTTTCCATGTTTCTTTTCATTTTAGAAGAAAAGAATGGAGATTTTATGTTATTAGAATTCCATTTTGGCTGTCTCAAACTGAAAATCCTCAGAGGAATTGGAACTCTGTATACATAGTGTTTTATGTAATATATTGTGTGGGATGAGGGTGATGAAAATAAAAGGGGAGAGCACTAACTGAAAGCCTTCCATCTGCCAGATATGTTGTAGCTGCTTTATAGAAAATTAAATCCTTGAAAGACCTGACTACCTTGCTACTCAAGCTGTGGTGCAGACCAGCAGCAACAGCATCACCTGGGAGTTGTTAGAAATGCAGACTTTTGTGGGAGAGAAGCAAGATGGTGGAGTAGAAGGACGCTTGTAGCTCACCCTCTCCCACAAATACACCAAAACTCACATCTATGGACCCACTTAGCCAACCAGAGCAGCTGCCGAACTCTGACAGAACATTGCCCTCTTCGAAAGACAAAGACGCCAAAAATCTGGTAGGAAAAAAGGAAAAAAGAAAGAAGAAAAAGCAAAACAGTGCGGGATGGTCCTTCGGGGAGGGAGCAGCAAAGGAGGACTGGTGCTCGTTCACTGGGTCTCCCCCCTTCAACGGAGAGGCCAGTGGGATGGATGGGGGACTCGGAGGCTCAGATCTGCCCCCAGCAGTCCTTGATCGACAGAACTAAGTTAAACGGGCATAAAGAGTTCCCACGACACCCAGCCCAAGACAGGGCGAGATGGCAGATGGGGCCAAGACAGGCCACCTGAGCTGGGCAGAGGACTGGGGCAGCTGCACTGAGGCAGCCCCGAGGGACTGCAGGGGGCTGTGCGCAGTGGCTGGGAGGGGATATGGAGCAGAACAACCTCAGTCCCCCATAAATTGCGGAAAAAAGCAAAGCAACACGGCTGGTGTGCCCTGAGGGGAGGGGCGCCGTAGCCTTTGTGTCCTCAGACCATGGTGCCATTACTGGTGCTTCTCAAGAGAAGAGAGGCAGGGTGCAGCCACAGCCGCCATCTCCTCCTGTGCACAGCGTCCGGACGGGGGCAGGGCGGAGACCTGAATCCGCACCTGGGGGCTCTGCAACTTCCTAGGCAGGACTGAGACTTGTTTACAGCCTGAGGGAGATAGGATCTTTCTGCCCTGGCGCCTCAGAGAACTCGCACCGCCAAGAGAAACAAGGAGGTGAGATTCGGCATGGAGCAGGGGCGGGACCGTTCTGCGGTCTTCCCCGAGCCGACCTACAGAGCACCGACCCGAGGCAGAGCGGGCAGCTGCACAGAGCAGCGGAGCAACTGGCACTGGGAGAGGGTGGGTGACTGCACACCTTCCTGGCAGGAACGCAGCATCTGATTGCAGTGCTGGAGGGGGCGCGAGCCACCCACCTACTCGCCTGAGCGAAGCATCTGACTGTGGCAGAGGGAAGGGGAGTGACCCGCCCACCCACCAGCCACAGTGCCAGAGAGATATGAGCAAGATGAAGAAGCAGAGGAACCACTCCCAATTAAAATAGCAAGAGAAATCCCCTGAAAGTACGATCAAGGAAATAGACATTGAAGGCCTACTAGATCAAGATTTCAAAAAAGGACTGATCAAAGTACTGAAGGAACTAAAAGAAATAGTGTTTAGAGATATAAAATATGTCAAAAGTGAAGTAGAGGCTATAAAGAAGAACCAAGTAGAATTAGTAAACTCATTTGCTGAGATGAGAGCTGACCTAAAGGCTGTACAAAGCAGGCTAGATAATGCAGAGGAACGAATAAGTGACCTAGAAGATAGAACAACAGAAAGCACCCAATCAGAACAGCTGAGAGAAAAACAAATAAAAAACAATGAAAACAATATAAGGGACTTATAGGATAATATAAGGTGTACCAATCTACACATAATAGGGGTTCCAGAAGAGGAAGAAAGATCAAAGGGGATTGAAAAGGTATTGGAAGAAATCATGACTGAAAACTTCCCAAACCTAAAGAAGGAATCAGATATCAAAGTACAGGAGGCTCAGAGGGTCCCAAACAGGAAGAACCCAAACAGACTCACACCAAGACATATCATAATCAAGATGGCCAGAGTCAAGGATAAAGAAATGATCCTAAAGGCAGCAAGAGAAAAACAAAGAGTGAGTTACAAGGGAACCCCCATAAGGCTCTAAGCTGACTTCTCTACACAAACACTACAGACCAGAAGGGAGTGGCAAGATATATTCAAAGACCTGAATGAAAAAAAGATGCAGCCTAGGATACTTTATCCAGCAAGGCTATCCTTTAAAATAGAAGGAGAGATAAAGACCTTCACAAACAAGCAAAAGCTAAAAGAGTTCAGCAACACTTAACCAATGCTAAAAGAAATATCGACAGGTCTACTCTAAGTAGAAAAGAAGCAGGATGCTACAAAAATGAGAAACTCATAACTGGAAAGGTGATAACTACCATGAATCACAAATAGAATAAACACAAAATTGTAAATGAAGACATCTAAATCATTAAGAATGGGAGAGGGAAGCAAGGAAAGCCACTGTGGAAAACAGCATGGAGATTCCTCAAAAGACTAGGAATAGACTTACCGTATGACCCAGGAATCCCACTCCTGGGCATATATCCAGAAGGATCCCTACTTCAAAATGACACCTGCACCCCAATGTTCATAGCAGCACTATTTACAATAGCCAAGACATGGAAACAGCCTAAATGTCCAGCAACAGATGACTGGATAAAGAAGATGTGCTGTATTTATACAATGGAATACTATTCAGCCACAAAATCCGACAACATAATGCCATTTGCAGCAACATGGATGTTCCTGGAGAATGTCATTCTAAGTGAAGTAAGCCAGAAAGAGAAAGAAATATACCATATGAGATCACTCATATGTGGAATCTAAAAAACAAACAAACAAACAAAAAACCATAAATACAAAACAGAAACAGCCTCATAGACATAGACATAGAATATGAACTTGTGGTTGCCAATGGGGCAGGGGGTGGGAAGGGACAGACTGGGATTTTAAAATGTAGAATAGATAAACAAGATTATACTGTATAGCACAGGGAAATACATATAAGATCTTGTGGTAGCTCACAGCGAAAAAAAATGTGACAATGAATATATGTATGTTTATGTATAACTGAAAAATTGTGCTCTACATTGGAATTTGACACAACATTGTAGAATGACTATTACTCAATTAAAAAATGTAAAAAAAAAAGAAATGCAGACTTATGGGCCTCACCCCACACCAGTTGCTGAGTCAGAATCTGTGTTCTAATAAGGTCCCCAGGTGTTTCACATGCATATTAAAGTCAGAGAAGACTGCCTTGACAAGACAGATATCTTAACACTGTTTTCCTCAGATGAATAAAGTAAGCATCAGAGAAAGCAGGTCACTTGTCTAAATACCCACAGCAAGTAAATGGTGATCCAGGATTTAACTGAGGTCTGTTCAGAGTCCAGACTCTTTCCACTACACTTTTTCCCACATGAGTTCTTTTTAATGGGTATATTTCATAATCTATTTTATAGAGAAAGAAAATAAATAGATCAGCTTCTATTTGAACCTACTTTGCAAGCATTTGCCCAGGCAGTTTGAATATAAATAACTGGTCCAAAGAAGCAGGCCTAGAAGATGATAATTTGAGTTTGTGTGTGGCTGTGGTGGATGAATCACATGCTCCCTTCTGAGGTAACCTGCCTTTCTGTTGAATTAGGGAATCCAAGTGTAATTGTTGGCAGGATTCTCCCCAAATCCTACTGTGATGAGCAGAAGACAAGAGCAAATGGAGAAAGGCAGACCATGGCCTGAGGAGATGAACAATCTGGCGTACAAGTCAGAGAATGTCTTTTTTTTATGAGTAAGGAGGTATTTATATGGTTTGCCTTGAGTGAATCGCCTCTGATGTTGGGAAAACAGACTGGGAACAGCTGGACCACACTTTGGATCAGTTGCCACAACAACTTGATACATTTGTCTCTGGTGTCATTTGATCCCTTTGAGAACTGTATTACCTCAGTGTGGATGTTTGACTTTCAGACTTACTTTGTGCAGCGAGCACGTCTGTTTGATTGTGTTCCTCAGATTACATAGAGTGTTAATTATATTCATTTGGGAGTTTGGATTCTAGGATTACAGAACATGGCAACCTCACAGGTGACTGGATCCCAAGATCTCATAGAACCATTGTTATATTTACCATCATCAGAACTCTGATTTCCAGGGGTAAACCTACCTGATAGCATCTGGGAAAATCATACAAATATTCAGTCATCTCCAAACTTCAGTTTTGGGTAATATAAATAATTCTACTTTTCTCCTCTCAAGTGATCTTGTGAGCAACACTTTGCAAACTTGATCTCAGTACAAAAGTTATTGTTATTACTGTTACTTTAGTATTTACTTACTCTTTGAAAAATTAAGCAAGAGACACCCTTTGAAGGTCTGCAAAGTAAAATTGAATGCATTTGTATGATTTCAAGAGCAGCTTAAATCTTTCCTCTTAAGAAGTTTAGAAATAACTAGTCTCTCGATGGCAAATTGAGAGTGAGCATAGCTACTGCTACACAAGAAAGGGCTGAGTGCTCTTTTGCGTGGATCATTTACCCTGACAGACGTTTGTTCTCCTTGAGAAAAGTGGCTGCTTTCTCCTTTCTGATAAAAAATGGTCAAGCACTCTTATCCCAGCTCCCAAACTTATGGCAGCTGAAACAGGAGGTTCTGATAAACTTATACTACCAGGCCTGTGCTCACCATCACCACTGTCACCAAATTCTCTGAAAGTTATAGTTAGGCTCCTTTCTAAGGAACAAAAATCTCACAGAGTTTAAGAAAGCAAAGAGCAAAAAAAAAAAAATTTATGTTGTCAGAAGCTAGGGAGGATGGTTTTGAGCATGTGCAGGATTTAATTTCATTATTGTCTAGAGTTACATGGCTGTTTCTGGGATCAGGGAGTTTCCTAAACAGAATATATTGTTGTTAGATGGCAGCATAACTGTGGTTTTCTGCTGGTATTTTAGTGTGGAGGTGGATGGCTGTTTCCTGTCATTTCCCCCAAACCCCCACCTTTTTTTTCCTCTCTTCCTGCTTTATTTCATATAAATAAAAGGAAACAAAGTTGAGAGTAACAAAAGAACCACCACCAACAAACAGTTCTGGTAAAGTTCTAAACTTGGCCTATAAGTGTCAAGGAATTCAGATTTTCTATCATTTGAAAAAATTCATTTACATTGTGTGTAATTAGTATGATTTTTTTCAGTACTTGTCCAACTTTTACATAAGATGCTTTAATGTGAATCACATGAAAAATGTGGCCAAGCGTTATGAGAACTGTAACATTTGCATTTCCTGTTCTGTGTGGGTAATTTTGTAGATTTGAGGTTAGCCTAACAGACTGAGAGGAGGGCAAGGAGGAAGGTGACCAGCCGGGTTTGGAAAATGTCGTTCCTTACTGGGTATTTGGCAAGTGCTGCATAAAGAGATGGTGATTTCCCTGTGGCATGGGGGATTTTTTTAGTTCATGAAAAGCTGAGTTTTGCCATAAGGAGAGCTTCAAGCCTCTGTTCCAGACAGGGCAAAATCAGTAGTGTCACCACCAGCAGCAATCTTTCAGTGCTTGAGAAAACCAGCCTCTTGAGTGGGCAGACTATGGGCTGGCAGGGCTCAAAATCCCAGAAAAGACCACCAGGTGTTAAGAGATTTCCCAGATCCTTATCCACTTTTACAATAGAAGCCAAATCTCCAATGCTATTTCTTTGGATTTAAGGTACTTTTTAAGGTAACCAATCATTTTACAATTCTGAAGAAAACTGTTGATTTTCTTAGAAAAATGCATGTATATATGCAAAAATACACACATGCATGCACGATTTTACATGTGATTTCAAGATTTCTATGGATCCTCTGAAGCCCATCCATGGACCTCATAAAGAATTCAAAGACCCTGTGTTAAGAACTAGGTATTAGACAGCCCTCACACCACACTAACTCCCATGCCCCCAAAACCTCTTTTAAAATGCCTTTGAAGTAGCACAATCTTAATGTAAATTAATTTATTCTTGTGTAACAAGAGACAGAAATGGGTTGTGGATACCAGAAGAAAGAAATCTTTCTCAATCTCCCCTCCAGTACTTCACTTGATGTATGATTAGTGTTCATTAAATCACTGTACAGAGAAATGGAGATGATACGCAGAAAAGACACACATGAATGTCTGAAGACATTTTATTTCATCTTGTTTTTTTTTTTCCCCAGGATTGATAATTACCAGAGTTTGGGTGTGAGAGAAAAAAAGGCAGTGAAATGTTTGTATAATACCATGATCCATACAGTTTCTATATTCACGGAATGTTGCTGAGTGGCTTATTTTCCTGCCTGGAACTTCTGGGAACAACTGTAAGGAGAAGCGTTTTTACTGCAATTGTACTAAGAATTTTAATTAACAAAAAGTAATGCACAACCTATGTATCAGACATTTAGTGGACAATCTGCAAAAAGCTCCTGATTATTCTGGCACAGCATCATTTTGCAGAATCTATAATTAACAATTGCTTTCTGCTCTCTTGCTTCTGTGTTCAGCTTCAGCTTTCCAAGAGCTACACTGTGTGTGAATTTAGCAGATAGACAGGAAAATCTTCTTGACTCTGCCCCAGTCTCACTGTTTCCTCTCCTCACCATTCAGCGCTCTCTACCTCCATTTACTCGGACTATGATCACTTACTGCTGCCTGGGAACCCTCAAGTCACATGACAGCTGGTGCTTGCCTCCGTGCTCCATGCCCAAGACACACACATAATTGAAGCTATAATTCTACTGTCTCCAGGAGGAAGGGAACGGATATATTTTTGTAGGTAGTTTTGTAGGTAATTTTTGTAGGCAATTTTGTCATTTTATTTCACTTCCTTACTTTTCAACTTCTTTGGAGCTTCTTAAGCCTTTTCAACTCACTCAGTCTTTTCAATGCCTACTCACTTTTATTACTAAACAGTGTCTTTTAAATTTATGTATTGTTTTGTAGTATGGAAGGAACACCATTCTACTTGGAATCCAGAGACCTTAAGCTTCCATCTATAATCTGCTATTGACAAGTTGTAGGGCCTTAGGCAAGTCAGTTTTACTTTCTGAGCCTTGATTTCTTCATCTGTAAAATAAAGGTAATATCATTTATCTCATAGAGTAATTTAATGAGAAAAGAGAGATAATATATGTTAAAGTATCAGGTTGAACCACTTGAAATCGCCAGTATTCAACTTTTTTTGTCCCACAAGAAAAACAATTTCATGTTGTTCAACTAGTATCAAACATAGACCATTATAAATGGGAAACAGTCAATAAATGTTGAATCTGAATCTGTCTCAATTGGGGAAAGTGGAACAATGATTGCAAGGTTGCTTTTCAGGTAACTTCCATGATCATGCCATAAAACACGTGTGAAGATTCCTGAAGAACACCCTTAACAGTGCTGTGGGGAGGCAATGCAGCTCTATTGTATAACACAACTTTCCCCTGGGGATAAAATTCAAAAAGTTTCAGGGCCACAGTGTTAGATTAACAGGAGAGTTTTCAGGTCCTCTGGAAATAGAATAATCTAAAATACAGTACTTTTTAACTTTTCAACAGTCTTGCCAAAGTTATATTGTAATTTAATTAATAAAAATTATGTTATAGCACATGTACTAAGAGTATTGTTCCTGAAACTATGGTTTTGGTCAAAATAATATTATTATTCTATTTTGTAGATGATGAAAAAGAGGTTGAGAAAGGCTAAATAATCTATCTTTATTATAATATAATAATTAAATAATTAATATATTTAGTTAATAGCAGAACCTTTACTAGAACCTAGATTTCTAGAATCGCATGTCTTGCTTCATTTTTTTACTCAACTGGCACATATTTATTAAGTACCTACTATGTGCTCCTTCTGTTGAGTCCCATGGTATGGTTTATTGGTTGGAACTGCCAATCCTACTCCCTACCTGCCTCTGAATTCACCCTTGGCAGGTCTATCTCTCTTACATTGTTTCTAATCTATAAAATTAGGTGTTTCAGTGGAATCATCTCAAGGTTCAGTTTTATTTCTACATACAGTTCTGTTCTTAATAGAAACAAGACAAATAATTGTCAAATACTTCTGTACTAATGATGCTGATGCTGCTTTTTTTATTTTCTGCCCAAAGAGGTGAATTAAGTATGTATAAGTAGATTGAAGACAAGATCCAGTGTCTAATCCATATTGTGGTACTTTGTAATCAGATACTACACTTACATTAGTGGGGGAGGGTATAGCTCAAGTACTAGAGCACATGCCTAGCCAACACAAGGTCCTGGGTTCAATCCCCAGTACCTCCTCTAAAAAAATAAATAAGCCTAATTACCTCCCCCCTCAAAACAAACAAACAAACAAACAGATATTACACTTACATTGGATATAAGCCTATAAGGAGATAAAGTGGAAGAAGATAAAGGAGAAGAGAAACAGGAAGAAGAAAAAAAGATAGGAAAGTGACCATTTATGATGCTTTCCCTTTTAGAAGATGCTTTTCTTTTTTTCAACATTCCCTAGGAGAACTGTTAAAGGGAGAAGAAAACTGGAAATCCTGAAAACAGACTTATCCCTTCAAAGTAGCCAGTTCTCTCAGGGGTGTGCCTGCCTTTAGTATTCACATTAGGAGATGTTGGATTTGGGGAGAAATTGCCACCTCAAATTAGTTGGAAATGCACCTGTCTCAGGTGGTTCAGAATTAAAGTTTTACATATCCTAGAAGGATTTTTAAAAAATGGAATCAATGTGTTACTTTCTGTCTTCAAGTGATAAGTTAATTAACTAAAATATGAAAAATCAAGGGGCAGAAAAACAGCCAGTGCCAACCCTTCTGATGTCAGTAGGCCATCAACTAGCATTTCAGGGCCAGGTGGCACCGTGACTAGCTCCTCTGTGCCATGTGTCTCAAGACCTGAGAACTTCCGCAGTGGACTGACATGTTCTTAGAATACTCATTGCCAAGGACCCCATGCTTGTACTTTTAAGAGCCTTTACCACCTGAATGCTAACATGGTTTATTCCTTACAGGGCTGGCTTCATGGCTGTGTGACAAGTACAGTCACATAGGGCTCCAGGCTCATAAGGACATTGCACTTGGTTTAATGCTCTTTGTCACTGTCTTGAGATTCTTAATTATTTTTTAACAAGGGGACTTGCATTTTTATTTAGCACTGGACCCTGCAAATTATGTGGCTAGTCCTGATTCCTCATAAACACTTCTAGGCTTTTTTGCTCTGTATTAAAATTTTCATGAAAATGCTTAACCTTGTTGGGAAGATCATCAAATATCTACCTAACCTGGTTCAGTAAGGGGCATGAAGGCTGAAGAAATGAATAGCGTTATTCAGTGTGATTCTGCTCTGCTTCCAAAATGTCAAATACTAAAATTCCCCTTTTGACTATGACCTCAGGTTAACCTTTCCTAAGTCCTTTTTATTAGAGAACTAGCCCTTTGCCTTCTCCCTGATGGAACTAATAGCTATATGTGTCACACACTAAGTGTGTGCCTTATACTTTGTACATATCATCTCATTTAATTCTCACAACAGCTGGAAGGCTGATGTTATACATTGAGGTATATTGATGAGGAAGGCAGGGCTCAGAGGGCTTCACTAATTTGCTTAGGATTTAAAGCTAGGTCTGTATAATTTTCAGTTGTTTATTTGCATCACCAGCATCTGTTCCCCAGTTACACAAAGATCCTTTTTTCTTGAAGACCAATGTTTAGTTCCATCTGAGTCCTTTCTAAATATCTCTCAGTCCTGATCTCTTGCATTTCTTTTTGTCTCCTCTCCTACCTGCTCACATATTCTCCTTCCTTTTTTCCCTTGGTTCTTACTCCTTCCAGACTTAGATTCCCCTTTCTCACTTGTTCTCTAGTCTCATTGAAAATTCTCTTTCATTGTAAAGAAATTCCTCCCATCTTTAACCTTTTCACAAATAACCCCTTTGCCTTCTTGCCTTTTACAATTTTATGACTTTGATATTATCTTGTAAAATAAAATTTAAAATTATGTAAACCAACCATCACTGTAGGAAACCAATAACTATTTTTGTGTACATCATACAAAATATTCTTCTCTAAAGTAAACTGATCAGTTACAGCAATTTTAGTATCATTATCATTGCATATTGATTGATCTCTCAGCAAACAAAGCAGATTAGATACTGTGGAATTAATTAATGCCTTTTCTACATTAATTTTACAAATATTTATTGAACACCCCTGTATGCTAATATTTTTAAAGAAAATATAGCTGTTATTAGCATTCAGTTATTTAAATTATATTCAACAAGGTGCCTCTTGATTAGAATAAAAACCATTGTATACTGGCCTATTTAGTCTCACTTAGACTGTCAATAATCAGCTAATTAACTGATCTCGCTGCCTCTTGTCTATCTCACTTCCCAATCCCTTCTCATCACTGTCACCACTTATTTTTCCAAAGCACACATTGAATTATATTATTCTCCTGTTTAAAAACAGTTATTCATTCAGTGCTATTTATTTAACTCCTATGTGCTAGGCATGTAACGGCCACTAGGAATACAAAGGAAAACAAAACAGGCATAGGACTTGCCATCATGGTGACTACATTCTAAGGATAACTTCCCATTTTCTCCTTGGTGATATCAACACTTTAGAACAACACGCTGGGTTTATCATAATCTGGATTCCACTCATTGTTTAAGCTGTATTCTTCTCTTTTCTTCTACCTTCCTCCCCCCTGGGCATGCTGTGTTCCAGCTGGGGCAATGGCTCTTTTCCACAGCATGCACTTTCACGTCAGTGCTATTGCTTCACCCTGGAATGCCTTTCTTTCCCTTTTCTGTCTTACAAAATCTTACCTCTCCTTTAGAGTTGATCTCCCATGTCAAACTTTCAACTTCTTTACTAAGACTTTCTTAACTAGTCTACCTACCTCAAAATAGCAAGCAATGAATTGGAATTTCCTTCCTCATTGCTTTTCCTTTCTTGATCTTTGAAAATGGGACTTGTTCTTATACACTAAATTTAAAGATTCACAAGAAAAGTAAAAGAAGTGGAGAATGAAGAATTACAAAATCCATCAGCAAACTGAATGCAGGTTACAATTCACCTAGGTTTATTATTTGAGGATCGGTTATTCTCAATCAGTTGATAAACACTGGATAATATATAGGGGTATTAGACAAGGTCTCAGCTCCCAAGAAATTTATAGTGTAGTTCTTATATCAAACTATAGTGAATGATATGAGAGTAGATAATTAGGTGCTAATTTTGAGGCACAGATTAACCAAATTTATAGATCTTTCACTTTATGAAGCCATTTGACTTGGCCCCCTAACTCCAAGCAAGAAGTTAATGACCCCATTTTACAGGTAGGTAAGTAAGAACCAAAGAGATTATGTAGCTTGCTCAAAGTTGCATGACCAAATAGTAGCAGGAGAGACCAGAACCCAGGATTTTTCCCTCCTTGTGCATAACTATTTGCCCTACACTACTATCAGACAATCCAGGAACAAATTTTGTTAGTTCTACCTTCAAAATATATTCAGATTCCAAACCCTTCTAACCATTTTAACTACTTCCATCAAAATTCAAAACAATTTTTATTTCTTACCCAGATTATTGCAGTAATAGCCTCCTAACTGATCTCTTTGCTCCTACCTGTAGCCTATTTCAACAAGCAACTAGAGTGATACTATCATTCCTCTGCTCAACCAAAGCCCTGACATTGGCCTATAAAGATCTCCATTAACTGAGTCCCTGAATTCATCTCCTGCTGTCTTCCTCCTACGCCCTATCCAACTCTACTCCCACCTGCTCACTGTTTCTTGAACATGACAGTCATATGCCCATCTTTGGTCTTTTCATTTGCTTTTGCTTTTGCCTAGAATACTTTTCCTCAGAAATCTGCATGAGTCTCTCATTTCAGGACTCTGTTTCAGGGTCCCCTAACCAAAGTGGCCTTCTCTTGTAACGCCTTTCTCCTGCTTTATTTTTTCCTTTGTAGCATTTATCCCCAATCTGATACATTTATTAGTTTATTTATTTATTTTTTCCCCCTTCTAGAATGTAATTTCCATGAGAGCAGAGGCATTGTCTTATTTACTGTTATATCCCCAGTATCTAGAATGGTGCCTGGTACATAGTAGGTACTCAATAATGAATTGTTGAATGAAAGAACTACAGGCATCTTAGTGAAGACTGGAGGCCCAGAACATGCCTCTGTTTTCTTGATTCTTGGAATGTCTAACCCTCACACCTCTGCCATTGAATCTATTCATTCTTTGTGACCCATATTAAATCTCACTTTCTCTAGAAATTTTAAGTGACATTCATCTACTTCTAAACTCCTATGTTCAACATGAGGCAAGTTTTTGATAACTTATTATACCCCTTCTTAGTCACTTCAAGTTCTTCTTTACTGTTCTTTAAATCTTTTAAAATTTATTTTACAAGTTTGTATTATCTTCCTAGCCAGATCACTGTTTAAAATAAATCAAATAATATTTACTGAGCTATACTGTTCAAGCAGGTGTTCAAGTAGATGCCTTGAACAGTATAGCTTGAACCTCTCTGATTTCGAAGCTATAAATTAAGAGGAAGTTGGACTAGATTCTCTTTTCTCAAAGTGTATTTTAAGGAATATTATTAATTCCACAGCATGTTAACAGTTGGTCCTGTATTAATCAGGGCTATTCAGAGAAACAAAACCAACAGGATGTGTATAGATACAAAAAGAGATTTATTATAAGGAACTGGTTTATGTTATTATAGAGATTGGCAAGTCCAAATCTGCAATGTGGGCAGGCCCTGGAGAGCTGATGGTGCAGATGAAGTCCAAAGGCATTTTCTAGACCGCCTCTTGGTCCCTCTCACTTGGAGAAGCTAGCCTTTTTTGTTCTATCAAGTCTTTAACTGATTGGATGAGGCTCACCCACATTATAGAGGGCAGTCTGCTTTTTCAAAGTTCACTGATTTAAATGTTAATCTTATCCAAACTTATTCTCCATGGATACATAAAATTAACTATCACAGTCTCTGAAAAAAAAGCCCTAGTTTGAAATAAATTTTGTGAAACCCTGGATAATTAATGTTTGTTCACTGTGGTCTTCTCAGACTTGAATGTGTACTAACTACTAATTTTCAGGGTGTGCACCCTTTGGGACTAGAATTCAATTGGTTAATCTTGTGCCTCTTATATCATTCACTATAGTTTGATATAAGAACTACACTATAAATTTCTTGGGAGCTGAGAGCTTGTCTAATACCCCTATATATCATCCAGTGTTTATCAACTGATTGAGAATGACCAATCCTCAAATAATGCTTTGGGTAAATGCTAGACCAAATGGTCATTAAGATTCTTTCCACTTCTAAAAGGTCAAAATCCTAACTGAATTGCCCAAGGCCACAAGGCTGCAAAGTATTAGAGTTTAGACTAAAACTCAGTTTTCTTAGATATCCATTGCACAAGATTATTTATTGCAGCTTTGTTTGTAATAGCAAAAGATTGAAAACAACTTAATGCTTTATTAAGAGGGAATTGGTTAAATAAAAATCCTGTTATATGCACATGAAAGAATACTATGCAGCTTAAAAAGAAAGAGGAAGCTCTTTGTGTACTAATATAACACAATCTCTAAAATATATTATCTAGGTGAAACAGGGAAAATCAAGAACAATGTGTATAGAATATTATCTTTTGTGTAAAAATGTGTGTGTATGGCATGTTGGGGGAGGGGGAATATATGCTTTACTTATACATGCTTAAAGTCATCAATAACATTTTTTGCCTCCAAGGGGAATAGGGTCACTAGGACATAGAGGTGAAAAGGCAAACTTTGACTACTCTTTTTTCCTTTGGATTTTTGAATCTTGCAAATCTATTACCCATTCAAAAACAAAAATTAAATAAATAAAAAGCAATCTCAGGTGATTCTGATGAAGCAGGGATTTGGAAACCACTGGACTCCTATATCAGAATCCTTCGAGATTTCATTGGTTCAAGTTTTATCATGCTATCTCCAGTGACTTTCCTTATGCATTCTTTTTGAAAAAGATAATCATGCCCCTCTCCTTTCTCAAGCCTCCACAAATTCTCAGCTCTCATGCAGGCTTGTGATTCTCAGGGGAGCACCAGTGCAGATTCTGTATCTGCCAGGCTCAATACAACCCAGAAGAAAGGCTGTGTAGGGCAAGAGGGGCCAAGGAATGACTAGCAGCCCAGATTCAGAGTAGGAATCCTGGGGTGAGCCTTGGCCTGTGGTGCCAATTCAGCATATGGGGCCTGACTTACTTGTGTCCCAGGGTGTTTTGAGGCTCAAATGAAACTATAGATGAAAATGTGTTTGGAAAACACAAAGGGTTCCATATATATGGAAAAGATGAATTTGTTGTGGAGAATAAATTGCTCCAGATGCTTCCACTAACATGACCATAAAGCAGTATTGTTCCTGGTGCTGTACCACCAGCTGTCACAAACAAAACAGAAAGCAGCCATATCTTCTTCAAGCTCTGGAACCTCACCCTGAGTATATAAGGGATGTTATGGGGAAGCTGGAGTCCAGGGACCCAGCTGATACCAGGAATTCCCTCTCCTGTTCAAATAGGCTCACTGGCTAGCCCTTTGCCATAGGTCTTTCCTATGCCCAATAGAGGCTATGATGCGTCAAGGTTGCCTTTTAAAAGCTGCCTTTTTTTTAATAAAGATGGAATAATTTTAGAAGTAGAACATGGGATTATTTTCAGAGGCATTGGAAGGAGACCCAGTAATGAGTTGTATGATCTTGGACCAAAGATTTCAAAGACCAAGATTTCAAAGACCTTCTGGGTCTCAGTTTCCAAGTCTGTAAAAGAGGAGATCCTTGGGACCATGTAGCCCCTTCCAATTCTAAAGTAAGAAAACTACTCAGTACAGCTGGAAAAAGGAAAACAGAAATCCCAGGCATTTGTGTAATTCTGTGCTGAAATTGTCATAAAATTTAGAAAATAAATTTGCAATGAGAAGGTTGTTTTGAGAATTGCTCCAGGGTCAGCTCTCGCTTGTTTATTAACACGTGACCATTCTTTCCCTCTCATGTGTACTTTAATTTGATCTGCCACACCAGCAGCACTTCCTCTCTTCATTCAGACAAACAAATAAATAACCAGCCTAGTAGTCAAGAATGAAATTAGTAGCAGGCAGAACAGCTTAGTTTTAATGATGCTGCAACCAAATTTTAATTGAACAAAGGCTCACAACTTTCCTGTATTTAGTCCATTAAAGCCTCACAAGTACTCAATGAAGTTGGCCACACCTAGCTCCCAGAGAGGAAGATGGTAACACTTGCCATCTATTGTCAGTTCTCCTTTTCACCTCTAGAAATGGATCTGTTTCCCTGTAAAGTTTCAATTTCTCTTTGGCCTGAATTTTGTTTATCTTTAAAAATTTTTTGTGTAGAAGTTTTTTCAGAGGAAACTCTTTACTCTTTCCCTGAGGGAGAGTGATTTCAAAAGAACCATCCACAGAACCTTCTTTCTGACTTACTTTAGAAGAAATCAGAAATGGCGGCAGAAAGAATTATATGAAAACATTCAAGTATCCACATTCATAATTAATAAGTCTTAAATTTTTAAAGTTTTTGTACATGATATTTTTATATAAAACAAAGTATCACAGATATAAAATTGAAGTCTACCTGTTCCCCTACCTTGTCCCATTACTTCCCAGAGATAACTGTTAGCAGATAGTGAGACCCCTAAATTAGGAGGCCCCCCCAAAATGTGGGTCTTTGCCTCTAGCTGTGAAAGAATTCACAGCAAAGGCAGAGGGACAAAGTGAAAAAAGCTGCTTTATTTCTCAAAAGAGGAAAAGAAAAGAAAGTGCTCAAGCAGGGAGATGGGAAGAAACGCACTTGAGCGGGGAGCTAACAGCCAAGCTGCCTGGTAGAGACAGCTCTGGCCTGGTCAGGCCACGTGGACTTTAAGGGAGGCTTCTGCCATCAAGCCCTCATTCTGGGTGTGTTGGAGCCAATTGCCTTTCTTTTCCATACTTGTACAGGCTTTTCTGGTTGTTGTCATGACAATCATCAACTGTCAGGGCGCTGACAGATGTGTCCTTTAGCATGCTAATACATTACAATGAGCATATAATGATCAACTTCACTGGAAGTCAAATCCTCCGCGGTCTTGGGCTTCACAGGTCCTAACCAGAATTTGTTTCTTCTCTTTGCAGCTGCCTCCTGAGACTCTGATAAGAGTAATTGGTTTCTATTCAAGAGAGGGGCAGGGGTATGATGCTTGGGGCAACAGCCTTGGTTACAAAAAGGGAAGTTGCTTTTAATCAGAATGCCAGCAATCTGGTGGACCCAGTGTCCCCTGCCCCCTACCCCTCAAAAAATCTAAGGCCTGGGAGACTTCAGCTTTTCTATAAACAAGAGACAGGGGTTGAGGGGACCTTAATTCCTGTAGAACTTAAAGGTATTATTATGTATATTCCTTGAAAAGGAACCAGGACCCTGCCCTAAGGCTGCACTATTGTTTCTTGACTGTTCCTCTCTTCTTTCTGCATTCCCTCCCTTCCTGAATTAGCAACTGTTTGAATCTGCCCTTTGGAACTCAGGGAAGGTCAAGGAAGCTGAATGAAGCCTATTTCCTTCAAATAAGAAATAGGGGACACAGAAAGGATTTGTAACAGGGAGGACCCCATAGGGTCCTGCTCGATATCATAATCACTTTTGTAACTTTATGTTGCATACTTCCAGTCTATTTATTTTTATAGTTTTCCTAAGGCCATGAGAATCTTTAAACTATCTATTGTACTGCTTTGTATACTTTAAACATTTACATAAATTACATAATTGAAAATTGCATAAAATTACATATAGAGTGATAACACTACATATTCTGTAAATTGCTTTTTTTGCTCAACATGTTTTTGAGATCTATGTATATCATTATATATAAAAAATTTACTTCTTTTATTTTCTCTGCTATACAGTATCATAAAAAACATTTCCTATCCTAAGATCATAAAGATATTCTCCTTTTTCTTAGTTTTAAAGTTTTTTTTTTTTTAATACTTAGGCTTAATTCCATCTGGAATATATTTTTACTTGTGAATGTAAATTAGAAATCTGATTTTGTAGTTTTCTTCATATAGTTCCTGTTTGGATAGATTTATTCCCAAAGATCTTACAGATTTGCTACTGTTGTGAATGTCATATTTTGAATATGTTTTCTAATTAGTTGTTTTTAGTATCTGGGGACACTATAGATTTCGTATTTTTATCTTTTAAGTAACTATCACGATAAATTTTCTCTTAAGTTTTCAAAATTCTTCTATAGTTTAACTTTTTTATAGACCATCATATTGCTTGATAATAACGAGAATGTTTCATTCTTTCTAATACTTACGTGCTTTTTTAAAAAAAATAGTTAGGACCTTGAGTACAGTGTTAAAAGGAAAGGATGATGGAAGGCATCCTTGTTTGTTCTTGACATGAATGAGAATTTTCACCATAAAGTATGATATTTTCTCTGGGTTTTTGGTAGATAGCCTTTATCCAGTTAAGAAGATCTTCGTATCTTTCTGTTCAATTAAAGAGTTGTTTTATTATTATTTTTTTATGTAATGAAAAGTGTTTCTGTATCTATTGAGATGATTGTGTGATTTTTCTCCTTTAGAATGTTAAGATAGCATATTACATGGACAGAGTTTTTGACGTTGGACTATTATTTTATTTATAGGATAAACCTTATCTAGATTGGAATATTTTTGATACATTGCTGGATTCTATTTGCTAATACTTTAAGATTTTAGTTTCCATATTCATCAGGGAGATGATTCTATTTATTTTATTTTCTTATACTATACTGCCTTTGGAATCAGGGTTCTACCTTCATCATAAAATGATTTAAGTAGTTTTTGTTCTTTATTCTTTGCAACAATGTATTTAATATAGGGATTATTTGTTCTTTAAGGATTTTGTTAAATCTTTTGTAGAGAGCTTCTCATCTGGCCATGATGGAATAGTTTGTATTGGACAGACTCTCCCACCAAAAAAAAAAAACTCTAGAAGCTGGTCAGATAATAAAATAACTTTTTGAAGGTGCCAGAGTATAATTAAAACAGCAAGACTTGAGAGGCTAGGATCTTTGAAAGAAGGGAAATCTATGAAGTAAACCCCATATCATCATCTTCCCTGGATTTTTTCCTAAGGGCATTTTTTGGTTATAGCCTAGGGGAATAGAATTTAAACAGAAACAGCATTCTTATTGGGCTAGGGAGGCAGAGTCAGAATTCAGGGCTGCCAAAGTGGCTGTGTATTAAAAGGCAAAATCTCAGAAGAAACCAAAGCACAGAGAAGGAGACCAAAAATATAAATACAAATTCCCCACAAGTAACTGCCTAACTCTTCAGCTACATGTGCAAGTAATGAGACCTTTAGAAATGAAGCAAAAAACAGCAGCTGAGAGGCTGGTGTGCTGCACATGGATTTCAGCAACCATGTGTTAATAGAGAAACAGAGATCTGAGCTCAAGTCATGCCAATGGTGGGGACTGTGATAAACTCCCCTGCTGTTCAGTTGAGACTCTTCGAGGTTTATATCCTTGGAGTAATGATCATGCACTAGAAGTAAGGACAGTGTCTTAGGAGTAAACACAAATCTGAAAAAGACCAAACTTACCAAAGCCTAAGACCAAACTTACCAAAGCCTTAAACCAAACTTTAATAGGATCAAGGTGATCTGCTGGTATTCTCTGTTCTTTCTAGAAGAAAATATTAACTGTCTTTGGAGAATGGCAAATCATCCATAGCTTTTATATTTTTCTTTTACAGTGTCCAGGATCCAGTCACAGATTATGAAGCATGACAAAAAATAGAACTAAGTTGCCAGAGGCTAAGAGAGGAGAAACACAAATGCACATGTGTGCATGAGCATACTCATGTGATTCTGGCGTTGGAATTATCAGACAAGGAATTTTAAATAACTCTAATCCGTATGTTCAGGAAAGCAGAGGAAAATATGAATAAAAGTTCAAAAATAGAGAATTTTAACAGAGAATTGGAATCTATTTTACAAAAATCAAGCGGACAGTCTATAAATGCAAAAAATATCTGAAATTAAGAACTCTGGATATGTTTAACAACAGACAGGATATAGCAAAAGAAAGAAAATAGGATTAATTAACTTGTGGACAGGGATAGGAAATATCCAAAATGAAGCACAGGAAAAAAAAAAAAAAGAATGGTGAAAAATGAGTACATAGAACACATGGGATACAGTCAACTTTTACTAAGAATTGAAATATCAGAACATGTATAGAAGCAGCTCAGCAAATTATAATAAGAATACATACAAAGAAAACCACACCTAGATAAATCATAGTCATACTGCTAGAAAACAAAATTAGCCATTATCTTCTAACTTTCATAGTTTGTGTTAAGTCAGATGTAAATAATATTTTATGTATGTAAGTATGCAAGTAATTATGTGAATAAGATGTAAGTCTTTTGAAGGTAAAGTCTTGTTTTGGGCTTCTTTTAAGATTTTTGCTTGATCCATATCTCACACCATAAACAAAAATGGTAATTAAAGAGATCACAGAAAGATGAAAAATTTTCAAGAGAAAACATAGCATATTCTCCTTGACCTAGAAGTAGGCAAAGATTTCTTAAAGAGGACATAAAAATCACTAAGTCTGAAAAAAAAAAAAAAAAGATTGATTAACTGAACTTTTTTTAATGAACAATGTCTGTTCATTAAATTAAGAAAAAGACACCATACAAAAGTGGAAAGGCAAGTCACAAACTGAGAGAAGATATTGGCCATATGTATACAGCAAAAAGTTTCCATCCAGGATATATAAAATATTCCTGCTAGTCAATAAGAAAAGACAGAGAATTTGATCTTAAGGGCAAAAGACACAAACAGGCACTTCACAAAGTGTACTGTTTTGTGTATGGAACAGCTCTCTGAGATTTCTGGTATAAGTTGTAGCCCCTCTTCCCACTCTTGCAGTCTATGCTTGATCCAGTTTCTCTTGACTCTCCTCAGTTACCATTCTGATTTTGAATCTCTGTTTATTTCTACTATTTAGAGATTTTTTTCTTGACCTCAGAAACTTTAACTAATATTCTTTGTTTTATTTGTGCAGCATTTCTACATGTTTAAGATTGAAGGGGTATCCTAGCATCCACTTAGTCATGTGTGTTTACTTAGAAGTCTAAATTCCATTTTTATGAAGTCAGTTTAAGTTAGAGTGGGTATTAGAATATGGCCTGGATTGTTTCTGGATTCATAACTATAATACTATAAATCATTGTGGGCACAGTAAGTTAAAAGACTTCACAGAGAAGGAAACTATTTAGAGTAGTAAGAGTGAAATAGAGGGATCTGAAGGTTTATACAACCGTTGGAAACTGATGTTGGCAAGTCAGTGTACTTTTAGCACTTTCCTTTCTGGTTGACCTTACTTTGAGCACTTGTCCTCTGTCACTAGGGACCTGGTGGGTTTTGTTTGCTTTATATAAACAGAGTATCTAATAATTTATAGTGATCCAATGATTCTCAAACTTTGGATCTATTCACAGTTCATATCACCTGGGTTGCTGATTAAAAGTGTAGATTCAAGAGCTCCACCGAGGGCCAAGGAATCTACATTTAACGTACTTTTTATGATGGTGATTCATTTATTCAAGTGTGAAAATCATTACAGATAGGTACCAGAGATATGTACATTAACCCAACCAGTGGTGGTTGTATATCAGCTGTGGGAAATCTGCCAGATAATGCTTTAATCCATGAGGATAATTGGCAGTTTTCTAACTGAGGAGAATTTTAATTGTCTAGGGCATTAGGGACTGGTAACATATGGCCTGCAGGCCAAATCCAGCCTGTCATGAGTTTTTGTTTGGCCACCAAGTTTTACAAAATGCTATTTGCATTTGTAAACGGTTGAAAAAAAATCAAAAGAAGAATAATACTTCGTGACATGTGAAAATTCTATGAAATTCAAATTTTAGTGTCCATAAATAAAGTTTTATTGGAACATATCTATGTTTATCAATTTACGAATTGTCTGTGGCTGCTTTTGCATCGCAAATGCAGAGTTAAGAAATTCCAGCAGAGACCATATAGCCCCCAAGGCCTAAATTACTTTTTAGCTGTGTCTTTGCTGAAGAAGTGTGCAGATCCCTGGGCAAAGCTATAGGCTTTAACCATTCTGTAGAGGCATGTCAATCTCCCCATAACCCCAAGGCTGCCTCCACTTTTCTACCTCCCCCACCCCAAGTACCCCTACACACCCAGATACATACACATACATACTTGCGCACACACATATACACCCTGACTGAATGTCCACAGTAGAGCCTTGGACTATCTTCTTCATTGTGGAAGAAGAAAGTAAAACTGCCCTATTCTTATTCAGAAAGATTCTTTTAAGTTTACCTGTGAAGTATTCTGTGATCTTTGGAAAATCTGTTCTGGAAATATCAGGTAACTCTCATTATATTAATTCAATCCTTACCAACTATTGGTGCCACTTAGAAGAGCCACTTCTGGTCCCAGGAAAACATAAAAATGTCTAAAAAGTCTTAAAAGGGGAAGTCCATTTACAACAAACTAAAGGTTAATAGATTCATGATTCAACCTCAGACGGTACTGTATCAAATAAATCATTTCATATAACAAAGAAAAGAGTGTTTTTTAAAAAAATATATTTTTATTGACGTATAGTCAGTTTACAATGTTGTGTCAATTTCTGGTGTACAGCACTACAGTCATACAGGAACATTCATATATTTGTTTTCATATTCTTTTTAACCATAAGTTACTACAAGATATTAAATATAGTTCCCTGTGCTATACCGTGTAAACTTGTTGTTTATCTATTTTATATATAGTAGTTAGTATCTGCAAATCTCGAACTCCCAATTTATCCCCTCCCACTCCCTGCCCCTCAACCATAACCATAAGTTTGTTTTCTATGTCTGTGAGTCTGTTTCTGTTTTGTAAATAAGTTTGTCTTTTTTTTTTTTTTTAGATTCCACATATTAATAATATCATATGGTATTTTTCTTTCTTTCTGGCCTACTTCACTTAGAATGACATTCTCCAGGTCCATCTATGTTGCTGAAAATGGCATTATTTTCTTATTTTTATGGCTGAGTAGTATTCCATTGTATAAATATACCACAACTGCTTTATCCAGTCATCTGTCAATGGACATTTAGGTTGTTTCCATGTCTTGGCTATTGTAAATAGTGCTGCTATGAACATTGGGATGCATGTATCCAGAAAAGAGTGTTTTTAAAACTGATAAGAGAATAAGGCTTCCTGAAGCTTTCCCAAACATTTGATAACATAAAAGATAGATTTTCAAGAAAAGAAAATAAATCAGGAAATAAGACTAAGGGTCTTTGCTTTGTGTATATGGAGGGCTAAATATATTGTCTGTGAATTATTGAGTGACTTTTTTTTCACAGCTTCTCTCAGCTTTCCTCTGGTCACCTTTCTGTCCAATAGCAAAATGATAAAAATAAATAAATGAGAAAGTAAGAGTAAATGGAAAATAGGGTTAGAAGAATAACAAAGTGAGAAAGAAAGTATTCTAAAATGTATATCAGCTGGTTTTATTCTCTTGCTAAAGAGAGGCTACAAATTTGATTCTCCACTTCCAAGTACCCGAAGCAGAGTGAAAAACAAAATTTAGTGTCCATAAGTCAAAAACTAAACTAATTTTTCACGAGAAACATCATTTTCCTGATACTAAACTTTGAGATAAATGTTTCTGGTAGGTCCTCATAAAAAGACTTTTTATGTGATAATAGGGATGCTGTTTCACATATACACACACACATACATACATGTGTAGTACAGACACTTTTTACCTGCCTATTCTTTGAAAAGTGTGGATACAAACCCCATATTAAAGGAAAGGCACATTATAGGGTCTGCAGTAGAGCAAAACAGCAGTAATTTCCCATCTTGTAAATAAATGAAAGTTTGGACAAAGTGAAATAGGAAACTTACATGAGACCTTTGGGCAAGTCATTTTATTTTGCTTTCCTCACATGTTGAATATATTCCTGTGTGTTTCTGTTGGACAAGATTGTATGCAAATGCAATTTCTTTAATACCAACTGAAATATAGGAGTCTTATACATTGAGGGGACACCCAATGATATCATTCTACTCTGTGTCAAACAGGAGACCTTGAGCCTTGGATCTGGAAAGGGCCTTAAAATCAAAGGTCAAAAATGGCAAATGTTTAGCACTTGTGCCTTCACTTCTTACTCTCATTATCATTGCAGACATTACTAATTGATCACATTAACACATGGATTGACAATACAAATCAGAGATAAGGCCATTTCTCAACATAGCCCTTAATGCAAGTACTACCAAAAGATCAGTGCTGGCATGCTCAATAAGAAAGCTCTTATTGGATTTCTGGTTTTAGGCCCAACATATAAAGAGCTTAGAAGTTGTTACTCTCATTCACTCTACAAGAAAAAGCCAAACAATTTGAAAATGAATGACCTTTCTTGAACTCATCAGAGAATTAAAATTTCAGGGCAAATCACCATCTAGAAATCTGGAAAAATAGGTGAATCCAGAGAGTCACAACCAAAATTTGCTTATCTGGAACAGAAAATATTGAACCTATAAACTGATAGGAACATTTAAGTTGTAATTTTGTTGAATTACTAGAGACTTAGTGTGGACCAGCTTGAGAGTGAGAAACTCTTAGAGGCTACAGTCTTAGGCCCTCCCCACCAATACACTTTTGTAGAATTCAAGAAAAATCCCCTAGTAGCTCTTGAAGGGAGAGGGTTAGAGTAATCATTGTGAAATACAACTAGAGCCTTCTCTGTAACAAAGGCCAACTCTCCAGGGGAAAAGACATAACCAGAGTCTTATCCCATCTGGGGAAGGCCATTCCTCTCTCTCTGACCTGCTTCAGCCTTCCTATCTCACCTGGGGGGTTAAAAGCTATACCACTAGGAAAAATTATGAAGTTTATAACCCAGAGATACAGATCCACTAAAAGACTGAAATTTAATCATAAAGTTAAGGAACACTTCCTTTCCTCTATAACCAAGAACCACATCAACAGGGTGAATTGCAGCTGAAAGAGGTAAAAGACAATGGACTCTCTCTGAAGAAGAGTAACTCGGGAAGCCTAAAGTCAAGAGATGACACAAAAACAAAGGCATTAGAGAAGTATGAAGCCTCTGGTACCTACAGCTACAGCAAACATGAAACATACCCCAACTTCTAGCCCAAATCTTCACACCAAAGTTATATTTATCTTAGTTTCATCACCCAATTCAGCATATTGGTTTTCAGCAAAAATTACAAAGTTTACAAAGAGTGGTGGGTATAGCTCAGTGGTAGAGTGCATGCTTAGCATGCACAAGGTCCTGGGTTCAATCCCCAGTGCCTTAGTTAAATTAAAAAAAAAAAAAAAAAGTCCCCAAAACCCAAATTACACCCCCCCAAAAAAACAAAATTAGTTTACCAAAAGGCAAGAAAAAATACAGTTAATACAGTCTGAAAAAACAAAGCAAGCATCAAAATTAGATTCAGATATGACACAGATGTTGGAATTATTAGATAGGGATTTTAAAACTATGATTAATATGTTAAGGGCTCTAATGTAAAAAGTATACAACATGCAAGAATAGGTGAGTAATAATCAGAGAGATGGACTCTACCAAAGAATCAAAAGGAAATACTAAAAACCAAAAATACTATAACAAAAGTGAATAATGCCTTTGGCA
This sequence comes from Camelus dromedarius, assembly GCF_036321535.1. Lineage (NCBI taxonomy): Eukaryota > Metazoa > Chordata > Mammalia > Artiodactyla > Camelidae > Camelus > Camelus dromedarius. The sequence goes on along the minus strand of NC_087443.1, from coordinate 56,921,848 downwards.
GGCTCACAAATATACTGGACACATCAAAGGAATTAATGAGCTTATGGATAAGTCAATAGAAATTCCCCAACTGAAAGGAAGAATGAAAATAACAGAATATGTGAGAACTGTGGGACAGTTTCAAAGTGTGTAACATACACACGATCATTATACACCTGAAGGAGGAGAACGAGAGAATAGAGCACAAGAATAATGAAATAATAATGGCTTGAAATAATTCAAGTATTGAAGTAATATTGGCTGAAAACTTTCCAAAATTAGTGATGCACACAAAACCAAAGGTCCCGGAAACTCAGAGAATACCAAGCAGGGTAAATACCAAGAAAACTACACCTAGGAATATTTTATTCAAACTAGAGAAAACCAAAGAAAAAGAGAAAACCTTGAAAGAAGCCAGGGGAAAACAACACTACTTATAGGGGATGAGGATATGAAGTACAGTAATACGAAGCAAAATAAACAAAGATATGATATCTCATAAGAAACCATGCAAGCATGAAGAGCATTAAGTGAAACAAAGTTGAAAGAAAAAAACTCACCAAAGTAGAGTTTTATATCCAGCAAAATTATGCTTGAAATGTGAAGGGGAAATAAAGATTTTCTCAGACCAAAAAAAAAAAAAAAAATCCTGAGGAAATATAATTGCTTGCTAAGAAAGGAAATAAAATGTATGTATAATGTTCAGTTAAAACCAGAGAAAAAGGAAAAAAGAAGACAAAAAAAGAAAGCAAAGAACAAATGCATGAAATAGAAAATACTTACATAGTAAATATTAACCCCAACTGTATCCATCATCACTTTTAATATTTTTTACTGAAGTATAGTTGCTTTACAATGTCTTGCTAGTTTCTGGTACTCTTGACCTTATATGAGGCATTCTGGAAACTAGTTTTTCCATCCTATGGCTTCTCCTTGGAGATTCTTTCATTCATTTAACAATGGAGAAAGAGATTATAAGGAAAAATATGACTTCCTAATTTCTGCTCGGAAGTGATACATATCTCCAACACATACTCCAGTAATGTGTCCCTAAGGGGACACGTTACTTCTGCTCACATTGATTTGACCTGTTTAGTAATATCCGTGCCCCCCCCCCCATGTGACAGGGGCAGAATTATAATAGGTTCCGGCTGGACAGCTGCTTCTTGGCAACATCTCTGCATTATGGAAAGCAAGCACAAAATTTTGGTGGTCAGTAAACTGTCTCTGCCCTGTCCAGAGGAGCAAGCCCAGGTGAACATGGGGCATACCTCATGTACCTACCCCCATCAAGGATTGCAGTCTAGATTGGCTGTTGTTGATTCCGTCAAATAGTAGTTTTTATATATATTTATGTCTTGGATTTTGAGTCGTCTATGACAGGAAGGTAATTCTGATCTATTCCATGATGGCTGGAATAGGAAGTACTACTTCACTTGACTTTATCCCAGAATTTCTGAAACCTATTTGACCATGTAGCCCCTTTTCTTCATATAACAATTACTGATAAAATACTTTGAAAGACATTTTTGCAAGAAAAAGGGTTAAGTTATACCACCTCCATTCCTTTAGTTATCTCCCCAAGTTTTTGCTTTTATTATTATTTTCGTTTTGTTTTTATTTTGTTGTAGTTTTGTTTTCTTGAGAAGTTTGAGTTTAGCTCAGTATTGTTTATGTGGTCAGGATAGTTGAAGTAGGCAAGACTAAAGGAAGTTGAAAAGCAGTTGTACTTGATGATAGGACAAATGAAATAAGCACAGTGGTCTGTGTAGCTCTCACACTCGGCAAAGTGGAGTACAGAGGGAAGTTTTTGGTGTCTGTCTCCTAGTACCTTCTTGGTCTCTGGTTTCCTAGTTACTATATCTCTTTGGGCCACAGTTTATAGTCTGCAAAATAGGGAGTGTCCATGAGGGTTAAATGAGACACCATATGTAAAATAGCTAGCAAATAAGAAGAAACTTAATACATATATGGCTCTTCCCTTCCCCTTTCTCCTTTCTGTGTTCTCCTAGTAATTATAGTTAAGTTAGTTGTGCTATTCTGCTACAATGACAATTATGTGAAAAGAGGTCAGGGAAAGGATGCAAACACTGAATTTAAATAAATATTACACATAGATGGTTAGATTCCAGTAACTTAGACCTTGCCATTCCTATTATTGATGACCCACAATTAGATTGACCATGAAACTAATGGCTTAGCTTCAACCTCTTCACTTGCATTGGTTCCTAGGAGTGCTGGGCACTGCTGAGAATTGTAGGATGTTCTAAGTGGTGAAGGGGAAGCATTGCTGTGTACACAGTTCTGGTAAATGCCTAAAGAGCTCTCAGAAAAAAAGGGACTTGGAAAAAGTTTCTGGGAGTTTCTTGTGATTTATTTCATAATTCTAAATATTTACTTTTGTATCTGATTTTGTATTTTGTACTTTTGATTTCTTTTTCTTAAAGAAGATCCCACAAACTGTTAACATTTCAAACTTAAACACACAGATCCACTCCTGCCCACACTTTTGGTGCCATCAACTGCTGCTACTCTGAAAATTCACAGAGGTGCCCTCCCCAGAGCTCACTCTGATAACTGGAGCTGCAGATGGATTTCCTATCCCTCTCCTTCCCTGTTCCCCTAGAGCTCTCCTCAGCACTGCTAGAATCAAGGACCAGCTGTTTGAGCTCCTGCCAAGACACAGTGTCTCTCCACATACTCTGTTTCACTGGGGAGAATGAAGGCTCAGGACCCAAAGTGTGCAAGAAATTAGGAGAAAGAAAAGTTCAAGAAAATGGGGCTCTTGGGACACTACTTGAGCCTCTGGCCACCCTTTTGGCTCATTGTGGGTTAGATTATACAGGCACTCATGCTTTCATTAAATATATTTTTTGAGCACCCATTATGTGCCTGAGGGATTGCCCACAACCCTGACCTTTACTTGTATAATTTTTTAGTGATAACATTTTTTCAGAGTACAAACTCTTTGAAATTCTTGAACCACAACCCTTTAGTCAGCTGGGTGATTCCTGTATGGATTATACAGGAACTGGTTTAAGAAAGCCAAAGAAACATCTATTTTTTTGTAGGACCTTTTTTTTTTCTAGCAGTGTTCATTTCATCCAAACTTTACCTGCTCAAAGTAGTTCTGAACGCAAGATTGGAAGTTTGATTCATAGCAAAAAAGATCAAGATTAATGTAGCTGCAGAAAGAAAACCTAAAGTCAAGTGTGAAGAAGAATGTGCTCAGTGGGAACCCAGAGTGAGGCCTTTTGATGGGGGCAGGGAGGGGAGGCGGCAAATACAATTTATAAAGCTTTGGAGAGACTCCAGTCAGCCGCTCCAGTGTTTGGCTTCAAGGTGTCAGAATAGGTTTTATAGGTCAACAGGGTTGTTCTAATGATTATCCAGGCTTCTCCCCCATTCCGTGGGGAAGGCCCCGAGTTTTATGGAATTACCTGCCCAGTCAGCAGGGTGGGTGTTAGAATTCTGAGCCGACTGCCCCTCCTCCCTGGAAGCAGCAGGCAGCAAAATAGGTCCGGAAATTCCTGAGCATTGGGAAGCCAGCACTAATGCAATTACCTGAAATAAAAGAAGGGGTCAGATAATAAGGGGCAAAGGTTTTTCCTTTTAAAGCAAAGAGCCAGGTAAACAAAACCAGCTGCCTCTGGAGCCAACAAACTCTCCTCATTAAATTTTTTAAGAGGCTAATGGGCATAAGTGGCTAATTGTAGTACAAAATCTAGTCTGGAGAAAAGGGGAAGGGGGATCAGGATTAAAACCTGACTGGCAGAGACTGAAAGGAGATGGGACCTGCTTCTAACTGGCCAGAATTAAAATAAGAGTAAGATGATTTCATTGGGGGTCTCTAATATTTCTGTCAGTAGCTGTGATATGGGCTTGAAAATCTCAGCTAGGACAGTTTTAAGTTTATATTCTAGTGGACTAGGATCTGGAATAAGTTTTTAAAATAACTAATTATGGGAGATTTTATGTGGAATTACCATGGAAAAGTCTGAAAGGGACTACGGCAAACTTTTAGCAGTGCATCTCCCTAGGTATTGGGTTTATCAGTGATTTTTCATTTTCATAATTTAATTTTGTTCATGTGCATTTTCTAATTGCCTATAATGAGCACTTATTCCTTTTATAATAAACAGATAAAGGGCAAAATTTTAAATAAGATGAAAGATGTTAAACTAGAAGTCAAATTTAAAACTAAGGAGAGCAAGAGTTGGTGAATGAATTGGTAAGTATTTCCACTTACTTTGTATGTTCTGCCATCTTTGCCACTTCCCCAGATGTGCGTGTGAGACGGCCTGGCAGTCTAGAGGCCAGCAGAGGAAGGAATGATGGTTGCTGGTGCTGAGCCAGACAGGCTGTTTGTCCACACACAAAGGTTTCAAGCTCATTGCATTTGTAGTAAGGGTTCCCAGAGAGGTTATTTCTGCACAGCCTCTCCTGGCTTCACCTTTTAGTTGAACTCAGCTACTTATGCTGTGATCCTAAAGAAGCTGAAATTCAAGAAAGCTTGGAGGAGGACTATGATTTACCTAAAAGTATCAGTCCAAGTATTTCTAGAACCAACCATTCTGCCGGGATTTATTTGGAAGTTGCTGAGAAGTACCTTTAATTGGTGAATTTCCTTCTTTTCTTTTTCCTTCCTTCCTCTGATTCATTTGGTCTTCTGATGCCTTTATAGCCATTACTAAACTAGTTAACTCTTGAGGGGAGATTGGATGGTAGCAAAGAATCATCTTCCCAGTGAGAATAACGGAGGAAAGCAGAGAGAGTTGCCCCCAAGTCACTGGACTGTCAGCTGGAATCCAGTCCTACCTTCTTTTACCCAGTCTTGGTTAGAATCACCATCTTTATCATTTTTAACAATTCAGTCTTACAAAGTGGTCATCACAGGCTATCATGTCCAGATCTAAATGATATATTGAGCCTTTTACAAGGACAGCCACTATCAGAGAACTGAGGCTCTATAACAGGCAGGAGTTTGTCAAATAACCACAGATTGTTGACATTGAATGTTTTCTTAGAAGCTCCACTTTTATGAAGGGTAAGTGCAGCAAACTAATTGTCCAGGGATATGCAAGAAAAAGGCTCAGGTATCTATCAACTCATACCTATGGTTAAATTATTCCCTCTCTTAAAAAGAATACTAAATTGTAGAGGGCCAAAGTTCTTATTTCCATAGTACAATATAAATGTGGGTTTATGTTTGCAAATGAAAGTTGCTGAAACTTCTCAGTATAATATGACGATTCCTCTGACTCCAAATGTGAGTCTCACTTAGACTGAAATTTTTGAGAAGACACTGTGATGGTCAGCCTCGAGAAGGAAGGGTCAAAGATAGAGACAATGCCTACAGCCATGTCTGAGAAACATTTTAGAGGATCTTGTATCTTTGATAACTTCTCTTACCCTCTTAGAGAGCTCATCTACAGCCATAGCTTCATCCATTACTTACAAACTGAAGAAAATATCCAGGTCAGCGTTTTCTGTCTCAACTTTTCTCTGTACCTACTTCTCACATCTCCAACTATCTATTATATATTCTCTCTTTGATATTCTATGTGTCTTTGATACCTCGGACAGAATCTTTTCTCTCCTTTGACAAACCTAAAACCAAGTCTGACTAGCCTACATGTCCTTGACACCAACGTTCTCTGAGACATTCTTTCTCATAAATTCATAGTCATCATTGACTCCCTTCCCATCTCTCTTACACTCTACAGAAGCTTTATTTTAATAGTTCTTTCTTCACAAGGTCTCACTTTTACTTTTTCCGTGACCTCCCTTACTTAGAGCCAGACTCCTTCTTGCCTGCACTGTTGAGATAAGATAACCTTGTCACACTGGTTTCCTGCCTGGAGCTCTCCCCCTTCCAGTCTAATTCACAGCCCACAGGAATAGCCTGAGACCAACTGAGAATGATTGAATCCAGCTTGTTAGGTTAAAAGTGGGGCCAGGAATAGGCTTTAAAAAGCTTAAGCCAAAGTTTTTACTGGAATTCTTCTCCCATGTATCACATGAAGGAGGAATTGGACTATTCCTGGGTCCTAGAAAACAGCCACTGAGTGGACAGTAAGAGGGAGCCAATTTTAGACCCATAGTAGAAGAGCCTTTCCTGGATTCGAGCTGTGGTATGATGGAAAAGTATCAGGAATGTATGAGAGTGGGTTCCCTGTCCTAGATAATCACCTCTCAGAGATGTAGTAGCAAGCTTACATGCTTTAGATCACGTGACCATGAGGTCTTTTCAAACTCTAAACTTTTACAGCTTAATCACAGCCTTCTCCATCTCTCCCTCTGCCTCTCACCTACTGGGAATCGAGCCTGTTCTTTCTGCTTCATGCTTCCCTCATTCCAAATCCTACAGCAGATGAACATACTGTCCTCCAGACAGATGTTCCCCTGCTTACCCCATACCATGGCTTTTTAGTCTAGGTTGCTGCCACTTTGGGTGCTTAAGTCACCTGGAGGGTAGATTTGGTTATTGAATACCTTTTATGTGCTGAGTTCCATGTCCAGTATTTTTCCTGATTTTATTAGTACAGTAACGCTGTGAAAATAGTATCAATCAGTTTGGAGGTTCTTTTTTAACAAGTTTTAAAGAAGGGGAAACCCAGTATCATATAGGTCATGAGTGGCAGAGATGGGATTGAACCAAGGTTTTCTAACTACAAGTTTTGTGTGCTTGAGAAAAGAGACAAAAGAGAGGAGAAGAGTGAAGTCCCCTTAAGCCTGGGCTATGGATTGTGTGGGATAGGAAACGTGTTCACAGAGAAGCCTATATGTTGAAAAAGTATATGTGGCATTTTTATCTCAATGAACATTAAACTATATGTGTTGCCAGCAAAACTTATAAACTCTGATGTTTAAAATAGCTACTAGGAGCTAACAAAGAAAAAAGAAGAAACTATAGTATATTTGATTAAAATATAAAAAACCACTAATTACAGTACATTTTTATCATATATCTTGCAATATAGTAACAAATATTCATGTCCTTCAATGTGTATTTGATTAACATTGCATGAATTATTTTTAATTTTAATACTGCAGTGTTTTCATATTCCTAGCTTTCAGGTAGTATGCAGTCTAATCACAACTTTAAAAAAATCAAAGTTACTAATAGTGAAGCACTAATAGGAAGAGATTGTGAGGTAATGGACACAGACATGCCCAACTGTGTGTGTTGCACATGATAGATGTTTATTGGATCTGAGTCTAGCATCTGTACCAGAAATGAGGTGAAAGTCATATCATTGGTTTATTTTATTCCCTAATATAACTAACTACCAGTATTTTCAAAAGCATGTACCCTTTGACTCAACAATTTCACTTTTAGGATTTTGTGCACACACATTAGTCAGTTCCCTATCATTTATGACCCCATCTTTGTGAGCTGAAAATTAGAGAAATCAGAAAAGAACTAAGAGTTGTTGAATGGCTACCGTGTGCCAGACACTTTAGGTTTATCTGCTTAATCTTCAATCAACCCTAAGATGTAGATATGTTACCTCTCTTTTAAGCATAAGAAAACTGAGGCCCATAAAGGCCAAACATCTTGCCCAAGATCATATAGGTAGTAAATGCCTGATTTGGAATTTGAACTCAAGTATCTCTAGCTCCAAAACCCAAACTCTTTCCAGTATAGCAATGATTTAAACATTGGATTCTATGGAAACGTGTTAGGTGGTGATGGGAGGCCAAGGGGAAGGCTGTGTGGGAGGAACTCATCTCCCACCCTCACTTCAACCAGAGAACCTGCTTTACAATTTTACAAGAATTTTAACCATTTCACTATATCTATTTCACCACATCTATCACTACTGGTATGGGAATTTAAAAAGAATTTTCACATAGAGCTATAATATATACTGATAGGTTTGCATCTTACTAAAAATGACATAATCTATCATTATCCATCAGCCAAGGAGACCTGAATGGGTTGGAGAAGGCACCCAGGAGTCATAAGCATTGATTTAAATTAAACTGATTCAATTCAGAATTTTACAAAGATGGGATCTGGGAGTTTTGAGATAATGAAGGTCACCTCACACTGGGCTTAGTCTTCAGAGAAAGGATTCACGCAGAGTGTCCCTGCAAGTCTGGATGGACCTGTTTTGGTTAAATGTTAACAACAATAATTTGATGTTTCACTTAAGCTACCTAGCAAAACCTGGAATACCACCACACTAATGAATGCCAAATTTGTTGCCTTTTTTGGAGAGGACACCTGGACTTGAATCTGTCTAACTTAATTATTGGTTTACTCATTTATTCTGGAGGTGGAGGGAGGTTGACTATAAGGTATTTTGCCCAGGGAAGTGAGCTGGAGATGAAACCTTTGAGACCCACTCACTGCATTAAATCAGATTTTTGTGATTGCTGTTTTCTTATTTAAAGGTGTGGAAACCTGTCAAAATTTTTGTGTATTCTTTCAAACTTCTCACATACCTTTATTACTTTAAGGTGGGAGTAGGGATGGTATGAGAGGGATGCTAAATGACTTTCCCTAGGAGGGAAAGAAAGTAAACTTTTCCCCATTACCCAATTTGTGTTATACAGTTCCTTTCAGTCCCTAAAGAGCAGTAAATGCAGTTTCATGTGAGAAGGTTGAAAAAAAATCACACTATTAGCCCACAAATGTAGGTGAAAATGAAGAAGGTAAAAAAATACATTACTTGTTTGAAAAGTACCCAGAGTAAAATCTTTTTAGGATATAAAAGCCGAAGTGAACCCTGGGCTGTTTCCTCAGGCAACAGAGACCTCTGGCTCAAGAAGTGTACTTGTAGTCTCCTGCTCCAGATTTTATCTGATTCTTATTTTATTTTTATTCCAGTTGCTACATTGATGGCCGGGTGGTCAAGGTGATGGACTTCCTGAAAACTCGTCTGTTAGACACACTCTCTGACCAGATTAGGAAAATTCAGAAAGTGAGTAAGAAGTCTCCTGGGAAAAAGAGGAGTTTGGGGTTAAGGCAAGGAAAAGGTCACAGACTTCCAGCTGGATGTTGGTATTGTTAGTAGAAAGTAGTACAGTCTAGATGTGCATGGCTGAGAGCCACCTCTCACAGCTGATGGTTGTTGTTTATTGTTTTATAGACTGAGAAGAGTTTGAATATGCCATATCCAACCATAAAAACATCTCTATTTTAAAAACATATTTTGTAATAATTGGCTTCTAAATTGCGAGTTTCTTAAGGAAAGAATAGGTTACTTTCTTTTTGCAGGGGTTTATTTTGGGTTCGTTGAAGGATAAAATGATTACATTCATTCAGTGGCATTCTAGTCTGAGGAATTGGCAATTCTGAGCCACATTTGCACTATGCCTCAGCATCTTAAATCAGCCAAGTAACATCTTATTTTTGTAGAGATATGGGGAAAACCAGATTAAATTAGGTGATTACAGGTAGGTCCTATTAGCATGACACCTGTGGTAATAATTCAAACTTGAGTACAAAGTCACCAGAAGCTGCTCCTAAAGTCTCCAGTCTTACTTCTGATATTCTGATTTAGTTTGTCTGGAGTAGATCCCAGACATCTCTATTCTTAACAGTCATTTTTCAAGTGATTCCACCCCATGCAGATCACATTTTTAATTGATCTAAGTTGTGAGGATCTTATGTCTACAGTTCCCATCTGCCTTTACAAAATGGTGATATCACATCTTTAGTTGCCTGGTTAGGTCCTTTTCCAAGGAATGACAACCTTTTGAACACTCAACTTTCTCTTGAACAGTTTAAACAAACCTTTGAAGAAAAATAGAAACAGGTAAGCCCCCATCAGTATGGGATGAATGAATAAATGAATGTCTCATCATAAAATTAGCTGTGAAACAAAATCCTATCTGAAGCACTCAGAGAAAAGCACTTTTGATTGCTAAAGTGGAGGTCTGTACACTTTTTGCATCCATACCAACATCATACTCAGATTACAAATAGCCTTTTGAGTCTTTAGAGACTGGGAGGCCTCAGGACTTCTGCATTTCTGCATCCCAGTCTGATCCCTCTAGGGATCAGGTGCATTGACCACACCCTTATCTGTCATTATTTCCTACTAGGCAAAGCCTAAGAGAACTAAATGATTTTTGAAATATCTCTGCCATGTAAAAATTCTCAGCAAAATACTAGCAAACTGAATTAAACAATACATAAAGAAGATTATACACTATGATCAAGTTGGATTCATCCTAGGGACACAAGGATGGTTCAACATATGCAAATCAATCAATGTGATACACTATATCAACAAAAGAAAGGAGAAAAATCACATGATCACCCCAATAGATGCAGAAAAAGCATTTGATAAAATTCAACATCCATTCATGATAAAAACTTTTACTAAGATGGGTATAGAGGGAAATAACTTGACATAATAAAAGCTATTTATGATAAACCCACAGCCAACATAATACTCAACAATGAAAAGTTGAAAGCCTTCACACTAGAATTTGGAACAAGACAAGGACCCACTCTCACCACTTCTATTCAACATAGTTTTGGAAGTCCTAACCATAGCAATCAGGCAAGAAAAAGAAATAAAAGGTATCCAAATTGGAAGAGAAGAGGTAAAATTATCACTATATGCAGATGACATGATACTGTATATAGAAAACCCTAAAGCCTCCACACAAAAACTACAAGAGCTGATAAATGAATTCAGCAAGGTAACAAGATACAAAATTAACATACAGAAATCAGTTGCATTTCTTTACACTAACAATGAAATCAGAAAAGGAAAGTAAAATAAAAACAAAAACAATCCTTTTTAAAATCACATCAAAAAAATAAAATACTTAGGAATAAACCTGACCAAGGAGGTAAAAGACTTATACACAGAGAATTACAAAACACTGATTAAGGAAATTAAAGATGATGTAAGGAAACAGAAAGATATCCCATGCTCTTGGTTTGGAAGAATCAATATTGTTAAAATGGCCATACTACCCAGAGCAATCTACTGATTTAATGAGATACCTATCAAATTGCCTAGGACATTTTTCACAGAACTAGAACAAATGATCCTAATATTTATATGGAATCACAAAAGACCCAGAATTGACAAGCAATACTGAAGAAAAAGAATGAAGCTGGAGGAATAACTCCCCCAGACTTCAGACAATACTAGAGACCTATAGTAATCAAAACAGCTTGGTATTGGCACAAAAAACAAACATATGGACCAGTGAAACAGAACAGAGAGCCCAGAAATAAACCCACATACCTATGGTCAATTAATCTTTGATGTAGGCAAGAATGTACAATGGCGGAAAGACAGCTTCTTGATCAAGTGGTGTTGGAAAAGTTGGACAGCAACATGTAAATCAATGAAGTTAGAACACTCCCTCACACCATACACAAAAATAAACTTAAAGTGGCTTAAATATTTAAACATAAGACAAGACACTATAAATCTCCTAGAAAAAAACATAGGCAAAACATTTTCTGACATAAATCTTAGCAATGTTCTTCTAGGGCAGTCTACCAGGGTGATAGAAATAAAAGCAAAAATAAACAAATGGGACCAAATTAAACTTACAAGCTTTGCACAGCAAAGGAAACCATAAACAGAATGAAAAGACAACCTACAGAATAGGAGAAAATATTTACAAATGATGTGATTGGCAAGGACTTAAATTCCAGAATATACAAACAGCTCATACAACTCAATAATAAAAAAATAAACAACCCAATCAAAAAATGGGCAGAAAACCTAAACAAACATTTCTCCAAGGAAGACATACAAATGGCCAATAGGCACATGAAAAAATGTTTGATATCACTAATTAACAGAGAAATACAAATCAAAACTACAGTGAGGTATCACCAGTCAGAACAGACATCATTAAAAAGTCCACAAACAGTAAATGCTGGAGAGAGTATGGAGAAAAGGGAACCCTCCTACACTGTTGACGGGAATGTAGTTTGATGTAGCCATTATGGAAAACAGTATGGAGATTCCTCAAAAAACTAAAAATAGACTTACTATATGATCCAGCAATCCCACTCCTGGGCATATATCTGGAGGAAACTCTAATTCAAAAAGATATATGCACCCCAATGTTCATAGCAGCAGTATTTACAATAGCCAAGCCATGAAAGCAACCTAAATGTCCACCAACAGATGACTGGATAAAGAAATTATGTGTGAATATATACATACATACACACAATGGAATACTATTCAACCATAACAAAAGAGTAAAATAATGCCAATGCCATTTGCAACAACCTGGATGGACTTGGAGATCATCGTACTAAGTGAAGTAAGCAAGAGAAAGAAAAATACCATATAATATCACTTATCAGTGCAATCTAAAAAAAAAAAAAAAACACAAATGAACTTATTTACAAAATAGAAGCAGACACAGACACAGAAAACAAACTTATGGTTACCAGTGGGGAAGAGGGAGTGTGGAGGGATAAACTAGGAGTTCAGGATTTGCAGATACTAACTACTATATATAAAATAGATAAACAGCAAGGTCCTACTATATAGCATAGGGAACTATATTCAATACCTTATAATAGCCTATAATGAAAAAGAATATAAAAATGAATACATAATGTATAACTAAATCACTCTGCTGTATACCAGAAATAGCACAACATTGTAAACTGTCTATAATTTAATTTTAAAAAATCTGCCAGTCTTTGTTTGACATTCATTTAGTTTTTAATATTTAAATGTTTAATATTTACCAAGCTCTTAGCAAGTACCAGGCCAAGTGTTAGGTGTTGAGGATTCAAAATGGAGTAAGACACAGTCTCTGCCCTCAAGGAACTCACAGTTTCAAGGTTTAATACTTTGAACAGGTTGAAAAACGTTACCTAATGTAGTAGAACGTCAACCTTTTGAACACTATAATTTTCTTTTTTTTTTTTTTACAATATCATACTTTAAAAAAAATTTTTATTGAATTACAGTCAGTTTACCATGTGTCAATTTCTGGTGTACAGCATAATTTTTCAGTCATACATGAATATACATACATTCATTTTCATATTCTTTTTCACCATGAGCTACTATAAGATCTTGTCTATATTTCCCTGTGCTATACAATATAAACTTGTTTATCTATTCTATATATACCTGTCAGTTTTCTAAACATATTATGCTAATCCAACATCAGTTATTGCTCTCTAAAAAGAGGGGGAGAAATTTCATTCATTCATTCATTTGTTCATTCGATAGATATTTATTGAGAACTTACTATGTTCCAGGCACTATTCTAAGTGTCTGCATTATAACAGTGTACAAGATAGACAAGTCCTTATATTTTTGGCTTTCCTGGTTTTGAGTCTAATGACCTGATGAAAGTGTTATCATTTGAAGTAAAATGATTCAATTGTATCATGGCACTGAGAGTGAAGGTTCTAACTCTGCTCATGTAATTCTTCAAGTAGAATAGGTAGCTCTAGATCAAAACTAAGACAAAGGTATTGGGAGTTAGACTCTTCCCTTTCTCCCCAGTACCTCTCACCCTCCACCACTGCATACTCCTTCACCATCTGAAGTAAGTGCCTAAACTTATGATTTGTCCAGGCAAGGCCAAAGAAACTGAAGGAGAAGGGCCGAAACCCTATACACAATTGAGATTCAGACCTTTAAAAACATTTCTGATGAACTTGGAAGGGGATAGCCAAGTGCAATTGTAGGGCGGAACAGTTGAGCCTTCAGGAGAAATGACCTATGTGCAGAAGGCACCTGGCAGGGGATGACTAGAATTAGCAGTAGGGCCTGGAGTCACCTTTCAATGACTGCAAATAGAACAAGCCCACATGTCTCCTTAGGCCTAGGTTCCTGCTCTGGTTATGACTTTCTGTTCAACAAATTACCCCCAAATGTAGTGGCTTGAAACAACCATTTATTATGACTGTGGATTCTATGGGTCAGAAATTCCCATAGGGATGGCTTGTCTTTGTTCCATTAGCTTCAGCTGGAAGACACAAAGTCTAGGGTGATTCAAAGGCTGGTACTGGAATCCTCAGAAGGCTCATTCACTCGTGTCTGGCGGTTAGTTGATGTCAGTTGTCAACTGGCACCTTTGTGGAGCTGACAACTGGAATACCTACATATGAACTCTTCATGCAGCCTGGGCTTCCTCCCAGGGTCCTACAGTCAGATGTCCAAGAGAGCCAGGTGGAAGCTGGGTCACCTTTTCTACCTACCCTCAGAAGTCATAGGGCATCACTTCAACCATAGTCTATTCACCAAGACAGTCACCAAGACACATAGAGATTCAAGGAGAGAAGAAATAAACTCCTCTTGATGGGGGAGTGACAAGGTTCTGGAAGGGCATATAAGACCAGAAATATTTTTTCAGTCATTTTTGGGAAATACTGTCTGCCAAAGTTTCATCCTCCTTGTTTCTTTTCTCTGACTGGTTTTTCTTTTCCAACTCTCTTTTTACAAAGCTCTTGCCAGATATTGCCTTAAATGGGTATCTGCTGGAGGTGTTGCTGGATCACAGATTCCTTGAGATTTGATTCATGGGCTAGAGTTTCTATTGGCTGCAGCAGCCTAGACCCAGTTGTTAAGGTCTACTGGATGAGGGTCTCTCATCACAGCCCAGGATATGCTAGGTACTGGCCTGTCCTAGGGAGATGAAGCCTGGGAGACCTGAGAGGGGTCACCGAGCTTTGCCAGTTGAAAGTTGCTTTGGCTGTTCCTGATGTCCCCTGAGGGTGGGAAGGGAATTTGGGAAATTAGATTCCAAGATTTGTACTGGGGCAGAAAGATCAAACTTCTTTCTTGCAAACCCCCAAAACCAGTTCAGAGAAGGGCCAAGTAAAATTTTAATATGTATATACCTGGAACCCTCATCCAAAACTTAGAAATGGAGTCTTTATTTCTTTTCTGAGTTCAGAGAAGTCCTAATGACCTCTCCTTAGGTCCACAGTGATGGGAAAAGGTACATTTTCCACAAAAACAGATTTGTGTGAGATTGTTTAGATAAATCAGTGATGAGGCTGTTTGAACAAGAGATAGAATAGAGGATTTGAAGTCTGGTGACTTGGGTTGTGTGACCTTGGGCCATTCACTTAACTTCTCTGATTTTGTTTCTTCATCTGTAAAATGAGGATGCTAAGAATATGGTCAGTCATCCGGATCCACATCCATGTGTTCTGCATCTGTGGATTCAACCAACAAAGGATCAAAAATAGTCGAGAAAAAACTTCCAGAAGGTTCCAAAAAGCAAAACTTGCATCTGCCATGTACTGGCAACTATTTACATTATATTTCCAACTATTTACATAGCATTTACATTGTATTAGTAGGAATTATAAGTAATCTAGATGATTTAAAGTACATGAAAGGATGTACCTAGGTTATATACAAACACCACACCATTTTGTATAAGCATCTGCAGATTTTGATATCCACAGCGCTTCTTGGAACCAGTACTCAACAGATAGGGGCCCTATACGATCCTCTTTCCCTTAGGGAGATCAAGAAGGTCACATGAGGTCCTGTTTTTTTAATTGCTAGTGAATACTAGTTAATTGCTATTATTATTGTTGTTTCAGTTATTACAGTTTTTTAATAATAATTTATATGACTCGAGAAGCTTCATGTTACCTTTCCCTCAACTTGCTGTTTGCTTTTTTCTCCTTCCTCTTTCTTTGAACCCTGGAGAATATGATAGGTGATATTCTTGGCACCTGAAAGGCAATGACTCAATTGTTAAAAACAGCTGTGGTTTCCAAATTTGGACTGCCACTTAAAGAGGAATTCTCAGTTTTCTGAGCAGTGGGTGAATTCTGGTTATATGAAAATCTGCATGATGCATTTGAAAGCCAGAGATACTATTTGAGCAACCCACTCCTTTGGATGATCCACACAGAATCTTCCTTCCATAGAATGAGGATAATCGTCTATACTTTGGGAGATGAGTCAAGGGAAAGAGTTGAGAATCTCACAATGCAGGCAAGAGTCAGATGGGAAAGTGAGAGATGTTGAGGATACAGTGCAGATGGTATATTGCTGGGCTGACTCCAAAACAATGACATAAGAACCAAGAAGAACCACTTTGGCTTAAGTTACTTAGACCCTATGATTTGCGTCTCATCTCCTAGAGGAGTCAGAGGAGGAAATAACACTTGTTGATATTATTTTCAGCAACTCAATAAGCACAGGAAGGAGTTGGTGAAATCCCAATCATAAGGAAAGTATTTTCAAAAGTACTATCCTCTTGATTGCATTTTAAATACTAAATAAACTGAACAATTGGCTTCCCTAATAGTTGAAATTTTCCTTCCTTCCTCCCTCCTTCTTTCTTCCCTTTCTTCCTTCATTTATCAACTGTTTGTAACATTCTTAGTATCTTCCAGATCCCTGGGGATAAAATGGATGTGATGGTTGTCCTCATAGACCTTATAGTTTAGTGGGAAAACAGTTAACAAAGCAAGCAGTGGTAGTAAGATGGGATGACTCCTATAACAGGACATATAGGATGCTATGGGAGCCCATGGTGGGATGTATCTACCTTGGTTTGTAAAGGAAAGGAAATCAGGGAAGTCCTTCCCAGAGGAAATGACATTTAGGATAACACCTAAAAGATAGACACCTTTTAATTTACATAGTTCTTCTTAGGATGTGATCAGAGGACTCTTGGTTGTAAATATGTATGATGGGGTGAATGATTTATGTGGTTTATAATATGACCATGATCTTTTATTAATATCATCATTGCTTATGATTGCTTGTAATACTGAATAAAGATTAACTCTTTTGAAATCTCAATACACTCACTAACATCATGTCACTTTTTCCAATACATCTTAGTTGCAGGATCATGGAAGTAGGTAAGGCAGAGGAATATTTAATTCTTTCGAAGTAATTAATAGATTAAAAAAGAAATGTTCTCAACCAACCTTTTGGTTTACCTACTTCTTATAGCAAAGTATATCAAAGGGGAAGAGGGTAAAAGAATAACAGTTACTCCTGAGGATAATAGAATAACTGGACATACAACTAAAGGAAAATGAGGATAATAATCATGTTAACTTTCTCTAATGAAGAAAACTGGGAAATAAAAACACATTACTAGGGTAAGAACAGTATCACCACTGAAAAAAATCAGGTTTTGATTGATTCATACATTCATTCATTCACTAATTTATTCAATAATGTTGAATGCTTATTTCAGTGTGCCAGTGCCTACCATAGTGCCTATCACTTGGCAGGTGCTCAGTCAATGTTAGAGGGAGGAAGTTAGGGAGGGGAAGGTGAATGAGCAGAGTAAAATAGTGGAAGAAGTGTAAAAGAAGCAAAGAAATATCTTCATCTCATTCACATTTAGATATGCTATCTCCACTGTTCACATGAAGAAGAATCTAATCTGCTACTAACTTTGCAGTATAGTGTTGAATAAACAGAAATTGATTTAGACAACCGTAAACAGTTGATGCCTACATCTAGACATAGTAGGAGATATCCTCTAGGTATGTGGTTAGGGGCGAAGGAAAAGGTCTATTTATGGTTCAAAGTAACATTTCAGTCAGTTTGCTAATGCCAGATATTTCATTTTAGAAAAATAATTTTCATTTTACACTAGGAGGAGGATGCAGAATGTAGATAACCTGAGAAGAGGTAAACTACACTGGTTTAAAGTCACACTAAGGTGTTACTATTCAAATAGATGGTTCTTTCCCAAGAGCAGGTTTTGACGGAGGGGAAGAGAAACACGAGCCAAGGAGTACTCAAGAAAGGCAGAGGACCCTAAATACAAATTGTGCCACACTAATACCTTAGGTGACATCCAGATGATTCTAAGTTGTGTGGGGCTGGAATTTAATACAATGAGGACCTCTTTAAGAAAAAAGAAAACAAAACAAATTTGCATGATTTAGAAATATAGCTGGCCATATGAATACATTACTAGGGCCCTTCCCAGGATACAAGTAGAGGCTTGTGAAAGTGGGGAGCTGGAAGTTCTAAGCTTCAAGAGTTTCCCTGAGTAAATTAGCCTCTGTGACTCCACTTGGCTGTGCATCTGCAACTGGGAGAATATGACCCAAGGGAACTTTGACTCTTCTCTTTCAGATATAAGACACTGATGATAAACAGGGGAATCTAGCTGGAAAGGTATGTTTACCATAAAAGGCATTGTCATTACATGAACCATATTTCCTTGATTCTTAAATACAAACAACTATAAAATGTACCATCAGATTAATAACAGCTGATGGGGGAAATAAACAGCTGGCAAGTTTCTTTTGATATTGATTATGAAAAACATTCTGATTTCAAAACCATTAAAAAGTGAAAAATACTTCATCAACTTATAGAAATAGAGTAATTGTATTACCTTCTGGTTACAGATGCCATTTATTGAATGCATCATATATTACTAACCCTTTGAAGAAACCACACTTGCTAAGTAGTGAAATTAGAACTCCTAACTCCAGGGCCCATGCTCTATCCAGTACACCGCTGTGCATCTCCCATGCTTGTTAACCATTAATTTTGTAACCCGTGTGATATTTATATTCCTGACCACCCAGGATTAGGAAACCTTTTTTAAAAGAAGAATACTGAATGTTCTTGATGGAAGAACATTAAATTAATCCCCCCAATCAGTTGATATAACCTGGGGTGGATATCCTAAAAGTGAGGGCTAAGTTAAAGCTGGGTACCATAATATTAGGTAATATCTAATATTTCCACAGTATTATATAGAGGAAGAGGACAAGGATTTTCAGGGAGTGATTTGCATTCATTCACCAGACTCAATTCATATGTTTCATGTGCACAGGCTTTTTAGCCAATGTATAGTGAGGTCTTGTTGTGTGGCAGGCAGTGATAACATGAAGGACATATGGGGGGAACGGCCCTGGGAACAAATTGCTACTTGGGGAAAAGGTCTTCTTCAGGAGGAAAAGGCAGCTTGGGGTGACCTTCTAATATTTCTACATGGAAATGCGGGGATCATAGGGTTTGTCCTGAGTGAGAGGAAATTACCTCTGAGCCTGGTGGAACCTATGACTTGTCAGTAGGCAGACCATCTAGTAAGCCTGGCGTGTGTTAGTAATAGAAAAAGACTGTGGAAGGGAGGAGGAGTGATTTATGTGCAAGTAGCTGCTGTCCAATCTCTCCCTCCACCAGCACTTATCCTTGAGCGTAGTCATTGCTTTGGGACTTTATGAAACTTTCTTCCTCATTTTCTTGCATATGCTCGTAATTTCCTTGCCTCCCTAGTGACTTTCTTTATTGTGTATGTTCCTATTTTAATATTATGTTTTGTTGCAATTATACTCAATTGCTTTTCTGTGGTTTGAGATAAAAAGAGCAGAGAATACAATTTTAAATCCTAAAAATGACACAGAAACAGAAGCCACAAATTAAAAATTGATCTGATACCAAAAGAAAATGAGCAAATATGGCACTCTGGAACAGGGAGATGATAAAAAGAAATTATACAGAAAAAATTAATGAAACTGACAGGAAGTACATTAGACAGAAGAAATAAATCGGGAAGAATGTGATGAGATATTGGAATGGCTGAGCTCAGAATAGCCTGGCTTGTCTAACCTAAGAAGGACGTATTAAATATGGAGGCAGTTTAGTGAACCAGAGCTTCTAGGTCTCCTCAAACAGAAAAATTCAATTAAAATTGAACAGAGCACAGAACTAGAACCATGAGGATTTGGTGTTTACTCTTGGTTCTGAGGTTATTAGTTATTATTAGTTATTAGTTAACCTTCTCTGATACTCAGCCTTTGGTAAAATATTACCTCTCTCACTTATTAACAAGTAAACTATTTCATTGTGTCATTATTTAACAGATATTTAATAAGCAAAGTAACTGTCAAGCATTCTGTAGGGCATGCAAAAAGGAGAGAAATGTGGCTTTGTCAAGCTGCTTATAGTGTAGGAGGGATAAGCAAACAGAAAATTACAACTCAGTATAAGGTCAAGGTTAGAGATAGATTCAAAGAACTTTGGAAGCCAGAAAGGGAATTAATTTTCTGAAGGTTTGAGAAGAGTATCATAGAGGAGGTAACATTTGAAATAAGTCATAGGAAAAAAAAAATCAGACAACATGGGTGAGTTCATTTTGTGTGGTGAACCATAGGTCTTGTGGGGAGGGAGGGCAGGAGAGGTAGCTAAGGGGTGGTTATGAAGGGTCTTAGATGCCTAGTTAAGTAAAGCAGTTGGCATCATATCCTATGGATCAGTGGTTCTCACCACCATTTCACTATGTTTAACATACTCCCATGGACAAGTGGATAAAATAGACTATGGGCTGTGTGTAATTTACTGACTCCTTACCTTTTTTTCCCCAGGGTAAGGAAACATTTCATAATTCTGGTGAATGAAAAGAATGCTATTGTAATAACTTTGAATCCACTTTTTTAAAGTAAATTCCCCAGATCACTACTTTCAGTATTATCAGAAAGAAGTCACTTGTAGCCCATCTGCCAACTAATCACATAAACCTCTTTGAGCACATGATTGAGTTCTGATGCTGTAATGGAGAGCCATTGAGGTTATGAAGCTGGGGAGAAAACTGTCATGTTAACAAATGGCAGCAGTGTAGAGGGTGGTCTTGAGAAGGATGGACTTGGCAAGAAGACCAAGGGAGAAATGATAAGATTCAGAACTCCAGAAGGGGCAATGAGAAAGGAAAGGGCAGAACCAAATGATCCCCTTCTCTTTTAATATAGTAGGTAGCTTCGAGTCAAAAACACACAAAAAGAATGGAAAGAAAAATTGGACGTCTTATAAATACAATAAAGAACAAAGAGGCAAGGGCACCCCCAAGGAGAACTATGTGCATAGGTAAGGTTTAAGAAACTCCTTGAAGCCCTTTAGCTCCTTCTAACCTGCAATATAGGAGACCAGTTCTGGTTGCTTTAAGAGCTACTGCTCTTCCTGAAGTCCTGGGGATGGTTGATTTCCAAGTAGATGAGATGCTGGAATTAATGGACTCCAGCTTCTTTGGGAGGGCGGGCCTCCTGCCAGGGCTGATTAGCCCAGCTGGCCTGTCCACTATTCCTGTTTTATTGCTTCCTTTCTCATTAAGGAAGGTGTTGGGTTTGGATAACCATAAACAACATGTCTGCTGCTACAAGGCTACCATCACTTGCACAGCCAGTGGCTGAAAGCGGGCTCTCAGGAGTCTTTTTTAAAGACTGAGATCACAGTTTTGGAGAAACAGGAAAAGGAAGCCCAGGTCTGAAAATGTGCCACAAGAATGGTTATTTCTCTATTTTTACTGTTTTTCTTTTTTTAAAAAAATTCAAAGTGGTAGGGAAAATAAGAAAAAAAAACAAAAAAACAAATCAGTACTGTTTTTCTCTTTGGCCCTCCTCTCTCTTGATATAGCCACACGAAACAATCCTGATGTCCTCAACCCCTGAAATATGAGAGAAGGGAGCTGGAGGGATTCCCTTCATACTACCCTGCCCCCAGCAGGCCGAAGGATTCTGAGCAGCCACTGGCAACTTGCTGAGCTCTTCTGGGGGTGCCTCAAAGCTCCCTTGTCCACATAGGTCCAAGGGCTGAAGTCTACTGGGGACAAATGAACTGCTGAAAGGGAGCCAACCACTCACCTCGCCTCTCCCCTCACTTCAGTAATCTCAGCACTTGTACTTCTCCCTCCCCGGACAATATGTTCCTAAAATAACCTTCATTGGCACATCATTTCTCACCAAGAACTGTACCCTTGACCTCTCCAGTCTTCCAATTTTCTGTCTTCCAGCACAGGGGGAATCATATTTATTCATAAAACCACAGTGTTGAACTACATACCCCTTAGTTTCTTAGAGTTTCACTTTCTAAGGGAATTTTGCAGCTGGTTCCATCTGCTTTTCCTGATTTTTTTTTGTTCTCTTCTGCCCATACTGCTTTCCTGTCCAGTCCCAACCAGCACCCAGCTTCAGAACCTCCCCAACACGTCACCGTGATGGTCTTCTCTGCTCATGGTAGACACACAGTACATCAAACCTCTCTCCATGTCTCAAGTGGTAAATGTTCAGAAAATCCTTATTGATTCATGCCAACTACTCCCAGAACCTTTAACATTGATACTTTGTAGGACTCTCTCCCTCACCGAACATTTCATATAACTGGCTTGGTTTTGTATCAAAGTGCTACCTCCCTATGTTTTTTGTCCATGTGGCTTCTCTAGAAAAGGACAGGACTTGCGCCTATGCTGAGTGGATAAATGAACTACTCTGAATGCTAATTATGTCAATATGAATTATCCATGTGCATTTTAAATTCTAAATGGACCTTACCCTCTACTTAGCATGCATCTGGTCTATTACCTACCACCATAAACATTCAAAAGAAAGCAACCAACTCTAATGTTAGATGGCTCCAAATGCAGTCTCATGGGCTTTGGACAAGGAGAATGGTCTAGGTAACATTTTATTTACTTTGAGAGCTTACCATCTGCCAGACACCTTTCCAAGTGTTTTACAAGTATTAGGTCACTTAATATCAGAAAATGCTCTGAGATAGATTTATTATTATTCTAATTTTACAGTTCAGGGAATTAAGGCACAGAGAAGTCACACAGTGAGTCAAGGATAAAACCAAGACTCCAACACAGGCAATCTGTGGGCAGAGTCTATGCCCCTAACCACTGATCAATGCTCCTTCACCAGTAACAAGAAGTCTTAGATTGTTTCCTTCCAAATCTTCCAGCAAGTCAGAAGAGAATTCAGATGAACTTTATTTACACCATATGTGTGTCCTTGCAGAGGCCTGTGTACACAGTAATTTATAAATCCAACCGCTTTCTGGGATCAAGTCCTCATTTAAAGGAGCTAGAGGGGCCTCCCTTGACCACTATCTAAAATCTCAACCCTACCCTCCTGCCAAGGCACTTTCTGTCAGATTACTCTGTTTCATTTTCCTCCTAGCACTTACCATTTATTATGTTTACATGTTTATAATCAGTCTCCCCCCTTGACTAAAATATAAGCCAATGAGAGTAGAGACCTCTGTTTCATTCACTGTCTGCCCCTAGAACTCTGCTTGGCATATAGCAGGTGCTCAATAAATATTTGTAGAGTGAATGAATAAATCCATTTGATAATGCCTTCATGTTTTGGGATGGACATCCTTAGCCCTTTGTTAGTCTTGTTTTTATACATTCCCCTTAGGTAATTTCACCTCCTCCTGTGGCTTTTTCCACCACGCTCACTGTTTACCTCTAGGCCAGATCTTGTTTCTGAGATGACCAGCTCTGACTAGCTCTCACTTTTTTTGCCTCCCATATTTGTTGTTTATGTAATTTTAAGCTCCATAATCAAAGAGACTCTTGACCTTTGGGGGATAGGAGCTAACAGGACCTTCATAAACACTATAAAAAATTAATACATTTTAACATTTTGTATTTGGAAAGGATTTACATTTCATCTACTCCAAATTTATGGCTTTACGTGTTGGTGAAGAAATTGAAATCCAAGATAATGATGATTCCAAAGTCTCAAGCTATTATGCTGTAGAACCCCAGATTTCCAGGGCACATTCCTCTTTCCACATTAGTTACCTGCCTATTAGAGTCCACCTCTCTTTTTGCTAATGCTATACACACACACACACAGCTATGAGATATAATTCACGTATCATAAGATTCACCCTTTAAAAGTGTGAAATTCAGTGATTTTAAGTATAATCACAGAATTGTGAAACCATCACCACTATTTAATTTAGAACATGTTCATTGCCCATCAAAGAAACCCCATACCTATTTGTAGTCACTCCCTATCCTCCCCCCATTCTCCTTCCTTTTCTCCAACCCTAGAAAACCATTAATCTACTTTCTGTCCCAGTGGATTTGTCTATTCTAGACATTTTATGTAAATGGAATAATATATGACCTTCTGTGTCTGGCTTCTTTCACTTAGCTTAATTATTTCAATGTTCATCATCTTATAGTACATACCTTTTTGTTTTGTTTTATTCTGTTATGTTTAACCAAACCTGCTTTCTCTAATTGCCTCATTTCAATATCTGTCTTTGAGCAGAAATTAAATTGTGAATATCCTGGAAGCCAAAGGCAAAAAAGAAAAACACTAATATATTACTCAGTTCTAGTCAGTGTTAAAAGAAGCACAAAGTCTATCAAAAGCACAGACATTTTTCTAGTACTATATTTTAAGGGAAATCATCAGTGTAATCCTTTAATTTCACTACATGGCTCTGTCTTCTGATCACTCAAGGTGTTTTTCTTGCTTTCTCATTTATACTGTTTCCAGCTCCCCTTGGGTTGGGCACTCTGAGCAGTGACAAGAAGTGGGAGAGGATCACCTTGTGGTGTCCTCAGTGACTCTTTCTGGGTGAAAGGAGGAATCCTAATTTAATCTTTAACAACATTCCAGTTTGACCTCCACTATTAATTTTCAGGGTCTTTCTTGATCACAGTTCTTTCTTACATCTCAAATTTTAAAAATATATACAACTTTATTCCTGAAAGGGTCAAATGCTTTTCCAACCCTGATTTTAAAATAAGTCTCAAATAATGCACAGTCTCTAGAAGATGGAGGAGAAAGGGCAGGGAGATATACCTAAGGAGACATGAAAAGAGGAATATGGTTGCTTGCCGACGTCTGTCCATAGGTTTGGGAAAAGGAAAGTTCTGGCATATGTGTTACATCCCATGTATGTTTTCTCTTTTTTTGCACCTGAGGTGCAGAAAATTAAATTAAAATCATGTTCCTCAGCTACAGCAAACTATTATCATCAGTTCATCCTTTTGTTTTAATTTTCACCTTCGTCTCTAATCCCCACTTGCATTCATCTCCTTCTTACGCATGCCTCTCTTGTGTCTTTATTTACATGCCCCTAAGAGAGATGTATCTTTATATACTATTTTGTGTTATTAGGTATGAATGAGTAATTATATAAGTAATATTGTGCCATAAATCTCATTCTGTTTCTATTTTTTAAAACTTACCACTAAATCTCTAAAGCCTATTCATGTTGCTGGATTTACATGGAATGTTTTGCTGTAGCTGCTGCATAATATTTTATGGTATGTATCTACCACATTTTGCTTTTTCATTCCTGCAGCAATGGACACCTGCCACAAACAGTGACATAGTGAACATCCTTGTCCTTGTATCCTTAGAGACCAAAGGTGAAATTGCTTTGGTCTTTATGTCTAGGAGAGGAAGGGCCATAGGGCCAAAATACACTATCCTCTTATCCTCTTTTGCATAACTGGCACCCTCTCAGTCCCACCTCCTATTCTAGCCATCACTTCTGAGACCAGAGCTAGGCAGGGGCACAGGCAGCAACCAGCTTGGTGCTGGTGTGGTGCCGTAGGACCTCTCATTTCCTGCCCTGGGACTTCTCTAAGGCAAGTGTGGAATGAAGGGACCCTGCTCAGCACTCGTGCCTGCACAATGAAAGAGTGATGACAGTCACAAGATTATCCTTGACTTTTGGAGGATAGGAGCCAAGGGATAAATGCTTTCCCTGGTTTCCCCCGGTGGGGACAGTTCTGAGACAAATTCTTAAGGCTCTTACCAAGATCCTTGTTGAATTGCGTTCAAGTTGCCAGCAGTGGTTGCCAACTTGAAAACTCATTCTTGTACTGTTTTTCTCTTCTTCCCTTTTTCAGTCTCCCAGTTCCTCATTCCTTCTCCCTGTTATTACTTCCCAAATGACCTACCTATAGACAAGCCTTTGTCTCAGGCTCTGCTTTCAGAGGTTACCCAGCACACAACATTATCCCTAAGTACTGCCAGATTGCTTTCCAGAGGATCTGAGCCCAGATATGGATAGTCTGGCCAGTTTTTAACTTGTGGATCAGAGACTGGGTCGTTTCAAAACTTCAGAGGGTCACCTTTTGACAAGAGGCTTTGTCTCTGCGTGGAAGGTTGCTCCCTGTGGAGGATCTATCACCTGTGTGTCAGTAACTTTTCTTTTTACACTTAATGCAGTTATTTTCAGAATGTGGTTGCAATATACATACATGCCTTGGTAATTATAAAATACCTCTCCCAAACGTTGATCTCTGCCCTCTCTTAAGATTCGCAACTGCTGATGCATGGACAGTGCACTCGTCCATGGGTGTGCCCTACAGAGAATTAAGAAAATTTGCTTCTCAATACTTGTTAGTATGGAAGCATCGTATGATCTACATCTTCCAGTGAAGGGTGTTGTAGCCAACTTATGTCCTAAAATATGTACTTGTTCTCCTGTCACATTGTTACTTGGGTTTACTTAGGGGGTAAAAAAAGATCATTTCTTTGAGTAGACATGTACCAATGTTAATGCTTTTGTGTGTGTATGCCAGCTCACTGTATATGGTGTACCAACATGAACAAAAGCACAGATCATGACCACCTGGGAGCTGGGGATCAGAGGAACTTACTAAAGGGAAGTTCCCTTCTTATTTGGGAACAGCTCTTTAAAATCTCATTAACTCCGTCTGCTTTTGTTGTGTGAACAGGTGGTTAACACATACACCCCAGGAAAGAAGATTTGGCTGGAAGGTGTGGTGACCACTTCAGCTGGAGGCACAAACAATCTATCAGATTCCTATGCTGCAGGATTCTTGTGAGTAACACTTGCAGTTTCACCCCCAAGGGCTTTGAGGAAAGAGGGTGGGGATTTGTTTCCCATCAAAAATTCTTCATCTATTTCTTTGTAAATGTGTTTAACCATTCAACAAACAGTGATTAGCGACTTGTCTAGATACTAAGATATCAGGTAAGGGAAGATCAGGAAGGGCTTTATGGAGGAAGAGGCATTTGAATGGGACATAGAGAGATTTCTCTAATTTCTATAGGTGGAGAGTGCTGCTGACAGTACTAGGGGGCATTCTAGGCTGAAGGAACATTTATGGGCAAAGGCACAGAGGAGGGAAAATGACTGGTGTGACGAAAGCCTTGTATCTGCAGGGACGTAGTGAGGGCTAAGATTAGGGATGGGTTTTACCACCAAATCTTGGAAGGCCTTGAAAACCAGGCAGGGGAAATTAGGCCTTGTTCTATATTCAACGGCACGTCATTGAAGGGAGCAGAAGAGAGATACCATCTGACCTGTTTTAAAACGTTGGCTTTGGCGGTAGTATGTGCAAGAGTTTGGAGAGGCAAGAGGTAGGAAAATTATTTGAAGGCTACTGCAGTAGTCTGGAGAACAACTTAAGCCAGAAGCATAAGGGCCTCTGGCTGGCCTGCCAGTGTGATGTGACAGGGACAGACCCCTGAGGACCACAGACTAGCCAGGTGGCCTGTACCTGGTTCAGTGTAGTCTGTGGTCCTGGCTTTATGGCTGAGCAAGTTCTTCCTAAGAACTGAAGCTCTGCCCTCAGCTGCATGTTTTACTACGAATGGCTGCTCCTAATTATACGGCTGCAGTTCCCCTTCATTAAGGCAGCTTCTTCAGTACAGTTGCGAAGGACAAATCAGGCCCGTGAAGCAGCTTGTCTTTACAGGTGGAATCCTGGCAAACGCAGATGAAGAGAATGAGTCAGTGTGCTACATGGTGATACCTGGGGTCTTCCAGCCCTGGGTCCTCACGTGGAGCAGCACAGACAGGTTGCTCAAAGAGACTGGTTCAAATGAAGGAAATGGAGTGATCAGCAGTCGATACAGTGTTGCTAAGGGTCTCCTTTCAAAAATACACTCCTCACAGGGTTTCACTGCGAGATGCCAAATTGGCAGTCAGTACTGCCGGGGGGGCCCCTTGGATCAGCAGAGGCCTTTGCTCAGCTGCGACAGGACTCTGCTGCAGGGCCCAGCAAACAGCCTGCTTGTGCTGAGTGCTTTTGTGAACATGCTTCCCTTTAGGGAGTGATGTGAAGTGAGAAATACCACAGACTTTCATGAAGGGAGCTAGAGAGAGACCTGCCTTTTCTTGAGCTCATCAGCCAAATATCCATAGGTCTCTGCAGTCACTTTACAACCTAGATTAACACAGTTGTTTAGGTTTCGGTTGTAGTGCAGATATCCAATGCTTGACTGACACAGATCCAGTGAAAACCAGCTCCTGCTGCTCCTGGTCTCCTCTCTTACTGCTTTGTCACTCATTTGCTCCTAACTCCACCGGCAGTACCCAGATACATGCCCTATGAGTCCAGTTCTCCAAAAAGCATAAATTGCTTCCTGGGAGAAAAAAAGGTAAAGCATTCTAGGAAACTCCCTAAGGCTAACAAGAAATTGGAAAGAAGGCATTTTTCAGCCCTTTTTGAAATATATGGCTTAACTCTAAACTTACCAGGACACAAATACATGCATGTGCGAATTAGAATTCTCTACTGCCAAGTATTCAAGGGTAGTTTTCCCAGTCAGGGCTTTGAGATTCTTTGATGCACTAAAGACACCCCTTGACATACTGATATGTCCCAGCACCTTGTAGTGTCTGCCACATAGTAGATATTCAATAAATTTTTGTGCAGTGGAAAATAATGGCTGCAGAGGCATCCTTGGTGAGACATACCAGTCATCTTGCCACTTTTATCTACTTGAGCATAAAGGGGAGGCCTGGAACACCATTTATTTCCCCTTCTCAGGAGGTTTATTATTACAGGAGGAAGATGGCAATAACTCCAGAACTAACCATTTCACTCTCAAAAGCCATGGGGAAGCAGGGGCTCTGGTCACGGTCATTTTTGAATGCCCCAGACCCCAGATACGCAGATGGTATGTGGGTTTGAAGAGGAGGATGCATATTCTTCCCTCTCACTTTAGAGTTCTTTTGAAAGCTTCCCATATACTAGCCAAACAGCCCACCAGATTTACTAATTAATATTTACTTGTTGAGTTTATATTCTTTACAGGTCGCTGTGCTAGGCACTCTAGAGGTCACAAGTAGGAATTTGATACCGTTTTTGTAGATGAGAACAGAGTTATCTGCATGCCCAGTGCTTTACAAATGACTTACACGGTCACACGGGCTTCTTTGTACCTCTCCTCAATGCTGAGGAGGAGGTCTGGCGTTTACGCTTGATTAATTAATTTTATTGAATGAATAATGAATGAATGAACAAATGGGATCTTTCCACATATTAAATATCAAAATACAGTCCATATATTGATATCCAGATGCCACTAGAGGCAGGGGTCCACATGTATGTGATTACACATTTACTCGTCATTTTGTTTCTTCATTCATGCAATAAGCATGGATAGAAGGGTGAGTAAGACAAACTTGTTTGTACACTTAAATACTTGTTACACGATAGACCCTACTGTGTTTGTGCTATTGCAGTGGAGAGAGCCCTGACTTAGGTGGCATCGGGCAGAATTCATGTTACACTTCTACCATAGGTCAGTTAATGCTGTGTCTCGGTGGCTAAAGGAAAAGCCAAACCTGTTCTCCTGATTTCACAGGGTTGCTAAGTGAACAAAAATAATAAAGACAAGTAGCTTAGCCATGGGATATTCCAAAAGCAATTTCAGTTCCCTGGATCACAATGTCCCAATCTGAACAACAACAACAAAATGGTTCTACTATATTATTGTCAGATTTTCTTTTTGATTTAAAACTTTTGTTTTCATATTTTGCTGTGTTTTGTTTTGTTTTGTTTTTGTAACCCTAATTATTAGTAAATATTGGTTAGTTTTATGGGAATAAAATATAATTGTTAATGTGAAAAAGATTTGAAAATATTAATCATATTTATTCATAATATAAAAATTAGCAACGCTTTGTATTTCAGAGAGGTCACTGGTTTGAAGCTCCATATGGTTTCAGATTTGGGAAATCATAACTATGCAGGATTTGTCCCTCATATGCTGAATGGTGATTCTCAGAGTTCCTAGAATTTAGTTTTATCCAGATCAATTTCAACCTAACAAAGAGTATGAGCACCTACAGCGTGCCAGGAACTGTGACGGGTGTTTTGGGTACAAAGCTAAAACATGTGACTGTTTTTGTTGAGCTCATACCAACTGGGGCAAGGCAGAGAAGTAAGTAATCAGCATTCAGTGGGCCAGTAGAGGGTATGACTAAGAGTTCTGGGAAATACAGAGAGGGGAAGGCACTACTGTTGGCTGGGGCAGCATTGTTTAGAAGGAGATGGCATTTGAGTTGGAAGTTAACAGATGGGAAGAAATTTGCCAGGTAAAGTGGGTTAGTGGAAGAGAGGAAGGGAATCCTAAGGAGAAGTTAAAACATGTCTAAAGACTCAGGCAAGTATGAGAAAGCATGGTGTGTTTAGGCAGCCAAAAGTAGTTCTGTGTGGCTTAGAGCCTGGGGAATAAAACTTAGGGTGAGAGAAGAGGTGACAGGTGAAGCTAGATAATATATGCTCAGGAAAGATTATGAAATGCCTTATCTTTTATACTGAGATGATTGAAGCTCTAAGTCACATTTCTGACACATATATTTTTACAATTAGAAGTTTCCTTAAGTTTCAGAAGAATACAAAGAAAGAAAGGAAAGGAAATCAATTCATGAATGAATGACTGAATTAAATGTGTAAATGATGAAGGCAGAGTTAGCAGTGGGTGTCGGAAGAATCACAAGGGCAGTATTTTTGAAGCTAGCATGCCCTGGAGAATGGGTGTTTGGCATGATGGGGTATGTGATAAGTGTGTGAGCAATGCAGGTCCTCCAGTGCAGCATGTGTATGAGAGTAGCATACTCCGATCCCTGTACAGTTAGTTATAGTGCCAAGGAAATTATTATTGCGCTGAATACTGACAGTGATATGTGAGGGATACAAGTGACTGGACCACTCTTGCATTGGTCATGGGAGTATGTGGGTTAGAGTCACATGAAAGGTACAGGTACAGTGAATAGGTGAAGCAGGGGTGTTTGAGTGATGGAAAATATAGTGTGTGTGCTTCTGTGATTCTGTGTCTTGTGGTCAGAGGGGATGACTTTAGGCTTACAAATGGCTAGGGTGTTTATTTATGTGTTAGTATTATAAGAATAAAAGACAAGTCACTAACAACAAGCTAATGACCAAAGACAATTCATTTTACTCCCCTGAATCTGTTGCTTTTCTTATAAAATGAAGACATTGGATTTGATCATCTCTAAAGTCTCTTCTGTCTGTGCATTCATTGCTTAAAATGATCTTCTCCTTTAAATTACTAGGTAAATTTGGTGGGTGTAGGGGGTTGGTGTGTATGTGAGCCAATTTCTATAGAGCTCATTATATGCCATTTAAAAAAATGTATTGATGTAGCTTTCTTTCCCTGCTTTTTAGGTGGTTGAACACTTTAGGAATGCTGGCCAATCAGGGCATTGATGTTGTGATACGACACTCATTTTTTGACCATGGATATAATCACCTCGTGGACCAGAATTTTAACCCATTACCAGTAAGTGTAAGATAAAGATTCCCAACTCCTTTTCCATGTCCTTCAGTTCTTTTGATTGTGCCTTGTTCCACATTGGGAGAAGTTTTCTTCTCCTTCTGTTACCAGTTAATTTCATAAATTGAACAGAAGCATTCTTGGCCCATTTTACAGACTTTTGGCTTCACTTCCCACACACACCGCAGTATATACACACACATATGAACATATGCATTTATGCATATACACATATATACATTTATATATTTACATATTTATTTACCTCTATTATTTTAACCTTGTGCAGTTGAGATTCCACATCTACTTGTGGCCTGTTTGAACTCTGCTTGAGAGAGAATTTTTCCGCATTGTTTTCTTTTAATGCTAATAGGAGACATTAGTTAATGTCAGATGCAACATGTTGAAAACAGATGGGAGAGTGTTGGCCAAGATCGGATACAGTAGGAACGCATCCCTTGGAGAGTGGCTGAAGTGGATGCTGATCCCTCTGTGACAACGAGGGGATTTTCCCAGGGCATCCCCTTCTCTGGGAGAGCAAAGGGAAGGGAAGGCTAAAGAAGAATGGCAAAGGCAGAGATCTGGGTTTGTCCAGTGACTTTACTAACCAGTCAAAGAAATCCCACTTAGTCCAGAAAAGCTGTGCTTATCAGAAATAGTTTATCCTTCTCACAGACGTCTTTCTTGGTCATGATAAAAGGTCAGAGTCCTCTCATTAACTCATAGTATCAGAGCTAGAGATGATTCAGTTCCACCTCATGTGGCAGAGGGGTTGATGGCCCGGGGTGGGAGGAGGGAGCATGTAGAGCCAGCACTAGAACCTGTCCCTGTGCCCTGGTCCAGTGCACTTCCTACAGAGTTACTGCTGCCCTGAGGTCCACAGTAAACAAACCCAACTGGAACCAGTGATGTTCCTGCCATTTGCTTCCCTTTGCCCATTTCTACCACACTCCCCGTTCTTCTCACCATCCCACCCCAGCCCAGACCTGAGCCAGGAGGCCTCCAAGCCCAGAACAGAGAGCAGCTTGGCACCCAACAGCATCATTTCCATGTCTCAAAAGAATCCCTCTAGTTCAGAGTACTAAGCAATTATTTTATCCCCGATCATACATGACTCTAGTTAAATCACAAATACTAAAGCTGACTGGCACAGTTGCTTTTATTCACAGGGCCAGGAGACCTCTCTCTCCACGTGTGTGTGGGGCTTGGGTACAGAGGGATGGAGAGGGGGTTTTCAGTTTGGAACCACAGGAGTTTTTGTTTGTTTGTTCGTTGTTTGATTTGAACTCATAAACTCGTAGAGATAAAACAAAATAATAATTAGAAAAGCATCTATGAAATGTAAGCACTGAACAAATATAATGTCACACCAATATAAATATTTACTGAGCACCAGGCACTGGGGAGGAGACAAGTAGTGGCTAAGTGGATACACAGATAATGGAGTACTGTAAGAGGGGGTCAGCAGGGCTCCTTTAGAGCTCATGTACAGGGAAGGCTTCTCTGAGAAGGTGATATTTGAGCCAAGAGCCCAGTAACAGGAAGAAACCAGACATGCAGATTTTGCAGAAGAGCTTTCAGGCAGGGGAAGGGGCTAGCACAAAGGCTCCGAGGCAGGAACAGACTTGGCATGTTTGAGGAAACACAAGAACACAAGAGTGCTGGGGGCCTGGCAGGGAAGAGGGCGGCTGCTTGGACAAGAGACAGCCCGGGTCAGCTCACAGGGCTTTGAACGCTGAAAAGAGTTTACTTTTATTGTAAGTAGTATGAAAAGCCGTTGGAAGGTTTCCTGCAGCGAAGTAACATGATCTACCTTACATTTTTTAAAGCTCACCCTGGTATAATTAATGCATTAAATATTAGTTATATATATTTTAATAATATGGATAATAATTTACAGACCACTTTCATTTTCCACACATCAATAATACTCCAAACACTCCTTTCTTCTCTCGGCCCTTCCTTTTTCCCGTCTTTCCTTCCTTCCTTTGTTCCTTCCTTCACACATTCAGATCTCATTCACTCCTCTTGCTCATGCACTACGTGCTGATCACTTCCTGGCAGTGAACCACTGTGCCGAACCAA
Source organism: Camelus dromedarius (assembly GCF_036321535.1). Classification (NCBI taxonomy): domain Eukaryota; kingdom Metazoa; phylum Chordata; class Mammalia; order Artiodactyla; family Camelidae; genus Camelus; species Camelus dromedarius. The sequence continues at coordinate 56,888,547 of NC_087443.1, read as the reverse complement.
AAAGACAAGGTCCTTGAACTCCTGGAGCTTATAGTCTGTTGAAGCATACTGAGAAATGGGAAGTATATAAACACATAAATAAGATAAATGCACTTTGTCATAATTGCTCTGAGGAGAGCCTGGAGAGATAGGCATGACTGTTTATACTTACTTTGCTGAAGAGAAACTAGTGTTCTTTGAAGTGACCTATCCAAGGTCAGACAAGTGGTAAGAGCTGGCACTCTCAGAGGTTTTCAGTTCTAACTGTCATTTTCTTTTCATTGTGCCACACTGTTTCTTGCAGTACTCTCCTTGGTATCTGTGCTGTGATCTGAGGCCACTGTTTGTTTCAGAATTGGATGTGGAGTTGGAAGCAGGCATCTTGAGGAACTGCAGAGAAGAAACCTAGGCTAGAAAAAGATGGTCTTTGGGTGACTAAGATTTGATTTCCAGAGCTGCACAAACCTGGATTCCGTATCAACTCTCTGTGTACCTTTGCACAGCTGTGTGTGGGTTAAAGATGCAAGTTCTCATGGCTTTGTTCTCCCCAAATGACAGTTAATGCATGTAACATAAGCGTAGCACAAGACACCTTGGTGGGTAGGTGGTAGCAACACCGAGGTTCATGGGAAGCTAACAAGTCCTACTGATTTAGCACAAAGGCTCAAATGATGTGGGCAGGTGTATCTCCAAAAACACCAAGCTCTAATAAAGAAACTGTATGTAAAAACACTTAAAAAGATAGCAGGCTGTCTTTTTATCTTTCTTTGTGCTAATAAATTCTGCACCTGATAAGTAGAGAACTTGGCAGCTGAGGGAGTGTGTCCTAAGTCTCCTGGAAAGAATTTACTAGGCTAGATCAGGGCACCAGTCTTCCAGACCTTACCACTAGACGCTGGGATGTGTGATGGAGACAGACCTGGAATCATACTGATTGCTACCTCAGAGAGTTATACAGTTGATACCCAACCACTGCCAATAAAAAACTGTGGGTTTTACTTTGTGATTAAATCTTTAAGAGCGTTCATTAAGAGTTTAGGGGATTAGTGAATTGTGTTTCTGCTTCCCAGAAAAATCACCATTTTCTATTCCTGTTCCTTCAAATTCAGCTCAGTGCATTTCAGGAAAGGATCTTATTGGCAAATACTGTTTTTTTCCTGTTGATGTTGTTATGAGGGTCTTAGCCTAATGGCTCCTCAACCCATATCTCACATTTGCCCTCTACCCACCCAGTCAACTTTGATCCCAGTTTGTAGGATTCCAGCCCAGCTCTGCCAAGGCCATTCCAGCAGTGCCACTCCAATCTAAGGCAAGAGAGAATATGAAGGTAGCCCTTTAAAAAAGATACTTGCCTTCAGAAAAGGTCATTTTCAACTACATCCCATGTTCTTTATGGCTTTTCCTCTAGAAAAGTGCCAACTCTCCTCCTATTGCGAGATTTTCCTTTTCCTGAGAAGAGGAGAACATTGAGTTCAGCAGTTCTTCATTACTTGACTCCCACCCCTTTCCCCTGACCCCCACCTCCTGCCATTGGGAAAGTGGGAACGTGTGAGTCTCCACAGCCTGTCAGCCAGTCGTGGTCTCCCTTGGGAATAAGGGATGTTTGTGCAGAAGAGGTCTGCACATTCAGTGGACATAGTCCAGACCCCACCAGCCATGGGCATTTCTCCTAAGAGAGGGTTTTGGAATTTAGCTTGCTGCTTTCTTTAAGAGCTTGATTTACAGAGCTTTCAGGGAAAGGAATGGTGAATTACTAGTCAACATCTTCTTAACTCCCACACCAGTCTAGCAAATATAATTCAATTCAAAAAACATTGACACTTCAAATGTGTCTGGCTCTAGGCTAGGTATTGGGGACATGCAGATAAATAAGATTTGGTTCCCTCATCTGTAGAGCTAACAATCTGGTGTGTGTTTGTGTTTGAGGGATTACAATGTAGTCCTCTACTTAGAATCAAATAGAAAGCTAGTTCACATTGGATAGCCTTTTCTACACTGGGCATAGTGGTAGGGATATTTATATTTGCTGTCAACGTTCTTTCTTGCTGACTGTCCCTGATGAATAATAATAAACATTCAATTCAGCTCAATGCACACTTACTGAACACTTGTTGTGTACATTGTTCTCGAATACAGTCAGTGGTCATGGATTGGCATGCAACTCACTAGTCTATAGTGGGATCAAACTTGTGGCTGTGGTTCCCATAGAAACACACTCAGAGCCAATCCACCACTGTTCAAATGTTGTTTGGCTATTGCAAAGAAACTCTGCGTCTTAATGGTGGCTGCCTAGCTTCATTTGTTAGCCTATCACAGGAGTGAAACCCTAGGTACTCCATCCTTATCTCCCTTTGAAATGTTAGGCAGTGCCTTTTTGCTGAACAGCCATGACGTGGACAGAGGATCAGTTTAAATCTGTCCCTTTCCTGAGGATGAACATCCAGTTATAAGCCCATGTCCCATTGATGCTGGCCGTTGCAGTTTCTTCTTGCAAGAGGAGCACTGTCTAATTAGGAAACCTCTTGGGGAGCGACAGGAGTTTGGTGCTATGACAAGATTCATAGGTTCTAGTCCTAGCCCTACCATTAATTAGATGTGTACCTTTGGGTTCCAATTTTATCATCACTAAAATTGTAATAAAAATGTCTCCTCTATCTGCCTCTAAAAGATATTGTTTAAATCCTTTAGAAAACTAAATATGACAGTAAGAATCATTTTATGTATACACGTACACGTAGAAGATTACTGGAGGGAACTACATCTAAGTGTTCAAAGTGGTTTTCTTTGGGTGGTGAGGTTACAGATAATTTTTATTTTCTTCTTTGTGGATTTTTTTGTATACAAAATTGTTTTAATCAGTATTATTGCCTTCATAACCTGAAAAAATTTAGGCTTTTTTTAAAGTAGAATGTTTTGAAAGAATTAAGTGCTTTATTACACTTGTGCTATGTGCTAGATACTGTGCTGAACACTGGAGACACTGTCCCTGGCTTCATGGAGCTTACAGTCGGATGGGAGACAGATAAGTCAGCAGGGGCCATAGCAGAAGTGCTTTAACAGGGCAGAGAGGAACAAAGCCAGCCTGGTGGAGGGCAGGCATGGGGCATCAAAGAAGGCTTTCTGGAGGATTCAGTACCTGAGCTGGCTCTTGAAGGTGAAGGGCAGGTTAGCCATAGGAAGAAGAGTTTGGGGTCTGGGGAGAATTTTCCAAACGGAGGCAATAACATGTACAAAGGGTCAGAGACATTAATTTTCCAGGCAGTTATGGTGGATGGATTATGAAAACTGACTTAGGAAAGCTTTTCCCATCGCTGTCCGTTGGCCACACAGGGTGTGTGAAAGTTAAGGAATTTCAGAGCTACAAATCTGGAGGTGGTGGGGCAGGGGTGGTACAAAACCTCGCCAAACCGGCCTGTGACCTGTATCTTGGTGTAGCTTCCTTTCTCTTTCTTTTCTTTCCCGTGGGAGCCATCAGGAAGATAAAAGAAGCAGAGAGTACCTGTTTAGGGGTAGCTGTGATGTGAAACCCAATCCCCTCATTAGAGGCCCTGACAAAGACTTCTCCATGTGCAGCCTTCCTTTGTGGGAGCCCGCGGCTGCTGAGAGAAGGGCATCCTCAGCTGCAGGATCAATCACTGGGCTCCGTGTCGGTGGCTGAAGGCCTGGGCTGCATGCCCGGTGGGCATGACTTGCTTCTTTCCTCCTCTGTGCCTTTAAACACTGGCCTCTCCAATCAGAGTCTGTACCTGAACTATCTGACTAGGCAGGTAGCTCTTTTGCCCCTAATGCTTTAAAGAGAAGCCCCTCTGATTTTTAACTACCGGCCCTCATCCTTTGCTTATTTACCAACCTGAGTGGTTCTCATGGGATGTCAGTGATACATGTCAGCAGTTTAAGAGCTCGCCCTGGTGGAAGCTGCCTCGGGCGGTAGAAAGAGCTCTGCACCTGGAATCAGAAGATGTTGGCCCTGGGGCGGTACGGCACCACAATGTTCCAGCTGCTGAGTCTGCATTTCCTGCTTTGTAAAACGGGGCTAGCTGTGCTGGGGTTGGGGAGTAGGGAGTATTTGAATGTAGTGCTTACAAGTATTGGCTTTGGAATCAGACTGACCTGAGTTTCAAACCCAGTTCTGCCATTTACTACAGTATCCCTGGGCAGATTACTCATCCTCAGCAACCATCCGTTTCCCATCATAAAATGGAGACATTAATAGTGTCTACCTCAGAGCTTAGTCGGAAAGGTTTGAACGAGCCAGTGCGTATGTATCTTTTACGTCATAGTAAGTACTCAACAAATGTCAGCTGCTATTATTATTCATAAAGTCACTTTGTAAAATGTAAAATTCTGTAAGTCAGTAATAATTATCATTAATAACCTGAATATAACTGTGGCAAGATAATATACATTTGAATATTGGTACAGATATCTGGAAATCAATCAAGTAATGATAACTAAAGAATGAAAATTTTTTTTGTAAAATTAAGTAACTAGAAAAATAGAACAAAAGAGGAAAGCTTTGCTTCCTATACTTGAAAAGAACTGACTGCAAGTGGTTAAAAACAAACTAAAAATTACATTTTATTTTCCTCCAGAGAAGATGCTGCCAGCCTTTCTTGGGGAAAGGCAATTAAGGCAGTAACCACACTGCAATACTAGCTCTAACACCTTCATCTGATATTTATAAATGGCCCAGTAAGCCCTGGAAACCATGATGTGTCACATCAAAGTGCTAATGACAGCACATTATGTGAATCACTGAGAAGCAACAATTGAAAATCTCACTCTGCCATCAACCATTTATATTGTTCCCAGATGCAATACTGAGGGATTACAGCTACAGCAAATTGTGCGGCAACCTAAATAAATTAGGGAGAGGGAGAAGCAGCAGTTACAGCCTCTCTGTGTTTGAGCTTAGGAGCATAGTGTGGCATGCTCACAGCACCCTCCAGATGACGGAGGAGCAAGGCCAGCTCTGGAAGTGAGAAAAGCTGCACCTCACCTAACCTCATCAGTTCACCTAATGCACTAGAACATTACCTAAAAATAATCTGACTAGAAGCAGTGGGGAGGGAGGAAGAAAAAAGAAAAGAGATAAAATGGAATGCCCTTTGGTGGGTTGGAATGATCTTTTGTGAGTGGCACAATATGACGAACCTAAGGTTAATTCATCTTAAACACTATATTTGCAAACACTAAGGGCACAATGATGCCTGGTTATGACATTTAGGAACCAAAATAGGCCTCTGATAGAAGGAACCATGAGAGCCAAACATAATATGTTTCTTATATTTTTTATAACTCAGTGTTTTTTGTTTGTTCAAATAAAAGCGGAAGTCTTTAAAGATAGAAATAGAATACAGATTTTCATTCTTTTTAAAATGCACTATGCTATTTACAAATTTAAAAAAAACTATCAGTCTTTAGATACCTCACTTTTTTACACTGTGTATTTCATCTCTGATGTGGTTTTCAGCATTGAAAGGATTGAACAGACCACATCATTTTGACTCACTGTATCTAAACTTGACTTGAGCAGACTTGCCTTCTACTCCAGAATTCACTGCCCTCATCTTCATGTCAAAATCCTTGCAGCCTTTCTTCATTAGAACAGTGATTCTCAAGCCTGTGCACATTATAGTCACCTAGAGGGCTTTTAAGAAAATACCTATGCTTAGAAACGACCCTCAGGGATTCTGATTTAGTTGCTCTGTAGAGGAGCCTAGGTGTTTGTATTTTTTAAATCTCTCCAAGTTATTTTAATGTGCAACCCAAATTAAGAACCACTGAGTTACAGGGTTCCATTTACCCTGATTAAACTGGGAGTTAGCCTTTCCTTTTCCTGTACTCTTTTGTACCCAACTTTTGCTTCAACTACCAAGGTATTAACTAAATTTTAATACTACCTATCATTAACTCATCTGACAAATATTTATTGAGTATCTATTATGTGCCAGACATTGTTCTAGTTTCTGAGGAAATAGAGGTGAAGGAGAAAGATAAAATCCCTGCCCACATTAGAGATTACAGTCCAGCAGAGGAGACTAAAAGTGAACAAGTAAACTAATACATAATTAACTATAAAATTCAAAATGGTGTGTAGGAAGCAAACAGGCTGTGAAGTTGAAAAATAATAAGGAGAGGATACCTCTTTAGAAAGTGTGGCCAAGGAAGTCTTTGCTGAGAAAGCAGCCTTTGGAGAAGCTGATGGAGGAGCAGAGGATTCTCTCAGAGGGAGCAGCATCTGCAAAGGCTGCAGTGGTGAGAGGCTCGGTCGCACATCAGACGTGGCGCAGTGCCTATACAACTACCGTGGGGCGTGGGCCACCCATGGCCTGGCACAGAGTCAGCCAGCAAACTGCTCAGTACAGTTTATCTCAGGCTCTCCACCCCTGATTCCCTGCCCTACCTGTGCCACTAACATTTGGCAAACCGCTTGGCTTCCTCTCTCTTTGTGGTGTATCCCACTGCCGGCCCCTATGTCTGGGGTCCTTGACTGAGCCTTCTGTGTTTCCCTGTCACTGACCTGGTCATCTCCACGTACACCCTCTGTCACCTCTCAGCAGGCTTTGAAACAAGGATGGCAAAATAACAATATTGTGGAAGCTGGTGATGAACATTTGGGAGATTGTCATACTATTCTGTTTTTGTGTATGTTTTAAAATTTCAGTGATTGTTTTTAATGTCCTTGTGCTAGAGTGTTGTGACATACAATGAAGCAAAGCGCTGTTTTCATTGCTCTGGGACATAAAAAATAAAGTCAGATTCCTTCTCTCCATGTTTACAAACTGTTTGGGGGTGACATAGAGCCTTGGAGAGAGAGCTAATAGATGATGCACTAAGGTCTGTCTTGTTCACTCAGTATCTCCAGAGCCAGACTTCTGAGTAGGAGATGTTACTGCTGGCTGGAGGGAAGGCTTGTGCAACAAGATGCCATTAGTGGGCATTTGCAATATTCATTACCTAAAGAATACCTGTTCCTGAGAGAGCTTCTTGCCCTCAGAGTACCTTCTACTAAGACAGCAGGAAAGAAGGAGTTCCTTAGGACAGAAGGAAGACCAGGAGTTCTAGATCTGATTCCAAGTTTGGCCACCAACTCACTGATCCTGGGGCACTGGGCGCCCTAGGTGCAACCTAAATGTGAGTGTTGAACTTGGCCATCTGAGGTTCCCTTCAGCTCTGATGTTTTCTGCTTTATTGTCAAGCTTTCTATACCAGTATTTTCAGACAAACCTCCCAGCTGAACTGACACTAATAAAACCTTTTAAAATAAAACTAAACCTCATCATTTCACTTTTAAATCATTCAGGGGTAATTCTACTTTTCTCAAGACTCTTTTAGCCCTTTTACAGCAGTTATCACTTTCTTTTGTTATTAGAGTTGTTTGGATACATCTAATTTCCTCTCCCTGTAAGCGCCTTGAAAACAGAAGCCATCTCTCATATCTTTATATTTCCCACAGTGCGCTGCTCAGAGTCAATCCTTACTGAATTCTAAGGTGCTCAGTGACTGGGAATCTGGAGGCTGCAGTGCACTGCTCAGTAATGGAAATATGGAAGGCAGGCTTCATTGTTAGGTGTTGCATGCACTCTGTGAACAGGGAGGTAGTTAACATGGTCCTTAAGAGGCTGGGCTCTAGAGTCAGATCTGGATGTGAATTCCAGCCCCACTGTCTACTTGCTGTACGACATTTGCCAGATTCCCTCATCTTCAAACATCTGTATAATAAGGATGCTAATAGTCTACACATCACAGGGTTCTTGTGAATGCTTAAGACAATGCTTGACATTTAGTAAGTATATAATAATGTGACCATTATTATCTGTTCTTAAACAATAAATATTTTCTAAGTATAGAAAATTATTCCTTGGAAGTGGATGAAACTCTAACATATTGGGAAAGATTGGAATACCTTGGAAACAGTCGTCACCATAGGCAGGTTTTACATACAGATGCTCAGCAACAGGAAACATTTTAGTTATTACAGTAATGATAGTTGGCACATATAGATTGTTTAGGATTTCCAAAATCTTCTACATCTCATTTCATACTTTAGAAACCTATATAATAATACTTTCCTATTTTATCTTCTTTGACTTTACTCTTTATGTACCATCATAAGTTTCCACAGCTTATTTCCACTCACTGAGTCATCTGGCTTTTCAGGCTTCTTGACAAGGCAGGTAGATAGGATAGATAAACCCATTCTGTTTGGCAGAGAAGAAAACTGAGGCCCAGAGAGGTCCAGCAACTTACTCAAAGGAACACAGCAAAGGAACAGAGCCAGTGGTTCTGAGTTCTATGATTCTTCATTACTCCTTCATCTCCCGACTCTGATTGGTTACCCAACTCTGATTGCCACAGCTTTGTCAATTCAAGAATTCAGGTTAATCGTATCCACTAGCGGCCAAGGCAGATAGAAACAGCAGTGAGGAAGTAAAAAAGCTGGCTTCAAGGTAAAATAAAATGATTCAGGAAATAAAACCTGGGATTTAACTGTGGCTGACTCTTGTAGATTTACATTCTTACTGAATAATGAAAGAACAAAAGGAAAAAGGAACAAATTTTCAATTTCATGCAGCAGCAGGTTAGTTTCACTGCTTATATTGACTATTCACAGAGCACTATGGAGAGTCTTCCTCTCTTACGACAGCTCATTTTGCCTCATTATTGTATATGTATGTGTCTACTCCTTGAAAGTAGGACTACTTTAAAACCTTTCCACCAGTGCAGGAGCTGAGCCATCCCCTAATGTTTAGCCATCTGATGATGGATGGCAGATCCACTTCCAGAAGTCAGTTAAATTGGGAGATCCACAGCAGTGCATTTTTCTGAGAAAATTTCCAGGTTGGCTCTGAAAGATGAAAGATAATTAATGCCTCTTCATTAACCTTACCTCCTGGGAAGTACTGCAAACATATATTTGAAGATTTGCCATGAATGCGAACTGGTCTGGACCCTTCCCCTTGGGGGGAAATGAAGGAAAGGTGTTGTTAGTGTCAGGGACAGCATACCAACTGCCATCAGTCTGTGCAGTGGAGTCAGCTGCAGCTATAGTGTCTGGAATAGCAGGGGCTGTAGGAGTAACAACTTAATTTAGTTGGTGATAATCTACCTTAAGTCTCCAGTTTCCATTTCTCTGGACATACGGGGCTGTGGTATTGAGATACTACATTTCTTGATATCCCTGCTGCCCTTTCGATCTTTTTTTTTCTTTCAATTTTTCAGTCATACATGAATATACATATATTCATTTTCACATTTTTTTTCACCGTGAGCTACTACAAGATCTTGTATATATTTCCCTGTGCTATACAGTATAAACTTGTTTATCTATTCTATATATACCTGTCAGTCCTTTAGATCTTAATCAAGGCTATGATTTCCCTTTCTCCTCCTGGGACCATCTTGAAATGGAGTAGGAAGATGGACTAGGGAGTGATTTACCTTTCCCACTATATGTGAATATTTCTACTTCATGTAAACATCCCATTACATGTCTCACTATTTCTTTATATGGGACTCTTTTAGGTCAGGAGAATCCCCTCTGGATATTATGAGCATTCACAACCCAAACATGTAAAAAATCAACGCGTCAATAAGATATTGAATCCGTCCAAAGGGCTTCACACACAAGGTCACTTGAGGTTTATTTTCCCTATTAGGAACCTTGCGCAAACGTAATTAATTGAATTCAGAGCCCTCTACCCAACAAAATGGGTAGGATAGTAACTTGGGTAACAGAGCCATAAGAGTTTGAGTTCCTTCCTCCCCAGAGTTTCCCAACATACTTGAATGGATGCATATGGTCTTTGGTCCACATGGAGAAAGGGAGACCTCAGTCCTACCTCTAGTCATCTTTCTCCTTAAAACAGCTAGAGCTGGGATAGAGAGGAAGGGAAGGATCAGAGGTGCTGAGGAAGAAAGCAGCTCCACACCAGTAAATAAGGCTTTGAATTTATATTAATTTATGCTTTTAAAAAATAACAGCTTTATTGAGATAAAATTCATCTACCAGAAAATTCACCCTTTAAAAGTGTTCAGTTCAGTTGTTTTTAGTGTATTCATAGAGTTGTGCAACCACCCAAATATCACCCAAAAAGGAAATCTACTTTAGAATATCGCTCAAAAAGGAAGCCCCATACTTATTAGCAGCTACTCCCCATTCTCCTTTTCTTCCAGCCTCTGGCAACCACTCTTCCACTTTCTATCTCTGCAGATTTGCCTATTCTAGATATTTCATGTAAATGGGATCATACAATATGTGTCCTTTTGTGACTGGCTTCTTTCACTTAGCATAATGTTTTCAAGGTTCATCCATGTTGTAATACATATCAATACTTCATTCCCCTCTAATGCTGAATAATATTCTGTTGTGTGGATATACCACATTCTGTTTATCTACTAGTTGATAGACATTAGAACTGTTTCTACATTTTGGCTACTATGAAAAATGCTGCTTTTAAACATTAGTGTACTAGTTTTTATGCAGCATATTTTTTCATTTTACTTTGATATAAACCTTGCAGTGAAATTGCCGGGTCATGTGTTTAACTTTTTGAGGAACTGCTAAGCTGTTTTCCAAAGTGACTTCACCATTTTTTATTCCCAATAGCTCTATATGAGGGTTCCAATTTCTCCACATCCTCACCAACACTTGTTATTGTCTGTCTTTTGATTATAGCCATTCCAGGGAATGTGAAGTGGTGTTTCATTATGGTTTTAATTTGTGCTTCCCTAATGACTAATAATGTTGAGCATCTTTTCAAAATGTGCTTACTGGCCATTTATGAATCTTCTTGGAGAAACGTCTGTTCAAATTCTTTGCCATTCTTTAAGGGAAGGTCTGTTTATTTTTAATTGTTGAGTTGTAAGAGGTCTTTATAATACTAATCCCTTACTGGATATGTGATTTTCAAATATATTCTCCTTTTCTTCTCTTGATAGTGTCTTTTAAGCACAAGCGTTTATAATTCTGATAAAATCCAACTTACTTGTTTTTCCTTTTGTCATTATGCTTTTAGTGTCTAATTCAAGGCCAAAAATTTACTCCTATGTTTTCTTCTGAGAGTTTTATAGTTAGCTCTTACATGTAGATCTGTGATCCATTTTGAGCTAATTTTTGCACATGATGTGAGATAGGGATCCACTTTCACTCTTTTGCATGTGGATACAGTTGTTTCAGCTACATCTGTTGAGAAGACTATTTTTTTTTCCTCTTTACATGGTGTTGGCACCCTTGTTGAAAATCAGTTGACTGTAAATCTAAGGGTTTATTTCTGTACTCTCAATTCTGTTCCACTGATCTAAATGTCTGTGTTTATGCCAGCACCATACTGTCTTGATTACTGTAGCTTTGTAGTAAATTTTGAAATTGAGAAATATGAGTCCCATAAAGAAAATGTTCTTCAGTTTCAAAATTGTTTTAGTAACTACTTTAAGTTTTGAGTGTTGTGTCAGTTGCGCATAGCTCAACCAAATGAACTTCCAATGTTCAGTCAGCCTAAAACCCCATATTGGGTGACAAAATCATCATTACTGACATCATCTGTTTCAGCTTTAGGAACCCCTTGCCTCAGTAACCTCAGCCACATTGACTTTAGGTTGGGGTCACAGGGTTCACTGCCCCATTGTCATGATAATATCCTTTCCCTCACCAATCTGGGGAGAGTTGACAACAGTCAAGTTACCATTTTGGTGGCTTGTTGCAATCATATCCCTCACTGCTCAGCCTCTCAATATTAGCTCAACTTTTGTTCGTTAACAGGCAGGACACTGGGGGACCCTTACTCTCCAGCCTTACCCACTATTTGGATATGAGCATTCCCCACTAGGTCCTGGGAAAGCTTCTTATATCCCTGAAACTGGCCTGCAAAGCCCTAGTCCTTCCTCTTACAGAAAGACATGCCACTGTCAGCACCCCATCCTCATCATCTTAGCTGTTAAGAACCGGGAAGGGCCTGAGATTTTACCCTACTTGCAATCTAATATGTTAGCCTTTGCAGATTCATAAATATAAGCAGAAGACACAAGATTCCTGGGTTGGGGACAAAAGACCTAAATACTAATGCACAGCAAGCATCATGAACATTACCATAATTACACTGGTTCTGCTGGCCACCAAGTCCCAAGGGGGAATGCAGTGGGCCCAAATACAGCAGCTTGGAGTTGCAGCTGAGGAATTCAGAATCAAGGGCCCAGCAAACACTGTGGCAAGCAGTTAACAAGCCAGTCTCCCCCCTCTCTGGAGGCAAGCATGGTAGTTATACTGTGGTCACTTTGACCCATTTTGTCACCTGTGTAAGTAGCTGCATAAACTGCTCTTTAACAGGAGACAGATAAGCCTTTTAGTCTGGCACACTCACCAAGAGCATGCAGGGACCATCAGGGCTGGTGGCCGGCTCCCTCTCCTAACAATCCCCTCCTTGGCCCTGTGTGTTCTTGACTGAATTCAAATTTTTATTTGAGTGTGCCACTCTGTCAGCCGCTCTGATTAAAGTGACTGATGGAGGCTGGGACCAAATTTTTTCAATTTGTTACAGTATGATGGTTAATTTTATGTGTCATGTTGGCTAGGCCATGGTACCTAAATATTTAGCCAAACATTATTCTAGAGTAGACTTTGAGTAAAGCAGATTGTCCTCCATAATGTGTGTAATCTGTGTTCCTTAAACATAGTAGGCACTCTATAAACGTTTGTTGAATGAGTGAGGGACTGAGTGTGTGAGTGCATGATTGGAGTTCTTCTACTGCCTGTGGTTGCCTTGTCCATCATCTCCATCCAGCAGAAATGCCTAGCTATCTTTCAAGGTCCATATCACAGGTCAACTCTTTCTCAGAGTTTTCCTTGAATTCTTCCAAGTGAATGTTATCTGTCCTACTTCTAAGCTTCATTAACATTTTATCTGCATCTTTTTATGCACTTAGTAGATATGATATTGTCTATAAATATTCATAGTCTTTTACAAACTTGTCATATTTCCCTCCCTAGAATGTAAGTTCCTTGAGAGTAGGGACTTGGTACACTGATTCTTACATCTCCTCTAGTAAATAGTCAAAAATTGTATGCTGAATTGAGCTCAAACCAGGGTAGGGAGTCACTGTTGCAAACGTGCTAATTACCCACATGACATGAGGAAATGGAGCCCTAAAGACTTTAGGTAATTTACCCAGAGATCATCCACAGCCTACATAATTTTCATATCTTGCTCATATCTAAGCCCATTGAAGTCTATCTCAGCAATGTTTCTCAAAGTCAAGCCATCCACTATCATTACTCCAGTCTCTCAGTCACTGTTTGGTCGCTGTTTAGCTCTTGTCTAGATCATTACAGTGGCCTTCTCATGGCTCCCCTGCCTGTAATTTCTCCTGCTTCCAATGTGTCTTCCACAGTATCAGTCAGAGACAGTCATGTTACCCACATTCTTCAAAAATCTTTGTTAGAGTCCCATTGCATACATAAGACCCTCAACTCTCAAGCATGGCATTCAAGGACTTGCCCTGCCTTTCTAGTCCTATTTTGAACCAGTTACTCCCCAGATTACATATCACACACTGGAATTATTATTACCTTCAGCATACGCAATACCTTGCTTCAAAGCCTATCCCCACTGCCACCTTCTCTAATCTCCCCAGTAGGAATCTCTCACTCTGGTTCTCTAGTAGCACTTTGATTATGTTACATTTGGTTCTCCAATGCTGTCTATCATAGTTATAAATACACAGGCCAGTCTCTCCTTTTAGACAATGGACAAATTGAAGGCATGGAATATTATGATTTATTGTGCCTAGCACATAATAGGTGCATATAGAAAGATTACTAAATTGGCTGAATTAAATTGAAATGAGCTTGAATTTTGGATGACTAAGCCATTAGAAACCACACTTCATTTTGAGGAATAATTACAGCTGCTATCTAAAGGGACACTGATTATAAATTCTTTACTCACTCTCTATACTGTAAGACACCAACCATTCAGGCAGTTGTATATCAACTACAATATGGGCAGAATGGCATTTCAGATATATTTAGGACTACTTTTCTAAGTGTTTTGCTGGCTCTGAAAAGCACCTGGGTGCAGTGACTCTATACCAGCTCAAATAAGACTTGAGAGGGAGTTTGAAGGGCAAGAGAAAGGTAACTTGCAAAATGAAATGTCTGAGAAACACCAATTTAATGACTTACATGTAAGTTAATCATAAGCATGTGGATTAAATTTCCCCAGAAAAGGCATGTTTTGGCTCTCTGTGGACCACAGATGATTGAAAAATGATTGGAGATATTTCCTGAGCCCAAAGATGAAGAAAGAACAGGTCTATACTTCTTTAGCTGTGAATATTAGTGCAAAAAGATAAATTATCCAGGGGGTCTGGGGAAGTTAGAAATATGGACAGGAAATAAGAAAATGAGATTCAGCTTGAAAGTATGCTCCAGGTACATCTGGGGCAAAATAATCAGAAACAGAGAAATTTTGTTTGAGGGAGAACCCAATAAAGTTATGGCGACTAAAAGACATTCAGGGTAATTTCTAGTTGGCATGGCCTATGTGATAGAAGGCAGGTCATTCTTATTCCTGAGGATCCAAGAGAAAAGGCCTTGGACTACGGGATATGAAACAGTATTCATTGCCCACAGAATGTTAAGAAAAAGAAAAAGAAAAAAAAAAAACCAAACCTTTGCTTTTGCTTATATCAAGATTTACCTGGGGAAGAAAGATGAAAGTTTTGGCTAAAATTGGACTGACTTTTCCAGATAATTCAAGGAAATAAGTGACCAAAGTCAAGACTGTAGTCTTTGAGCGCAGAGTCCAGAGGCAAGATGCAGTCTGAGATCCAAAGCAAGAGAAACTGAAGTTCAAGTTCAAACAGGATACGTTTGCTAGGAAAGAACAATCTGTTTGAAGCCATAAACACATTGTGGACCATCAACAGGAGACCTTCCTAGAAGCGCCTGAAAACATTTTTTGAAGAGATCAGACACCTGAATAGGCCAAACTAAAGTACAGTCTTTATAGGCAAGTTCTGACCTTTGGAAACTAGGCCATGCAGTGTTATACAGGTACATTGACGTGAAGACCAAGTGTTCAAATGACAAGGAAATGCGAAGAGGTTGAGGTTTTCTTCAAGTCTAGAAAAGAGAGTTGAAGAAAATAATATATTACTTTCTGGGAGGCAGGATATCTTGATCTTTTAAAAGTCTCTGGATACCCAATGAAGTGTGAGAAAATAATAACAATCAGTGATAAGAGCAGTCTTTCACATTTGTACACTGCTTTGCCGTTTATGTGGCGCTCCTTACAAACTGTCCCATAATCTTCTTGGTAACTATCGGACTATGTTACTATCTCATTTTTACAGACAAGAAACTGAAGCACAGAAATGACAGTTTGCTAGCTAGTGGCAGTGTCACAGACTCAAAGCTGGTTCTTCTGACCCCTAATTCATTATTCCTGTATCTAAATAACTTCATAGCTTATCAGTATAACTCTATGGGGAAGAAGATTACTATTGTGTGTTGAAATTTTCTTTATGTAATTCAAATCCTTTGTTGATTAGATTAATTGAATGATCTAAGCATTTTACTATTAACTCATTTAATGCTCACAATAATACTGTGAGGTAGACTTTATTATTACCCTCATTTTAAAGATAAAGAAACAGGTACAGAGGGAGTAAGTAACATGCCCACTGATTAGTAAGTGGAGGGGCTAGAATTCAAATACAAGCAGTCTGGCTCCAGGACTCACTCTCTAAGCAATACAGTGTGCTGGATTTAGAAACACTTTACTGTAAGTATCAATTTCCCTGGTTAGGGGAAAGCCATATCAGTATGAAGTTGGCATCTAGTTCTGGGTGTATCTAATCCTGAGCTACAGATTTCAATTAACTGCATGTTTCTTCTGTGCTGGAGAAAAGCTAATGTGACATGCCTATCATCAGATGACAAATTATGACTCCAACCTAGACATGTAACTCTAGTCTCAGCCAGTATTGTGACTGTAGAATCCTGCTGAAGAGAATTCCAAAGTGTAAGAAGAAGGAGTGATATTTAAATAGCACAATATTTAAAAGATATGACTCCTAGAAGCATAATCAGAGATTCCCACTGGTAGGATCGTTCCCTCTTTCTTCTTAATGAGGAATGGAGAGAATTGAGTTCTCTTTTTTGTTTAGCAGAAAGGAGAACAGCCTTCGGGGTTGGTGTTGGGATGTGCAGACTCCCTGCCTTACTCTCTTATTTTTCTCTTCTTGCTGTGTGAAGTAGTGACCAGGGAACTTGGACCCAACAGCTGACCTTCCAGTTCAGCTCCTCTTTGCTTAAATCTACCAGCTTAATGGGGATGGGGAGGGAAAATTGTGAACATCTGGATACTTGAGTCCCAGCCGCCAGAGGCCTTTTCCTGATAGGCAGACTAAATTCTGCAACAATTCCATAAGGAGTTTGAGTCAAAGGTGAGGATTCAGGGGGAATGAAAAGAACCATTCCAATCAAGGCTGAGGATAAAAGTAAAGTCTTAGGAAGCAGTGACGTGTGGCAGTGTGGGATGAGTGTGAAGGGAATACAGACGACTTGCAAAGGCTTCTAGGGAGAGCCATCTGGAGGGCGAAGGGAAGGTCCTGTGGAAAGTAGGCGAGACAAGGGTAAACACAGAGGTGATGTGAAGGTTGTCTTCCAACATCGGAAAGGCTGTCATGTAGGAGAGTTTAGGTTTCTTCAATAAGGCATAGATTTCTCATAAGGCACAGAACTGCACCCCTAGGTGGAAACTAAAAGGAGGAAGATTTCAACTCCTGTTAGAAGTGATGAGCCAGGATTTGAAGCCCAAGTCTCACCCCAGAGCACTTCATCTTAACCACTGTGTTAATCACTGTATTATTTTAACAGAAGGGCTTGAATTCATACTCCACAGCGTATGCATGACAGTTAAAGGTGGCTCAGTCTTTTCTTCCTGATAATTTCGCAGATTTTTCAGAGTTTCGATCTCTTACTCCTTCTTTTCTTCCTTCTAGATGACTTCTGGGTACCAAGGGATGCAGAAATCTTGTGCTGGTAATGGGGAGGGGCCACATGGTTCATCCGGTTACTTAATCACTCCCCCGGATTACATGACACACTGGTGTTTACTGAGGTGTAGGGGTGAAGTCTTGTTGGCTTCATGTTGGCACCTGCTATTGAGCATGGGCATCACCATTGCTCCATGCTGAGCTACCCGTACTCTGGGACTTCCTGGTCCTGTCACTAAGATTCTTCCAGACACCAGTCCCCTCAGCAGTTCTCTGTCGCCTCACAGAGCACAAGGGAACTTGTGCGTCTCCTGCAGCCAACTGGAGGCTGAGGCAGCAGGAGGAACTGACTCAGGCTTTCCCTTTGCAGAATCTCACTAAGCCAACATTTCTGTTTTGCTGTAGCTGACCTATGTTGATATGTGAAGCCTCCCTCCAGAGCTCCATATGGGAAGTGGAACATGTGTACGCTCTTCTTTCAGTTTCTCTTTCTTGGCCTGAGAAATAGGGGATGAACCCTGGCTCTCTTTTCTGTGATCCAGGAAACTTCTACCCCTGGTCTTATTGCCTCCGAACTGTCCCTATGTCATAGTCTCAATCCTCTTTACAGGAAGAGCTCCGGTGAAACTTTATGTTCAGACCTCTGAGCTTTGCTTGTTAAGAAACGCTTTAAGAATTTAGGGGAGAAAAAAAATTTTTAAATCTTTTTTTCAAGACTTTACCTCACGAAGTTTTTTAGGCTAATCTGAAACTCAAAGTTGAGCACTAACCATGCTGTTCTAAGTGGTTTCTGACCTTCTCAATAAACATGAATGTCCTTGATTGACTGTGTAAAGAACTGAATCAGTATATAAAGATTTACAAAGAATGAAAGATAAAATTGATTAATGAGAATAAAAACTAAATTGGTTATTTTATGTATTCTTCTGTTTCAAGAAATATTTTATAATAAAAAATTTAAATATGTTGATTTAATCTTAAAATATTCTCATTAGACTTCACTGCCTTCTGTAGTAAAGAAAATCAACCACAGCACGTTAGCATAAGGTTCTTTTGGAAAATGCCAGGCCAGAAAGTGTTCTGAAGGAGCTTTCTAACTTAGGGAAGAAGAGCAGAAGTTTTCAATAGGGCCTTAGCAAGAGGGGTTAGCCGAAGTTCAGCTAGTTTCGGGAATAGGTGGAGAAAGACAGTTCTCAGAAGAGGGAGGAATTGCACTTGTGAGTTAGCAGCCATTGTTTGGGCAATTTGAATTTTATTAAGAGTAGAGAGGAACAGCTGTGGGAGACAAGGACACGCTAGAGCCATAGTGGAAAATTCTCTGGACTTAAGACTTAAAATTTGTCTCAATTTACAAAATGGAAAAATATACCAGTTGCTCTGTTTAGCATGTAAAAGGCTGTTTTCTGAGCAACTGTTCTAACGATGTGACCATAACCCACCTTGAGTACTCTGTCTTTTGATAACCAAATTTGCATAAGTTTTCCAAATACTGCTATAGCTCAAAAAGCTTTGAACACAGTAGGCTTTCAATCGGTGTTTGCTTTGCTGGGCTGAGAAGAGGCCCTGCCTCTGAGGAACTCATCAAACAAGTGAGACAGATATAAATAAATGATTCTATCAAAATGAATGAATATTCAAAGTGTTGTGAACTTCAAGGAAGAAAGTGGCATTTTTACAAAGGGAATGACATTTGATTTACACCTTGAAGGATGGTAGTGATAATGATGAAAAAGACAATAATATTAATATAAACTACTGTTCATTTAGATCATTCACGTATTAGTCACTCTATATATGCTTTATCTCAGATCTTTAAAATACTCCATTGTCTTCATCCATTTGGGCTGCTATAACAAAAATTCCATAACCTAGCTATCATATAAGCAACATAAATTAATTTCTTACAGTTCTAGAGGGTGGGAAGTCTAGATCAAGGTACCAGAAGATTCCATGTCTGATGAGGCCTGCTTCCTGGTTCATACCCTTTTTGCTGTGTCCTCACATAGAGGAAGGAACGAGAGTGTCTCTGGGGTCTCTTTTATAAGGACAGTGATCCCATTCATGAGGGTTGAACCTCCCAAATGCCCCACCTCCAAATACTATCACGTTTGAGGATTAGGATTTCAACACATGAATTTTGAGGGGGAACACAAACATTCACCCTATAGCACCCACTGAGATAGATCTTATATACTTAAGAAGGAGTGAAAAGTGAAGCTTACATAGGTTTAGTGACCTGACTTAAAAACAGTAAAGCCAAATTTATTTATGACAGAGCTCAGATTCAAGCCCAGGATGCTCTGGCTCCAAAGTCCAGCATTGTTTTCAATGCACCAGTGTTCCCAAAGTGGGGCACAGGCACCAGTGATGATAAGGGAGATAAATCTAGATGTGCTGTGACCCAGACTAGGAGAGACAAGGCATAGCATTGCATAACATTGAATCCCACAGCAGGGGAATTATTCCCATTGCATTGTTCTGTTAAAGTCTGGAAGGAAGTTTCAGTTTGACAGAATATGTCCTTGTAGCTCTTTAACCTTGCCAACCTCTCATTTTACAAAGAGCCTCAGGCTCAGAGCATTTGGTAGCTTTCTATTAGAATTTAATAATGCATTTTTTCATAGTACTTATTTTTATGGTTACTTTCTAATTATGGAAAATGATGCTTTAAAAATTTACATAATTTGATATGAAGTTACCAATTTATACACTTATTTAAATTAAAAAGCAAGTCGTGTTTTTAAATATTGAGAAAATGCTAGTGGAGATGGATGACAACTATGTGATAGTGGCCTATGGGAGTGACATTTGGGACACTAAGGCACTGTGCCTTATGGAATGGGATTTCGCTAGGTAAGCAGTGATTATGGGAAATAGCTGCTAGTGGTGAAAAGACGAGAGCACTCCAAGGACAGGTAATGACTCATAAAATAAGAAGTATATCAAAATATGATGTATTTGGAAACAGTGAACAATTCAGGAAGCTAAAATATACATGGTGGATATTGAGGCATGAAACTGGCAATGTTATTATTACATATGAATCCTTTACCTTACAGTTTCACAATTGAGATGTGACTGATACAAAATAGTGTCCTTGTCTTTTTTGTTGTCTATTATAAAATCTTCTTTCCTTTTTTTATAAGAAGGTGCCATAACTCTGATTAAAAATTAGAAGAGCTTCATTCTATGTCAGTAGGTAAGAGATGAAGGGAATCGGAATATGCCACCCCAAAATATGCCACTTTAGCATAAGAATTGTTTTGGACTAAAGGCAGTTGAGAAACAGCACATGCAGAAAGAGCTGTCTGCCTCCCTCTATTGGCCTAAAAGCAGGACAAAAATTTTCCATTGTGAAGATCTTCCCCCTCCCGCCTCCCATACCAGGAGGGAAAACAATGGTTATCACTGGAGACAGAAAGTCAGCACTGAGTCCTTGTCAGCACAAAGAAACCTTACTAAAATAACCCTTATCTTCTGTTGGATATGGTTTCCCCTATGTATTTACCTCCCCACAGTTTACCACTCCTAGAAGCCCGATATTCTTTTCTTTAGTCTTACCCCTCCCCCATAAATCTATTACCTTTTGTTAAGATGGTATATAACCTCTGATGGTATAAATGGTATATAACCTCTGAGTCTAACGGCTTCTCTGGATCTTCACTTCTTTCCTAAAAGAAGGTGATTATTCCTTTTTAAAAACACTACTTCAGAGCAACTTTTTTTGACCTTATCTTTATTTTTTAACACTTTTTATTGATTTATAATCATTTTACAATGTTGTGTCAAATCTTAAGAGCAACTTTTAAAGCAAAGAAGTGCTTATGGTATAATTTGACATCTTTCTGACTGATGATAACTTTCCATGTGGCAACTAACCCAAGATTACAGGGCAAACTGTTCCTAAAGGCATTCTAGTCATGGCTTTGTCACGATGCAACAGACCAAACTGCAAGGTAGGGGGTTTGAGTGACTAAGTCATTAAATTATTGGACATTTCTATCAGAATTTGTATTAGATTTAATATAATTTAACTTAAATTTTGTCTCCTCTGTTTGCTATTCTCATTTTATTACTGCAGTATTTTGTGACATTTTTAATATTCTCCTTGGTAATACGGGAGTCTTTTGCTAGGTAGGTCTGGCCTTTCCACTAGGAAGGCAAGACGATATCTATATATGTACTTGGGGTTGCTGGCTTCCTTTCACAAATATCTGCTGTTGGATGCTAGCTTTCCAGAATATCTCCAGAGCATCCTGTTAATAGACAAAATTGAGGTTTTTTTGGCTGGTAAGGAAAACACTACCCAAACTGAGTCTTGGTATACTAGTAAGGAGAACATTACCTAAAGAGAATCTTGGCTGCATCTCAGAGTGGGAAGGGCAAAGTCAGGATATTTATGAGATTTCCAAAGTCTGGCTTAGGGTGGGTCTTTCAATGTGGGAGCTTGGTTAGGACTGAGTAAGAATCGTGATACAGTTCAGAATTGGTGGATAGCCAGGTGAAGATTTTCAGGTGAGGAGTTCAAAGAAGTCTTGGGGTATAAACTGTTGTTTGCTTTCTGTTGAAGGATCAATGGGTCTTCCAGGAAGTTCCTGGAATTCACAATTAAATTATTTCCAACTTCTATCATTCCTGAGCAAGAATTTCCTGATGTTGTAAAGTTATACTGATGAAGACAGTGGAACGGTGAAGTCACGTTACTGTGGACAGTAAGCTGTGTAGGGTAGTTTCAATTCTTACCACTCAACCACCAATTGCTTATTTCTGGGCTTACACAGCTAAAGATTCTTTCCAGTGAAGGCTTTTTTGTCCTCAGGGTAACACACTGAAAATTGCTCAGGATTTGGAGTTACTGTATTTTGTATAGCCCAGCGCTCAGCAAGTGTTCGTTTCCTTCACCCTCTCTTCCGTTTCCCTGCTTTCAACGGTTTCTGTCAAGATGTGGAGAAACTGGAATGTTCATATATTGTTCATGGGAATGGAAAATGGTGCAGCCACTTTGGGAAACACTTTTGTAGTCCCTTAAAAAGATAAAAATAAATTTACTGTACAACCCAACAAATCTACTCCTAGGAATCTACTGAAGAGAATTAAAAATGCATGTCCATACAAAAGCTTGTACGTGAAAGTCCATAGCAATATTATTCGCAATAGCAAAAAAGTGGAAACAACTCAAATGCCCATCAGCTGATGAATAGGTACATAAAATGTGATATGTCCATGCAATGGAATATTATTTGGCAATAAAAGGAACAAGTTATTATACATGCTACAACATGGATGAAACTTGAAAATATTATGCTAAGTGAAAGAAGCCCGTCACAAAAGACTGCATATTGTATGATTGCATTTATATGAAATGTCCGGAAAGGGTAAATGTATAGACACAGAAAGCAGAGTAGTGATTGCCTGGGGCTGGCAGGTGGGAGAGAGAGGATGAGTGGGGGAAATGAGGACTGACTACTAATGGTCATGGGGTTTCCTTTTTGGGTGATGAAAATGTATTAAAATTGTGATGATGATTGCACAAACCTGTGAACATACTAAGGACCATTGGATTGTACATTTTAAATGGGTGAATTGTATCGTATATGATTTATATCTCAGTAAAACTGTTAAATAAAAAGATTTCCATAAGATGTAAATGCTCTTTAGTGAGAGTCATGTTATAACATAAGAGAATACATTAACTGAGTGCTGAGAGTGAAATTTCAGAAAAAGAATCTTGGATTTGGTGAAGAATGGGATGGGGACTGGGAAGGAACAGGGCATGAAAGAGGAAATGCTTGTGGAGCTGATGAACCAGCACTGTGGCCCTCTCCTGGTTCAAACACAGCCTGGACTTGCCCTAGAGGCCGGCTAAATCAGACAGGGCGTGCTCAGTGTGCTTTGGCACCCAGAGGAGGATCATTTTTTCAAATCCTCATTGTTCAATATGACAGCTGTTTATAGTAACAATCAGAAATAATATTTTCTTGATTCTTTTTTAATATTAAACTGTTGACAATGTAAAAGAGTGAATATATTTCTATTTTAAAGATATTTCTATTTAAAGAGATTTTTCAAATTCAGAGAAGATTTTAGTATAAATTAAAATTTGCATTTGTCAAAGAGGAATAGTATACCTTGCAGCTTGTATTCTGTTTTATTTTAAATTTTAAACACAAAATCTTCAAGTAGTCACATAAATAACAGAATTGAAATAACTCTAATTCTGTGTTTTCATCTTTAAGATCACTAAGCAATCGCTGTTTATTTAAAATCTCTGGTTTAAATGTTAGGAATATGTAGTACCACAAGGGTTGGAGATGTGAGGTGCTGGCTGAAAGAGAGCTTGTGCAAGTCCAACAGCTTGCCTGTTACAAACTGATTCAAAAGGAACATGTGTAGCCAACTCCATGTGTGTAGGGGACCCGCTGAATAACAGAGCTCTCAGACTAACTTCCATGTAGAATACAATGTTTACTAACAGTTAACTTATTAAAATGTGCTAATTTGAAGCTTGCACATATGTTATTAAAACTCAACAGTAACCGTTGTGGTTGTCTCAAAGTTAGGCCAACAAAAGACTTATTCAGGGAGGAGTATTTTATCACTGGCAATGTTTAGAATTGTTGGCACATGGTGATAATAAAAAGCAGACTGACTTTTAGTCGGTTTTATTACTGTTTTTGAAATCTCTACACATAATGCACCCCCTCGATGCCTGTATCAGGGCAGAGTGCCCCCCACCGACTACACTACATGTGGAACACCACTGATGTTAAGTTGCAGAAGTCTATGTAGATATAATAGTACCCATGGAAAGAGATGGTTTATATATTCTAACAACTTCAGTTCCTGTGAATAAAATATATAAACCTAAGACTAAAAAATTATATCCTTTAAATCTAAATTTGCCCCCTGTTATACAAGCCTAGCACTGGAACTAAATGGTTAAATTTTATCAAACCTCTGAGCTCATGGTGGTTCTAAGGCCCACACTAAGTTGTAGTAAGTTAAAATGGATTTCCCAAGGTAAAAATTGGTTTTGCTCATTAAGAAGACTGACTTTCACAAACTACTTATAAGCAGATGTCGAACTCTTGAGGCACCCAACTCCCATTTTGTTTTTAAATGTTTAATATAAAAAATAGCTGGCATATGGAAAGAGGAAAATAATAAGCAACTAATTATAACTATACTATATAAAAGCATTTGACATAGTAATGGCATATTGTCTAGGTTTACCTCTTTTTAAATGGAAAGGTGGTATAAAATATAAGGTAAATATATATATATGGAAAACAAAGCCAGTTGACCCTATAATTTGAGTCATTAAGAATTCTAGAGACTTCTTATATAGTTTACTCATATGTTAGAGGTCTAAAGTTTGTTAGGAGAACTAAAATATCAATCTATCCATCAGTTCTCTTTCCTTCCTACCTGCCTGCCTTTCTGCTCCCCCCCCCCTTTTTTAAATTAATTCTTGATTCATTCAGTTCCTTTTATTTTCCAGGCACTGTGCTAAGTACGGAATCACAAAGATGAATGTTATCATTTCTGCCTTCAAAAATCTCTCAGTCTGGGGGCAAAGATGGGCATATAAGAAGCTTGTTATAATTCTGTATGGTTAGTGCTGCAATGTAAGAATGTACAGAGAGAGCTGCAGGAGCCCCAAGGAAGGGGTAACCAATTCTGTGTTGGCAGAGAGGAACTTTATAGCAGGTGACATCACACTGAGCATTAAGGGCTTTAGGAGTTCCCCAGGTGGTGGAGTACACGTGTGGGGCTGGAGGTGGTGGTGGAGCAGAAGGAAGACATTCGACAGAGAGTTCAAGACTTATTTTGCTTTTTTCTTCTCATGTTTCTCAATTATAAACTGAAGTAATTTAAAAACAAATTCATCATTAATATTTTACTGAGCACCTCATATGAGCAACACTCAATTAATGGGAAATTCCTGGATTATTGACAGCTTGCAAGACATTAACTAATTTTGTAGAACAGGTTGTCAGTCTCATTTGAATTGGACCGTCGCAAATTTCAATTCTTACCCTAAAATCTTTTTCTTTCTACTTAGCTCTATACATAAAAGTGAATTTGGGATAAGCCCTGTTTTATAATTTTTCCCCATCTCCATCTTTCAGGTTTCAGAGGTTCTATTAATTCTAATAGTCCATAACCTGATGTACAAAACCTGCTTACCCTGGTTGATTCCCTTGGGAGCAGGGTTAAGGAAACCAATACACTTGACCCTGAGAATTCCTTTACTCAGAAAGCTGTTTTAGAGTGAGGGGCCTGCTCAGCCTTGTTAGAAGAAGTACCATTAGGCCCATCTAAGGGATGTAAGCTTGCACCTTATTGCCTTCCAGACTACCACAAAATCTTCCATCCCACATGTTCTTCTTGTACTATGACCTTGACAGTCTGCCCATAGAGTAGAGGACACTGTGTTCCGTCTCCTTGAGCATGCGCTGTGACTGCCTCGACTAATAGAGTTACGTAGAAGGTACGCTATGTGACTAACAAGACCAGATCACTAAAATACCTGGCACCCTGCCTTGTTCTCTGAAGACACTTACTCTTGTATCCCAGCCTCCAGGCTGTGAGGAAGCCCAAACTAGCCTACATAGATAGACCACATGGAGAAGCCACAAGTAAGGGTTCCAAGCAGTACCCATCTGAAGTCCCAGCCAACAGTCAACAGCAGCCACCAGATAAGGGATCAGAAATGCCTCCAGACAGTTTTAGTCCCCAGCTTGAGTCCCTGTTATTATTTTATTAACATTTTATTTTCTAAATTAACCAGATACTAATAACGTATAAATCCATATGCTAAAATGGCCTAGTGTGTAAATCTACCCTGACAAACCTTATACTTCCAGATTTGTGTTGGGTTAATTTAAGTAGGACACACTATAATGGGAAATGTCACCTAAATTCTTTTCTTTATGCCTTCCCTGTTCACATCTGAAAGGGGAAAAAAAAAAAAAAAAGAGTATAGCTATTCTACCCCCTCCTGAGATTATGATGCTTTCATCGTGGCTGGGAGTCTGAAAGCTGCAAATGGAATTTAATGTGAATGGTTTAAGGTCACCCCGCCTGCCAAACTATCAGCCCAGGATTTGAATTGGACACTCTTCTCTACTTCCCACTTCCTGGCTCTACTCAGCAGGACATGTCATCCCATTATCCACTTGGCTTCAACATAACCAGATAGT